>NC_064617.1:407338667-408588667 GCF_023898315.1 Schistocerca nitens
AGGAAGTTTCATATCAGCGCACGCTCTGTGGCAAAGTGAAAGTCTCATCCTGGAAACATCCCTGTATTCTGTTGGTTGAATTACTACTAAGTACAACTTTCTGCATTCTTTTGGATAGATACGACATGATCCATTGGTTGGCTATACCACCAATCCCATAAAACTTCAATTTATCTAGGAGTACTCAATAATGTTCATGTCTGGGGAGTTTAGTGGCCAACGGAAGTGTTCAAACTCAGAAGAGTATTTCTGGAGCCATTCTGTAGCAAATCTGGTCGTGTGGGGTGCCGCATTGTCCTGCTGGAGTTGCCAAAGTCCGTCGAAATGCACAATGGGCATGAGCAAGTGATCAGACAGGATACTTACGTACGTGTCACGTGTCAGTCATATCTAGATGTATCAGGTGTTCCGTATCACTTTAACTACACATTCCCCACACCACAACAGAGTCTCCACCAGGTTGAATATTCCACTGCTGACATGCAGAGTCAATGGATTCATGAGGTTGTCTCCATACCTGTACACACCCACCCACTTGATACAATTTGAAATGAGACTCATCCAACCAGGCAACTTGTTTCTGGTTGTCAACAGTCCAATGTCGGTGTTGACGGCCCCTGGCGAACCATAATGCTTTGTGTCATGCAGTCATAAAGAATACCCGAGTGGGCCTTTGGCTAGGAAAGCTCATATCGATGATGCTTTATTGAACGGTTTGCAAGCTGACACTTGTTGCTGGCCCAGCATTGAAATCTGCAGCAATTTATGGAACAGTTGCACTTCTGTCCTGTTGAATGATTCGCTTCAGTCATCATAGGCCCCGTTCTTGCAGGATCTTTTTCCAGCCATAACAGTGTCGGAGATTTAATGTTTTAGCAGATTCCTAGTATTCAAGGTACACTCGGGAAAATCCCTTTCTCAGAGATGTTTGTGTCCCCATCAGTCGTGTGTCGACTATAACACCATGTTCAAACTCACTCAAATTTTACTAACCCTTCATTGTAGCAGCAGTAACCAATCTAATAACTGCACTAGACACTTCTTGTCGTAGCTAGGTGTTGCCGACACCAGTGCCGTGTTCAGCCTGTTTATTATCTCTGGGTTTGAATATGCATGTCAATACCAATTTCTTGGGTGCTTCAATGTATTGTAATACAATAGTACAGGTGTAAGAAGCATATACAGCATTACACAACCTCCAGTCCCTGCTTAAAGCTTTAGGCCCATCCCAGAACCTCTCCCCAGAATCTATTTCCCTCCTTTCCCCATGACACACTGCACACTCATCTTCTACATGCTCCCCAAAAATACACAAACACAACAATCCTGGACAGTGGGTGGTTATTATGCCTCAACTGAAAGAATTTCAGCCCTCATCGACCAACACCTCCAGCCAGTTGCCTGAAATGTAGCCTCCCACATCAAAAACACCAACCACTTCCTTCACCAACACTCTACCACCCCCACCCCTTTACCTCCTGGTTCCCTACTTGTCACTGTTGACTCCACCTCCCCATACACCAACATCCCCCATGCCAATGGTCTTATCACTATTGGACACTACATTTCCCATCGTCCTTCAGACTCCAAACCCACTACGCATTCCTCATACACCTTGCTAACTTTATACTAACCTAAAACTACTTTTCCTTCGAAGGGAAGATATGCAGCCATGTGCATCTGCATCACACCCTCCTATTCTAACCTGTTTATGGACCATTTAGAGGAGACCTTCCTAACCTCCTAAAATGCCAGACTCCTAGTTTGGTTCAGGTCCATTGGTGCTATCTTCATGATCTGAACTCGGGGCCAAGACACACTGTCTTCATTCCTTCGCAGCCTCAACATCTTCCCTCCCATCTGCTTCACCTGGCCCTCCTTGACCCAGCGTACCATCTTACTGGACTTTGACCTCCTCCTCTCTGATGGCTCCATCAGCACCTCTGTCCACATTAAAACCACAAACCACCAAAAGTACCTGCATTTTGACAGGTATCATCCCTTTCACACACACACACACACACACACACACACACACACACACACACACACACACACACAAAAGCCCTCCCATACAGTCTGGCCACCCGAGAATGACCTATCTGCAGTGACAATAGCTCCTCTGCCCAGTATACTGAGTGTCTCACTTAGGCATTCACAGACAAGTACTATCTCCCAGACCTAGTCTGCAAACAAATCTCTTTCGTGCCATTTCCCTCACATCGCCAGTCCTCCCAGTGAATGAGCCACAAAGGAGTGTCCTGTTCATCAATCAGTACCACCATGAACTGGAACAACTGAACCACATCCTTCACCAGGCCTTTGATTACCTATCATCTTGCCCTTAAATGGGGGACAACCTACCTGAGATACTTTCCACTCATCGTAAAGTGGTGTTCTGTTGCCCACCCAACCTCCACAACATCCCTATGCCACTCCCAATCCCAACACTTTGCTACAAGGATCACATTCCTGTGGAAGACCTGGGTGCAAGACCTGCCCTAACTAGCCACCCAGCACTTCCTTTCTAGTCCTGCCACAGGTTTATCTTACCCCATCAGGGGCCGGGCCATCTGTGAAAGCAGCCATCTAATTTACCGGCTCTGCTGCACTCATTGCACAGCTTTTTATATTGTTATGACTACCAACCAGCTGTTCACCAGGATGAACGGCCAATGCCAAACTTTGACCGAGAGCAAAGTAGACCAACCCGTAGCACAACACGCAGCTGAACATAAAATGCTTGATTTCAGTGGCTGCTTCACTACCTGAGCCATCTGGATCCTCCAATCCGCCACCAGCTTTTCTGAATTGCACAAATGGGAGTTATCCTTAAAACACATTCTCCCCTCCCATAATTACCCTAGTCTACTCTCACTACACCCTCCACCCAACAGTTTCCACCTCCTCTGTCCTATCACCTACTCCCCATTCTCATCTCCCACTCTCTTTGCTTGCCGCTCTGTGCCAACATATCCGCTCATCTTTCTCCACTTCTCTCCTTTTTTGCTCCTTTCTTCTCCATCTCCCTGCCCCACAATCTCCTGGCGTTATGCCTGTTGGCATTCTAGTTCCTGCACATTCCGCCAGACAGCATTTGTTTCTCTTCTCACCCATACATTGCTATCCCTTCCACTTCCCTGCACCCTCCAGATTGCTGCTTGCATCCCGTGTGATAGTTACATTGTAGCCCGAGATGGCTGGAATTGGTGGTCATGTATGCATGAAGTTTGCTTGCTTGTGTGTATGAATGATGCATGTTTCTGTTTTGCCTATGAAGGCTATGGTTAAGTGTCCTTCAATTATGCCTGTCTGCAACTGAACATGTCTTCTTTATGGTACATAGCAGTCTGTCTTTTCCTACACTGTTGTATAAGAAGTATGTGTCACTTAAGACTAGCACAGCAGTGATGAAAAACCAGGAAGAACACAGAAAGACGGGATGCAATAAACCCCAGCGGAGATATTTCCTCATCAGCCTCTAGCATGTAAATGAGGAAAACGTGTGTAATGTGCCTGGGTAATTGCCATGGATAGCAATTCAGAACCACAGCGGTACCCTAGGCTCCATCTAGCTGTTGTAAATTAAAATAAAACCCTTAAGGTCTATAGAACCAAACTTTCTAATGAAGGGTTAATTGCACAGGCCTAGAATGGGGGAAGGTATCCATTATAGCTCTTCTTCTTCTTCTTCTTCTTCTTCTCGTGCATTCTTCTGAAACAGCCACAGCTGACTGCGATTCTTGATGAGATTGTGACAAAGTGTTTGCCGTGAACTTGTTCTATTAGGTGGAATTTTCAACCGCAGTCCATAAACCCTGTTTGTGACTGCAAGAAATACAGTGAGTGCATGAAACACACATTTGAAGATGACTGTATGAGTGAAACTACAATTTCTCCGGCCCTTTGTCATAAAAAAACTTTCCAGTTGTAGCTTTAATTATTATTGGTTGCAATACTTCAGTAAAGTTATGTCATTAGTCGAAGGACTCTAGTTAGCTAGAGTGTGGATACACATACATACTCAGACCATAAAACTGTTTCAGCATCTGAAATAAATAATATCCAGATCCAAGAAGAAATTTATTTAATTAGTGGCAATGAATTTGATTAGTGGCAATGAATTTGCTGACTGCTCAATCAAGAAATGGAAGTTGCACAAGACTGAGTGGAAAATCGAAGCATCCAGTATAATTTCAAGGCTAAATATTGTTTTAGTTTCTCAGGTAATTCTGTACCTTCATCGTTGTTTCTTCCAGAAAAGTTCCCCTTGTATTGTTCTAAGTTCCCTGAAGTTCTCAGATATGGTGAAACTCCTTCATGAACCATGTTCTATTGTTGTGATGTATTTTCTATCCACCTAGCATATGAAATTGGATCATTGTCTTGTGCCGTTAGTCTTGCAAAGTTCATTATTACCAACAACCTAGGGCAGACATTCAGTGAGTGCTCTAAACTGTTGAAGCTAATTCTCACAATTCCCATGAAGTCGGTTGTAGCAGAAAGTTGCCTTTTCAACTTTGAAAAGAATAAAATCATTCTTATGCAACTCTACAAGCCAAGAAGGATTGTCAGCCTTGTGATGCGTTCCATTGAAGGAGACCTAATGATAGAAATTTTAGATTCAGTCAGCGTGTGACTGACGAGTTTGCATCAGAAAATGTCTGGAAGGCAAATATTCATTACAAGTAAGGTAAGATTAAGTGTATATATGATGTATATTTTGCGTCTTATTTCCAGTTTGTTAAATGATTTTATTTCAGTTCTTCTAGGAATGTAGCTTATTATGTAATGATGATAGTTTTTCTAGATAGTCACAAAATTGTAGTGTGTTCTTTGCCACAGGTATTTTTCTGTCATAGATATATCTCCAACTTTCCACAGGATAGTAAATTGGATTTAAAAAATTAAATTTTGTCATCTTGATACACCATGAATTCTATGTTGTTGTTTTTTTAATATATCATAACGAATGTTGGGAAGGCAGATGCAAAGATAAAGAATTTTCTCCATTGTAAGCGTGTGGTATAAAAATGTAACATTGAAATTTCGGTGCAGCACCAAACTTCAGATACTACCAGCTGCCATCGACAGCAACAGTATGTACCATGTCGCATGAGATACGGCATTCAAATCAAATTATTAATCCACATGTGATGCCACACATGAGTAACCATATAGTCTGTATCAAATACAAACAAAAGAGCAGTAAATTATGTAGAAGCTCCCAATACAGTATTACTTGAGGATGAAGATTCCATCTTTCCATTCCAGGATCGTATTGTGTAATGTGCAAACCATACCTAATCCACGAGTAACAACAACATTTTTGTATGTGGTATTTGCATCTTCTTTTTAACCCTTGTAACCTGTAATGCCATACTTGCATGTGTTTCCATATTTCGTAGCATAATCACAGTTATGTTCGTATAAATGCATGCATGCAGTTCGGTGGCAGGAGGAACAAGACTTTTGGTCAGGCGAATACAGGGTTATAAATACAAAATCAAATAGGGGTAAAAGCAGGAGTAGGTTTAATAATGAATAAAAAAAATAGGAGTGCGGGTAAGCTACTACGAACAGCATAGTGAATGCATTATTGTGGCCAAGATAGACACGAAGCCCACGTCTACTACAGTAGTACAACTTTATACGCCAACTAGCTCTGCAGATGACGAAGAAATTGAAAAAATGTATGATGAAATCAAAGAAATTATTCAGATAGTGAAGGGAGACGAAAATTTAATAGTAATGGGTGACTGGAATTCGGTAGTAGGAAAGGGAAGAGAAGGAAACGTAGAAGGTGAGTATGGATTGTGGCTAAGAAATGAAAGAGGAAGCCGCCTGGTAGAATTTTGCACAGAACACAACTTAATCGTAGCTAACACTTCGTTCAAGAATCATGAAAGAAGGCTGTATACATGGAAGAAGCCTGGAGATACTGACAGGTTTCAGATAGATTATATAATGGTAAGACAGAGATTTAGGAACCAGGTTTTAAATTGTAAGACATTTCCAGGGGCAGATGTGGACTCTGACCACAATCTATTGGTTATGAACTGTCGATTAAAACTGAAGAAACTGCGAAAAGGTGGCAATTTAAGGAGATGGGACCTGGATAAACTGAAAGAACCAGAGGTTGTACAGAGTTTCAGGGAGAGCATAAGGGAACAATTGACAGGAATGGGGGAAAGAAATACAGTAGAAGAAGAATGGGTAGCTTTGAGTGATGAAGTAGTGAAGACAGCAGAGGATCAAGTAGGTAAAAAGATGAGGGCTAGTAGAACTCCATGGGTAACAGAAGAAATATTGAATTTAATTGATGAAAGGACAAAATATAAAAATGCAGTAAATGAAGCAGGCAAAAAGGAATACAAACGTCTAAAAAATGAGATCGACAGGAAGTGCAAAATGGCTAAGCAGGGATGGCTAGAGGACAAATGTAAGGATGTAGAGGCTTATCTCATTAGGGGTAAGATAGATACAGCCTACAGGAAAATTAAAGAGACCTTTAGAGAAAAGAGAACCACTTGCGTGAATATCAAGAGCTCAGATGGAAACCCAGTTCCAAGTAAAGAAGGGAAAGCAGAAAGGTGGAAGGAGTATATAGAGGGTCCATACAAGAGCGATGTACTTGAGGACAATATTCTGGAAATGGAAGAGAATGTAGATGAAGATGAAATGGGAGATATGATACTGCGTGAAGAGTTTGACAGAGCACTGGAAGACCTGAGTCGAAACAAGGCCCCGGGAGTAGACAACATTCCATTAGAACTACTGACAGCCTTGGAAGAACCAGTCCTGACAAAACTCTACCATCTGGTGAGCAAGATGTATGAGACAGGTGAAATACCCTCAGACTTCAAGAAGAATATAATAATTCCAATCCCAAAGAAAGTAGGTGCTGACAGATGTGAAAATTACCGAACAATCAGTTTAATAAGTCACAGCTGCAAAATACTAATGCGAATTCTTTACAGATGAATGGAAAAACTAGTAGAAGCTGACCTCGGGGAAGATCAGTTTGGATTCCGTAGAAATATTGGAAAACGTGAAGCAATACTGACCCTACGACTTATCTTAGAAGCTAGATTAAGGAAAGGCAAACATACGTTTCTAGCATTTGTAGACTTAGAGAAAGCTTTTGACAATGTTGACTGGAATACTCTTTTTCAATTTCTGAAGGTGGCAGGGGTAATAAAATAAAGGGAGCGTAAGACTATTTACAATTTGTACAGAAACCAGATGGCAGTTATAAGAGTCGAAGGACATGAAGGGGAAGCAGTGGTTGGGAAGGGGGTGAGACAGGGTTGTAGCCTATCACCAATATTATTCAATCTGTATATTGAGCAAGCAGTGAAGTAAACAAAAGAAAAATTCGGCGTAGGTATTACAATCCATGGAGAAGAAATAAAAACTTTGAGGTTTGCCGATGACATTGTAATTCTGTCAGAGACAGCAAAGGACTTCGAAGAGCAGTTGAACAGAATGGACAGTGACTTGAAAGGAGGGTATAAGATGTACATCAACAAAAGCAAAACGAGGTATAATGTGGATTGTACTGTAAATTATGAAAGTATGTGAATGCAGCTTGCCGCTAACTTGGTGTAATGTCTCTCACACATAAACCTGTACAGTAAAGTAAGGGCCTCCTGTTTTATCTTTGGGCTGATCCGTGATAAGACAGACAAACAATTATACTAATGGAGGATTCTGCGTATTTTCTCTAATTTCATTTGCTCTCTCTCTCTCTCTCTCTCTCTCTCTCTCTCTCTCTGTCCTTTATCTATATACAGTTTTAAATATATTATTTAATTACGTGAACTCAGCCCAATAGAATCTCTGGTGGAGCCCTTCGTCTTAATATTCAGCGGCTGGCTTGCCGTAAAAGATCTTTATATCTATTATTATTGTTAAGCGCTGAATTCAGTTGGGAAAATCGATCGTTTGAACCATTCGTTCATTTTACGACAGATTTAGAATTTCAGATGTGTCCGAAGCCTTTTTGGACGATTTTATAAAATCTCAGTGATTGCAGGCTCTCTTCGTCGCAACTGAAACTTCCCCACTAATTACAGGGCCAAGACAATCATCAATGATTCAAACAGAGAACTCATTCGTCATTCACTCTAGAATAAAAGGGTCACAAACCTTATTTCTGAGGAAAAATTGTATATTCAATCCATCTCCAGTACATGTTCCGTTTTCTGTTGATTCCAAGTCTTACTTAATTTGCGTTTACAGTTTTTCTCTCTCTCCAAATAACCTGCTAGTGGCACAAACATTAATAGCTCGCTTTAGCGAGAAGAAGAGCAAATATGTCTGTTTTTGCAACCTGACAATCTTCCAACAGATACTTCCGAAGCTGTCCTCCTTATCCGTCCCTAACAACCATGGAGAATACATATATGTATCTCTGTTCTTCCAAAGAATAAACATACTAGAAAAATACCTTGGCGTCGACGATTTGTCGGCGCATATATTACTAGAAAATCCAATCAGATACTTTCCAAAAGTGAATACATGTGGATGATTTGATTGATAATTATTAATTATTGTGTGGTAGAGGGTAATTTTCCGTGGGGAGATTACAACGCCCCTCGCAGCGAGCGAAGTTTGTGAGCTCAATTTTTATTTGCCAAACACATTTCGCGAGCTATCTATTAGTGTGGATAACCCGGAAGTGATAATTGTCAGTCCTCCGACTGGAAAAGAATATTATGTTTAAGACAGACGAAGAAAATAAATATTGAAAACAGAAGAAATGAAGAGACAGGTACCGCGGCTGTATTGCTTTTACGTGCATCAAGGTGTTATGTCAGCTGTGCACAACCAAGGAAGATGATCTTTCATGAAACTGTTATCAGGGTCTACCCATTCGGGAACTTTCTTAAGCAGGGAAACCTTGGAAAACCTCTTAAGCCTAGACCCCCAGCTTACGGTACATAGAAGATAGGAAAGCCTATAGAAGGAAAAAAAATAATTGTGGAAATAGATCTCTAAAGAAAAGGTAGGGATCGATTTATATAACGCTTTGGAGAAGAGTGATTTGTGCCTCTAGCAAAAAAAAAAAAAACATTTTACAATAAATAATGTAAGTTTTCGTTTTACGATCTTGTTCCTAGGACAATCTCTTGTGGTGCTAAAACTCCCCCGGGTCTTGCATGTCCCCAACGTCCACATTTGTAGTCGGTCTTCTACGCGGCCCCCAATGGGAAGAGTAGAAAGAACAGGGATACCCGATTTCACATGCAACATTCATTCCAAAAGAATTAGCAATGACCAAAGGGGAAACTCTTCCTGTAAGAGAACTGGTTAGGTTGCACCGTCCAAGATTCTCCTTTTTGGAAGCCAAATCCTTATGGCTTCATGCATCCTTTTTCTTACGACGTGCTTCCAGGAATTTCATCATTAACTAATGCTGTTGCCAAAACATCCTCATATTTATTCTAGTTTGAATACTCTTTCGGGCTTTGCATCCCCACTTGTGCTTATAAGTCCGAAAATTCTGACACATTTCTGTCAGTGATTTGTTCTTCGTAATTTAAAGGATTCATGCAACTTACAGTAGATTTTGGATTCAAATCATCGAATAATGGAAAGTGTGGTTCATTTTATACAAAGACATAATCCCTCATTTCCTTGAATGTCATATAATTTATCTATACTCAAAAACTTTTTATCCTAAATACACATATTTCTCCAATTGATTGTTGAAATGTAAAAGTTATTAGCATTGAGGAATGCGGATTCACTTCTTTCATTTATTCTCAGATTCATACGGCGTTCACACATGCACATATATGGAAATGGATTTTTCTCTTTCAAACAAAAATTCCAAACGAACACGCTCCATTAAATAACTACTAATTCTATGAATATTATTTTCTTTAAACATTCAATAATAAATTAAAACCTCTTAACTTCTAATTATAACACCTTTTCTTTTTAAAGTTCAACATGAATCAGTTTACCCTCGCGCTTGGTGCGAGTCTCTTACAAAGCATATCTGTGTCGTCTATATCGATTCTAACTCTCGCGCCGACGTCAACTGTTTTGCGCGGGAAATTATCTTTGCGGCGTTAACCGTCACTCATGATTCACTGCCTCAACACATCCCTTCACACGTTTACACATCTAAGTGTGCACTTGAAATTATATATGAACCTTAACTCGGAACCTCTTTTGATTATTCAGCGTCATTTACGGGAAACATTTCATTGTTCTTGAAGGTCAGTTAGATCCTTTATAAATCTTGATGACATTAGCAGTGCTAAAGTTCCATGTTCACCCAAACACAGGTGAAGCCTATCTTCACTATCTTCTTTGCAACACTCGATAGTAATAGTCAGTCACTATTTCTATAGTCTATATCACTGATTAATTATTTCAATTTAAAGTTTTCTAACACTACACACACAGTTTATTGTTATGTTTTTTACGAGCGTTCATCTCTGTCACTCGCAACACCATTCCTCCCTATCTTCTAATCTTCATTAAATTTTTTCAAGTCGTTATGGGAAAATAACCCTTTTATTTTGTTCAATCCCGGGTATGCTAATAGATAAGCCCCAGGATTCGGAATTTGTAGGATAATGTATGGGCCAGTATATAGTAACTCCCATTTCTTTATACTTTTCTTTATTAAGGATGATTTGGTATGTCTTTTGACTAGTACCTTTTCTCCGACCCGGTATGTCTGTACCCTCTTGATTAATTTGTCAAATTGTTGTTTTCTCTGATCAGCTTTTTTCGTCATATTTATGATGGCTTGTCTTATTTTTTCTTCCCAAGGCATCTCAGTTTCCTGAGTTTTGGGCATATGGTCAGTCCAGAAGTTTTCCTCTTTTGCTTCGAACATCAATTCATGAGGTGTATATCCAGTTGAGGAGTGGGGCATGTTATTGTATATCTGCTCAAACTCTTCCACATAATTTGCCCACGCAGTCTGCTTATTATGGCAATACGTCCTCATAAATCGATTGAACTCTCTAAAAATTCTCTCAACCAAATTGCCTTGTGGGTGGTAAAATGATGTTAGTATGTGTTTCACACCGACTTGAGACAAAGTCTGTTTCCATCGGAGTCCCGTGAATATCTTGGCATTGTCTGTTATGATCGCTTTAGGGGTACCAACATGTGGAAGATAATCCCTTATCAATCTTAATAAAATTACTTTGGCTGTAGCCGCCTTTATCGGGTATAGCTTTACGTATTTCGTACACACATCGAGAAATGCCAATACATATCTAACACCACCTCTTGAAGTAGGTAACGGTCCACACAGATTGCACGAAATTAATTCTTTTGGTTCTTGGACTAATATAGAGCATAATGGGTGCTTACTCCCTTTTGAATCCGGCTTTGTTTTTTGACAGATTATGCATTTCTTTAAAACCTCATGCACTCTGCACTTTATGTTGGGAAAATAACAGTACCCACTTATCTTGTCTGCACATTTTGTCGCACCGAAATGTCCCCAGGTTAAATGAGTGAACCATAAAGTTTCTCTATATGCGCCTCAGGTATACAAACACACCAACGGACTTTGTTTGGCCTTCCACAGCAGAAAAATAATACGCCATTTACTAGTTTGTAATAATTTGCCATCTGATCCGAAGGTTGCTGTTGTAACCTTTGAATGACACTTCCCCATTGAGCATCTCTTTTCTGTAACTGGGCCATATGCGCACACAAATTGACGTAGTACGTCTTAAATGGATTTTCCTGCAGCAGCAATACAGGGAATTCTGAGTTATTATTTACTTCAATCTCTTTGGTTTAACCCTGCAGTGACCTTGATAGAGCGTCAGCAATAATGTCTTGTTGTCCTGAGACATGCACGATCTTAAATTGGTATTGTTGCAGAGCGAGAGTCCATCTAGCCAGTCTGGGGTGTAACAGTTTACACGTTTGTAAAAACGTTAATGATTGATGATCGCAATATACGATAGTCTTTGACCCATATAGATAATAATGAAATTTTTTAAAACCCCAGACGACCGCAAGAGCCTCTAATTCTGTCGTCGTGTAAGTTCGTTCACAGTTGGACAAAACACGACTGGCAAATGCAATAGGACAGAAGGTGAGTTGTCCATTTATCTTGCGTACTTGGAAAAGGCACGCTCCAAAACCCACATTTGACGAATCTGTTGACAAGTAAAATTCTTCTTGCATGTCCGGATGGTACAAAAGCGGTGCATTTACTAATTGCTTCTTTATCTCCTCAAATGCTTCTTGACACTCTAATGTCCAGAGCCAGGGCACATCCTTCTTCAGCAAACTATTTAGAGCTGCTGCATTCATGGCCTGATTTGTTATAAATCTTCTAAAAAATGAGGCAAGACCCATAAACCCTTTTAATTGCCTCCTATTTCTGGGTGTTGGAAATTTACTAATCGCAATTAGCTTCTCCTTGGTTGGTAAAATTCCCTTTGCGTCAATTATATGCCCCAGGAACTTGATTCTGTTTACTGCAAAATGGGATTTCTGTAGGTTAGCAGTTATTCCCATGGTTTTGAACACGTCCAACACCCGGCTCAGTAAGGTAATATGCTCCTTCCAAGTCTTCGATGCAATAAGCAAATCATCAACAAACACTGTTATCCTGGTTCTTAGTTCTGGGCCTAGTGCATAATCTAGAGCTGCTATAAAGATTCCAGCACTAATGTTGAGTCCGAGCCGGCCGAAGTGGCCGTGCGGTTAAAGGCGCTGCAGTCTGGAACCGCAAGACCGCTACGGTCGCAGGTTCGAATCCTGCCTCGGGCATGGATGTTTGTGATGTCCTTAGGTTAGTTAGGTTTAAGTAGTTCTAAGTTCTAGGGGACTAATAACCTCAGCAGTTGAGTCCCATAGTGCTCAGAGCCATTTGAACCATTTGTTGAGTCCGAAAGGAACTACAGTAAATTGGTAACTTCTTCCGGAATAAATGAAAGCCGTATATTTCCTTGATGACTCATCCAGCTTGACTTGCCCATAAGAACTCCGCAAATCAATGCTTGTCAAATATTGGACATCCTGGAACCGTTGTATAAGTTCGTCTATGTTTTCCGGATGTGTTCTCACTGGAATTATAATTTTATTTATTTCTCTGGCGTCGAGTACCAGTCTCACAGTCCCATTTGCTTTTGGCACAACCAACAATGGGGAGCAGTATGGGCTTGTAGAGGGTTCGATCAAACCCCATTTCAACATGCGATCTATTTCTTTCTGAACTTGAGCCTTTAACCTCCAGGGAACAGGATAGAAAGTTCTACAATACGTTTCGTGCAGCTTAACGTAGAGATGGCATATGTATCCCTTAATAACTCCTGGCCTTTCATCAAACACGTTTTTATACGCTAATAATAATTCTTTTAGCTGCTTCTTCTGATCTTCAGTAATGCAGTCGGATTCATTTAACTTCTCGTACACTAATTGACCGAAATCTCCTTTGACTTGGAACTCACTAATTACATACTGTTTAGAATTTTGTGCCGTCCTGATTACTTGCACACTGATCCCACAATTATATTTTCTCGTAAGGCTTTCTTTTTTCAACAACTCCAACTCCATTTCTTGTTTATTAACATTCAACCAAATTTTTCCTGTTTTAAAATCTATTCTGCATCCGTATTGACGTAGGCTGTCGACTCCAATAATGCAATCTACCACCAAATTTTTCGCAACAAGGAATGTGCTTAATATTGCTACATTTCCGACTTCTACACTAAGTAGTGACTGCACTTTTACATTAGCCGATCTAGCCCCAACGGCGCCTATTATTCTGCAATTTTGAACGGGAAAATTTGGTACTCGTCTTATATTTCTGATCTTGTTGAATAGTGCCTCCGAAATAACATTTGTGGTTGCATCTGTGTCTAAAACTGCCATTATAGGTACAGTCTCCAAAATGACTTGCACTTCGGCTACTGCCACCTGTTCCTTATCCTCATCCTGTGGTTCTAAGTCCTCGGTCAGTTCATCTGCCAGTAATCGTCCATCATTATACGTTAGCATGGGTACACATATCCTGTTGCCCCTCAACCAATTGTTGACCGCTCCTCCGGGGCACGAGTGGGTCCTTACAAGTTTGTTGGATTTTGATTTGCCTGCTGGTTGACATCATCCGTCACTTCGGTAATTACCGGTTGATTCGTAGATGTCCGTCCCCACTGATGTTGGTTATTTGAGTTCATTCCCCCCGGTTGATTCCACTTTCTATTACTGTTATTATTCCAGGCTTGAGGTCTGAAATTCCTTTCGTTCCCCCACACAGGATTGTATCTTTTCCCATTCCTGTTGTTCCTTGGATAGCCCCTCGCAAGACTATTGCCGGTATTACTATTTAGATTTTGAGGGGTTCCTCCACTATTTAACAATCTCTGTCCATTCCCTTGCCTACCGTTTGGCGGAGGTTCTATCTCCCTATATTGGAATCTGTTATTACGTGCTTTCTGGTTGTTCTCTTCGATAATATCTATATGGTCTAACGTCGTGAGGAACGACTCCAAGTCTTTATCATTGCCGTAAATCAATTGATTCCGGATGCTAATTGATAGTCTTGCCTTAAGTATGTTTATTATGTCTGGCAATGGCATAGGTCTGTCCCAGTATCTAGTTTTATTTATATATTTTTCAAAATACTTCCTAAGGCTTCCTTTTGAAAAGGAGAAAGGCTCTGGGTAGAGCACCTCCTGCCTTAGGCGTTCCTGTACCCCTTCTGACCAGAACTTTGCTAAAAACGCCTTCTCAAAATCGTCATATGTCGAGCAAACAGAAGTCATGTCCGAGGCCCAAATCGCCCCCGAACCTTGTATATATCCTGTAACGAAACTGATCTTCTGCCACTCCGACCAATTTCTGGGTAGCACTCCTCTGAAACTTCGAATAAAAACAATTGGATGGACCCCCCCTTTTGTCAGTGTTAAAAATCTGGAATTGCCGATGCTTTATCATTTTTTCTTCGGCATGGCAAAGGCTTTCGTAATCACCGTTAGATAAGACTTCACGCGAACAACTAGCTCAAGGCAATTTACTGTTTGAGTTACTTACACAAGTCGGTATCGTGTGCGAATGTGCAGTAACTGGCTCTATAGTTGCTGCCAACTTCTGCTGCTGGCCTGTATTCATTTGTTCTGAGCCTTGTTGTGAAACGCGTATCGACTCTTCTATCGTTTGTTTCCAATGCTCGAAATCAGCACCTAACTGCTGTCGCACTTCCTCAAGTCCTTTCGCAAACAAATTCTCTTCCTGTTTGCCAGGTAGACTCTGGAATGCTGCCTTAACATTTTGTTCAACGTTTTCACACATTAGCCTTTTGTTTTCTAATGTGATTTCGGATAATGTACCCGTTAATACATTAATTTGGTGGTCTATAACATCTTGACGCTCTGTCAGATGTTCAACACTTTCCTTTAGGTTAGTCTGCGTACGTGCCAATTCAGGAAGTTGCGCAATTGCACATGACATGGCATCTTGCTTTTGTACTAATTGCGGAACCATTTCCACCTGTTCCCGTACGATATCTATCTTAATAGCCACATACTCTTTCATTTCTACATGTACGCGGTGAGTAGATTCCTCACATTGAGCTTTCACCAATTCTATTTGTGCAGTTAATTTTCGTTCCGTCTCTTCGGCCTGATCTTTAAGTTCCTTTGTCTTCGCCTCTATCCGCTGCTCTAATTCGGAAAAACTGTCTTGTAACTGCTGCTTAATCTCAGTTTTCAAATTTTCCTGCCCTTGCGTAACTGAGGCTAATTTCGCGTTAATGTCGGTTTTCAGATTTTCCTGCCCTTCAGTAACTGAGGCTAATTTTGTATTCATATTATTCATGCTCTCGGTTATCATCTGCATCTGTCTCATGATAATGACCAATGGATCTAACCCATGTTGCGTACTTGCCGTTTCATCTCCAGCCGTATCTACAGGGCGTTCTATTGCGCTATCTGTAGCGATCGGTTCTACAACACTTCTTACTACATCATTATTATCAGTGCTAACAGCTGAAGGCTGAACTACATCTAGCATGAACACAATTAATCAATGTTCAAATATCCAATAATACTAAATAGAAAAGCGTATACTTCATCTATACTAGCAAGCTTTTATAATAAAATTATAGATCTGGCCTTTTCTCTGCGCCCAGCGCGTTGTTTTATGTTCTTATTTGTAGATCCACTTAATTTGACTGCGAGTACCTCTTCTCTTTTCCAAGCGTCAGTTAAGTTGGCTCGTCGTAGTTCACATGAAACAGAGACAAAATTATTTTAACAACGTCCAAAAACGTGTCCTGTCACGGATTGGCCATTATAATGTGGATTGTACTGTAAATGATGAAAGTATGTGAATGCAGCTTGCCGCTAACTTGGTGTAATGTCTCTCACACATAAACCTGTACAGTAAAGTAAGGGCCTCCTGTTTTATCTTTGGGCTGATCCGTGATAAGACAGACAAACAATTATACTAATGGAGGATTCTGCGTATTTTCTCTAATTTCGTTCGCTCTCTCTCTCTCTCTCTCTCTCTCTCTCTCTCTCTCTCTCTCTCTCTCTCTCTCTGTCCTTTATCTATATACAGTTTTAAATATATTATTTAATTACATGAACTCAGCCCAATAGAATCTCTGGTGGAGCCCTTCGTCTTAATATTCAGCGGCTGGCTTGCTGTAAAAGATCTTTATATCTATTATTATTGTTAAGCGCTGAATTCAGTTGGGAAAATCGATCGTTTGAACCATTCGTTCATTTTACGACAGATTTAGAATTTCAGATGTGTCCGAAGCCTTTTTGGACGATTTTATAAAATCTCGGTGATTGCAGGCTCTCTTCGTCACAACTGAAACTTCCCCACTAATTACAGGGCCAAGACAATCATCAATGATTCAAACAGAGAACTCATTCGTCATTCACTCTAGAATAAAAGGGTCACAAACCTTATTTCTGAGGAAAAATTGTAAATTCAATCCATCTCCAGTACATGTTCCGTTTTCTGTTGATTCCAAGTCTTACTTAATTTGCATTTACAGTTTTTCTCTCTCTCCAAATAACCCGCTAGTGGCACAAACGTTAATAGCTCGCTTTAGCGAGAAGAAGAGCAAATATGTCTGTTTTTGCAACCTGACAATCTTCCAACAGATACTTCCGAAGCTGTCCTCCTTATCCATCCCTAACAACCATGGAGGATACATATATGTATCTCTGTTCTTCCAAAGAATAAACGTACTAGAAAAATACCTTGGCGTCGACGAGTTGTCGGCGCATATATTACTAGAAAATCCAATCAGATACTTTCCAAAAGTGAATACATGTGGATGATTTGATTGATAATTATTAATTATTGCGTGGTAGAGGGTAATTTTCCGTGGGGAGATTACAACGCCCCTCGCAGCGAGCGAAGTTTGTGAGCTCAATTTTTATTTGCCGAACACACTTCGCGAGCTATCTATTAGTGTGGATAACCCGGAAGTGATAATTGTCAGTCCTCCGACTGGAAAAGAATATTATGTGTAAGACAGACGAAGAAAAGAAATATTGAAAACAGAAGAAATGAAGAGACAGGTACCGCGGCTGTATTGCTTTTACGTGCATCAAGGTGTTACGTCAGCTGTGCACAACCAAGGAAGATGATCTTTCATGAAACTGTTATCAGGGTCTACCCATTCGGGAACTTTCTTAAGCAGGGAAACCTTGGAAAACCTCTTAAGCCTAGACCCCCAGCTTACGGTACATAGAAGATAGGAAAGCCTATAGAAGGAAAAAAAATAATTGTGGAAATAGATCTCTAAAGAAAAGGTAGGGATCGATTTATATAACGCTTTGGAGAAGAGTGATTTGTGCCTCTAGCAAAAAAAAAAAACATTTTACAATAAATAACGTAAGTTTTCGTTTTACAATCTTGTTCCTAGGACAATCTCTTGCGTTGCTAAAGAGGATAATGGAATGTAGTCGAATTAAGTCGGGTGATGCTGAAGGAATTAGTTTAGGAAATGAGACACTTAAAGTAGTAAAGGAGTTTTGCTATTTGGAGAGCAAAATAACTGCTGATGGTCGAAGTAGAGAGGATAAAAAATTTAGACTGGCAATGGCAAGGAAATCGTTTCTGAAGAAGAGAAATTTGTTAACATTAAGTATAGATTTAAGTGTCAGGAAGTCGTTTCTGAAAGTATTTGTATGGAGTGTAGCCATGTATGGAAGTGAAACATGGACGATAAATAGTTTGGATAAGAAGAGAATAGAAGCTTTCGAAATGTGGTGCTACAGAAGAATGCTGAAGATTAGATGGGTAGATCACATAACTAAAGAGG
Source organism: Schistocerca nitens (assembly GCF_023898315.1). Taxonomy (NCBI): domain Eukaryota; kingdom Metazoa; phylum Arthropoda; class Insecta; order Orthoptera; family Acrididae; genus Schistocerca; species Schistocerca nitens. Next base: position 407,356,954 of record NC_064617.1, read on the forward strand.
AGGTACTGAATAGAATTAGGGATAAGAGAAATTTATATCACAACTTGACTAGAAGAAGGGATCGGTTGGTAGGACAAGTTCTGAGGCATTGAGGGATCACCAATTTAGTATTGGAGGGCAGCATGGAGGGTAAAAATCATAGCGGGAGACCAAGAGATGAATACACTAAGCAGATTCAGAAGGATGTAGGTTGCAGTAGGTACTGGGAGATGAAGAAGCTTGCACAAGATAGAGTAGCATGGAGAGCTGCATCAAACCAGCCTCAGGACTGAAGACCACAACAACAAAAACAACACCAAGTTATCAATAAGAATGAACGGGCATAGGCAGAGGGTGAATAGTGGCAACACACAATATTCTGTTGCATATCATACTGTACAGCATATAAGTTGTGATCTCAGTGCCTGTTTCACCATGGCAGCCAACAGTTTCTCAGAACTCCACAGGTGGGAACTGGCATTACATAATGTCCTTGGCTCTAGCCGTAATGTATGTCTATTTCTTCAGTCTCGTATGTCTATTTCTTCAGTCTCAGCATTTCATCTCCATAACTATTTCGTTCTTCACTCCCATTTAAATTTCTATATCTTTTCTCACACCTCTATTTTTCCCCAGCTCCCCACCTCTACCACATACAATGCATTTAGCTTTCCACTCTTATTAACCTGTGTACAATGTTTAATCAGTAATTTCTGTCTTGCCTATTACTGTACCTTGCACTTTTAAGCTCTCAGGTTTTCACATCTGATCTGGTGCAGTTCCCAACCATCAGTCTAGCCTTCTCATCCTGTCCACTTAGTCTCCCCTAACCCAGGGTTCTTCGTAACTTTTCCAAACTGTCCCCATTTCCTAAAGCTCACCAGTTCTTTTCCTTCAGTCCTCTTCTTCTCCTTCAACCCTTCTGCCAGGAGGAGGAGGAGGAGGAGCCACCGGCTCTGAAAGCGTGCAAAGTTCAGTATCTTTTTATGTGTGAGTTCTCTTGCCGCCACTTCATCAGTAGATTTTTTTATCTATTCAGTTACATTATATATTTTCAAGAACTGATTGTTGTTAGTACACAGGTTTATTGTCATTGAATAGTACTTTGGGAAAAATTATCATCTTTTTTCATTTGTTGTTAATAAATACAAAACAGTTTAACTTCTATTAACACCAATCATATTTTTTTCTGAAGTTCTCTGGTATGTTTTATTTGCAGGTCAGGAACACTGACAACCTCTGCACAGTTGTGTACTGTCACATCTGTACTTGAAACGTAAGCATTTTATGTAATATTTCAATACTTTAGCTTCAGTAACTATAATTCAACTTTTTAAGACGGTAAATAATCATTACATAAATTTATTGTATCTTGTTCAGATAAGTACAAGGATGGTTTCTACAGACTGGCTGTCAATGCTTGAAGAAGAATTTTGACATTTTGTATTATATTCAGTTGTTTAAAGTCTACCAGTTTATTACTACATAAGATGAGTAGAAAAAATTGGAGTTAAAATTTCAGAGTGTACTTATAGAGGCTACTGTGACTATACAACTAGACACCAAAACATTGAAAACCAAACAATAATTTACAATTTCAGTGACAGTTCTGTAAGTTATACGCCCCTGTCGGCCATACCACTGTTACATACCATGCTGGATCAGTGTCTATAGCAGCATTAAGCTCATAATGAATCTTCCTAAGAAAAGTTTCAAACTGCCATTAACATTAGTAAATATTAAATGCTCCTCAACAAAAAAGTGTATTTAAATATATCTGTATTTTTTTAAAAAGTTAAGTGTAAAAAGAATAAACTATTTTTGAGCGAACAGAGGAATTGCAGCATGTGTTTAATCCTGCCATCTTCATTTGTCATTGAAGTGTAATTTTATAACAGAATTATGCCCAGTACTACCTTTGTCAGTTTCACCTTGTCAGTAACTGTGTAAAACATTCTCAGTCTTCTCCCATGTCAAATTAGGGTAAAAACTAGGGGTCAAAAGTATTGCCACCTATCTTTTTCAGGAACAGCTAGTTGTCGTGGCTCTGCTGAGAGAGAGCTTTATAAAACAAATAGCCTGTGATTGTTGAATTGGTTGTGAATTCATGCTACCAGAAATTGTGTCAATATCTGTGATGCAGGGTCACTTGTGGTGCCACCTCATTTGCAACAGGTCACCAACTTTTTCTGCAGTCATAATTTCAGGAGCTTGCTTCCATGTACCACTAAAAGTATAGCTGTTGTTCCAGTTAAAGGTGTGTTGAATATTCTGATCTGCATGACGTCTTTGATGACGGAGTCCCTGTAGGTTGATGCATAGGACATTAGTCACGAGTCTGCACTCAGACTAATAAATTGACAGAAACAGTGGCATACACCCTAACAAGGTTGCCATAAATTCCATGCCAAGACCCTCCTGAACATGGAGTCTCTGTTTCTCTTGGGCAGTCAGAAATTGGTCTCAAGTCTTACATGCACAGAATATGCAGATTGTTCATCATATTTGAACGCATTAGTGCTTCTGTCTCTAGGAGAGTGCTGTCTTAATGTCTCCATCACCACAACAATTTTTTTAGAACACAAGTCTCAGTTGTTTAATCTGTCACTTGAAGTGGTCCTTGTTGGGTGTTTCAATGTATGTAAAAATCACTCTCCTCTGGAACAGGCGATGGAAGCTCTGGTTGCTAAGTTAGATAATGGTACACAGAAGTCCCATCTGATTTCCATAAAATTATTTCATGATAAGAGCTATACTCTTTAACAGTTGTGTACACACTGAACGTAACACCAACGCTATGCCTCAAAGTGACATTCCTTTAAGGTAATGAAGGTATCTATGAAATCCAAATATTGTCATTGGTAAGACTATTTTACTACACTTAACAGTCTACATAAATGCAACTGACTTAACACAATAAGGTACTTTTATTTTACCTGATTTTACATCTTTTGTCCAGCAGCAATTTGACCTAGTTGAGACCTTTTAATATTGCATGCCTCCCAAATGTGGAATTTATAATAAACATATTTCAGTCGTCTGCAAGTAAATCAAAAGTCACACAAACTGCTTATTGACTGTAACACAATTAGCAAAAGAAATAAATTCAAAAAGGACTCAAAAGTTAGCCAAAAATAATATGGATGATAAAAGTGCCAATATAAACCTCATAGCATCTCCACAGGTGGTCCCCAAAGTCCAAGTAAAGGAGTGCAGTTCGTAATAGAAGTGCGGCCAAAGTAGATGGACATTCAATACCGATTAGACCAATATTTCTGCTCAGTCATAGAGTGCTTAGTAAATGTCGTTACTGGCATGGAACGAATTTTTTACATAACTGATTACTAAACAAGCACACACAAAACTTTAAAAATGAAATACTTGTTACAATAAATTGATTAAATTTTTATGAAACACCAAATCAAATATTTGCATGAAAACAGTTCCTTAATATCAGTCTGTACTATTGCTACATGCCTAAGAAGCATCTTTGTATTAAGATAACTTCCTGAAATGTGGCTGTCTCAGCATGCCAGCCGAAGATCCATGAATTTCATTTCTTGCCTAATTACAACCAGATGTCCACGAAGCGACACTAGAACGTGAAGGAAAATACTTTCTGATTCTATACCCACTTGAGCCTTCTATAAAAAATGTACCTTGTTTCTGTAAGATGAAAAAATTAACTATTGCAAAATTAGTGTAAAATGCTGTTGCAATTCTATTGTAAAATTTCAAAACATGGGAGAGATTCAGACAGACAGGCTAACAGCTGTGTCCAACATCTTGGACACAGAGATGGCTACTAATAAAACAGTTAATTACAACTCACTAAATAAGTAATACTTGATTAATTGCAACAAAACTTATCTTTACTCACCAGGCTCGGCTGTAGCTATCAAACTCCACATGTGGACATAAGGCTCGGAACACACTATATGAGCACGATTAATGAGTGGCGAATTGATGAAAGTCTAGAATGGCCATACTGTGGCTTCACTACAGTCAGTAGAAAACACAAGTTCGTAGACACCTGTTGACACCGTTCTAACAGCGTTGGTGCACAGGCATAGTTCACAGGAGACAGAAGTCTCAATTAACTCCCTGAAAGTTGACATGAACTGTATCACGGTGAGTAGGCTGCATGACAAAGTTACTCTGTTCTGCCTAGTTCCTGGAAGTGGGCAGGATCTGACCTCGAACTGAACTGGCCTCCAGCGATGCAATTTCAGGGCAGAGCCACAGCAGTGGCACCTCGGAACTGCTTCTTCCTAGCATCTAATTGGCACTTTGTGATACTGCTTTTTTGCGCAGTAACTTTGCAGTGGTAGGTACTACTTGCACCGCTCTCAGTACTCGACGACACTGCATGCATCCTCCCCAAACCAAACATCCATCCCGGAGTTGGGTATGGAGATGGACATGATGGCAGGGAGAGAGGGGGTCACTGACGCAGTTGAGGAACTAGGTGCCGAAACTTTAAGTCAGAGTTGAGCACCCATCCACAGCCCAGTATCCACCTTGCGCACAGCAGGAAATACCTACTAGGGAACCAACCACAGGGTGCAATTTAGCGGTCATAGTCGCAGAGGCAAACTGTGAAACGGGTGGGCTGCTGGAGACGACGTCTGCCCCCCATCCACCCACCCACCGTGGCATCCAGCCAGGCCCAACCCTTTTGCCGGCTGTGTCACAGGTCGCCAGCAAAACTGCAACACTGCCGGTAGAGCCAGGCTGACGTCCATGGATGTCTCCTGCTGTGGAGACAACCATGCTGCTGGAGATGACGTGGGAACAGGACAACACCTCAGACATTACACCTCATTCCCATCTCCGACCCCTGCTGAACAAGCGAAAGTACACTGGTCACTGAGGCCATAGCTGTGACTCAGAAGTAGGAGCATAAGGTCTCTGTGGCAGAAGTAACAAGTGGAGCAGAGTCCTGTGACATCAACCGTGCAGAAGCTCCTCTGGCGATTTTCCATCTTTGGGCAGGGAGCAGTAAGACAACAGAAAAAATTTCAAAGCCTGGTCCCATGTGTGAGTGGCTCACAGCTTGTCCATCTGTAATTTAAAGGTCCTCATAAATTATTCAGCTTCACCATTTTACTGTGGGTGAAAGGTCATTGTAGGACAAACTGAGTACCATTGTCTGCACAAAACTGTTCAAACTCCTGAGATGTGAACTGCCGCCCATTATGAGACTATCACTTCAAGTAAGACTTACATGCAGAAGATCAGTGTAAGAGCTGATACTGCGCTGTGTGATGTGTTATACTTCATTGGAACAATGAAGGGAAACATGCGGTATGCATTGACAACCACTAGGCAGTGTATGTTCCAGTATGACATAGCGTCTACAGCTCGTGGTCTAGTGGCTAGCATTGCTACCTCGGGGTCCCGGGTACGATTCCTGGCTGGGCTGGGGATTTTCTCTACCTGGGGACTGGGTGTTTTTGTTTTCTCATCATTTGTGACAGTGACTAGATTGGACTGTGAAAAAATTGGGACTTTGTACATGTGCCGATGATTGTGCAGTTGAGCGCCCCACCAACGAAACACCATGACCAGTATGGCCCAGCAAAATCTTATGTGCAGAAGTTGCCAAAGTTACATCAGGACGTGGCCACTGTAAAGTACCACTGTGGAGGAGCAGATTCAGACTTGGTGCACATTGCACACTGAAGTCATGGCCTTTGTTTGAATTTTCTGATAGAGAGACTGAGGGACCAAGATAAGTGTGTTGCTACTTTCCGTGTGTGCCAGGACAAAGCCAATCTGTACAGAGATGGCACGCTGATGAGCAAAGTAGCAACGAACAACTGGTTGGCGGATCTCCTACAAACTCTGCAGCCACCCACGACAAACTAACTCGAGCACCATCTGCAACGCCAGGTCCAATTCAGTCTCCTGTGCCACATAATCCAAAGTGAGCAGAAAAACTTCCAAAAGCCAGATTTCTTCAGAATCAATGTGAGGACAGAAGCCCTCAGAGGAATCAAATGCAGTGTCAGAATGTGGCAGCACTGCACCAATGCCATAAGGTGAGGCGTCTACTGCAAAAGTGACAGGCTTGCTGGGCTCGAAGTGGACCAAACACCGATCACTTAGTAGTGCATCTTTCAGCTGCTGGAAAGTGGTCTGACACTCAGCTGAACATACGAACGGAAAGCCCTTGCAGCACATTTGATTTAGAAACACTGCAATCTGAGTGGCATTCAGGATAAAATGGACGTGATAGGTTAGCATCTTCATTACAGCTTTTAATTCAGACGCGTTGGTTCATGCAGGCAAGTCCTAAGTGGCCACTAAGTACAACTGTGATAGGTGGAGGATGTGCACATTAATCATATGGCCAAGATACTCGATTTCAGTGAAAAAGAAGGAACACTTGAAATGGTTGCACATCAGTCCTGCATTGGACAAAACATGAAACAATACGTCTAAATTTTGTGAGTGTTCTGCTGGCATACGACCAGAGACAATTGTATCATCTAAATAGTTAGAACAAGAAGGCACTTTCAACATCAGTTGCTTGAGGTATCCTTAGAGAATAGCTGAGGCAGAAGTGCTACCAAATGGCAACCATCAAAGCTGGAGTAATCCCATGTGTGACAAAAATCTTCTTTGACTCTTCATGCAAAGGCAGTTGCAGGTAGGCGTCCTGGAGACGAATTTTTGAAAAGAAGTGACCCTGACCCAATTTGTCCATCAAATCCTCCGGGTGAGGCTACAGGAAAGAATCAACAGTAGTTTGGGGCTGACAGTTGATTTAAAATCTGCACAGAATCTCAACCTGCTTGACAGTTTAGTAAGGACCACCAGGGATGACGCCCATTGGCTGGTTGATACTGGTCTGGTGATGTCACTGTCCTGCAACTCTGTGCAGCCCGGTCCCTTAATGCATAATGACAGTAAGAGCATGAAAAAGCTTGAGCTGCGCATTGTCTTTCACTGTCGCATGGGCCTTGAGCCTTGCCTAAACTACCGTGGAACAGACAACTGTTCTGGTCAGATAATGCATTAGTATTGGCCAGAAACCCAGATGAATTAATTTATAACAACTGACAGTCTGAAAAGGTCAGAGCTATCCATGCCGAAACTGTTAGTAGGCTGACGAAAACACAACACTTGAAATAACACTGTTTTAATAGTGCCATGGAATGTGGCTGCAAACTGCACACTCCAATCACTGGAATAAGTTGTCCATTGTATGCTGACAATGAGTTGTGTGGTTCCTGAAGCTGTACGCTACCTAACCATTCATACATAGCACAGTTGAGCAGTGTGACCTTAGCACCAATATCTAAGTGGAATCTAACACTTGGTGAACACCCGCAACCAAACATACAACTTATTGGATTGCTGATTAGTAAGTTCAGAGTTTGTGTACTGCCAATCTGACGGAACAACAACAGGATATAATCGGTCCACTTCCACTGCACAAGTTTGGGATTCAATAAGGCGGATTTCAGGCAAGAGTAGTACACATCCCCTTATGGAAATAGGGTTTTGGTGGACGTGCCTAGCTGATCACTTTTTTAGTCACTGCTTCATCCAGACAAGCTCCTGTGTTTCAGGTGTCCCACGGAACTGGAGAGATGAGGAAGCTCCATTTCTCACATAATGAGGAAGCCTACAACTTTCCATTTTCCATGTGGGAACTGGAATCAGCTCTGTCCATGGCCAGAGATGCTACTCCAGGACCTGATTAAGATGCATTATGTCATGTTCCGTCATCTGTGCCCCGAAGCTAAAGAACAGCTCCTGTCTTGTTTCAATCAGATGTGGTTTGATGGACAGTACCCCACGACTTGGAAGGAGGCATTATTAGTTCCATTATGAAAACCAGGCAAGGACCGTAGCACCCCTAACAGTTACTGGAGTGTAACCCTTACCGGTTGTATAGGTAAGACTCTTGAACACATGGTCAACTGCCACCTCATCTGCCTCCTCAAATCCTGAGGTCACCTGAGCTGCTTCCAGTGCGGTTTCAGGCACTACCGTTCACCCCTTGACAACTTAATTCTACTGGAGATAGTGATATGTAAGTCATCCTTACACAGATTTTGATCTGTGCATTTTTGACCTCAAAAAAGCATATGACACTACTTGCAGGTACAACATCCTTCACAAACTTCCAGAGTGGGCACTACGTGGACTTCTGCCACTTCTTATCCAATCCTTTCTCGAAGATCGGCATTTTAGATACCAAACTGGTGATTCCTTATCTGACTGCTATGTCTAAGAGAATTGGGTCACCCAAGGCAGTGTACTCAGTGTCACATTCTTTTCCATTCCTGTCAATGTCATTTCTTCCACAGTCGGGAACACTGTCAAATGCTCTTTGTGTGTGGATGACTTTGCCATCTTCTACTCTTCGTCTGACCTTACAGTGATGACAAGGCAGCTACAACTGACCTTCAGGAGGCTGGACACCTGGGCCAAGACAAATGATTTTCAGTTCTCACCAGAGAAGACTACATGTGTCAGTTTTAACCATGCTTTTTGAAGTTTTAAACAACCAGTACCCACAGTGGGAGACAATATTTTATGTTTTATGGAAAGAAATTAACTTCGTTTCTGTACCTGAAAGACAGATGACAGGTCTCACCTCTTGCGGTTTTATAGGGAATTTGTTTGATCACATTTACATTAAGGCAGTGTGGTTAATGAATCAGCCCATATTTCTTACCTCAAGATGTTAGATGCTGTCTACCATGAGGGATTTGGATATCGACTGGACCAGCCCAGTTCAGAGTATGTGTGCAGAGGATGGTGAACCACCATTCTGGGTTCAGAAGGTATCCTTTTGGCTCAACAGACACAGAAAAATCTTAGCATCACCTGTCAATGGCATTTAGTGCAGTGATCCAACCCAACTTTGAACGGCTGTTCAGGAATCGGTCCCATGCGACGATTTAGGATATGTGCTGCTGTCTCAAGGATCTTGAGCCATCAGACCTCTGAATACACAGCCAGGGATGGAACGCGTTGCCGCCTAGATGTCTTTAGAAGCCCAAAGTTATTTTAAGCGTGATGCGGTACAAGAAAACTTGTACTCCAGATTACGTTTTTACAGCTTTGTTTTCTTCCATTTTAAGTACACACCACAATTTCATAGTTGTTTATACAGTTGTATCCCAGCAAGAGAATGTCCTCAGTTCTTCCGCTGTTTTCCTTGATAGGGTTCTCAAAGTGCGTCTTCTGGAACAATTTAAAAATTACTGTGAGGAGTTATATGGCATTATGGTGGCACTGGAGCAGATCCACAGATGCTACCATACAAGGTTTCTTATCTGTTCTGACTCACTTAGTCCACTAAAAACACTTCACCAAACGCATCCAGTAGACCAGTTGATTCATCCCATCCATTATTCCTTAGAGCAGCTCCAACTGTGTGGTAAATAAATGATCTTTTGCTGGGTACCTGGCCACGTCGGGATATAGGGAAATGACATGGCCGACAAAGCGGCCAAGGAAGCATGTCATGAAGTGTTGACCATCAGTGTCCCATTGCATTGCATGCCATCATCTCTTCTGACACACACATTGTGTGTCAGTGGGAGACTGAATGGTTGTAGGTGGCAGAAACAAACTGCAGTCACTCAAATTGACCACACAGGCAAGGCAGTCTTCCATGTCAGTCTCACCCCTGGAAGAACGTTCTGCTTACCAGGTCATGCATTGGACTTACCCTTTAAAACATAGATTCCTCCTCTGGTGGCAGGATCCACCACTCGGTGAGGTATGTGGTGTGCCATTTTTGGTTCGGCTTATTTTGGAAACACGTTTCTTATATACTAATATCAGGGCAGTCCTCAGTGTCTCAATGGAGATCTATCTACCATTCTTGCTGATACTGATTCCAATGTTAAAAGAGTGGTGATATTTTGTGAACTGTCAAGCTTCTTCCATAAATTGGTGGGGAAGGGAGACAGACTTTTAAGGCATTGTAAACTGCTTCACATGAGGGGCAGCCTTTATCCCCACACTTGAGATTGGTGTGCTGACTTTTCGTCAGAGTGCTGATGACCATGATGCTGAAAGCCTCTCTCCTAAAATTATCGTCATCATCATAATCGGTGGACGTAAGGCAGCAGGCACAACATGCACATGAGAATCACTGTCTGACATGGAATGAGAAAGCTGCTGTTCACCATGTATACTTAAACATGCCAACTGTATTGTATGGCCTTGTTTGTCAAATGTGAAACACATGGTTTTTGCAGCACAGGCACTGCACCCTATCACATGTTTGAAAGCAATGTGGTTGATTGTGCAGGCTGTGCTGCAGCCTGATGGTGTGACTATTGTGCACATGACCTAGACATCGGCCAAAATCTGACCTGGGGGGAGGAGGATGTTGTTGGCCCCTGAGCTGTCTTTACTCTTGACAGCAGATATTGCAAGTGCTTAAAAATCCTGTGCACTCAGTCCCATCGACAATGTCCTGTGACTCCGTAATTGGCAATATTATACTAAGGTCAGGTTTTGGATGCTTCAGTATGGCAGCACAAATATGGGACTCACATGTTCTGAGTAATTGCATCTCTCATCGTAGTGTCACTGTAACTTGACCCTCACGAACACTGAAAGTGAATTGTCTAGTAATGCCACAAAGTTTTATTACCCACTTTTTGTAGGATTGTCCTGGCTGCTGTTTTAATCTGAATATCTTAGAAGAAGCAGCCGTTACATGCACTTGTGATTTAAGATGATTTGGCAATTTGTCAACTAACATGTCATTGGGGGCCTCAAGAGGTTCATGATGTGGAAACAGTTTTACTGCTAACCAGAATACATCTTAGCCTTCGGTGGAGGGAAACTGGTAAATATGCTGGTTACCCTAAGTTCTGTATATGTTGAAATGTACTGTCAATATAACCAGGGCAGTCTTCACTTTGCCCCAGAAACACTCTGAATGTTGGCACTTTAACCGTTTGTTGAGTTCCTTCCAGTTGAACAGGTTGGGGTGGGACTTGTGTTGCTTCCGCAATTCCTTGCAGTGCTTGTAATAATTGTTCAAGTCTTTGTCCATGCAGTTGTGTAGCTTGCATTAAAGACGCACCCAAAAGAGACACTGTGAACACTCAATATATCAACACACACAAACAGAAATATAGCACTGCTGTAAGAGAGCATTAGTTACACAATATGTCCCAGTGAGCTAACCATGAGCAGCATCCTTGGCATCACTTTACTTGTGTCTGATGTCTTGGACACTGTGGTTAGGTAGCTATTAATAATACATTGAATTAGAAGTACTCTGAATAAGTAATACTTTATTGAGTATAACAAAATATATCTTTGTTTGCCAGTCTCGGCTGTAGCTATGAAACTGTTTAAGTGGACTTGCAGTTCAGAACACACTAAATGAGCCCCAATTACTGAGAGACGAATTAATACAAGTTCGGAATGGCCTTATTGAGGTATCACTACAGGCACTAGAAAACACAAGTTCGTAGACACTTGTTGACACAGTTCTGATAGCATTGGCAAGTAGACACAGTTCACAGGAAACAGAGGTCTCTTCACTCTTCAATGGTTGACATGGGCTGTGTCACAGTGAGTAGACAGCACAACAGTGTTACTCCAACAGAAACTTCCTGGCAGTGGGCAGGATCCAACCTTGAACAGAAGGGACTCCTGGCCTCTAGTGGCACTACTTCAGGGCAGAGGCACGGGATGCACAGCTTCTTTCTAGCATCTCAGTGGTTGCTCATGATACTGCTTTGCTGTACAGTGTACAGTATCTCTATGGTGCTTGATACTACGTGCTCCACTCTCGATGCTTGATGATGACACAGGATGAACAAAAAATTGATTCTGCTTCATACAATGCCATGAAATTCAGTAGGTCAATAAATTGGATACTCCACAACCTGACAAAGTTTTGCTGAGTTGCTCTGCTCTGTACTGCACTGCATGCACACCTGGACTGAACTGAGGAAACAGAGGAAAAAAAACAGCACTGGTGCTGTCTCAAGGTCAAGTAGACCTGCCAACTGCAGGGGAGCCAAACATGGAGAATTGATGAATCAGACACCACAAACTAGAATAGTTTATGTCACTATGTACAGATTCTAGGACACATTAAAATTATGGAGTTTCTTTTCAAACACACTGTGTATAAGGGGCATGAACAGCAGCAGATGTCACAAGATCACTGTGGAGGACACAGAGATGCCACATATTCATTTGAGACAGTGTTATAAGCACCTGATAAAGTTGGGAAGGGTCTCCATTTGGCCAGCTGGTTGAATTGTGCAGAATCCAGATTAATGGGGCATTTGAGTGTGACAGTGGCCCATTGTTGGACTGGATGAGAATGAGAGGGTAGTCATACTTGTTAAGGTACTGATAGAACATATCTGACCTCAATAACAAGGCATGTGATGTGTTCTGACTCGCTCAGTGCACCAAATGTATCCAGTAGACCAGTTGATTTAGCTCATCCATTAATCCTTACAGGAGCTTTACGAATAGATGATCACCTTTTGCTGGTATCTGGACGTGTTGGGGTACATGTAAACAACCTAGCAATAAAGCAGAAGTATATTTGGGTGTTATTGTAAGTCGTCGTCTCATTATCCGATAGACAAATTGTGCACCAGTGAGAAACAATGGTTGGAGGTGGCGGAAAATAAACTGCAGTCACTCAGACAACCAGACAGGCTTGGCAGACTTCATGCCAACTTCACCTATGGAAGGAAGTGCTGCTAACCAGACTGCGCATAGGACATAGTCCTTTAAAACAGGTTTTTGTCCTCTGGCAGGAGGATCCACCACTCTGTGAAGTTTGAGGGGTGCCACTTTCAGTTCAGGATATTTTCACTACTTGTGTCTTTATTAACATGAAGGCAACCGTCGGCTTGATTGCAAATCTGCCCACACGGGCTATGAAATTTTGGTGAATTGTCATTTAGACTTCATCACTCAAGTGCTGTGGAGGGGAGATGGACTTTAAACTATTGTAAACTACTCCACACATGAGGCAGCCTTTCGTCTCCCCCTCCGACCCCTCCCCTTATGGGAATGGTGTGTTAACTTTTTGTCAGGGTGCTGATGACCTTGATGTCGAGTGCCCTGCATCCAAAATAATTGTCATGTGCCAATTCTCAACAGGGCAGTGCTTGTCTACATATGGCACTTGTGTCTTATATTATTGGCCAAACATTTTAAGAATGTATTATTTGTAAATCAAGTGTTGAAAATAAAATAGATGTTTAATTGACATTGTTTGCTCAGGTTTGCCTCTGCTTGTAAAAATTATGAATGTACTAAACAAGTGCTCAGTATTAATGTTACCACTACATGTCACATAGACCTGTCAAGTTTGCTGTTACATTTGTGTTACTGCAAACACAGCAATATCTTCTCTCAACAGCACATTAAATAGCGTGATTTGACAACAGAGATACATGTACAACATGACCAACAATACGAGGGCCATTCAGAAAGTAACCTCCGGTTGATTTAAAAAAATACACCAAGTTAAATAAAAATATTTTAATATATACATCTTACAACTACATCTTTGCACTATTTTTCTACATAGTCTCCATAGCGATTGAGGCACTTATCGTATCTCTTCAGAAGCTTTGAAATTCCTTCTGCATAAAAATCACCCGCTTGTGCCTGGAGCCAGCCTGTGACCGCATCTTTGAGCTCGTCGTCGTCATCAAACCGCTGTGACCCGAGCCATTTCTTCAAATGCATGAAGAGGTGATAATCACTTGGCGCCAGGTCTGGGCTGTAAGGTGGATGGTTGATAACGTCCCACTTGAAGGACTCAAGAAGGGCCGTTGTTCTGCGAGCAGAGTGAGGACGGGCGTTATCGTGCAAAAAAACGATACCGGAAGTCAGCATACCACGGCGTTTGTTCTGTATAGCCCGTCGTAACTTTTTTATTGTTTCACAGTACACTTCTTGATTAATGGTCGTACCACGTTCCATGAATTCAACCAACAACACCCCTTTGGCATCCCAAAACACCGTTGCCATCAGTTTTCTGGCAGAAAAATCTTGCGAGGCTTTTCTTGGTTTGGTAGGCGAATTTGAATGTGCCCACATCTTTGATTGTTCTTTTGTCTCAGGGTTCATGTACTTAATCCAGGTTTCGTCACCGGTCACGATTCTGTTTAACAATGGTTCTCCTTCGTCCTCATAACGTGACAGAAAGTCTAATGCAGAGGCCATTCTTTGAGTTTTGTGGTGGTCGGTAAGAATTTTGGGCACCCATCGTGCACAGAACTTACGGTAACCCAATCTTGCTGTCACTATCTCGTACAAGAGAGTCTTAGAAATCTGTGGAAAACCTGTAGACAACTCCGACATTGAGAAACGTTGATTTTCACGAACTTTTGCATCAACTGTCTGAACGAGTTTGTCAGTCACCAATGATGGTCTACCACTCCTCTCTTCATCATGAATGTTTTCTCGTCCACTTTTAAATAAACGTACCCATTCACGGACAACTCCTTCACTCATAACTCTTGGTCCGTACACGGCACAAAGCTCACGATGAATAGCTGCTGCAGAATATCCTTTGGCTGTAAAAAACCTTATGACAGCACGCACTTCACATTTGGCGGGGTTTTCTATTGCAGCACACATTTCAAACTGCCACAAAAACTAAACTAGTGCAGGTACGACGTTCACTCGACCACGGCTTGATGCCAACACCTGTTGAGTGCGTGAACGCACAGATGGCGTCGCTACTCCCCCCACAACCCGCACTGTGACCAATCGGAGGTTACTTTCTGAACCGCCCTCGTAGATTTGAGGATTTCTTGTGCAAATGCTTGTCAGTTTCTGTGGGATACACAGAGTGAAAATATAAAGAACATGAAATATTTCTGAAGCACTAATTTTTTTGCTACCATTTTCAGGAATGATACCACGACAGAGTGAGTGTAAAAAATAATGGCTTATCTTATGGAAGGAATTATTCTGGCTATGTGAATGAATTCTAATGAAGTAATTTAATCTTATACTAATCTGGTAATTTCTGTTTTCTTACACTTTTACTGCAAGAAATAAGTAAATATTCCTTAATCACATACAGACAGATTGAAACTGTTTCCTTACTGACAGTAAGACAGACAGTGCAGGCAGCAAGAATCTCCAAGCGCGCATAAGTCCTTTGCCCAGAGTTCTCTATCCAGATTGTATAAGATCACTGTTGTGCAGTTAGTGTTTTGAGTAAACCATTCTTTTATTTCATATTGTTCACTACTATGTAGTTTTGTCTTAGTAGCCGTTCTCAAATGTAAATTATAATTCTTGAAACAATTAACATACTTGTCTACATCACACAATTGTAGATGTTTTTGCAATGAGAACATGGGATGAATGATTTTGAATGTTGTGTGTCAGGTCTTCACAAAGTCCACTCTCCATCTTTTGCTTCGTCTCTCTTATGACCTCGTCCTGAAAGGAACAAAGTTACTAGCGCTACAGGCCATCAGTGCATGCCATTTGAAAATTTGAAACACATGATGAGACAGTGTCAAGCATTTGATTCCCTTCTTCTTTTTCGTCTTCTCTTTTTTCCACACAGTTTACAGTTTAGCTATAATTTCCATTCACTGTGGTCTGCTCTAGTACTGGTTGTGACCCTACTGATAAAGAGAACATGGCCAATATTTTTCTTATCCTCCTGGGCGTTGAGTTAACGGCCATAGTGTTGATACACTTTAAACTCATTAACTTGCCCTCTCCAATTTATTCTTTGCGCTATCTTAGTCCAAACGTACATCTTGAAGCCTTCTTTTGCCTGGACAATCAATAGTTAATATTGGTAAGTGTAGACACATTTATTTCTGAATAATTAATGTGTATCTTTGTTTCCATTATTATGTAAATGATATTTTTCCAGGGAAGACTTGCCATCCCCAAGTGACATGTGCACTGATGAATCGGATGTGCTGGACACACAGTAAGCATTGTGCGCCACCCCTTTTGCTTTTCATGTAAATATGTTTACTGTTGTTCCATGTGTTAATGTACTTGTAGATCATAACTTTTTACTATTCAGTTAAATTGTGTTTTTTACTATTATTTATTTCTATTTTACAAATGTATAGTGAACACTGTGTAGATAATCATTCCACCATTTTAAACTGAATAATATGTGGCAAAGTGTATACAGTGATTCAGCCAAGTTCCTGACTTGTGTAACGTAATAAAAATTTGTGTTTCATTGTCTGTCTTATGTAATTTGTGTTTTCATTAATTAAAATGTACTAAGAAAAAAGTTTGAGTGTCTGTATAGTATGCTACTAGTAAAACAATCATCTGCACCAACTACTGTCCTGAGAAGAGAGCATTAGTATTAGTAAAAGAAATTTGAAATGTGGGGCCATCAAGTGTTTGGAAGTCATCTTCTGTTTACTCTTGTAATTAATTTCTTTGTTTTTGTTGTAATATTCCATTCCTCTCTTCACCCTCTGATTAATTTTTATTTGTAGCCATTTGTGTGTCGTACACAGAAATGGCAACTGACAAAGTGTTTCCCACAGGAATGGCTACTGCCAATCTGTAGATTACCAGTAACTTTACCATCCAATTGCTTAAAGTGGAGGATCAAAGAACACTGATTATAGTAGCTGCTTCAATACACTCCTCCTCCCCCCCCCCCACCCCCACCCCCACCCTGATAACAGCTCCTGTGAAATTTTTGTGTGGGTGAGAACTGCCCCTTCAGCATAACTTCTGTTTTTGTAATCCCAAAGGCCTCAACCTCCACTGTAATTCCCTTCTCACTTCTTTTGCTCTTACCTTCTCTTTCCTCTCCAGTCATTTTCCACACTGCTCCTTCCTTGTTCAGACCTGATACACTTACTCTGTCCTGCCCTCTTCCCTTATGTGTCTGTTTTGCAATTGTTGCCTTTCCATTCATCATTTTGTTATTAGTGTTTTAGGCTCCTTCTACTGCCCCCCTCCCCCCAACGATTCCTCTGATTACCTCCCCAAACCATCCCAGTTCCCACACAACATGTTTCTCCCTCCTCTCCTAAAGTTATGTTTGAGTGCCTGCAAGTGCACAGTCCAGTCACAGAAATGTGATCACCGTCTGTGTTTGACATCGACGTACGACCTTTGTTCAACGTCAGTGGACAATAACCACTTACAGACAGCAGGTGCGAGCACTAGGAGTGGATGATATATAAATGTCAGGGATGCAGAAAATAGTGCAGTCATTGTCATAATGTGGAAACGGAGTGATTTATCCAATGTCCAAAAGGGCATGATCATTGGTTTTTGGGCTAAGGATGGAAGCATTTCCGAAACAGCCAAGTTTTTAAACTGTTCAATGGTTAAAACATACCTCGTATGGTAAAATTGCGCTATCCAAAACTGGCACCAAAGCAATTGTGGTGCTCCATGAGACATAGACAAAGGGTGAATGATAACTGTGGAGGTGTGTGTGGGCAAATAGATGTGTAACTGTTGAGCAACCGACCACCCAGACGAATGAAGAGTCTACCAGCAGTGTCTACTCAATGACCATTCACCAAGCGTTGTTGTGCAGGGCCTCCACAGTAGGCACGTTGTTCACACACCAATGCAGGCCGCTGTTCATCGGCAAAAAAGGCTGGAATCTGCAAGCCCATATCGCTACTGAGTGGCAACAGGTTACCTTTTCAGATGAATCGTGTTTTATGCTCCATCGGACAGATAAGTATGGCATGAAATGTCTCCAAGCAAACACACTTTAAAAATCATTGAAAGGGTCCAGGCTGGAGGAGGGAGTGTTATGTTATGGGGAATGTTTTCGTTGCATTTCCAGGATGATCTCATCATTCTGGAAGGCACAATGGATCAACACAAGTATGCATGTATCCTTGGGGACCACATCCCTCCCTACATGCACTTCGTTTTTCCACAGCAAGATGCCATCTACTAGTAGGGGAATGCAATGTATCACACAGCTTGCAGTGCACGTGTGTGGTTCGAAGAGCAGAAGGATGAGTTCACTGAACTCCTCCCCGGCTACTGAACTCCACAGATTTAAATCCCTTCAAGAACCAATGGGACCACATCATTCAGGTTGTTTGCACCTGGATCTTCAAACAGGAAACAGCGCTGCTGGCCATGGCACTGGAGTCGGCACAGCTCTACATCTCTGTCAGTACCTTCTAGAACTTCATTGACTCTCTTCCTGGCTGGGAGTAATGGCGCACTCCTGTAATCCAAGCTACTGGAAGGCTGTTGTGTGGGCGAGAAATGTCTACTGCATAATCGGCCGTCGTGCGAACTCTGGTACAACCGCAGTGATCCCACTGTACTCTACATCGCCTTGGCAGAGCTAGGAATATTGTCCAAATAGTGACACTCTTCCTGCATGTGTCACTATGGTCAGTGCTCCAATAGGTGGTTATTCAGGCTTTTGACAGATGGTTACATTAATGTGACTGGCAGTGTATGTGTATTTAAACTAGACAAAGAGCTGCAGCTTGGTAGGTAATGATGTCTCTCTGCTGTCTTATGTATCTGTGCACAACACACTAATCAGTTTTGGGTGAATTGTTTAGTTTTCTATTTCCATCTCGCAATTTTCTTTAATTAGTTCTTCTTTGTTTATCATATCAGAGTGTCAGGACTAAAGATGAAATAACTCTGTCAGCTACCTTTTTAATTTCACCATTTTCTTATCATACAGTAGGACTGTTGTAAATTCATTATTGTTCTTATGGGGAATCAGAACCATGGCACAAGTTGCAAGCTAGTACTAAGCACAGAACGGAAAGGTGGAAGGCATATATAGGTGGACTATAAAAGTGAAATGAACCTAAAGGCAATATCATAGAGAGAGAAGAGGAAGTATGTGAAGACGAGTTAATAGATATGATACTGTGAGAATAATTTGATAGAGCACTGAAAGACCAGAGTCAAAACAAGGACCTGGGAGTAGATGATCTTCCCTCAGAGTTAGTTACCCTTGGGAGAGCCAGCTATGTCAAAACTATTCCATGTGATGTGGAAGACATCATAATATCTCAGAAGTAAAACAAAGATATTTTTATTGTGTTATTTCGTAGAAAAGCTTGTATCTCAACTATTAGTAATCCAGTGAGAGGTAATGACCTATTTGCCGTGCTCTGTTAAGAAAAAAAAGAGCCATGTATATTTTTAAGCAACCTTATTAAGTGGATAAACCATGCATTACTTTTCTGACGTAAAGAGGTTTTCATTAAAGCATACAATATATGAGACAGTGAAAGTCATGGTTGCAAAATGCAGATACAAATTATTAACAGAAGAATGGCAACACTGGTGGAAGCAGACCTCGGGGAAAATCAGTTAAGGTTAGAGTTACAGAGGAATATAGACACAGGTAATGTTCGATCACTTAAAAACGGAAAATCTATGTTTATATCATTTGTCTATTTAGAGAATGCTCTTGATAATATTGACTGGAATATGCTTTTTGAATGTATGAAGATAGGGATAAAAGACAGGAGCAAAATGTTGTTAGAATTTTTCATAGACACTAGACCGCAGAAGAATGAAGGTCATGAAAACGAAGCAGTGTTGAGAGAGGATTGTAGCCCATGTCCAATATTGCACAGTTACCACACTGAGCTAGCATTAGAAGAAACCAAGGTGAAATTTTCAGAAGAAATTTTAAAAAATTAAGGTTTGTAGTGATGTGATTGTGTCAGAGACAGCAAAGGACTTAGAATAGCAGATGAATGGGGTAGACAGTATCTTGAAAGGATGGTATAAGATGAACATTAACAAAAGTAAAACAAGATTAGTAGATTGTTAAATCAAGTGATGCTGAACGAATTAAATTAGGAAATGAGACACTAAAAGTAGTAGATGAGTTTTGCTATGTGGGCAGCAAAATTATTGATAAGCCAGAGTGAATATAAAATGCAACTATCTCTAGTGTGAAAAGCATTTTTGATAAATAGGAAATTAACATCTACAGTCCACATCCTATGAGAAGGTGGCTCAGTTTCCAGCCATTCTGCACATCACCCTCCATTAACTGCTAGCAGTCAACAAGATTAATTCTCTGTCCGAGCGGCTAGCCGCTAATTAACTAAACTGCAAGAATCTCTCTCTCCCACATGCTGCGCTGTTGCCGTACCTCGCAACAATGCAGTTTATTCACAAGGCGAATGAATTATTCATTCAGATGTTGATGTTTTTTTCTTGTAGCAGTAGAGCTGTGAATTTGCATCTATAGACGTTTTACTGCTATTTCCAAATACACATGTCAGGTAACAGCTGTAAATGTGAAGTTCCTCACAAGCATCTTCTAATCAAATTGCTTGCCTATGGAGTATCATCTCAGTTGTGCGACTGGCTTCATGATTTTCTTTCAGAAAGGTCACAGAACTTAGTAAAATCATAACAGAAGTGTTATAGGTCTTATCCTGTTCCTGATCTTCGTGAACAAGTTAGAAAACAATCTGAGCAGTCCTCTTACATTGTTTGGAGATGATGCTACATTGTTTGGAGATGATGCTGTGATTTATCAACCTCTGATGATCAAAACAAATTGCAAAACGTTTTAGACAACAGATCTGGATGATGTGAAAATGGCAATTGACTCAAAATAATGGAAAGTGTGAAGTACTAAGTCCATACAAGTACTAAAGAGAATATGCAAAATTTTGGTTGCAGGATAAAAACACAAATCTCAAGGCCATAAATTCAACTAAATACTTAGGGATTACAATCGTGCATAACTTACATTGGAATGATCACGTAGATAATGTGTGGGGAAACCAAACCAAAGACTCTGATTAATTACTTGAACACTTAAAAGTGTTATATTTTTGGACATAAAACTTTTTTTAAATGCAGGTAAAAGATAGATGAACAAAAGAATATGAGCATTGTTTGATTTATCTTTTGATTTAACCTCAAAAACAAGTTGAAAATCAGGTAAAAATCGGACCTTAGATCAGAAACCCCACTTAAACGAGATGACCTTAAAACTATAGGGAAAGTCACTGTTTACTTTCTGTCTGTTGGCAAGAGAACATGCTTTCAAAAACCAATTGTTGAAAGAAGAAATCGCTCGTTTTCCTACTTGCAGAAAACTTCTTCAGATGAACATGTTGTGCAAGGAAGGAAATTTTCTCGTGACATTGTTAAGTTTTGATTCGACAAGAGGTTTGTGTTGTCAAAAGAGAAGGAAATCATAATCAAGATGGTTGAAGATCCTTTTTCTGTAATTCCAGAATATATACACCTGTAGAGTTACAACTGGAGATAACAGAAATTCAGTGTTCTCCAACCTATAAAATCTTGGACAAAAATTAATATAATAACCTAAGAGAGAGAGCAACAAAAGCATTCAGCATTTTTGACAGGATTATTTATGCGAACAAACATTTTCTGTTTTGAACCTAAATAAAAACAAATTTCGCTTTTAACTGACGAACATTTAGAACACATACTAAAATTTGTGACATCAAATATGACTTCAGACTATGAAAAACTTGTAGCTGACACGAGATGAAATATCTCACATTAAAACTTTGTTTCAGTTTATTATCTTTTATACTATTTTCATAAGTTATATTTTGTCATGCTAGTATGCTACTAAAACAGTCATTCCCCACTGCCATTAAATGCCTCTTAATAAAAATATTTTGTAACTAATGTATTTATTCAAGATTTCAAAAATTAATTTTGTGTAGTTTCACAAAGTTTAATCAATACTTTGCTGCTTACATTACATAGTCTGTATCTAACAGTACATCAGCTATTTCTTTGTCACAGTTCAAGGAAATTATATAATGATGTAATAATTAATAATTGAAATAATAATTAATTTTCATTAATTTTAAAGATTATATTCAACACAATTGACCAAGAAGTCTTCTGTTGCCCGCAGTTTAGAGTCTAGTTGTGGTTTGGCCCTGGACTGCTTTTGAGTTGTGCCGCCCCAAAGTAGGGAATACCAGATATCACAAATACTTGTTGCAATTACGTATGAGCAAATTGGCTTCAAAGGTAGCACTTTGTCAGTGAATTTTAAAAGACAGTGATTTCCAATATGTTAAGAAGAGAGTTTTTAATTGAAACAAGTGGCATAGGTGCAGTGCGAACCATATCCCTTTATGAAGATCCATGATACAAGAGGAGGAGGTATTTTAGAGTGTATTACCTTGCTGAAACCTGGATGAATCACATGAAAACCTGCTGGGAAATGAGCGATAGTAATGGCAGTTTTAAAGTTTCCATGGAAGAAGGTTCTTGCATAATTATTTTGCATGCTGGCTATTCTTCTGGTTTTGTTCTCGAGAGTAAACTTGTATTTAGGTGTAAGGAAAATAACAGTGACTGCCATTCAGAAATGAACTCAATCACTTTCAAGAAGTGTTCCACTGGACAATTCTTGCCATACATTACTTCGGAGTCAGTCACTGTAATTAACGTGCCAATAAGCATTCACCTGTTACCGAGAAAACACCAAGTACAAGCACCAGGGAAGCAGATATTGGCCCTGAAAAATAAAAATATTCCAGATGGCAAAAGATACTCTTGCCGAACTCCTGCGGCTTGTTAATTTATACAATTCATGCGACTGATCATTCAAATTTAACTTGACGTGAATGTGGACACGCAGTTTTGTGGTTAACCACATACCACCGATACTGATTCTTGTTGTTATTTTTGTGAGTATCATCGTTTACTTTTGCACTGATTGTGTTTAAACATTCTTTGTTTAAAGGGTGAGTATTTCTTTATTTAAATTCGCTAAGTATTTCAACTAAAATAATTTTTTGTGGGATCAATAATATGAAGTTTTTCATCTATAAGCTGATGGAATTAGTTTGGGCATAGGGTAAAAGTTATGTGTTAAAAGGAGGACAGTCAAGACAACAGCCACTGAAACACTTGCGCGTGAAGCAGTAGACATCTCCCTTTAGTGTGGCCACACTGAAAAGTTTCAGAAAGAAGACTTTGATAGGGAGGTGAAGATGGATACAAGTCTTGAATCTTATCATCCTAAATTTACAATCTAATGGATCGGATGTGGACTCGGTTAGCTGTGATGATATATTACAATGTAGACTTTGGAACAAAGTAAAGTAATAGTATGTATTGGATTTAAAGACTTGTGGTTTAAGAAATATGCTTGTCAACATATCAGCGGCATAAATAGTGCATGAGAACTTCGTAGCCTTTACTCATTAGGAATTTGTAGCCTATGATGTATTCAGACTATAACGTTCAACACATTGCCCAAGGAGAAGATTTTCCCAGTGGAAACTCTAATATTTCGACAAATAAACCTCTTTCATTCTCAAGGCACGAACTGGAAAATGCCTGAAAATGAAAGGGAGGGTTACCTGTCGAGAAATAAATCTTTTTGTCGCTATTGCTAGTCATTCTGTCAAGTTATCCACAGAAGATGGATAATTGTTTCCTTATTCAGTGGATCATAAATGCAGTCTCTCACTTTAATGTCTGACGTGTTAATTTACACACACACACACACACACACACACACACACACACACACACACACACACACACACACACACACAATGCCTGTTGACACCGACAAATGTAATAACATACTGACAATTTTTACGATATACTGGGCTTTGCTACCAGTAATTCTGTTTTACGCATAGTGATTTATTTTACATTGAACTACAAACACACCCATATACACTCATTATACACAGTTTTTAAAAATTGATGTGTAGTAGAAGTGGTTGCCAAGCAAATGCAGTGATTTCAGTTTGGGTTCAAAGTTAATTTTGTTGTATTACATTTTTAATAAAAATATGGCCCAAACCACAATAAATGACAGTTATTGCAACTGTTTTCCATTATCTTGTCATTAGAAAATCGTCATTTTGAGAAAAATTGTACTTGACATCTTCACAAAGGGGAGTCAGCTCTTCACGTCGTCCAACGTCACACAGGTAGTTGAAGTGGACGCCAAGACGTGAAGTAAAATTACCCTGATGTATACAATTGAACGAAATTGGTTTTAAACTGTATTACTCCCCTCACAGATTTTAACCTATAATATGATGTACCAAAAGCAAATTAACCTGATTGTTTCCACAGCAACACAGTCTTTGCCTGCTCTCTGCACCATGCTCAGACAACATCCTCTGCATGTTTCTCTAAAGCTACTCTATGTGGAGAAGCGTCGTCCTACGTGACACAGGCTTAAATACACACGTCAAAAAAAGTTTTGCATCACCCCAGATCCCAGAGCTCCTGATGATAAGACATTGACTGGATATTGTATCTCAGACACAGTCCCTTTGACTGTTCAGAGATGTCACTAAACCCACCCAAAGATGTAAACAACCATGCATGAGTAGCACCTATTAGACGGATCAGCCGATCATTGCCGGTCATTCCGCCAGGAAGGAGGTAAACGGCTCGTGTTGTCTGTAGTTCAACCATGCCTAGACGGTCAGTACCACGGTTCGATCGCATCTTCGTTGTTACATTGTGCCAAGAAGGGCTGTCAACAAGTGAAGGGTCCAGGAGTCTTGAAGTGAACCAAAGCAAGGTTGTTCGGACGTGGAGGAGATACAGAGAGACAGGAACTGTCAATGACATGCTTCGCTCAGGCTGCCCAAGGGCTACTACAGCAGTGGATGACCACTATCTACAGATTATGCTCGGAGGAACCCTGAAAGCAACGCCACCATGTTGAGTAATGCTTTTCGTGCAGCCACAGGACGTCGTGTTACGACTCAAACCGTGCGCAATAGGCTGCAAGACACATGACTTCACTCCCAATGTCCATGGTGAGGTCCATCTTTGCAACCATGACATCAAGCAGTGTGGTACAGATGGGCCCAACAACAGGCCGAATGGACTATCCAGGATTGACATCACATTCTCTTCACTGATGAGTGTCGCATATGCATTGAACCAGACAATCATCGGAGATGTGTTTGGAGGCAACCCAGTCACGCTGAACGCCTTAGGCACACTGTCCAGTGAGTGCAGCAAGGTGGAGATTCCCTGCTGTTTCGGGATGGCGTTATGTGGGGCCGACGTACGCCACGCTTGGTCATGGAAGGGGCAGTACGATACATGAATGTTATCCTCCGACTGATAGTGCAACCTTACCGGCAGCATATTGGCGAGGAATTCGTCTACATGGATGACAATTCACACCCCCCATCGTGCACATCTTGTGAACGACTTCCTTCAGGATAATGACATCACTTGACTAGATTGGCCAGCATGTTCTCCAGACATGAACCCTTTCGAACTTGCCTGAGATAGACTTAAAAGGGATGTTTTTGGGCGACGTGATCCACCAACCACTCTGAGGGATCTATGCCAAATCGCTGTTGAGGAGTGGGACAATCTAGACGAACAGTGCCTTGATGAACTTGTGGATAGTATGCCACGACGAATACAGGCATGCGTCAATGCAGGAGGATGTGCTACTGGGTATTAGAGTTACCAGTGGGTACAGCAATCTGGACCACCACCTCTGAAGGTCTCGCTGTATGGTGGTACAACATGCAGTGTGTGGTTTTCATGAGCAATAAAAAGGGGGGAAATTATGTTTATGTTGATCTCTATTCTAATTTTCTGTACAGGTTCCGGAACTGAGGTGATGCAAAACTTTTTTTGATGTGTGTATAAATGTAATTGTTAGGAAATCTTTCGAAAAGTGTTTGTGTGAAGTTAAGCCTAACTAGTGCTGAACCGACGTGAGGAAGACAGAAGTTTATGGCTCACCTTGACTAAAAGAAGAGACACATCCTGAGTCATGAAGAAGTTATCAGTTTGGTAATGGGGGGAGGGGCAAAAAATTCATAAGGAAACTAAGAGATCACTTGATGTTGGTTGCAATATTTATTTGGAAGTGAAGAGGCACATTATAGAGTAGCACAGGGAGCTGCATCAAACTAGTCTTCAGGCTGCATACCACAACACTAATGGCTCGTCACCATGGTCTTACACAGCACTTTTGTCAGATGTAATCAGTTGTCAACCAGTAAACCAAAGGTACAGAATTTGATTTGCTGTTAAGGATATTTTTGTATTTACCAAGACTTTCGTGTTTTACAATACTTCATTGTTTTTTATACTATGGCTCATGTATTTTGTGAAGCTGTAGGGCTCTCTCATAAGCAAGAATTCTAATGTTAAATGAAGCCAAGCACATACTACTTCCAATAACACACTTAGTAAAGAATTGTAATATTTAAACCAAGATCTGAATTGATGATTGCCTCACTTTTGTTGTGAAATATGACAGATTAATTCTTTAAATCCTACAGTGTGCATTAAGGTCATAACAGTATGTTTCCAGACTTAATCTTTCACTTTGTGGTGAAGTGTGTGAGGTTATGAAAGTTCCTGGCAGATTAAAACTTTGTGTCAGATTGGGACTCAAAACCATAACCTTGCTTTTCATGAACAATGCCCTAACCAACTAAGCTACAAAGGCACAAGTGACCCGCTTTCACAGCTTCACTTCAGCAAATACCTCTCTATGTGTGTTCCTTGCTTCACACAGTTAAGTCACAGTGATGAGAAATATGGACTTATTGTTAACTGTTTACAATTGAAGTTACTCAGTTACTGAATAACAGTCAAGGCATCATGTAAAATATAGTTTACTATTTCCAGATGCCATATTGACAAGTTTATCATGACTGTGAAGTTGATAGACAGTGACAGATATGAACAAAGTTATTGTTAACAGCCTTTTAGAATTTATAAAGTAGCAGACATGTGACTATGAGGAGCTTTTATGTACTCCTTGCCTTAAGACCATTGTATACCAGGATGGAGACTACAATATACAACTATTGGATGGATCATGTGTCTGGCCCAGTGCAAGGCTAAAAGTGTTTGAGAACCATAACAAACATTATTTACAATGTGCTGCATTGTACTCTATGCCAATTACATCCATGTGGTGTCAGCTAACAGATAGCGCGAGGAACTGCAGCAGTTTGTCTACTGGAGGTAGTAAGAATACCAAGAAATTGCTGTAAACTGTCCTGAGACTCAAGACTAAGGAAAGCATATTAATTATGTTATTCTTGCATACAGTTTTAATTATCACCTACATGGAGATTCGTAACACTGGTTTGAACAAATGTGATGTAAATCTTATACAGAAATGCTGTTTACAACATGAGAAACATCTCTCTCAATCCAGGACTTTGTTCTCCACAATAACATCAGATTATGATATTGCCGAATTAGGACTGGTAATCACAAGCAATACTAACAACAGCAGATATGTGTGTTAATTCATGGCTGCTGTCGTAACTGAATCATCGTTGTTGCCATAATACTGCTCCACCTACCAGTCCATATCATGTCTCTACTGGGTGTGGTAGGTCATGCCCATCACTGCTAAATCATCCATGGTCAATGACAGCTCTACACAGCATCGTCCGAGCTGCTCCTGTCGTAGTCCACTGCTTACAAAAATATTTGAAAAATTTCTGCTTATAAAACCCAACTTGTTTTTCCCAAGCACTGCTGGATATTCCTCATAAATAAATTGGTATGCTATAATATTTTGTGGAAGAGATGGAATGATCATTCGTTTGTCAGACTTGTTACAGCTGGAAGTCTGCTCATGCTATTGAGTCAAGACTGGGAGACATGTTTGTTATTTTCAGTTTATAAAACCATCAATTGCGTCCCCTTTCCTAGAGATATTTACTGGTAGTTAAGAATATTGCAGGGAAAATCTAGTGAGAGTAATTCTGATAATGCAAAAGTGTGGCCTAACTGATGGTTGTTAGACGTGTAAAGAATGTATGTATCGAGCATTCATATATTAGGTGGTTGAAATGGAATAACCCCATATGACAGAAAATGCTTAAATCTTTACCCAGAATGTTGTTTTCTGTCATCAGTACGAATAATCATCATCCTATGTTTACCATATGCAGATGAAAAATGAGAGTGAGAAGTGGTAAATACTAAGACAGGTCAATGTGAGATCTAGAACACAACTGTCAAGGGATTTAAGGTAGGTATGGATGACGTGTAAAAAGCTACATGTATTCCTGACAATCAGGTTTAATAATTGATTATGGAACTGCATCCCTGTAGTTTTCATTATTTAACATTGATATATATAGGGGCTATTCGGAAAGTAAGCAACGATAGGTCGCGAAATGGAAACCAAAGTGAAAATCAAAACTGCTTTATTTGAAACAGTTAGCTACAACTTCCAGCTACTTATCTCCATAGTCACCAATCCGACTTAGACGTTTGTCGTAGCGTTGTACCAACTTTCCAATACCCTCGCTATAGAAGGCAGCTGCCAGTGCTTTGCGCCAATTCTCTACGCTGGCCTACAGCTCGTTGTCTCTGCCAAAATGTTGTCTTCATTGCCAATGGTTCTTGTAAGCAGAGACGAAACTCAGAGGGAGACAATTACGGGCTGTATTGTGGGTAATCAAACATTTCCAATTGAAAACGATGCCCATGTGTCTTCATTGCACCTGCAGAATGGGGCTGAGAATTGTCTTGATGAAGAAAACATGTGACAGTTATGTAATGTTGGCTGCGTAGCTTCGGGCGAAATTTCTCGCCAGGCCCTCGTACTTGGTGGGAGACACTATTGTTCTAAGTATCTTTATGTGCTCCCTGTGTGCTCAGAACTAAAAAGAACGACATAACGCGGTCAACAGGCATACCAGAGACACTGCCCAACACACCTGTGCACAACTTGATAGGATTTTCACTGTGGTTTCCATTCCGCAACCGATCGTTCTTTACTTTCCGAATAACCCTCGTACATTCCAGGAGCTATCCTACACAATAATAATGAAGTGACAGATATATAAAATTACTAAGATAGACTGACGTAGAATCAACTCACCGCTGTCTGGAGAATTAATGTAGATATGACTTGGTGGAAGCATGTCCACACTCAGCAAAATGGACTGGCACAGGGTTACACAAAATACCAAATGGTATACTGACAGCACTGATGTTGTGTATCAAGATGACTGTCTACTCCTCATAAATGAATCAGTATGTAAAATTCTAGTGAGAGTAAATCTGAGAATGCAAGCAGAATGAATTGTGCCTTCCTGATACATACTGGAGCCATCGTTTGTCAAGCAGACCTATTAAAAGATTGTTCTGCAGTTTCTCTACTGGAGGTGAGCAGTACAACCTCCAATGGAATGGATCATGAATTTTTTTTCTGATTATGACTCCTAAAATTTGAATACATCTTGTATTTTTACCTGGCTGTGTATGTATTGTGGAAGACTATAGTTTAATGGATTATTCAGTGGTGGTATGATGCAATACCTTGATACTCTAGTTAAAAAAAAACCAAACAAAGAAGACAATCAGGACCTAGAAAGTTTAAGAAAAATATGGGTTACAGTGACAAAAGAGTCACTACTACGAAGTTGGTCAACAACCTTATAAAGCACATTGGTTAATCATAGCTCTTTTTTTCTTCTTTGTAGGAAACTGTGGGGGTCTGTCTTGTGACATCAGTTGTAATGTAATATTTTTAATGAGTCCCATCATGAGGGCAAATGTGATAAAAATTGGTGTATATTTGTCTCAGAACGTTTTTCTCATTGTACAATCAACTTTGTAAAATATAGCAGTGCAGATAGACTCTGCAACAGTTACTCTCAGAGGTATTAGTCTCCTGATTCATCATCATCATCTGTGACATTGTGCTGTTGCAGCTCCAGCAATATATGAGGGTAATCCCAAAAGTAAGGTATATTTTTTTATAAGTACATAGATCTGTTTATTTCTACAATGGTTTACATCAGTTTACAGCTTGAACATTTAGCGATTTTTCGACATAATCACCATTTCTGTCAATGCATTTTTGTGGACACCGTGGCAGTTTTTGTATGCCCATGTCATACCAGCTCCCCGCCATGCTCTTCAGAAAGTTAAGAACCTCTTCTTTCACCTCGACGTTGGAGCTGAATCGCTGGGATCACAATTAATGCTGACAGGTACCGTGAGACTCTGAAAAAACTCAAACAGGTATTTCAGAACCGGAGAAGAGGAATGTTGAGCAAGGGCGTACACATTCTCAATGACAACGCTCACCCATACATCGCTCGGCAAATGTTGCTCTCCTGCAACAGTTTCAGTGGAACATAATCACCCACCCTATAGTCCTGACTTGGCACCCAGTGACTATCATATGTTCCCTAGGTTAAAAGAACATTTGGCCGGAAAGTGATTCAGCTCCACTGATGAGGTGAAAGATGAGATTCATTACTTTCTGAACAGCATGGCAGTGAGCTGGTATAACATGTGCATACAAAAACTGCCACAGCGTCTACAAAAATGCATCAACAGAAATATTTTTATGTCAAAAAATAGCTAAATGTTCAAGCTGTAAACTGATGTAAACTATTGTAGAAATAAACAGGTCTACGTAATTATAAAAAAATAGGAGACCTTACTTTTGGGAGTCCCCTCATATGAGAGGCGGATTCGTGGTAGAATCTTAATGTCCAACATCTGCTGATATTATTGTAATGAGTACAATTACAGAGTGTTTTTGCTACTAAATAATGCTTTTTTTGTTAATAAACTGTATGCAACAGCTCACAGGTGTGTACTATAAATTAATTTTAGAACGTTTTTATTCTGACAGTCCCTGCTGTCTGCTTCGTGTTTGGCAGGTGATGTACTGTTGGCTTTATCAATTACCATGCTCCCTATGATAATGATGACGCATGGGCAATCCTCAGCTATTGTTTCAACTGCCACAATGCAACCAAGGCAGCATTAGTTGTCACACAAAAATCACTGGAAAAAAATTCTGGAGTGTTACTCCTCGGTGATTCCCCCCATCCCTCAGTTTGCATATGATTTTTCTCACAGTTATTTGGAACAAATGAGATGGCACTTCCCCACAACTGGCAGGGACATATATGAGGGTGTGTTGCATGGCCGAAGTTTGGTCAACATTCACAGGTCTGTCTGCAGGCTCACAATGGATTCTGCAGTAATCGCGGTCCTGGGTACATTGTTGATTGCACTGTTATCAGGTATATGCAATCTGTATTTTCCAGCGGTCATTGTGTGTGTGTGTTGTTCGCTTTCTTTTTAATAATGTTGATAATTGGACTATGGAGGACCTGTTTATTGGTATACTGTGCTTGATCTCTAAGGTCACATTTTTTAGTGTTGTAACCTCTGTGAGTCTGTCTATGACTCTGTATGTAGGGAGAATCTATTTTTCTGCCACACTGTAACCATTTCTCTGTCTGATTTGCTGGTAGTGATGTAGTATATGCTTTGCATCTTCATATTTTCGTGACCCAATGATTGTTTTGTAAAGGTTTGGGTGTGCAGCAACATAAGTTTCACTTCTTCTGATATTTGGACTGTATACCGTCCAACCTCCTTCACAGTCAACTGGATCTCACAGCTCACACTGAAGATGGCTGGATGGTATACAGCCAAATATGAGAAGGAGAAGTGAAATTTATGCGGACACATGCCCACACTTTTATAGAACTAGTATATGATTATTTCTGCATCTATTTACATATCTTATAGAGAGGTAATATTGCAAACCTGCCTGCCATCAAAGGGGTCCTAGGATTGAATTTGGTTGCTAAATATTTTTCCCTGTTGTATCAGATATGTATCACATGTAGTGAGTGGGATATGTTGGTTGCACCAGACCTGCTCTCGTTTGGGAAATACTCATTAGTAATGTACAATAAGTTTTCATAGCAAAAATACCAGTGTGCTGACTATGAAGTGTGTGTCTTAGGAATTCTATGTATCAGTTGAAATTAGATACCATACAGAGATTTTCCCATGAGGCTTATAGTAATGTTGCATATACTTGCAAGATTTATTTTGTTGTGAGTCTTCAGTCCAGCTGGAAGGCCACCTATCAGAAAATGGAGTCACTCACGCTAGTTTTAAAAGTGTGATTGGAGGGAGGAGGAGGAGGGAAGTATGTTTATGATTGGTCCAGAAAGAGAGGATTGTGGGGAGAGATATGCTTGGCACTTTTAGCAGTGGTTATCCGCATAGGAGTCAACAGATTTCCTCTGGTGAGCGTGTACATGTTTACAAGTTAAGACTGATTGTCTAGGTGTTCCATAGAGATATTATGAAGGAGTGGGGATGGGAAGTGTTTGGCACTTGGAACTGTTAGCAGGGTTTATCTGCAAAAGCATCAAAAAGTTATGACAGGTTTTTGCTGTGTCGGGACACTTTCTCCATGGATGATTGAGCACCATTTTTGACAGCTGCTAGGTTGGAGGTGACTACACATACATTTTGCAAATTTATCTACCACACCTGGAGAAATATTCTGGAATAGTGTTAGACAAACATGTGGATCTCTCCCATTCACAACCTGGTGGCCACAAATGTACATGGAGTTCCATGCCATATTGGCTTCACTCGGCAAGTGAAGGTGAGGAGTTTCTTGTAATATAGGTATGTACCATTCTTTGATATTTCCATATGCGACTTGGGATCTGTTTGCCATTATTATCACCAGCGTGAGGTCTCCTGGCCAGAACTGACAAAACAGCAATGTTAGGCGCCAACCACAACTTGCTCGGCAATTGCTGGGCACTGTTTCTGTGATCATCGGTGTTTGCACCTACAAACCCACACATTGGAGTCTGAGAAGGGTGATCCACCCTCCAGCAAGCAACATGATTCTGGCTGGGGTTGTCACAGATACTGGACAACTCTCTCTAGATGTGCTACAAATACAGTATCTCTGGTGGGAAGCATGGTAATTTTACTATGATGTCATATAATCTAGTAAAGTAGTGCAGTATTTATTATACAATATCTTTGTCTTCCCTATAACATCAATATTTCTACCAACATGTTCCTATAATGTCACACACTAGTGATTGAGTGGTGGCTTAGGAATGACATACAAATTGAGACCAGAACTGAAATATATGATTTGTTATGAACAAACACACAATCTCATCCTTTGGTTGAGAGTACCTCAAGTCATAAAACATGAAATTGTGAATGTGTGCCTCAGTATCAGTGACATCTAATTTGTATTCTGATTGCCTAAGGGCATAATGACATCAACATGACATCGGGAACAGTCTTGTGTCATTGGGCAATTGTGAAAAAATGAAAAAATACATAACATTGAGGAAAATACGAAAAATAAATCAAACTGAGAATGCTTACATATCTGCCTAGGTGAGGTCTTTGCTGGCGCCATGTAATATTGTTATTAACAACTAAACTCAAATGACATAATTTGTTATAAGCAAATAGACATACCTTCTCCCTGTGCTGCTCAGCTCCTGAGTAACCCCTCCCACACAAGTGTTCAATTATAAAAGATGAAGGTATGGAGGGATGGCAATGATCCTCATTGGTCCAGGGTGGAGGGGGGCTGGGAGGGCTCCCACCATTTTTATCTCACATGATAATATTGCCTGGGTGATTCCCCTGGGTGACCTTGATCAAGTCCCTATGGTTCCCCTGGGGATAGGGAGTGTGTGTGTGTGGGGGGGGGGGGGGGGGGGGGAAGCAAGGAGCCCAAGATGAAACTGGATGCAACAAGATCATTATCTCAACTGGAACCAGCACTGTATTCCTACTCAGATAGCCTGGATAATGGTTGGGTGGATCCATCTACACAAAAAAATCATGGATAATAATCTATATGGGTCCACCCACATATGATCCAAGGTATTGTCTGATAGCCGATATGTCTGGGAATATTGTTCGAAAGGAGCTGTGACGAGTAGATATTGGGATAGTGGTGATGCCACAAATAGTGATAAAAGAACATCAGACCATGACTCCTGCAAGGAAGGAGATTGGCACAGAAACAGCAGTCTGATTGTGGACAACAATGAGGTAGTTGAAATAGTTCAAAGTGAATGACCTCTTACTGTAGAGCACACATGTATCATAAATTTACTTGTCTGATCACAAGCCCCCAGACACGTAACTATGAGGAGCTTTTACATACTTCTTGGTCAAAAACTATTGTGTTACTAGACTGGATTCTGCAATATACAACTGTGAAGTGGATCGTGTGGTCAACACCATGTAAGACTAACAAACAGTATTTACAATGTGCTCCACTGAACTCTCATCCATGTAAAGCCAGCTAACAGAAAACTTCCAGAACAGCTGCAGTTTATCTACTGGAGGTGGTAGGAATACCCAGAAATTGCTGTAAACTGTCCTGAGACTCAGGACCAAGGAAAGCATATTAATTATGTTATTTCTGCATACGATTTTAATTATCACCTACATGGAGGTTCTATACACTGGTTTGAACAAAGGCAACATAAATCTTACACAGAAATCAAACAATGGAAAATCCAGGATGGAATGTAACAATACGAGAGAAGGAAAGTTGCTACTCACCATACAGTGGAGATGCTGAGTCGCGATAGGCACAATAAAAAGATTCACACAATCATGGCTTTCAGCCACTAAGGCCTTTGTCAGCAATACACACACACACACACACACACACACACACACACACACACACACACACGTCTGCAGTCTCAGAGAGCTGAAACTACACTGCTAGCAGCAGCATCAGTGCATTATGGGGAGTGGCGACTGGGTGGGGGTAAAGAGGAGGCTGGGGCGGGAAGGGGGAGGGATAGTATGGTGGGAGTGGCGGACAGTGAAGTGTTGCAGTTTAGACGGAGGGTAGGAGAGAAGGTGCAGAGGGCGTAAGTAGCGGAAAGGAGAGAAATAAAAATAAATTAAAAGAGTGGGTATGGCAGTGAAATAATGGCTTTGTAGTGCAGGAATGGGAACAGGGAGGGGGCTGGATGGGTGAGGACAGTGACTAACAAAGGTTGAGACCAGGAGGGTTACAGGAACATAGGATGTATTGCAGGCAAAGTTCCCACCAGCGCGATTCCGAAAAGCTGGTGTTGGTGGGAAGGATCCATATGGCACAGGCTGTGAAGCAGTCATTGACATGAGGGGTATCATGTTTGGCAGTGTGTTCAGCTAGAGGGTGGTCCACTTGTTTTTTGGCCACAGTTTGTCGGTGGCCATTCATGTGGACAGACAGCTTTTTGGTTGTCATGCCTGCATAGAATGCAGCACAGTGACTGCAGCTTAGCTTGTAAATCACATGACTAGTTTCACATGTAGCCCTGCCTTTGATGTGATAGGTAATGTTAGTGACCGGACTGGAGTAGGTGGTGGTAGGAGGATGTATGGGACAGGTCTTGCATCTAGGTCTGTTACAGGGGTATGAGCCAAGAGGTTAAGGGATTGGGAGCAGGGGCTGTGTAAGGATGGACGAGTATATTGTGTAGGTTCGGTGGACGGCAAAATACCACGGTAGGAGGGGTGGGAAGGATAGTGGGTAGGACATTTCTCATTTCAGGGCATGAAGAGAGGTAATCGAAACCCTGGCAGAGATGGTACTGAGTTATGAGGGGAATGCTCCTCCTCTGTGGCCGTACTGTGGGACTTTGGGAGGGGGTAGGAGACTGGAAAGATAAGGCACGGGAGATTTGTTTTTGTACAAGGATGGGAGGATAATTAGGGTCAGTGAAGGCTTCAGTGAGACCCTCAGTATATTTAGAGAGCGACTGGTCGTCACTGCAGATGTGACGACCGTGGGTGGTTAGGCTGTATGGAAGGGGCTTTTTGGTATGGAATCGGTGACAGCTGTCTAACTGGTGGTATTGCTGGTGGTTAGTAGGTTTGATATGGACGGAGGTACTGCTGTAGCCATCTCTGAGGTGGAGGTCAACATCTAGGAAGGTGGGTTGTTGGGTTGAGTAGGACCAGGTGAAGCAAATGAGGGAGAAGTTGTTGAGGTCTGGAGGAACGTGAATAAGGTGTCCTCACCTTCAATCCAGATAGCAAAGACGTCATCAATGAATGTGAACCAGGTAAGAGGTTTAGGATTCTGGGATTTTAGGAAGGATTCTTCTAGATGGCCCATGAATAGGTTAGCATAGAATGGTACCATGCGGGTGCCCATAACCATACTGTGGATTTGTTTGTAAGTAATTCCACCAAGGGAGAAGTAATTGTATGTGAGGATATAGTTGGTCATGGAGACTCGGAAGGAGGTTGTTGGTTTGGAATCCATAGGGCATCTGGAAAGGTAGTGTTCGATAGCAGTAAGGCCATGAGCATT
This sequence comes from Schistocerca nitens, assembly GCF_023898315.1. Lineage (NCBI taxonomy): Eukaryota > Metazoa > Arthropoda > Insecta > Orthoptera > Acrididae > Schistocerca > Schistocerca nitens. Next base: position 407,393,033 of record NC_064617.1, read on the forward strand.
AGGAATGTTAGTGTACAGGGAGGTGGCATCAATAGTGACGAGCAGTAAAGGGAAAGGAACTGTGGACAGTCGATCGAGAAAATGGTTGGTATCTTTTATATAGGAGGATAGGTTCCAGGTAATAGGTTGAAGGTGTTGGTCTACGAGAGCAGAGATTCTCTCAGTGGGGGCACAGTAACTGGTCACAATGAGGCATCCTGGGTGGTTGGGTTTATGGACTTTAGGAAACACGTAGAAGGTGGGAGAGCAGGGGGTGGTAGGGGTAAGTAGAGAGATGGATTCTGGGGAGAGGTTCTGGAATGGGTCTAAGGATTTGAGTAGTGACTGGAGATCCTGCTGGATTGCTGGAATGGGATCACTGTGGCATGGTTTGTAGGTGAAAGTATCTGACAGCTGACGGAGTCCTTCTGCCACATAATCCTTGCGGTTGAAAACTATGGTGGTGGAGCCTTTGTCTGCAGGTAGGATTATAAGATCTGGATCAGTTTTTAGATGGTGGACTGTGGTTCTTTCTACAGATATAAGGTTAGTATGCATGTTGAGGGATTTTGGGAATGATGGTGAGGCAAGGTTCGAGGATAAGAAATTCTGGAAAGTTAACGGGGGTGTTTTGGAGGCAGTGGGGGTGGATCATGGTTGGATGGAGGAGTGAACTGAGTTAGGCAAGGTTCAATATTGGTCTTTGGTTGAGTCTGATTGGTCGGGTTGGTGGCGAAAAATTGTTTCCACTGTAGGGACCAGGAGAAGGAGAGAATGTCTTTAACTAGTCCTGCATGGTTGAATTTGGGAGTGGGGCAAAAGGTGAGGCCTTTGGAAAGGACTGATATTTCTGTGGGACTAAGGCTTCTGGAGGAAAGGTTCATTATTGTGTTGCGGGTCTGTTTAGGTTTTAAGTTCTGTGTGGTGGTGGGAGGGAATTTGGAGGGTGGGGTAAGTGTAGTAGGTCTGCAGTACAAGGTTTGTCAAATATGGGGGGGGGGGGGGGGGGAGTTTTGGAGGTTGTTGTAGAAGTGGTGGACAGTGGTACTCCGAGGCGGGAGTAGGAAGTGAGCAGGATGGAGAGCTTTTTGAGGTGGCGTTGTGCATGTTGCTCAAGTTCCTGTAGGGCAAGAGTTTCAATCTGTGTTATGGGTTCCAGGAATTTGGGATTACATAGCAGGAGAATTTTGCAGATGGAGAGAAGGTACTGCAAGGAGGTTGGGCTTGGTTGATATGGTTTTGCAGGACTATGTTGGTGAGGGCTACGGATTGGCGGAATCTGAACAGGCGGAGGTCATTGTGGAAGGAGGGGTGGCAACCAGAGGTGGGTAATTTGATGCTAGGGCCATTAGAGGGGATTTCATGAGCCAAGCAACAATGCAGGAACAGTTTGTGGAACTGGGATCTGGCTAGGGACAAGGAAACTTTTCTGTAGTGATGCAGATGGAAGGAGGAAGGATCCATGGTGGTGCAAAAATGTGAAAAAATAGAGAGATGTGACTGGATGAAGTGCTATATTACAGCATGAGACACATATTTCTCTCAATACAGGACATTGTTCTCCACAATAACGTCAGATAAGGATATCGCTGAATTAGAACTGGTACCCACAAACAATAATGACAATAGTAGATCTGTGTGGTGATTTATGGCTGCTGTCATAACTGAATCATCACGGTCACCGTAATCCTGCTCCATCTACAATTCCACATCTCACTGGTAGTGAGTGCAGTAGGCCACGTCTACCACTGCTTAATCATCCAGGGTCAATGACAGCTCCATCCAGCATCCTTCAAGCTCCTCCTATCATAGTCCACTGCTTATAAAAATATTTGAAAAATTATTGCTTATAAACCAGACTTGTTTCTCCCAAACACTGCTGGATATTCCTCATTAGTAAACTGGTATGTTGTAGAACCATATCTTTTGGAAGGGATGGAATGATCATCTGTTCGTCAGACTTGTTACAGCTGGAGTGTAGTACATGCTACTGAATCAAGACTGTGAGTCATGGTTGTTATTTATGATTTATAAAACCATCAACATTTTCACATTTCATCCCAGAGGTTTTTACTAGTGCATGAAGAACACGGGGAGGGGAATCTAGTGACAGTAATTCTGATAATGCAAAGGAGAGGCCTAACTGGTGGCTGTATAGATGTATAAGGGATGTTGTGTGTCCAGCTGATGTATGTTATGTAGTTGGAAGCATAGCAACCCATATGACCAAAAGTGCTTCGATTTTTACTCATATGTTTTCCATCATTAGTACAAGTAATCATCCTGTGTTTACATACACATAAAACAAAAGATGACACATGAGAGAGAGAGGGGGGGGGGGGGGGGGGAAGGTGGCAAAAAATACTAAGACAGGTCAATGTGAGCTCTAACACGCAACCTTCTGAGCCATTAAAGTACATATGGAAGACATGTAAAGAGCCACACATATTCTTGACAATCAGATTGAATAATTGGTTACAGAACTGTACCCCTACAGTTTTAATTATTTAACATAGAAATACACATTCCAGGTGTTGACCTACACAGTAATAGCAAAGTGACAGTCATACATAATTACTAAGATAAGATAGACTGACATGGGATCAACCCATTATTGTAGATATGACTGGGTGGAAGTACTTTCTCCTCCCCCAAACTGGACTGACAAAAAATTACAAAAATACCAAATGAGGTACTGACAGTACCATTATGGTCTATATCTTGGTAGTGTACCATGTTGCACATCCAGATGACTTCAATTTATCATAAGCAAATCAGTATGGAAAATTCTAGTGAGAGTAAATCTGAGAATGCATACATCATCTGCTCTAATGAGTCTGGTTGGTTGCGAAATAGAATAAATCATGGCTTCCTCTTAAGTATAGAAGACAATGTTTGTCAAGCCGGCCTATTAAAAATTGCCAAGATCATTCTGCAATTTGTGTACTGGAGGTTACTAATACTAGCTCTGATGGCATTGATCATGACATCTTTGCTGATTATGGGGACTAAAATTCAAATACGTGCTATATTTTTAGATGGATATGTATGTGTTGTGGAAGATTGCAGTTTTAATGGATTATTTGGTAATGGTAGGATGAAATACCTCAATTACATAAAAAAGGCAATCACAAGAAGTAATGATTTATAAAATAATGTCTTACAGCAACAAAAGAGTCACTGCTACGATATTGGTCTGCAACCTTATAAAACACATTGGTGAATCATAGCTCATTTTTTTTCTTCATTGCAAAAAGTGTATGAGCCTTTCTTCGATACACTGATCATAATGTCACACTACATTTGTTGTCACAATGTATTTTCTTTTAATGGGTCCCATCACAATAATAATCATGACCCAAGTCATATTGCTCCTAGTACAATTGATTTTATAAAATATTGCTACGCAGATAGATTCTGCAGCTGTTACTCTCAGAACTATCAGGCTCCTGATTTGTGATATGTCATCAACAATATTGTGTTGTCGGAGCTCTTATGATATCTGATAGGCAGAATCGTGGTAGAATCTTAATGTTCAATATCAGCTGATATTATTGTAACAAGTACAACTATGGAGTGTTTTTGCTACCAAATAATGCTTTTTTCGATAAGAAGACTGTATGCAGCAGCTCACAGGCATGTAAAATAAATTAATTTTAGTATGTTTTTAGTCCTATGGCTATTTCAAGTCTTCACTAGGTGGCACACAGTGTCAACATTACCCATTGCCAGCCTCCGCTGATACTGGTGGCGTGTTGTTACTCCTTGGTGATCTCCCCCCTCCCCCCAACCCCTCGTTTTCATATGATTTTTCCCGAGGTTATTTGGAGCCAAAGAGATGGCTCATCCTCTGGTAAGTGCTTGAGAGTTATTGCAAGGCTTCTGCAGGCTCTTAGTGGCTTCTGCAGGAGTCACAGTCCTAGGTCAACAGACACACACATCTTTTCATCATAAATATGGTGCTGACTGCACTGTTATCAGGTATCTGTGACCAAATTTTTTCATCTATTATTGTGCATGTGTTGTTTGCACTTTTTAATCAGCTTTGTAATTGGTCTTTGGAGAATCAGTTTATTGGTATACGGTGCTCAGTCTCTTAGGTCGCATTTTGTAGTATCATGGCCTCTGCAATTCTATGACTTTGTATGTAGGAACAACAGTTTATTTTTCTCTACTGCACCAGGACCATTTCTCTGTCTCATTTGCATGTGGTGATGTATGTAATTATTTCTGCATCTATTTACAAGTCTTATAGTGGCATAATATTGCTATAGTTACATGTCTGACACATCAAACCTGCCATCGATGTGGTCCTAGGTTTGTTTTTGGTTGCTTAAACTATTAGCAACGATTATCCACAAAAGCATCAAAAAGTTATGACAGGTATTAGCTGTGGCAGGATGCCCTCTCCCCAGATGACTGAGTGTCATTTGTGACAGATACTAGGTTGGAGGTGACTACACATACAGTGTGTGAATTTCTCTACCATTCCTGGGCTATATGGCATTGCTAGACAGACATGTAGAGTACTCATGTTTACGATCTTTTGGCCATGGTTGCATGAGGAGTTCCATACCGTATCGGCATTATGCATTGAATACCTCCACCTTCATCTTGGGATCTGTGTGCCATTAGTACACGGGAGAGAGATCTCTTGGTCATCAGTGTTATGCACCAATCAAAACTTTCTCAGTAATTGTTGGGTATTGTGTCTGCAAGCATCAGCATTCATGGCTGCTTCTCATCACGTAGGGATCTGAGAGGGCGGGGTGTTGTCTATCCTCCAGCACGCGACATGACGTTCAGTGGGTTTCATGAGATACTGGATACCTCTCATTAGAGGTGTGCTACAAATACAATTTCTTTGGCTGGAAGCATCATAATTTTTCTATGACTTCACATAATCTTGTAACATAGTGTAGTATTTATTATACTAGCCTATGTAGCCTATAGCTATGGTGCCCTGCTCCAGAGAGTCCCTGTTATAAAAGATGGACTTGGGAAGAGTGCCTCAGTATGAGTGACATCTAATTCCATTTAGAGCATCATGCCATTGATGTGATGTCATGAACAGTCTTACTTTATTGGACAAAATATGTAAAATTGTGTAAAACCTGGTAAAAATACATAGGACTGAGGAAAAAATGAAAAACTGAGAGAATTTACATATTATCTTGCTGAATGTGGTTTCTGCTGCTGCCTGGAAATGTTAAGCAAACAGCCTAGAGTGACATAATTTGTTATAAACAATTAGACACAATCTTTCCCTATGCTGCACAGCTCCAGAGTGCCCCCAGTTATAAAATACGAAAGTATGGAAAAATACATAAAAATGAAAGTACTTAACATCTATCTGATTGTGGTCTCATCTGGTGTCACAAATAGTCATATCCTCTCACTACCCTGTTCAGATCCTGAGTAACACTTCCGATATAAGTGCCCCAGTTATAAAAAATGAAGGTGTTGTGGGGGAAGCTCAATCCTCTTTGGTCCATAGGGGGTTCCCACCTTTTTGATATCATGTACCACAATTGCCTGGATGATTACCCTGGGTGACCTTGATCAACTCCCAGTGATTACCCATGGGAGAAGAAGTGGGGGAAGCAAGGGACCCTAGTGTGTAATCTGACACTGGATGTCATTATCAGTAACCTAGAGATAAGATCATTATCTGTAACAACATTTGCAATGAGTTTACTTGGAAGTTGAGTTTTGGCGCTAACTGGAATAATCATTGTAGTAGCACCAGCAAATGATGGGATTTGCCACTGACAGAATTTCACAGAATGACTGCCACCACTCGTTTCCTTGTACTGATGGGCCTAACTGCCATGTGGTTCTGCAGGGTATTTTCTTTGCACTTTTCCTCAACTTCTTCATAGTGTTTCCTTTTGGCTTCTCAATTTGTTATGACCACTCTTAGAATTTTCTATGTTTTGTGTACTGTATGTACTGCCTCTGTTGCTCACGGAATTTAATCACTGATCAGGTCTGGCTGTCACATTGTTTTCCTTATGACTTTGGTTTCCCAGAGACACTATTAAACTATTTGCAAACTATCTTGATGATTTAGAGAAAAGTAATACAGCCTGTATGAAACTAATGTGCAAGTGCAGGATTCCTACTCCTTCATGCAACTTGCACATCAGAAAATCTCGGTGGTTGCATGGCAAGTCAAGAACTCTGCCCTGCAGCTCTTCTAGCTGAAGTGTATGACAATCGGTAGCATTCCCCCACACTACAACCATATATTCCGGCACTGGCTGGAAAACTGTGTCCTGCCTACCTTATCCATGTGAAAATAATGTGTAACTGATTTGCATAGTCTTGTAATGTTCACGTAACTTTATAGATGCATTGCCACTCAGCATATAGCAAAGATGCTGAGTCACAGTTAGGCACAACAAAAAGACTCTCACAATTATAGCTTTCGGCCATTAAGGCCTTCATCAACAATAGACACACATACATACACACACGCACACACACTCACACAAATGCAACTCACACACATGACTGCAGTGTCAGGCAACAGAAACCACACTGTGAGGAGCAGCACCAGTGCATGATTGGAGTGAGGACTGCATGGGGTAAGGAGGAGGCTGGGACAGGGAGGAGGAGGGATAGTGTGGTGGTGCTGGTGGTGGACAGTGAAGTGCTGCAGGTTAGATGGAGGGCAGGGGAGAGGCTTGGGGGGGGGGGGGTTGGAAAAGGAGAGAAATAAAAAGACTGGGTGTGGTGGTGGAATGACAGCTGTGTAGTGCTCGAATGGGAACAGGGAAGGGGCTGGATGGGTGAGGACAGTGACTATGAAAGGTGTATTGCAGGGAAAATTCCCACCAGTGCAATTCAGAAAAGCTGGTGTTGGTGGGAAGGATCCATACAGCACAGGCAGTGAAGCAGTCATTGAAATAAAGGATATCATGTTTGGCAGCATGTTCAGCAATGGGTGGTCCACTTGTTTCTTGGCCACAACTTGTTGGTGGTCATTCAAACAGACAGACAGCTTGTTGGTTGACATGCCTACACAGAATGCAGCACAGTGGTTGCAGCTTAGCCTGTAGACCACGTGACTGGTTTCACAGGTAGCCCTGCGTTTGACGGGATAAGTGATGTTAGTGACTGGACTGGAGTGGGTGGTGGCGGGAGTATGTGTGGGACTGGTTTTGTAACTAGGTCTATTACAGGGGTATGAGCCATGAGGTAAGGCATTGGGAGCAGGGGTTGTGTAAGGATGGATGATTACTGTGTGTGTGTGGGGGGGGGGGGGGGGGGGGGAAGATAGTGGGCAGGACATTTCTCATTTCAGGGCATGATGAGAGGTAATCGAAACCCTTGCAGAGAATGTAATTCAGTTGGTCCAGTTCTGGGTGGTACTGAGTTATGTGGGGGATGCTCCTCTGTAGACAGATGTTGGGGTTTTGGGAGGTGGCTGGAGACTGGAAAGATAAGACATGTGAGATTTGTTTCTGTACGAGGTTGGGAGGATAATTACAGTCAGTGAAGGTTCCAGTGAGAGGTGGCAGGAGACTGGAAAGATAAGGCATGGGAGTTTTGTTTCTGTACAAGGCTGGGAGGATAATTACGGTCAGTGAAGGTTCCAGTGAGACGCTCGGTACATTTCGAGAGGGGCTGCTCATCACTGCAGATGTGACGACCATGGGTGGCTAGGCTGTATGGAAAGGACTTTTTGGTGTGGTATGGGTGGCAGCTGTCAAAGTGGAGGTACTGATGGTGGTTAGTAGGTTTGATGTGGACTGATGTACTAATGTAACCATCTTTCAGATGGAGTTCAACATCTATGAAGGTGGCTTGTTGGATTGAGTAGGACCAGGTGAGGCAAAAGGGGGAGAAGCTGTTGAGGTTCTGGAGAATCCAGACCCTCAGATAGGAAAGATGTCACCAATGAATTGAACCAGATGAGGGGTTAAGGATTCTGGGTTTTTAGGAAGGGTTCCTTTAGATCACCCATGAATAAGTTGACATAGGATGGTACCATGCGGGTGTCCATAGCCGTACCCTGGATTTGTTTGTAGGTAATACCTTCAAAGGAGAAGTAATTGTGGGTGAGGAAATAGTTGGTCATGGCGACTAGGATGGAGGTTGTTGGTTTGTAATCCGTCAGGTGTTGGTGAAGGTAGTGGTCAATAGCAGTAAGGCCATGGGGATTAGGATTGTTAGTGTACAGGGACGTGGCATAATTAGTGATGAGCAGGTCACTGTGTGGTAAAGGGACAGGAACTGTGGAGAGTTGCTGGAGAAAATGGTTGGTATCTTGTGTATAGGAGGGTAGGTTCCAGGTAATAGGTTGAATGGGTTGGTCTGCAAGAGCAGAGATTCTCTCAGTGGGGGCACTGTTAACCGGCCACAAAGGGGCATCATGGGTGTTTAAGTTTGTGAACTTGAGAAAGCATGGAGTAGGTAGGAAGTGTGGAGAGTAGCAGGGGTGAGTAGACTGACTCTGAGGAGAGGTTCTGGGATGGACCCATGAATTTGTGTAGTGAATGGAGATCCTGCTGGATTACTGGAATAGGGTCACTGTGGCAAGGTTTGTAGGTGGAAGTATCTGACAGCTGGCAGAGTCCTTCCGCCAGGTAATCCTTGCAGTTCAAAACAACAGTAGTGGGGCCTTTGTCCACAGGTGTGATTATAAGGTCGGGATCAGTTTTTAGATGGTGGACTGCGGTTCTTTCTGTGGATGTACAGTTAGTTTGCATGTTGAGGCATTTGGGGAATGATGGTGAGGCAAGGTTAATTCTGGAAAGTTAACGGGGGGAGATCACAGTTGGATGGAGGAATGAACTGAGTCAGGCAAGGTTCAATATTTGACTTTCGTTGAGTCCGAAAAGTAGGATTGGTGGTGAAAAAGTGTTTCCACTATAGGGACTGGGAGAAGGAGAGAAACTCTCTAACAGGTCCTGCATGATTGAATATGGGAGTGGGGCAAAAGGTGAGGCCATTGAAAAAGACTGATACTTCCGTGGGGCTAAGGCTTCTGAAGGAAAGGTTCATGACAGTGTTGCATCTTTGTTTAGGTTATGGATTCTGTGTGGTGGTGGGAGGGAGATTTGGAGAGTGTGGTAAGTGTAGTTGGTCTGCGAGACAGGGTTTGTCAGCTATGAGGGGACGTAGGGGAGGTTTGGAGCTGGTGGAAAGTGGTAATCCAAGGGGAGAGTAGGAAGTGAGCACGATCGAGAGCTTTTTGAGGTGTCATTGTGAATGTTGATCAAGCTCCTGCAGGCCAAGAGTTTCAATGTGTGTTACGGGTTCCAGGAATTTGAGATTCCATAGCACAAGAACTTTACAGATGGATAGAATGTACTGCAAGGAGGTTTGGGCTTGGTTGATATGGTTTTGCAGGACTATTTTGGTAAGGGTTAAGGACTGGCAGAATCTGAACAGATGGAGGTCATTGTGGAAGGAGGGGTGGCAGCCAGAGATGGGTAATTTGATGGTAAGGCCATCAGGGGGGATTTCATGAGCCAGTCAACAATGCAGGAACACTATGTGGGAGTGAGATCTGACTAGGGATAAGGAGACTTTTCTGTATTGATGCAGATGGAAGGATCAAGGATCCATGGTGGCGGGAAAATTACATAAATAATGTAGAATTACGCCCAAAAAATTTCACATAAATACACCCAGATATGTGTGAAATGGATGAAAAAGGGGGAAACATGATGAAATCTGAGGGAGTTGACGAAAGCGTAAGGCGAAAACTCACTAAAATTAGTCAGAAGTCACAAGGATCAAAGTAGACAATAACTAATAAAAAATATATATTACTGTGGGTAGCAGGTCTGAGGGTGGATAAGTGTGAAGAACGAGGACTGAAGATGTCACTGGATGATGGAATTAGTGGATGCAAACTGGGATAGAACGGGGTAAGTCAGGGACGTGTCCTACTCAGCCCAACAAGCAGATGTTAACCTCCACCTCAAAGATGGCTACATCAGTACCTCCGTCCATTTCAAACCTACTAACCACCAGCAATACCTCCACTTCGACAGCTGCTACGCATTCCAAACCAAGACATCCATTCCATACTGCCTAGCCATCCAGGGTCATCGCATCAGCAGTAATGAGCAATCCCTCTCAAAATATACTGGAGTCTTCACTGATCGTAATTATCCTCCCAACCTCGTACACAAACAATCTCCCATGCCTTATCTTTCCAGTCTCCTGCCACCTCCCAAAGCCACACCGTCCGGCCACAGAGGAGCATTCCCCTCATAACTCAGTAGCGCCCAGGACTGGAGCAACTGAATTGCATTCTCCACCAGGTTTTCGATTACCTCTCATCATGCCCTGAAATGAGAAATGTCCTGCCCACTATCTTTCCCACCCTTCCCCCAGTGGTATTCAGCCGTCCACCAAACCTACACAATACACTCGTCCATCCTAACACAATGCCTGCTCCCAATCGCTTACCTCATGGCTCATACCCTTGTAATAGACCTAGATACAAAACCTGTCCCATGCATCCTCCCACCACCACCCACTCCAGTCCAGTCACTAACATCACTTATCCCATCAAACACAGTGCTACCTGTGAAACCAGTCATGTGGTCTACAAACTAAGCTGCAACCACTGTGCTGCATTCTGTGTAGGCATGACAACTAACAAGCTGTCTGTCAGCATGAATGGCCACCGACAAGCTGTGGCCAAAAAACAAGTGGACCACCCTTTGCTGAACATGCTGCCAAACATGATATCCCTCATTTCAATGACTGTTTCACTGCCTGTGCCATATGGATCCTCCCCACCAACACCAGCTTTTCTGAATTGCACTGGTGGGAACTTTCCCTGCAATACATCTTTCATAGTCACCGTCCTCAACCATCCAGTCCCTTCCCTGTTCCCATTCAACCACTACACAACCATCATTCCACCACCAACCCAGTCTTTTTATTTCTCTACTTTTCTGCCACTTCTCCCCCCTCCCCACACCTCCCCTGCCCCCCGTCTAACTTGCAGCACTATACTGTCCACCACAGCCACCGTACTATCCCTCCCCATCCCTGCCCCAGCCTCCTCCTTACCGTACCCAGTCCCCTGCAGCACTTCACTGTCCGCCACAGCCACCGTACTATCCCTCCCTCTCCCAGCCCCAGCCCCCTCCTTGCCCTACCCAGTCCGCTCTCCCACCATGCACTGGTGCTGCTGCTCGCAGTGTGGTTTCAGTTGCCTGACACTGCAGTCATGTTGTGTTTGTGTGAGTGTGTTTGCGTGCATACATGTGTCTATTGTTGACAAAGGCCTTAATGGCCGAAAGCTATAATTATAAGAGTCTTTTTGTTGTGACTATCTGCGATTCAGCATCTCCACTATATGGTGAGTAGCAAGTTTCCGTCTCATAATATTGTTATGTTCCATCCTGGATTTTTCATTGTTTGATATTATGTTCTTGAAATTGATTTCAAAGTACATCTATGCAAGATCAGCATGTTGTATCATTAAAAAATTATGTTACAATATTCAAATGGCCACTTAAACTTTATTCTAATGCCAATAATCTCAAGCTTTCAAAATGACAAAAAGCCAATGAGCCCCTTCATTTCTGATACTTTTTACATGCCAAGGATATATATATATATATATATATATATATATATATATATAAAGCTACAGTTTCATTCCTGAATCTAGATTTTTATTCATTCTAGTTGTCAATTAATGTAGCTTATGATGTACTTTCTTCAGCTATATTGTCTGTATTTGCTCCGTTTGGATACATGCAATCTTGAAAGAGTCTTCAAAATGACCCAACAAATGATTACGACATTTGTTTTTCTTATAGTTCATTTTTAAAAGTGGAACTACACAAAGTATGTTGAAGGACTGCCCACCAGCAAGTGAGCAACCACCAAGGTGCAGCACTTTTGATATATGGCTCGCATTGTTAGCAGGTAGCATTTGGGCAGTCCGTTGATGCCATTAGGCACTGCAGTTTGCCAGCAGGTGGCTTTTTCTGCTTAAATATTTAATTTATATGAAAGTGATTATATTCACTTACCATAAGTTCATCCCTGAGTTTTATCATAACTTTAGCCTTTGGTATGCAGTGTCCTGCAAACAAAAGTACTGCTATTGCCAGACAAGTCTCATACTTCAGGCCAAATGCGGCCAGGATCACAGTTTGACAACCACTGCTCTAGAGTTTTCATTATTCATGCCGCGTTGAATAATCTCACAGTAGAGGAAGTTCAGCAGATTAAATGGTCACACACTGGAAATACATCCAAAACTCGTTGAGGGCATAGAGGTTAGCAGAAGTCTTCCTGCACATAGCAACAGTATGATATGTCCAGTTAAGGTATTCATTCGAAGTCACACCCACATTATTTTCCATTTTGTGATGTGGTACTGGGGTACTGCCAAGAACAATAGAAGGCACTTTTCACAGAATTCAGAATAATTTAAGCTTTGATGAGCTACTAAAATTATTTGTGACATCTTATTTAGTTTAAGTCCTAAGTTTTATGGACATGTGGTGCTGATGAAATCGACACCAACATCAATGCATCCATCTTTGAACTAAGCTAAGATTATCTTTGGCCTCTTCCGCCATGTCCAGTACTACTCAAAAATGGGAGTGTTGTTTGGTGTAACCGACCCGAACATCCCCCTCTGCCATATGATCACTGAAGACAGGTCATTATTCACGTGGGTGATGGCAGCTGGAGGTTGTCGGTATTTAAATGATTTACAGGTGGGCAGGAACGATGATACACATGAAAAAACATATTTCCAGGATGACTTTTCATTCCCATGTCACATGTTTTCAAACAACTACAGTGTACTGTCTAAAAATCCCCCTCACAGGTGACCCCGAGTTGTAACGTCTTCTGTTTTCGCCGTTTTACTGTGTCCGTGACCTCCGCGTCGGTTATTTTCATGTGTATTACATCGACACAGCATTCAAACAATGACTTCGGCCCAGCGCCTAATGCCGGATTTTGTGATCGACATGCATCATGTTGCAGGCAATGTACAACCACCAGGACTGCAACACGATGCGTCTCACTCGATGATTACGCCAATTTCGCCGGACGTTTTTGAGCCTGCAACAATAAGTGAGGTTAGGAGTGTGCATGACTCCGGCTATCAAATGCCTTTGTTCCCACCACATGTGCCCTCTCTCATAGACTGTGCAGTTACCTCTTACGAATTTCCATACAGTGCGGGACCAATGCCGATTTCTGCAAATGCTTCGTTGGACAACCTACCACCGCCAGGACAACGATTTGCCACGCCGAAATCTGTGCAGTACCATGCGGATACCTGCCACGTGGCCGGAACTGCTTCATTCATAGGTCAACCTCTTCAGCATCTGACCATACCCGCACCTGCCTTGGTTCAGCATCATCACATGCCTTCCTACTTCGATACCTCAGCCTGCAACAGGAACAATAACTTGTTATCTGTGCCTGACCTCCACCTCCATCCCACTGCTATGCCTCAGTGTTTTGTGTCAGTGTTTTGTGCCACGACATTCACCTCACCCGCACACCATTTTGAGTGGCGTGACTACGAACAGTGAACATTCACACATTCCGTCCCACGTTCGACATCATTTCCCACATTGTGCTTCCAGACAGCCCACACCTCCACAGCCTCCCTGCAACACGGGTGGCCCTGGCTCTGATCATACGTCGAGCTTTCCGCAGACTAACACGCGTTCTCAAACTTTGAACTTTTTCTCACCTGTTGCCCCCGCGCCAGCTCCAGTCGAGCTTCCGTCACCGTTCTCAGCACATCTTGGTGTCTCATACACGTTGGTCTACTGCGACGCGTCAATCCGGACACACCCACAACGTGTTGAGCTATCGCAACCGCAATCGACAATTACAGTGTCTCACCCGTGTCGGCCTTCCGCGTCACAACGGATCGCACTCAACCATAACGCGTCACTTTCATGCTGCCACCCAAACAGCTGTCGTTACCTCATCCCATGGAGGAATACTCTCCTGGAATACTACAGCAACAACAGCTCGATTCAGGCTGTGCCCTGACGAACTCAACTCAACCTGTTCTTCCAAACATTCTACAACACTTACCGACACTGCCGCCATTTAATCCCGACAGAGCAACAACCTGGTTCAAAATTATGGACGAAGTATTCAACCATTACAAATTCAACGAGTCAACCAGGTTTCTGTGCCTCATCACCCACCTGCACGACCAGGAGGACTTGATTGCTGACCTGGTCAACGCCCCGGACTCATCTACCCGGTACACTCTAGCCAAAAAGACAGTTCTACATTGGCTTCCTCACTCAACTGAGGCAGCAATACGGCAAGTGCTCCATGTTGAGCAACTAGGCAACAACAAACCTTCCCAGCTCTGGAGACAGCTATGTGCCCTGGTCAGCGCCGATCTATTCTTTGACACAGTTCTCCTCGCCATCTGGTCAGATAAACTATCTCCTCACATCCGCTTTGCTCTGGCTCAAAGGTCTCCTGAACCCATCGAGCAAAGAATGACAATTGCTGACAAGCTAGACGATGCATCACTGCTCTATTTCGCCAACCACTGCCTACCTGACAAGTCTCAGATTCAGGCTCATCGCCCTCTGGCCGGATGTGGCCGGGGCCATACTGTGCCAACCGTTCCGCTCGCTCTGGGAAGCAGTAAACAAGCAACTGGGATGTCACTGCCCCACCCACGGTCACGCCCCCTCCTGCAACCCTACCTGCCAAGGCCACCGAACCTCGGCCACCCACTGGCAATGAACTTTCCACAGGAAATGCAACCGCACTACCCGTACTGTTACTTCCACACACGGTTTGGCGAGGCGGCACGCAACTGCAGACCACCCTGCTACTTCCCAAATACCAATCGCAGGTAGGTCAGGATGCCGCCTCCTGCACATAACATGACAGGCACCCCCCAACAGTGCAAACTGTTATGAACAGTCTCGCGGTAGCAAGCATCGAGACCAACCAGGACAAATTGCAGCTACATCAACCCGCTGTCACTTTTCTTGGTTTTCAGGTCTCTGCCGATGGCATTTCACTGCCTCCTGAGAAAGTACAAACAATACTAAACCTATCCATACCTTCGTCATTCAAAGACCTCCAGCGCTATCTGGGGACGGTTAATTGTTATCACCGACATCTACCTCGGGCTGCGGAGATTCAGGCTCCACTGACGGACGCCTTGGCAGGCACCAACACTTCTGGATCTCGGCCCGTTCCATGGACCCCTGCTATGACTGACTCTTTCACTGCTCTCAAAAAACTTCTTGCCGAGGCCTGCACCATCGCACACCCTCATCCCAATGCGCAGCTTTTCATCACCACAGACATGAGCGATACTGCCATCGGCGCTGTCCTTAGCCAGACAATTGATGGCCAAACTTCGCCTCTGCAGTTCTTCTCACACAAGCTCACCAATGCACAACGCAAATATTCCACGTTTGACAGGGAGTTGCTCACGGTCTACAAAGCAATCAAGCATTTTAAGACTGATGTTGAGGGACGCCCTTTCTATGTTTTAACGGACCACAAACCCCTGGCTGTGGCCATTATAAACCTGCCAGCTAA
Source organism: Schistocerca nitens (assembly GCF_023898315.1). Classification (NCBI taxonomy): domain Eukaryota; kingdom Metazoa; phylum Arthropoda; class Insecta; order Orthoptera; family Acrididae; genus Schistocerca; species Schistocerca nitens. Next base: position 407,408,561 of record NC_064617.1, read on the forward strand.
CCCGCCTCCTCGCCACTTCAGATACATGGACTTCATATCTCAGTTGACCACTGATGGTCAATGCTCCGACCACTCCCTCCACGTCGGACTTACGTACTTGGTCGAGTGACTTCCAGCTCCAATCGTTGAGCTCTCCTCCGACCTCCCATCTACTCCGGTCACACGCACTCCGTTGAGTGACCACATGCTCCCCACATTGAGCTTACCTATGATCAGGCCCTCACTGCCAGGCTCTTCGCCGGCCCCTTCGACCTTTCCACTGTTGCCTGTCTCGCCCTGTCGAGGTTTCTCACGCCCCCACCCCCCATCTTGAACGTTGAACATGCCCTCGTTCGAGGTGTTTGTGCCTGTCCCCCGAGACAAAATTCACGACATCTCAATAATACCGCACGAAGATACACTGTTTGTCATGTGTTTCTCTTCATCCAGTGCTCATGACACAACCTCCGCCATTCCCTGCCACCTGGTGGAATGTGTTTCTCTCCCACACGATGTCAACCTGGACATGCTTTGTGTGTTCGCCACGTCCACTGGAGACATCGTCATCATTGCTCCGTTCCACCTGCAATCCACCAGCCTACCTATCGCCACACAACCAGCACGCCCAGTACAACGCCCGGCTCGCTTCAACAACTTCCAGGTTTGGTGGCCGAACCATCCTTCACGACATCTACCCACACAGCTCCCCAATGACGCTGTCAAGCTGACCATGGTCCGGCTCCCGTGGACTACTCCTGCCAATGCGATAGTCACCCCCCCCCCCCCCACTTCTCAAGAGTACTCCGTACTGCAGGTGGGAGTGGGGGGGGGGGGGGGCGGCGGCGGCTATGTGGCGCTGACGAAATCGACACCAACATCGATGTATCCATCTTTGAACTAAGCTAAGATTATCTTTGGCCTCTTCCGCCATGTTCAGTTCTTTGTGAACCTTGCTTGTGTGTAGTTGTATAAATGAACTACTCCAAAATGGGAGTGTTGTTTGATGTAACTGACCCGAACATCCCCCTCAGCCATATGATCACTGAAGACAAGTCATCATTCACGTGGGTGATGGCAGCTGTATGTTGTCGCTATTGAAATGATTTACAGGTGGGCAGAAACGATGATACTCATGAAAAAACATATTTCCAGGATGACTTTTCATTCCAATGTCACACTGCTGTCTTCTGTTTTCCAAGTAGTTTTCAAACAACTACAGTGTACTGTCTAAAAATCTTAGCTGTCACATATTTCTGAGCAGTCTGTGAAACACTTTGCTGCAGTCAAGTAGTTACAAGGCTACATCATCAACCCCAGGAACTACTTAAAACTCTTCTTTGCCTCTTGAGGAATTATATGTTAATTAGACCTTTCTCTTCAAAGTGGTTGCACCTATGGTACCATTAACCGTATTGTTACGGCATGCAAGCCACCGCACCCTGGCGAGGTAAGTAGTTCACAGGCGTTTTTTAGTTTTATGTAGATGAAAAAGAGACAGTGATGGACACTGTGTCCCTGTCTAGTACACACAATAGAGATTCTCAGGACTCAAAAAATCTCACCAGTCACGAGTCAAGGAGGCTCATCAGTCAGCTAAATTATGAACATATCAAGACTTCTGTTGGTATGATGCAAGATGACTGTTCTATAAATGAATTTGATGGCATATAATCACATCAGTTTGTATGAGAAGTCGATCGAGAAGCTCCTGGTACAGAATCTGTCAGTGATGAGATATGCCAGCAATTATCTGATGCCATTCAGTCCAAGACAGTACTTTGTGTGAGGTGTAGCAAAGGCTGTGAAACTTAGGATCAGCCACACATTTCATTTCATTAACAAGAAAACAATGAGTCACAGTTTTGTCACCTACGAATCCTGCCAATAAGCTGAATCTCTAATGGTCTCAATGAAGGGGCCAAGCAAAGTATGCAACTAATAAATTTACTTGCTGATTCATTGGGAAACAATGTAGATTTAATTTCCCAGCAGTATTAGCAATAAAGCTTAGTATACAGAGATTAGAATGAAATAATTTGCATGTAACTGATTATTGCAGTATGTTATTTTGCCCGTCACTCCTTCAGTACTGCGTAACCGAATCCAATTATTCCAGACACTATTATTCATCTATGCAACTATCACACCTGATGCCTGTCTTCACTTGCAATCTGGAATCACTTATATGTTGTCCTTTCTCAGACATTTGTGCCAGCTCCTATATGGACTGCATCATCTGAGTTTGCAATACAGTGTTAAAAAATTCAGTGAAATCTTGCATAACATTTTTAGTGATTGAGTATCACCATTCTACCAGTTAACACACAGATCTTACTGCATGTAAAATTGTAGAACAATTAATCAGATTTCTCTGTACATTATCCACATGGAAATGCTCATTTGAGAGACTAGCTTTGGAAGTGACAACAATGAAAAATAAAAATAGATTTTATTTCTTCATCAGTTCTGTATTTTTTCACATTATGGCTGTTTATACAATGGCTTCATTTCTCACCTGTAAATAACATTTTTCAGCGAATGTGTTGAGATATATTGAGTGTCAGATTTTAAGATTTTAGATGAATATCAGATTTTAAGATTTTGGTCTAATGTTTTTGTTTGTAATCTGTATTCTCTCTTCTTTAAATATGAACATTTCTGTAAATGCATAATAATAAAAAAACTAGTTAGTATGACATAAGAACAATAATTATGTCTAAGAGCTCAGACACTATACTGAAGACACTGACAACATTATCACTATAAAACAACATCACATTCCACAGAAATGTAAAAGGTGGTTTAGACTGGGCGGCGGAAATCTTTTCCAGCGAACCTAGCCGTGTGCCCCAGTTCCTCCTCAATGCGTAATAACTGATTATATTTAGCTAATCTTTCTGAACGACATGGTGCACCAGTTTTTATCTGCAACAAATAATTTTAACAAATTTGCATTACATTAATAAAAATTAATATTGTTCAAGACAGTAAAATCGTATAAAAATTACCAAACAACTTAAATTACAGAATTCTTCAATCAATTCTCTGTTAATTTTAGACAGAGACTTTTAGGTATTTACTCTCCATCACATTAAATCATATGTTTATGTATGTCCAGGCAACCTGACTAAAAAATAAATACTGTGGCAACGTCAATACAAACCTGGGGCAACACGCTTACCAGATGTCTTGTATTACTCAGGTCATTCATTACATTCCCATAAGTGAACTACGAACTGGTTCTCATGTTTCATCTATATATCCTTATTTTTCAAAACACTTACGTTGTTTTAAATTTCAGATCATTGAACAAACTGTTATTCTGACAATGTATCACCCAAGATGAATATTATACTGACTACTATGGTTAATGTATTTCATAGGTTTTTTCAGACAAATTTCAGCAAAAAACTCAATGATACTGAACTGCATTAACTGAATTTTATTATGAAATACAGTTAATGCAGTTCATTGTCATGAGTTTTTTGAATCCTCTACTTCAGTTTGTCTTTGCCACTGACACCTTCCTGCTAATTATATATTTGTTCTTTCTTCTTTACCTTCCTTCATCCTGCATTTCCTCCTTATGTCATTACCATCTCACACAACTTCCATTTCCTCTGCAGCTACCAAAAAAGTCACCAGTTAATTCCATGATTTGTTCATTTTATTCATTATAATGGATCCCTGTTACCCATGCCACATACACTGCATTTTTTAAACAAAGTATTAGTGTCTATTTTCCTTCACACTTGGGAATTGTAATTTATTACAGAGGTAATTAATATGTTTCAGATCACTACTATCAGCAACAAAATCTCCATGCTCTTGCGTGCACTGATGAAGATGATTATATTTTTGTTTAAATGTGCCATTGTAGAATTGTTGCCATTTCCAAGTTATTTTGAATTTCACACCATTCTGAAGATACAATATTTTGTCAATCATTTGTTTTATTACTCCTTTTCTGTTGTTTCATGGCATATTGTCTCTCTTGTAGTACAAGTGCAACATAATTTCTGAGAAGTAATGGTTTGAGTGTTACATGTATTTGTTTCCTTTTGGAGAGTGCTGTGTAACAGTAAAGATTAGCTTCATTCCACACAATTTTGTATCCTTCTACACAATTTTGTATACTTCTGTAGATAATCTGATATCTTTGCATGAGTGTACTTATCAAAAACATGATCTTCAGCTTTTTTAACTACACCTTCCAAGAACAAAAAAAAAAAAAAAAAAAAAAAAAAAAATTTCTGAAAATTTGGAATAGTGTTAGTCCGGCTCATTTATTTCATGCCACTGAGATACATCACTCTAGTGACATAACTTACAATGCTCATCATTAGTGATTGTCCTGCAATGAATAGGAAAAAGCACTGAAACATCTTATGGTCAAAGTGTTTTGATTTTTTCATCTTTCACAGGGCTAAATTAAAATAAGAACTGTGCACTTTCTTGCCAAAGTCTTTCTACTGCAAAATGCTGTACTTTGTTACTAGTGTTCACAATTTTTAATGCAAGATATTTCCAAACTAGGGGACTTTGTTCATCCAATGATTAGAATTTTTTCATTGATTTTTTTATTATAATGTTCAATGTCCCCCACTCTGTTTGTTCAGCAAGGTTTCCTTCTTTAAATAATTATCTCTATTTATTTATTTGCCATGTCCACTTTAATTCTTTTTCTTCGTGTTCCTACTACTCCACAGACATTAATATTCTTCACATAAAGACATTCACTTATATCTGATTGTATTCTAGATTTGGAAAGAAAATTATTTATTATTCTTTATATTCATTAATATATCAAAATTTATTCTATAACTTGTTATCAAAATTTAGGAAACACAAAACAACCAATATGGTCAATACAGCATTTGATAACATATTGCTTGCTGTAAAATTGTGATTCATTGTAAAATTGCTGCACACAACTTGTGAAACTTTTGCTAGAGAAATTTTGCCATGCATTTCATTTCCATCAGTGATGATGGGGTAGAAACAATCTTTATAGGGGGGAGGGAGACAAAACTATGGAAACACCAAAAACATAACAGATTATCATGGCTAATATAATGTAGGAAAACTGTTGGCATTCAACAGCTTCCAGTCATCTTAGAATGGATAAATATAGGTCCTGCATAGTTTTGGGACAAATATTATACTATGCTTCCTGCAAAATGGTGGTCAAGCTCAGTTAACAATGACAGAGGTGAACAGCAATCACAAACCCTTCTCTCCAAAGTAGAATACAAAGGCTAAATAAATACTGAGATCTGGTGACTGCGAAAGCCAGGAGAGATGTGGCAATTCATCCTCATGCTTACAAAACCAGTCCTGGACGATACGAGATGTATGAACAGAGGCCCTGTCATCTTTGAACCCAGCATCACCATTGGGGAACAAACATTGTCCCATGGGATGGACCTGATTAGTCAAAATAGTCACATAATCCTTGCAGAGTGCCCCTGGAATATCTCAATATGGCTGCCCAAATCCTCACTGAACCCCCACCATGTTTCACTCTTGGGATGTAAACTCAGTCAGAAGTTGGAAGAAGTGTGATACAGGACTCATCCAACCAAATGACTTCACTCCATTGCTCCACAGTCCAGGTTTGTGGCTTCAGCACCATGTTTTCCAGTTATGGACACTTGTGTTGCATGTGTGGTTTTGGATTTCCAGCTCACCCTGCAATTCCCAGCTTATGTAGCTCACATCTTATTGTTTTGGTTCTAACAGTGTTCACAAGTGGAACATTCAGTTCCGCTGTGACTTTGCAACTGTCGTCCTGTTATTTTTTGTCACAGTCTTCTCCAATGACCATCTGTCACAATCACTTAGGACACACGTCTGTCCACATTGTGACTTAGTAGATGAATTTTGTCCATTTTCCCTGCATGCAGTTCAGACATTCAATATGGTGCCTCTTGAAGCACCAAACACTTTGACTACCTTGGTTACTGAAGCACTACCATATGAGCATCAACAATTTTCTCACATTTCAATTCATTTTGCTCTGATATAATACATTCACAACTGCACAGAACACTGATCTGACCATGATTGACACTTGGACTATATTGAGGACACTGCACAGGTGTCGTTTGTGATCAAATACAGCAGAGCAACCTGCAGGCTTGGCTAACATTTGGATTTATGTTCAAGCATGCATTTCTCATGATGTTTCCACATTTTTGTGCAATCCCTGTAGTTAATTATCCTAGCAAGAATCATTTCCTCATCTTGGTGTACAAAATCATTGACTGAAGTATGGAGAACTAATACCTCATGATATAATCTGATGTGACACCCTTGGTCTAGAGGGAGCATCTTTGACTATTGATCAAAACTTTCTAGATCCTTCTTTCGAACGTTGTTAATACTTAAATTTTGAATAATAATCATCAGCAATGGTGGCCAAAGATTTCTGGCATGAGAAGTCACCCTTGCTCTGTCAATGGCCTCATCAAAGAGGGTGGAGAAGTGGACAGAGTTTAGGGCATTCAATCACCCTTTGGGTGAGAAACTGCCCCTAAAAGGCAGAAGAACCAGCAACGATCAATGGCATGTGTATAAAGAAGGCAATAGGAACCACAGGCTTAAAAACACACAAAATATATCCATGTCACATATGGCCTTTAAGTGAGAGAGAGTCATGATGCTCCGTCTACAGGCAAATGATTCTGGATTAGATCCCATTTGGATCTCAGTAAAGGGCTGCCAAGGTGGAGGTGATCATGACAAATGATTCTGGATTAGACCCCACTTTGATCTTGGTAAAGGGCTGCCAAGGTGGATGTGACCATGACAAAAAGATGGCATAACCAATGAAAGGGTAATACTCTGTGAATCAGAGCATGGAATGTCAAAAATTTGAATATGATAGAGAAGCTAGAAAATCTAAAAAGGGAAATGCAAAGGCTCAGTCTAGATATAGTGGAAGATGGATGAAGTAAAATGGAAAGACGATAAGAATTTCTCATCGGATGAGTAGAGGGTAAAATCAAAAGCAGCAGAAAATGGTGTAATGGAAGTAGGACTCATTATGAATGGAAAGGTAGGACAGACAATAAGTTACTGTGAACATTTCAGTCATCATATTCAACAGCAAATCAACACCAACTGTAGTTCAGGTATACAAGCTGATATCACAAACAGGAGGTGAAGAGACAGAGAAAGGATATGAGGATATTGAATAGGTAATTCAATGGAAAAAAGTAGATAAAAAAAATCTACTCACCAAGTAGCAGCATGGGAACACACACACAAAAGGGTTTAACTTTTACAAGCTTTTCGAGCCAGTGGCTCCTCCTCCTGGCAGAAGAGTTGAAGGGGAAGGAAGAGGGGTGAAGGACAAGGACTGGAGAGGTTTAGGGAAATGGGTACAATTCAGAAAAGCCACCCAGAACCCCAGGTCAGGGGAGACTTACCGGACAGGATGAGAAGGAAAGACTATCCATTTACATTATATTATCAATAACTGAATATTTTCATTGTTATATTAGCTCATACGGCCATCATTTCTTATGTAACCCTCTGAACAGGTAATTCAGTCGTAAAGAGAAGATGAGAATTTATTAATCGTGGGGGATTGGTATACAGTTGTAGGGGAAGGAATAGAAAAAAATGGTTACGGGAGAATATGGGCTTGGTTTAGGAATAAGAAAGACCGAGTTCTGCAATAAAATTCAGTTAGAAATAGCAAATACACTGTTCAAAAATCACAAGAGGAATAGATAGATTTGGAAACGCCTGTAGGTACAGGAAGATTCTGTTGGATTACATCATGGTTAGACAGATATTTCAAAAACAGATACAGGAATGCAGAGAGTCCCCAGGAACAGATGAAGACTCATATCACAATTTCATAATAATGAAGAGCAGACTGAAGTTTAAGACAATCATACAAAAGAATTAAATGTGGCAGTAAGTGGGATACTACAGTACTGAGGAATGGGATACCACAGTACTGAGGAATGATGAGACGTGTTTGAAGTTTATTAAAGATATGGATACTGCTATAAGGAGTCCACAGTAGGCAGTTCAATTGATGAGGAAAAGAAATCTCTAAACAGAGCAATCACAGATGACGGAAAGACAAGCATAGGTACTTTGAAGGTAACTGTGAATAAATCTTGGGTAACAGATGAAATACTTTAGCTGATGAACAAGAGAAGGAAGTACAAAAATGTTCAGGGAAAAACAGTAATACAGCAATATAAATCACTGAAGAATGAAATGGATGGCTGGAGGACAAATGTAAGGCTGTAGAGGCTTATCTTACTAGGGGTAAGATAGATACTGCCTACAGGAAAATTAAAGAGACCTTTGGAGATAAGAGAACCACTTGTATGAACATCAAGAGCTCAGATGGAAACCCAGTTCTAAGCAAAGAAGGGAAAGCAGAAAGGTGGAAGGAGTATATAGAGGGTCTATACAAGGGCGATGTACTTGAGGACAATATTATGGAAATGGAAGAGGATGTAGATGAAGATGAAATGGGAGATACGATACTGCGTGAAGAGTTTGACAGAGCACTGAAAGACCTGAGTCGAAACAAGGCCCCCGGAGTAGACAACATTCCATTGGAACTACTGGCGGCCTTGGGAGAGCCAGTCCTGACAAAACTCTACCATCTGGTGAGCAAGATGTATGAAACAGGCGAAATACCCTCAGACTTCAATAAGAATATAATAATTCCAATCCCAAAGAAAGCAGGTGTTGACAGATGTGAGAATTACCGAACAATCAGTTTAATAAGCCACAGCTGCAAAATACTAACACGAATTCTTTACAGACGAATGGAAAAACTAGTAGAAGTTGACCTCGGGGAAGATCAGTTTGGATTCCGTAGAAATACTGGAACACGTGAGGCAATACTGACCTTACGACTTATCTTAGAAGAAAGATTAAGGAAAGGCAAACCTACGTTTCTAGCATTTGTAGACTTTTGACAATGTTGACTGGAATACTCTCTTTCAAATTCTAAAGGTGGCAGGGGTAAAATACAGGGAGCGAAAGGCTATTTACAATTTGTACAGAAACCAGATGGCAGTTATAAGAGTCGAGGGACATGAAAGGGAAGCAGTGGTTGGGAAGGGAGTAAGATAGGGTTGTAGCCTCTCCCCGATGTTATTCAATCTGTATATTGAGCAAGCAGTAAAGAAAACAAAAGAAAAATTCGGAGTAGGTATTAAAATCCATGGAGCAGAAATAATAACGTTGAGGTTCGCCAATGACATTGTAATTCTGTCAGAGACAGCAAAGGACTTGGAAGAGCAGTTGAACGGAATGGATGGTGTCTTGCAGGGAGGATATAAGATGAACATCAACAAAAGCAAAATGAGGATAATGGAATGTAGTCGAATTAAGTCGGGTGATGTTGAGGGTATTAGATTAGGAAATGAGACACTTAAAGTAGTAAAGGAGTTTTGCTATTTGGGGAGCAAAATAACTGATGATGGTCGAAGTAGAGAGGATATAAAATGTAGACTGGCAATGGCAAGGAAAGCGTTTCTGAAGAAGAGAAATTTGTTAACATTGAGTATAGATTTAAGTGTCAGGAAGTCATTTCTGAAAGTATTTGTATGGAGTGTAGCCATGTATGGAAGTGAAACATGGACGGTAAATAGTTTGGACAAGAAGAGAATAGAAGCTTTCGAAATGTGGTGCTACAGAAGAATGCTGAAGATTAGATGGGTAGATCACATAACTAGGAGGTACTGAATAGGATTGGGGAGAAGAGGAGTTTGTGGCACAACTTGACCAGAAGAAGGGATCGGTTGGTAGGACATGTTCTGAGGCATCAAGGGATCACCAATTTAGTGTTGGAGGGCAGCATGGAGGGTAAAAATCGTAGGGGGAGACCAAGAGATGAATACACTAAGCAGATTCAGAAGGATGTAGGTTGCAGTAGGTACTGGGAGATGAAGAAGCTTGCACAGGATAGAGTAGCATGGAGAGCTGCATCAAACCAGTCTCAGGACTGAAGACCACAACAACAACAACGAAGAATGAAATTAACAGGAATTGCAGGGAAGCCAAAGCAAAATGGCTGCTGGAAAAATGTGAATAAATCAAAAAAGAAATTATTGTTGGAAGGACTGAATAAGCATGTAGGTCAGTCAAAACAACCTATGGTGAAATTAAAAGAAAGGAAGGCATCATTAAGAGTGCAATGGGAATTCCATTGTTAAATGCAGAGGAGAGAGCAAATAGATGGAACGAGTACACTGAAGAGCTCTATGAGGGAAGAAAATGTCTGATGACTTGATAGAAGAAATTCAAGTTGAAATGGAAGAGATTTGGATTTTCAGTATTAGAGTCAGAATTTAAAAGAGCTGTGGAAGATTTGAAATAAAATAAGGCAGAGGGGACAAATAACATTCAATCAAAATTTCTAAAATCACTGGGGGACAGAGGACGGGAGTTCGCAGTCAAATGACTATTCAAGTTGGTATGTAAAATCTACAAAACTGGCAACTTTCCATCATATTTCTGGAAAAATATCATCCACTCAATTCTGAAGATAGCAAGAGCAGGTAAGTGCAAGAACTATTGTACAATCAGTTTAATAGCTCATACATCCAAGATGGTGAAAAAAATAATATACAGAAAAACAGAAAAGAAAATTCGTTACATGAGGATCACCATGCCTTTAGGAAAGGTGAATGCACCAGAGGCAGTTCTGACAGTGTGCTTGATAATGGAAGCAAGACTGAAGAAAACCAAGACAAGTTCATAGGATTTGTTCACCTAGAAAAAACATTCAACAATATAAAATGGTGCAAAATGTTTGAAATTCTGAGAAAACAGGGGTAAGTTACAGGGAAAGATGGGTAATATACAATATGTCTGAGAACTAAGAGGGAACTACAAGACCAGAAGACCAAGAACAAAGTGCTTGGATTAAAAAGGGTGTGAGACAGGGATGCAGTCTTTCATCCCTACTGTTCAATCTGTACATCAAAGAGGCAATGGCAGAAATAAAGAAAGGTTCAAGATCAGGATTAAAATTCAGAGTGGAAGAGTATCAATAACAAGATTTGCTATTGACATTGCTATCATCGGTGAATGTGAACAAGGATTACAATATTTGTTGAATGCAATGAACACACTGATGAGTACAGAATATGTATTGATAAACTGAAAAACAACAAAAGTAATGAGGAGTAGCAGAAATGAGAATAGCGAGAAACATTAGAATTTGGGATCAAAAAGTGGACAAAATTATGAATTCTGCTACCCAATCAGTGAGGGGCGAAGTAAAGCCAACATAAATAGTAGACAAGTACAGACAAAGCGGGCATTTCTGGCCAAAATAAGTTTACTATTATCAAACATAGGCATTAATTTGAGGAACGTCCTTTGTAGACGGATTGCATTTTCCTAATATTCTGCTAATAAACTGAAGTCTACCAGTTGTTTAACCCATGACTGAGCTTATGTGATCATTCCATTTCAAATACCTACAAAGTGTTACGCCCAGGTATTTGTATCAGTTGGCTGATTCTAAGAGTGACTCACTGATATTATAGTCATAGGATACTATGTTTTTTTCTGTTTTGTGAAGTGCATAGTTTTACATTTCTGAACGTTTAAAGTGAGTCGCCAATCTTTGCACCACTTTGAAATCTTATAAAGAACTCACAGAACATCTATGCACTTTCTTTCAGACAGTACTTCATTACAGATACTCATCACCTGCAAATAGTCTGAGGTTAATATTGCCAGCAAGATCATTAATATACAACGCAAACAGCAAGAGTTCCAACACAATTCCCCGGAGCACAACTAAAGTTACTTCTACACCTGATGATGACTCTCCATCCAAGATAACAGATTGCATTCTCCCTACCAAAAAGTCCTCAATTCAGTCACAAATTTCACTTTATACTCTATACGATAGCACTTTTGGCAATAAGTGTAGGTGTGGTACTGAATCAAATGCTTTTTGGAATTCAAGAAATACTGCATCTACTTGACTGCCTTGATCGAAAGTTTCCAGTGTGTCACGTGAGAAGAGCAAGTTGGATTTCAAATGACTGATGTTTTCTGAATCCTTTTTGGTTGGCTTGGAAGATGTTATTCTGTTCAAGATATAGCATTACGTTTGAGCTCAGAATATGTTCTACAACAAACCGATGTCAAAGATAACGGATAGTAGTTTTTTGGATCACTTCTACTACGCTTCTTGTAAACTGATGTAACCAGTGCTTTCTCCCAACTACTGGGCATGGTTTTCTGTTTGTGTTATGACAATAGATTGTAGTTGAGGGAGGCACTAATGCCACCACAAATTCAGTGCAGAATCTGATAGGGATTCCATCTGGTCCTCGAGCTTTGTTCAGTTTTAATTATTTCAGCTATTACTCAGTTCGCACAGACGAAGGTCAATGGCTGGTTAGCCTTTAACTATATACGTGAAGACAGTAACTATTCTTGAAAGAACAGAATACTGTTGATGACCGTGCAGCTTTTCCCTGGAATAAATGATGACTAACTGAAACCCTCAGCTGCCGACAGGTGTTGTTGATATACCACGATGTGGACAGCTGAAAATGTGTGCCCCGACCGGGACTCGAAGCCGGGATATCCTGCTTACATGGCAGACGCTCTATCCATCTGAGCCACCGAGGACACAGATGAATAGTGCGACTGCAGAGACTTATCCCTTGCATGCTTCCCATGAGACTCACATTCCCAACTGTCCAAATGTCTATAAGGTACATTACATTTGTAGAATTGTGGACAGTTGGGAATGTGAGTCTCACAGGAAGCGTGCAAGGGATAAGTCCCTGCAGTCTATAAGGTACATTACATTTGTAGAATTGTGGACAGTTGGGAATGTGAGTCTCATGGGAAGTGTGCAAGGGATAAGTCCCTGCAGTCGCGCTATTCATCTGTGTCCTCGGTGGCTCAGATGGATAGAGTGTCTGCCATGTAAGCAGGAGATCCCGAGTTCGAGTCCCGGTCGGGGCACACATTTTCAGTTGTCCACATCGAGGTATATCAACAACACCTGTCGGCAGCTGAGGGTTTCAGTTAGTCATCATCAATTGCAAGATGATTTAGACAAGATACCTGTATGGTGCAAAAAGTGAAAAGTGACTCTAAATAATGAAAAGTGGTTACATGATAAATCACACAAATCTAAAGGCTGCAACCAACTAAATACTTACAGATTACAATTATGAATAACTTAAACTGGAATGATCGCATAGATAATGTAGTGGGGGATGCAAAGCAACGACTGTGATTTATTTGCAGAAGACTTACAAAATGCAACAGACTGCTTACACCATACTTGTCCACCCTCCTATGGAGTGCTGTTGTGTGCTGTGGGCAGTGCGATATCAGTTCAGAAAAGGGTAGCTCATTTTGTATTATTGCGAAACGGGAGAGAAAGTGTCATGGACATGATACATGAACTGGAATGGCAATCATTAAAACAAAGACATTTTTCATTGCAGCAGAATCTTCTCATGAAATTTCAATCAGCAACTTTCTCCTCCAACTGCGAAAATATGCTGTTACGCCCATGCTTTGCTTTCTTAACAGCCATGTTAAACTAAGAGAAATGAGAGCTCACATGAAATGAAACAAGAACTGGTTTCTCCTGTGTGCCATTCGAGAGAGGGATTGTAGAGAAATAGCTTGAAGGTGGTTTGATGAGCCCTCAGCATGCTCTTAGTTGTGAATTGCAGGGTAATAATGTGCACATAGATGTAGGTGTATGGGGTAGCAGGGTGACCTGAGAGCCCTTGAAACAGCCAAAATGCCAAAGAATAATGTCTTGGTGGCAGAACGCAGGGCTATACATGCTCTGTGAGGGGACTATGACACAGTTTTCCCAGCAGATGACAAAGGCAATGCAATGATGCTATTATGATCAGATGACTATTTGCAAAGATTGAGATGCTACTACAGGATCCAGCACAGAAGCAACTGCCGAAGGAGCCTACATAAGCTGTGACAACAAAGACCATCTCACTCCTCAACAACTCAGGACTGGACAGGAATATGGTCAGAATGCTATCCTTCAGAACACCAGTACTACGACAACTTTGGGCCTCCCAAAAACACAGACAAAGTTCACTATTTCTGAGAGGGAACACTATATATTCACTAATCTATGGCATAGCCAAACACCTGGCACAGCTACTAAAACCTCTCATCGATCACTGTCCACACCACATCAAGAAGTGAACACAGTTTATGAAAGTGCTTCAGGAAATATGTCTAGACAAGGGGGGTTCCTAGTCAGTTCACTAACACTTCAAGGTAACAGCTCTCAAATCTGCACTACTGAAACCAGAGCCAGTCTGCGGATATGTAGCTGATGTGGATGACATAATTGTGGTTTGGCCACATCGTGAAGAATTCCTGTCACCTTCACAGTATACACAACAATGTCAGCTTCACTATGGAGGTGGTGGTAAATGGATGACTACAATTCCAAGACATTCTGATAAAGAAGAATGCTTATGGCATGCTGGAACATTCAGCCTGCAGCAAGAGGACATACACAAAGACCTGTATCTTATCATGAATTGTTGCCACCATCCAGCACAATGCAAATCCGTGCTAACCATCCCAGTATGCAGAATAAGAGAAATATGAGACAAGGAAAGTTTGACTCCCAAGTTACAGGATCTATGAGAAACCTTCCTTAAGAAAAACTACTCAGAGGCCCAAATAATAGGTGCTATAGAGCTGGGCAAAAAGGGGAAAGAGAACAATCCAGAGGAAGAACCCTTCCCAGTGCTGGACCCCACAGCTGAGGCTGTCAGATAATGTAGAAGCTCAGCATATAAACCATTTTCCACTCAGCAGTTAAAATCAAGAACATACTTGGATCAGTCAAAGATCAACTAACCTGGCAGCTTCAATGCGAGTAGTGAGTGTAGCATGTAGTACATTGGTAGGTTCCAGTGACGTATCTCGCAGCACTATTCAGAAAATGTGAGGAGCATTTGACTTGGTCTAACCAATAAGACTGCAATGACAGAGCACAGCATCAACAAAGGATATAACTTTCAGTTCCCAACTGAGCTCTGCATGGGATGTGCCATTAGCAAAAATAAGTCAGGAGTGCTCTGATACGAAAGTGGCAGAGGCATTGGACAGAACAGACAGGCAACACCGGCATTTGATTCTAGGCCCTACCTTCAGGGAATGGGCTACCTCATGACCACCCATGACATCCAGAGATGCGCGACTTGCCCATTCTTTAGGCCACGGCACAGAAGTTTGAAGTCCAGCAACTATAAAGGAACAAACAGAACAGGTACCCGACACTTCTCCTGAAGATGATGAGCAGGAAACTCAACAAAACATTGCAACAAAACAATTCCATGACTCTCAGTTGATAACCCAAGAAGATTTCATCAAAGGGAACTGTTATTGTTGTTGTGGTCTTCTGTCCAACGACTGATTTGATGCAGATATCCATGCTACTCTATCCTGTAAAAGCCTCTTCATCTCCGAGTAACTACCGTAACCTACATCCTTCTGAATCTGCTTACTGTATTCATCTTTTGGTCTCCCTGTATGATTTTTATCCCCCATGCTTCCCTCCAGTACTAAATTAGTGATCCCTTGATGTCTCAGAATATGTCCAACCAACCGATCCCTTCTTTTAGTCAGGTTGTACCACAAATTTCTCTTCTCCCCAGTTTTATTCAGTATCTCCTCATTAATTATATGATTTCCTCTTCTTATCTTCAGCATTCTTCTGCAGCACCACATTTCAAAAGTGTCTCTTCTCTTCTTGTCTAAACTGTTTATTGTCCGTGTACCACTTCCATGCACACTTACACTCCATACAAATACTTTCATAAAGGACTTGCTAACACTTAAATCTATATTCAATATCAACAAATTTCTATTCTTGAGGAACTTATTTCTTTCCATTTCTAGGCTACATTTTATGTCCTCTCTACTTCAGTCACTGTCAGCTATTTTGCTGCCCAAATAACAAAACTCATCTATTACTTTGAGTGTCCCATTTCCTAACATAATTCCCTCAGCATCATCTGATTTAATTCCATTATCCTCGGTTTGCTTTCTTTGATGTTCATCTTATAACCTCATTTCAAGATACTCTCCATTTGGTTCAACTGCTCTTTCAAATCCTTCACTGTCTGACAGAATTACAATGTCATCAGCAAAACCTCAAAGTTTTTATTTCTTTTCCCTAGACTTTAATTCCTACTCCAAATTTTTCTTCTGTTTCCTTTACTTCTTGTTGAATATAGAGTTTGAATAACAATGGGGATAGGCTACAACCCTGTCTCACTCCATTCTTAACCACTGCTTCCCTTCTGTGCCCCTTGTCTCTTATAACTGCCATCTGGTTTCTGTAGAAATTGTAAATAGACTTTCTCTCCCTGTATTTTACCCCTGTCACCTTGAGAACTTGAAAGAGAATATTCCAGTCAATGTTGTAAAAAGCTTTCTCTAAGTCTACAAATGCTGGAAAGGTAGGTTTGCCTTTCCTTAATCTAGCTTCTAAGATAAGTCGTAGGGTCAATATTGCCTCACATGTTCCAACATTTCTGCGGACTCCAAACTGATCTTCCCTGAGGTTGGCTTCTACCAGTTTTTCCATTTGTCCGTAAAGAATTTGCGATAGTATTTTACAGCCATGACTTAATAAACTGATAGTTCAGTAATTTTCACATCTGTGAACGCCTGTTTTCTTTGGGATTGGAATTATTATATTCTTCTTGAAGTTTGAGGGTATTTTGCCTGTCTCATACATCTTGCTCACCAGATGGCAGTTTTGTCAGGGCTGGCTCTCCCAAGGATATCAGTAGATCTAATGGAATACTGTCTTCACCCGGGGCCTTGTTTCGACTTAGGTCTTTCAGTGCTATGTCAAACTCTTCACACAGTATCATATCTCCTATTTCATCTTCATTTATGTCCTCTTCCATGTCCATAATATTGTCCTCAAGTACATCGCCCTTGTATAGACCCTCTATATACTCCCACCTTTCTGCTTTCCCTTCTTTGCTTATGACTGGTTTTCCATCTGAGCTCTTCTTATTCATACATGTGGTTCTCTTTTCCCCAAAGGTCTCTTTAATTTTCTTGTAGGCAGTATCTATCTTATCCCTAGTGATATATGCTTCTACATCCTTACATTTGTACTCTAGCAATTCCTGCTTAGCCATTTGCACTTCATGTCGAGCTCATTTTTGAGACGTTTGTATTCCTTTTTGGCTGCTTCATTTACCACATTTTTATATTTTCTCCTTTCATCAATTAAATTCAACATATATTCTGTTACCCAAGGATTTCTATGAGCCCTAATCTTTTTACCTACTTGAACCTTTACTGCCTTCGCTATTTTATCTCTCAAAGCTACCCACTCTTCTTATACTGCATTCCTTTCCCCTTTTCTTAACAATCGTTCCCTAATGCTCTCTCTGAAAGCCTCTACAACCCCTGGTTCTTTCAGTTTATCCAGGTCCCATCTCCTTAAGTTCCTGCCTTTTTGGAGTTTCTTCAGTTTTAGTCTGCAGTTCATAACCAATAAATTCTGATCAGAATCCACATCTGTCCCTGGAAAAGTATTACAATTTAAAATCTGGTTCCTAAATCTCTGCCTAACCATTATGTAATCAATCTGAAACCTTGCAGTGTCTCCAGATCTCTTTCACGTACACTTTCACGTACACTCTTTCATGATTCTTAAACCAAGTATTAGCTATGATTAAATTAAGCTCTGTGCAAAATTCTACCAGATGGCTTCCTCTTTCATTCCTTTCTCCCAGTCCATATTCACCTACTACTCTTCCTTCTCTTCCTTTTCCTAGTATCAAATTCCACTCCCCCATAACTATTAAATTTTCGGTTCCTTTAATTACCTGAATAATTTCTCTTATCTCATCTTACATTTCCTCAATCTCCTCCTCATTTGCGGAGCTAGTTCACATACATACTTGTACTACTGAGATGAGTGTGGGCTTCATGTATATACTGGCTACAATAATGTGTTCACTGTGCTGTTCATAGCAGCTTATCTGCATTCCTATTTTTTTACTCAGTAATTAACCTACTCCTGCATTACCCTTATTTTATTTAGTATTTATAACCCTGTGCTCACCTGACCAGAAGTCCTGTTCCTCCTGCCACCAAATTTCACTAATTCTCACTGTATCTAACTTTAAGCTATCGATTGCCCTTTTTAAATTTTCTAATCTACCTGCCAGATTAAGGGATCTGACATTCCATCCACCAATCTGTAGAACACCAGTTTTGTTTCTCCTGACAATGATGTCCTCCTGAGTAGTCCCCACCCAGAGATCTGAAATGGGGACTACTTTAGCTCCAGAATATTTTACCCAAGAGAATTTCATCATCATTTAACTATACAGCAGAGCTGCATGCCCTCAGAAAAAATTATGGTTGTAGCTCCCCTTGCTTTCAGACACAGCAAGACCGTTGTGGTTTATACTACAAGGTCAGATCAGTCAATCGTCCAGACTGTTGGCCTGGAACTACTGAAAATGCTGCTGTCACTCTTCAGGAACCACACATTTGTCTGGCCTCTCAGCTAATACCCCTCTGTTGTGGTTACATCTAGAGTGCAGCTATTTGTATTGCTAAGGTGTGCATGCCTCCGCACTAACAGCAGGGTCCATGATTCTTGGGCGGTGGAGAGGAGGGGGGGGGGGGGGGTGGAGGCAGAGGCAAAGGGTACTATAGGTATTAGAATCACAACAGTGTAACATTGAGTGAGGCAGCGCAATGGCAAAGATACCACATCCTGTATGAGTGAAGTCAAATCATGTCTAGTAACCTTCTTTTACAATAGCATGCTTATACAAAATAGGCTTATTTTTCTGTCCGTTGAACATGATTTTCATTTGAAAATTACAAGTTTTGAGCAATAGCTCTCCTTCGATCTGTTAAACAATAAAAAAAATTACAAATGGTTTCTAATTCTGTCCTATGTGACTTTGTTTGTGTACCTCTGCAGTGAAGTGTATGTTAATTTGGATCATCCTGGCAGGTGAAAACTGTGAGCCGGACTGAGGTTCAAACCTGGGGCTTTGCCTTTCAATGGCTAATGCTCTTCTGACTGAGCTATCCAAGCTGTCAGAGCAGTTTTTGAGTTGTGCAGTGATAGCTCAGGAAAAGCAAAGGCCCCAGGTTTGAGTCCCAGTCTGGCACACATTTTACTTGCCTAGAGATTTCAAGAAATGATCAGTTTCACGACTTTTCAGACCAAGTGTGTATATGCTCTACCTTCTGCTCAGTTCAGAAAAGCTGGTGGTGATGGGGAGAGATCCAGATGGTTTGTCTAGTGAAGCAGCCATCAAAGTAAAGCATGTTATGTTAAGATGCATGCTGTAACACAGAGTGGTCTACTCTGCTCTTGGCCTCAGTTTGGTGGTGGCCATTCATCCTGGTGGAGAGCTGCTTGGTAGTCACACCAATATAAAATGCTGTATAATGACAGTAGTACAGCTGGTATTTGATATGACTGCTTTCACAGGTGGCTCAGCTTCTGATGGGGTACAATAAACCTGTAACAGGACTGGAATAGGAAGTGCTGGTTGGATGGAATGAGTAGGTCTTGCACCTGGGTCTTCCACAGGGATATGATCCTCGTAGTAGGAGGTTGGGATTGTGAGTGGCATACGGATGGATTAGGATGTTGTGGAGATTGGGTGGGCAACAGAACACCAATTTAGGAGGGTGGGAGAAATATTGGGTAGGATGTCCAACATGGTGATAGGTAATCCAAGTCCACGCAAATGATGTGGTTCAGTTGTTCCACTCCGGAGTGGTACTAGGTGATGAAGGACAGACTGCTTTGTGGCTGATTCTTGGGGATGGTGGGAGGGTTGGGGGTGTGAGGGGAAACGGCACAGATCTGTTTGCAGCCTAGCTCTAGTGGGGGAGAGTGCCTGTCTGTGAAGCCCTTGGTGAGATGCTCAGAATACTGGGCAATGGAGTTCTTGTCACTGCAGGCTGTATGGGAGGGATATTTTGGTATGAAATGGATGACAGCTGTCAAAATGCAGGCACTGTAGGTGGTTGGTGGGTTTAATGTGGATAGAGGTGTGTATAGAGCCATCAGAGAGGAGGGGGTCAATGTCCATTAAGGTGCCATACTGGGTTGAGGAGGACCAGGTGTAGTAGATGGGAGAGAAGGTGTTTAGGTTGTAAAATAATAAAGATAGGGTGTCTTGACCCAGCGTCCAGATAATGAAGATACCATCAATGAACCTGAACCAGACTAGGTGTTTGTCACTTTGGGAGGCCTCCTTAGACGGCCCATAAACAGGATGGCATAGAAGGTATTACGCTGGTGCCCATGGCTGTGTCATGGATTTGTTTGTGTACCTTCCCTTCAAACGAGAAGTAGTTGTGAGTTACAATAAAATTAGTAAGATGTATGAGGAATGAGACAGTGGGTTTGGAGTCAGATGGACATTAAGAGAGCTAGTGCTGGTGTACAAGGGTGCAGTGTTGACAGTGACAAGCAGGGATCCAGGAGGTAAAGGTGCACATAGTGGAGAGTCGGTGAAGGAAGTAGAAGTAGCTGGTATCTTTGAAATTGGAAGCTAGATTATGGGCAATTGGTTTGAGGTGTTGATCAATGAGGGCCGAAATTCTTTCAGTATGGATGCAAAACCAGCCACAATGAAGTATCAAGGATTGCTGGATTTGTGGATTTTGGTGAGCGTGTAGAAGGTGGGTGTGCAGAGTGTAATAGGAATGATGAGGAAATGGGCTCAGGGGAGAGTTAGGATTGAGCCTAAGGCTTCAAGCAGGGACTGGAGGTTGTGTTGGACTTCTGGGGTGGGATCTTTCTGGCAGAGTCATTGCGATTTATAACAACAATGGTGGAAGCTGGTTTTGCAGGTAGTATGATTAGGAAAGGATTTGTTTTGATGTGGTGAGTGGCTTTGGTGTTCTGAGGAAGGGTCCTGGGGAAGGATGGTGTGGACAAGTTGGAGGTAAGAGGAAATCCTGGAAGGTGACCACCAGTTGGTTAGGAGGGAGGAGGGGGTAGGGGGGGGATAGGGGATAACAATGGGATGGCAGTACGAACTGGGAAAGGCAGAGTTCTATGTTGGAATTAGGTTGGCTTTGAGTTGAACGAATGGTGGCAAAATAGTGTTTCCATTGCAGGAATCATGAAAAGGAGTGTAGGACTAAAGGTGAGGCTTTGGACAGGACTAAAAATTCTATGGAGCTGAGGGTTTCAATGTAAATGTAAACAACACACCCCCACCCCCACACCCGCCGCCAATATGTCTGTCTCCTCTTGCCCCCTGTCTTTGACTCTGACCTTGTTTGTTGTTATTGCAAACAACCATGACTGAGAATTGAAGTCACTTAGAATGTAAGGGCAAATCAGTTGGGATCACTGGTTTCACGTTGTGAGAGAGACCTCTCCAGCTGCTGGATCTGTGAGGACAAAGGCTTCAATGACAGTATTTTGCATAGTTTTCATCTGTGAACACATACAATTACATCAGACAGTTCCGATTCCATAGTAGTATTCTATTCATATGGTAATAAACCATAAATGCAACTTCCCTGTGGCCAAGATAGACACAAAGCCCATGCCTACTACAGTAGTACAAGTTCATATGCCAACTAGCTCTGCAGATGATGAAGAAATTGATGAAATGTATGACGAGATAAAAGAAATTATTCACGTAGGGAAGGGAGACGAAAATTTAATAGTCATGGGTGTCTGGAATTCGTCAGTAGGAAAAGGGAGAGAAGGAAACATAGTAGGTGAATATGGATCCTGTTTCAAAAGGCTCTAAAATAAAGAAACATTGTTCAGAATGACATAAAATTTGAATAGAAGATTATCAAAGAAGAGGGAATTGTTATGAAAAAAAAATTGATGCTTTAAGCAGCAGAATATGCAAAATAAAAGACGTTGAGCACATGGCTGTTTCTGTTGGCACCTGAGAAGCTTGGCAGGACTCTCTCAAGGCAGGAACATACTCTACTGCTCATAAAGCTCTTTTACATGAACAGTGTCTGTGCACCAGTAGCTCTGCAGAAGTTCTGTACAATCAAGAGTATGAAAAAAAAGGCACTGGTCCAATTACTGCTAAGGATCTGGAATGTAAGGGCAAATCAGTTGGGATCACTGGTTTCACGTTGTGAGAGAGACCTCTCCAGCTGCTGGATCTGTGAGGACAAAGGCTTCAATGACAGTATTTTGCATAGTTTTCATCTGTGAACACATACAATTACATCAGACAGTTCCGATTCCATAGTAGTATTCTATTCATATGGTAATAAACCATAAATGCAACTTCCCTGTATCCTGTTAAAACTGATCGTGATGAAGAAAACAAAACAGTATGTTTTTTTAATGTATCTTGCTTACAATTATATGTAATGAAAACAAATAAGCAGGATGATTATAATTAAAATAACTGTTTCAAAAGGCTCTAAAATAAAGAAACATTGTTCAGAATGACATAAAATTTGAATAGAAGATTATCAAAGAAGAGGGAATTGTTATGAAAAAAAAATTGATGCTTTAAGCAGCAGAATATGCAAAATAAAAGACGTTGAGCACATGGCTGTTTCTGTTGGCACCTGAGAAGCTTGGCAGGACTCTCTCAAGGCAGGAACATACTCTACTGCTCATAAAGCTCTTTTACATGAACAGTGTCTGTGCACCAGTAGCTCTGCAGAAGTTCTGTACAATCAAGAGTATGAAAAAAAAGGCACTGGTCCAATTACTGCTAAGGATCTGGAGAAAATGAGTACAAAATCTGAAAAGTCAGGTTCTTTCAAAATACAATGTGGCAATTGATACAATGTCAGTAGGTGTGCCCACAGCATTGCAAGATGGATCAAGCAGTGGTGGGCAAACATGCAGTGCATGGGAAATTGCCAAAACTTCAGACATGCCTGTGAGCAGGGTGCATAAAATTCTACAAAACAAAGCACCAGTAGCTCCGCAGAAGTTCTGTACAATCAAGAGTATGAGAAAAAAGGCACTGGTCCAATGACTGCTAAGGATCTGGAGAAAATGAGTACAAAATGTGAAAAGTCAGGTTCTTTCAAAATGCAATGTGGCAATTGATACAATGTCAGTAGAAGGTGTGCCCACAGCATTGCATGATGGGTCGAGCAGTGGTGGGCAAACATGCAGTGCATGAGAAATTGCCATAACTTCAGACATGCCTGTGAGCAGGGCGCATAAAATTCTACAAAACATCCTACATTGCTATCCAAACAAAATTACCCACGTTCAGATGTTGCTTCATGCTGACCTGCAAGTAAGACAAATGTTTGCTCTAGAATTTCTTGCTCACGTGGAAGTGGACCTTGAATGGCCATGAAACGTTCTGTGGACAGACGAAGCCCACTCCCATATCCAAGGACATGTCAATACACAGAATTGCAGAATAAGTGCAATGGAAATCCACATGCTCATCAAGTGGCGTCACTTCATTCTGCAAATATAGCTGTAGTGCAGGTTGATGGCATCATTTATCGTGGGACCTTATTTTTTTGAGGAGATGTTACCTGTACCATCACTGGTAAATGCTGTGAGAGTCCATTGCACACCATCATTCCAGCCTTCAAACAGCATGGATGTGTGGGTAGGATCATATTTTTTTGAAAGATGGTGTTCCACTGCACACTGCACCATCAGTTTAGCAGTTGCTGCAGAGGCAGTTTGAAAATGCTGGACTTATCAGCTATCATTTCCCACAGCCTGGCCTTCCAGATCACCTGATCTTAATTTCTGTGACTTCTGGCTGTGGGGTTATGTGAATGATTCTGCATTCAGTACTCCAATTACAAATGTAGCTGAGCTGAAGGCACACCTTGCACAACACATTCTGAATGTTACCCTTGAGACACTCTGACCTGTTGTGGAACGTTATTTTTTTATTTCAAGTTGCGACAGGAAACAGCGTACAGCATACTGAACATGTCTTGTGCCAATCTCATGATAATTAAAAATTGATTTCATTGTTGCTTTTTATCCAGTTTTTGGTCTTGGGACAGTTAAAAGCCAATTTTGATATAGTTTTTTACGCAGAGTTTGGCCTCTGGTCAATTAAAAACCGATATCATTATTGTTTTTATGTGGTTTTCAGCCTCAGGACAAGTAATTCTGATGTCATTGTTGCTTTTTATGCAGTTTCTGGCCTCAGAACAATTAAAAACCATCCTAAGTGATATGACTTTGCCACAGTGGATGGGCTTACCTAACTAACAGTTAGTTAACAACTGCTAAATGCCAAACTTGTAATCATACACATTGCACAGTAAGGTCGGTTTAATGTGCAACTCACACCATAGCCAACATACTGCAATCCATATGTCATTTGTAGCTGAATCCATTTACGTTAAGACACTTACAGCACTATGTAGTAAGAAAATTTTCATTTTTTTTTTTTTTTTGTTCCTTAACATTTCCCCCTTCTTTGATACACACATAAAAAAAAAGTTTTGCATCCCACCAGTTCCAAGAGTTCCGGAACCTGTACAGAAAATTGCAATAGGGATCAACATAAACATCATTCCTGCTCTTTTTATTGCTCATGAAAACCACAGCTGGCCGGAGTGGCCGAGCGGTTAAAGGCGCTACAGTCTGGAACCGCACGACCGCTACGGTTGCAGGTTCGAATCCTGCCTCGGGCATGGATGTGTGTGATGTCCTTAGGTTAGTTAGGTTTAAGTAGTTCTAAGTTCTAGGGGACTTATGACCACAGCAGTTGAGTCCCATAGTGCTCAGAGCCATTTGAACCATTTTTGAAAACCACACATTGCGTGTTGTACCACCGTACAGTGAGACCTTCAGAGGTGGTGGTCCAGATTGCTGTACACAGTGGTACCTCTAATACCCAGTAGCACACCCTCTTGCATTGATGCATGCCTGTATTCATTGTGGCATACTATCCAAAAGTTCATCAAGGCACTGTTAGTCCAGATTGTCCCACTCCTCAATGGCGATTCGGTATAGATCCCTGAGAGTGGTTGGTGGGTCACATCACCCATAAACAGCCCTTTTCAGTCTATCCCAGGCATGTTCAATAGGGTTCATCTCTAGAGAACATGATGGCCACTCTAGTTGAGCGATGTCATTATCCTAAAGGAAATCATTCACAAGATGTGCAAGATGGCATGAATTTTAATCCATGAAGACAAATGCTTCGCCAATATGCTTCCGATATGGTGCCACTATCAGTCGGAGGATGGCAACCAACGGCATACATTGGCCCCACATAATGCCACCCCAAAATAGCAGGGAACCTCCACCTTGCTGCACTCACTGGACAGTGTATCTAAGGTGTTCAGCCTGACAGGGTTGCCCACCAAACACGTCTCCAACGATTGTCTGGTTGAAGGCATATGCAACAATCATCGGTGAAGAGAACGTGATGCCAATCCTGAGCGGTCCATTCAGCATGTTGTTGGGCCCATTTGTACCGTGCTGCATGGTGTTATGGTTGCAAAGATGCACCTCGCCATGGATGTCAGGAGTGAAGTTGCGCATCATGCAGCCTATTGCGCACAGTTTGAGTCATAACATGATGTCCTGTGGCTGCGCAAAAAGCATTACTCAACATGGTGGCATTGCTGTCAGGGTTCCTCTGAGCCATAATCCATAGGTAGTGGTCATCCACTGCAGTAGTAACCGTCGGGCGGCCTGAGCGAGGCACGCCATCGACAGTTCCTGTTTCTCTGTATCTCCTCCATGTCCAAACAACATCGCTTTGGTTCACTCTGAGACACCTGGACACTTCCCTTGTTAAGAGCCCTTCCTGGCAAGTAACAATGTGTATGTGATCGAACCATGGTATTGACTGTCTAGGCATAGTTGAACTACAGACAACACAAGCCGTGTACCTCCTTCCTGGTGGAATGACTGGAACTGATCAGCTGTCAGACTACCTCTGACTAAATGGCACTGTTCATGCATGGTTGTTTACATCTTTTGGTGGGTTTGGTGACATCTCTGAACAGTCAAAGGGACTGTGTCTGTGATACAATATCAACAGTCAACATCTATCTTCAAGAGTTCTGGGAACTGCAATGATGCAAAACTTTTTTTGATGTGTGTAAATATTCTGTTCAGATTAGATGACATTCTGAGTTGAGGTTCTTTTCTACGGTGTTTCAAAACTGAAACTTTCATTATAATCACCATGTACATAGAAGAAATAATTTGTCTGATGGTTTAAATGCTCTGCTATCGTAGTTAAAACTGACTGCAAGAAAGAAAATAAAATCCCACATATTCTCGGCACAGCATTTTCTTTCTTGTTGTTGGTTTTAACAGAAAACCTGTAGATTGTTGCTTAAAAAAATACACAGCTTCTATCTGTCTGATTGTTTATTAGAGTGTTGGGTAAATATGTGAAGTAAGTCAAATACAAGTGTTTCAAGATTTCTGCTAACACTGTTTCTTTGTTATATAATGTTCAAGAGATGGCACTCCAGTAGGTATAAAAAACACACATATATTCAAATGCAACATTGTGTCAAAATTTCAAAGCAATTGGTGAAGAAATTTCAGAGATTTAAAATTCTGAACAAATAAATATTTACATTTTTATTTACATGATTGTTTACTGCTTATAAGAGGTCCATATGATAACTTTAATTTATAGTAAGACAAACTGTTACTGTCACAGGTGGGAAAGAAAGCTAAAATAACTTTTCTGAGAAAAAGTTCTAGTTGGTGACTTGAAAAATAGAGAAGAACATTCTATCTACCCTTAAGTTCAAGCTAAGAGAAATAAAAGCAGAACCTGTATGACAGAGTGATTAGATTAGAAAATATAATCACAAACAGCTGCGGATTCTGAGCATAGTGGACAAAGAGTACAGATTCTGAAGATTGACTTAAATGAACATTGTGGGAAAAGTGAAATTAGCAAATAAAATGGAGTTAGCTGAGAAAGAATTTATAAGATCTAGGCAGTAAACTTTTGGAAACTGTACCAACAGAATTACTATTGAAAAGTGAGGTTAATATTTTGAAAATAGTTAGCAAGAAGCCTGGATGAGAGCTAAGAAGTGAAGGTGCACCCTAGGAATCCAAGTAAGGCTGCAAGTATAAAGTGAGACTTGTATAAAAGGCTTTTTGATGCCCAACTGCAACTCTAAAATCTAGATTTTTAATTTTAACGGACAAAGTACGAGAGATACACCAGGAAGATCTAAACATGGATATTAGTTTAAAATGTCTTCTAGTCACATACTGAAATGCATCAGATGAAAACAGATTATGTGAAGAGTTAGAGAAAACTTTAACCAAATGAAACTGATTTTTAAAATTCAGAAGGTAAGTGCAAGTCAAATGATACTGGTAACAGAACTAGTTTTTAAGTATTTGTAAGGTACCTCAACACTCCCATAGCAACCACCTAAGGGTCACAATCATTTTCATGAACGTACACTATGTGATCAAAAGTATCCTGACACCTGGCTGAAAATTACTTACAAGTTTGTGGTACCCTCCACTGGAAATGCTAGAACACAATATGGTGTTGGCCCATCCTTAGCCTTCGCGACAGCTTCCACTCTCTCAGGCATATGTTCAATCAGGTGCTGGAAGGTTTGTTGGGGAATGTCAGTCCATTCTTCATGGAGGGCTGCACTGAGGACAGGTATTGATGTCAGTCGGTGAGGCCTGGCATTCCGAAACATCCCACAGATGTTCTGTAGGATTCAGGTCAGGACTCTGTGCAGGCCAGTCCACTACATGGATGTTTTTGTCATGCAAGCACTCTGCCACAGGCCATGCATTATGAACAGGTGCTCGATTGTGTTGAAAGATGCAATCACTATCCCCAAATTGCTCTACAACAGTGGGAAGCAAGAAGGTGCTTAAAACATCAATTTAGGCCTGTGCTGTGATAGTACCATGCAAAACAAGAAGGGGTGCAAGCCACCTCCATGAAAAACATGACCACACAATAACACCACTGCCTCCAAATTTTACTGTTGGCACTACACTCACTGGCAGATGACGTTCACCAGGCATTCTCCATACCCACATCCTACCGTCGGATCACCACATTGTGTACTGTGATTCGTCACTCCACACAACGTTTTTCCACTGATCAATTTTCCACTGATCAATTTTCCAATGTTTACACTCCTTACACCAAGCCAGGTGTCCCTTGGCATTTACCGGCATGATGTGTGGCTTATGAGCAGCCGCTCGACCATTAAATTCAAGTTTTCTCACCTCCCGCCTAACTGTCGTAGTACTTGCAGTGGATCCTGATGCAGTCTGGAATTCCTGTGTGATGGTCTGAATAGATGTCTTCCTATTACACATTACAACCTTTTTCAACTGTTGGCAGTCTCTGTCAGTCAACAGATGAGGTCAGCCTGTATGCTTTTGTACTGTACATGTCCCTTCACATTTCCACTTCACTATCACATTGGAAACAGTGGAACTAGGGATGTCTAAGAGTGTGGAAATCTTGTGTACAGACGTGTGACACAAGTGACACCCAATCACTTAACCAGGTTCAAAGTCCGTGAGTTCCCCGGAGCGCCCCATTCTGCTCTCTCACAATGTTTCATGACTACTGAGGTTGTTGATATGGAATACCTGGGAGTAGGTGGCAGCACAATGCACATAATATGAAAACATATGTTTTTGGGGGTGTCCAAATACTTTTGATCACATAGTGTATTTGATAGGAATTTACCCAAGTCCCAGGATGATAAACTTAAGAGTTAGATTGGTCTAAAACTGATCTGATGCAGCTCTCTACACCAGTCTGTCCTGTACATGCCCCTTCATCTATGCATAAATCCTACGACCCACAACATCCATTTGAAACTACTTACTGTAGTCAAGCCTTTGTCTCCATCGACAATTCAGAGCTATTATTAGAAACAGGTGATGCACAATGGGGTGTCCTCCATTTTGAAGATTTACAGGTAGTATTTGAGAAAGGTTTAAAAATAAATCTTGGTCTGAAAGTGCTCAGTCAAATCTGGGTTTAGACTTGCTTAAGCCTGGCACTTTTAGATAGTGTTAGATACATTAACTGCTTCAGGTGGTACTTAAAACCAAGTCATGTATTTAGATGACTGAGCCAGTAAAACCTACCATGCAGGTATATTAATAAGTCGTTTACCACTGGAGTAATGGTAAAATTGATTCAGATTCATTGAAGTGTTTAAGTTGGCTTTCTTGAACAAAGAGATTTCTTGAACCATTCAAGAAGTTGAAAGAAGAAAGGCAGAAATAGCAAAAGGGAAAGACTGCAGGCAAAGCTTGAATAAGAATCAGGGATCAAAGTCTGGAAATGGAAGCTGGAGTTTTTAAAGCAACTACATGAAGGAGATGATAGGAACTGTTAAGATTAATCACAACGGAGAGAATACAAAGAACACAATACAAACAGATGATTCTAAATAACAAAAGGAGAAGGGAAAGAAGGTGGAGGTGCCTTGCATAACTTTGGTTAGTTGGGCTCAGCAACACAAAACCCAGAGCATTTTATAATGGCTTAATCCATTATCAACAGGACCAAAATGTAAGGGACATACTATTTTGTTAGCAGTTATATGTTTAAGTATTTCCTCACTTCCTGTGTCACCAGAAGATATTTCCTGAGCTGAGCTTTAGAGGGCATATCATCTGACAGAATAGAAAGCTGTACAACCAGTGGAGGCTGTAGAAATCATTTTGTCTTGATAAATGTGGCAGAGCAGCTAGTGTGTGAGTATCATCTGTATGTTCACTCCTGAACATTCTCTTGATCAACATCTTAAATCTGCTACTGCTATCTTGCTGGCCAACCATTGTCTTCTCACATCACAGGGGTCACTAAGGAAGAAAATATGGCAAATCTGGAATAATTAGCAAAAATGCAATATTTGAAAGTGCAAATTTTTGCATGCTTCACACACATTGTGGACAACACAAGAATCAGGCTGACTTCCCCCGCCTTTCATGAACCTGATTAAATATCCATTAATTCACCATAGATACAGCAACAAGTATCGGCTCCAATGAAGCAACTCTGCAAGAAGACATTCCAAGCAAAGCCTTTGACTGCATCTCACACAGCCGCAGAAGCTCTTGGTGCATCAAATTTGATGTTTGAAGAAATAAAAGAATGGTTCATTATAAAAAAAAAATGAATATCAATGAAGGAAAAACCTAACATTTGATAAGCAGTCTAACCAACATTGAAGACCAAGAAAACATGGAGACTGTCAGACTACTGGGCTTCAAGATTGACAGCAAACTCTCCATAAATGATCACACTGCATATGTATGCACCAAACTTTCTCATGTGATATACCTCCTGAGGAAGCTGAAGAGGGTAATAACTGACCAGTTTCTCACAATAGTCAACCATGCACTCTTCCACAGCCACTTTAGCTATGGACTGTTGTTGTGGGGACACTCCTCAGGCAGCAAAGATGTGTTGCTATTACAAAAAAAGCCATCAGGATCATATCCTCTAGCAAAAGACTGGACCACTGTAAGCCCATTTTCACCAGGCTAGGCATAATGACTGTTTTTAGCCAGTATGTGTTTTTCTGCCTCAATTATATAAAAGAAAATCAAAGGAATTTTAGCATAAGACAAGAAATACATAATCATGACATTCGCTGTAAGAGGAACATTGAAGTGCCAAGGTGTCGCCTATCAAGTACACAAGACAGCTTTCCAACAGTCGCCCTAAAAATGTACAATCAACTGCCTCCAGAAGTAAAATCCCTGCCACCTGAATTATTTCAGAAAAAAATTGCTCAGGACTTGAAACAACATCCACTATATTCCTTGGAAGAGTTTTTCAGCAGTGATTCTAGTGAATGGACAAAATAATAAATATTGTTATGTTTTATATATAATTTTGCCTAAATTTAATCTTATGTTCTCAGTTAACTGCACATTTAATTTTGTGTTTTACTTAAAGTACATATTTTGCCAAAACGAAAGTTTATGTGTGTGATCTACGTGGTTTTGTAAACGTTTTGCTTTATGTTATTTTCATTTGCTGCTATGAAGTTTTACTTTCCTGTTTACTTATATTTCATTTTCTCTACGTTCTATGTGTTTTTGTGCACTGCATAAGTATTTTCTTTTATGTGTAATATAAATTTTGTATATAGTGTTGTATAAATGTTAGTTGATAAACATTGCATTTGTGATGCAGTCTGTCCAGCCATGGCTGGTAAACAACAAAGATGTAGTAATAAAGTAATAAAGTGCTAACAAACTCCATGCCTAATGGATTCCGTACTGGGGAAAATTCTCATGTTTGCTGCAGACACATCATAAGCTAGGCATTGGTGCTAGGCAATAGGGCAGAAAACCCTCATTGTCAACCATGTCAGTCATGCCACTCTTTTCTTTCACTTTAAAGATGCAAAGTATAATTATTGCAAAACTGAAAAGGGGAATTAACCATTATTTCTTAATTACAGAAAACTCTGTTAATATTTGTAAAGTGATCAACCAGTGGCTGCAACTCTACACCTTCTGTGCCACCAGAAGATATTTTCTAAACTGAATTTCTGGGGCCGTATCACTTTACAGATGCCAGGGAAGGACTAACATTTCTATGAGAGGAAGGATACAAGAATTCCTCAGCTCCAATGGTAGGCAAAGCAGCAAAAGCCAATGCCAGGCACTGGTACAGCAACCATAACAGATCTTTAGATGCAGAAAAAACATTAAATCTTTACATGTGATGCATTTCACCTATTCTAGGCATCATCAGACAATCGGGAAATTACAAACTGATATAAGCATAAATTTATATTAAGGACAATAATAAATGAATAAATTAAAAATAATGAAGGAAGACAAACATCGACTGGACTATGGATCACAGGGCGACATTTGTGCATTAGCGGGTGGTGAGTGGTATAAATTTCAACTCACAAAATACTGCACCATGACTGAGCTTACCGATAAAAGCTTGCTAATCATGACCGAGGTGTTGTAATTAAAAGTGCCATCTAACCGGGTGGAAAAAAACTATATAGCCACTGTCAATGCTTCTTTATCTCACACAGAAGCAGCACAAAAAAAGGTATTGACAGAAGTTAACAGAAAGCTACTTAGACTTGAGATGGGTACCTACCTTAGGCAAATTCATGAAGCAGAAATGGCTAGGCTAATACACCAAATGAATAGGCACTAATAATAACAAAAAAACAGCAGAGGATTAATGATAGAGACTACATCAGTCCTCCGCTTACATCTACAGGGTGCAAAAGTAAAATTGTGGCTATCCCAATTCTTGGGTCTTTTTAATACGACTTGGCTAAGCTATTTTGGCATACTAAAGTTCATTTTCTTCTTCTTCTTCTTTTTTTCTCTCTCTCCCCCAGGCAGTAAACACTCCCCCATAATCAGGAATTTATTCTCGAAGTCAGGAATCTATTCTCGATGTTTGGACAAGAAGAGAATAGAAGCTTTCAAAATATGGGCTACAGATGAATGCTGTAGATTAGATGGGTAGATCACATAACTAAAGAGGAGGTACTGAATAGAATTAGGGAGAAGAGAAATTTGTGGCACAACTTGACTAGAAGAAGGGATCAGTTGGTAGGACACATTCTGAGACATCAAGGGATCACCAATTTAGTACTGGAAGGAAGCATGGATGGTAAAAATCATAGAGGGTGACCAAAAGATGAATATACTAAGTAGATTTAGAAGGATGTAGGTTGAGATAGTTACTCGGAGATGAAGAGGTCTGCACTGGATGGAGTAGCATGGAGAGCTGCATCAAACCAGTCTTTGGACAGAAGACAACAACAACTACTACTCAAGTTCTAAGTACTATCGTCAAGGAAGAATAGGGTCAGGCAGTAATGATACAACAGATTTTAGTAAAATCTGCCAGGGGTAAGTGAGTATTAAAGACTTTCTAGCAAATAACTGGTAGCTTCCCCTGCCTGAATAATCTTGGGCATATACAGCATTTTTACTTGAGAGAAAGTCATACCAAATCACTGCATTACCCATTGGATTAAACATGCTGATCACAGTGCTCATTATAGCTGTGGATCAAGTCTTTGGGCAAGCTCCTTGGACAAAGCAACCTTGTATGTGACTATTACTTCACTAATGACCAAAACATGGGGGGAACACTGCTGAATCCTAATGTAATTACTGGATCAGCAAAAGCAGAAAGAAATCACGAATAAGTTGTACACATGCTTCTGATTATGATGTAGTCTGGTTAAGTTTTTCAGGAATTGAAAAAATGTTGCTACTGTTAGCCAAAACCTGGCATGAGAAAGGAACTATTCAGTAATTAAAAAGAAAATCTCTGAGTTGTATGGTATCTTAAAAATTAAGGTGCTATATCAGTTCATTCCTTAAAAAATGACTATACACTTGCGTAACAGAACTTTTTCACTTTCACAGCACAGTGAGCTAGCACATTGGTACCTATTATGATGGGCTTTATAAAGGACGTCCCATTAAGAATGCAATTTTTGATATGGCCACCATTTTTGTTCTGGTTAAGTTTGCAGATCTGAATGATGCATGATTTCCATCTGTTCTCTTTTTGATCAATAATCGAGCACTTCATAACAAAACAGTGTGCTCTCATAGTAAAAGCTTACTACAACTGTGCTTAATGTTGTGGGGAGACTGTTTGCAAATGCTGTGGAATGACTGTACAATGTAATGCTCCTAATAAGTCAACTGTAAAGAGATTGAGTGCTAAATTTGAGAAAACTCGTTTGGTTTAGGAAATTAATCATGGAGCAGCCTTGTGTTGCCATTCTGTGGAAAACATTATCTACATGATTGATAACAATTCTGTAAGTCTGGTGAAATATATTCACTGTCTCATAAAACTGGATATTCCCAGAACCAGCATGTAACGAATTCTGAAAGATCTGCACCTCTGAGTCTATGAAAAAGAACAGAAGACAATCACAAAAAGCACCAAGCACTTATCCACTGGGCGCATGCAAAAAAAGTGTGGACAACAATTTCGCAAAGGAAATAATATTCATTAATGAAACACACTTTCTGTTTAATTGCTTTTGTGAACAAGCAAAATTGCAGGATTTGAATCACAAAAAACTCTCTTAATGATTATGAAGCACCAATTCTTTTCCAGAAAGCGATTATGTGGTTTGACATTTGAGGTGGAGGCATAATTGGGCAGTACTTCTGCGAAGATAGCACCAGAAATCCATTAACAATGGATGGTAAATGCTACTGCGGTATGTTAAAGAAATTGTTGGTTGTCTGAAATGAATCATGTGAATGCTGAGGAGGTTCGATTTCACTCGATGGAACAATCTGTCACACATCTATTTCAACAATGGATTTGTTAAGAGAGAGTTTTTCTGTCCAGGTGATTTCTCGCAATAGTGACACTAATTGGCCACCCAGATTTTGTCATTAGACACCACATGATGTCCTCCTGTGGCACTATTTGAAGCCTCATGTATATAAATTCGAAACTAAAGGTGCATGTACACCAAAAAGTTGTGGAAAATTTCATTTAATGAATAAGTGTGGGCCTGAAGTTATGTATTTCATACATAATCACAGGTAGCACACGCTGCAATAATACATAAATTACTTCTATTATCAATATCAAACAATGGGAAATCCAGGATGGAATGTAACAATACCAGAGAAGGAAAGTTGCTACTCACCATATAGTGGAGAGGCTGAGTCATGATAGGCACAATAAAAAGATTCACACAATCACAGCTTTCGGCTGAAAGCTATGATTGTGTGAATCTTTTTATTGTGCCTATCGTGACTCAGCCTCCCCACTATATGGTGAGTACCAACTTTCCTTCTCTGGTCTTGTTATATTATCAATAAATTTGTATGTGGGTGTGCACTCAAAAGTTGTGTTCATTATTATTTGAGTCATTCCATGTCAAATCAACAGAGAAAAGAACAATTTTCAACCTGATCCTCTTTGAATTTCATAAAATTTTGTGTGTTCATTGCACATGACAAGGGAATGAAAAATACCAAATTACAAAATTTTAGCACAGGTAAGACAAGAGTAATGGACACTCAAAGATCTAAAAATGTGCAGAAAATTTGACAAACACTGCTGACAAAAATGGGTGTAACTTTTGTTCTAACAAAGACAGAACAGCGAACCAGGTAATTTTGGAAAAATCTTGAAAAAAGCATTTCATTGATATGCAGTTTTGTCATATTCAAAGAATGTACACAATTAATGTCACTGAGCTTGACCTTTGACATTCACTGTCTCAAAACATGTCATATTCAAAATGGACGATAAAAATATATTTGCTTCTTCATGTTACTCTATACAACATAGTAAACAATCAACTTGGGATAACAATGGGATTAGGAGATATAAATTGATAAGTGCAGCAGTGTATTACATTAATGCAAAATAAGTTGTATTCAGAGTCCAAGACACAAAGCACTGAAAATCATCTTTCTTGTTAAAAAGGTGGTGTTACAACAATGCACAGTAAGGTAACAATGAAAGCAGGCCAGTCTCATGCTATCAAATAATGGATGGCAGTGTGGCTGCTACATGTACACAGGTAGTTGCTGCAAAAGGTGCTGTGTGTTGAAATTATACAAATCTACCTTGAAGATGGAGTTTGAAAAGATGGTTCAAATGGCTCTGAGCACTATGGGACTCAACTGCTGTGGTTATCAGTCCCCTAGAACTTAGAACTACTTAAACCTAACTAACCTAAGGACATCACACACATCCATGCCCGAGGCAGGATTCGAACCTGCGACCGTAGCGGTCGCACGGTTCCGGACTGCGCGCCTAGAACCACGAGACCACCGCGGCCGGCTTTGAAAAGATGATTGGTTGTTGAAATCCATTCAGGGAATATGTATATGACAGATACAAGAAACAAATCTTTGTTAAATGCAAATGTGGATGATTGATATGACCGGTGGTATAATGTCAGACTACAAAAATATGTGATAAATGTAAAAAAAAAAAATTAACTCAGGGACAAGGGCAAGTGGCTTACCCAGCTACATGAAACAAACTTGCATAGCGCCTCAGACAACTCAGACACATCTTTAACACCAAAAATTGCTTCAGATGCATTAAATGATACTTTGGTATCTTTTGGCAAGTGCCCAGTGAAAAAGAAGAGACTGGTAGAGAAAACATATGTGCAGAAAAGGTTTGAGCACGTGTCTGAGGTATTCCAAAGTAAATACATACCTAGTTTGGAAAAATGCAGATTATGAAACAAATGTTGAATCTGAAATGATAAAGCAATTGAAAGAGAAATTCAGTACCAGCACCACAAGCCATGAGAAGATCCAAATTTTGATACTTCTTCCAAAAAGTTTGAGCATTCAAAGGATTGAAAATGAATTTGGAGCCTCTAACTATTTAGCGAGAAAAGCAAAACAATTAGTCAAAGAGTGTGGCATTTATAATCTCCAAAACCAAGACCTAAACCAGTCTTAAGTGAAATAATTGTGAACGATCTCATAGAATTCTACAACAGAGATGATAAAAGATGGTGTTTACCTGGGAAGAAGGATTTTGTTTCTGTCAAGGAAAATGGTTCCAGGATTCATAAACAAAAACAACTAGTGTTGGGAAACCTGCATGAACTCTATCAGGCATTCGAAGATGAAGACCCAGGACTGAAAACAGGATTATCGAAATTCTGCCAGTTGTGACCCAAGAACTATTTTTGACTGGTGCAACCCAGACCTATAGTGTGTGTGTTTGCAGTGTTCACCAAAATGCGAAGCTTGTGTTGGAAGGTTCCAGATCAAAAGAGTTGACACATTATACAGAATGTCAACTTAGCACCTAGAAACACTGTCTTGCTCAGATAATTTGTAATCCTGTACAGCCAAAATGCTGTATGTCCACATTCAAAAACTGCCAAGGTACACATTTTATCATGACACACATGTAAGTGTTGTTTGCTGAAAATGAATGTTGTTTGCTGAAAATGGAATTACTGAAATAACATAATAACTATGGACATGCACAGATATAACTACTCTATAGACTTGTGTATCATCAGTGGAAGACTCCTTGGAAAACCTTGCAGGCAAATTAAAGAGGCTTCTGTTGCATTCCTTCATAGCCACCCAACAGTCTGAATTTCTCCAGCATCTGAAAGAGACACTTTATGCCAAAATATACATTTCAGTATGTGATTTTGCAGAAAATTATGCAATTGTCCTACAGGATGAGGCGCATTTTCATTGGAACAACATCCAGAAAACTATACAATTGATCAAATTTCCTTTGTTATAATATCAGAATGCCTTCAACATGACACAGTGAGTGTTCATCTTTTACAGTGTCATTTGATTAGCTTCATGACGTGCCATTTCCATACAACACCCAAGTATGTATACTACTTCTCAGGTGGTGCTGGAGCCCAGTAAAAGAATCACAAGAATTGTGCCTTCCTAACTTTTCATCAGGCTGATTTCAGTTTCTCTGAGAGTGGCGTTTCTGTGCCATCACATGGCAAAGAATCATGTGATGCAGTGTGTCTACTACTGTCAGATAATGACAGATAGACAGTTGCTAGAATGATGCTCCAAGAAGATTGGCAGTGTATCACTTTCATTTTATAACTAACAGTGAGTATGATGAAGAAGAATCTCTCCTTCAAGAGTGATTTGCACAAATTCATGCAATTCTAGGTACCCACAATTTACATTGTGTTATTGATGCTGGCCATTACAATATCAAAACAAAAGTTTTCTCCTGTTTGCCAGACGTCAGAAATGAATCTCTTACTAGGACTCAGCAAGACTCGTACCTCAGTGATATCACAGCATTTGTTGCATGCATGTATGAAGGTTACTGATGGCTTGGATGTGTTTAGAATGTTAATTAAGACACCAATGAGGTTTCAGTTAGCTTCCTCTATCCTTATGGGCCTTCACCTTCATGTGTACACCCTGAGAAACCTGACAACTATGAACAAGAAGGACAAAGGTTGATGTGAGAACAGCAACAGGATAAACGTACTTCCTTTCACCAAAAGATGCACAAACAGTGTTGTATGTTGCTTCCCAGTATTGAGGCAAAGCAAGTCTAGATGATACATTTGTCATATTTGTTTCTGTAAATCTGAATCTGTTTATCATGCCTTCCAAGCATGTGTTTGGCTGGCCTTCCAAGCGTTTGTTTGGCTGGGATGGTTATATCATGTTTTGCATCACTGAAGGTGACCTTGCATATTATAAATGCTTAACAAGCAAAAAATGTGTGCTAATGGTAACATCTATCTGGGAGACTAAGATACTAAATTTTAGTGAACATCAAAAATTAATAACAGTTCAAAAGTATGATGAAATATTAATACTAACATTTTTATTGTGTTTAACTCATAATTTGCCTGACAGCATGAAAAATTACATATCCTTTGCTCATGAAAGTGTTTATAAACTTCGTTATTCTTTTGCAAAATTCAAAAAATTACAAACTAACATTTCCAATGAAACGGTTTGGAAAGTTGACATATTTTTTCAGATATATTGACAAATATTGAAGTAAAGAAAAAAATTACAAACTTACCTTATAGCAGAGGTGCTGAGTCGCAGATAGGCACAACGAAAATTACTAACTTTCTACACATATTTTACAAATTTTCATGGAGTACTGCAAGCAGTAGGGTTTATCACATTTCATGCACTCATGGAGGCAAAGAAAAAATTACAAACTCTCTGCACATATTTCACATATGCTCATGGAACACTGTAAAGAACTGGGTTCATCACATTTTACACACTTGTATTCCATTGTTCCGTTCAGTTTGTGTGGATAGTAATGACAGTTTTTTCTCTTTCCTAACTTCTCACTTCTTCCTCTTTTTACTGAATGACCATCTCGCTGTTCTTCACTCAAAATATCTGAAATAGTTTTCCTAATTTCATCTGGTAACTTTGGAATCTGGAGCCTTCTTTGTACATGTCTTCTGATTAAATTTATTCCTATGCTCTTCATTAACTCAAACCTTGACATTGTACCCTTGTATAAATACATAACATAGTCATTTTCGCACTAGTAAAATATTGCCAGTGGTCACCTCCTCATTTGCCGATTAGCAGATTAGTAGCTGCACTTCATGTCCAGAACATCTAACCAGATTTTGTGGCATTATAGAAATTAATAAATTCTGGTTTGCTCACTTTTTTGATCAGCATATGCAGAGTGTTGCATTGAAGAAAGCATTATAACTGTCCTACATTTTTTTGGAAGAAAAGATAATAGTGTAAGATCCTTACTGAAACCATAAATACAGGAACCCAGTTCTTTCTTTGGGATAGAAAGAAACTCTTTTGGGATTTCTCTTTTGTTGGATTTTCGAGTTCCAACATACATCAACACACAGTTAAATGGAGGGGAACCAATTGTCTGCTGTGATATTCCTGTTTGTTCCATATATATGAGGCGTGTTTTTTACGTAAGGTCTGTTTTGTTGTAACACTAGTAGTTCATGCGCATACTGCAACGAGCACATGCGTCGTGTACTGGCATGCCTCGGGAACAACTGTGCTTAGTTTCAGCTCTGTAGCTAACCTGTACGGTTCCGTTCTGTGCTTTCAAAATGTTTAAGACTATCAACTCGCCCGCTGCGTGTGAGGTTTTCTCAGTGATACAGTTTTTGTCAGCAAGGAACCTGTGTGCTGCAGAAATTCATCAACAGATTTGCAAAGTGTACGGTGATACTGTTATGAGTGAAAGCAAAGTGCGTAAGTGGGTACGAGAATTCAAAGATGGCCGTGATGAGGATTGCTCTGGTCGCCCTTGTTTGATTAGAGACGATTTGGTGGCTTCAGTTGAAGCGAGGATTTATGAGAACAGGTGCTTCACAATAACAGGTATCTCAAATGAATTTCCTGACGTGTCGAGATCAGTGCTTTACAACATTGTTTCTGAACACCTAAGGTTTAGGAAACTGTGCTCCCATTGGGTCCCGAAACTCCTAACAGAGGACCACAAAAACCAAAGATTTAAGTGTGCGATGAAGTTCTTGACTTGTTATCACAAAGAAGGTGATAGCTTCTTGAGTCAGATCATAACTGGAGACGAAACATGAGTTTTGCGTATCACATCTGAATCGAAGCAACAGGGCATGGAATGGAGACACACACACACTCGCCTGTAAAGGTGAAGGCCAAACACTCTGTCCCAGTGCAAAATCATGACGTCAGTGTTGGTCAACTTCATGTAACAATGAACCACTATGAATGCAGAAGCATACTGCCAAACCCTGAGAAAGCTATGCACAGCGATTCAAAACAAAAGATGCGGCATGCGGACAAAGGGAATTGTCCTTCTCCATGACAATGCAAGATCTCACACTGCAGGTCAGACCCGCGGTTTATGGGAAAGTTTTGGCTTGGAAGTTTCAGACCACCCACCCTACAGTCCTGATCTTGTGCTGAGCAATTACTATCTGTTCCTCCACGTCAAACAACACCTCAGTGGCAACCATTACAATGATGATGACGATGTGAAAATGGCAGTGAACTCTTGGTTATTGGAGCAGGTGGCAAGTTTTTATGAAGAGGGTATTTTAAAATTGGTTGAGAGGTATGATACGTGTTTGAACAAACTTGGCAACTATGTTGAAAAATAGAGTGAAGTATGTACTTTCTGAAAATAAATTTACTTTTTTGAAATAACCTTTTGTTGTGTACTTATGTTCAAACAGACCTTGCTTAAAAAACATGCCTCGTACATTTGGAAAGACAAATCACAGACTGAGATGGCTTTTGGAACTTTTTCTCTTCTTCTGTTATTGTTGCTCCATCACTACCTTTCCCCACATAAATATAAGCATTATATAAAAGTGATGAGTATGCATCTGGGAGACACAAAACCTTAATGCCATATTTAGCAGGTGTCTTGGGCATATATATTTTGAATTGGTATCTGACTCTAAATGGGTTTGGACTCTCATGAATACAACCATGAACTTCAATGAATTGTACCTTCTTACAGTTAGAAATAAAGGTGTTGAAAATGTTGGACATAGCTGCTGCCGGATCATCTATTTTCCTTTGTTCACAAGTAGACGCATCATCAAATCTGAGAGCCACCAGTAAAACTTCACATCATTTTAGAGACATGGTTGCATGAAAAATGGGACATTCAGTACAATTATTTGCAAAAAGTGATGCCAATTTTTCATACTGAGACTTGAAAAAGGAACATAGAACCATCAGACCAATCAATGCTTCAATTTGCCATGACAAGCTATGTCAGTTTTGGTGTCCCCATTTCCACTGTTCTGACAGAGTTACTGTCTTGTTCATTCTCAGATGAGTTGAGAACTCATTCACACCTGACCACCTGACTCAGAATCTGAATGATAATCTCATTGCTCTCCTTGAACTTCTCTAAAGCCACCAGCATCATTCTTTTGTGACACATCAAGTATCCCTCCACTAGTAGCCACCTATAAAGAGATATTTGTAAAGTCTTTCACTTAAAGTAATATCTGTCAATCAGATGGAGGCGAACTATTCCCTTTACAGTAATATCTGCCTGTAGATGATATGGGTGATGTGTGTGAGTAAGTAAAACAATAGAATTGTGGAAACGAAACAATTACGCCCACACAATAATAAGTTCAACTCATGACTGAAGCATAGTCAAAACATCAGATCAAATTAATAATGCGTGTGTGCCAACAATGCGTTGAGAAATTTTATATCA
This sequence comes from Schistocerca nitens, assembly GCF_023898315.1. Taxonomy (NCBI): domain Eukaryota; kingdom Metazoa; phylum Arthropoda; class Insecta; order Orthoptera; family Acrididae; genus Schistocerca; species Schistocerca nitens. Next base: position 407,450,218 of record NC_064617.1, read on the forward strand.
GCTTATGAGATCACTGTTACCAACTAAAGGATAATTTACTGTGCTATGTTATAACACCACTTTTTTAACAATGGACATGTTCTTCAGTGCTTCGTGTCATAATGTGGGTGTCTGAATACAATTTATTTTGCATTAATGCAACACTTTGCTGTATTAATTAATTTATATCTCCTAATCCCATCGTCATCCCAACTTGATATTTTGCTATGTTGTATAATGTAACATCAAGAAGCAAATATATTTTTATTGTCGGTTTCAAAGGTGACATGTTTTGATATATTCAAGGTCAAAGAACAAGGTCATAGACCTTAATTGTGTACAATCTGCAACTATGACAAAGTTTTATATCACTGAAAATCTTGTTTCAAGATCTTTCCACAATTACATGGCTCACTCTTCTATCCTTATTAAAATAGAAGTCAAAGCCATTTTTGTCAGCAGTGTTTGTCAAATTTTCTGCACATTTTTGAATGAACTTTGAGTGGACATTACTCTTGTCTTACTTGCACTAAAAATCTGTAATCTGATAGTTTTCAGTCTCTTGTCACGTGCAATGAACACATGCATTTTATGAAAATCAAAGAGGGTCAGGTTGGCATCTGCATTGATTTGACATGGAATGACTCATATACAAGATTATGACTTAAAAGATATAATATGCAAAACAACAGAATAATGTTGGAACTAATGTTCTGACATGACTTTCATAAGGGGTGGAAAAACAAAAAGGGAAGAAAATGGAGAACATTCATAAAATTACATTTCTGAAAGCCTTCGACTTTCCATCAAGCATTAATTCTGTCATCTGAAATTAGAAGTTACTTTTCCTTCAAATGAGTCCACAGTTGTCCTCACTAATCCGAATGGAGCCCATAGCAGTCCAAGTACCAAAGTAAAATTACTTAACAGAGCAAGAAATTCAACCTAGTTGTTTATGTGGCAGTTAATCACTATAACTGCCAACTGACAGAGCTAAACATTTTACAAATAAACTGCACAATAAAATTAAAGGGCCACTTTTTTGAAACCCTATCATTTTCTCTCATTGCACCTAAATGACTGAAATTTGGCTCGAAGGTGCCTACAACTTTCCTCTGTAATATGCAAAAGTGAGGTGTCTTCCAATGTCACCTCAGACTCAGCAATGCTTCAAACAGCAAGCTGTTAGAGCTCAGAGGCCCATTTGCATTTTAAGGTGCGTTATGATGTTGCATTGGCATAACATTTTACCACAATTCTGCCCAACACCACTGTGAATGTTTCCACCAAGGGAAGGTCATCATATCTCCCCTTGTCCACTTTTCACACCTATTCGTGATACCTCTGAGATGGTCAGAACCGCAACGTCCAGCATGTATTGAAATCACACTGTTTTCTTATGTCTTGCTGAGGAATCATACACATTGCTACATAAAATTAATACCAAAAGGCCTCAGGAGTTGTCATAAAGGGCAGGAGTGACACCATCTTCTCTGGGATGTTCATTTTCAAACATATCACTCTCAAATATGACAGGCTGGAGCATAAAGTGCAACAGAACGGTATTCTTGAGAACCTTTGATACTGCTGACATGTCGGATATTCAATCCTTCTCTAATCATACCATGGGGCTGCAACCCCCTGAACATGATCTTACACCTTTGGGGTATAGAATGACTGGAATTTTAGCTCTGCTATACAGGATGGACCCACTCTGGACCATTCAAAACCACTCAAACAAATCTGAATGTGATCCAGTTCAGAAAATGGTGTTCATGTTTTTTCATCCCTCCTTTTTCACACTCACCTATAATGTGTGCATGGCAGTATGGGGGGCTGCCACACTTACACACCCATGAATGAAACAGCAAACAGTCCCTCTAAGACCCCACAGTTTAGTGACACCCTCAGATGTGCACCTTAAAATGTGCATGAACAAGGACTCTCATTCACCAATTCCTAGGCACCGGCAGGATAGGCAATTTTTTTGGCACCCCTCACACTTTGAATGCAACCAGCAGGCGATAGTGCAGTGGCATAGTGCCACTCAGCTGAGGAGTGTCATGTGGTGCCACACTTTCGTATCACTGCAGAGGAAGGTTGTAGGCATCTTCAAGCCATATTTTAAACCTCCATATCACAATGGGACAGTTTTTAACAGCACAGAATTCATCACAGTCAGATTGTTAAATTCTGAACTCTGTATACATAGCCTAGTGTGTCTGTGTGTAACTCTTAATGAGAGAAGATTCATCTTTTCAGTCTTGAAACATCAATTACATGATTAAGATGCGAGTTTGTAGTTACGCAGGCTTGATATGTCAACAACTATTGTACAATTCCTCAGAGCATAACAATATTCTCATCATTCAACAGCTGTGAATTTCAATCTGGGTCACAGTGTTTCTTGTGATTCATACTTTATATCTCGAATACTCTGTTTACTTACTTCCTCTATTTAACTGATTTAAAAAATAGAAATTGTGAGAATTTATCATACCTGTCCAGTTCCTAGTCCTACAACAAGATCAGCTATGAAAAAGTCTTCTGTTTCTCCAGATCGATGAGACACCATTGTACCCCAGCCATTCGATTTTGCCAAGAGATGGGCTCGGATGCTCTCTGTCACAGTACCAATCTGATTCACTTTTAACAACAAACAGTTGCAGGCTTTCTTCTCTGCTGCTAGTGCGATACGTTTTGGATTGGTAACAGTGAGATCATCTCCAACAATTTGAATATTTACTTGTGATGTAAAGGTGGTCCAAGCATCAAAGTGATCTTGATCAAATGGATCTTCAATAGACACTAATGGGTACTCTCTAATGAAATCAGAATATATCTCTGCTAGTTTATCCATACTGGCCCACTGGCCCCTGTCTGAGTTTGGATTTTTAAAATCAAGATCATACATGCCATCCCTAGAAGATTAAAAAAATATACATCAGAATGTTATTACGAGGAGTCTATATGAATACACACATCAGTAATCCATCAACAGCAAACAGCTTAGACAGTAATGTACAAATACATCAGCTTGAGGACTTATTATGGAATAGAGTCTTTTTGTGCTTCAAGCCACATCAAGTGGTTCAAAGTCTGTGATTTTTGGAGCAGTACTCCCCAGGCACTTAGATTAGATTAGATTAGTACTTGTTCCATAGATCATGAATACGACACTTCGTAATGATGTGGAACGTGTCAGGTTAATAAAAGGTGTCTATACAAGATATTACATTACATAAAATATTACATGACACTTAATATTTTTAAATTACTTTTTCTTTTTTTTTTGGGGGGGGGGGGGGGAATTACCCACTTACTATCCAAAAATTCATCTAATGAGTAGAAGGAGTTGCCATTAAGAAATTCTTTTAATTTCTTTTTAAATGCTATATGGCTCTATGTCAGACTTTTGATGCTATTAGGTAAGTGACCAAAGGCTTTTGTGGCAGCACAATTTACCCCCTTCTGAGCCAAAGTTTGATTTAACCTTGAGTAGTGAAGATCATCCTTTCTCTTAGTGTTGTAGCCATGTACACTGCTATTACTTTTGAATTTGTTCGGATTGTTAATAACAAATTTCATAAGTGAATATATATATTGCAAGGCTACAGTGAAGATCTCTAGCTCTTTAAATAAGTGTCTGCAGGATGATCGTGGATGAGCTCCAACAATTATTCTGATTACACGCTTTTGTGCAATGAACACACTTTTACTCAATGATGAGTTACCCCAGAATATGATGCCATACGAAAGCAGAGAATGAAAATAGGCATGATAAGCTAATTTACTGAGATATATCTCGCCAAAATTTGCAATGACCCTAATAGCATAAGTAGCTGAACTCAAGCGTTTCAGCAGATCCTCAGTGTGTTTTTTCCAGTTCAACCCCTCATCAATGCATACACCTAGAAATTTTGAATATTCTAGCTTAGCTACCGATTTCTGATTGAAGTCTATATTTATTAATGGTATCATTCCATTTACTGTGTGGAACTGTATATACTGTGATTTGTCAAAGTTTAGTGAGAGCCGATTTGCAGAGAGCCACTTAATGATTTTCTGAAAAACATCGTTTACAATTTCACCAGTTAATTATTGTCTGTTGGGTGTGATAGCTATACTTGTATCATTGGCAAAAAGTACCAGCTTTGCATTTTCGTGAATACAGAATGGCAAGTCATTAATATATATTAAGACCAGCAGAGGACCCAAGACTGAACCTTGCGGCACCCCATTCTTGATTGTTCCCCAGTTTGAGAAATCACCAGTTTTTTGCATATTATGTGAACTGCTTATTTCAAGTTTCTGCACTCTTCCAGTTAGGTACGATTTAAACCAGTTGAGCACTGTCCCATTGATACCACAGCACTTGAGCTTATCTAGAAGTATTCCACGATTTACACAATCAAAAGCCTTTGATAGATCACAAAAAATCCCGACAGATGACTTCCGGTTACTCAGAGCATTTAATATTTCATCAGTGAAAGTATATATAGCATTTTCCGTTGAAAACCCTTCTGGAAACCAAACTGACATTTTGTTACAACTTTATTTTTATAAAGGTGTGAAGCTACTCTGCAATACATTACTTTTTCAAGAATTTTGGATAAGGCAGTCAGAAGATAGATTGGGTGGTAGTTGTTGACATCAGATGTATCCCCTTTTTTATGCAGTGGTTCTTGTTAGCTGCTAGCTACTAACTACTACATGGTTCACAGTATTGATCTTATGCAGTTATACTGGTCATGCTATTAGTGGTGCCTATTAAATTTTCATATAAGGCAATGTATTCACTATATAACTGTTCTGCCCTTTTTAACTTCACAATTGCTGAGTCACACACAATACTCAACTGCAGCCCATCCTATTTACTGAAGATAATAGATATAATTTTGATTTATATTACTTAAACAGCATACATTTCATGTGCTGTCATCTTATTTAAGTGTTCTATTATGGTTTTGTAATAGGAAGACCATTAGTTCCATCTTTGTTAATTTACATTTCCCATACTATCTAAGAAAGGGCATACAAAATAAAAATATCATCAAGAAGCACATCCCTACTCTTCAGTGCTTAAGTGATGGTAAAGATAAACCATCAAAGTCAAAGCAATATACATCATCTCCAAATCTTTATCAAAAATTTGACATATTCTAAGTCCTATGAAGGATGACATCAACCCACAAACTCAGCCCTTATAAAATACTTTGTAATTGTGGGTATTCTTACAGCAGGTAGACAATGCACACATTTTTAATATACATGAATGCCGGAAAGAATAGGGGGGGGGGGGGGGGAAGGGGGAAGGGTTGTGCCTAATTTACCCACAAGTAAATTCATTAATAATAATAAAATTGACAATACAAAAACAGAAAAAAGGGAACCACACAATCAGGCCATGAAGCCCATGTGATAGTCAACTAACTGTCATGTCATCCTCAATCATTCATCATGGAGGTGTATGGGGTCAGATGCAGTTGTTATTTGTGCATCATTTGCTAGTTGAAGACTAGCTCTTCTCAACACGTTTTATATACATGAAGACAGTAACTGTTCTCGAAAGAACAGAATACTGTTGATGACCGTGCAGCTTTTCCCTGGAATAAATGATGACTAACTGAAACCCTCAGCTGCCGACAGGTGTTGTTGATATACCTCGATGTGGACAGTTGAAAATGTGTGCCCGACCGGGACTCAAACCCGGGATCTCCTGCTTACATGGCAGACGCTCCATCCATCTGAGCCACCGAGGACACAGATGAATAGCGCGACTGCAAGGACTTATCCCTTGCATGCTTCCCGTGAGACTCACATTCCCAACTGTCCAAAATTCCACATATGTAATGTACCTTATAGACATTTGCCCATTCACTCACTCATTACTCACGCACGCTTTGGCGATTCCTGTAAGAGTTTGGGCAACATGTGTGCATTTGCACAGACGAAAGTCAATGGCTGGTTAGCCTTTAACTATATACGTGAAGACAGTAACTGTTCTTGAAAGAACAGAATACTGTTGATGACCGTGCAGCTTTTCCCTGGAATAAATGATGACTAACTGAAACCCTCAGCTGCTGACAGGTGTTGTTGATATACCTCGATGTGGACAGTTGAAAATGTGTGCCCCGACCGGGACTCGAACCCGGGATCTCCTGGGTCCCCCTGAGATTATCGAGTGCACATAAATAACAGTTCCTCAGACAATGGCCACCACATGTAAGCTTGCATACCTAGAACTCTGTCTTCTATGGTTCCATAACATTCAATAGGATCTTCCCAGTTTGTTAGCTTTGGATTCGGCAAGGACAAACTGCAAAAGCTTTAAGTGCCACCGATGAAAGACACCTTGTGAATCAGTGGAGGGTGCTAAGCTGTTGCATTCCTTCCATGCTATGCAGCAGTGATTAGCAAAATAGGATGCATGCAGAAATGATGTGGACTGGGACCAGTGTACCAGCCTGCCTCCAAGCCCATGAGATATGTTCTGCCCCGTTAAAGACAACATAAGTCTTTGAATTCCTGGCATGTATAGTGTCTGGTGCCCTCTGTGAATGTGGTAGCATTTAGCACAAACTTTTCCACTTGCTGATTTCTGTGCAGAGCACCCATGACATATTAGGCAAAGGGAACTTGAGAACTCAGCTGTGGCTGAACAAATGCCTACAAAATGAACATAAAAAAACAATTTGAAAGTTTTGGCTCTAACATCATCATATTGGGATTCTAATATAAAAGGAAGGTCTGAAATTAGAGTAAACAGCAATAATTTTAACAGAGATCAGTAGTACACGCTTAGTAAGGCATTTGTCAGGCTTTGGAGATCAATCAAAGCACAGATGGTGGCCTGGTACTTGTAGGGAATGGGAGCAGCAGTTTCAAAAGTGTCACCAGCCCCTCACACCACATGACATCACTAGGTTCCGTGGCAGGATGCAGCTGCTATGAGCTGCCCAACTTGCCTTCTGTGCATATGTAACTTTAATCCTCTCTGGAAGGTTCTAAACACTGCTACTGCATCTATGTAAGCATAACACTGACCCAGCACCAACAGTCAGTGATTTTGACTCCTGATGATGGTGGTGGAGTCAGCTGTCAAAAGCTGGTGATTTCAATGTAGATTTCCTTAAAGACTCTCCCAATAAGAACTTATTTGAGTTAGTAACACTGTCATTCAACGTAATTCCCACTGTCAAGTTTCCCACTAGGGTAGCCAATTGCTCACAAACAGCCATTGATAATATCTTTATAGAAAAGTCCAATGAACAAAATTATATTACAAAACCAATAGTCAATGGCGTCTCAGACCATGACATGCAGCTCCTTCTGTTAAATGTTAATACTGAACAGGATATAAAATCTGTTAAATCTGAGCTCAAGAGGGTACTCAATAAGTCAAAAATTGATTATTTTAGGACACTCCTCAGAGACATTCACTGGACTGATGTTTACAGACACAAGCAGACACAAGACTTCAATATATCCTCTCTTCCCGTTACCCACCAGGCCTCAACCTCCATTAATTTCAAGTTGCCTCCGCTCATACCTCACCTGTCATTCAACAACTTCTTTGCCTCTGTACTTCCGCCTCGACTGACATCTCTGCCCGAACTCTTTGTCCTTACATATGTCTGCTTGTGTCTGTATATGTGCGGATGGATATGTGTGTGTGTGCGAGTGTATATCTGTCCCTTTTCCCCCCTAAGGTAAGTCTTTCAGCTCCCGGGATTGGAATGACTCCTTACCCTCTCCCTTAAAACCCACATCCTTTCGTCTTTGCCTCTCCTTCCCTCTTTCCTGATGAAGCAACCGTGGGTTGCGAAAGCTTGAATTTTGTTTGTGTGTGTGTGTGTGTGTGTGTGTGTGTGTGTGTGTAAGTACAATCTAACTTCTGTGCCATTTCAGTGCAGTAATGTGTTCATTGTAAATAAGTATTATAGTAGTTGTATTATATGTTCATGAATAAATAAAAAAACTTTTTAATTTTAAATTCAGTGCATTAGTATTTGTAAAATGACTCCTTCATATAGTGTTCATTAAAAAGTGATGATCATTCCACTTGTGACCTGTGGAATGGTACATTATCTTATTTGTTTTAGTTGTAAATATTTGTCATGTATTGTTGTTTTTCTGACATGTTCCACATCCTGGAGGCCATCACAAAAGACTCCAAGGGCAATACAAGCCACAAACTGTTATGCTGAGCCATTCTCCTGCTATATAGGATTGACGAATGTTTGTAAAAGAAAATACGCAATACTACAGCAACTGATTTTCAATCTCTTAATATTTATTGCCACCAAATGTTCCCTTGTTGGTGAACAGCTTTGAAACTTTCAGGAGTCTCAATATTTGACATAATCAGTCACTTACACTGATTAACAAAAATCTACAAAGTCCACAGGTGGCAGACTAATATATTCCTTTACACAATGTTGATGGACATAATGCTTTCACATTTTAACAGTTTGGCACTAGCTAAATGAAAACTACATGATGCTTATGAATGTTATCCTTCATATTGTCCCATAGATGGTTACATTTTGGTCACAAAACACAGACCACTTACATGATATTTACGAACGTTGGAACTTTAATAGTGGCAAATATTTATTAAATTATACAAAATAGATAAATGTTTCAAAGTTTTACTGTCCTTCAGAGTATTCACCATAATTGTGTATAACCAGTTGTCAGTGATGTGGAACTCATAGGATAGCTTTAGCAGTGCCAGTTGTGTTGATAGTTCGAGAGGTGAGGTCTACTTCCCGAATCTCTGTGACATTTCTGAAACGAATGCAAACAAGTGCTTCCTTCATCTCAGGAATCAAGTTGAAAGCACAAGGGCTTAAGTCCTGGGACTGTGCATGCTGTGTTCCAAAAATGAACAGCTTAGAGAAAGAAGCAGTGGCACTTTCTGCAGGATCCGCCCATCATTTTGTAGGACAATGCCAGGTCTCGTGTGGTACTAACTTGCATCTGGTTTGGTCGATCAATGGGGCTTGATTCCTGAAATGAAGGAACCACTTTATGGAATTCATTTCATAACTGTTACAGAGATTCGTCAGGAAGTAGACCGCTCCACTCGATGTATCAACACATCTGGCACTGCTAAATGTGTCCTATGACTTCCACATTGCTGGTAAGGGGTTAATGCTGTGAAACTTTGAAACATGTGTCTTCTTTGTGTAAGTTGTAAATAAATATTTGCCACTATTAAAGTTCCAACCCTCGTACATAATGACAGCTAACATGAACTGAAAATCACATTTTCTCCCTTGAGCATAGACTATCTGAGACTTTGCACACTATACTTATTTTTATATGAGCATAATTTGGAAAATTACAATTTACTGTAATACAAGATTGTTACAGTGAAACAACTATTTTATGTTTTTGTGTGATCCAGACTTAAAAAATGCAAAAACGTGAAAAATTCTGAATCAAGGAAAATGTTATAACCCCAAAAATACGAGCAAAAGCATATGTAATTGACACATATGATTGAAAACTGTAATCCTCACCATTACATTGTACAAAATCTGTAAAAGTGAAGGAAATTAAATGTATAACACAATATTTAAACAATAATTTGAGGTAATGAATTTCATCAGTTCTTAAAAAATCACAGATGTTTAACAGCAAGTAAAACTTGGCAAAAAACTGTAGTTGGTATCTGGGTACAAGATAATTGAGCTATTTTCTGACATGCTACAACTACAAATTATATGTCAAAACACACGCTTTTGAGAGCTCTTTCCTTTGTGCTCATCCAGAAAAAAGCAAAAAATGATGAACATGGTGAATTAAACTGAAAGCTGTAAAGTATGGTTAAAACTATCGGAATCTAACACGGGGGTGTGTATGTTCCTTCTGTAGCCAATGGCAGTGCAGTATACTTTGGCGATGTGAGCGTAGTGACCTCTAGTGTATTGCATGTACACTTCCCTTGTTCACTGTGCTGAGTAGTCGAAGTGGAGCAATTTGCAGTGTTGCCAATGTGTGCCATTTGCACATATGGTACTTTTTTATACCAATGAATATGAAACAATATAACAAAAAGGACAGATGCTACTCACCGTGTAGCAGAGATGCTGAGTCACAGAAAGGCACAACAAAAAGACTATTGGAAAGTTAGCTTTCAGCCAACAAGGCTTTTATCAAAAATAGACAGCATACACACCTATATACAAACAAACGTAACTTACACACACATGACAGGCTGGCAGCTGGAGCCAGTCTAGCTGCCAAAGACTGTGATCATGTGTGTGTGAGTTGCGTTTGCATGAGTGTGTGTCTGGGTGTGTATGCTGTCTATCTTTGACAAAGGCTTTGTTGGCCAAAAGCTAACTTTCCAATTGTCTTTTTGTTATGTCTTTCTGCGGCTCAGCATCTCCGCTATATGATGAGTAACAACTGTCCTGTTCATTATATTGTTTCATTCCATCCTGGATTTTCCAATGAATGTGAAATAAAGTTACGCCTGCTGTAATTTCACTGTTTCTCTGTCACAGCAAACTATTACTTTATAACATTCTGTCTGCCATCACAATGCATTAAACACCACTGAAGACTGCAATAAAGACACACAAGCCATTGCACAATTGTTCACTGAACATGTCCTGTTAACTGAGCTGCTGAATGTAGCATATGGAGTAGCCTACGATGGCTGCAATTGGTAGAGGCATGATACATTCCAGATTCTGTTGACAGGCTCTGACCAGAAAGACTGAAAGTAAAATTAATTACGATAGTGAAGGGTATATGAGGTATAACTACTGAACTGAACCTAAGTATGCTGTTGTGTGAACCATCTGTCTTTCGTGCCACTTATGACTCGTTCAGTCTCAACACATATTAATAGGAGAAGAATGAAATTCTCACAGCGACTTTGATTTATAGCATCTGTGGCTGTTTACACTTTATAATCCAGTACTTTAGGAGTTTTGAATGTTTCATAGGGTATGTAAACTTATTATGTGTGTTAGTGTGGTGTGGTGACTGTACTGGCTGTTGGGTGACGTAACAAGTCCCCAGCCAATAAGAGCTCACTAGCTGGAAATGACTGTTCCTTGAGTCTGACCGAGCATATTCTTCGAGCCTCAGTGTTTGAATTTAAAAGGTTGATGATCAATCTTGTTGCTGAATACAGTACATTGCAAATACATGCAAAAAAATGGATTGAGTTATATGTGGCACAAGAATAGGTGGCAGCTAGGCCCCTTCATCACGTGTTGGATCTGTCCAAAACATTTTGAACACTTTCTGTTTGCATGTCCTGTTTTCCTATATTTGCCGCAGCCTAGCAGTAGCTGTATCAATACTGCCTAGTAAAGTGAATTGTTGCAAACTGTGTTGGGAACACTGAACGTGGATTTTGTCAGCATTTCCTCTCATGTCTCTCCTCTCCAAAACAGCCTACAATATTCCCTTAACTCTGCCACCACTCGCAGTGTGAACCATCTGTCTTTCGTGCCACTTATGACTCGTTCAGTCTCAACACATATTAATAGGAAGAAAACAGGATGAAGTCAAGCAAGATGTTGAGTAAGAATATAAAATCGAGGCAATCCTTACTAGGAAGAAAAATAAAATTGAGGAATTTTCAGCAATTATTTCATGGGTTTCTCATGGTGGTTATAAATTTATGGTGTACAATCATGAAAAACGTAAAATTGAAATTCCACTGCAGGTACGAATATAAAAATTAAAAGGAACAAAGGCACAATATGCAGCTAAAAGCAGAATAATTAGAAAATGGCGAAATTATTGCTAAGGTACTATGTTAAAGGAGAGCAGTTAACTTTAAAAGGGGATTACCAAATTTTACATGAAATTCTCAAAGCTAACATGTCATTTTAGAGAAAAATTTACATTTTTGGAAACTGAAAAATCAGAGCTGTCAAACTGTGGTAATGCATTTTGGATAGAAGTACATTTTAACATTCAAACATTCTAGAAAACAAAATTTCTGAATACAGATAACTTTTTAAATACAAAGTTTTCGGAAAAAGAAACAAACTTGTTAAAAGAGGGGAATGAGGGCTTTCAAATGAGCTATACCAATTAAGAGCCAAACGCCTGCTTGCTCGTTAAAAATTTCTGCTTCATGTGGTTTTCACAATAGTAAATCAATAATATTTCATTAAATCAAATATTTTAGATAAACTAACTATAAGATTGTTGTTGTTGTTGTGGTAATCAGTCAAGAGACTGGTTTAATGCAGCTCTCCATGCTACTCTATCCTGTGCAAGCTTCTTCATCTCCCAGTACTTACTGCAACCTACATCCTTCTGAATCTGCTTAGTGTATTCATCTCCTGATCTCCCTCTACGATTTTTACCCTCCATGCTGCCCTCCAATGCTAAATTTGTGATCCCTTGATGCCTCAGAACATGTCCTACCAACCGATCCCTTCTTCTTGACAAGTTGTGCCACAAACTCCTCTTCTCCCCAATTCTATTCAATACCTCCTCTTTAGTTATGGGATCTACCCATCTAATCTGCAGCATTCTTCTGTAGCACCACATTTCGAAAGATACTATTCTCTTTTTGTCCAAACTATTTATCGTCCATGTTTCACTTCCACACATGGCCACACTCCATACAAATACTTTCAGGAACGACTCGATGTTAACAAATTTCTCTTCTTCAGAAACGCTTTCCTTGTCATTGCCAGTCTACATTTTATATCCTCTCTACTTCAATCATCATCAGTTGTTTGCTCCAAAAATAGCAAAACTCATCTACTACTTTAAGTGTCTCATTTCCTAATCTAATTCCCTCAGCATCGCCCAACTTAATTTGACTAGATTCCATTACCCTTGTTTTGCTTTTGTTGATGTTCATCTTATATCTTTCTTTCAAGACACTGTCCATTCCATTCAACTGCTCTTCCAGGTCCTTTGCTGTCTCTGACAGAATTACAATGTCATCAGCAAACTTCAAAGTTTTTACTTCTTCTCCATGGATTTTAATTTCCTTTATTGCTTGTTCAATATACAGACTGAATAACAATAGGGATAGGCTACAACGCTGTCTCACTCCCTTCCCAACCACTGCTTCCCTTACATGCCCCTCGACTCTTATAACTGCCGTCTGATTTCTGTACAAACTGTACATAGCCTTTCGCTCCCTGCATTTTACCCCTGTCACCTTCAGAATTTGAAAGAGAGTATTCCAGTCAACATTGTCAAAAGCTTTCTCTAAGTCTACAAATGCTAGAAACATAGGGTTGCACTTCTTTAATCTTTCTTCTAAGACAAGTCTTAGGGTCAGTATCGCCTCACTTGTTCCAAACTGATCCTCCCCGAGGTCAGCTTCTACCAGTTTTTCCATTCGTCTGTAAAGAATTCGTGATAGTATTTTGCAACCATGACTTAATAAACTGATAGTTCGGTAATTTTCACATCTGTGAGCATCTGCTTTCTTTGGGATTGGAATTATTATAGTCTTCTTGAAGTCTGAGGGTATTTTGCCTGTCTCATACATCTTGCTCATCAGATGGTAGAGTTTTGTCAGGGCTGACTCTCCCAAGACTATCAGTAGTTCTAATGGAATGTTGTCTACTCCCAGGGCCTTGTTTCGACTTAGGTCTTTCAGGGCTATATCAAACTCTTCACGCAGTATCATATCTACATCCTCTTCAATTTCCATAATATTGTCCTCAAGTACATCACCCTTGTTCAGACCCTCTATATACTCCCACTTTTCTGTTCCCTTCTTTGCTTATGACTGATTTCCCATCTGAGCTTTTGATAATCATACAAGTGGTTCTGTTTTCCCCAAAGGTCGCTTTAATTTTCCTGTAGGCAACATCTATCTTACCCCTAGTGATATATGCCTCTACATAATTACATTCGTCCTCTAGCCATCCCTGCTTAGCCATTTTGCACCTCGAGTCGAGCTCACTTTTGAGACGTTTGTATTCCTTTTTAGCTGCTTCATTTACTGCATTTTTATATTTTCTCCTTTCATCAATTAAATTCAATACATCTTCTGTTACCCAAGTATTTCTATGAGCCCTCATATTTTTACCTACTTGAACCTCTGCTGCCTTCACTATTTTATCTCTCAAAGCTACCCATTGTTCTTCTACTGTATTTCTTTCCCCCATTCTTGTCAATTGTTCCCTAATGCTCTTCTGAAACTCTCTATAACCCCTGGTCCTTTCAGTTTATCCAGGTCCCATCTCCTTAAATTCCCACCTTTTTGCAGTTTCTTCAGTTTTAATCTACAGGTCATAGCAAATAGGTTGTGGTCAGAGTCCACATCTGCCCCTGGAAATGTCTTACAATTTAAAACGTGATTCCTAAATCTGTGTCTTGCCATTATATAATCTATCTGAAACCTTCCAGTGTCTCCAGGCTATACCATGTATACAACCTCCTTTCATGATTCTTGAACCAAGTGTTAGCTATGATTAAACAATGCTCTGTGCAAAATTCTACCAGATGGCTTCCTCTTTCATTCCTTATCCCCATTCCATATTCACCTACTACTTTTCCTTATCTTCCTTTTCCTACTATTGAATTCCAGTCACCCATCACTATTAAATTTTGGTCTCCCTTCAGTATCTGAATAATTTCTTTTATGTCTTCATACATTTCATCAATCTCTTCGTCATCTGCAGAGCTAGTTGGCATATAAACTTGTACTACTGTGATAGGCATAGGCTCCGTGTCTATCTTGGCTACAATAATGCATTCACTATGCTGTTCGTAGTGGCTTACCCGTGCTCCTATTTTTTTATTCATTATTGAACCTACTCCTGCAGTACCCCTACTTGATTTTGTATTTATAACCCTGCATTCACCTGACCAGATGTCGTCTTCCTCCTGCCACCGAACTTCACTAATTCCCACTATATCTATCTTTAACTTACCCATTTCCCTTTTTAAATTTTCTAACTTACCTGCTCAATTAAGGAATCTGACATTCCATGCTCCAATACATAGAATGCCAGTTTTCTTTCTCCTGATAACAATGCCCTCCTGAGTAGTCCCCAACGAGAGATCCGAATGGGGGACTATTTTACCTCCGGAATATTTTACCCAAGAGGACGCCATCATCATTTAACCATATAGTAAAGCTGCATGCCCTCAGGAAAAATTATGGGCGTAATTTCCTCTTGCTTTCAGCCGTTTACAGTACCAGCACAGCAAGGCCGTTTTGGTTTATGTTACAAGGCCAGATCAGTCAATCATCCGACTGTTGCCCCTGCAACTACGGAAAAGGCTGCTGCCCCTCTTCAGGAACCACAAGTTTGTCTGGCCTCTCAACAGAATACCTCTCTGTTGTGGTTGCATCTAGGCATGGCTATCTGTATCGCTGAGGCACACAAGCCTCCCCACCAATGGCAAGGTCCGTGGTTCATGGGGGGAGGGGGGGGGGACTATTAGATTATCATTGTAATTATTGTAACGTGTATGTACTGTGTATGTTTTGTTAGCAACCTGAGATGAAATGAGGGAGTGTTATAAGAACGAACTGGATAGTCACTCCTTGCTGTTTCACAGCTCATTAAAACATTTCTTTGATAACTTTGGTTTATGATCTAAATCTAGAATGGATTATGACTGACTATAATGTATTAATTGAATTAAGAGAATGAAATTTTAGTTTCACAATTACAGGTCATTTTCCTCTTTTAAAACATGATGCTGCACAGAAAAGCAGCTCATATTCTGCACACAAATAACATGTCTCTTTTCAAAGGCCTTTCTTGTATGGCTGGCAAAAATTCTGGAAAATATCTGGCAGTAATATAAAACACTTTCACTATTCAAGATAGACATCCAATTGATGACCTTCATTGTGGAGAGGATATGGGCAACTATTCTCCAAGACTAATCATGAATTCTACTCTGCTTTTTTCATTACAATATTTTTTGTACAGTGTGTATGCATTGAAGCATGTTTCTTATTGGTTTATCCCTCAGCCCTTTTTTTCAGAGACTAGTAAACAGTTATTGTGCATCTTACATTAATATGGTCAATATCTCTAAATTATGTACAGATACCTTAAAAAGATTTTATTTATGATAATACAGTAAAGCTTACTTATAAAACTCTGATGCAGCAACATCCATTCCAATTTCCACAAGTCCAGTATATCCAGCTTTTGTAATAGCCTCTGATATAAGAGACAGAGCCTCCTTATTGTTCTGTATATTTGGTGCAAATCCTCCTTCATCCCCTACAGCAGTAGCATCAAGGCCAAAGCGACTCTTTATCACACTTTTTAAGTTATGATAAACTTCACTACCAATTTTCATGGCTTCTGTGAAGTTTTTTGCTCCAGTTGGTAATATCATAAATTCCTGCATTGCTAACTTGTTACCAGCATGACTTCCTCCATTAATCACATTAAAAGCTGGCACAGGCAGTATGATGTTAGAATTCCCTGCCAGATCTGCAATGTGCCTGTAATATCAGAAACAGATATATTCTAATTATATTCTTTCATTCCAGAAGAAAAAGTTATTTAACTCACATTTTATTTAAATGAAACAACAAGTTTACTGTTACCAATCAACGGTGACTGGTAACAGTAAACTTGTTTCATTTAATGTCAGTAACAGTCATGGTAAAGCCTAACCTAAAAATGTTCGCATTTAAAGTCACATTTGATTTCCTACTGGAAATAGTGAATGAGCGCCCCCCCCCCCCCCCCCCCACACACACACACACTGTTTCTATCACAAAAGAATTTATGAAATACAGTATTTCACTGAACTTGTTAAAGCTACTATCCTTTTCATATTGTTGTTATTCAATTGTGGTCTTTGCTTTGTTTAAATAATAATTCAGCTAATTTAAAATAATTAAGCACAGAGCATGTTTATCACCATTTATTACCATATCTACATCGTTCGCTAGTCAAAAATGGATAGACTGTGTCAGTGTTAAAAAATTAAGATTGCACAAGCATTATAATATGAAAAAAAATTAGCATAAGTATGAATAATAATACAGAACAAATTTGCATAAGTACAGCATAACACATAATGGCATACAGAGTGAGAAATTTTTTAAAAGTACATGTTCACTTCATTTCATATAGCAGTGAATTGTTTAGGGAGTTCAATTTGCTGTTTGACTGTCAAAGAACTCTTTTAAAATGTACAGTGTTTTTTGTAGTACATTTTGTGACATCTGTCCTTGAAATTTCACCACCTCCAATGACTGAATTTTAGTATATAGATGGTTTGAGACTTAATTTTAACAGCTACTGCTGGACAACTGTCCTGTGTCATGCATCATGCAAAGTATCTACTTGTTCTTGAGCCTTACTGACACCAATGCATTTTAAGCACAGAACTGTGTCTTCTGTGAACTGCAAGTCCTGCCCATGAGAGCTTAAATCATTTATAAATATTAGGAATAGGAAGGGGGCCATTACTGATCCCCATGGCACACTGTATTCCGACTTCACTTCTTGTGATAGTGCTCCTTCAACTGATGCAATCTGTCTTCTGTTTTCCAAATAAGATTTGAAGGTTGCCTGAACAGTACCACCCAATTCCATATTTACTGAGCTTGTTTAGGAGTACCTCATGAGGAATGCAGTGAAACGCCGTAGGAAGGCCACAAAGGGTCAGTGCTATAGAGTCTTCATTCTCAAAACTATGCTTTCTTCTAGTAACCAGACCTACTGCTGCTGCTGTTGTAGATTTGCCTTTCCAGAGTCCATGCTGTGCATATGTGAAGAGTAATTTGATATTTGGACTTTCACAGTAGTCTCAATGGCTTTAGCAAGAACCAAAATAATTGAGATTGGTCTGAAGCTTGCTGCCATGGCTGGGTATTCATTTTTAAAAACCAGTACTGTCCATGCAAGTTTTAGAGAGTCTGGAAAGACACCAGCAGTAAAACACTTATTAATTACCACAGTTTATGGCTCAGCAATTTCATACATGATTTCCTTGAGGACATTAGTGGACATCCCATGTATATCTTGATTATCAGAAGGTCCATAAGATTTTACAATCTTTATTATATCATTTTTTGTAATTCTCTCCAGTTTATCATGGTGCATCATTTGTCATTTATTATGGCAGCTGCAGGGTCTACACTAAGGTCTGGGATTGAATTTACCATGTTTTCCACAATGTCTATTAAATAACTATTAAAGTCATCTGGACTATACAAGTTTAAGGGACATAGGATACTCCAATACCACTGACGTGCACAAGGAGCAAGGGGTATATAAGAAATAACAGTCTTTGAAATTATGATCTGTGTAATGAAAAGATTATGTGTACTTTTAATTATGTGACAAAATAACTGTTCAAAATAATTAACAATTTATGCAATGTCCCGAATCTCTATAGTCAAAATGATACAGATGACAGT
This sequence comes from Schistocerca nitens, assembly GCF_023898315.1. Taxonomy (NCBI): domain Eukaryota; kingdom Metazoa; phylum Arthropoda; class Insecta; order Orthoptera; family Acrididae; genus Schistocerca; species Schistocerca nitens. The sequence continues at coordinate 407,468,561 of NC_064617.1, forward strand.
TTGCAGGCCATCAACAGCAGAACTCTTTGACTTCATCAGACAAAGATATAAAATACTAATAAAGCTTATTAGACAAAAATGGGGTGTCATTTTAAGTGGTGATTTCAAAATAGATTTCATTTCCAGCAAGAATATTATGACAAAGTAGAACTGCAACTGATAATTTATTTCTAAATCCATTTATCTTTCATGAAGAAGATGAGAGCCTCATAAAGAATTGTTTGTCTGCAGAAATAAAATGTCCCAACTGATCTGGTTTAGCTAAAAAAGTGAGAAGTACACACTCACAGAATCATAAATGGCAACTCAGTCACAGCATTCATAGATGGGTGAACAATGAGTAGAAATTTTCCTAGAGGTCACAGCAGGAGATGAATTCTTTCTTAAAATTGTTCTTTCAACATTATGAGGCCAATGTTCCTCTGTAGTTGTTTAGGTACAAAACCAAAGAAGCTGAGAAAAAGGGTTGCTAACATCTGGGATCAAAGAACCTCTTGCCAGGATGAGAGAGCATTATGCAAAGCAGAGATTTAGCTCTAATCAAAACCTAACTGTGATTTACAAAGTCACAGTACAAGACACAAAAATAATTTTCATGTGTAGGGTACAGAATGGTTGTATGTATTCCCGTGAGAAAGTACTCAAAAAATTTCTAATTAATGTAAAGTAAAAAATTGGGAATTCCAACTCATTCAAAAGAAAATTAAAAATGTTCACCATAAGCAACTAATTATATAAATTATCTGAATACATAGATTTGAGGATTGAAAAGTTCTGTTATCTGCATGTCAGATATCAGTGTTGTAAAGCTTCATGACAACTAATGTACTGTAAATAGGACTCAATAAATACTGATGCAGGTAAACTTTGCTTTGAAAAATACCATTGCAATCAAGTATATACTAAGCTGCCAATAGCAGACAAACAGCAGCTGTACAGTATAACTGAGGAGATTGCAGCTTTTTACAAAGTAGCAGTTTTCTTCCTAAATTCCTTCTTTAAATAAGGATGTTTTAACGATTAATAGCACTTAGCAGTATAGTGATAATTTGCTGTTAATACAGTATATAGATTAAGTTTCTATGATTTCACTATCTTTTTTAAATGAATAAGTTGACTTATTCTACAATACTGACAGTTCTTATCCTTTACTATAACTGCAGAACACAATGGATAAATAACAATGTGTCTCTTCATATGAGGATAATACTAGCTGCTGGAAGTCTGCTGTGTGCATGTGTTTTGTGATACATATTCTGTAGTTTAAAGGCAACCATTCTTCTTCAAACTAGTAAGCTATGTTATTAATTACCTGCATGTGTCGAGGGATCACTGTTAGACATTGTAAATTGCAATGCTACTTGTCTTTGTGACATCTGATATCTAATGTGGATAAGTTTTAGTATTCTGATGTTGCCAGAGATGTTCCTTAACTGGTGGAGATGTTCCTAAGTAGGCACCTATTGACGTGATTTATCTTTAACAGGCTATTTTTCCTACCAATGACAAAAGATATTTGATTACACATGCCCAACAACCCACTCCATAAGTTTTAAAAATCAGTTAACCCAGGCTCCCCTTCTCAGTTCTGTTCAGGTGCAGTACATACTTTTCCAAACCCATCATACTCAATGCCAGCCATTACAGCTTTGGTTTTGTGAAAAATGTCAAATTACAAAAATTTTCTGTTTGTATACCAAACATAACATCATGATCTGAATACAGAACATTTTTAGCTAAACACTTGTTGTTTTCATTTGTTCTGCACATATACGAGTGCTTTGTACAGGAGAAACTAAGTTAAAAATAAAAGTTAAAAATAATCCTCTAACCAAAAAATTGACAAATGTTATATGGTAAATACCTCTGTAAATTACATAAGTCACATCATTTAAGTAAAGGTAAGCATTCACTGTTAATTCCACCACCAGTTGCTTTCAGTACCATAGTGAAAGCGCATTTTACCTGTAGAGAGGTACACCCTTCTTGGCTGCTCCTGCTTTGCACACAGCAAGTGAAACCCCCAGGATAGCATTGGCTCCTAACTTTTCCTTATTTTCTGTTCCATCCAATTTAATCATAAATTCATCAATGTCCTCTTGCTGAGTTGCTTCAAGGTCCTGGGGAAAAAATATTCAGAAACTGTGATTGGACCAGTCAAAAATATTTGGTCTGTGCATTATTTTATAACAAGTTGTTAACATTAACAATTCTTAATAAATCAACATTGCAAAAGCTGAACTGACATAATGGTCATAGTAATCACTGATCCCTTTTTGTGTTGTGAGAGTCATGGACCAGGATTAGTCCCTTCGCTCATTTATAACAGCAGAGGTGTACACTTCTGAATTCCTACAATTTGTCATCTGTTCCACAAATGTGCCATTTCCAGAATATTTACAAATGAATTGCAGTTGAACACTCAAAGTGCTGTCTTGTGTTTTGTGTCCAACATCTTGAGACCAAGATGGGTTCTACAATTCAACATAAGGACAGGGGGGATCCAATCATAGCTGTATATTCTGTAGTACAGTAGTATTAAGATAATCTTCAATCCCGCATTTTATGGGTAAACTTTATGAAGATGGTCAGAAATATGTTCCAAGGGCAGTAAACCCACTTGAAGTTAGAGATAAAAGGTCTTTGACAGTTTCCACCAGTAAACACCCAATTCTTTGAGACTCTAACTCCAATGTATAAAACAGCTTCAAACACCTGATTACTTTACAAACGAGTTAATGTGTTAAAAATTTGATTTTGAGCACATAAGCCAGAAAAAGTTTGGAAAAGATTTGGCAGTGTATTCAACTTTTGCTGAAAGTTTCCAAGAGTTCTCATTACAAAAGACTGGATGAATATAATCTCGATAATTTGCACTCCATTTTAAGCAAAAGCTAGTTTCTCACACATCTAAATGTTAATGAAGTCATATCTCTGAATATATAGTCTCATATAATGACACAAATTTGCAGGTATAGTCAATGATTTACGTAGATACTGTTAGCAATGTGAGTTACAAATGGAGTCAGTAGTAAAGAAGTAATAAATTAAAACCTAATGCATGATACTGAAGTTTTACTGTATACCAGTTTAAGCAGAAGCTAGTTTTTCACTCAACTAAATGACTGTGATGACGTATCTACAGAACTATGTGTTGCACAATCTTGCAAGTATATCCAATGGTATATGTGGATACTGTCTGCTAACTGTGTTTCAAATAGAGTCAGCAGTAAAGCATAATAAATTAAAATATCATGCCTGACTCTGAAGTTTTACTGCATGAACACCAAAAATCTACTAAGTGATAAACTTTTTGCTTCCAATCATTTTGTGTGGCATTTATATTAGATTACATTTACTTTCATTCCAATTGATCCATTGTGAGGAGGTCCTCCAGGATGTGGAACATAAAAAAAAAAACAATAATACATGACAAATATTTACATCTAAAACAAATAAGCTAATGTACCTTCCACAGGTCCCAAGTGGAATGATCGTCATTTTTTAAATCAAAACTATATGAAAGAATCATTTTACAAACACTAATGCACTGAATTTAAAATAAATATATGGTTATTTTTTATTTATGAGGTAATATACATGTAATAGAACTACTGCAATACTTATTTACAATGAACACATTACTGCACTGAAATGGTGCAGAAGTTAGATTGTACTTACACACACACACACACACACACACACATTTACAATGAACACATTACTGCACTGAAATGGTGCAAAAGTTATATTGTATATACACACACACCCACACACACACAAATCAGTTGGTCCTACTGAGAAATTCATCAACGGAGTAGAAGGAGTTGGCCACCAACAAATCCTTTAGGCTTCTCTTAAACTGAATTTCAGTGGTTGTTAAGCTATTTATAGCTGCTGGAAAGATATTGAAAATGTGTGTTCCTGAACAATGCACATAATTTACAAGAGTAAGTGACTTTAAATCCTTGGAAGATTATTCTTATTTCTAGTATTGATCCCATGAATGGAGCTGTCGGTTTGAAAAAGTGATATATTTTTAATGACAAATTTCATTAAGGAATAAATATATTGGGAAGCAGTAGCTAGTATCCCTAGTTCCCTAAACACGTTTCTGCAGGACGTTCTTGAGTTCACACCATATATAACTCTTACTGCACGTTTTAGTGCCTGGAAAACTTTAGCTTGACATGATGAATTACCCCAAAAAATAATCCCATATGACATTATGGAAGGAAAGTAAGCGCAGTACGCCAGCCTTTTCATTTTTGTATCCCCTATGTCTGACACAATTCGCATTGCAAGCAGAGATTTGTTAAGACACTTTGGCAGTTCTGTGGTGTGCTCCTCCCAGTTGAATTTATTATCAAGCTGCATTCCCAAGCATTTAACACTGACCACTTCTTCTATCTGCTTGTCATTGTATGTTAGCCATATACTCGGGGGACACCCCTTACAAGTTCTGAACTGCATGTAGTGTGTTTTCTCAAAGTTTAGTGACAAGGAATTGGCTAGGAACCAGTGATTAACATCCAAAAATATTTTATTAGACGATCTTTCTAAGACTACACTTGATTTGCTATTAATTATTGCAATGTTTGTATCATCAGCAAACAAAACGAACTTGGCATCTGATAATGTGATTGATGAAAGGTCATTGATATACACAAGAAAAAGTAAGGGCCCTAAAATGGAACCTTGTGGGACCCCACATGTAATTAGTTCCCAGTTGGATGATGCCTGATAGCCTAATATTTATTCAAAGTGTACCATTACCGGTTTCGAATTGTTGTGATTCATCCTCAGATGGTTTACATGCTTTCTTTATGACATGTGGTGTGTTTTTTACAGATTAAACCATCTGAGGATGAATCACAATGATTCGAAACTGGTAATGGTACCCTTTGAATAAAGGAACTGAAAGTAAATTTGTGGCTCGTTGCTGTCCCAACACCATTAACATTTGTCTTCAAACTACGGCCACGGTCTCAATCATGTCATCATATGACAAAATTGCACAGAGTTGAAATACCTGCTGATTGTTGAAAATTCTTAACCAATAACTGTTTATGCTGATGTAGTAAGCTAGAGTTTTGTTTTTTGGTTTCTTTCTCAAACTGAAGGTTTGTCTCAGTCCTAACCTCTCTTAAAATTGGGTTTCTTTCTGTCCTCCCTACCCAAAAATGGGTCTTTTCTGAACCCTATAACCACTGGTATTTTATAACTCATTACAGTGCCTCCCCCCTTTAACTTTCCTGCTATTTTCCCAGCCAGTTTACCCTTCCCTTTCCTGTTGAGGTGAAGGCCATGCCTAGTATAATCCCACCTATTGAGAGAATCAACAGGAACCACACCAATGTGTGACCCTGCACCCGACATAAGCAGCCATTCCAACTTCAAATTAACTCTCTTGACAGAAGAGTTCAAATGAGCCCAGTCATGGGGCCCAAGAACAGATACAAACTCATCACTAGTATGCTTCAATGCTGACACAATCTTTGCCAGGTCACACTCTATACTGTACCCCAGATCTCTATCAATACTATTACTTGGCCCACCCACTATAACCACAGTGTCTTCCTTAGTGAAATCTTTGCAAAGTGATCCTACATCCTCTGTCACCTGCTCCAGACCAGCACTAGGTTTAAAAAAATTGGTGACCTGGTATTCTGGTCCTAGTTCATCCTGCAAAAGTTGGCCAACACCTCTTCCATGGAAATTGCCTAACAACAACACTATCTTTCTCTTTACTGATTCCCCTAAATTCTTACTTTTCAATTTGCTGCTGAAAGTTTGTTGTGCCCTGCCTACACCTGCAACAGCTTGAGGCTCACCAGCTTCTAACTGAAGCAACTGCTCAAATCTATTTTCCACATTCACCACGAAGCTGTCAGACAAAGTTCTAGGCCTGTTCCTCCTGTTGCCTGTTGCCACTTCCCACCTCTCTTTACCCTTCTCTCCCCTTAACCTGTCAAGATATCCCTTGGCCTTGTCTAACTCAGCCTGAAGGGTGGCAATTTTCCCCTCCTGTTCTAGTATCTTCCTATCTCTACTACGTATCCTACAAAACCACTGATGAGTCTCATTTACTTCCCCTATTCCCATGCCACTACAGTCACCCACATGGAAAAAACTACAGCACTCATCACACCAAAGCCCCGACCTAACAATTCTACAGCAAGTCAAGCACTATTTATTCATGATAAATGTAATAGTTTATTAAGAATAAGTCAGTTAAATTACATAAAATAGAAAGAAACATTCCACATGGGAAAAATATATTAAAAACAGAGATTCCATGACTTACCAAACGGGAAAGCGCTGGTAGATAGGCACAATAAAAAACACACAAACACACACACAAAATTTCGAGCTTTCGCAACCCCCGGTTGCTTCGTCAGGAAAGAGGGAAGGAGAGGGAAAGATGAAAGGATGTGGGTTTTAAGGGAGAGGGTAAGGAGTCATTCCAATCCCGGGAGCGGAAAGACTTACCTTAGGGGGAAAAAAAGGACAGGTATACACTCGCACACACACACCTATCCATCCACACATATACAGACACAAGCAGAGATTTGTAAAGGCAAAGATGTCAGTCGAGGCAGAAGTACAGAGGCAAAGATGTTGTTGAAAGACAGGTGAGATATGAGTGGCGGCAACTTGAAATTAGCGGAGGCTTGTGTCTGTATATGTGTGGATGGATAGGTGTGTGTGTGCGAGTGTATACCTGTCCTTTTTTTCCCCCTAAGGTAAGTCTTTCCGCTCCCGGGATTGGAATGACTCCTTACCCTCTCCCTTAAAACCCACATCCTTTCATCTTTCCCTCTCCTTCCCTCTTTCCTGACGAAGCAACTGGGGGTTGCGAAAGCTCGAAATTTTGTGTGTGTGTTTGTGTGTTTTTTATTGTGCCTATCTATCAGCGCTTTCCCGTTTGGTAAGTCATGGAATCTCAGTTAAATTACAGATAAACACAAAAATATGTTCCACAAATTTGGCCTATATGCAACTGTGTGCAAAAAAAAAACAACAGTGCAAAGTTTCTGAAAAGAGCAAAGAACAACTAAACGAAATTCTATGATTTGCTGTGGAAAAACGTAAACAGAAAATACGACTGTACGATCTTTTTAAGTTTTCTGCTACATTACGTAAAGAAAAATGAAACCATTAATGGTACACTTAAAAGGCACACTAATACAACTATTTACCATGTAATCAGTACTAAACTATATGTCTTTATAATCTAAAATGACTTATCTTTAACAGAACACCAAAACTCACACTAGTCGCCTGGCTGCAGGGCTGCCAACGAGAAAGTTTTGCTAAGGTTAGAAATCAAGTGTGAATTTGGTGGTAGTTGCTAAGTGCTCTCATTCTCAAATACTGAATGAATTAAGTCCAGGTATCGGCACATCGTCAGTTATGCTGCCTCAAGACAAAAACTCACAGTTTAAACAGTAATAATGTGTCTTATTGTGTTAAAATTTTAATACAAGAATATACTTCTTAATGAGTAAATTATGGCAGCTTTTTAAATTTGATCAACAATTATGCAAAATAATGAAAATAAAATTTTTGTTGCTCCTGGAAGCTATAAGATAAGAAACTTGCAACTGGTACCAGGTCCTGGGCTCTGGGACAGTGGCTTAGTAATATAGATGATTGGAAGCACAGTTGAGGACACACTTGTGTGTAATAGTATTGTAGCTCCACATTCAAAGAGGACAGTGAGCTGGAGCACTGTCATGTAGTAGCCACATTACCCTTCATACCACCAAAGGCACATCTTCCATCAGCAGAGGCAGGGTCACTGAGTCACGCCAGCATATCTTTGGGAATTGATATTGGAGAGGTCTGCCATGAGAGCATTGTGCTGCTTTTTGTCTCTAGTTGAGGTGGATAGGAAGCATTACTGGCTGGTGTGGTATCACAGTCACAAGTCAGCCTACAAATGAGGAAGGGGAAACAAGAAGGAGTGCTTTGGGTAGCAGCCAGCCTGTCAAATTGTGTTCTTGCTGATTGCTTGTAAATGTCTTCCATAACTCACAAGGAAAAGGCACCACTGATTCCAAAGGGGATGCTATCATAAATTTAAATATTTGTCATTACATTTTGGATTTCAATATCAGTCATTAGTGCTAAGTTTATCACCTTTTTTGAATCATTGTGCCTTAATAATGCATGTATGTTTGTCATAATTATTATTAAAATAATGGGGATGATATATTACAGTCATACATTATCCTAATCAGTTGTAAGGTCAAATATTTGTTGTATTACAGCCAAATGTGATCAAATATATTTTGAGATAAAACTGTTGTGATGCACCAGGGTGAATCGCTCTTAAAATGTGTAGTTCAGATTCGGTTTCTATTAATAAATTATGAATAGGGATTTGTCAAGTAAAACTCTGCAGGAAGTGCAGATATGTCTCATCTGTGAGACATTGTGGAAGGATGACTGGTGCAACAAGGCAGTTTCCAATAACTCCTGTCCACACATTGAGGCCAAACTGGTACTGACGGTTTGCTGCCACCATGTCATGGGGATTTTCCGTAGACTACAGGTCGGTGTTGTGAAGGCTGATGATACCACCCCTCGTAAAGGTAACTTCATCTGTGGATAGAATGGATGACAGAAATCCCAGCATGATGGGGGCCTGTGTGACATAACTGTTTCCACAGAGCAAGGCCTGTACATGTTACAAGTGATACAGAAAGTGGCAGTTGTCATGGAGAATGTACTACACAGTTGCCTGGTTTACCCTATGCTGGTAGGCCAGCTACCTGTTGTTGATACTGGGGTCACTGTCAAAGATACTTTACTCTCATCCTTCAACTTGGTATACCTATCTGGAAATGTCTTTCCAACCATATGACCTTTCTGCTCCTTTTTCTCTCAGGGACCTTTTCCTGCACATTGACCCCCCACTCCTCCCCACCTTCAGCAAATTACTCTGTATAATCTTTCACAATTTTAGCATGTCTCAATTGGTTAAAACTGCAGCTAGGACGACTAAAAATCTCAGTACTGGTGGTCAAATACTTGAGAATAAATGTACAGGGTGAAACAAAATGGTACTTAAAGTTATCAAAGGATTTTATGGCGTGCATTCAAGAACAAACTGAGGATAGGAAACCCCCTCTGGAAGTACCACTTACAGGTCACCGAAGTTAAAAGGGTTCAACATCTAATGCTAGCCCACACCTTTGGCAAAATATGTATGTACATTGATGGACAACAAGCGAAGCTCCTCACAATGGGCCTGACAGCATCCAGGACATTTGGTGACATATAATGTGGCCTGCCCATTATAACAACACTGTGTAGAGCATGTAACCAATGGGTGGCCTAGCAGTGGCACTGGCCTCTGAAATTTTGATGTTTTGTAGTATTGTTGGGTGAGATTTTAAGAGAGAATTCCCTATTCTCAATTTGTTCTGCAGACACACTCTACAACATCTCATTGAAGTATGTCAGTATTATTTTGTAACACCTGTAAACAGGTTGTGTATCTCTGAAAGATATTGAACATTCAAGTCATTACAACAAAAAATAAAAGTTGGTTTGTAAAAGCCCACCTAACCATAAGCCTGAAAAAACACATTTTTCAAAACCCAAAAAGTAGGTTTTTTCTTGTTTGTTGTGAAACCAGAGGCTTAAGCACATATTACAAGAAAAAAACAATTACAACCCTCATCATAAGTCATGCATCTACTGACCTGGTTAAAAACCACCTCTACACTTTCCCATCCAAGTTGTTTGTGCATGTTTTCTTATGTCATCTACACATCTTTCATTACCTCATCTTCCTAGACTTTTCTCACCACTTGGAATCCAGCAAAGAACTACTATGGCTCACCTATCATCCATTCACTTGGTTGCTTCACTACTTCCTATCATCTGTTTATTTCTTTACACCCAGTCTAATTATGCCTTCATCTTGTGTGTACCCTGGCCTTGATCCACTAGTTTGTTTTCATGTCTCACTTAATAATTCCCAACATAGCTTACTAACAACACTTAGTTTTTAATGTTTCAAATTAAAAGTTAATGTCTCAATATCGTAAGTCAAAAGAGGCAATAAACACTGCCTGCAAACTTTCAGTCTCATACTCATAAGAAGCGTATTTTAGAAAACTTAGTTTAATTTGCCAAAAGCACTCCAGGAGAATTCTTCACTTTGGTTCTCTTAGTGCCCAATCAGTTGTTGTCTTCAATCAACAGAAATTCATCAACTGATTGTATCATGGCACAGCTAATCTGTAGAGTTACATCTTTCATGGGTTAGCTGTATGTTATTTAGTTTCACTGTAATTCATTTTCAGGACAGGCTTCAAACTTTCTCTATTAAGTGCTTCCATTAGTTGCTGAAGTTTATTTACACTAAAAGCAAACAGTACAATGCCATCAACAAAATGAAAGCAGACAGTCATGTTCCTTCATCTTTTTTTCTAGTTTAGGGATCAGAAAACTCCCTCTAGGATGATTAACAATAGTTTTGGTGAAAGAATCTCCTAACCCCTCTCAATTCTGAAATCCTGCCTAACCTAATGAAGTCTTTGGAAGCTGCTGATGAATATGTTCTTCAGTATACAAATAATGTGAATCCTCGTCTTGTTTCACAAGAGCTGGAAATACAGAGTTTGTTGAGTCAAAAGCTTTCTTAAAATCTATGAATTCCAGAGAAAATGGTATTTCAAACTTGGTGCTCTATTTATAATCCATTCATATATTATAAATGGCCCACTGTGCTATATATTTGTAAAGGCTAATTCTTCCTTTCTCAGATTAAAATCCAATCATTTTGCTATGTAAATGGTGATAATTTGAAAGGTCCTCTGACAAGCATATGTCATTCATATATCTTTAATAAAGTTTACAGAGAAACATAATGAAAACTCTTATTAAAGTGATCTAGAACACATTTCTTGGTTGCAACATCCAGATTTCTTGTAGTAACAATCTTGTTCACATAATCAGTTTCCTCAAATAAAAAGATCATTTTGTGGCAGGCGTTTTCAGAATGACAACAAGGTGATTTTTGAGGTGGAATGTTTTCTGAACAACTTAAATGCAGTCTTCTACAGCCAAGTCCTCTATCATTGGGGAAAATGTGTTGCATTGAAGGATGAATATATAGAGAAAGACTAACATCATCACCTAGATCATCACCTGATTTTGTGGTTACAACTTGATGTTTTCAAGGCGATAATTAAAACTTTATGACTACCCCTCATATTGGAAAAAAGGTTTATGATTAAAAAAAAACTTCACAAACTATGCAGATTGGCCTGGGGAGAAACCTTTTTGGACAGTTATATTACAAAGTATAAATTTATCAAGACTGTGTAGCAAATGATGGGATAGTGGTATGCAGATACACAGATGCAGTTATTATTTTGTATAGAAGGTATAAAAGGGCATTGCATTGGCAGAGCTGTCATTTGTACTCAGTGATTCACGTGAAAAGGTGTCCGGCATGATTATGGCCAGATGATAGGAATTAACAGAATCTGAACATGAAAAGCGAGTCGGAGCAACATGGGTGGGGCATTACATTTCAAAAATCATTAGGTATTTTAATATTCTGACATCAACAGTGTCAAGAGTTTGTCAAAAACACAAAATTTCAATCATTACCTATCACAATGGAGAATGCAGCAGCCCACGGCCCTCACTTAACGACTGAGAACTGCAGAGTTTGCACAGAGTTTTCAGTGCTAACAGACAAGCAACACTGCATGAAATAACCACTGAAATCATTGTGAGATGTACGACAAATGTATCCATTAGGACAGTGTAGCAAAATTTGGTGTTAATGGGTTATGGCAGCAGATGACGACACGAGTGTGTTTGCTAACAGCTGGTTGGTTGCTTAGTTTGGGGTATAAAGAGACCAAACTACAGAACCATCAATCCCCTTTTCCTCATGTAAACAAGGCTCAAGTTACAATAGTTCCCAAAAGGTGTCAGGGAAAGGAAAACAGTGGAAAACTAATGGAGAATCACACGGAAATAAAAAACAAAAGAAGCTAACCAAAAGGGGAAAACGTGCTCTAAAAGGAAAAGTAATAGAAGGTATTCAAATTATACAACAGGTAGCCAAGGCTGGCTGATCACAAGAATAAAAATGGATGAGCCAGCCACTATGTAACAGACTAAAATCTCCAGCCTAAAAGAGAAGGCAAGATGAACATACACAGGAACAAGTACACCAAGGCAAACAAATAGTAAAGAAAAACTGAAGAAGAGTTAAAATGGAGGGAGGGTGGAGGTCTGGGAGAGACGGTCAGACTCCCAACCTTAGATTGTGTTATAAAAAAAATCCCTTACGAATAAAACGTAAAACAACTTCAGCCATTGAGGCGTTGTCGCCCAAAACCTGAGGCAGGGTGATGGGAAGGTTAAAAGCCCGCCACAGAGTGGCTAAAATTGGGTAGACCAACAAGATGTGGATGACAGTCATATGGGAGCCACAGCGACACCAAGGAGGGTCCTCATGATGAAGGGGGTGACTATGTGTTAGCCAAGTATGGCCAATGCGGAGCTGGCAAAGGGCAATGGAGTCTCTGCGAGTGGCTTGCATGGATGATTGCCACATATTAGTTGTCTCCTTGATAACACATAGCTTATTTGGTGTACTGAGGGTGCACCATTCAGTATCCCAGATGCAAAAACTTTGCAGCCGAAGACCAATCGAAGATCAGTCTCTGGCAGGGCTATCTCCAGAGTTGGTTTGTTAGTAGCCGGTTTGGCCAGGCAGTCAGCAAGTTCACTGTCCAGGATCCCAACATGTCCTGGGGTCCACAAATGAAGGTGACTGAATGTCCACTGTTGCTGAGGGCATGAAGAGACTCCTGGATAGTCATTACCAAAGGATGGAGAGGGAGGTGCTGGTCGCGAGATTGTAGGCTGCTTACGGAGTCACTGCCAATAACAAAGGACACCCCAGCGCAGCAGTGGACATGCTCAAGAGCGTGATAGATGGCTATCAAATATGCAGTGAAAACACTGCAGCCAGCTGGCAAGGAGTGCTGTTCAATTAGATTAGATTAGATTAGATTAGATTAATACTAGTTCCATGGATCATGAATACGATATTTCGTAATGATGTGGAACGGGTCGAATTTTCCAATACATGACATAATTAGGTTAATTTAACAACATACTTAAGTTAATATAACAACTTTATTTTATTGTGTTTTTTGTTTTTCTTTATTTTTTATTTTTATTTTTATTTATTTTTTTTTATTTTTTATTTTTTAAATATCTTTTTGTTTTTTTTTCTTAATTTATATCTAAAAATTCCTCTATGGAGTAGAAGGAGTTGTCATTCAGAAATTCTTTTAATTTCTTCTTAAATACTTGTTGGTTATCTGTCAGACTTTTGATACTATTTGGTAAGTGACCAAAGACTTTAGTGCCAGTATAATTCACCCCTTTCTGTGCCAAAGTTAGATTTAATCTTGAATAGTGAAGATCATCCGTTCTCCTAGTAATGTAGTTATGCACACTGCTATTACTTTTGAATTGGGTTTGGTTGTTAATAACAAATTTCATAAGAGAGTATATATACTGAGAAGCTACTGTGAATATCCCTAGATCCTTAAATAAATGTCTGCAGGATGATCTTGGGTGGACTCCAGCTATTATTCTGATTACACGCTTTTGTGCAATAAATACTTTATTCCTCAGTGATGAATTACCCCAAAATATGATGCCATATGAAAGCAATGAGTGAAAATAGGCGTAGTAAGCTAATTTACTAAGATGTTTATCACCAAAATTTGCAATGACCCTTATTGCATAAGTAGCTGAACTCAAACGTTTCAGCAGATCATTAATGTGTTTCTTCCAATTTAATCTCTCATCAATGGACACACCTAAAAATTTGCAATATTCTACCTTAGCTATATGCTTCTGATTAAGGTCTATATTTATTAATGGCGTCATACCATTCACTGTACGGAACTGTATGTACTGTGTCTTATCAAAATTCAGTGAGAGTCCGTTTACAAGGAACCACTTAGTAATTTTCTGAAAGACAGTATTGACAATTTCATCAGTTAATTCTTGTTTGTCAGGTGTGATTACTATACTTGTATCATCAGCAAAGAGAACTAACTTTGCCTCTTCATGAATATAGAATGGCAAGTCATTAATATACACTCCTGGAAATTGAAATAAGAACACCGTGAATTCATTGTCCCGGGAAGGGGAAACTTTATTGACATATTCCTGGGGTCAGATACATCACATGATCACACTGACAGAACCACAGGCACATAGACACAGGCAACAGAGCATGCACAATGTCGGCACTAGTACAGTGTATATCCACCTTTCGCAGCAATGCAGGCTGCTATTCTCCCATGGAGACGATCGTAGAGATGCTGGATGTAGTCCTGTGGAACGGCTTGCCATGCCATTTCCACCTGGCGCCTCAGATGGACCAGCGTTCATGCTGGACGTGCAGACCGCGTGAGACGACGCTTCATCCAGTCCCAAACATGCTCAATGGGGGACAGATCCGGAGATCTTGCTGGCCAGGGTAGTTGACTTACACCTTCTAGAGCACGTTGGGTGGCACGGGATACATGCGGACATGCATTGTCCTGTTGGAACAGCAAGTTCCCTTGCCGGTCTAGGAATGGTAGAACGATGGGTTCGATGATGGTTTGGATGTACCGTGCACTATTCAGTGTCCCCTCGACGATCACCAGTGGTGTACGGCCAGTGTAGGAGATCGCTCCCCACACCATGATGCCGGGTGTTGGCCCTGTGTGCCTCGGTCGTATGCAGTCCTGATTGTGGTGCTCACCTGCACGGCGCCAAACACGCATACGACCATCATTGGCACCAAGGCAGAAGCGACTCTCATCGCTGAAGACGACACGTCTCCATTCGTCCCTCCATTCACGCCTGTCGCGACACCACTGGAGGCGGGCTGCACGATGTTGGGGCGTGAGCGGAAGACGGCCTAACAGTGTGCGGGACCGTAGCCCAGCTTCATGGAGACGGTTGCGAATGGTCCTCGCCGATACCCCAGGAGCAACAGTGTCCCTAATTTGCTGGGAAGTGGCGGTGCGGTCCCCTACGGCACTGCGTAGGATCCTACGGTCTTGGCGTGCATCCGTGCGTCGCTGCGGTCCGGTCCCAGGTCGACGGGCACGTGCACCTTCCACCGACCACTGGCGACAACATCGATGTACTGTGGAGACCTCACGCCCCACGTGTTGAGCAATTCGGCGGTATGTCCACCCGGCCTCCCGCATGCCCACTATACGCCCTCGCTCAAAGTCCGTCAACTGCACATACGGTTCACGTCCATGCTGTCGCGGCATGCTACCAGTGTTAAAGACTGCGATGGAGCTCCGTATGCCACGGCAAACTGGCTAACACTGACGGCGGCGGTGCACAAATGCTGCGCAGCTAGCGCCACTCGACGGCCAACACCGCGGTTCCTGGTGTGTCCGCTGTGCCGTGCGTGTGATCATTGCTTGTACAGCCCTCTCGCAGTGTCCGGAGCAAGTATGGTGGGTCTGACACACCAGTGTCAATGTGTTCTTTTTTCCATTTCCAGGAGTGTATAATAAGAACAACAAAGGACCCAAGACTGACCCTTGTGGAACCCCATTCTTGATAGTTCCCCAGTTTGAGGAATGTGCTGATCTTACTTATTTCAACTTTCTGCACTCTTCCAGTTAGGTACAAATTAAACCATTTGTGCACTGTCCCACTCATGCCAATGTATCCAACATGAGTGTTGGTGAAACCAGCAAGATCTTTGAACACTGATCCATCAGTGTAGACAATTTCTGAGCCCTTAAACATGCCGAGAATAAAGAAAAATTGCCGATGGAGAGCCTTAGGTGGAAGTGAGCCTTTTGGGTGTTGCAACAGGACCAGACAAAGCTGTGGTCGAGGTATGGACCATGGAGGGGTACATAAGTGGACCCGCAGGTAAGGTGGTAGTGGGAAAGTGTCGAGTTCAGTGAGAAGCAACCAGACACAGACTGCAAGGGGGTGCCCTGTTCTGGGCCGC
Source organism: Schistocerca nitens (assembly GCF_023898315.1). Classification (NCBI taxonomy): domain Eukaryota; kingdom Metazoa; phylum Arthropoda; class Insecta; order Orthoptera; family Acrididae; genus Schistocerca; species Schistocerca nitens. The sequence goes on from NC_064617.1 coordinate 407,484,603, forward strand.
CATTGTGGGAGATGGAACGCCATGTTAGGAAAAAGGAGACGGTAATTGGGATGGTGAAGTGAACTATGAATATGGGCATTATGATCTGCAAGCAGTAGTTTCCACCAGAGTTGCAGTGGAGGAACGCCAGCTTCCATGAGGAGACTGTTCACTGGGCTCATTCAGATAGCTCTTATCGCAAGCCAAACTCCACAGTGGTGGATATGTTCTAGCACCTGCAGCACGGAGGATGATGTTGAACCATACACCAGGCTCCCATAGTCAATACGGACTGCACAAAGGCTTTGTACAGCTGCAGCATATTATTAAGATGCCACCAGCACTTTTCCTTAAGCTGACAAAGATGCAGGAGCCAAATTAAGTGGGCATTGAAGACCAGTCCCAAAAAGCGGTAAGTCTCCACTACATCAAGTAGTTGCTCATCGAGGTCAAGTTCTTGTTATGGGTGGCCAGTACGATGACGACAGAAGTGCATGACGCAAGTCTTGGCGACCAAAAGCCGAAAGTCATGAGTGAGGGCCAACGACTTTGCCTTTTGTATGGCTACCTGCAACCAGCATTTAGCCACACCAATAGGTGAGGAGCAGAAAGAAATATGAAAACTGTCAGCGTATAGGAGGAGAGATACTGAGGACCCTAATGCTAGTGTGAGACCCAAACAGCAATTAAAAAGAATGGGAGACTCAGGACAGAGCCCTGTGGGACCCCATTCTCTTGTATATGGGGCAAAATGTAGGAAGCACTGACACGAACTTGAAAAATCAGTATAAAAATCAGGGACAGGCCCCAGAGACCCCACTCATGAAGAGTAACGAGGATGTGGTGTTGAAAAGTGGTCTCATAGGCCTTCATCATGTCAAAAAGGACGACAATAAGGTGCTGTCACCAGAAAAAGGCCGATTGAATGGCAGACTCCAGGAGAATCAGGTTTTCAGTGGTGGAGCACCCTTGCCAAAAACCACCCTGGGACAGAGCCACAAGGCCCCAAGACTGCAGCAGCCAACACAACCAACGGCTCACCACATGTTCAAGCAGCTTGCACAGAATGTTGGTGATGCTGATAAGATGATAGCTATCCACATCTACCAGGTTCTTACCAGGCTTTAGCACTGGAGGGGTGATACTTTCCCACCATAGCAACAGGAATTCGCCATTGATACAGATGTGGTTGAAGAGGGCAAGGAGGTGGCACTGTTAATCTGCTGACAGATGCTTACTCATTTGGGAATGGATACGGTCTGGACCAGGGAATGTGTCAGGACAGACAGCAAGTCCACTGAGAAATTCCCACTCACTGAAGAGAGTATTATATGGCTCTGGGTGGCATGGACAGAAGATAGGTGTTGTTGTTTTACCCGGTTTGAGGATTCAAAAGGCAGTGAGGTTATTCTCAGACACAGAGGTGCAATCATAATGCTTGGCAAGATGCTCTGCAATTACATCTGGATCAGCAGACACAGCTCCAAGTGTGGAAATTCCAGGTACACCTGCAGGGGTCTGATAGCTATAAGGTCATCAGAGCTTGGTCTAAACCCAGGAAGGAGTTGTTCGTATTGCAATGATGGAGACGTATCGTTCCCAACACTCCTGTTTCTGTTATTTGATGAGTAGGTGGACTGGGCCACAGAGCTGTTTGAAGGCAATGAGATTCTCCAGGGACGGGTGGCCCTTGTGACGTTGGAGGGCCTGCTTATGGTCTCAAATGGCCACAGTGATTTACAATAACCACCAGGCACTGACTTCTGCAGCAGGTAACATGAGGAATGAGGAATTGCCAATTCAGCTGCAGTAACAATGGTAGTAGTGACACTGTGGATCACTTTGTCTATGTTGCCATGAAACGGAAATTCAACAGTCATGGCAGCAGTGAAAGTGGTCCAATCAGCCTTTATAAGAGCCCATATGTGCAAGTGTCCAGATGAGTGATGCTGGGAGAGGAACAGGAAGAGTGGAAAGCAGTCACTGCCACACAAGTCATCATGAGCTCTCCAGTGGACAAACAGGAGAAGGCCGGGACTGCAGATCGAGAGATCAATGGCCGAGTATGTGCGATGTGTCACACTGAAATGATTGGAAGCACCTGTATTGAGGCGGCAAAGGTCGAGTTGAGTTAGTACGCCCTCAACATCTTTACCATAGCCAGTAATCTTAGTACCACCTCATAAAGTGTTATGGGCATTAAAATCAACCAGAAGTAGAAAAGGTGGGGGGAACTGGAAAATTATTCAGCCAATACATGGTGCGGCACTTCGCCATCTGGCTGCATTGTCCTCACTCTGAGAGCCACAGCTTCTAAACGTGTTTGATGGGGCACAGGTTCGCTACAGACAGAGGTAAGGACATAGATACAAATGCTGCCTGACAGTCTGTCACAGTCAGTACAGTTTTTGTAGTTCCTCTGATAGCCACTAAGTGCATGAGTCCACATCACAGGAAACCAGGTTTCCTGAAGGGTGTAATGCTTGAGTTGTCATAGCTCAGACAGGTGGGAGAAGAAACCACTGCAATTCCATTGGAGAATGCCGCTTCCCTCTGGGAAGGCATGAAGTGACCAAGGAGGAAGATTATGCCTCAGGGTCACCTGCCGCCACCAGCTGAGTATTTGCAACCAGTACCACTGCATCCAAGGCATCGGCAAGATCTAGGTTCTCAGGGAATGCCAGAATCTCTATCTCGTTCTTGGATGCAGAACTGTTAGGGAGTGGTGGTGTGGGGGCCACTAGAGTTTCCTGTTTCCTAACAGGCTTCTTCTATGTTTGTTTGCTCTCTCGCAACTCCTTAGGGGCTTGTTGCTTCTCAAAAGTGGCTTCAGGGGCAGAGGAAGATTGTGAAGCCCTTCGGCTAGCAACTAGTGGCCGGTATGGCCATGCGGTTCTAGGCGCTTCAGTCTGGAACCGTGTGACCGCTACAGTCGCAGGTTCGAATTCTGCCTCGGGCATGGATGTGTGTGATGTCCTTAGGTTAGTCAGGTTTAAGTAGTTCTAAGTTCTAGGGGACTGATGACCACAGATGTTAAGTCCCATAGTGCTCAGAGCCATTTGAACCATTTTGGAGACTATGGAAGGTAGAGTCCCAAGGGATGCCTTCCATGTGAGAGGAGCCAGGGAAGGCTGTTGCTTCTCCAGCTGGGAGGAGGGGACTGATGTCTCCAGCATTTGGTGGGGCAATGCTCCCGAAGAAGAAGATTTGGGAACAACAGAAGAAGACATGCCCCCAGTCAGCAGGAGAGAGGATGAAGATGGGCAGCCCTGAGTGCCCACTGGAGTAAGCTTAGATGAGGAGCATAACAATGTCATGGCAGGTGATGCCATCGTAGAGGCAGCGTAAGACAAGAGCATTCGAACAGCATTCAACCTTTCATATTTTAGTTTAGCCTTGTGGTAAGACAGCCTGTCCAGGTTCTTGTACTCCATAATTTTCCACTCCTTTTGGAGTACCGTGCCGTCTGGCAAGCAGGGGGAGTGGTGCACTCCACAGTTAACATCGGTGGGAGGAGGTGCACATGGAGTATTTTGATGCAGTGAATGTCCACAGTCTCTACACGTGGCACTGAAATTGCACTGGGAGGACATGTGCCCGAATTTACAGGATTTGAAGCACCACATAGGGGGAGGGATGTAAGATTTGACGTCACATCGGTATACCATCACCTTTACCTTTTCAGGTAACGAATCACCCTCAAAGGCCAAGATGAAGGCACCAGTGGCAGCCCTATTGTCTTTAGGCCCCCTATAGAGGCGCCAGACAAAGTGAACATTCCATCATCCCAAATTAGTGCATAGCTCATTGTCGGATTGCAACAGGGGGTCGTGATGAAAAATAATTCCCTGAACCATGTTGAGGCTTTTATGGGGAGTGACCGAAACAGGAATATCACCCAGCTAGTCACAGGCGAGTAACACCCAGGACTGGTTAGGGGATGCCACCTGAATCCAAAACCAACCTATTACACATTTTGGACAGCACTGTCATTTCCCCAAACTTGTCCTCCAGGTTCTCAACAAAAAACAGAGGCTTCATATCCAAAAAGGAGTTGCCGTCAGTTCTGCTGCATGCTAGGCCTAAATAATGAGGTGAATATGGCACTCTTCATTCTGTAATGCTACATTCCTCCCATGGTGTTGCTATGGTGGAGAATGATTTAGGGTCATACCTATCAGCATTGTAATCAACCTTCCCTTTCTTAGAGACTGCTGGGGCCATTCGGTCCCCAGCAAAAGATGACTTAGTCCACTTCATTGTGTGTCAGCCGCCTGGATACCACCCACTCCAATTAGGGGCTCTCCCCACAGGCACCATCCAGTCACAGCAAAGGCCAGCTGGCACGATGGCCGTTGCCTGCCCCAAGAAGATGGGCATTTACTCCTTGGCATAAATGGGAAGTCTGCAGCCCAGGCATCAGTAGTGTGATTCCTGTGTTGTCAATGGACTACCATCAAATGGTTAAATGACGGCCCCACGACAACTTGTAATCTCCCCACGGAAAATTACCCTCTACCACGCAATAATTAATAATTACCAATCAAATCATCCACATTTATTCACTTTTGGAAAGTATCTGATCGGATTTTCTAGGAATATATGCGCCGACAGCTCGTCGACGCCAAGGTATTTTTCTAGTACGTTTATTCTTTGGAAGAATAGAGATACATATATGTGTTCTCCATGGTTGTTAGGGAGGAATAACGAGGACAGCTTCGGAAGTATCTGTTGGAAGATTGTCGGGCTGCTAAAGGAGACAGATTTGCTCTTCTTCTCGCTAAAGCGAGCTATTAACGTTTGTGCCACTAGCGGGTTATTTGGAGAGAGAGAAAAACTGTAAACGCAAATTAAGTAAGACTTGGAATCAACAGAAAACGGAACATGTACTGGAGATGGATTGAATATACAATTTTTCCTCAGAAATAAGGTTTGTGACCTTTTTATTCTAGAGTGAATGACGAATGAGTTCTCTGTCTGAATCATTGATAATTGTTTTGGCCCTGTAATTAGTGGGGAAGTTTCAGTTGTGACGAAGAGAGCCTGCAATCACCGCTATTTTATAAAATCTTCCAAAAAGGCTTCGGACACATCTGAAATTCTAAATCTGTCGTAAAATGAACGAATAGTTCAAACGATCGATTTTCCCAACTGAATGCAGCGCTTAACAATAATAATAGATATAAAGATCTTTTACAGCAAGCCAGCCGCTGAATATTAAGACGAAGGGCTCCACCAGAGATTCTATTGGGCTGAGTTCACGTAATTAAATAATATATTTAAAACTGTATATAGATAAAGGACAGAGAGAGAGAGAGAGAGAGAGAGAGAGAGAGAGCGGATGAAATTAGAGACAATACGCAGAATCCTCCATTAGTATAATTGTTTGCCTGTCTTATCACGGATCAGCCTAAAGATAGAAACAGGAGGCCCTTACTTTGCTATACAGGTTCATGTGTGAGAGACATTACACCAAGTTAGCGGCAAGCTGCATTCACATACTTTCATCATTTACAGTATAATCCATTATAATGGCGACCGTGACAGGACTCGAACCTGCAATCTTCGGATCAGATGGCAAATTATTACAAACTAGTAAATGGCGTATTATTTTTCCGCTGTGGAAGGCCAAACAAAGTCCGTTGGTGTGTTTGTAAACCTGAGGCGCAAATAGAGAAACTTGTATGGTTTACTCATTTAACCTGTGGGCATTTTGGTGCGACAAAATGTGCAGACAAGATAAGTGGGTACTGTTATTTTCCCAACATAAAGCGCAGAGTGCATGAGGTTTTAAAGAAATGCATAATCTGTCAAAAAACAAAGCCGGATTCAAAAGGGAGTAAGCACCCATTATGCTCTATATTAGTCCAAGAACCAAAAGAATTAATTTCGTGCAATCTGTGTGGACCGTTACCTACTTCAAGAGGTGGTGTTAGATATGTGTTGGCTTTTCTCGATATGTGTACGAAATACGTAAAGCTATACCCGATAAAGGTGGCTACAGTCAAAGTAATTGTATTAAGATTGGTAAGGGATTATCTTCCACATGTTGGTACCCCTAAAGCGATCATAACAGACAATGCCAAGATATTCACGGGACTCCGATGGAAACAGACTTTGTCTCAAGTCGGTGTGAAACACATACTAACATCATTTTACCACCCACAAGGTAATTTGGTTGAGAGAATTTTTAGAGAGTTCAATCGATTTATGAGGACGTATTGCCATAATAAGCAGACTGCGTGGGCAAATTATGTGGAAGAGTTTGAGCAGATATACAATAACATGCCCCACTCCTCAACTGGATATACACCTCATGAATTGATGTTCGAAGCAAAAGAGGAAAACTTCTGGACTGACCATATGCCCAAAACTCAGGAAACTGAGATGCCTTGGGAAGAAAAAATAAGACAAGCCATCATAAATATGACGAAAAAAGCTGATCAGAGAAAACAACAATTTGACAAATTAATCAAGAGGGTACAGACATACTGGGTCGGAGAAAAGGTACTAGTCAAAAGACATACCAAATCATCCTTAATAAAGAAAAGTATAAAGAAATGGGAGTTACTATATACTGGCCCATACATTATCCTACAAATTCCGAATCCTGGGGCTTATCTATTAGCATACCCGGGATCGAACAAAATAAAAGGGTTATTTTCCCATTACGACTTGAAAAAATTTAATGAAGATTAGAAGATAGGAAGGAATGGTGTTGCGAGTGACAGAGATGAACGCTCGTAAAAAACATAACAATAAACTGTGTGTGTAGTGTTAGAAAACTTTAAATGGAAATAATTAATCAGTGACATAGACTATAGAAATAGTGACTAACTATTACTATCGAGTGTTGCAAAGATGATAGTGAAGATAGGCTTCACCTGTGTTTGGGTGAACATGGAACTTTAGCATTGCTAATGTCATCAAGATTTATAAAGGATCTAACTGACCTTCAAGAACAATGAAATGTTCCACGGAAATGACGCTGAATAATCAAAGGAGGTTCCGAGTGAAGGTTCATATATAATTTCAAGTGCACACTTAGATGTGTAAACGTGTGAAGGGATGTGTTAAGGCAATGAATCATGAGTGACGGTTAACGCCGCAAAGATGATTTCCCGCGCAAAACAGTTGACATCGGCGCGAGAGTCAGAATCGATATAGATGACACAGATATGCTTTGTAAGAGACTCGCACCAAACGCGAGGGTAAACTGATTCATGTTGAACTTTAAAAAGAAAAGGTGTTATAATTAGAAGTTAAGAGGTTTTAATTTATTATTGAATGTTTAAAGAAAGTAATATTCGTAGAATTAGTAGTTATTTAATGGATTGTGTTCGTTTGGAATTTTTGTTTGAAAGAGAAAAATCCATTTCCATATATGTGCATGTGTGAACGCCGTATGAATCAGAAAATAAATGAAAGAAGTGAATCCGCATTCCTCAATGCTAATAACTTTTACATTTCAACAATCAATTGGAGAAATATGTGTATTTAAGATAAAAAGTTTTTGAGTATAGATAAATTATATGACTTTCAAGGAAATCAGGGATTATGTCTTTGTATAAAATGAACCACACTTTCCATTATTCGATGATTTGAATCCAAAATCTACTGTAAGTTGCATGAATCCTTTAAATTACGAAGAACAAATCACTGACAGAAATGTGTCAGAACTTTCGGACTTATAAGCACAAGTGGGGACGCAAAGTCCAAAAGAGTATTCAAACTAGAATAAATATGAGGATGTTTTGGCAACAGCATTAGTTAAAGGTGAAATTCCTTGAAGTACATCGTAAGAAAAGGGATGCATGAAGCCATAAGGATTTTGCTTTCAAAAAGGAGAATCTTGGACGGTGCAACCTAACCAGTTCTCTTACAGGAAGAGTTTCCCCTTTTATCATTGCTAATTCTTTTGGAATGAATGTTGCATGTGAAATCGGGTATCCCTGTTCCTTCTACTCTTCCCATTGGGGGCCACGTAGAAGACCGACTACAAAGTGGGCCGCGTAGAAGACCGACTACAAAGTGGGCCGCGTAGAAGACCGACTACAAATGTGGACATCGGGGACATGCAAGACCCGGGGGAGTTTTAGCACCGCAAGAGATTGTCCTAGGAACAAGATTGTAAAACGAAAACTTACGTTATTTATTGTAAAATGTTTTTTTTTTTTTTTGCTAGAGGCACAAACCACTCTTCTCCAAAGCGTTATATAAATCGATCCCTATCTTTCCTTTAGAGATCTATTTCCAAAATTATTTTTTTTCCTTCTATAGGCTTTCCTATCTTCTATGTACCGTAAACTGGGGGTCTAGGCTTAAGAGGTTTTCCAAGGTTTCCCTGCTTAAGAAAGTTCCCAAATGGGTAGACCCTGATAACAATTTCATGAAAGATCATCTTCCTTGGTTGTGCACAGCAGACATAACACCTTGATGCACGTAAAAGCAATACAGCCGCGAAACCTGTCTCTTCATTTCTTCTGTTTTCAATATTTCTTTTCTTCGTCTGTCTTAAACATAATATTCTTTTTCAGTCGGAGGACTGACAATTATCACTTCCGGGTTATCCACACTAATAGATAGCTCGCGAAGTGTGTTCGGCAAATAAAAATTGAGCTCACAAACTTCGCTCGCTGCGAGGGGCGTTGTAATCTCCCCACGGAAAATTACCCTCTACCACGCAATAATTAATAATTACCAATCAAATCATCCACATTTATTCACTTTTGGAAAGTATCTGATCGGATTTTCTAGGAATATATGCGCCGACAGCTCGTCGACGCCAAGGTATTTTTCTAGTACGTTTATTCTTTGGAAGAATAGAGATACATATATGTGTTCTCCATGGTTGTTAGGGAGGAATAACGAGGACAGCTTCGGAAGTATCTGTTGGAAGATTGTCGGGCTGCTAAAGGAGACAGATTTGCTCTTCTTCTCGCTAAAGCGAGCTATTAACGTTTGTGCCACTAGCGGGTTATTTGGAGAGAGAGAAAAACTGTAAACGCAAATTAAGTAAGACTTGGAATCAACAGAAAACGGAACATGTACTGGAGATGGATTGAATATACAATTTTTCCTCAGAAATAAGGTTTGTGACCTTTTTATTCTAGAGTGAATGACGAATGAGTTCTCTGTCTGAATCATTGATAATTGTTTTGGCCCTGTAATTAGTGGGGAAGTTTCAGTTGTGACGAAGAGAGCCTGCAATCACCGCTATTTTATAAAATCGTCCAAAAAGGCTTCGGACACATCTGAAATTCTAAATCTGTCGTAAAATGAACGAATAGTTCAAACGATCGATTTTCCCAACTGAATGCAGCGCTTAACAATACTAATAGATATAAAGATCTTTTACAGCAAGCCAGCCGCTGAATATTAAGACGAAGGGCTCCACCAGAGATTCTATTGGGCTGAGTTCACGTAATTAAATAATATATTTAAAACTGTATATAGATAAAGGACAGAGAGAGAGAGAGAGAGAGAGAGAGAGAGAGAGAGAGAGAGAGCGGATGAAATTAGAGACAATACGCAGAATCCTCCATTAGTATAATTGTTTGCCTGTCTTATCACGGATCAGCCTAAAGATAGAAACAGGAGGCCCTTACTTTGCTATACAGGTTCATGTGTGAGAGACATTACACCAAGTTAGCGGCAAGCTGCATTCACATACTTTCATCATTTACAGTATAATCCATTATAAACTGACGGGCTACTGTGTTAGATATTGGGTGCGGAGAAATCCAAAAGAGTCATGAGGGCAAAAGAGGACAGTAGGCAATGCAAGAAAATGACATACTCTGGAACGTGTCCTCACCCAGATTGTTGAATTGCAGGTGGAGATGCAAAGCCATGACAATAAGAATTGCAGGAGATCTAATCTAATGTCACTATGGATAACTGGTGCAACAAGCAAGGCATCCTCCCCCAAATGGCTCGCACTTTGGATAATGAAAGATGTGTAGGTCAAACCTTTAAAGGGGACCATAACTGATTAGGCTGAAAAGTGGGAGACAGCTTTTAGTCACCTCTTATGACAGGCAGGAATACCTTGAGCCTATTCTAACCACTGAACCCGCAGGGGGTTTTGCCAACACCACAACATCGCCTACAGTGCCTCTCCTGGGCTTGTGACCATATCAGTTGGGCCCTAGATGACTGAAAACTGTGGCCTGGTTAGATGAGTCATTTCAGTTGGTAAGAGCTAATGTTAGGGTTTGAGTGTGGCACAGACCCCATGAAGCCATGGACCCAAGTTGTCGTGGAAAGCACTGGCTCCTTTGGTCCAACTGAACTCATCATTCACTGGGAATGGTTTAGTTTGTCTTAACCAATAGGAATGGCCCACTAGTGCAAAGACCTGAATTTCATGAGCGTCAATGAAATGGAACTGCTGTTTACTGATGATATACTGCCTTCCTTGATGAGTCATATTTTCTCCTTTATGGGACAAATTAAAATCTTTACATCTGGTGATAAAGGTTGAAAAACAAACACTTTTCAAACAATTTTGGAAGAAAGAAATTTGATGGAGATGCTATTGTTGATTGCAAACTTTTATTTTGCCTCTGAACGGAGGATGCTTGGAGGGGGAGCTAGCATCCGGCTCAAGTGCTATGTGGTGGGGCAAGCCTGCCTCCATCTCCCACAGCAGCCAGCTTAAAGCTTAAGTACTCTTTGAATGACAGTCTTCCTTTTTCATACAGGAGTAGTTGGAATACATGAAGTTCATGGTGAGCCTAGAGAAGGACCATGTACAGTCTGTTCACTCATTTTTGTAAATGATATTGTAAATCATAACAAACAACAATGCTGACAAATCAACAATGGATTCATAATGGATTGGTGCACAGTACTGTTACAAAGCTAAGTTAGCCAAAGAGCATAAACATTCCAGAGTCACACAAAGTGAACAGATCTCTCTTGGCCACAGAGGAGCCAAGATAAAGTGTGTGGCCAGTATGGTTTGAGAAATGATTAAAAAGCATACTTTAGGACTGTTAACCCCTGCAGCAGCCACTCTTGACCGATTTACATATCCAGCCTTGGATAGCACACTGACCCATGTATGATTATTTTCTTACCTAAAGGAATAACTCCTTCAGCAACATAGCACATTTCGCCACATGTGTAGAGGATTTCAGAAAAGCCTCGATAACCGTGATCAGAATTTCAGTGTGCTTCGCTTGGTGCTTGATTCCCCATCTGAAATTTTGTAAGATAATTTCTATCATCTTGTTTGCTCTGTAAATCCTCTATAAACCAGTCTTCAACAACTGTGAGAACCACTAAACACAGCTTGGCTCTATGTATCTGTGGAGCCCTGTCAGTACCTCAGTGCTTCACTTTCAGCTAGCTCATCTTCAGTTCACCCCTAAAAGCAGTTACTATGGGTACAAGTATATTTACATAATAAAATGACTGCAAACTATAGTAAAAGATAAAGCAAAGTGAAATTAGAAATATGCTGTAATTACATGAAGCAATCCGGTCTTTGATATTTTGTTGTGAGACAACATTCTTCTCCAACATTTAATAATATAATTATTGCAGTATGTTCTGTTTCAAATTCAACAATCCAGACTGCATGTGAAAGTGTTAAAAAGTATTATCTTTCATGGTGTCTTCTTTTTCTCTTCCATCTCTTTAGTAGTCTCACCTGACACGGGTAAGGTAAATACATCGTAAATTTGTGTAACTGTTGCCAACATCTCACAGGCATCCTATGATCCATGTGACATGAGGTCTGTGTCAGTATACTATGTGATCCAGCTACTGGGGCTACAAAAGGGTAGTCACAGCAGGCTGTAAGCCACTTCAATATTCACCCATGCTACCTTTCTGCAGTGGTCTCAGTGGTCTTTTACAAACAACTGTGTAATTCTTTGGATTAATTTGGCTTGCTGCTCTGACTTTGCCTGTATCCATTACATAGGACTTGGACTGTGATATGTTTTCTTCTTGTGGCTTGTCTACTTAAGCTTCTGCTGAACTTATTCACTGTCCAGTTTATGATTCCCCATTTATAACAAGCTTGTATCAAGTTTACTTTGTGAAAAATATTGAGTGCTGTCTATGAAAACTGAACGAGAGGCTGGACAAATCACATTAGATGAACTTTTGTCTAAGAAATGTGGAAGTCATTCAAAGTTACTGGGACTGCAGTAGTAGCAGACAGTATAAATATTGCACTTCCTAAAGCCCATCACGGAAATTTCAGCAGTGGCATCATTTCCAGGCATCTCGGTGTTTCCATTATTTTACAAACCCAATGAGAAATGAGACATGTGCCATAGGTGACTGACACCAAATTTCCAGGCAAGTCAATTTACTGACCCTCAGCAACAATGGATTTTTGCTATCAACAAATCTGCATCTGTATAGTTGATGAAGTGTTAGTACGATTTATGGCATCAGCACATGCTATAGTCTCATGGTGGTTTTATGAGGTGAGGGAAAAAGTTGGCTTATACCTCAGTGTCAATATCACTTGTATGACTCAATTTGGAAAACATTTAGTGAATTGTATACATAAAGTCCTGAAGCACAAAGCTGATGTAAATCATGAAATTAATTTGAAAATCTTTGAATCATATGTCACTGATGCTTTGATGCATACCTTAAAACACAATGTGAGTGTGGAGAAACGAAGACATTCACACATAATGGCTTCAGTATTTCCAAGTCACTGAGAAGAACAGTAATGGTGGGAGTTCTGTTGTATATGCTAATATTTATGTGCACTTGTTACATGCTAACTGCAATTTTTTGAGTGGTGATAAGAACAAGGAGTTCGTGCACTCGTTTCTAAGGGAAATTGAACTATTATGATGAATGCTGGAGTTGAAAATTGCTTTGTGCCAAATGCAAATAAGGACAACTCTCATAATTGCTATATCTGTGATTAGCCAGATATCAGCACACATCAGCACCTAGGAGAAAATGGGTGAAGTCACAAGACAGAATGGCTGCCTGCAGAAGAGGACACAATACCAAGCAGTAGTTGAACTAAACAAAACTGACTGATGGCAGACAAGACATAAACTAGGCCAAGCCCAAAGCAATCAGATTTACTTAAAGTTTTTACTCGGTACTCTAATGAGCATTCAAAAAGACGTAGGCTGCGTATTTTTGTAATACATATAAAATATAAATATATATGTAATACATAAAGTCCATCATCCCAGCCGAGTGTGTCTGAAGGTCCGTCGGATGGTATGGAAATCAATGACGGCTGCTAATTTTCGAAATTTTTGGTAACAACAATTCCACTTTACATACTATGTATATATTTATATAATATGTAAAAACAAAGATGATGTGACTTACCAAACGAAAGCGCTAGCAGATCGATAGACACACAAACAAACACAAACATACACACAAAATTCAAGCTTTCGCAACCAACGGTTGCTTCATCAGGAAAGAGGGAAGGAGAGGGAAAGACGAAAGATGTGGGTTTTAAGGGAGAGGGTAAGGAGTCATTCCAATCCTGGGAGCGGAAAGACTTACCTTAGGGGGAAAAAACGACAGGTATACACTCGCAGACACACCCATATCCATCCGCACGTGCACAGACACAAGCAGACATTTGTAAAGGCAAAGATGTCAGTCGAGGCGGAAGTACAGAGGCAAAGATGTTGTTGAAAGACAGGTGAGATATGAGCGGCGGCAACTTGAAATTAGCGGAGGTTGGTAAATCAAGCAACTGACCTGCCTACACCCTGAAGCTTTCTATGTGGGAATGACGAGCAACAAGCTGTCCATTCGCATGAATGGACACAGGCAGACAGTTTTTGTTGGTAATGAGGATCACCCTGTGGCTAAACATGCCTTTGTGCACGGCCAGCACATCTTGGCACAGTGTTACACCCTCCGGGTTATCAGGATACTTCCCACTAACACCAACCTGTCAGAACTCCAGAGATGGGAACTTGCCCTTCAGTATATCCTCTCTTCTCGTTATCCGCCAGGCCTCAACCTCCGCTAATTTCAAGTTGCCGCCGCTCATATCTCACCTGTCTTTCAACAACATCTTTGCCTCTGTACTTCTGCCTCAACTGACATCTTTGCCTTTACAAATGTCTGCTTGTGTCTGTGCATGTGCGGATGGATATGGGTGTGTCTGCGAGTGTATACCTGTCCTTTTTTCCCCCTAAGGTAAGTCTTTCCGCTTCCAGGGTTTGGAATGACTCCTTACCCTCTCCCTTAAAACCCACATCTTTCGTCTTTCCCTCTCCTTCCCTCTTTCCTGATGAAGCAACCGTTGGTTGTGAAAGCTTAAATTTTGTGTGTATGTTTGTGTGTGTGTCTATCGACCTGCCAGCACTTTCGTTTGGTAAGTCACATCATCTTTGTTTTTAGATAATTTTTCCCACGTGGAACGTTTCCCTCTATTATATTTGTATAATATGTATATTAAGAAAATATATAGCCTATATCCTTCCAAGTGTTTGTTAGAGTACTGTGTAACATTGATCAAGACCGTTTTGAGATTTTTGGTAACAACTTTTCCACTTTATATATTATATTTGCAGGATGGCCAGAACCGAGGTGAAAAGTTTGCAAGTGTGTTGCAGGAGAGGTTTGCTGAGAAACAATTACTAAGATAAAATTTTGATATGTTAAACTTCCTGGCGATTAAAACTGTGTGCCGGACCGACACTCGAACTCGGGACCTTTGCATTTCGCGGGCAAGTGCTCTGCCAACTGAGCTACCCAAGCACGACTCACGCCCCGTACTCACAGCTTTACTTCCACCAGTACCTTGTCTCCTACCTTCCAAACTTTACAGACGCTATCCTGCAAATGCAGGACTAGCAGTCCTGAAAGAAAGGATATTGCAGAGACATGGCTTAGTCACAGCCTAGGGGATGTATCCAGGATGACATTATCACTCTGCAGCGGAGTGTGCGCTGATATGAAACTTCCTGGCAGATTCAACTGTGTGCTGGACCGACACTCGAACTCAGGACCTTTGCCTTTCGCGGGCAAGTGCTCTACCAACTGAGCTACCCAAGCATGACTCACGCCCCGTACTCACAGCTTTACTTCCACCAGTACCTTGTCTCCTACCTTCCAAACTTTACAGACGCTATCCTGCAAACAATGCAGGACTAGCACTCCTGAAAGAAAGGATATTGCGGAGACATGGCTTAGTCACAGCCTAGGGGATGTATCCAGGATGACATTATCACTCTTCAGCGGAGTGTGCGCTGATATGAAACTTCCTGGCAGATTAAAAATGTGTGCTGGACCGACACTCGAACTCAGGACCTTTGCCTTTCGCGGGGAAGTGCTCTACCAACTGAGCTACCCAAGCACGACTCACGCCCCGTCCTCACAGCTTTACTTCTGCCAGTACCTCGTCTCCTACCTTCCAAACTATACGGAAGCTCTCCTGCAAACCAGGCACCACTGGCGGAAGTAAAGCTGTGAGGCTGGGGCATGAGTCGTGCTTGGGTAGCTCAGTTGGTAGAGCACTTTCCCGCGAAAGGCAAAGGTCCCGAGTTCAAGTCTCGGTCCGGCACACAGTTTTAATCTGCCAGGAAGTTTCATATCAGTGCACACTCCACTGCAGAGTGAAAATTTCATTCCGGAAACATCCCCTAGGATGTGGCTAAGCCATGTCTCCACAATATCCTTTCTTTCAGGAGTGTTAGTCCTGCATGATTTGCAGGAGAGCTTCTGTAAAGTTTGGAAGGTAGGAGATGAGATACTGGTGGAAGTAAAGCTGTGAGGCTGGGGCGTGAGTCGTGCTTGGGTAGTTCAGTTGGTAGAGCACTTGCCCGTGAAAGGCAAAGGTCCCAAGTTCAAGTCTCGGTCCGGCACACAGTTTTAATCTGCCAGGAAGTTTCATATCAGTGCATACTCTGCTGCAGATTGAAAATCTCATTCTGGATTTGATATGTTGCACCATTTCCAATTTATTTAACACTGAAATTAGCCAGTCAGGTTGATGTTCACGCATATTCCAGCAGCCTGCCAAAGGTGGTGCTGCCCATCTTCATTTGGTTAGTTGGAACTTGAATTTGCATGCATGATGGACAGATTGGCTATCTTTAATGCTAAATAACTCAGAAATGGCGCAAAGCACCACATATTTTTCTTAATTATTTCTCAGCACAACCTACTCTGCAACACCTTACAAGCTTTTCAGAATGTTCCTGACTACCCTGTATATTTATATATTATCTAAGGGGAGATCGGAAAGTTGCCTATTTATTTATTTTTTTATTTACACTGATGATGACTGACAACCCTTCGAAATTAGATCAAAATAAATTCACTGAATGCGAATAACTAAGTCAGCTGTATTCGGTACAAACATTGTACCTGTTGGTTATGTATGAAAATTTGTGTCAGACCAGGACTCGAACCCAGATTTCCCCCTTATTGTAAGTGGTCCCCTTATCATTAGGCTATCAGTGTATGCCTCTGGGAGTTCCCCTTACTTCCATGTGTCGTACTTCTTACTCCCTATACGATAGTATCTTACATTTATCACTAAATGCTTAGAGCTTAACTCTGTATTCTCGCATTAATGAGAATAAGACTGTGGGGAATCAAGACATATGACTTATCATCTAGTGCCGGCCTTGGAACATAATATTTACACTGATGATAATTGACAGCCATTTGAAATGAGGCTGAAGTAAGTTCATTGACTGAGAGTAAGATGGTGTCATTTGCATTAGGTACAGATGTTCTAACTATTGGTGACATGGAAATTTGTGCCAGAGTGGGACTCCAATCTAGATATCCCACTTATCATGAGTGCCATTAGGCTACTCATGCACTACTCCCCAATCGACCCAGACTTCCACAGGTCACACTGTCTACAACTCTGCAACATGTTAGAGTCACAGTCTGGTAAAAATTTTCAAATGCCACCAACAGGTAGAAAATCTGTACCTACTACAGCTGATGCCAATTAATTCACATCCAGCAAATTTATTCTGAACATCGGTCAATTATTATCAACATAAATTTTGTATGTTAACCGGGGGCCTAGAAACGACGGAGTGACTCCATCCCCAATGCAGCCACAGTGGTCCACAACCCCACGACGACTACCACAGTCCACTTCACTCCTCCACTGCCCAACACCGAACCATTCTTTCAGGGTTATTGTGCATTTCTGTTCCCGGTGGAGTCCCCCAGGGAACGTTTCACAGCAGACGAGTGTAGCCCCTATGTTTGCGTGGTAGAGTAATGATGGTGTACGCGTACGTGTAGAACTTGTTTGTGCAGCAATCGCCGACATAGTGTAGCTGAGGCGGAATAAGGGGAACCAGCTCGCATTCATCAAGGGAGATGGAAATCTGTCTAAAATCCATCCACAGATTGGCTGGCTCACTGGACCATGACACAAGTCCACTTGGCAGGTTCATGCCGGGGACCAGGTGCTCCTTCCCAACCCGGAAAGCTGTGCGTTAGACCGCATGGCTAACCAGGCGAGCAACGTAATTATTACATGATCAGGTGGGAACTGGATAATAATTCATAGGTCTCAATTCCCCATTGTCTTATTCTCACTAATGCAAAAATAATATGGTATAAGGATGTAGACATTAACGTAAATATTATGTGCCGAGAAGGGCACTAGATGATAATTTACAGGTCTTGATTCCCCATAGTCTTGTTCTCACTAATGCAGGAATACAGAATTTAGCTGCGATCATTCAGTGATGAAAGTAAGAGATTACAGCATAGGGCTGTAGACAGTGTGACATACGGAAATTTAGGCAACTGCTCGCGGTAAGCAGGAAATCTGGGTTCGAATCCTGGACCCCAAAAAATTTTCACATGTCACCAACAGGTAGAACATTTGTACCTAATACAGCAAATTTACTTCGATCAAAAAGTTTCCACTTGAAAGCATTGCTGCAGTGTATATGCAACATAGCGTGACTCCAATGCAGATATATAAGCACTGACATGTAGGCAAAGGATTAGTGTGGCATTCATGTCTTTATGACATGCACATAGTAAATGTGGAAATGTGATCTATGGCAATGTTACTATCACACGTCTCCAAACAGGACCAAAGGGCTGTTATTCTTTTCTTGGTTGCTAAAGGACAAACACTTGTAGGCATCCATCAGAGAATGAATAATATGTATGGAGCAGCATGTCTGTCAAAAACCACTGTTGTGGAGTGGTACATCAAGACCATGCTGGGTGCTTTGCACATCATAATGCACATACCCATGTCACAAATGTCATAAACCAGAAATTATACCAACTTAAGTGGGAGACACTCAAGCACCCATCTCACAGTCCATATTTCTTGTAATGCAGTTATCACACCATCAGTTCCTTAACAAAGGCATTGAAGATTTAACAACTCATGTCAGATGAGGATGTGGAACAGGCATTTACAGACTTCTTCACAAAACAGGACCTGGTGTTTTACTAAATGAGTATCATCAACCTGGTTCATCAGAAGGATGATTGCCTCACTGCTCTCAGAGTTTTACCTGTTTGGCTTACCAAATCTGGACTGTACAGTCTTCAAACGGTAACTTTCTATTGCCCCTTATAAATATTAAAAAATATACAGGGTGATTCAGCTGCACCTACTGATGTCGTTTTATGCAACCCCACATGACAGAACAATGTTGTTGGCCAGTTTGCTCAGCAGATGTGAAGCACACTGTCAAAATGACAGAGAGTAACGGATAAATTACACAATGCCTATTGCACAAAGTTTATTTATGATACTGCTTTAGCACATTAATGCAGTGAGGCATATGTTATTCTTTTCACTGGGTTATATACTGGAATGTTGTCACTTCCATGCTTCCTTTTGACATCTCCTGTTGTTTTTGATTGTGTTACACACTGTATAAGGCAACATTTCTGAACCGTCAGAAAAAGATTAAGCACTGTAAACAGAATAAACTTACAGAGACATTCAAACCCCACAACTTTTTGAGGACAACTTCTTCCTGCATCAGTATGAGACTAGACGTAGGGCAATGTGATGTTATATTCAATGCAAGAGCGACGCTACACAGCATCTCCAAGGCAATGATGAAGTGGGGATTTTCCCGTATGACCATTTCATTTCTGGAGTGTACCGTGAATGTCATGAATCGAGTAAAACATCACATCTCTGACATCACTGTGGCCGGAGAAAGATCCTGCAAGAATGGGACCAACAATGACTGGAGAGAATCATTCAACATGACAGAAATGCAACTGTTCCGCAAATTGCTGCAGATTTCAATGCTGGGCCACCAGCAAGTGTCAGCATGCTAACCATTCAACAAAACATCATTGATATGGGCTTCCAGAGCTGAAGACCCACTCATGTACCATTGATGACTGCATAACACAAAGTTTTATGCCTCACCCCCCCCCCCCAAAAAAAAAAAAAAAAAAAAAAAAAAAAAAAAAAAATGAAATTGGACTGTTGATGGTTGGAAACAATTGCCTGGTCAGACAAGTCTCGTTTCAAATTGTATCAAGCGGATGGACGTGTATGGGTATGGAGACAACCTCATGAATCCATGGAGCCTGCATATCAGAAGGGGACTGTTCAAGCTAGTGGAGGCTCTGTAATGGTGTGGGGCATGTGCAGTTCGAGTGATATGGGACCCCTGATACATCTAGAAATGACTCTAACAGGTGACATGTAGATAACTATCCTGTCTGATCATCTGCTTCCATTCATGTCCATTGTGCATGCTGACAGACTTGGGAAGCAATTCCAGCAGGACAATGCGACACCCCACACATCCAGAATTGCTACAGAGAGGCTCGAGGAACACTCTTCTGAGTTTGAACACTTCTGCTGGCCACCAAACTCCCCAAACATGAAAATTATTGAGCATATCTGGGATGCCTTGCAACGTGCTGTTCAGAAGAGACCTCTACCCCTTTGTGCTCTTACAGATGTGATATAGTATCTCTCTAAAGAGTAACACCATATATACTATATCCATATATTTTAAAAAATGATAACCATGTTAAGGTACATATATCTATTGTTACCTTACATTAGTTTATTAGTCTTAAAATTGACAAGTCGCCCATTATAATTCCATTTGCTAACACTCATCCAAAGCTTTGAGAGGAAACTTACATCAATTATGTGGCTGTTGCCTGTATGGATACTGTTCCTGATACAGATGTAGTGCAGATTGCACAAAACGACATCAGTAGGGGCAGCTGAATCACCCTGTATAGCATATGTCCACCTGAATATTCATTAGAACTTCATGTAAAAAACTGAGATAAATCAGATAAGAACTTTTCGTGATTTTTGGATACAATGTTCCCATTTATATGTTAAATATATATTTATAAATTGCACAGGGTGATTAAAATTAAAGTTAAACTTTCAAAACGCTGTAGAAATAACACCACTGCTCAGAATGACGTCAAATTGCAACGGAGTGTTATCAGAGAAGGGAGAAATTATGGCAGTAGAAAAAAAATAGTGGGAACATTGATCAATAGATGGTGCTGCAAGTGTCAGAATACATAAATGAATAAACCTGCCATTCGCACGGCCCATTGAAGTTGGTATAAACACGGCAGGTACACGGCTTTTCCTCCTTTCGCATCTGTGACTTTTGCAATTACTGTCTCAATGCAGGATCGCGCTGTGCTTGTAAAGTTGTATTACAAGAATGATGAGTGTGCACACATCGCTCTGCAGAAAGTTCCAGACACAGAAGGTTTTGAGGAAAGGCATTGGTTTGATGACTGCTGTAGGTCTGGAGAAAATGATTCGGAAATTTGAAAAGATGGGTTCTTTTGGTGTGCAACCTGGTAGAGGGAGGAAACGAATTGATTTGATGTCTGTGGAAGCAGTGGCCACAGCAATGCAGGAGGAGATGAGTGGTGGTGTGTAAACATGCAGTGCATGGAGAATTGCCCAAACATTGGACATAACTGTAAGCACAGTGCATAAGATCCTATGAAACATCCTTCTTTGATAACAATTCAAAATTATCCATGTGCATGAGCTGCTTCCTGTTGACCTGCCAGAAAGAGATACCTTTCCTTTAGAATTTCTTCCTCACATGGAAATGGACAATAATAAGCCATGGAAGATTTTGTGGACAAACGAAGCCCACGTCCATCTGACAGGATACGTCAATTAGAGTGCTGCAACGCTCAGTGTTTGACCGGTCACGGCTCACCTGTTGACTGGGGGACCGAGCCGCTCGTGTCCGGCCCCATACGACTCGGCTCGGTCACATACTCACCCCATGTCTGTTGTCCGGATTCCGGACACGCGGATAACCGAGCATGACCGGTCACCGCTGACATCTCACCTCGCCTCGCCCCGGCTCGCTGCACTGCACTGTACTGTACTGTACAAATCCAAGGTCTCTCTCTCTCTCTCTCTCTCTCTCTCTCTCTCTCTCTCTCTCTCTCTCTCTTCTCTCTCTCTCACACACAGTGTATTTATCTCTCTCTCTCTCTCTCTCTATTTTAATACAAAAGTAACGTTTCCAAGAACGGGTACGTGACACAGCTAAATTCATAAAGCACCTGGAAACTAAAATGATATTTCTATACAATCGCGGATAGAAGACGAGTCTCATTTCCAAAGAAATGATATATTTTTCCTTTCATTTATAGGAAACATTAAATATGTGCTTTCCCTGTAATATAGAAGACAACCATCTTCATAAAGAAAGCATACAAAGAACATTTAACATTTACAGATGTAGCTTTTCGTACTTTTCAATTGTTTGCAACATAAACAGAATTATAGTTATTGTTGATCAGCAGTAAATCACTAACGCGTCCCGGATTTAATTGGCTGCAGCAATTTGTTAGTAACATTCCGGCTTTACTAAAGCAGCTTTCACTAGATGCGCTTGTTGCTGGGATGCATAAAATACGTCTTGCAACTGCAGCCAAATCTGGCAGATCTGTTTCATGTCTGCTCCACCAATTTAAGATGTCATCATCATCTCCGGGGTGCATTAAAATGTAAAGACCTACTTCATCTGCTGCGGATGATCTGTTGTTCCTCCATTCCTTGAAACGATCTCTCTTTGTGGGTGGTGATGACACAGTACTTGAAGGATCTATGATAATAAACAAAAGAGACAAGTAATACAGAACTGATATCGAGATCATCGAAACGTTCCCGTAAGAGACCGATGACCTCGCTGTTTGGTCTCTCCCCCCAAACAACACGACCCCCATTCCCATAAAAACGAGGTGTTTTACGTTAATGAAATATTATACGAGTCACAACATTCCCGTTTCTCTATAATACACTTTCCACTAACTATGCAAAAACGATTATGTTAATGATTGCATGTTGTACCTGTGAACGTAGCACACATTTGTCGCACATTGCTAAGAATTTCCTGCTTTTCACTTATTTCAAGCATATTAAGATCACGGAAGGATGGCCAAAGAAACGATCTTTGTGAGGTTTCTTGCAACTGTGTTTCTTTAAATGAGTGGTTCCCGACTGGGAAAACAATAAAGTGGAGTAGTTTATGCACGATACGTACCCAGTAGACGCACTGTTTTCATCTACAACCAACAGAAATGTACTCCATACTTGGCTTTTTAGACCTTCCTGTTTCTTTAATGTGTAAACATTGGTTTCAATCTTACATCTTACTACACTGGCTTCCTTGCGCTGCATGATTACAGAGAGAGACACACCACAAATGAGAAGCCCATACTGGCTGCAGTGTCACACGGATAATAACACGTGTAAATGTGTTTGAAGTTATGTGCTACGTATTCGGTCACGGCTTCTATGCTCAGTCACAAGAACTAGTGCGGGCAGCCTATCCAGTTAGGGTGTGCTCGCCCCACCTCGTATTTTGTGCTCGCTTACTTGGTCATGCAGGACTCTAATGTCAATACACAGAATTGTTGAATATGGGCAACGGAAAATCTACACGCTAATCAACCGGTACTACTTCATCCTGAAAAGGTCACTGTGGGGTGCGGGTTTATGGCATCATTTATCACAGGGCCATATTTTTTCTAAGAGACAGGTGCTTCCGGTCCTGTTACCTGCATCATCAATGGTAAGCACTATGGGTGTCTTTTGCCCAACCACATCATTCTAGCTCTCCAACAGCGTGGATGTATGGATGAGATCATTTTTATGCAAGATGGCACACCTCCACACATTGCAAATCCAGTTAACCAGCTGCTGAAGTGCCATTTCAGAAATGCTAGAATTATCGGCCTGGCCGTCTCGATCACCTGATCCTAATCCGTGTGACTTCTGGCCGTGGGGCTATCTGCAAGATGTTGCATTCAGGGTTCCGAATGCAAACTTAGGTGCATTGAAGGCATGCATTGTGCAACACATTCTGAATGTGACCCTGGAAACACTTCTATCAATTGTGGAACATGCTGTTTGTTGATTTCAACTTGCTGCAGAAAACGATGGACAACATATTGAACATGTTTTGTGCCAGTCACACATAAATAAATATCTGAGTTGATTTTGATTCACACTTTTTATGTGGTTTTTGGCATCAGGATAGTTAAAAACTGACTTTTCCCATGCGATGTCATATGACCTTGCCGTGGTGGATCGGATTACGTAACTAACAGTATCACACCTATACACTCATGCACACTGAGCAATGTAGTTTGTTTAATGTCAAATGTACACCTTAGGCATTGCTGTGTGACTCATTTGTCATTTGTAGTTGACCAGTGTTAAGTTATAAAGCTTACAGTGCCATCTATTGCTACTATTTTGTAACTATTTTTTTTTTCTTCTGCCAAACATTTTCCCCCTTCTCCGATAGTACTCCGTTGCAGTTTGACGTCATTCTGAAAAGTGGTATTATTTCTACTACAGCAGTTTGAAAATTTAACTTTAATTATAATCACCCTGTATATGCTACAAAGATATACATCCTATGTTAATTCAAATGTTCATTAGAGTATCATGTCAAAATCTGAAGTAAACTGGACAAGAACTTTTCGAGATTTCCACTTTACATACTACACATACAACTACATTTTATATGTATTAAGACAAAATATAGCCTCTATCTATCCAAATGTTAGTTGTAGTATTGTGTAAAATTTTTAAGTAAATTAGTAAAGAACTTTTCCAGATTTCTGGCAGTGTTTCCCCATTACATATTACACATATGTTTATACATTACATATATTAGAAAAGCATAGCCTATATCCATCTGTATATTCATTAGAAAACTGTGTAAAAATCTGAAGTAAGCTGGTCAAGATTTTTTCGAGATATTTGGTAACAATGTTCCACCTTATGTACTACATATATATGTCTTTTGTATACAGAGTGAGTCTAAAAGCACTTTACAACTTTGGAATGATATAGAAATTTACTGAGATTACTCACAGGACTGGCAGGTGTGTCATTTTGTACGAAACAACCTCAAGTTTCACATAAAAGTTTCAAGTGTCACTTTGCTTTGATGTAACTACATTTGTGATGCAGCAAACATCCCACTGGTAATCAATTTCTTACCACATAGACTGCAGAAAATCAGGTGTAACTTGTGCAACGGCAACGTAGATTAGATTTTTTAGGTCCACTAAATTGGTTTGGTAGGGGAGAAACATACACATGGTCTTTAATTATACACCAGAGAAAGAAATCCAGTGGTGTCAGGTCTGGGGAGCAAGGTAGCCATATAATTGGCCCTTCATGGCCAATCCACTGAGCTGGGAACCGACTACCAAGGAAACGTCAAACTTCCATGAGAAAACGTGGTGGTGCACCATTTGCTGGTAATAAGCTATCCCATCTCAGTCATCTTCATTTGACTGCAGAATTAAAAAAAAATCAAACATACCCAGATACACATTACCAGTGACAGTTTTCTCCAAGAAGAAGAAAGGGCCATACACTTTCAGTATGCTAAGGGTACAAAACACATTAACTTTGGGGTGTGCTTTAACCATGCCACTTATATGAAATGTTGACTCATCACTGAAGAGTACTGCATCCAGGAATGTCTATCCAATGCAACATTTTGGCATGGAATTTCCCACAAGTAACCTTACCTGCATTACTAATGTGCTGTGCCTTTGTGAATCTGTATGGTTTCAAGTCTAAACAACTACACAGTACGCACCAAACACTCTTCTGTGGAATGCCAGTCTTGTGAGACAAATGTCATGTTGATTGTTGTGGACTGCAGGCAATGCTCTCCCTAACCTGTTCAATATAATCAACATGCGGGTGACCTGTTGATTTATCATATCATAGTGAACAACCCACCTCAACAAATTTCTTGTGCAACAGTACATTGTAGGCCCACTTGGAGGTTCTCTAACATATCTGGTGCGAAATTATGCTGAACAGTTATTGCAGAGTTCACTTCATGAAACCAAAACACATGGCAAGCATGTTCCACAGCAGTGAAAGCAGTCATTTTAACTGTGCACTACAATGGCACTTCTGGTGGCTGAATGTCATACTGATGCACTTCGTGAATCAAACTCGTTGTTTGCTACATAATGACACATCTACCCATTCTGTAATTTATCTAAATAAATTTCTATATCATTCCAAAGCTGTAAAGCCCTTTTTGACTCACCCTGTATATGAAGAACATATATAGCCTACATATGTCTGACTGTTTATTAGAGTATTGTGTAAGAATTGGAAGTAAATTGGTTAAGTACTTTTCAGGATTATTAGTTATAATGACTTGTCTTTATGTAGAAGTAATAGATATAATTATGGAGAACACACAAAAACTGTATGTACCAGCAATAAATAAAACATTTTCTTACAGGAAATGTTGAGAATATCCTCTTGGTTATGTCTTGTTAGAATGTACAGTGAATTGTTATTCTTAGTTTCACAACCACTGTTTGTTGTTCCTATGCAACAAAGGTAATGTTCACACATTACTCACTTTATTGCTTGTGTTTAGATGTGACTAACCTCGCTGATCTACTTGGATCAGCTGTTTAGGGTTCATCACAGACTACACGAGCACAGAGCATCAGCTGTTTAGTGTCCATCATTGACTTAGTTTCCTGTACACTTCAATGGAAGTATACTCAACCGTGGAGTTGGCAGATGCTCATTTGCTGTTTGAGTTAGCAGATGGTAATGGCTATGGTGCTCAATGTTTGTATTGGGAGTGATTTCCAGAACAATGGTACCCCAAGAGCAGGACATTTGACGCAATCTTAAGGAGAATGACAAGTTTAAGCCTACTGCTCACATCTGCGGGAGGCCTAAATGGATGAGTATACCTAACTGGAGAAAGAACTTCTTCATGCAGTTGACAACAGCCCTAGTGTCAGTGTAAGATAATTAACTGAAAATAATGCTGACCACATGACAGTCTGGAGAGTGCCATAGGAGAACCTGCTGTATCCCTACCATTTACAGCACATGCGGGCACTATGTGTAGTTACTAGTTTATTTTTGTAAATTCTTGCATGTTTGACTGCTTCCTAGGCACAGCCTCTTATTTTAATAACATTGTAACATAGAGTACCGCTGTTGTCATCGACTCTTGTATTGCACCTCGTATTGTACAGGCTTTTGTTCTGTTTGGTTAGAACATTTCAGTGTTGGTTAGACCGTCAGTGAGAGAGCACCGTGAGTTCCTACTGGGGATAATTCGAGTACACCATTCGTTTATTACATATTTTTATGAGCTTCAAACAGGAGCAGCTTCAGTAATGGATAGGAACTCTGATTGCTGTGAACAGATGTGACCTGAGTTGTTGATCCTTTGCTCAAAGATCCAGGCTGTGTTGGCTTCTGTCACACACCTTGAGGCTACTGCCAAGGGGCATCACTGTGGGGGGTCGGAGGCAGGTATGCGAGGGACGTCAAGCACATCCCACATGTCCCCCGATCAGTCCACTGCTGTGGCCACTCAGGGTACTGCATGCACTGAGGTTGATCCCTCAACTGTGGTCGAGTGGGAGATCATTCCAAAGTCTGGCAGGCAATGAAAGACTTTCTGAGGGGCCGATCATAGGGCCTCCCCGAATTGTTTGACGAAGAGGTTTCGGGCATTATCTGTGGCTGATGAAGTCTCTGAGCTGGATGCAGTCATCCTCCCTGTTCCAGAGGAAGCTTCTCGGCCTACAAGATCTGGGCATTCACAGAAGATGGGTTTGCTGGTAGTTGGGAGCTCCAACGTTAGGCACGTAATGGGGCCCCTTAGAAACATGGCTGCCAAGTAGGGGAAGGAAGCCAATGTGTTTTCCATGTGCATACTGAGGGGAGTCATTCCAAATGTGGAAAGGGTGCTTCCGGATGCCATGAAGAGTACAGGGTGGAGCCAGCTGCTGGTGGTGGCCCATCTTGGTACCAATGATGTGTGTCACTTTGAATCGGAGGAGATTCTCTCTGGTTTTGGGCAGTTAGTAGAAATGGTAAAGACTGCCAGTCTTGCTTGCAAGATTAAGGCAGAGCTCACCATCTGCAGCATCATCGACAGTACTTACTGTGGTCCTTTGGTGCAGAGCCAAGTGGAGGGTCTGACTCAGAGGCTCAGGCGGTCCTGTGACCGTGTAGGCTGCAGATTCCTTTACTTGCGCCATCGGGTGGTGGGTTTCCTGGTTCCACTTAATACGTCAGGAGTCCGTTACACACAGGAAGCAGCTACATGGGTAGAGGAGGCTGTGTGGAAGGGACTGGGCGGTTTTTTAGGTTAGAGGGTCTCAGAAAACCACAGAAAGGGCGTACTTCTAAAAGGGGACAAGTAAAGCACAGTAAGGTAGTTGTAAAAACGATCTGTATTGTAGTTATAAATTGTCATGACTGTGTTGGGAAAGAACCAGAGCTCCAAGCTCTGATGCAAAGCACTGAAGCTCAAATAGTTATAGGTACAGAAAGCTGGCTAAAGCCAGAAATAAGTTCGGCCGAAATTTTTTTACATAACCTAACAGTCGGTGGCGACTTCAATCTACGCTTAACATGCTGGAAAAACTATATGTTTAAAGGCGGCGGCAGGCATAAAATGTCATCCGAAATTGTACTGAATTCTTTCTCAGAAAATTATTTTGAAAAATTTGTTCATGAGCCCACTCGAAGTGTAATTGGTTCTGAAAGCATACTTGACCTCTTAGCAACAAATGATCCTGGAGAAATAGGTAGTATCAAGACGAATATAGGGATTAGCAACCACAAGGCGGTTGCTGCTAGGCTGAATACCATAACACCTACAACCATCAAAAAGAAACGGAAAGTACCTCTATTTAAAAAAGCTGATATAAATGCTCGTAAGGCCTTTTTAAGAGACAGTATCCACTCCTGATGTGATCACGTAAGCATAGAAAAGATGTGGAATGATTTCAGAGAGATAGTATCAACAGTAATTGAGATTAATAAGTGATGGTACTGATCCCCCATGGTATACAAAACGTGTCAGATCGCTGTTGCAGAAGCAATGAAAAAAGCATGCCAAATTTAAAAGAATGCGAAATCCCTAAAACTGGCAAAGTTTTGCAGAAGTTCGGAATATAGTGCTTGATTCAATGCGAGACGCTTTTAATAATTTCCACAATGAAACTCTGTCTCAGAATCTGGCAAAAAACCCAAAGATATTCTGGTCATATACAAAGCACACCAGCGCCAAGATGCAATCAATACCTTCACTGTGCGATAACAACGGCGATAACAACGGTGACAGTGCCACCAAAGCAGAGTTATTAAACATAGTTTTCCGAAACTCCTTCACCAAAGAAGATGAAGTAAATATTGCTGAATTCCAATCAAGAACAACTGTGAAGATGAGAAACACAGAAGTAGATATCCTCAATGTAGCAAAGCAGCTTAAATCACTTAATAAAGGCAAGGCCTCTGGTCCAGATAGTATACCAGTCAGATTCCTTTGAGAGTATGCTGCTACAATAGCTCCATATTTAGCAATTATATACAACTGCTAGCTCACAGAAAGTTTTGTACCTAAAGACTGGAAAATTGCTCAAGCCACACCAATAGCCAAAAAGGGAAATGGGAGTAATCCGCTGAATAACAGGCCCATATCACTAATGCCAATTTGCAGTAGGGTTTTGGAACACATACAGTGTTCAAACATTACGAATTACCTCAAAGAAAATGATTTATTGACACATAGTCAGCACAGATTCAGAAAACATCATTCTTGTGAAACACAACTAGCTTTTTATACCCGTAAAGTAATGAGTGCTATCGACAGGGGATATCAAGTTGATTCCATATTTTTAGATTTCCAGAAGGCTTTTGACACTGTTCCTCACAAGCATCCTCTAACCAAACTGCATGCCTATTGAATATCGCCTCAGTTGTGCGACTGGATTCGTTATTTCCTGCCAGAAAGATCACAGTTCATAGTAATAGATCGAAAGTCATCGAATAAAACAGAAGTAATATCTGGCGTTCCCCAAGGAAATGTTACAGGCCCTCTACTGTTCCTGATCTATATTAATGACATAGGAGACAATCTGAGTAGCCCTATTAGATTGTTTGCAGATGATGCAGTCATTTACAGTCTTGAAAAGTCATCAGATGAGCAAAACGAATTGCAAAATGATGTAGATAAGGTATCAGTATGGTGTGAAAAGTGGCAATAAATAAAAGTGTGAAGTTAATCACATGAGCACTAAAAGAAATCCACTAAATTTCGATTATGCGGTAAGTCACACAAATCTTAAGGCTATAAATTCAACTAAATACTTAGGGATTACAATTACAATTAACCTAAATTGGAATGATCAGATAGATATTGTTGTGGGTAGAGCAAACTAAAGACGGTGATTCATTGGCAGAACACTTATAAGGTGCAACAGGTCTACTAAAAAGACTGTTTACACCACACTTGTCCACCCTACTCTGGAGTATTACTGTGCGGTGTGGGATCTGCATCAGGTGGGACTGATGGATGACGTCAAAAAAATTCAAAGAATGACGGCTCGTTCTGTATTATCACGAAGTAGGGGAGATTGTGCCACAGACATGATACGTGAACTGGAGTGTCAATCATTAAAACAAAGGTGTTTTTTGTTGCGATGGGATCTTCTCATGAAATTTCAATCACCAGTTGTCTTCTCCAATTGCGAAAACATTCTGTTGACACCCACCTACATAGGGAGAAATGATCAACACGATAAAATAAGAGGAATAAGGTCTTGTATGGAAAAATTTAAGAACTCATTTTCCCATGTGCCGTTCGAGAGTGGAATGGTAGAGGGACAGCTTGAAGGTGGTTCATTGAATTCTCTACCAGGTAGATGTAGATCAGCAGCTGATAGCCCCGTGTGGGTACACTTCTGTGAATGGTTCATTCAACAATGTGTTAACCCTCACTTTAGCGCAAATGTGATGTTCATGGATGAGGTTTCATTTCAATGTGATAAGACTATGAAATTTCACAATCACCATGTATGGGCTGTGGAAAATTCTCATGAAATTGTGCAATTGCATCATCAACAAAGAATTCCTGTCAACAATTGGGCCAGCATTGTTGGTGACTTTTTGTTAGGACCTTGTGCTCTTCCACCT
The DNA here is from genome assembly GCF_023898315.1 of Schistocerca nitens. Classification (NCBI taxonomy): domain Eukaryota; kingdom Metazoa; phylum Arthropoda; class Insecta; order Orthoptera; family Acrididae; genus Schistocerca; species Schistocerca nitens. The sequence continues at coordinate 407,515,045 of NC_064617.1, forward strand.
ATGCTCAGCAGAGAAAGGTGCCCTGCTTTCTTAGAGAATACTCTTATCTTTTCTATTAGGGCACGTGGCTTCATGAGTGATGTACTTCATACACAATGGAGCTGCTCCTCATTTCAGTATTAATTTTCGTAGGCTTCTAGATAACAGATTCCATGATAGAGGGATAGGAAGAGGCTGACCAATTCATTGGCGTCCATGCTCACTGGATCATAACTCACTAGACTGTCAGTTGTGCAGGCATTTGAAAGCTGTTATATACAGAAACCCAATATAAGACAAACAAAGTCTTCGTGTCATACTGTGGAAGATTGTGAAGCAATATGCAGTTCTTTAGGGATATATCATCATATCAGGGATCAATGATGAAGAAGTAGATGTAGATCAGCAGCTGATTGCTACAGGAATCCTTAAAAATAGAGGACATTCTGAACATTTCATTTAGGAAAGTGTTACATAATGTGCTGAAATGTTCTTTTCCTCTGTGTCAAAATGTGGAAACTGAGCTATAACATGGAAATAAAGCATTTCTGGACTCATCTCCATGCAACATTTTCTTCCTTTACACATCAAGAATGATTCCTGAAAGTTTGGCCACACACTTTTGTCACACCATTTAGGTAATCATGGTTTGCTTATTTTTGTGTCAAGTGCTTGTGAAGGAGGGAAATATTGTAACATCTAATATAAATTTACATGCTAGTTAATCTTTTCAGAAATTATGTCTGGAATATAGCCTCCTATAGAAGTGAAATGTGGATGGTATGCAGTATAGAAATGTGGGGCTACAGAAAAATGCTGAAGATTAGACGGATAGATCAGAGAACCAATGAGAATATACTGGATTGAACTAACATTGTCTGAAAAGGAGAACTCCCAGATTTTAGTTTATAGATTTTATGAACAACATATGTGATTTAATTTTCATGTCTCATTTCTTCATTAAATTTGTTTTACAATTTAATTATACATATCAGTTGTGAATTAAACAAAATCAACATCAACTTCATACTACCGCATGGATCATTTGCTGGATATAGATCTCCAGTGGCAAGAAAGCAACACCACCATCAGCAGTCAGTCACGACTCACAATATTTTGAAGGAGTAGGCCCATTTCCTGTTGCTTCAACTGGAAGGCGTCATTCAATATCATTGAAAGATACTGACCGATTTGTACTTATATTTGATTAACTTAGTTAACAATTTCAGTTCTAAGTAGAGTACACAAAATTGCTATTGTTTGGAACTTAATTATTTTGAAATTTGCATACATGTTTTGGTAGCTTTTGGTATTTTTGAAAGCTGTGTCTATTACAAATTCTTAAGAAGAATTTGAATATTATTTCAAATAATACAAGATTTTTCTTGTCGTGAGACTAATATCTAAAAATATAATAAAAACTACTTCAATTTATAGCAAATTTTTCAAGTTTTTATAAAACCTGTTAAATTTAAAAGTGGAAGTTCTCCTTTTCAGGCAATCTAGGGCTGTATGGTACTGAACAACAGGAAAGAGAAAAAAATATCTTTTGGAATTAGCATTTCTAAAAATAAAATAATATTTTTCATTCAAAATTATGGAGAGCAGCAAGGGGTTGTTTCCTTTCTGGCTTTATTAAAGCAAATCCAGATTTCGGCTAGTAACTCGTCATTATCAGTGCAGTAATTCAGGTTTTGAACACACTATGGCATGTATCGAAAATCTGAAATACTGGATTGATAATGGCTAGTTACTAGCCAAAATCGCGATCTGCTTTAATAAAGCCAGAGAGGAAACAACTGATCAGTGCAGTAATTCAGGTTTTGAATACACCATGGCATATACCAAAAATCTGAAATACTGCATTGATAATGGCTAGTTACTAGCCAAAATCTTTATCTGCTTTAATAAAGCCAGAAAGGAAACAACTGACTGCTGCTCTTCGTCATTATGAATGTCGTGTCACAGTAGTTGAGTGCATTCCACATTCCCAATGGAAGGTAATTTGATAGTTTTCAATTCTCACTGAGGTTATCATTTTAATCAGAAAATTAAATCAAGCAATGGAAAATCCAGAATGGAATGTAACAGTATTATGAGAAGGATGATGATGATGATGTTTGGTCTGGGGGGCACTCAACTGCGTGGTCATCACTCGTATAAAGTCCCAATTTTTACACAGTCCAATTTTTTTACGCAGTCCAATCTAGCAACTGTCACGAATAATGATGATGATGAAATGATGAGGACAACACAAACACCCAATCCCCAGGCAGATAAAAATCCCCAACCTGGCCGGGAATCGAACCCCGGACCCCATGATCCAGAGACAGCAATGCTAGCCACTAGACCACATATTATGAGAAGGAAAGTTGCTGCTAACCATACAGTGGAGAAGCTGAGTCACAGATAGGCACAACAAAAAGACTCTCACAATTAAATCTTTCTTACAATCAGAAAATTATTATCTTTAAAATAAAAGAGCAACAAAATATTTAATATTTTACATATGTAACGAATGTTGCCCAAGGCAACCCCTTAGTGGCCTGCACCTTAGGCCAGGAATTTTATGATGCAGAACAAAAAATAAGGATCTATTGCTTTGTCCTGAATGTTAACACATGTTTAGTTCAGTAACATCTGAGACTATTTCTTGGCCTGCCTAAACCAATATGGGCAATGACAAAGAAACACCGAACAATCTAACAAGGTATTCCACAATGTGTAAATTAATTGCCTAGATAATATTATCATCACATGTAAAACAAACATTGAACATCTGTGAAATTTGCAACTTATGTTTCACAGACTTTCACAGTGTGGCCTTAAATATAGTCTTTCCAAATGTTGATTATTTACTTCCAACTGACAGTCACTCGCACAGAAAGCAAGAAAAGTCTGCAACTAAACAAAGACTTCTGAGTGTCTGTGGGTAAACTCAGTTATTATCCTTGAGTAATCCTTTTCAGCACCAAGATCTCACGTCCTTTAATTTATTAGAGAAAAGGCACCAAATCCTATTGATCCCAGGCCTGTCAACAGGCATTTAAGCAACTAAAAACCTTAGATAAGCACCATGTCTAGCAACATATCAACTGACACCTCTGCATGTGGAATCAGTCTAGCTACGCATACTATCATGAGATCCAACACTCTACTGAAGATGATATCCACTGTACCCTTATTACTGACAGTGGGTCACAGTTCATGGTAAATGCCTTTAAGCACATCAGTATCCACAGTGGCATCGATCATGTAAAAAAGCCTATATTTTAGTTTGCATTCAATGGCACTATGGAAAGATGTCTGCATATTTTTAAAACTCAAAAGCTTAATCAATTATGTGTGGCTACTTCTGAAGGATATTTCAATTGTTTTCTAGCAACAAACATAGCAACACTCATCAACAGCTGCAATCCAGCCAAGCTGCTTCATGGCACCTCTCAGCTCTCAATGGATGCACCTCACTCTGCTGTTCCCCCACTGGAGCTAGATGAGGACAAAGTTAGCACTCCAATTAGGGCAGCATGTTTGGCGGCACAACAGGATGAATCTGAAAACCCATAATGTTTCATCAGTGCATCAAATGGTGATGGTTGCAACAACTGGTGTCAACTACAAACACAGTGGAATCAGCTATACTGGAACTGTCTGCACCAGATGCCACTAGCTCTTGCCACCACATTCCAAGAACAACCATGGTCAGCACCACCAATGAGCCCTCAGGGCAACCAGGAACTGCCCTTCCGAGGGTTTCTGACCAGCTGTCCAAACCTCCCAATCTGAGACAATGCCCACACCAATGGAAATGCCATACTTTGCCAGCGTCTCCACTGCCTTCTCCTTTCAAGGGATGACATGGAGCAGAGATGGTCAACCACTCACTATCAGCAGCCTACCTGTGCCGTACAGTGGCAAAAGCACTTTGACCTCTCACACCAAGCATCCTTCCCCGTATTGGCCAGGAGAGGGGGAAATATATCATCAATCTGGGCAACTGCTGTGCTGCCTGGCAGGGATGCTGCAAGCTACTGGCAGGGATGCTGCTAGCTACTGGCAGAAAAGTATGGAGCAGCATATCACATCCACCGATAAAATGCTGGCTACGGTGACCGGAGATAGTGGTCATATGTGCAAGAAGTGTGTCTGCTTGTGTGAATGTGTGTGTTTTTCTTTCTTTCCTGAAGAAGGATTTGGCCTAAAGCTCAGTGTGCAACAGTCTTTTCATTGTACTTGTCTGCGACTCGATGTGTCATCTTTAAGGTGTTCAGAAATCCATTCTTTCCATAACTGTTAATATTCCAACCTGTCCTTTCCATTGCTTATGTCAAGTTAAGTGTTGAAATAAACGTTCAATGGTGTTTACAACACCTCTATCTGTTAACTGCATGGCACACCTTCACCTAACACATCATAGAAGAACATATTAACCATTTATTTGGTTAATTCAAATCATATACATGTGGCGACATGCTGCAGTGCATGCACGCTCGCCACCTTTTACCTTCAGCAGACAACAACAGCAGACAACTTGGATCGGCTGTGAGCAAAGCGGACCAACATAGTGAAATCTCTCTCCACCATGCACTGCCTTGTGGCAGCTCTGGGGTTTTTCCTGGAGAGAAGCATGCAATGGAAACAACTCCCTGACTAGCACTTCCCATGCCAATGCTGAATGATTGACGTGCTCATTTAAGTGAGATAGTGTTTTACAGTGAGTGTCCTTTGTGCTGTTTGAACTTGAAGATGAGACTTGCCACAAGGCACAGTGACTGCATTCTGGACATGTACAGCTACAGAGAAGAAGACACTGCTGAGTCTGAATCACACGCTTCACCTGAACAATGACTGCAGGCATCTGCAAAAGCCTTGCTGAGCACTAGCAGCAGAGCATTAGAATTTTGTTCATATGGACCAATTTTAGATTGTTGTTTTTCATGCCACCCCCAACAGTTTCACAGGATCAGTAGGTTACTTCTGTACCACAGAATTCTCAGGAATGAGTGCATCACAGTGGATAGTGTGCCGTATGTCCCCTGATTGCCAGTCTACCACTCCCATGCCCGTAAGTTTTACTTCCTTGTATTTGCAAGTTAGGGAATAATCGTGCATAACTGTTGACACTTTTACTTGTCACTTGCTGAAACTTCAATTCTGTGAGGTTACTATGTGCTACTGGAATCATACCCACTGGATCCATTTTTATTGCTATGTAATTTTGCTTTGGTAATGTCCCATGTTAATTTTTATGTAATTGTGTCCTGTTCCAATAAAGCTACTGAAAAATTAGAAGTACTTTCCATGTCATATTTGCCTTTTTTCCCGCTAATGCCCACACATACTAGTGTACCACTGGGCTACGTGTGCAAGGTTTGCGAGGAAAGTATTTCCCACACTCAAAACATTTGTTGAGAAAATGAGGAGGGTCTGTTGACAGTTCCTCAGTATTATGGGCAACCTTGATGAGTTGATCTTTTAATTTCAAGAATCAGACTAACACTTCTTAACAGTTGTGTTTGTGTTCAAATATTAATTTTTTCTGCTTTGTGGATATTTATTGACTGATGACACTTTAAAAAATTAAACATAACACAATGTGAAAGGTCTATGGTTCAATCCTCAATTAGTCCTAGGATTTTTCTGTGATTTTTTGTTTCCTTCACCTCTGACAATGATCTATTAATATGAAAAATACCAAGTTGAAATGTGATTTGTAGTTCACATCAAACTGTAGGTCCTCCCATAAATATCCTGACAGATCAGTTCAAAGGTGATAGGAGGCAACAGGAACATACAATTTCCAATAAGATCAAACCTGTGGTATCCATGACAACCTTCAGATTATTTATACCTCCTTTTTCACCCCAATGTTTGGAATACAAGTCCTCATTTCTAGTGATACTAAACAGCAATTAGAAACACCTTCCACAACTTGTTTGGCCAAGGTTTTTTCTTTCTCAGAAAACCATGAATTGACTGAAAGCTGGTAATATGTCACATTGTATTAGAATAAGGGCTACAACAGTACCGATTTAGAAAGTGCAGGCCAAATGATTTTGTTGATGTTGTCAACAGCAGTCCTAACTCCTTTGCCCATGTAATTGTTTTTCTCCTCATCTCTAAGTTCCAAGGCTTCATGAACACCTGTACTTGCCCCTGATGGAACAGCGGCACGGAACAGACCTTGATCTGTCAACAAGTCCACCTATTAAAAAATAAATTGAAAAGAAAAATGTATTCAGTAATATAAAAATGCATAATTTCTTCACATTCAACATAAAGGGAATAACTAGCCTACAAGATTAATTCACAAACAAAAATTATTGCAAAACTACCTCACTTCATGTACCTCAACTGTAGGATTTCCTCTTGAGTCAAAAATCTGTCTTGCATAGCAATTCTGAAGAGGCATACTGATGCAAAATTTATTTGCTTATGTCAGTAAACAGCTGAAACAACATCATTCTGCAATCAGATCACACAAATAATATTCAATAATGTACAGACAGCTGCTGTAATTTCTAATGAAATATTCACAAATGTGTAGGCTCCTTGTGTAAAGACAGGTGCAATTCAAAACTCTAGCTTCGTACACTTCACCATTCATGTCATTTGTCCTTCACATTTCACTGAATATGTTAAGATATTTGTCTACTGCCATATATAAGGGAATCTGGGACATTTTTGAGTGACATGCAAAACTGCTACTGTATTGTCAGTCGTAAACTACATCTGTGTTTCCTAGAAATTTTGGCAACAGCATCCTTGTTTAGATAACCATTTCCTCTAATTTCAGTGTATATCTTATGTGAGTAAAGGTGCATTTCTGAGAGTTACTGGAAGCTTACAAGGATAATGCATAAGGTATTTCATAGTAAATCAACAGTTGTGTGCTGCAGTTGTGTATTCTACAAACTTGGACTTTTTGGAAAATCATTTCCCTTATTGGAGTGTAGGTACTCATGCAATAGTGCAATAGTTTCACCTTTTCTGGCTGTCAGCCTTTCAGCATTGTTACATAAGTCTGCTAACAGACACAACCTCATAAAAGTCAAGACAAAAAGTAAGCTTCAAAGAATCAGTTATCCCATGTTTTTCTCTCATTGTAACATACACCACTTTCTTGAGCAATGCTGCTTCAGCTATGAAAGGGAATTTGCAATCCTCATTAATGTAATGTGTCATGAAATTAAAAGGGAATAAGCAAAGTTAATTTAAAGTTGCCAGTAATTGTTTACTACCCAGATCAAAATTGCACCAACCAAATGAATTGGTTGCTGTTTGCAAGTAGCTAAAAGTCAACCTGACTGTTGACAAGTGAAGGAAGCTGCAGTAAAAGGGTGTGTTGGGCAACTACCAAGAGTTGTTTATCAGAAATACCAAAGTTATCTCAGGTACTATAGATATAAATTAAGGGGAAAAAAAACAACAACTTAAACATTAGTGTCGTGCAATATTTTGTGTAATGTAACATCTTGTACAGACATCTTTTATTAACCTGACACGTTCCACATCATTACGAAGTGCCGTATTCATGATCTATGGAACAAGTATTAATCTAATCTAATCTTTGGATACTACCTCCTGACTAAAAAAGATCTGGTATTACTTGACAATTAGACTGTGAGGATCGAGTCAGTGGTAGGGCTAGGGAGTTCAGAACAAAGAGCCAAATCCAGGACCTTGATCTGGAGGGGCTGAGCTCATAGAAATTTTGTTTTGAGATTAAGAAGAAACAGGTAAGCAGCAACCAGGAAAAATTCAGAGTACTACATTCGCCCCACTTACCAACAGATCTGAGGTGCTATTTCCCACTGAAAGTGACACAGCAATAGGGTCACACTCAACCTGCAGAGAAGTCTGCTGTGTCCCATGGCAGAGGGAAGCAAACAGAAAAGTATAGGCTTCTGTCAGTCATTAAGAATTCAAACATTTGTTAAATGGTATATAATTTTTATTTTGGCTGAAGTGACAGTCATGGTAAATTTTTTGAATGATGCTGTCACCATTTGACAGTAATAATTTTTATTTTATTGTTAAACAATCCAGATTTCAGCCTTAGGCCATTTTCAAATACAAAATATTATTGATATGTCAAGTACAAAATCTTATTTGTATTTTGACATATAAATAATTTTGACATATAAATAATTTGATGATACATTACATTAAAGCGGATTGCAAATTACCTTTCAGAGCTGTAGCAACAGCACCGAAGAAAGTGGTGTATGTTACAATGAGAGAAAAGTCTGGGATAAATTTATTGATTCTTCGAAGCTTACTTTTTGTCTTGATTTTTATGAGTTATGTTTGCTAACAGACTTACGTAGCAGCACTGAAAGGCTGACAGCCAGAAAAGGTGAAAATATTGCACTATCAAATTAATACCTACACTCCAATATGGGAAATGATTTTCCAAAAAGTCCAGGTTTGCAGAATACACAACTGCTGATTTACTATGAAATATCTTTATCTTTACATATAAATAAGTTTTTGTACTTGAAAAATGGCCTAATGTCAAAATTTGGATTGTATAACAATAAAATAAAAATCGTTACAGTTAAATGATGGCAACACCATTAAAATGTAAAATAGTAGTTTCCCTTAGGCGAATGGCAGCAAAGGATTGGAAGGATCATCTACATTCTGTGTGTATTTCAGGAGGCCACATTCAGCTGTTCTTGCAGCCACTAAGGGATCAAGATGTAATAAACTTCAGGTTGTGGCACACACTGGATTGATCAATGCTCGCTATCTGGGCTCTACCAACTACTAGAGAGGATGGCAATAGACGAGCTCATCTCAACAGAATTTGACTGAAGCTGCTACATTATCCCCAGAACTGATCGTAGCCCTCTGGTTCTGAACAGAAGCTTTTTAGGTTAGGTGACTCTTCATCCAGTCCATGTAATGACAGCTGTAGGAGACACTATATTATTTGTGTAAGATGCAAAGAAATGCTATCCACATATGAGACAATTAAAATTCCAGAGTCGGACACCACTAAACAGTAGTGGAGCTCACATAATATCAGATACACAGAACTGGTTAAAACCTTAAATTGACAGCAATAAGGGTTTTAACATAAATCTATGTGTATGTCAAAAGGATACACTGAGGCCAACTGTAGGTGTGTATTCATTTCACTAGACAAGAAATTCAAGTCCACCAACATAGAAACTGAAGCTACCATATAAGACTGTTAAGCAAAGTCTCAGCAGCAAGGGTGGAAATATACTTAAAATTGGATTCTTCTATTGTCAAACATAACACCCCCAAATGTAACCAAAAGCTTTAGTGTAACTTCGTCTTTTTAATAGGCTTCATATATTCGCCAGTCATATTCTCAACATTGGAGGAGACAAAAATCCTTCAACTAGTAATTGGGATACCATAAAATGAGATGAAGTTAACTGATTTTGGACTTTAAACTCAAATATTTCTGAAACCAATAAAATTTATGTATTGGTTTTTGTTTCAGAGAATGGGTACTGCACTGTAGCAAGAAAATTCTTGGGCTTTACTGCGCCGTTCCATGACAAATCAATCAGAAAATAACAACTGACAGATATTGTCTCAGGTTTTGATGTAACTTGGCATATTCGTTCCCTTTTTTGAATCTAATTAAGGAACCAAAATATTCTGTGCTGTCTCAAACCATTTAGATTTTGTAGCGTTTTGAAGTTTTTGGAATTTAACAGATTTTGGTTGTCAAGTGAAGAAATACAGTGTGTCCAAATATACAAAATAACTTATTTCTTCCTTATTTACCGACAAATGCTGATACAATTTTATTTGTTTGTGCATCAATATATAGAGTTCAGAGAAATGTTAATTAAAACATCATGAAATTTTCATGGCTGGAAAAAATCTTTAATTGCAGTTTTCACTGTTTAAAAAAAAAACCAAATACAGAACCCATGCTAAGAGCACTGAAAGGGAAAAGGATAATCGAATAACTCTTTTTTTATATTCCTCTTCTAAAAGATGTACTCTATCAAATAAGAAACAAAAATTAATGAGTTTTTCACTCATTTGTTGTGTATTACTTCACAGACAAAAACTATTAACAAAACTCACATGTTTACCCATAGTGTGTAGAGTTGCTGACTTTACTGTTCTTTTGTTTAACAATGTCCATCTTGCTACCCTTCAAAAGTAAAAGTAATGTGTAACAAAAATAAAATTAAACACTTTGCTTAACGTGAAGGCATGAACTCTGTTTATGTAATGCACTGAACTACCTAGTGCTTCTTTCTGCATGAGTTATGGAATCAATAATGTCGAAGCTTTGTAGAAATACACAGCAGCATACCATTGTTACCTTATTTCTGTAAACTGTTGAATAACATTCCCTTGTAGTGTGTACAGGTGAGTATAGCTCAACTATTTTGGTAAGTAATTCTTCAGTTTCTGATAGTAGGAAAAAGATGTTGGTCAAATTTTGTTTCTTTTCTAGATTTTACACCAGTGTGAAAATAGCTGTGAATGACACACTTCACCCAACAATTGATCTGAGCTTCTAAATAACACAGTGGACAATAATTATTGTCATAAGTGTAACTAGTTATAGTGTTTTTTAACATTTTTAAAATTTGCTGTGTAATGGAGAAATGCAGTGTCAGGGAGTTACTGACAGTAATTGTCATTTATTAAAGTATATCAAACAAAAAGCCATACGCTCTATTGAAGAACTATTTGAAACTAATTTAAGTATCTTAAAAGTGCAAATGGAAGCTGGTGTCAATTTAAAAACTATTTATGTTCACCATCAATGTAGGTTTCTGCAGAAGTATGAATTTTTACAAAAGATTGGTTGCAGCCCTTTGAAGAAATATAAATCATCAATTTAAAAAAAAAATAAAAGTAAAAAGCTTTGTATTGTAGCCATAGAACAGAGCAGATTTCTTTTTTCCAAAGGGCTACAAATTAAAACCATGTCAAAAACTGTGAACGTCTTGCAGGAAACAGCTACTTCAAATAAAGTAAAAAAATTAAAATTGATGAGTGTAGTACTGAAGCTATTTTACATGCCAAAGATGAGGTAGCAGATGTCAGATTACCACCTGACAAAGTATTTCAATTACAGAAAAGTACTTTTAGTGGTAAGCCATGTGCTTCACTCCTCCCATGAAAATTACAGAGTGTACCTGCATGAAAATGTAAAATGAAAAATTCAAATTGCTCTTGAAGTTGATTAATTATCTGAGGAAAAAATGACTTGGAAATAAGTTTGGGGAAAAATCTGATGTTATGGACGAGCCTACTGATTTAATTAAAAATGAATTTACTCACTACATCATGAAAAAAACAGATTCAGATGCTGACAATTCCTGCTGTGCTACAGTGGTCTAGGAGAAAAATATTCTAGACATTCAATGTATCTGATTATTCTGTTCATATAACTCAAAAATTATTCAAAGAGAAGGGTTTTACAGTAGAACTTGATCACAGTCATGGGACAAATTTGAGCCCTTTTACAATCAAAATTTGAGGATAATGATGAACAAAATTCAGTCAAGTACAGTCAGTCGGTTTCAACTGACTGAACTCAAATGATATGGTGCTCGAGCTCACTTTGAGAGTTTGCTGGGGCATCTGAACAACTTAATACCACATTAGTACATAGCCAAGACAAAGATGTTTAAAAAAAATGAAAAAAGAAAGGAAAAGGGGAATGGCTTCATCACACACAGCAGTCATTTCAATAGATGTCAATGAAAACTATGCTTTCATAAAACAAGAACAGGCTCAAGGTTATGTACTGAATCATCCTCCTCCTCCAACATTACTTTTTCTTTTTATAGAGATAACGGATATCTTGTAAGCTATATATGCCTGCATAGGTTAAAATTATCTCAGCTGTTTCACTAAAAGAAGTCACATGATTTTGTATAATATGTATAATATTTCAGGCTAAAATGTATAAAAAAGAAATTAATGTGTTACAATCAATATGTACTAACAGTTAAAATTACTCTTCTTTTGAAAATATTTGAAACTACAAAATTTGTGGCATACTTAAAATCCATAATATTAATTGCACAATATAACACTAATTATTAAATTCATTTCTGGATTAATTTATAAAATAATGAAATATTTTAGTGATGATTCATCTTTTGTTTTGTAAATTCTTTTGCTTTGTAAACTCTTTGGAATAATGTGAACACCACAGAATGTAAGTAGTGGTGGGCATTGCCTCTGATGGAAACAGATGTATTTTGCTAAACTTGTCAAAAACAATGTAATTATTGTTTTTTTGAACGTGGAAATTGTAAAGTCAGTGTGATTTAGAAGAATGTGATAAAATAAAAAGATATTCATACTAACAGACAACTTTTCAATGGTTATTTTGTCATCACAAACCTAAGAAACCGAAATTTTCAGCTGCAAGAAAATACTCCGAGACAAGACTTTGAGCCATCGACAACAACAATAAGACAATGAAGATAAGTAGAAAAGTTCTTCTTTTGTAACCTTACTCCTCTCATAATTTTCAAGATTTGTGCAAGGAATGTGACTTTAATGGTGAGAGGGTAAGATTACAGTTACCACTGCACTTCAGATTCATGCACTATTCATCCTGTCATGATATACTGAAGGGATGCAAGCTATGAAAAACTTGTTTTACCTCTATGTATTATTTCTGATGACCTTCAACATGATGTGTCTATGGTATATGACATCCAGAACACAGTAACAACATTTCCAAAAGGAAACTACTCACAAGTGACAAACATTCACTACTTCAGTAATGGTTGTGCTTGCCAGTATAAAAACAATTTAATGATCTGTTTTTGCATCAGAAAAACTTAACTCAAACCCCAGTGATAATTTTTTGCAACCAGTCATGGTAAAACAGAATATGAAGGTATGGGGATATTGTAAAATGCTTAGCTAGGAAGGAAAGTCTACAGCAACATTTGGGCAGATAAATAACAACAACAAATGAACTATTAAAATGTTGAAAAGTCAATATTACAAATAGTAATTTAAACTTATCTCCAAAGAAGTGGTTAATTGAATTCACCAGACTTTGCAAAATCACATGAAAAACATTTCTAGGAACAAGAATTTTTCACAACTTCCAACCAATGTATGACTTGGGAATAGATAAGGCTAGAAGACTTAGTGGTGATGCAAAAGCAGCTCTCACATTCAACTTATGCAACATGAAGCAAACTTTATTTGTGAAACTAGGTGTTTTATATTCTGAATGTTTTATGGTTTGAATTTAAGATAAGTTACAGTGTTTTGGTATGGTTAGTGATGTAAATGCCAAAGAGAGAAGATGTGTGTATAAAATTTTTCTCATGGGCCATCAGAGTTATTTTTCTAGCTCGAGAAAGAAGGTTCACGTGTGAAACCCATCCATAATGTCATTACAATTGTGGATCCTTCAAACGCAATGACTAGGAGGACTTACAGACTCACTCAAGAAAGCACGTCGTATGTTAATATTCAAATTTCGAAAAATACTGAAGACACTTAAAGAACAATGACCTAGAATTTAAATGTATTTTAATATTGATTTTTGCAACAATATATGAAATATAATCATACACTGATATGTGTTTGCCATGTCAGTTTTTTCTTTAAAGTCATGTCCCCTCAGGCAATGTATTTAATCTTGTTTTAAATACTCTATACTGTTTATTTTTCAAGTTTTTAAAGAAAAATACTGAAGACACTTAAAGAACAATGATCTAGAATTTAAATGCATTTTAATAGCGATTTTTGTAACCATATATGAAATATAATCCTACATTGATTTGTATTTGCCATGTCAGTTTTTTGTTTAAAATCATGTTCCTTCAGACAATGTATTTAATCTTGTTTTAATTACTCGATATTGTTTACTTTTCATGTTTTTAAAGCAAAATGGATATTGTTAAGCAAAAAAAACAAAACAAAAATTTGTAAACACAACACACCATAACCAAGCATATAAATTTTCTTGATTATTTTCATCTATGGAGTAATAAACAATAAGAAGTAAAAAACCTCATATTTTGTCATTTGGGAGAGTGCATCTTTTGGAAGAAGAATAAAAAAACATTATTTGAGTATTCTCTTCCTTTCAATGACATAATCAGTGTTGTTCTCTGCACTTAGATTTAAAAAAAAAAATTAATCTGCAATTAAGGAGTGTTTCCTTGCTGTGTGAAGTTTCATCATGTTTTAATCAACATTTCTTGGAACTCTTTGCTTACTGATGCATAGGCTTACACGAAAAATATTCATATATAAATAAGGAAGCTATCAATTATTCTGTATATTTGAACACATTGTATTTCCTCCGCCTGACAAGCTGTTAAATTCCAGAAACTTTAACTGGGTGTAAAACCCAAACCATTTGGGACAAATAATATATTAAATTACTACTTAAATCCATAAATGGAACAAATATGCTGAGTTACATCAAAAACTCAGACCATGGTGGTTGAACTGATGTGGAATGACCCCACTACATTTGCTCTAAGACACCGGAAAGAAATACTGCGTTATGGACTTTACCCCACCTGGGCGTGAATTTGATCAATTACCTGTTATGTAATAATTGTGGATTGTTTATGACTCTTGGGTGACTTTAATTGTTCTGAAACTTTATCAACAATTGAAAAATAAATCTGGCATAGTACCAGTACTGGTAACTAAATTTTAATAATAATTTCAGAGTAACAAAGAAACTTTATGGACAAAAAAATTTGATCTATGAAATTCCAGAGAAACGTACACAAAAAACATGTACAATGTATAGTGAACCCAAAGATGTTGACTACGAAAGAAAAATCTCCCCTCCCCCTTTTCTCCCAACTATTGGGTATGGCAATTTCTTTTTCTTTTGTACCATCTAAAACCTTGATTGTATCTGTATTATCAATTACAGGTCACATAAAATGAGACACATTTCCACATAAGAATGTAACATCTTGTTATCCTTGGCATTTCATAAGACCATACCTCACATAGGCCTTCTGTTCCAGGTTTTTTTTGGAGCAGGAATGCAAAGGAATGCTGTTGCTACACATCAAAGATCCATGACAGAAAGCAGAAATCCCAAGTTTCCACAATTGAGCAAGTCCTATCAATAGAACCTCTTCTTCTTTAGGACTAAAAACTGCCTGACCACCTTGTGTTTTACCTTGACAACCATCCTGTTTATTAGGGTCACTTTAGGAATTGTATACGCTCTGTTAGCCTTGTTAATGCTTATCTTTCCATTTAAAAGTTCTATAAGACAGTTCTAAAACATCCACGCTCTGTTTCTTTGAAGAACTCAATTTATGTCTGTATGCACAACTCTTCGATCTCACCTTTATGATGCAATAAATAGAACTGCGACCTACAAGATGAATTCAGAAGTTAACAAACAACAATTTGCAACTACGACTTTCCCACTCCACTGTCAGATTGTTATAGTAGTAGTAGTAGTAGTAGTAGTAGTAGTAGTAGTAGAGGGTTTTTTGGGCGCACGGCAGCAAGGTCTTCAGTGCCCGCTCGGTACAGTAATATAAAACAGAACAGAAAACACAGGTATCAAGCTTTGAAAAATATGTGCATAGACAATTGTTGCTTCATCCAGAGGGTCACATTGTTGCTGCATTCATTAGATCACATACACAAACATTTGTTCACAAAAGAACCTCTAGAGTCAGGTAGTCAGCTTTTGCCCACTTCCACCAAGAAGAAGAAGAGTTTTATTTCCGTGTCTATAAATAGATAAGTCCATGAACCATGGACTTTGCAGTCGGTGGGGTGGCTTGCATGCCTAGCTCTGCCATAGGCACAACCACAACAGAGGGGTAGCTGTTGAGAGGTCAGACAAACATGTGGTTCCTGAAGAGGGGCAGCAACCTTTTCAGTAGTTGCAGGGGCAACAGTATGGATGATTGATTGATCTGGCCTTGTAATATCAACCAGAATTGCCTTGCTGTGCCGGTACTGCGAAAGGCTGAAAGCAATGAGAAACTCCTGCTGTAATTTTTCTTGAGGACCTGCAGTTCTACTGTATGGTTAAATGATGATGGTGTCCTCTTGGGTAAAATATTCCAGAAGTAAAACAGTACCTCATTTGGATCTCTGGGTGGGGACTAAACAGGAGGATATCATCATCAGGAGAAAACAAAACTGATGTTCTATGGATTGGGGCATGGAATGTTAGATCCCTTAATTGGGCAGGTAGGTTAGAAAATTTAAAAAGGGAAACTGATAGGTTGAATTTTGTTAAAGTGGGAACTAGTGAAGTTTTCTGACTGGAGAAACAGGACTTCTGGCCAGGTGAATACATGGTTATAAATACAAAGTCAAATAGAAGTAATGCAGGCGTTGGTTTAATAATGAATAAGAAAATGGGAATGCGGATAAGCTACTATGAGCAGCATAGTTAACACATTATTGTAGCAATGACAGATATGAAGCCCACGGCTACCACAGTCATCACGTCTACATACCAATGAGCTTTGCAGACGATGAAGAAACTGAAGATATCTATGATGAGATAAAAGAAACTATTCAGATAGTTAACAGAGATGAAAATTTAATGTAATTCGATAGTAGATAGAGGAAGAGATGTAAAAATATTAGGTGAATATGGACTGGGGGGAAGGAATGAAAGAGGAAGCCGCCTGGAAGAATTTTGAACAGAGTATATTTAATGGTCACCAGAATGTGGTTTAAGAATCATAAAAGATGGTGGTATACGTGGAAGTGACTTGAGGACACCAGAAAGTTTCAGATTATTATAATGTAATGGTTAGACAGAGATTTAGGAACCAGATTTTAAATTGTAAGACATTTCCAGGGGCAGGTGTGGACTCTGACCACAAATTGAAAATAGGTACGAAATTAAGGAAAAATTTGGAAATTTGTGGTAAGGTCTTATGGGATCAAACTGCTGAGGTCATCGGTCTCTAAGCTTATGCACTACTTAATTTAACCTAAACGAACTTACACTAAGGACAGCACACACACACCCCTGCCCGAGGGAGGCCTCAAACCTCCCACGGGAGTAGCCACGTGGACCGTGACAAGATGCCTCAGACTGCATGGCTACCCCGTGCGGCTAAAATTAAGGAAATTTGACCTGGATAAGTTGAAAGAATCAGTCATTGTTGGGAGCTTCAGAGGGAGCATTAGGCAATGATTGACTAGAACAGGGGAAAGGAATACAGCAGAAGATGAATGTGTAGCTTTACGAGATGAAATAGTGCAAGTGATAGAGGACCAAATGGGTAAAAAGACAATGCATAGTAGATATCCTTGGATAACACAAAGAGATATTGAATTTAACTGTTAAAAGGAGAAAATTTAGAAATGCAGCAAGTGAAGGAAGCAAAAGAGAATACAAATGTTTTAAAAATTAGATTGACAAGAAGTGCAAAATTGCTAAGCAGGATTGGCTAGAGGACAAATGTATGGATTTAGAAGTTTATTTCATTAGGGGAAAGATAGATGCCACCTACAGAAAAGTTAAAGAGGCCTTTGGGAAAATGAGAAGCAGCTGTATGAATATCAAGAGCTTAGAGGTAAGCGATTCCTAAGCAAAGAAGGGAGAGCTGAAAGGAGGAAGGGAGATGAACTTGAAAGCAGTATTATAGAAAGAGAAGTGGATATACATGAAGATGAGATGGAAAATATGCTACTGCTAGAAGAATGTGACAAAGCTCTGGAAGATCTAGATCAAAACAAGGCCCTGGGAGTAGATGATATTTCGTCAGAACTACTGATAACCTTGGGAGAGCCAGACATGACAAGACTCTTCCATCAGGTGTTCATGACATGTGGGACAAGCGAAATACACCAAGACTTCAAGAAGAATGTAGTAATTCCAATTCCAAAAAAAGGAATTGGCTGATAGGTGTGAAAATTACTGAACTATCAGTTTAATAAGTCATGTATGCAAAATACTAACACAAATTCTTTGCAGAAGAATGGAAAAACTGGTAGAAGCAGACCATGGGGAAGATCCGTTTGGATTCCAGAGAAATGTGGGAACACGTGAGGCAATACTGACCCTGAAACTTATCTTAGAAAACAGGTTAAGGAAAGAGAAACTACATTTATAGCATTTGTTGTCTTACAGAAAACTTTTGACAATGTTGACTGGAATACTCTCTTTGAAATTCAGGAAGTAGCAGGGGTAAAAAACAGGGAGCAAAAGGCTATTTATAACTTGTACAGAAACCAGATGGCAGTGATAGGAGTCGAGGGTCATGAAAGGTGGGCAGTGGTTGAAACAGGAGTGGGACAGGACTGTAGCCTATCCCTGATGATATTCAATATGTACTTTGAACAACTAGTAAAGGAAACCAAAGGAAAATATACAGTTGGAATTAAGGTTAAGTTCAGGGAGAAGAAATATAAACTTTGAGGTTTGCCGATGCCACTGAAATTCTGTCAGAGACAGCGAAGGACTTGAGATAGCCATTGAATGGAGTGGACAGTGTCTTTAAATGAGGATATAACATGAGCATCAACAAAAGCGAAACGAGTATAATGGGCAGCAAAATAACTGATGGTTGCCGAAGTAGAGAGGGTAGAAAATGTAGAATGGCAACGGTGAGAAAAGTGTTTTGAAGAACGTAAACGTAGCCTTGTATGGAAGTGAAACATGGACGATAAAGAGTTTAGATAAAAAGAGAACAGAAGCTTTAAAAATGTGGTGCTACAGAAGAATGCTGAAGACTAGAAGGGACTATCACATGACTAATGAGGAGGTACTGAATAGAGTTGGGGACACAAGAAATTTGTGGTACACTATGACCAAAAGAAAGGATTGGTTGGATGCATTCTGAGACATCAAGGGATCACCAATTTAGTATTGGAGGGAAGTGTGGGGATAAAAATCGTAGAGGAAGACCAAGAATGAATACAGTATACAAATTCAGAAAGATGTAGGTTGCAGTAGTTATTCAGAGACAGAGAGACTCTCACAGGATAGAGTAACATGGAGATCAGGATCAAACCAGCCTTCGGAATGAAAACCCCAACAACAACAACAACAACAACAACAAATAGGTAAGTATAATAGAGTAACTTTCGTTATTGCTCAAGTTGTCATTGCGAAGTGCCAGTGCACAACACACGTAATAGACGTGAGTTGTTTTATGTCAGTCACTCGAATAAAAATTTTAGCTCATTAAAAAAGTTAAAAATCAGTCCTTCTGAAAATGATTGGTATTCAAATGGAAGTTCAGAATACTAACATTTAGCTGCTACCACAAATTAAATACTTTTGAACAGTAAGTATAATAACTAAAATAAAAGAATTTTTATCACCAATGTACGTATACCTAGTTAGGCCTACTTAACATAAAATCTTTTTTGAACTTTTCAGTCAACTTCAAGTCTGCTGTCAACTTCACCATATTTGAGGGTAATTATAGATTTTTAAGTCACGAGAGCAATAAGGCTTTCTGCGAAGCAGCACTAAATGCTTTCTCTGAAAACTACCTAGAACAGATAGTTCTGATGGAAATATGTTAGATCTAATGGTGACCTACAGACCATTCCTCTTTGAGGATGTTCACCCTAAATTGATATCAGTGACCATGAGGCAATGTATTAAAATGGTAGATAAAGTAAAAAGGAAACTAAAGGAAGTAGAAAGGCAAACAAGACTAAGAAGAAGTAGTGTCATATGACAAGAAGGAACTTGAAGAAATATAGCTATACAGGTAGGGTCATATAGAGGAACCACATCTCAACTTTAGAAGAATGTCTGCTGAATCTTGGAGATGTATACAACACACAAGCTGGTAGTAGAATAAACCGTGATGGGAGACATCGTCCGTGGTATACAGTCTCTCTAAGGAAATGTCTAAGGAAACAGTGACTACTGCATTACAGATGATAAAAAGAGTAGAGCTATAGATAGAAAAATGCTGAATGAAACATGTTCAGCTGTCAAAATGGCAATGTGTGCAGCCTTCAAGGACTACAGTATTAGAAATTTTCAAAAATATCTTCCACAACCCAAATAAATTCCTAGTCATACGTAAAGGCTCTCAGTGGTATCAAAGTTAATTTCGACATGCTTATTGATGGTGTAGGAACCAAAATTGAAGCTATTAAAGCAAAAATAGGAAAGCTGAACTTCATTTTCAAACAGTCCTCTTCAAAGGAGAACAAGAAGTACTGCCTCAGTTTTAACTCTCACAGAACTGCAAAAAATAGTATAGATATTACCATCAGTGGTATTAAGAAACAGGTGAAATCACTAATGTGGAATCCCTATTAGATTTTGCACAGAATTTGCAGCTGAGTTAGTCCCCAGTGTAGCCATACTATTCAGCAGATCCTTCAAACAACAAATTGTACCCAATGGGTGGAAGAAAGCATAGGTCACACCTTTAAAAAAGGATGGTTACTAGTAGCAGAAATCATTCGCAAACTACAATTCAATTTCATGCACCTGTAGCGGAATCCTTGAGCATAATCTGAGCTCAAAGATAAAGATGTGCTTGAACAGAATGACCTCTTCCATGTCAACCAGGGTGGATTACAAAAACATTGTTACCGTATGAAAAACCCAACTCACTCCTTTATCACACAAGATGACATCCTGAAATCCAGTGGACATTGGATCAAGACAGACAGGTGGATGCAGTATTTATTGACCTTCAAAAAGCATTTTACTCAATACCACACCAGCCCGTATGGTTAGCCGTGCGGTCTAACACACTGTTTTTTGGGCGGGAAGGCATGCCGGTACCCGGCACGAATACACCCAGCGGTTTCGTGTCGAGGTCCGGTGTACCGGCCAGTCTGTGGATGGCATTTAAGGCAGTTTTCCATCTGCCTCAGCGAAAGTGGGTTGGTTCTCCTTATTCCGCCTCAGTTACACTATGTCGGCAATTGCTGTGCAAACGCTTTCTCCACAAATGCATACACCATAATTACTCTACTGCGCACACACTGGGGTTACTGGGGTTAACACTCGTCTGGTGTGAGACATTCAGGAAGGGGGGGGAGGGGGGGGCACAGTGGGGCAAACCGCACAATAACCCTGGGTTGGTGTGGGGCAGTGGTGGGGTGAGTGGACTGCTGTAGCCTGTTGTGGAGTTGTATCCACTGAGGGCTATGGCAGGGACGGAGCCTGTCCATTGTTTCTAAGTCCCCAGTTCCATACAATACAATACAATACAGTACCACACCAACATTTATTAAAGACAGTATCATCATAAGGTGTATCGAATGAAATCTGGGACTGGATTGAAGATTTATTGGAGAATTATTGACAGAAGTAACTCCAGGCACACCCCAAGGAAATGCAACTCTTGCAGTTGATGTTGTATGTTAATGATCTCACAGAGAATATTAACAGTAACAATAACTGCAGACTTCCTACAAATGACGCAAATACCTGTAATGAAGCACTACTTGAACCAAAAATAGCATAAATATCCAGGCAGACACTGAGAAGATTACAATGTGGTGCAAAGACTCATTACTTACTTTAAATACCATAATCATTGTTGTAAAATTGGATGCAAAAAGCAGAGAGATGGAAATATCTATAAACTTTTAGTCAAAAATGAAATCAGTCAACTCATGCTCGTGAATAAAGTAGGTGGTAGAATTTGGTTCATCAGCAGAATGCTGGAAAAATCCAACCAGTATACAGAGGACACTGCTCACAAAACATGCTTCTGAGACATCCTAGAAAATTGCTTGTGTGTTGTACCCACGTAATATAGGTCTCAGAGAAGATATTGAGTATTAAAAAAAAGGGGGCAGTACAAATGGCCACAGGTTTATTTGTATCCTGGGAGAGTGCATTGTACACTGGATGCTGCAAAAACCTTAATTTTTCAGTGCTTGAAAAGAAGTCACCAACTACCATGCAAAACGCTTTTTTACAAAGTTTCAAGACCTTTGAAGAATCTAGGAATCTAGTACTGCACAAAGAATGTGCTCATTGTTCTTGTGATATGTGGGGGAACTGCCGGCCGGAGTGGCCGAGCGGTTCTAGGCGCTTCAGTCTGGAACCGCGCGACCGCTACAGTCACAGGTTCGAATCCTGCCTCGGGCATGGATGTGTGTGATGTCCTTAGGTTAGTTAGGTTTAAGTAGTTCTAAGTTCTAGGGGACTGATGACCACAGCAGTTAAGTCCCATAGTGCTCAGAGCCGTTTGTGGGGGAACTCGCATAAACTACGATTTGAATACCAAAATAGTTTTGAGATTCCACTATAAAATGGGTCTTCCTACTTTTGCTGTTAGTCAATATCCATTACTATTCTGGCTTTCTTAGCAGGGAGGGGGGACAAAGAAGATTACAGAGTATGTTTATATTAGATGTAAATATATTACTCTTGTGTCTGTCAGAAATAAAAATTTGCATCTGTAAATCTGTAAGAAATCTTAATTGTTTGATGTAACAATAATTAATTGATGTTTTAATACCTAGAAGAACAACAAAGTACAAGAGCTTCAAGTGCTCATGAAAATCAGTGAAGCCCACATAATACTAGACCTAGTGCAGAAAGCTGTTGAAACCTGAAATTGATAGCAGTGAGA
This sequence comes from Schistocerca nitens, assembly GCF_023898315.1. NCBI lineage: Eukaryota > Metazoa > Arthropoda > Insecta > Orthoptera > Acrididae > Schistocerca > Schistocerca nitens. The sequence continues at coordinate 407,537,550 of NC_064617.1, forward strand.
TTTCTGGGGAAATTTTAACAGTATATCAAAAGAATAGGCAAATGGGAAATGGAGGTGGTGTATTTGTCGCAGTAGACAAGAAACTCAAATCCACCAAGGTAGAAATTGAAGCTGCATGTCAAATTGTTTGGGCAAGACTCAGTATCAGGGGTGGCCATAAAATGATTACTGAAACCTTCTATCGCCCTCCAGACTCATCTCCTGATGTAACCAAAAACTTTAGAGAAAACCTCATTCCCTTGTACCTAAATTCCCCAGTCATACGGTAATCATCAATGGAGACTTTAATTACCCAACAATTAAGTGGAAAAACTTCACTTTTGTTAGTGGTGGGCAAGATAAGACATCCTGTGAAACTTTACAAAACATCTCCTCTGAAAACTACATAGAACACATAGTTAGTAACCCCACTCATGATGAAAATATATTGGATCTAATGGCAACAAACAGACCTAACCTCTTTGATGATGTTGACATCAATATGGTATCAGTGACCATGACACGGTTGTGGCAACAATGATTAACAAAGTACAAAGGACAACTAAAACACGTAGAAAGTTATATATGTTCAATGAACTAGATAAAAAATCAGAAGTGTCATATCAGAGGAACTCTGGCTCTAGTTTAAAAGAATAGTTGAGCATGCACTGGATAGATATGTACCTTGGAGAACAGTTCATAGTGGTAGGGAAACTCCATGGTATACAGTAACTGTAAAGAAACTTCCAAGGAAGCAGAGATTGCTGCATAATAGGTGTAAAACAAAGCGTAGGGCTATGGATTGAGATATGCTGCATGAAACGCATTTGGCTGTCAAGAGAGCAATGTGTGATACCTTTAATGGCTACCATAGCAGAATATTGTCAAGTGATCTTCCACAGAACCCAAAGAAATTATGGTCGTGTGTAAAAGCTGTTAGTGGCACCAAAGTTAGTGTCCACTCCCTAGCAAATGAGACAGGAACTGAAATTGAGGGTAGTAAAGCAAAATCTGAAATGCTTAAGTCCATTTTCAAATGTTCCTTTACGAAGAAAAATCCAGGAGAATTGCCCCAAATTAATCCCCATACCCCTGAAAAGATGAATGAAATAAGTATTAGTGTCAGCAGTGCTGAGAAACAGCTGAAATCATTAAATCTGAATAAAGCTCTAGGCCCTAATGGAACTGCTGTCAGATTTATACTGAATTTGCAGCTGAGTTAGACCCCCTCCTAACTACAATCCAATGTAGATCTCTTGAACAAAACACCATACCCAGTTCTTGGAAAAAGGCACAGGTCACACCCATCTACAAGACAAGTAGTAGACGTGATTCACAACACTACCGTCCAATATCGTTGATACTGATTTGTTGTAGAATCTTATAACATATTCCAAGCTCAAACATAATGAAGTATCTTGACAGAATGTCCTCCTCAGTGTTACACAGCATGGATTTCCAAAACATATCATGTGAAACACAACTTGCACTTTTCTCATATAACATACTGAAAGCTTTGGATCAAGGTAACCAGATAGATGCAGCATTTCTTGATTTCCGAAAAGCATTTGACTCGGTGCTGTATCTACACTTGTTGTCAAAAGTACAATCACATGGGGGATCAAGTGCAATTTGTGACTTGATGGAGGACTTTTTGGTAGGGAAGACACAGCATGTTATCTTGGATGGAGGGTCATCATCAGATGAAGATGTAGCTTGTAGAAGTAACTTTGGGTGTGCTCCAGGGAAATAAATTGGGATTGTCAGTGGCCATATTGCACATTAAAGGCCTTGCAGACAATATCAATAGTAAAAACAGGCTTTCTGCAGTTGATGCAATTATCTATAATGATCCGAAAGAAGTTGCATAAATATTCAGTCAGATCTTGATAAGAGTTGAATATGGTGCCGAGATTGGCAACATGCTCTAAATCTTCAGAAATGTAAAATCTTATAATCCACAAAATGAAAAAAGTAGTATCCTGTGACTACAACACCAATGAGGTCACTGTTGGAATCGGCCAACTCATACAAATACCTGGGTGTACACTTTGTAGGCTTATGAAATGGAACTACCTTACCTTCAGTCTTGGATAAAGCAGGTGGTAGAATTCGGTTTACTATTAGAATGCTGGGGAATTGCAATCAGTCTACAAAGAAGATTGTTTAAAAATCACTGGAGCAAAGGCTTCTAGAATATTGTTCAATTGTGTGGAGCCCATACCAAATAGGGCTAATGGGGGATATTGAACGAGTACAGGGAGGGGCAGCACAAATGGTGACAGGTTTGTTAAAGTCACTCAGAGAGTGTCACAGAAATAGTGAAGGAACTGTACTGGAAGGCTCTCGAAGCTAGACGTGAACTATCCAGAGAAAGTCTATTGACAAAGTTTCAAGAATGGGCTTTAAATGATTACTCTAGTTATATACTACAACTCCCTACGTATCACTCACGTAGGGATCTTGAGGATAAGATTAGAATAATTACTGCATGCACACAGACGTCCTAACAATCATTCTTCCCGCGCTCCAAACGTGAATGGAACGAGAAGAAACCCTAATAACTAGTACAATGGGTCGTACCCTCTGCCATGCACCCCACGGTGGTTGCAGAGTGTATATGTAGGCCTGGTCGATATGGCAGTAATTATTAATACCCAATAATGATCTATGCAGTATAAACCACACAGTTAATCTCAGTCAAACGTGTAAAGCAACTGGGATTGTATCTTCAACATATGAACACAGATTTCCATATAATTTTCGCAGGTACTGAGTCAAAAAGGCGAGTTAATCCAGAAACTGTATTAAATTACGATATAACATGGAAGTAGATCGCTATCCGAGCCAAATCCATTGCTTCTGTGGCAAGGATTTTCTTTGTCAACAATGAAATTATACGTATTTACTCGCGCAATTACTGGTGAGTCAATATAATGGACAAAAGTTTGCGTCTTCTATTGCCATTACGTTTTATCATGTACTGCCAAGTGCTTCATCGAACACATTGCATTGCCAACAGTCTTTTAGCTTTGTGACTCTTGGAATTAAGTACCGTTAACTGTGTGCAAATCATTAGCTCTAAGTAAAAGTACTTACCAGTAACAAACTAACACAAAACCGCTACACTATGTTTAAATCTCAGTACTCAAGCAGGTTACTTCATTTGCCAATATTTTTCTTGTTTACTACTTATCACTCTCTAAACAAACTTGGAAACAGAAGAAGGGTTCAGAGACTCCGTCGATACAAAATCCGTGAACTAACGTAACAATGTCATCATCAACGGCACGAAATAAATTATTCTTTGCCAGAAAACGAGCAGTACAGACATTAACAAACAGTGCTTAATATGAAACTGCGGACGGCTTCAATGCACTTTGCTTACAGGCGAGTCTATAACTTTTGCAGTTGTTTAATACTTACACGTGAATGAGCAGCTTTTAGGTAGCTACCAGCCACGAAAACAGAGAGATGCAGTGAAAACCCAAGCACACCGCAAACTCAGGTCTTAATAACGCATAAACAACAATTGAAAGTAGGCGATGCTCAGTGACCAAAAACGTGCACAAGAGACCCACCTGAAATGTTACCCAGACACAAATTGATTGAACTTCGAATTTCAAATAATTTGAGTGATTGTGAGACGAGAAACAAGTGTTTAGAATACATGTCTGAATCCAATAATAAATAGTGAGCGGTATCGAGATAGTTTCTTTGGATCAGGAGGAATTTATGCTAGGCCTGTTCTTTATCCATTTATTCAATACTGACACGTACGATTTGTTCACACATTATTCCCAAAAGTGAGCTAATGCTCCATTTCTAATTGACTGGTATTTATTACATCTACATCTACACCCTGCGAACCACTGTGAAATGCATGGCAGAGGGTAAATTCCATTATGGCAGTTACAAGTAATAGTAACAGTAGTAGTAGTAGTAGTAGTAGTAGTATTATTCATCTGTAGATCTCTTTTTACAAGGATACAGGGCATGTCAAAATATTTACAAGTTTAGATCAATTTAAAACAAGCTAATTCCTATACACATATTTTTACAGACTTCTAGCTAGAGACAATCATTAGATTTACTACTGGTATATAACAGGCTTTTTTACAAATTACTTATTAAATAATGTAATGCCACACTTCACTCATATATCACTATCAGTCACTGCACACACTATACACACATTTTTTCATAACACACACAGGTGATCTCTGGGCTATTTTCTGTACCACAACTTCCCATTTGCTATCCTGAAAAACCGAGACAGCATCATCCACAATGAGTGAAATGTTGAGCTCAGAAAGAGGAAGAGGTGTTAGTATTGTGCTACGCATTGGGTAAGTATTTCTAGAAAGGAAAAATGCCGGAAAAAATATAAAGTGAAGGTGTTATGTGGAATGTTGGATGTTTTATAATCATTATAATTAGTATTTATTTGTATAACATTTTTTTATCAAACCCCTATTCTGTATTATCTAAGTAATCCTTCAATTAGGGCTTTTTCCCGTTCGATTCACGTATGGGGCATGGAAAGAATAGTTGTTTAAATGACTGTGTATGCAGCAACTATCTAATCTTGTCCTCAAGATCCCTATCTACTCGATATGTAGGAGTCTGTAGTATCAGCGACAACCAAATGTTTCCGTTTGTGGGTGTTGCTGCAGCCTATAAGCAACGTAGCGCGACTCCAATGCGGGTATATAAGCACCGACACGTAGACAAGGGATTAGGGTGGCATTCGAGTCCTTCCGACCTGTTTGCGGTCAATGGGAAAATTTGAATTATGGCGATGTTATTCCCAAATACGTTCTAACAGACGTCCTGTTATTCTTTTCTTGGCTGGCGAAGGACAAACATCGGTAGACATCTATTAGATACGAGTGATATGTACAGGGCAGCATGTCTGTCGAAAACCACCGAAACGTCGGGGAAAACTGCTACAAGAGGTGCTGCTGCTTCATGATACCGCACGTTCCCATATCGCAAGTGTCGTAACGTGGGGGAAACTCGGCCACCCGCTGTATAGTCCTGATCTCTGCCCATACGATTATCAAGGCTTCGGTCCCTTAAAAAAGAACTTGAAGGGTAGACGATTCCTGTCCGACAATGATGTGCAGCAGATAGTTACGGACTTCTTAATGCACCAGGACACGCTGTTTTACCCAACGAATATCGTCAACCTGGAGCGCTAGTGGGATGATTGCCTCGATGCTCACGGCGATTTTACCTGGCTGGCATACCGATTCTGGACTGTACGACCTTCGAACGGAACGTTTTTGATCGCCCGTTACCTATTCCCAGAGTCATCAATTAATCCCTGTCCTTGAAACTTTGTTAGTAGACTTTCCCAGGATTGTTTACGTCTATCTTCAAGGGTCTGCCAGTTCATTTCTGTCAACATCTCTATGACACTCCCTCGAGGGTCAAACATACCTACAGTATGACTATTCGTGCTGCCCTTTTCTGTGTACATCTGTTGTCAGTCCTATTTGGTAGAGGTCCAATGCATTTGATCAGTATCCTAGGATGTGTCGCGGGAGTGATTTGTAAGCAACCTCCTTTGTAGACTCATTGCATTTCCCTAGTCTCCCATATACTTGATAGATGGAAAAGTTTGCGTGTGAGTAGGTTTGTTACTCCTTCACGCTGAATCTGCCGGACGGATTTGCAAGAACCTTTGAATGGAATTAGCTTATATCCTGAATTAACACACAGGTTACTTTTAGAAGTACGTAGTACAAGATATTTATTGCTTTGAAGGATATAACGCGAAATGTGGAACAATAATTACTCTTAGAAAAAGCTATTTAGCCTTTGATTTTTGAACTGTATCGTATTTGTGAAAATGATTTTATTGTTTAATGAGTTCTGCATAATATGATGCAATGTAATGAGTACAATGCTTATACACTCCTCAAAGTGTTCAATCCACACTTCCATACTAGCCTGTCAAGTGTGTCTTACAGCTTCTGAGAAACCATTTAAAGGCGTACGACAGAGAGACGTCTTTTTATATTCAGAATATGGTAGGGTTTTAGTGAGGTTGGATTTGATTTACGATATGGCGAGCATACCCGCTAGCACCAGGTACACAGGTAGGCATTGTTACATGTTCAAATATGAAATTTGCGCTGAACCGAAATAAAAATTTGTTTATTTCTTTCTTCGTCGAGTTGTGTGTTCGTTATTCCTTCACGCTGAAGCGGCTGGACGGATTTGGATGAACTGTGGAATGGAGACAGCCTAACAAATGGTTCAGATGGCTCTGAGCACTATGGGACTTAACTTCTATGGTCGTCAGTCCCCTAGAACTTAGAACTACTTAAACCTAACTAACCTACGGACATCACACAACACCCAGTCATCACGAGGCAGACAGCCTAACACACGAAGGCTAAATTATTAACACAAAGGCTAATTTTTATTCCGAAAAAGATCACTTCGCACGTGATCGTCAAAGTGACTGCTGTTCCTGTGGGACGAATTCCTGTCATCCCAACAAACTCGCCTTTTCAGTTCGGATGCTTGCAGCTCCCTTTGTAAGTGGTCTTCTCAGGGTTGCCAACACAGAAAAATTTATTCCGCTAAACTGAAGTTCAAATTCTGCAAAATGCTTATTATTGTTATTTACGGTACCATTCTAAAAACGAAATTTCGATGCACTGATAACTTACAACGAGTTTTTTGTCATCGTTATGGCATATTACTACTATTACTACTACTACTAGTACTACTAAAAGGACGTTTACGAAGTTCAGATTGCATTCACCACATTAATGTAGTTCAAGTCACAGTATTTCATTTCCTTCCTCATCCTGAAGTAGGCTGTGTGCTGAAGTGCTGGGACCGAGTGAAGGTGTCCCTGGGGCATATACTCTCAAGGTGCCGATTTCTGGGAGAACATTCGCCGGCAGCTCGTAATCGTGACAGCACTTACAAATATGATTAAAACAAGCTCTTATTGTAATTATGACGTTTACCACAATAATAGTCTGTTCCGGAGAGATGTTTTTATCAAATTTAGTTGGCCAAGGGCCCTTTGCACCTCTGCATCGGACCATTGTAAAACCAAAAGCATAATAGCCAGATCTGAGAGTTCTCGGAAAGGATTGAAGCCGCTGGCATCTCTGTATCACCTAATTTCATTCCAAAACGCCGCAGTATTGTTGATTTGTTTCCATTGAGCCTGTACCACTGAAAATCAATTTTTGTTACTGTACTGTCTGACAAGCCCATTTCGTTAGGCAGCGATACCATTGGTTCTTCTATCACTCTCAAGCATTCTCTTGGAGCAATTAAGGATACTTTTTGCAACACTTTTATATTTTGGGGCAAGCGGCGTTGCAGCTCAGAAGCAAGGGAAACAACAAAATGTTCACATCTTTTCCTTATGGCCTTCTCGACCTCTGATGAAATTTTATTGGAAGCATTCATATCCTGCAGTAAGACTTCGACTTCATGCCCCAAGTACGAGGGTTGGATGAAAAGTAATGCCTCCACCTTCGTAATTGGGTTTGGATGGGAATATTTTAAGAAATCAAACGCAGAAATAATCCTTAGAATATGATCTTTAATTAGCAATATTCACTTTTCCATATAATCACCAGCCAATTAGATACATTTCTGCCAACGATGAACAAGTTTTCTGAAGCCGTCACAGAAGAAGTCGACACTCTTGTTTCCGCAACCACAGTCTCACAGTTCTCTGAACGTCTTCGTCAGAAGCATAATGATATCCCCGGAGATCGTCTTTCATTATCGGGAACAGATGGAAGTCAGACGGTGGTAAATCTGGAATGTATGAAGGATGTTGTACGGTGGTGAGATTCAGTCTCTGAAGTGTGTGGTTTGGCATTGTCATGCTGCAGGAAGACATTACTCTTTTCCTTTCGGACCCTTGTCAGCCGTCGTTTCAAAGTTCGCTGCGTTATGACGTAACGCTCTGAATTTATTGTTGTTCCACGATCAAAGAATTCAACCATCTGCGTCCCAGAACACTATGGCCATGATTTTTCCAACTGAAGGCTGTGTCTTGAATTTCTTTTTCTGGGGTGAGTCTTTGTGTCGATATTCCGTAGACTGTCGTTTCGTCTCCAGGTCGTAATGGTGCACCCACGTTTCGTCCCCTGTCACAATTTAATGGAGAAAGGCGTCACCTTCATTCCAGTAACACGAGAGGAGTTCCTGGCAAATTTCAAGTCTGTGCACTTTCATTTCAGGAGTCAGCATCCTCGGTACCCATCGTGCACAGATCTTCCAATAGCCAAGCAAAGCACTAATGTGATCCACACATTCTTGTGAAATGCCGATTGTGCTTGCAATTTCTCTGCGAGTGATACGTCGATCGTCCTGAATCAATCTGTCAACATTGTGGTTGTGAAACTTGTTGTTTGCTGTCACAGGACGTGCAACTCTTTGTTTGTCACGCTGGTCAGATGTTCCCGTCTCAACATCTTTAAACATAGTCGCCCAATGAGGCACAGTACTCACACAACACAGTCACCATAAACTGCTTTCATTCTCTGATGAATCTCCTATGGCGTGATTCCTTCTGCTGTCAAGAATTCAATGACTGCACGTTGCTTAAATCGCATTGACCGACTGTCTGCGCAGGGTTCCATACTTTACACTGTAACAACACAACCGTTCAATGCTTAGGCTTCCCGTCAACTGGAGCTGTAGAGAAGACGATACGGAACAAGCCAGTACCTGCCGCATACCAATGCTGCCTACTGTTGAAAGAGATACGAAGGTGGAGGCATTACTTTTCAGGGATCAATTCTAGTGTCCAATACCATCCGTCGGTTTTGACCAATGATGTCATACGTAAGGCAAAGATGCTGCAATGGACAATCTATGTATGGAACGGATTATACTTGTAAACAAACGAATGCAGCATGCCATAAAATAATACGTTTAACGCGATTATTATTTACGCGCTAATTTCATTTAATCGAGTCGAAGATGACAAACAAATCAGAACACGAGAGCAATTACGAGTGCATATTATATTTTCCACTCGTACTGCAAAAACGATGTAAATAATGAACCGTCGAATAGTTGGAATCGGTAACTAGAAGCGACCTATGTAGGAGGTCATTTCTAGTTACAGATTCCAATATTACTGTTTGTTGCGCAAAAATCTTATATCAGAAACGTGCTTAAAAAATGATCTTGTTAGTGAACTACAAAATACGACTAGACTTTCAAAAAAATGAAAACCTTTACACTCATTACTGCACACGCAAAGAAATAAAACGCAAAAAAAGACTAAACCTTGCAACCGATAATTATACTACACGAAAGTCACACTATCTACAGTAGCTCCAAATAACACTCACTAAAACTGATATACCAGGAGTGACAGTAAAAATAAGACAAGTGTAGCAGAAACATCGAAAACGAAAACAAAAGGGGCTAGATAAGAAGAAACTTACCGCATATGAACTTCCAAAGGAGTCAAAGATCGAGACTGACAAAAGCGAAATAAGGGTATACCAATAAATAATAATGCTTGTACGTCAAACTGTAACGAAAGAGGCAAAATCCAGAATAACTAGTGAAAAAAATAATAAGAACCGCAAACTGCCAGGCACGAATGAGGTACCATTTAACTCAGCTCTTCCCTACCAACCGCCCTCAATCGGACGCAAAATTTTAAAATAATAAAAAAAAATGAAACCATGAGTCAATCACATAAACCCTCCGGCAAAAACACAGCAATACCCCTCGGCCCACCATTGTAACCAGAAAATATTAAAATGACAGAAACCTATCTGCAGAGAAACCACTTGTGCACTCGCACAATACAGTAACATAAAAAAACGCAACGTAAAACAAGAAAAAAAGTTTCAGACCTGTAGTAACCACAACCAACAGCGGGAACGCCTTGGGCCGTGGATCGGAGCCGCCAGGCGGGCAAGCCGCCGGCGGTGGAGCACGCACCACCGGGTAAACACAGGACAAGTCGGACGACAGACCAACGACAGCTGACAACAACCGACCACGACCGACTATGAGCGTCACAACAAGGAAGAGATAAACAACGGAGGCGTGTGGAAACCACAACACCAAACACCAAACGTAAATCCACTCGGAACCAGAGCCAGGCAAATGTCAACAACAAGCAACGACCAGAACGCAGTACCGCCGAGATAGAAACGAAATCCAGAGCGAGTACCAGACTGGCTGGACTAGGGCAGAGCGGGTCCCTATATACAAAACCGGAGGGAGCGGCTATTGGCTGCTGTCTGCACGTGGCTTAGCGGTGGCGCCCTCGCTGCTCGAGAGCCACTGCGCGGAATAACCGCCGCGGAGGCGGGGCCCTGGGCTGACCACGTCCATTTGTTCTGCCGCGTGTTCGACTTCCGCGGCTGAAGGTACTAGATCCCTCCACCCCGAAATTGGTGCATAGGGGCGTAAATGCCCGGACGATGCCGAGGCGGGCGGAACGAGGGCACGGGTTGTGAGATGTCCAGAGGGACCACTGGGGGAGGGGAGGGCAGACTGTTTGCGGCATCCATCAAGGTGTCACCAGAGGGCAGGGGGTCAGTGGGCGTCTCTATACCCCGGCGAGGCGGAAGGGGTGCCTGCAGAGCCGGCGAGGAGATGGAAGTTGAAGGGAAGAGCTCCACCTCGAGGGACATGTCAGCACAAGGGAGCAGGGAAGGCGGTGGAGGAGGAATCAAGGCGGGGCCCTAGGGCGGAGTTGGTTATGGTGGCGACGCTCGAGCCCTCTGTGTGTCTGTACGGTCGTCACTCGCCGCCCATGAGCCACTGTCACCGTAGCGGGCGTCCATGCAGGTGTGCTGCCATAGGAGCGGGCCCACACGGCCATGCCCGGGGTGTACCGCCGGGAGGGGCGAGAGTGTGGCCCAGAAGGGGATGGTGTCAGCAGGTGGAGTAGGGTCCGAGGTTGTCACCCATGAAGGAGTTCAGCAGGACTATGACCGGCCACCGTGTAGTGCGGTAAGTGCTTAGGAACAAGGTGAGGGCTGAGGTGGTGGCCGATGGCTCCACTGATTTCATCAGCTGCTGTTTGAAAGTGCAGACCAGGCGTTCCGCCGGGCCATTGGATGAAGAATGGAAGGGGGGAGAGCGAATCTGTTTGAGACCGTTAGCAGAGCAGAAGGCCTGGAATGAGGACGCCATGAATTGGGGCCCGTTATCTGTGACCAACGTCTGAGGAAGGCCTTCAATGGCCAACACCTGGGCCAAGGCGGTGAGGGTGGCGTCAGTGGTGGTGGACGCCACGCGAACCACATATGGGTATTAGGAATAGGCATCAATGATGAGGAGCCACATGGAGCCTAAGAAGGGGACAGCAAAATCGAGATGGATCCTGTCCCAGGGTTGGCTGGGTGTTGGCCAGGGCACGAAAGATTGTGGAGGACTAGCCTGATGGCGCGCACACACTGTGGAACCATGGACCAGGTGCTCAATGTCTCCATCGATCCCTGGCCAATAGACATGTCGTCGAGCCAACGCCTTCATGCGAGACATCCCCCAGTACCCGCGGTGTAATAAGTGCAGGACGCGGTGGCGTAAGTCCGGGGGGATGATCATCCGATGGGCATCCAAGTCCGTGGACAACAGGAGGACGTCCTCCATCACCGAAAGTCTGTGTGAGACGTGACGCCACGGGCTGAAGTCAGTTTTCAAACGTCGGGTGAGGTAGGGAGGCCAACCATGGGTCACATAGCGGAGGACTTGCCGCAGAATGGGGTCCCTGCGCGTGGAAGCGGCGATATGCGTGGCTGTCAGAGGAAATCCATCGAGAGTCTCCCAGCGGGCAGAGTCGATGTGGAAGCACAGGACTTCCTGCCGGTCGAACGCCGGATCGGGTCCTGCTGGGAGACGTGACAAGGCATCTGCATTAGCGTGTTGACTAGTGGGCTTATAGCGGATGGTGTAAGTGTAATTACGCAAGAACAACGCGCAGCGCTGAAGACGCTGAGCCGTCCGTTCTGGGAGGTGCGAATGGGGGCCGAAAAGCTACACTAAGGGCTTGTGATCCGTGAGGAGGGTGAACCGCGCCCCAAACAGGTAAATGTGAAATTTATGAACTGCAAAAATAATGGCAAGAGCCTCCTTTTCGATCTGAGAGTAATTCCTTTGCGCAGGGGTTAACGTCTTGGATGCATATGCCAAAGGTTGTTCCGACCCATCCTCATTCCTGTGTGCCAGGACTGCCCCAATCCCGTACACTTAGGCATCAGCCGCCACCACCACCAAGGGACGATCCAGAGAGAAAGGTGTCAGGCAAGGGGCAGATTTCAGCATCGTCTTCAGGCAGGTGAAAGCCTGATCGCAGGCAGAAGTCCACGTGTAAGGTATCCCTTTGTGACGCAAGCGATTTAGGGGATGCGCGACGTGGGCAGCTTGGAGTAAGAAATTTAAGTAATAATTGACTTTCCCCAAAAATACCTAGAGTTCGGATAAGTTTTGTGGATGGGGAAGGGCATCGATGGTTGCGACATTGCGGTCCGAAGGGCGAATGCCATCTTTACTGAGCCAATGTTCTAAGTACTCCACTTCCGGTTGAAAAAAACTGCACTTCTCCAGTCGACAACGTAAACCCGCAGCCTGCAGGGCGTGAAATAAGGTACTGAGGTTGCCCAGATGTTCCTGGCGCGTGCGCCCCGTGACTAAGATATCAGCAAGGTAATTGACACAAGCCGGTATTGGTTGCGTAAGTTGCTCGAGATACCTCTGGAAAATCGCAGGGGCAGAGGAAATGCCAAACGGAAGATGCATGTATTTATAGAGACCGAAAGGCGTGTTGATGACTACGATTGCTTGTGATTCCTCATCCAACGGCAATTGGTGATAGGCTTCTGCCAGATCAATCTTAGAAAAGTACTCGCCACCTGCCAGTTAAGCGAGAAGGTCTTCCTGTCGAGGAATGGGATAAGTTTCGACCAAAGACTGAGCGTTGACCGTAGCCCCAAAATCCCCACAAAGACGAAGCGATCCATTGGGTTTCTTGATGACCACTAAGGGCGTTGCCCAGGCACTCGACTATACTGGCTCGATAACCCCCGCAGCCTGGAGCCGATCGAGTTCCTGCTTGATGGCCGCACGCGAAGCTACCGACAAAGCCCGACAAAAGCGAGGCCGTGCGTTCGGCAGTAAAGTGATGTGTGCCTGGAAATCGGAAGCGCAGCCCAGGTCTGCCGAAAAGAGGGAGGAAAAGGACGCGCACAGATCGTCTAGGTCCTGAAATGGAACCGTAGTTGAAACGAACTGCACTTCGTATTGAATGGAAAAGCCAAACCGTGTAAACGCATCTAGTCCAAAAATGACCGAAGCCGACGGGTGGTCCACCACAAATAGGGTAAGGGGCCGGGGAACGTTTTTGGTAGATGGCCATAACAGAAAACTGCCCACGGAGAGGGATGGAACCGTCGCCGTAGGCTACCAACCGCCGAGAGGGTGGGGACAATTCTGGAGACCCGAGACGGGCATACGTCGTCAGATTGACCAAAGAAACTGTGGCCCCCGTATCGACCTGGAAACGGACGTCCTCGTTAAAGATGCGTATGGTGAGGAATAACTTTTGAGCCAATGTGTCGGTCCGAGGGGCGACTGCGTGTAAAGCATGGAAGGCCTACTGTTGGCCCACAGGGGCGGGACGGGGGCGGGTCGGGCGGCTACGACAGACAGGTCGAAGGTGGCCCTCTTTCTCACAGAGCGAACAGGTCTTCCAGCGATGGGGACAGTAAGCTCGAGTGTGGGCCGGGAAGCACTGGAGGCACGACGGGAGGGGGCCACGCGGCCGACGTCGAGGGGCGACCGGCGGTTCGGACGCCATAGAGACGTCAGACAGCGAGGAATCTCGACGGCGGTGCCCTCTGGAGACTGCGCCCCGTCGACGGCGATAAGGAGTGGAGCGGGAAGTAGACTCGACCGCTGCCACCAGGGGGCCGCGCCATGAGACGTTCGTTCACCGCTTGAGCAATTTCGAAGGAATGGGCAATACGCAGAATGTCTTCCAACGAGGCGTTGTCCAACTTTAACGCCGCAGTGCGGACCTCTGGATCGGGCGCCAGTTGAACGACCACATCCCGAATTAACGAATCTGCATATGACGCCTTGCAATGCTGAATGGTGCAAGTGAAGTTGCATTTGCGGCTGAGGCCTTGCAAATCCGTGACCCAGGAACGGTAGGACTGACCCGGCTGCTTGTGGTATTGACGGAATTCCAAGCGAGACGCAACCACGTGGTATCGCTGGGAATAATAGTTAGCAACACACAGATCTCGTGAAAGGAGAGAGCCACGGGGTCGGCCAACGGTGCCAACTTGAGGAGCAAGAAAAACGTGTCTGGTGAGGCCCAAGACAAGAACAACGACCGCTGCAGAGAGTCGTCCGACACCTGAAAGGCCGTGAAATGTTGCTCCAGACGATGCAGATACGTTTCCCAATCCTCTTTTGCGTCGTTGAACGGTGGGATCGACGGCGGACTCGGGAACGTGTCTGAAAGCGGGGCACCTGTGGAAAGAGGTGGGAGGGAATCCCGCTTAGTGACACTGTCTGAGAGCAACCGCAGTGAAGTCTGTAAGACCTCCAACTGCTGCTGCTGCTGTCGCATGAGCTGCTGCTTGTTCTCTAAGAGAGTGAGTAATTTTCTTCCATACTCCTATGTTCCGTTTACCTCGTCGCCAAATGTAGTAACCACAACCAACAGCGGGAACGCCATGGGCCACGGATCGGAGCCGCCAGGCGGGCAAGCCGCCGGCGGTGGAGCACGCACCACCGGATAAACATAGGACGAGTCGGACGACAGACCAACGACAACTGACAACAACCGACCACGACCGACTATGAGCGACACAACAAGGAAGAGATAAACAACGGAGGCTTGTGGAAACCACAACACCAAACACCAAACGTAAATCCACTCGGAACCAGTGCCAGGCAAATGTCAACAACGAGCAACGACCAGAACGCAGTACCGCCGAGATAGAAACGAAATCCAGAGCGAGTACCAGACTGGCTGGACTAGGGATTTTTTTTTTTTTTTACTTTATTGTTATTTTAACACCTGAACAATCTGGTAGGCTGGCAGCGGCATGCTACGCCGCTCTTCAGCCATAGTGGTGACAATAACAGTACAAGAACGGAGAATTAAAATGAACAGAGTGATGAGCAAAAAATAGTGGTCACAGATACACAAAAAACACGGAGCCGTTCACACGCGACGATAACGACACTGAAAACACGTTGACACGGCGCACATAACACCGATGAATCCGACGGCACAAGTGAACGTAGAAGCGGGACGGCGGACACTAAAAACACAAAACGACGTCACACACACGAGACACAGATGGCGACGATCTCCAGCGCGCGAAAGTCCACGTAGCGTGTGCGAGTTCGGGGACCTGCCAAGAGGGGAAGAAGGGTGAGGGCGGGTGAAGAGGGTGGAGAGGGGAGAACATAGATGCCAATGGCTGAGGAGATGGGAGGAGGAGTAGAAGGACAGGGGAGGGGAGGCCCAGGGGAGGAGTGGGGAGAAGGGGAGGAGGGATGGGGGTGCCCAAAGGAACAGATACAGGAAGAGGGAGGGAGGATCAAAGTTGGTAGGAGGGGTAGATGGAGGGGAGGAGGACATCATCAGGGAGGGGGAGCTGGCGGAAGCCACCTTGGGAGATGGTATGGAGGGTGGAGAGATGGAGACCGGGTGGGATGTGGGAATACAGGCGCGGCAGCAGGCGGGGGAGAGGATCGGGGAGACGAGCGGGTGAGGAGGATTGAGTTTACGGGAGGTGTACAGGATCCGTATCCTTTCAAGGAAAAGAAGGAGGTGGGGGAAGGGGATGAGATCGTACAGGATCCGCGTAGGGGAGGGGAGACGGATGCGATAGGCGAGGCGGAGAGCATGGCGTTCAAGGGTTTGGAGGGATTTGTAAAAAGTAGGGGGGGGGGGCGGAGATCCAAGCCGGATGGGCATAACAAAGGATAGGGCGGATGAGGGATTTATAGGTGTGGAGAATGGTGGAGCTTGAGGAGACTGAGTCGGGAGCATGCCTTGGCTTGGATTGTCCGGAGGTGGGGAGTACAGGAGAGGCGACGGTCGAGGGTGACGCCAAGGTACTTAAGGGTGAGAGTGAGGGCGATAGGACGGCCATAGATGGTGATATAGAAATCAAGGAGGCGGAAGGAAGGGGTGGTTTTGCCTACAATGATCGCCTGGGTTTTGGAGGGATTGACCTTGAGCAACCACTGGTTGCACCAAGCGGTGAACCGGTCAAGATGGGATTGGAGAAGGTGTTGGGAGCGCTGTAGCGTGGGGGCAAGGGCAAGGAAGGCGGTGTCATCGGCAAACTGGAGAAGGTGGACGGGGGCTGACGGCGGCGGCATGTCCGCCGTGTACAAAAGGTACAGAAGGGGGAAGAGGACGGAGCCTTGGGGCACACCGGTGGAGAGGAAAAAGGTGTCGGAATCTGTGTTATGGATGGTGACATAGGAAGGACGGCGGGAGAGAAAGGAGCCGATCAGACGGACGTAGTTAATGGGAAGGGCGAAGGTTTGGAGCTTGAAGAGGAGACCGGAATGCCATATGCGGTCATAAGCACGTTCGAGGTCCAGGGAGAGGAAGATTGCGGAGCGACGGGAATTAAGCTGTTCGGAAAGGAGATGAGTGAGGTGAAGGAGAAGGTCGTCGGAAGAGAAGGACGGCCGAAAGCCACACTGGGTAACGGGAAGGAGGCGGTGCTGGCGGAGATGCTGGTGGATGTGTCGGGTGAGGATAGATTCCAGGGCCTTGCTGAAGACTGAGGTAAGGCTGATGGGACGGTAGGAGGAGACGGCGGACGGCGGTTTGCCAGGTTCAAGGAACATGAGGATACGGGAGGTTTTCCACAGGTCGGGGTAGTAACCGGGGGACAGGACTACATTGTAGAGCCTGGCCAGGGTGGAGAGGAAAGAGACAGGAGCTTCAGGAAGGTGACGGTAGGTGACACGATCGTGACCAGGAGCGGTGTTGCGTTTTGTGCGGAGTGTATCAATGAGATCCTGTGTAGTGATAGGGGCATTGAGTTCCGTGTGTGCAATGTTGTCCAAGTACTGGAAACCGGGAGCGAGGGGAGGGACAGAGGTGTCAGTTCGATCGCGGATATCCGGGAAGAGGGAGTAATCGAACTGGGGATCATCGGGGACGGAAAATACATCAGAGAGGTAGGAGGCAAAGTGATTGGCCTTACAAAGGGTGTCAGGGAAAGGGTGATCATCATGGAGAAGATGATAATAGGGGGAGGGTTTAGTTCCGGTAAGGCGACGGAAGGCCGACCAGAACTTGGACGAGTTGATTGGTAGGGTAGCACTGGACTAGGGCAGAGCGGGTCACTATATACGAAACTGGAAGGAGCGGCTATTGGCCGCTGTCTGCACTTAGTGGCTTAGCGGTGGCGCCCTCGCTGCGCGAGAGCCGCTGCGCGGAATAGCCGCCGCGGAGGCGGAGCCCTCTATGGGCTGACCACGTCCATTTGTTCTACCGCGTGTTCGACTTCCATGGCTGAAGGTACTAGAAGACCCACCAACACCTAACTAACAAAACGAGGCTTGTACATTTTGCTGACTACTTTCATAAATGCAAGAAATAAACAATAACCTTTAGGAATACTCTTTCTCCAAGAGTATTCATCTAAATGGCATTAAAACACTGAAATCCTTCTCTTTCCCCACCGACAACAGATTCTGCAGCCCCCCCCCCCCTAATATCCCTCTATAGTATTAGTTCATGCCCCCATCTTATAATCTTTAAACTGAATATTGTGAATCACGACCATATGATGATAGCCCCTTTCACCCATCCCCTTGTACGAAGCAAACCCATCCGACATGACTACAGAACCTTCTTCCAAATATTCTTCTATTAAAGATGTCAAGACTTCCTTTGTCCGATATGGTACAACCCTAAATACAAAATCAGCACAATCTCCTCCAGAAACTGCTACTCCAAAAACCCCAAGTCCAACGACCTCGTGCCCCCTTTCGTACTTTCTCTATGTGACTCATCTACTTCAACTATAACACCCCCCAATGACCCCCTATACTTTATAAATTCCCCGCAGACTTCTCTACAAAACGAGTCCCAGTCGACTACAGTGCCACACGAAACTCCAGCTTCATGCATAACAGATTTGCAAGAATAATCATAGCAAAAATAGTAGGTTAGCATGGCAATTACTTCTAAATTCAACCCCGATCTTTCGAACCACATGCCCCTGCGTATGGATCTCCATATGTTATTTTTTCTGCACCTCCACATGTATTCGTCGGAAGTTCGTGATAACGCAACCTTCGTCAAAACCATATAATTTCCACAGACACTGCACTTGTAAAATTCAGCAATGACGCCCAATGATTGCAAAACTTTTATAGTTGATTTACTGTCACTCATTTTCTGAAGCAGAATTTTCGCAGTAAAAACAACTGACTCATCCATAACGAACAGCGTGAGAAATCAAGACCTTATAAATCACGACTACTTTCATTAACAAAAGATGCCGAAAACAAATTACGAGATGAAAACAAAACAATCTACATAGAATTTTTAATATACGCGCGTAACGAGGAAATCCAGAGAAATCATTTCACGTTCATCGACAGCAGTCTGCGGCACAAATAAAATAACATCACACATTACGTCATTGTCAAAGCCGACGGGTGGTATCGGACACTAGAATTGAGCCCCCCGTCCGCATACTGCTGGAATTGTTTGCAGCGCTAAGATGCTGTTTCCGAAAATTTTTGCGGGCTAGTACTGTTGCTGGCAATGTGGAAACTTGTTCTCCGAAATCGACTAAAAATCGAATAAGTGAGTTGCGATCTGTTATGAACAGGCAGCAAGATGACTCAGCCTCCTGCCGGCCACTTGCGACCCAGCGGTTCTAGGCGCTTCAGTCAGGAACCGCGCTGCTGCTTCGGTCGCAGGTTCGAATCCTGTCTCGGGCATGGATGTGTGTGATGTCCTTAGGTTAGTTAGGTTTAAGTAGTTCTAAGTCTAGGGGACTGATGAAAATTCAAATGGCTCTGAGCACTATGGGACTTAACTTCTGAGGTCATCAGTCCCCTAGAACTTAGAATTACTTAAACCTAACTAACCTAAGGACATCACACACATCCATGCCCGAGGCAGGATTCGAACCAGCGACCGTAGCGGTCGCGCGGTTCCAGACTGTAGCGTCTAGAACCGCTCGGTCACTACGGCCGGCGGGACTGATGACCTCAGATGTTAAGTCCCATAGTGCTCAGAGCCATTTGAATTCAGCCTCCTTACTCTGTGCCGTGTCAAGTGAGTAGCGCACTAGTTTTTCGTCTGAGTGTTCGCGGACTGTTGAGAAATAAATGAAAAAACGCTGTATATTTCTTCTCTATTATGTTTTAATTCATTGTGATACCAGCATACGAAATGTTCCTACGCACACCGCGGTGAACTCGATCTGCTTCCCTATCTGCTTATCTATCTTCTCCCAGTTCGTAGTTTCTGAATATGTGCCGTTAGTTCCGAAAGCTGGCTTTCCAGATCGAAATGTCTGTCATCTTGAGATGAAGCTGGAGTAGTTTCTGTACCATATACAGAGTGACTGGGCCTCACAACCCCTACGATTTTGTCGGCCGTAGAACCCTTTGCTACGACATTTAAATCTTGACTTGCTCCTCGTTCAGAACGGGCATTGGTCCGTAGTCTTTGAACAAATACAGTTCTTAAAAACATTCGTTTCTTGCGTTCCGGCAAGAGGTTGCATCTCTCGGAGTAACGAAGGTGGCTTTTTGTCTCCTAGTTCAATCTGTTGTAATGGTTTGGACATGAAATCTGAAATCAGCTCAGCAACTTCACTATCAGGCGATCCCAATAATCAATGATACTTTGTCATCTCGTTGCTAATATTTGCAGTAATAAATAAGCGCTCCACTAGCAAAAACCCTATCTTTAGATTTCTCCGCCAGAAAGGTCGTATTTTCGCTGCCCATGCGGTATTTCCATACCAGTACCGTTCAATGATGAGTTTACCATAAAAAACGCATTAAGTTGCTGCAGTAAAAATTGAAATAATGGTGCAGTGATTTTTGTGTGCTATCACACTGGGGTCACCAGTTGTGGCTTCTAGTAAAATTAATTATTTATTTCTCACTGAACAGAGGAAACTGCCAAGAATACACACATGATATATCTTTCTTAATAATAGTTCAATGAAAACGATACGCAAAAGACTAATTACTCCCATGTGCACCTACAATTTTTAGAAATCTGACATTTCACTGTGTCCCTTACGGCGGCCATACAAGTAACTGGATGCTTGACAAGCGCGCTTGCGCAAACTTACTTGAGCAAGCTTCCACAAATTCCTGGCGCCTACACATGGTTCACGTATGCTCTTGTACAAACATTAGTTTGTTTATCAGAAAATGTCGTGTTCAGACGACGGTGCGCTAGCATTGGTAACATTTTTGGTTGTGTTAAAAAAAAAAGATAGAATGTGATATGTGAGAAAAGATTGTTAAACGAACGAAAACATTATACCCATATTAACGATACGTGGTAGACACGCTATGGAAACTGTCTCACAGTACTTTCGATTTTGTTCTCTGTACCTACGTGGAATATGTGTTTGTGTTCTTTGACTTGACCTACGGCCGGCTGGGGTGGCCGAGCGGTTCTAGGCGCTACAGTCTGGAACCGCGCGACCGCAAGTTAGTTAGGTTTAAGTAGTTCTAAGTTCTAGGGGACTGATGACCTCAGAAGTTAAGTCCCATAGTGCTCAGAGCCATTTGAACCATTTTTGAACTTGACCTACAGTACAGTACATTGTTTCTACAGAATGTAATTTGACAAAACCAAATGAAAATAAATTCAAGCCAAATCACTGACAAGTGCACTACTTAAACCTAACTAACCTAAGTACATCACACACATCCATGCCCGAGGCAGGATTCGAAACTGCGACCGTAGCGGTCACGCGGTTCCAGACTGTAGCGCCTAGAACCGCTCGGCCGGCATGCTTGTGTTTTACGAAAATATGTAGTTTCGTGATGCACTGGATTAAAGATCTCTCCTAAGTGCGTTGTTTTGAAAATGGTTTATAATGATACCATGATAATATGTGTGATTTTGGTATATTAAGGTTTTGACGTATCACAAATGATTGATTTATGTGGCGAAAGTATATGACCTTTCTATTATTTGACGTATGAATAAAATTTGTGTGTGAATAAGCAAGCATTGTTAAATTATTGAAAGGCGTTCTGTGGTTTCACAGCAGCTCACAGTATTCTAAAAAAAATACTGGCAGTATAATCAGATAACCAGATTCTTGTACTGGTAACCTCAATGCTGATTAAACACTTGCCCAGCAGATTTGAAAAACGAAATAACAAGGTTTCTGGTGGCAGTATTATTTCAGACTGACTGCAACTTTTAAAAAAACAATCAACTACACTCCTGGAAATGGAAAAAAGAACACATTGACACCGGTGTGTCAGACCCACCATACTTGCTCCGGACACTGCGAGAGGGCTGTACAAGCAATGATCACACGCACGGCACAGCGGACACACCAGGAACCGCGGTGTTGGCCGTCGAATGACGCTAGCTGCGCAGCATTTGTGCACCGCCGCCGTCAGTGTCAGCCAGTTTGCCGTGGCATACAGAGCTCCAACGCAGTCTTTAACACTGGTAGCGTGCCGCGACAGCGTGGACGTGAACCGTATGTGCAGTTGACGGACTTTGAGCGAGGGCGTATAGTGGGCATGCGGGAGGCCGGGTGGACGTACCGCCGAATTGCTCAACACGTGGGGCGTGAGGTCTCCACAGTACATCGATGTTGTCGCCAGTGGTCGGCGGAAGGTGCACGTGCCCGTCGACCTGGGACCGGACCGCAGCGACGCACGGATGCACGCCAAGACCGTAGGATCCTACGCAGTGCCGTAGGGGACCGCACCGCCACTTCCCAGCAAATTAGGGACACTGTTGCTCCTGGGGTATCGGCGAGGACCATTCGCAACCGTCTCCATGAAGCTGGGCTACGGTCCCGCACACCGTTAGGCCGTCTTCCGCTCACGCCCCAACATCGTGCAGCCCGCCTCCAGTGGTGTCGCGCCAGGCGTGAATGGAGGGACGAATGGAGACGTGTCGTCTTCAGCGATGAGAGTCGCTTCTGCCTTGGTGCCAATGATGGTCGTATGCGTGTTTGGCGCCGTGCAGGTGAGCGCCACAATCAGGACTGCATACGACCGAGGCACACAGGGCCAACACCCGGCATCATGGTGTGGGGAGCGATCTCCTACACTGGCCGTACACCACTGGTGATCGTCGAGGGGACACTGAATAGTGCACGGTACATCCAAACCGTCATCGAACCCATCGTTCTACCATTCCTAGACCGGCAAGGGAACTTGCTGTTCCAACAGGACAATGCACGTCCGCATGTATCCCGTGCCACCCAACGTGCTCTAGAAGGTGTAAGTCAACTACCCTGGCCAGCAAGATCTCCGGATCTGTCCCCCATTGAGCATGTTTGGGACTGGATGAAGCGTCGTCTCACGCGGTCTGCACGTCCAGCACGAACGCTGGTCCAACTGAGGCGCCAGGTGGAAATGGCATGGCAAGGCGTTCCACAGGACTACATCCAGCATCTCTACGATCGTCTCCATGGGAGAATAGCAACCTGCATTGCTGCGAAAGGTGGATATACACTGTACTAGTGCCGACATTGTGCATGCTCTGTTGCCTGTGTCTATGTGCCTGTGGTTCTGTCAGTGTGATCATGTGATGTATCTGACCCCAGGAATGTGTCAATAAAGTTTCCGCTTCCTGGGACAATGAATTCACGGTGTTCTTATTTCAATTTCCAGGAGTGTATATTACAGTGTCTTTTATAGTCTGATCAGAATTACTTGGTGTTGACACTTCAAGCATCGGAGCTGGTTTCTTCCAATCAGAGAGCTAAACGTCATGCCCGAACCGTTCATTGTTGCCAAACTGCTACAAAAATTGGTCATTTTATTTCAAATTCCTTGCCCGGCATTCTTTCTTGAATCCCGAATCATGGCTCTGGCACTTTTATTTCGTATGTCATCACATATGATAACGGCACCAAAAACAACTTACACACATCAGGATGTTAATGAAACACACACGTTTCATAACAGCACTAACTAAACACTACTCGACACTTCCACACAAGATGCGATTCAGAGTCACATATGCGGTTATCATAATCACACATAACGGCTTACATTAGATAAACTTCGCACAACACTGCGTGAAACCAAGTCTTTTTGACTGGGTGATTGTAGGGAAAGCAACTTGACTGGTTGTAGTACTTTAGCGCAATGGTTGACGTAGTTAACTTCCAATGTTGAAGGTTGTAGGTTTGAAAGAGGTGAATTTTTTTCTAAATCTAATCAGAAGAGTTTGATTATCATTTTTATTCAGTTAATTGGTTTAAATGTAATTTTTTTATATCCAATTCTTTGGGAAGTCATTTTCATCATCGTATTGACTTTTTTATTCTTTTTTTCGTCTGGAATCTGCCTGTTTCGTCTATCATCTGTACCCAAGTGCCAATGAGGACTGCTCTTCAGCTAGTAACGTGGCAGCTCATGTAGCCGGTGAGAGAATGGTTTCAGGTAACCAACGATAGCAAGACATTACAGTTTGCTTTTAAAGCTGAACTTAACTTTTTCTGTCTTGAGTTTGCTCATAGAGACTAACTCTAATAGCCGTGAACAAAACGATCGTGATTTTAGTTCTGCTGCAGATTGTTGATCACGGCTTTCGCAGGTACATTACACATCACGAAGTTATGGTTAGTTTAGGACATGTGTTTAAATTCAGGGCTACAAAACGCGTCTCCTGCCGCAGTTTATTCACTTGTTACTTAAAATCAGCTATGAACAGAGCGTCTCGCATTTCTGACATACCTTGCGACGGGCACTTCCAACATTTGCTGCATGTTACACATTAACAGCATTTGTGAAGTGAGTTGCCGTGTTTGTGTGTTACCTATAACCGAACGGTAGCCGGTGGCACACGGGACTGCTCAGCCTTTGACTCGGGTTCGATCCTCACTACCGACCCATGTCCAATTCTTGTATCGCTCCCTTGTTCGGTTTTAGGAAACCAAACGAAGAATACGTTCAGGGACATTGTCTATGGCAGGCCGCTTGTCTTTGCACACGCAACGGGCTAATTTGCTAACTTCAATGTTATTAACTCGAAAACAACGCAACGTATCGATTTTTTTTCTTAACAGTTATTTCCCAGCAGAACCTGCACCACCCTTACAAGCTTCTCAGGCTGTTCCTCACCATCCTGTATAATGGTCTGTAATACTTTTTCGGGCATGACTGAAGCTACTTTTACGTCTGAAGATTTCTCTCCTTTAAGAGCGACGTGCTGTGTTCTATTTGATAACTCTACAATCCAGTCACAGAGCTGATCTGATAGTCCCTAAGCTGGTATTTTGTTCTTTAGGCGCCAGTGTGGAACTATATCGAATGCCTTCCGAAAGTCAAGGGACATTGCATCAACCTGGGGGCCGATATTCGCTGCCTTCTATGTTTATGGACGAATATAGCGAGCTGAGTTTCACAGCAACTTTGTTGATGGACTTAATATTGATTCCTTCAAGGAGATTCTTTTTGTCACCAGATAGGTCATAATATGCCAGCAAAAATCGTGCAGCGGACTTACGTCAGCGATATAGTCGCGTGCATCTGGTCAACGATTCTTCTAGAAAACAGGAATGACCTGTGCATTTTTCCAATCACTTGGAATGCATTGTTGCTCCAACGATCTCCGATAGATTGCTGCTTAAAGAGGAGTAAGTTATTTCTGATATGCTATGTACAACAGAGCAGTATAGAGTAGTAAAGGTATCGCATCAAGTCCAGTCGCCTTTCCTTTGTTGAACGACTGTATCGATTTTCTATCCCACAGTCACTTACCTCGATAGATGATATTTCAGTATTCGTGCAAGGTAGATCTTCCCCAGTGAAACAATTTCTGAAAACGGAAATTAGTATTTCGGGCTCCTCTCTGTAATTCTAGTTTCCGGTGTCAGTATTGTCACTGAGTGACTGGACATATGACTTTGATCTGTTTTCTGATGTCATGCAGGACCAAACTTCTTAGATTTTCTGTGAGATGAACAGACATAATTTTATTTCAGAATTCGCTGAACGCTTCACGCATGTATATCCCTCGGCTCTTTGTGGCTTCGTTTTGTTTTGTTTGTCTACTAGGCTTTGATTACGTTTAAAATTTAAGCATTTTGCTTCCGGAGTACTCTATAACGTGGCAGCAGAACCACGACGCGTCTTTTCCATCCAGCACAACTTTGTTCCGGACATATCTTGTAAAGCAGGTTGTGCGATACTCCTGAATGTTGTTCGTTTACTTTCCAAATCTTCGGTTGACTGTTCATTTAATCTGAGATCGATTTCTTGTTGTGATCACTAAGCAGAAACAGCCTCCCATCTTTTTTTACATGCCTATTGGCAGCCTTAGTCAGTGATGCTATAAAGGTCGGATGCTCAGTGATTCGGAGTTCAGCGTAAACTGAATCGAAAAGCGCGAACTGTTTGTGACCAGGAGATTTAAGACGTGACCCTATCGAGTAGATTTTTTGACTGTTCAAGGTAATTTTTGGATAAGGCATTTAGACCAATTCATCTCATACCACTCTCCCAGATCACTTGAATCTCCCAGACTACAGCTGGTAAGCTGGAATCTCACTTATTACCGTAGCTTTAACAGGAAATTTACGCGTATAGCTTTCTCCAAGTTTCCTACGAAATTTTGTGCCGCTATAAGAAATTGGATCTGTAGAAGCACCCACATTTCGAGGGACTTCCTCAAAGTTGCATCACCATATCACGAAAGTGGGGTGACCACGACACTGAGGAAGGTGTACTCGGGCAGTTCGGTCTACCTGTGCAGTCAGTTCCAACCCGTATCTTGTATGACCCATTTTCGTGAGTTTTTGTGACACTCTTGTAATATCACTCTTTTCCTCAGAGTCATGTATCATGCCCGTATCTGTGTTTTAGGGGATGAATGTCTGTGCAGTGTAGTGTTGTGTTTGTGTTGTTTTTGATAATCATGTAAATAAAAGAAAGGGGCAACGTGGAACTCAGTTCTCGCACAGAGCGTACGCATCTTGCATAACACCAACACTTCGAAGTCTCAATCCGTGGGTGGATCGTTATGTATAGAGTCACGTTGTTGGCACCATAGGACGAGCTCTGTGATGTAATCGAGAGTACAGGATATTGGTCATGGTCGTCTGTTAAATGTAAATGTAAATGTCGTGTGACTTGGTGCATGTCTTTCGATTTGACGCTATTCCGGCCACTTGCGCGTCGAGGTCGTCTGTTGTGGACATTATACTCTGATCATCATAAGAATAAACCTGAAGTAAACATTACGTCATGCATCCTTCTGCGTTTGCTTGAATCTCATTGGATTTCGTCTCACGTGGAGCGGAAGCCAAGCTGTGATCGGTACAGTTAAGTACGATTATAAGGATACATTATATGCTGTATTGTACGCACAGAGATTGAGCAATAATACGGGACAACAGCTTTACCGGCACATTAAACTTGGACGGCTCTGGCCAGCCAGCGATCCAACTAACATGCAATGATGTGAGCAGTTGCAGTTCCGACGTAAAACGAGACGAGCAAAGAAACAATATAGCTTAGAATATCATTTAATTCTTACAGAGAATGAAATAATATTCAGCAAAACTCCAGACTACCGCGCGCTCTTAGATGACCGGATTGAAAGCATAAAACGCTCTCGTTCTCACCTGACATAGTATTCTAATTACAAACAAGAGTCATGAAAAGTCCTAAATTAAACACAGAGTAATTTTTCAGAGTGAGCTACGTGCAATGAAAAAGCTTACTGCAGGGATTGAAATCCCTATACTGTTGAATACTGAAGCACTGAAGGTATTAATTACAGTCAAATGTATGATAATCTCTTAGCTCCTTCTTTATCCGAATCCGAGGTATAGGCCCTACATTTCAGTTCTGGAATTGTCATCTGGTACGTTGATAACGAGTCTGTCAACAACGGAGTCCACGAAGCCAAGCAGGCGCCGAATTTTCTCCTCTTCTTTTATGACGTGCCGATCTATATCCCTCCAGCGTTCGGCAGTGACGTGTGAAAAAGCTGTGTGCTTTCGTTACCGTACGTCTGGCAGTGAAACAGTCTTGTTATTTCTCGAGCCAAATCCCTTATCTTGGCTCCAGATCAGTTCCGTTTGGTTCATGTCATAATGGTACAGGGGCAAACGTAAAAATGCAGCGTATGCTGTATTCGAGGTTGTCAAAATGATTATTTTTCATGTTTCTACGACACCTATCTACATTTGTGGTAAAAAACAAAGGACATAGTCCAAATAAAGAGTATCTGGTTTTTCATTTTTGCCTTAACAAATTAAATTGTTGTTTTATTAATTTAAGCAACCTTTATTAAAAGTCTTTTATAAAATATCGAGAAGTAAGGATTTATAATTGAAATGAAAACATGAATTTTGCGTGCTATATACAGGGTGTTGCAGAAAGGTACGGCCAAACTTTCAGGAAACATTCCTCACACACAAAGAAAGAAAATATGTTATGTGAACATGTGTCCGGAAACGCTAACTTTCCATGTTAGATCTCATTTTATTACTTCTCTTCAAATCACATTAATCATGGAATGGAAACACACAGCAACAGAACGTACCAGCGTGACTTCAAACACTTTGTTACAGGAAATGTTCAAAATGTCCTCCGTTAGCGAGGATACATGCATCCACCCTCCGTCGCATGGAATCCCTGATGCGCTGATGCAGCCCTGGAGAATGGCGTATTGTATCACAGCCGTCCACGATACGAGCACGGAGAATCTCTACATTTGGCACCGGGGTTGCGTAGACAAGAGCTTTCAAATGTCCCCATAAAAGAAAGTCAAGAGGGTTCAGCTCAGGAGAGCGTGGAGGCCATGGAATTGGTCCGCCTCTACCAATCCATCGGTCACCGAATCTGTTCTTGAGAAGTGTACGAACACTTCGACTGAAAAGTGCAGGAGCTCCATCGTGCATGAACCACATGTTGCGTCGTACTTGTAAAGGCACATGTTCTAGCAGCACATGTAGAGATCCCGTATGAAATCGTGATAACGTGCTCCATTGAGCGTAGGTGGAAGAACATGGGGCCCAATCAAGACATCACCAACAATGCCTGCCCAAACGTTCACAGAAAATCTGTGTTGATGACGTGATTGCACAATTGCGTGCGGATTCTCGTCAGCCCACACATGTTGATTGTGAAAATTTACAATTTGATCACGTTGGAATGAAGCCTCATCCGTAAAGAGAACATTTGCACTGAAATGAGGACTAACACACTGTTGGATGAACCATTCGCAGAAGTGTACCCGTGGAGGCCAATCAGCTGCTGATAGTGCCAGCACACGCTGTACATGGTACGGAAACAACTGGTTCTCCCGTAGCACTCTCCATACAGTGACATGATCAACGTTACCTTGTACAGCAGCAACTTCTCTGACGCTGACATTAGGGTTATCGTCAACTGCACGAAGAATTGCCTCGTCCATTGCAGGTGTCCTCGTCGTTCTAGGTCTTCCCCATTCGCGAGTCATAGGCTGGAATGTTCCGTGCTCCCCAAGACGCCGATCAATTGCTTCGAACATCTTCCTGTCGGGACACCTCCGTTCTGGAAATCTGTCTCGATACAGAAGTACCGCGCCACGGCTATTGCTCCGTGCTAATCCATACATCAAATGGGCACCTGCCAACTCCGCATTTGTAAACATTGCACTGACTGCAAAACCACGTTCGTGATGAACACTAACCTGTTGATGCTACGTACTGATGTGCTTGATGCTAGTGCTGTAGAGCAATGAGTCGCATGTCAACACAAGCACCGAAGTCAACATTACCTTCCTTCAATTGGGCCAACTGGCGGTGAATCGAGGAAGTACAGTACATACTGACGAAACTAAAATTAGCTCTAACTTGGAAATTAAGCGTTTCCGGAGACATGTCCACATAACATATTTTCTTTATTTGTGTTTGAGGAATGTTTCCTGAAAGTTTGGCCGTACCTTTTTGTAACACCCTGTATAATAAAAAAGAAGAAGACTTGCATTATTTGTGAAAAATAATGATGAATTTTACAAATACGAGATGTAAATATTTCAGATTGAATGAGAAAAAAATGACTCAGGTAACACTTTTTTTATAACAATACGTAAACGTTTTTGATTTCATAATTTATAAAATACGTATAAGGTATGTTTTTGAATTCCATTACCTTTCGTTTTCAATTTCCCTTTTACACAGTTTTTGTTTCAAAGTCATCATTGTGTATAGAGTTCGTTTGTTTCATTTCTAGGACATTGTCCTCTTTTCATTTAATTTTTTAATAGAAAGTAGTCTTTGTTTTTATTCATTTGTCATGATGGTTGACTTGACCATTTTTACTTTTAAATGAGGTTTTTCTGTGCAATGATAAATGTGAACAAATTTTCTACTACACACATCAAAAAAAGCTTTGCATCATCTCAGTTCCCAGAACTTCTGAAGATAGATGTTGGCTGTGGATATTGTATCACAGACGCAGTCCCTTTGACTGTTCAGAGATGTCACTAAACCCGCCCAAAGATGTAAACAACCATGCATGAGCAACCCCAATTAGACGGAGGGAGTCCGACAGCCCATCAGTTCCAGTCATTCCACCGGGAAGGAGGTACACGGCTCGTGTTGTCTGTAGTTCAACCATGCCTAGACTGTCAATACCGCGGTTCGATCGCGTCCGCCTTGTTATTTTGTGCCAGGAAGGGCTCTCAACATGGGAAGTGTCCAGTCGTCTCGGAGTGAACCAAAGCGATGTTATTCGGACATGGAGGAGATACAGAGTGACAGGAACTGTCCATGACATGCCTCGCTCAGGCCGCCCAACGGTTACTACTGCAGTGGATGACCGCTACCTACGGTTTATGGCTCGGTGGAACCCTGACAGCAATGCCACCATGTTGAATAATGCTTTTCGTGCAGCCGCAGGACGTCGTGTTACAACTCAAACTGTGCGCAATAGGCTGCATGACGTGCAACTTCATTCCCGACGTCCATGGCGAGGTCTGTCTTTGCAACCACGACACCATGTAGCGCGGTACAGATGGGCCCAACAACATGCCGAATGGACCGTTCAGAATTGGCATCACGTTCTCTTCACCGATGAGTGTCGCATATGCCTTCAACCAGACAATCGTCGGAGACATGTTTCGAGGCAACTCGGTCAGGCTGAACGCCTCAGACACACTGTCCAGCGAGTGCAACAAGGTGGAGGTTCCCTGTTGTGTTGGGGTGGCATTATGTGGGACAGATGTACGCCACTGATGGTCATGGAAGGCACCATAATGACTGTATGATACGTGAATGCCACCCTCCGACCGATAGTGCAACCATATCGGCAGCTTATTGCCGAGACATTCGTCTTCATGGACGACAATTCGCGCCCCCATCGTGCACATCTTTTGAATGGCTTCCTTCAGGATAATGACATCGCTCGACTAGAGTGGCCAGCATGTTCTCCAGACACGAACCCTATCAAACGTGCCTTGGATAGATTGAAAAGGGCTGTTTATGGACGATGTGGCCCACCAACCACTCTGCCTTGATGAACTTCTGAATAGTATGCTATGACGAATACAGCCATGCATCAGTGCAAGAGGACGTCCTGCTGGGTGTTAGAGGTACCGGTGTGTACAGCAATTTGGACCACCACCTCTGAAGGTCCCGCTGTATGGTAGTGCAACACGCAATGTGTGGTTGCCATGACCGATAAAAAGGTCGAAAATGATATTTATGTTGATCTCTATTCTAATTTTCTGTACAGATTCCGTAACTCTTGGAACAGAGGTGATGAAAAACTTTTTTTGATGTGTGTGTATTAGAAAACGCAGATTTGTGTAGTAGTATTTGTGTGCATCTAGTGAATGAGCTCGTATTTTTCGGGGGCATGGGGGAAATTTTTGCTCTTTGATTTCACTTGTTATTAACTAATCCAGTGGCGAGGGCACTGATAAAACACTGAACACAAACAACACAGCACTCAACACTGAAAGAAAACTTCACTGATGCACTTTGTCCGTTTTGCTGGGACGCTCCGTCCATGGTGGTCGGGCAGGCGGTGACGTCAAGGCTCTCTGAAACGCTGCATAGGGCGATTTCGAAAATTCTGTTTTGTGCTCTTTGGATCTGATGGCTTTATTGTTTGCCCCCCATAAATGCAAGAGGTATCCCATAACGTCTTTTTGGTTCTGTTCTATTACTGCATACACTGGTTGGCCCAAAATCCATGTGGTGGTTTGTTTCTTTGATCTGGGGAATGATTTTATGTCTGGGACGGTTAATAGTTCGATGTTTAACGGTTCTGGTATACTTCTGTGCCAGCTTGTGTGGCCGTGCGGTTCTAGGCGACTCAGTCTGGAACCGCGTGACCGCTACGGTCGCAGGTTCGAATCCTGTCTCGGGCATGGATGTGTGTGATGTCCTTAGGTTAGTTAGGTTTAATTAGTTCTAAGTTCTAGGCGACTGATGACCTCAGAAGTTAAGTCGCATAGTGCTCAGAGCCATTTGAACCATTTTTGTACTCCTGTTTATCTGTGCCAGCATAAAATTGTTCAAATGGCTCTGAGGACTATGGGACTTAACATCTGAGGTCATCAGTCCCGTAGAACTTAGAACTACTTAGACCTAACTAACCTAAGGACATCACACACATCCATGCCCGAGGCAGGATTCGAACCTGCGACGTAGCGCTCGCGTGGTTCCAGACTGAAGCGCCTAGACCCACTCGGCTACACCGGCCGGCTGTGCCAGCATAGTTTTTGACGTCCCCAATATTTGTTTCGTTTTTCCACATTGGAAACGATGTTCGCAGGTGTCGTTTGGATTACAAATGTGACATTTTCGTGATAGTCTGAGGTGAATTGCTGTTAATCTTTCATTTGTAGGTACAGTGTTTTTGACTGCCTCGTAAGATGTTGATTTGGCATTCGTACTGAGTACACCTTAGTGTAGATTGAGCCATACTTGTCTCCAATAGTGCTCAGGTTTCTTTGATTCTATCTTGTCCCGTTGCTCCTCTCCTCTCAGTTCTGCATACAGCTCCTTGGTCGTCCTCGTTCTTGGATCTTCTGCTGTGTCTAATACTTAACCTTTTTGTACAAAGTATTCTCTCAGGTATTTTAGTTTGTAGGGTATGGTTGTTACGTTCACTGGTGCTTTTTCTGAGGCTGGCCGGTACGTATTTATCAGAGCGGCTGTCAGGCTGTTTTGGTTGTTCCCTGCTATGGTGTTCAAGTGGTGTATCAGCAGTGCGGCGCATTTTCTCTCGACGTCGTGGTTGCATACCGTGCACCAGAGGAGGTAATGTATTGCTTCTTCATTGGATATTGTTATTTCCTTTCACGGGTGGGGTACCTGCGAGAGGAACCACACTTTAGACAGGGGTTGCTCGTTAATGAGAACCGCCTTCTGGAATAGGTCCAGCTCTCTGTTGCCATTCGTTCTGGTGAGACCTCTAATTGTGTGCAACACTTCCTTCCGATTTTGTACCATCATTTTCGTCAGGCACGAGTGTAGTTTCAGTCCTAGGCCCTTATGCATTTCGACAGCTTTGTCCCAGGTACTTCTCTCGTGTAGCTTTTCGCTGCCAGTCGGTAATAGGGCAGTCTCGTTTTTAAATGCGATTGCTGACTTTCTCGGCGTGTTCCATTGATGGACTCTTCTCAGGTGATCAGCCGAGTGGTGGTGTCGTCTTGTCGCAACGTTTCGGTGAGTTTCGCACCCATCATTCTCAAGCGAGAATGATGGTTACAAAACTCACCGAAATGTTGCGACATGGTAACGCCACCACTCGGCTAATTATCGGAGAATTGTTAATCAAATTTTTGTTCTTCTTTATTTTGGCTGCTGCTGATTGTCCGAATGGTTGAAGGAAGTAGTTTGTTTTGTTGAGGTCCTCTTTGTATCCCATAAGGAAACCAACGTCGTCAGCGTACGCCTTGCATTTTAGCATAGTGCGACGTGATCCCTGCTGTGGTGTCGTCCATTTTTCTTAGCACAAGGTCCAGTGCGATGGTGGACAAACTCATCGAGAGGGGGCATCCTTGCCTTACGATCTCTGTATTGGGTGGATTTGAACCAGCGAACCATGAACTGCAGTAAGTTGTTAATCTACTACGCTACCAATTCCGCTATACATCCAATTGTGTCTCAAGTGTAGCTATACAGTCCCTCGGAAAACTTCAAAACTGATTATCTCCGGAAATTTGTGAAAAACGTTATGAACAAACTATTTCTCGGCACGTTTTAACCGTGTTTTACTACAGTACAGGAAGCAGCCACAGCCATTTTCATACTGCGTGTTAACAGCGCGACAATCAGATCACAAGAGTGCAGAGGCCATGAGTGAAAATAATTTTTGAAATAAAAACTATGTAGCTAAAGTGTGATTAAGAAAAATGTTGATGGCTGTTAATACATTTGAATATCTTAAAGTTTTATTTAACGTAACTTAGTAATAAAAACACTTGTGGAAAATGAAAAAAGAACACTTTGACGCGAGTGACTAAAGAATGTCATACTTGCACAGGACACTACGAAAGGGCAGCTAACACGATGATCAAATCCACAGCGCTGCCTACAAACCAAGAGTCGCGTTATCAGTTGTGGAATAATCAAGCTTCGCAGCAGTTGTTCATCTCCAAAGCCAGTAGCAGCCAGTTGTCTCTTACTGTAACATTGTTAGCATCCCGCGACGGCGTGGACGTGAACTGTTCGTGCAATTGACGGAGTTGGAACTGGTGGGGTCTGAGGGATGCTGGGTCGTTATACCACAGAATTGCGCTACACGTGCGGCGAGAGGTCGTTCTAGACGGCTGCAGGTCATCAGTGGTGTCTGTTCTTTCGGACATGTCCGAAAGAACATACACCATATCCATATAAGTATATAGATCTGGCAACACCGACTATGACCTTCTTCTTCTGTGCAGATGCACACATATTCCCCGAACACTTACGGGATTTGGTAAGAATGTCTTCCACGAGTAATGAGTGTGCTGGGGTGAGACACTACGAATGTAGTTTGTGGACATACAAGGTGAGAATGTGGGTCTCGCGGGAGGCGTGCGCGAGATAGTCCCTGCAGTCGCTCTATCCTCTGTGCCCTCGGTGGCTCAGATGGATAGAGCGTCTGCCATGTAAGCAGGAGATCCCGGGTTTGAGTCCCGGTCAGGGCACATATTTTCACCTGTC
Source organism: Schistocerca nitens (assembly GCF_023898315.1). Lineage (NCBI taxonomy): Eukaryota > Metazoa > Arthropoda > Insecta > Orthoptera > Acrididae > Schistocerca > Schistocerca nitens. Next base: position 407,571,890 of record NC_064617.1, read on the forward strand.
CCCGTTGATATATATCAACGTCCATTTGCAGCTGAAGGTATTAATGTAATTCTAATTTCGCATTAGAGACACTGTTGCTCCGGGTGTATCATTGAGGACCATTCACAACCATCTCTGTGAAGTAGGGCTACGATCCTGCATGCCTTAAGGCGTCTTCCACTCACAACCCAACATCGTGCAGCCCGTCTCCAGTTGTGTCGCGATAGGCGCTTATGGAAGGGCGAAAAAAGACTGATCTTCAAATGGGAGTCACTTCTGCCTTGGTGTCAATGATGATCATTTGCATGTGTAACATCATGCAGGTGAGTTCCAACCTCTGTAGTGTATATGAAAGTGGCATACAGGGCCAACACGTAGTGTGCAGAGCCATATCATACAATGGCCGTTCTATTGTGATCATTGTAGAGGAAACGCTGTTCAGTGTACGATTCATCCAAAACAGTATTCAACGGATGTGCTACCGTTCATGCACCAACAAGGTATCGTGGTTTTCCAACATGACAATTCACAGCCACATGTAACCTGTGCCACCCAACTTGCTCTCCGAGGTGTAGGTCAAGTACTCTAGCCAGCACGATCCCCATATCTGTCCCCCACAGAGCATGTTTGAGTGTGGATGACATGTCATCTTGCACAGTCTGCAATGTCGCCGGGTATCTGGCCTAATTGAGCCACCAGATGGAAACTGTAATACAGGCCATTCCGCAAGACTACTTTCGTCACGTACACGATCGTCTCCATGGGAGAACTACAGCTTGCATTGCTGCAAAATGAGGATCTAGTGGCTACCAGCGCCGAAATTTCACACGCCCTGTCCAATGCGCTCAGATGTTTATGGGGCTGTCGGTGTGACTGTTTGTTGTATATATCCTCAAGAGTGTGTCAACAAAATTTCCATCTGCTGAGTCGACGAATTCATGGTGTTGTTCTTTCACTTTCCAGTGGTGTATATATAATACACAAGTAGGACCTACTTCCAAGAGCGTAACAATACCACTGTGTGTGTGCTACAACTTCTGACCAATCATTGCGTTTGTGTTTGTTTACATCAGGTTTATCCTTATGATGATCAGAGTATAGTACCTCTTCCCCCATTGCTAACCGCAGCCTGATGACAGACATCTCTTTCACCATCAGGATTCGGACAGTTACCCCACCAGTTCGAGCGAGATTGTGGCTCCACATTGCAGCGTCTTTTACGATGGTGGTTGCTGAACTCAGCATTAGGAGGAAGGAATTTATAGAATAATCGTCTGGCAGCACTGAAGGCAGAGAGAAAGAGAGCCGTTTTACTCTTGTTCATTACCAAAAATGACAGTGAGAAGGAACACTAATGTCGGATACAGTGGCGAGATTGCCAAAGCTTAAATTAGGACGTGCGAAAACTTCAGGCAGAGGCGTAATAATAATGTGAAGAAACGTGAAGCTAGAAGTTGCATTCAGTTGGAGGGATTTGGGAGCAGGGCTCACCCAACTATTAGTCAAACGACATGTCATTGTAAAGCTTTACATATTTGTTAATAATTACCATTTTAGTCAGGAAAGGATAGGTATTGTACGGTTGAAGAACTGCTTTTTTTTTCTTTAGCAGAACAATATTTATCGATTCGGAGACAACTGAATGCCAGCTTGAATGCCAACAGTTTTCCTTCACCATATTAGGAATAATAATGTGTTGTGTTTTTGGTGTTTCCGTATTTTTGTCCACTCCCTCTAAATACCTATCCACTCAGCATTAACATATATCGGGCGAGTCAAAGACATTACACAGTAATGTACAAAAACTGTAAAATGAAAACACTGTGAAATTTTATCACATGCTTAGATGGGCAGACGACGACAGAAGCTGGAAATCCGGGTTTTATTATTGTTCTGAAAATACGTTGTTAAAAATCAACCATTGGTGTGGATTTTTTTCAAGAAAATGGACGATAATAGCCATTTTGTGAAATGTGCCTTGGGCAACAAAGAATATAAAAATTCAGGGAATACGACTTATTTAAGGGACTACTGAAAAAGAAAGCCTGGGGAAAATCTAGAGAAGTTGTTAGCCATTTGAAACACCTGCTCAAAACAGCCCATGGTTTATCGATATATCAATCGTTTTAAGAAATAGTATCGATATAATCGGATATTAATAATTACCGATGTTGAAGGAAGAAAAGTAGTAATGTAGTACACTGTCGTTAACAGACGAAATCCCAGCCGTTGTAGTGAAGTGCTATTGTGCAAACATTCTCACAGACCAATGATGTCACAGCCGCAGGAAGTGAGATGCTGTTTTGAAAGTTGGTAAAGGTATCACTAATGGCACTGTTATAAAATGCAGAGTTCTCAGGAATAAATGAATTAATTACTGAGTACAGAAACATGATTACACAGTGCATTTCATACCATATCATGGCAAGTCTTAGTTCAAAGCTGAATATACAACCCTCCGCAAATGTGTCCAAAGACAAAATCCACAAGCACTGCCAGAGTCATTGTAAATAAAATGTAGGTGGGTGTGAAGTAAGACAACTTTTGATGACACAAGTACCCATATTTAAAGCTGGGTTTCGGGCAGTGTTTGGTAGGCAGAATCTTAACGACCATATGAAGTCAATGTGTAGGCTGCCTGTGTCGGGGTAGCAAGCTGCCCACCTTGTCTCTCTGCCGTGCAGCAGCCTCCTCATGTGATGCGTTTCACATCTGAATTCAGGCAGGGTGGGACATTGAACATGCTGGCCTCGCACTCCATATCAATACCACTGTCTTATATACAGGTTGCTTATCGGTCTGTTGACTGTGCTGCGGGACTTCGAAGTCAAGGTCAAATTTATATCTTTGACAAACTCCCGTCCCTCCTCCCCATGAAGTCATGGTTGTGGTGATGACAGACTGATCTGTAGTGCCACTGGAGATCTAGGTTATGTTGGAAGGTGATAATTCTGTTAAGAGCTGGCGAAGCCAACTGATTTGAAAGCAGAAAATCTGATTGTGGTAACAAACTGACCGATAGTGCAGCCTGATGTTCACGTCGGCATCATATTGAAAAATGAGGTGGGTCCAGTACATTACTATAAACCGAAATCACTGTGCCAAGTGCTGTGATATTCAGGTATTACTTACTGTTGTTCAGTCTTTGACTCCACCTCACAGTTTCAAGTGCCTCTTTCAACCTGAAATCCTAGGAATGACAAGTAGCAGATTTTCTTGTATATTTTTTTGAGGGTATGAGCTTCATGCTGAGTTTTTGAATGAAGTCATACCACTTTAGGTTGTTAAATGTTAATTATTGTCATTGCTGTTTCGACACATGGTCACTGTCAAGCACAATATTTAAAAGACTATGGCAGTATGACATAATTCAAAAATTACCAAGTCTGACAAGGGAACCTCCCCATCGCACCCCCCTCAGATTTAGTTATAAGTTGGCACAGTGGATAGGCCCTGAAAAACTGAACACAGATCAATAGAGAAAACAGGTAGAAGTTGTTTGGAACTATGAAAAAAAATAAGCAAAATATACAAACTGAGTAGTCCTTGCACAAGATAGGCAGCTGCTCAACCATCTGACCACAAATAACATATTATCAAGAACACAGTTTGGATTTCTGAAGGGTTCTGATATCGAGAAGGCTATTTACACCTACAGTGGAAATGTACTTAATTCATTAAATAACAAATTACACGCAGCAGGTATTTTCTGTGATTTGTCAAAGGCATTTGATTGTGTGAACCACAACATCCTTTTAAGTAAATTAGAATTCTATGGTGTCACGGGCAGTGCTGCAAAATGGTTCAAGTCATACCTCACTAACAGGAAACAAAGGGTGTCAGTGCAAGGGACTAGTGAACTAAGTCATCAGTCATCATCAGAATGGGTAGAAATTACATGTGGTGTCCCACAGGGATCCATCTTAGGGCCATTGCTTTTTCTTGTGTACATTAATGATCTCTCACCAGTTACACTGCCAGAAGCAGAGTTCATTTTGTTTGCAGATGACACAAGTATTGCAATAAATAGTATGTCAAGTGTAGTTCTAGAAAGATCTGCTAATGATATTTTCATGGATATTAATAAATGGTTTAAAGCCAACTCACTGACATTAAACTTCGAAAAGACTCACTATATGCAATTCAGAACCTGTAAGGGGTTTCCACCCAGCATATGCATAAAATACGAAGAAGAGCAGATAGAAGAGGTTGACAGTCTTAAATTCCTGGGATTACAACTTGATAATAAATTCAGTTGGGAAGAGCACACCACAAAACTGCAGAAATGCCTTAACAAATCTGTATTTGCAATTCGAGTGTTAGCGGACATAGGCGACATAAAAATGAAAAAGCTTGCATACTTTGCCTACTTTCATTCCATAATGTCATATGGTATAATATTTTGGGGTAACTCTTCAAGTCAAACAAAAGTTTTCAGAGTCCAAAAGCGTGTAATACGTATTATTTGTGGAGTAAATTCACGGACGTCCTGTAGAAACCTCTTCAAAGAACTGAGTATACTAACTACTGCCTCTCAGTATATTTACTCATTAATGAAATTTGTCCTAAATAATATATCTCTTTTTCCAACAAACAGCTCAGTTCATACATACAATACCAGGAACAAAAATGATCTGCACAAGGACTTAAAAGCACTTACTTTAGTTCAAAAAGGGATCCACTACTCGGGAACACTCATCTTCAATAATTTGCCAGTAAACATAAAAAATTTAGTTAGATCAGTTTAAAAGGAGCCTGAAAGACTTACTAGTGGCCAACTCCTTCTACTCCATTGACGAATTTTTTAATAGAAACAAATGATGTATTGTATATCTTCATACTATTAGCATTTTAATTTCAGCTTTAAAAATAAAAAATTACATGTTCCACATCCACGAGGATCTCCCAGCACGGATCTGTGGAACGAAAACTAATCTAATCTCATCTAGGAGAGTGTGAGCTCAGGAGCGCCATGGTCCCGTGGTTAGCATGAGCAGTTGCGGAAGGTCCTTGGTTTAAGTCTTCCCTCGAGTGAAAAATTTACTTTCTTTATTTTCGCAATGTTATGATCTGTCCGTTCGTTCATTGACGTCTCTGTTCACTGTAATAAGTTTAGTGTCTGTGTTTTGCGACCGCACCGCAAAACCGTGCGATTAGTAGACGAAAGGAAGTGCCTCTCCAATGGGAACCGAAAACATTTGATCGCAAGGTCATAGGTCAACCGATTCCTCCACAGGAAAACAAGTTGATATATTCTATACGACACTGGCGATGGCATGTGCGTCACATGATAGGAATATGTTGTCGACCCACCTAACTTTTACACTTGGCGAATGGGTAAAAAAATTCTTCTACCTTGCCCAATTTAGGTTTTCTTGTGGGTGTGATAATCACTCCCAAAAAAGTGATCGCATCAGACGGGTGGACGGACAGATAATAATTGTCTGAAAATAAAAAAAAAATAAACTCTTCACTCGAGGGAAGACTTGAACCAAAGACCTCTCGTTCCGCAGCTGCTCACGCTAACCACGGCGCTCCTGAGCTGACAATATCCTTGATGTTGTCTATCTTGTGCAAGGACTACTCAGTTTGTATATTTTGCTTATTTTTTTCATAGTTCCAGACAACTTCTTCCTGTTTTCTCGATTGATCTGTGTTCAGTTTTCAAGGCCTATCCACTGTGCCAACTTATAACTAAATCTGAGGGGGGTGCGATGGGGAGGTTCCCTTGTGAGCACCTTGCATCTAGATCTGTTACAGGGAAATGAGCCATGAGGTACGGGGTCGGGAGCAGGGGTTGTGTAGGGATGGACAAATATATATTAGTGTAGGTTCACTGGGCAACAGAATACCACAGTGTACAGGGTGGGAAGGATAGTGGGTAGGACATTTCTGGGCACTTTGAGAGGCAGGCAGAACCCTAGCAGAGAATGCAATTCATTTGCTCCAGTTCTGGGTGGTACTGAGTCACAAGGGGATGCTCTTCTGTGGGCAGATGGCAGGTCTCTGGGAGATGAGTGGTGACTGGAGAGATAGGGCGCAGGACTCTTTCTGTACAAGGTTGGGAGGGTAATTATGGTCTCTAGAGGCCTCAGTGAGACCCTTCGTGTATTTCAAGAGGGAATGCTCATCACTACAGATGCAATGGCCATGGGTGGCTGTATGGAAGGGTCCTCTTGGTATGGAATGGGTGGCAGCTGTCAAAGTGGAGGTTGGTAGGTTTGATATGGACAGATATAACGACGTAGTCATCTTCTGGGCTGAGGTCAACATAGAGGAATACAGCTTGTTAGGTTGAGGAGGACCAGGTGAAGTGAATGGAGGTCAAGGCTTTGAGGTTCTGGAGGAACATTGATAGGGTGTCCTCACCCTCAATTCAGATCATGAAAATGTCATCAATGAATCTGAACCAGGTGAGGAGGTTGGTATACTGGATGATTAGAAAGGTTTCCTCTAAATGGCCCATGAATAGATTCTCATGAGATGGTGCCGTGCGGATGCCCATTGCTGTACCCCAGATTTGTCTGTAGGTGATACCTTCAAAAGAGAACTAATTGTGGGTGAGGATGTAACTGGTCATGGCAACTAGGAGGGAGGTTGTAGATTTGGGATCTATCTGATATTGGCAAAGATACCGTTAAATAGTGGGAAGGCCATGGGCACTGGGGATGTTAGTCTAAAGGGAAGTGGCGTCAATAGAGACGAGCAGGGCATTATGTCGTAAGGGAACAGGAACCGTGAAGAATCAGTGTAGGAAATGGTTGGTATCTTATATGCATTCCAATGAAGGTCTTTTTGGCCAAAAGCTCACTTCTTTGACAGTTGTTTTATTGTGCCTATCTGCAAGTCAACATCTCTGCTACCTGGTAAGTAGCAATATACCCTTTTTGTAATACGGTCATTATTCCATCCTGGATTTTCCATTTTCAGATGGAATTCCAAAGCTCTTAAATTCTGATTCTAATACTTGAGCTCCTATCTCTTCTATACCGACTCCTGCTTCTTCTTCCATCACATCATCAAACAAGTCTTCCCCCTCATATAGGCCTTCAAAGTACTATTTCCACCTATTCACTCTCTCTACATTTAAGAGAGGATTTCACTTTGCACTCTTTAATTTCACTAAACTCTGTTTCAACTTTTCTATATGTTGAGTCAGTCCTTCTGACAATCACATCTTCACATTTTTTATGCAGCCATTTCATCTGAGCTACCTTGCACTCCCTATTTATTTCATTTGTAAGCGACTTATTTCTGTGTTTATGAACATTTTTGTATTTCCTTCTTTCATTGATCAACTGTGTATTTGTTCTGTTACCCACAGTTTCTTCCCTATTTGTATCTACTTTTTCTTTCCAAATTCTGTGACTACCCATTTTGGATGTGACCCTCCCTCTTCAACTGAACTGCCTACTGGGCTATTCATTAGCACAGTATCTAAGCCCCAGAGAACTTCAGCCATATCTCTCCATTCCTAAGTACTTCCACATCCCACTTCTTTGGGCATTGATTCTTCCTGCCTAGTCTCTTGGAGTTCAGTGTACTTTTCATCATTACTAAATTGTGATCCAATTCTACATCAGCTCCTGGGTACAAGTTACAATCCAATATCTGTTTTTGGAATCTCTGTGTAACCATTATGTAATCTAACTGGAACATTCCTGTACTTCCTGGCCTTATCAAGTATATCTCCTCCTCTTAAGGTTCTTGCACAGAGTATTCACTATCACTAGCTGAAATGTATCTTAGAACTCAGTCTTCCTCCTATCTCATTCCTATTACCTAGCCCAAAGTCTGCCATAACCCTTTCTTCTACTCCTTCCCCTACAAATGTATTCCATTCCTCCATGACTATTAGATTTTCATCTCCTTTACATACTGAATTACTCATTCAGTATCCTCATGGTACTTTATCTGCCGATCTTCAACTTGCAACGTTGGCATGTATACCTGATCTATCATTGTCTGTTTGTTGTCGATTCTGATGAGGCTAACCTTATCACTGAACTGTTCACAGTAACCAACTCTCTGCCTTAACTTCCAATTCGTAATGAATCCTACTCCAGCTACACCGTTTTCTCCTGCTGTTGATATTACCATATACTCACCTGATCAGAAATCCAGTCTTCTTCCCATTTTACTCCAGGTTTATGCCATTGATATTGAAGAACAGGTAAACTCAGAACTAAGACGGCTCTTGGTGACAAAGTAATTTAAAAGGAAGTAAACGACTTTGAAGACAGATTCTGGAGAAAGATCTATAAGCCATATGAACCTGGATCCAGAGAAATGGGTTGTTGGCAAATGTGGAGATATTACTCTCATTAGCTTCTGATATAGCAAGAGTGGTATAAGATACAAGCCAATATCTGACATCATCTCGGTAGGCCAATAATGCAGATACCTGTCTGTCTGAGAAATTATGTTGGTGACTACAAAAGGAGACAGTAAACGAGGCACATAAATCTCTGTACATATGTATGAGGATTCTGAAGGGAGCAAGCTAGAGTCCAAAGCAGGAGGAGAGCCAACATGTCTTAAGAACTCAGTTGGAGTATGCTGCAAGGATATGTAATTCCCAGCAAAGATACCTATAAAATCAGATAAAAGGAGTAATGGAGGTCAGCCAGATACATAACAATAGAACAAGTAGTATTAATTGAAATGTGCAGGTATCACACAAAGAAGATCAAGAGTTAGGCTTGTGGGAATTTAACGAGCATATGTGGGTGAAGGTGCATGGGAAGATACAGAACAAAGATTGTTTACTAGTGAAGCACATAACACAAGGAAAGACCATCAGTACAAAATGTGGCATCATGAAACAACAAAGCACATAAATGCTCTTATGTTGGCAGAGTAGAACAAATTACCAGAGGATATCCTCAAACCCATTCCTAGTACACATCACTAAATTTAAATACCTGGTACAACAGTGTCAAAACATGAAAGATTTGGGATATTTATTGCAAAACTTTTACCATCTGCAAATAAAACAAAATCTCCATCTGGCAATGCAACTCATGAGAAATCACAAAAGCATGCAAGAGAGAGCAATGGCATTAAGATGGACAACTGTGAGACACTACATGTAATTACCTCCTAAACTGATTACACGCAGTTTAATTCACCGACGCCATTTGTTTCTTGCTTTTGAGACATGACTGACTATTTTGCATCATAGCCAGTGAAATCTTCGTTTTCTAATTTATGCTAAAGGATGGTATTTGCAGTCAGTTGCCTTTAGAAAATCACAAGCCACCTGCAGCTTGTAATTTATTACCTAACAAATTAAGTACAGTCTCACTATATGTGCAAAGAATGCTTTAATATCAGAACCCTTCAGAAATCAGATCTGAGAATGTTATTTGTGTTCAGGTGCCACCCGAACATTATCGATTCTTTGGTGTCCACAGTCCACAGAGCCTCTGACAGATTCTGAACAATACAATATTTTGACAACTTTTTTTGTTATGTTCATTTACATATAGATTGAAACCAGGTAATATTTTCATTGCCTACCACAAGTTTTTGCAGCAGAAAGCAAATATCTTGGATAATGACCAAACATATCTGTAATTATACCCATCTATCCATTGTATCTCTCTCTTACAATATGAATCTTGCAGGGGATTGGCAGGCTAACGTTTAATAGTATAGCCATGAGGCTTGCTTAGATAAAGACTGTAGCCTGTAAAACACAGATCTGGACCCTAATCCAGAAAAGTTTTAAGATCAGGTGGTTGGTGCATCTGAATTTTCTGAGTAATGCGACTAGTACTACATTTATGATTGTGACAACTGAGTTCACAGCTCCTTTTATGTGGGCCGTAACAGCTCCTCCCTGTCCTCACTATAGGTAGGTAATGCACCCCTCCCCAACTGGTGGGTCAGGTGCCCTGCCCTTCCTTTCTGAACTTTTTCAACCAATCCTCCTCTCCTCGAGGAAGGAACTCAATTCTGAAAGGTAGGTAGCACATCACTTATGTGTCCGACAGCCGCTGCCTCATGCTGTCTCAGTTTATTGCTTTATCTTTAACATTCCACAATGTCACAGTAATGACTTTCAATGGATGCAGTGTTTCTCAACTACTGATCTGCATATTTGTGATAGCTTTTATTTATGAATATGAAATCATAAATAGTTTTATCTTTTATTGTCAGAATTTCACATTCACATACACTTTATGTTTCTTAAGGGAGTGTACAAAGGAACACTGAGGTGTTATAAATATTGCCGCTACAAATAATAAACATTTATCAACTTCTTACATTCAGTTATACACTTTTCACTGATGACATTCAAGATAGTATATTAATCTGCTCACTTTACAACAGAAAACTAGCTGTACAGGAATGAACACCATATTGCAACTAAATGTTTGAACATCTGACTTTGGAAATGTCAACAGAAAATGTTTTACATTCCCTTATAGATTTGATAATTCTCACTCTAAACATACTGTTCAGTTAACAGTTTTCCCATACAACTATTGCTAACACCTCAAGCTTTAGTGATTCAATAAATAGGGCAGTACATTTCCTTAAAGCCAACACATCAAATTGCTCGAACGGGCATAAGGAAACCTTTAGACAGGATTGCGAAAGTTCTTGCCAGCATACTTTGCAGCAGATCCCAGCTCTTCTTCAATGCGCAGCAACTGATTGTATTTGGCCAACCGCTCCGAACGACATGGAGCACCTGTTTTAATCTGTAATGAAACAGAAATGTATAGCTCTCAGATATTTTTAATTATATCACAAATGTGCTCTCAGACTGTACACATACCTGTCCTGTGCAGAGACCTACAACAAGGTCAGCTATGAATGTGTCTTCTGTCTCCCCAGATCTATGAGAGACCATTGTGCCCCAACCATTGGACTTTGCCAAAAGGTGTGCTTGTATACTTTCTGTCACAGTACCAATTTGGTTTACTTTCAGTAACAAGCAGTTGCAAGCTTTCTTTTCTGCAGCCAGGGCAATACGTTTTGGGTTAGTAACTGTTAGATCGTCTCCAACAATTTGAATCTTGACTTGTGATGTAAAATGGGTCCAAGCTTCAAAATGATCCTGATCAAATGGATCCTCAATAGATACAATTGGGTATTCCTTGATAAATTCAGAATACAATGCTGCAAGCTTTTCCATGCTCAGCCACTGGCTTTTATCAGAGTTAGGGTTCTTGAAATCCAGGTCATAAGAGCCATCCCTGCAAAACAAAATTGATACAGACATCATAAAATGGTACTGCTTTGTAAAATTAGGCATGAAACAGCAGTATTTGTTAATACAGAATATCATTCCTGAAAGTTCTTTTTACTGTGCAAAGGATATTAAATTATAAAGTTAAGAGAAAATAAATTTACTTTGCACTCTTGCCACTTTTAAGTACTGTGTGTTTAATTTATTTAACAGGAAATTAAAGTAATACAAGAGACCAGCTCTGTTGCTGAGGGATTGCACTGTTCCTCTAAATAGTCAACATCTAGGACTGTCCAGGTTTAGGAAATGGAGAGTTACAGAGAGTCACTCAGAACCCTTGATCAGGGGAGACTTACCAGATGGGATGAGAAGGAAAGATTGACTGTTGCGGACAGTACCGGTACTGCATGATGTTTGAAAACCTGATAGCTTAAAGGTGGAAGAGAGAGAGGAGATGACTGACAAAACAACATGCAGGAGTTGATAAAAGTGGAAAGCTACGTGCATTATACATGGTATATAGATGAGTTGTGGGGGGGGGGGGGGGGGAGGAGGAGGAGGAGGAGGAGGAGGAGGAGGAGGAGGAAAGAGAAAAAGACAAGTCAGAAAATAAGATATAGAAACTAAAAGGAAAAGTTACTAGGGGGAAAAAAAATAAAATTGCGAGACTGATGAAATCAATGTAAATTAGGCTAGGTACATGACGAGAACCATGGATATTTTATAATACCAGTTCCCACCTGCAGTTCTTAGAAAACTGCTGACAGGAGGGAGAATCCAGATGGTACGTGTGGTGAAACAGGCACCAAGGTTCATGACTGTCATATTGTAGAGGATGCTCTGCAACAGGATATTGTGTGTTGCTAGTATACACCCTCTGTCTATGCCCATTGGGCACAATGTTTTATTTACCAGGTGGCTCTCCCTTTTATAGTATGTGCTTTTCCAGTTACATAGTTGGTATAGGTGGTGGTAGGAGGATGCATAGGGCAAGTCTTACAGTGGGGCAGGCAGGGGTAGGAAATGTGTGCAGAAGGGATCTGGCATTACAACATGTTCTTGGTTCCACCACCCATCTATTCTTAATTTACATTAATTTCCTTGGCCACAGCATTTCTTTTCAGTAATTATACCTTTTCTTCACTCCCTTTTAGTTTTCTATATCTTTTCATTATCTGATTTTTCCCCACACCCTAGCTCACTGATCTACCATGAGTAATTTGCTTAGTTTTCTATTCTGATTAACTCTTGCATGGTGTTTTGCTAGTAATCTCCATCTTGGTTATTCCCCATTTTCCACCTATAAGCTCTCAGGTTTTCGTATCTCCTCCAGTGCTGTCCGTAGCCATTTGTCTTTCTGTCTCATCCCATCCAGTAAGTCTCTCCCTACTCTATGTTCTGGGTGACTATTCTGCAACACTACCCATTTCTTAAACCTCACTAGTTCTTTTCCTTCATCCCTTTTCCATCCTCTTCAACCCTTCCACCAGAAGGAACCACTGGTTTCAAAAGCTTGCACAAGTCCATAACTATTCAATGTTTTCTCCTACTGCTTGGTGGGCAGACAGTTTACCTATCCAATTATATCTTCAAAAATTGATTATATTGTTCATATATTTTCTAGTAAATATTATTTAAAAGAAAGAGCCAGCTAATTGGGATATTGTTAGAATGTTTACAATTTGAAGAAGATACTAAATAAAAGCTAAGTCTACAATGAATAAATTTTACATGATTATTTGAACAAAATAACACCTTTTTCTCATGATGAAGTCATTGAAAATTATTTCTAGTAAATTTAGTTTTTTGAGAAGGTCCTACTGAATTCTGCTCACCTTAACTTTGAATGATGTTAGTGGCTCTGAAAATGATGGACTTTGTACTAATATTAATTTCAATTAATGCTTATAGCACTCCATTCCAGTGTTGCCCCATGGGGCAAGGGCACCCCCATCTGCACATCATCGCACTCACGGCAGGTGCAGATAGTGTAGGTCACAATCTCTTGCATTCTGCACATGCGAAGGCTCTTTGGTCACTACCGTGTGCATGCACTACCATGTATATTATGGGCTGTCTGCAAATCTGCCCTTATGTCAGCTGTTTGCCCACCCCCACCTGGCTATCCCAGGTGGGCATGCAAGCTGGATCAGCCAAGACTATAGCAATGCTATATGTGTAGCAACCCTGCAATATTTTTCTCCCCAATGAGTAAGCAATAAATGGACCAAATTATGGTTGAAATTTCTCAGAGTGTTCCAAAGTTATGATGGCAAGCACACATATTGTTATATACAAGTGTGTAATGCAAAGGGTATCCAAGCAATTACAGTTATGAGCACTTTATTACTTCAGACCAATACTAAATTTAATGAAACTTCTGGAAGTCATGTGAGTGGAGGTAGAATATTGGCTTTAGGGGATAGGGCAAGGAACTTTAATACATATTGATAGAACAAGGTAATAAGAGTACACTAGTTGTGGTGGTGGGGAAAGGGGGGGGGGAGGAGGAGGAGGAGGAAAAAGAAGTTAAAAACTAGAAGAAACAACATAAACCACATGCTTTTGTAAAGTAGGAAAGTTAGTGTCCATGTCGACTCAAATAGTTGTAATGAAAATAACTAAGTGAAAAGGAAAAAGGAGACTGAGAATCTATACACAATACTAAATTGAAGTCCCCCCCCCCCCTGGCTTGTTTTTCTGTATGCATGTTTGTAAAGGCTAATCTCTAACTATTGGTAGGGATTTTGATACTTTTTCACTAACAGACAACCTGACATATGAGGAAGGTTGTGTATATAAATTTATTATCCTATTGCCAGACCAGTTGTCTGACTGTAGATATTTTGTGCAACCCATATGAAGCTGGAGCCAGCTCAATTTTTTTAGTTATTAACACTGTCGACACCTGCAAAAATACAAGGATGGTTAGCATGCCCGATAGACTGCCACCATAATTCAATGAGTGCACTTCCTCACTGTTCTGCTGTCTGCATATTCTTATTACCTTTCTGATGGGGCTCTTCAGTAGGTACTGTAGATCAAGAATTGATTGCTGGATGATGAGAGCACACTGAAGAAGCAAGTTACACTATGAAAGTGGAAGGGAGTTGCTCTCAATGAAATGATTAGTGTGCTCTTAAGAGTAGCAATACGGTGACTGGGAAAGTCAATACCACGCAACCAGTATAGTGAGTGGAAAGTTCGACTATGTTACTTACACTGCTTGAAAGTTTATCATACAAAGCAGGAAAAAGTTTCACAGGTCCTCAAATATGACTACAATACACTAGACAAGCTTTATGATCCATCATTAAATATTAGGTTTAAAAGAAGCATGTTGGTTCCTGAAAAGATTGTGTTAATGTACAGTTTATCAATTTTCTTCTTTTCAAAAAACAAAATTACAGAAAAAAAACATTATGGAAGTAAATGTTGATTCAAAAGTATAACACACCACTTTAGATTAGGAAGTCTGAATTTTTTATCAATGTAAATATTAATATATTAGACTTTCTAAGAGCTATTATAGCAAAAATTATGGTCACTACAGGCAGATTTTCCAATGTAAGTTTCAGTGTTACAGATCAGGGCTTAGTATTCGAGTCACAAAAAAATAAATGAATATTATCTTACTTGTAAAATTCTGATGCTGCAACATCCATCCCAATCTCTACAAGACCAGTATAGCCTGCTTTCTCAATAGCTTCTGAAATAAGAGCAAGGGCATCCTTATTGTTCAGAATATTAGGTGCAAAACCACCTTCATCTCCTACAGCTGTAGCATCGAGACCAAAACGGCTCTTGATGACACTCTTCAGGTTGTGATACACTTCAGTACCAATTTTCATGGCCTCTGTGAAACTCTTTGCACCTGTTGGTAATATCATAAATTCTTGCATAGCTAACTTGTTGCCAGCATGGCTCCCACCATTAATGACATTGAAAGCTGGCACAGGCAGCAAGACATCAGGGTAGCCTGCAAGGTCCGCAATGTGCCTAAAATAGTAAGACATAAAAATTAGTATCTCAGTTTACAGTTTTTTTTCTAGAGAAAGCAAACTGTAATTTTCATCAGATTCATCACATATCATTAAAAAAAATTGAGAGTTCACAGCATGTACTTACTGTTCTTCCCTTGAAGCCAAGCTTTTATTTACATAACAGATGAATTTAGTTACATGTTCCATAGAGCATACGCAAAATACACAGATAGGCCACATAACTAAAAAGTGACTCATTAATATGACTTCTAGAGTCAACTGATACTGCAAGCATGACTCATTATGAGACAGAGCAGGCAGTAAGTGGTATATTTACTTTGTTTTGTTTTCTACAAATAGCATATCATTTAAACTAAGAAGGAAATAGATAACAACTCTATGCAATGTTTTAACTCTCAGTAAATGTAGAGCACTCAATAAAATGTAATATTGCAGTTGAGAAGTCAAAATTTCTTAATGTGTATGTAAATACGAACTTCTGGTGTAAAAATCCTACTGTAAGCAGTCTTTAACCCCGAAATTCAGCAACTGTTTCTTATTCATGAGGTTTTTTTAAATTATTGTTGGTGGAAAAGGCAGACCATTACCTACACATTAATTAGCACAAGGTCTAGAATCTGAAGCTGAAGAACTCTTATAGAGTCAGTAAACCACATGAGATAATTTAAAAGTTGTTCAAGTTTTGTACATAACTTCGAAACTAGAGGTTTTAGACCAAACTTACCCAGAGGTTATTTAAGTACCATTGAGGTAAGGTTTGAATGGATAAATTATCTTTTACAAATTCAACATTCAAAGTTTATAATAAGCTTATTGGTTTGGGGGAGACAGCAAGAACGTGGCACCTGGAAAGCTCACCTGGTGACCAAAGCATGAATAATTCCAGCAAGTCCATTTCTGTACCACAGTATTCATTAATTGTCATGTGACCGTGCATACCAATGTAATTTATCAAGGCAGTATGGTTATGTAGCCAGCAATACAGAAAGCTGTTAATGTGCTTTCAGGCTGAAATTCCTTAATGGCACATGATCGTTAGATTAACAAAACTCTTTTCTTTGCCTTTTGCAATGGAGTTAAACGCACATTGATATTCCCAATGTAAAACTTTTAACAGTTACTTTAGAATGACACAGATTACCTCTCAAATTTACTGATGTCATTGAACAATATTTTGGTTAAATTCTGCAAAAAATATTCCTCGTATAACTGAATGCAATAAGAACATGTAGTACACATCCTTGAACCATTAATAAGCAACTATAAGCTAGTAAACAATAACACCAAGAATTTCATAATTCCCTTGCTCTCTTATTAAGTTAACTATTGTCAATATGAAAGCAATGGTAGCAATTACACTGGTAATAAAAATATCCTTCATTATTCACAGCTTCACATTACCTCATTTCAGTAAGGGAGAAAGTATACAGCCATAACAAAATTTAGCAGTGTTCCAAGTCAGTTGTTGGTTGTAACAATAAAGAAAAGAAAACTGAAATCATAATGCTCTTCCGCCACAGAAGTGATTCACATATTTGCACATAGAGTTGCAAAAAAGGGGAGAGGGACTTCATTACCAGTTTAAGTATGGGACCGAGTTGAAGGTAAATATAATAAGAAACTTCATATTTGGCTAATTGCACAGGTTACTTCACCTCAAATTATATCAAAATCGTTTACGCAATGTTTTAAGAGTAAAACTTATTTTAGAAAAACTAATGGGTGAAATTCCCCCCCCCCCCCAAGAACCATGGACCTTGCCGTTGGTGGGGAGGCTTGCGTGCCTCAGCGATACAGATGGCCGTACCGTATGTGCAACCACAACGGAGGGGCATCTGTTGAGATGCCAGACAAACGTGGTTCCTGAAGAGGGGCAGCAGCCTTTTCAGTAGTTGCAGAGGCAACAGTCTGGACGATTGATTGATGTGGTCTTTTAACACTAACCAAAACACCCTTGCTGTGCTGGTACTGCGAACGGCTGAAAGCAAGGGGAAACTACGGCCGTAATTTTTCCCGAGGGCATGCAGCTTTACTGTATGGTTAAATGATGATGGCGTCCTCTTGGGTAAAATATTCCGGGGGTAAAATAGTCCCCCATTCGGATCTTCGGGCGGGGACTACTCAGGAGGACGTCGTTATCAGGAGAAAGAAAACTGGCGTTCTACGGATCGGAGCGTGGAATGTCAGATCCCTTAATCGGGCAGGTAGGTTAGAAAATTTAAAAAGGGAAATGGATAGGTTCAAGTTAGATATAGTGGGAATTAGTGAAGTTCGGTGGCAGGAGGAACAAGACTTCTGGTCAGGCGAATACAGGGTTATAAATACAAAATCGAATAGGGGTAATGCAGGAGTGGGTTTAATAATGAATAAAGAAATAGGAGTGCAGGTAAGCTACTACAAACAGCATAGTGAACGCATTATTGTGGCCAAGATAGAGACGAAGCCCACGCCTACTACAGTAGTACAAGTTTATATGCCAACTAGCTCTGCAGATGACAAAGGAATTGAAGAAATGTATGATGAAATAAAACAAATGATTCAGATAGTTAAGGGAGACGAAAATTTAATAGTCATGGGTGACGAATTCGGTAGTAGGAAAAGGGAGAGAAGGAAACGTAGTACGTGAATATGGATTGGGGCTAAGAAATGAAAGAGGAAGCCGCCTGATAGAATTTTGCACAGAGCATAAATTAATCATAGATAACACTTGGTTCAAGAATCATAAAAGAAGGTTGTATACATGGAAGAAGCCTGGAGATACTAGTAGGTATCAGATAGATTATATAATGGTAAGAGAGAGATTTAGGAACCAGGTTTTAAATTGTAAGACATTTCCAGGGGCAGATGTATGGAGCGTAGCCATGTATGGAAGTGAAACATGGACGATAACTAGTTTGGACAAAAGGAGAATAGAAGCTTTCGAAATGTGGTGCTACAGAAGAATGCTGAAGATTAGATGGGTAGATCATGCAACTAATGAAGAGGTATTGAATAGGATTGGGGAGAAGAGAAGTTTGTGGCACAACTAGAAGAAGGGATCGGTTGGTAGGACATGTGTTGAGGCATCAAGGGATCATCAATTTAGTATTGGAGGGCAGCGTGGAGGGTAAAAATCATCGAGGGAGACCAAGAGACGAATACACTAAACAGATTCAGAAGGATGTAGGTTGCAGTAGGTACTGGGAGATGAAGAAGCTTGCACAGGATATAGTAGCATGGAGAGCTGCATCAAACCAGTCTCAGGACTGACGACGACGACGACGACGACGACGACGACGACGACGACTACATGGGTGAAATCCACTGAAAAATTAATGAAACAAAAATAGCTTCATAATTTCACATAGAAACATGGCACAAAAGTATTACTGC
Source organism: Schistocerca nitens (assembly GCF_023898315.1). NCBI lineage: Eukaryota > Metazoa > Arthropoda > Insecta > Orthoptera > Acrididae > Schistocerca > Schistocerca nitens. Next base: position 407,590,448 of record NC_064617.1, read on the forward strand.
TGAATATAGCTCTGAAACGTAAATGCTTTTATCCAATAAGTTTGAAGATGAACCACAGTCCGGCCATCCTTCCACCTCAAAAACGAATGAAAGTGTTATGAAAGTTTGCGACTTAGTGTGATCTGATCGTAGACTTACTATTGGGGAGATGGCTGATGAACTTTATTTACATTTATATGCTGTTTAGTCAATTTTAACTGAAGATCTGAGCATGTGTCTAGTGTCCGTAAAATTCATTCCAAAAGTGTTGTCAAGTGAACAGAGACAATACCAACTTGAATTGTGCCAAGAACTGATTGATCGGACTAAAAATGACCCGGATTTGTTAAATACAGTAATTACAGGTGACAAATCGTGGGTATATGCATATGATCCTGAAACCAAAGTACAGTCTGGAATGGAAGACTCGGGTTCACCACGACTGAAAAAAGCACGGCAAAGTTGGTCGAAGGCGAAGACAATTTTGGTAATTTTTTGCACTTCTGCTGGTATTGTGCATCATGAATTTACCCCTGGAGGACAGACAATTAACCAGGAATACTACAAATGCGTCCTTGAGCATTTGAGTGAAAGGTTCGGAAGAAAAGACGTGCACTGTGGCATTGAATCTCAATTTAGGCAAGTGTAATGTGCTCTGAATACACAGAAAGAAAGATCCTTTATCATTTAGCTACAATATAGCAGGTCAGCAACTGGAAGCAGTTAATTCCATAAATTATCTGGGAGTACGCATTAGGAGTGATATAAAATGGAATGACTATATAAAGTTGATCGTTGGTAAAGCAGATGCCAGACAGATTCATTGGAAGAAGCCTAAGGAAATTCAATCTGAAAACAAAGGATGTAGGTTACAGTACACTTTTTCGCCCACTGCTTTAATATTGCTCAACAGTGTGGGATCCGTACTAGATAGGGTTGATAGAAAAGAGAGAGAGAGAAGATCCAACGGAGAGCAGTGTGCTTCGTTACAGGATCATTTAGTAATCACAAAAGCATTACGGAGATGATAGATAAACTCCAGTGGAAGACTTTGCAGGAGAGACGCTCAGTAGCTTGGTACGGGCTTTTGTTGAAGTTTCGAGAACGTACCTTCACCGAGGAGTCAAGGAGTATATTGCTCCCTCCTATGTATATCTCGCGAAGAGACCATGAGGATAAAATCAGAGAGATTAGAGCCCACACAGAGGCATACCGACAATCTTTCTTTCCATGAACAATACGAGACTGGAATAGAAGGGAGAACTGATGGAGGTACTCAAAGTACCCTCTGCTACACACCATGAAGTGGCTTGTGGAGTATGGATGTAGAAGACAGGAGTTGAGTGCTACACCGTGACAATGCTCCGGCTCGTCATGCCTTTTCCATCGTTGAATTTTTGACCAAATTCAAAATTCCTGTGCTTCCACAACTGCCATATTCCCCTGATTTGGCCTCTGCAGACTTCTACCTGTTTCCTAGACTGACATTTACACTTAAAGGGAAGCGATTTGACTCTATTGAAGACATCCAGGCAAATACGGAGTGTGTCCTTAACACACTTCAGGAAAAAAAAAATTTTCCAGGAATGTTTCCAAAAGTGGAAACACCATTGCAGTCTCTGTGTTCAGTGAAAAGGGGACTATTTTGAAGGAGATGCATCACAGTAGCATGTAAGTGCCACAACTGTACAATTACAAGCCCATTCTTAAAACTTTCCAATCACATCTCTTATATTACCAAAAATAAATACAATAAAATAATTTGATTATTAAATTTAAGTATTTTGGAAGGCAGCTCCACCTTGTAGAAGAGACAGCAACTTGGTTCCCAGGGCAAATTGTTTGCTATGCAGGTGTTTCATAAATATAAGTAGGGGGGGAAAAAACAGGAACAAAACTAAGTTAGACATAAAATCTTTAGGGCAATGTCCATCACGTTAATGGCACCTGTGAGCTCTAACATATTTTTGTAAAATTTTTGAACCAGTTGTTAGTTGATGCACAGATTATAGGTCGCGCAGGATACGGTGGCTGATGCACAGTGACCAGTTTTCGTCCATAAGAGCTGGGTGAGTTCATTCGATTTTTCAGAAAGGAAGGTCGCCAAACGTTTGCCACCTTTCGGCGATGACAGAATCAAAGTGCACACCTTGAGATCTTACCTCAAACAATTTTACAGAAACTATTCAGTAAAAATAAATTCATTTTTGCTTTACTTGTAGCTTTATATGTCAGGTTCATTATGAGGTGCCCATCATTTCGTTAGTGGTCATAGTTATTGGGATATTTACATTGAAGTAAGACACCGTGAGAAATTTGAGAAAGTTCCCAATGAAAAATAGGGGTCATTATGATATTGTGTTTGGTGCATATTACATAATATGTTCCTGCATATGAAAGTTAGTTAATACATTGATTTTTTCTTCAGACCTCATTAGTCTGTATCTATCACCATTCTCAGGAATATTGATTAGACATAGCACACTAATTTGCCATCGCATCATGCCAGTGATAAAGCCAGAGTGAAATGACTAACATTAAATGTTTTTTCTCATATTTCATAAATGGTTTGAGATATCAAAATGAGATCTGGCAAATGATAGTACACAAAGAGGAGAGTTTTGTCGCATAGTTATTATGCAAAACTTAATTATCTACTGTGTTATTCCACTAGCTACAGACTTTCCGATTTAAGAATGTAATTTTTCAGGGCCATCGATAACTGATCAAATGAGAATTGGAAAAACATAACTGAAGTCCTTGAACATTCCTTCAACCCCCACAAACAAACAAACCAACCTACCACCCAACCAACCAACCAACCAACACATTTATTTGTACCAAGGATGTGCTTTTTCATAAGATGCTGATCTTATTTTTCCTTAATTCCTCACTTAAACGACTGCCTTTGCACAACATGTTAGTGAAGTGAGACTGTGTTAACTCCACTATGATTTGGCAAAAGAAGCAAATTTTAATATGGCAACAAGAGACAGGTTTTACTCAAAATTCCTCACTTGTGACTCTTTTCTGAAAGTTAAATATTTGTAACAAAACGGCTGAAAATAAATCGCTGCATTTTTTGTGGAATTTTTTTTAGATACTAACCAAAGAAAAGGTGATAGATGTTTCTGAATGGTCACCACGCAAGTGTGGGTGTGGAGGGGCCCATTTAATATTTACCAAAAATGTGAATGCAGGCTTCAGTTTAGAACGGCACTTGCTCTCCAGCACTCTGAGCAACCCTCCACCACTGCAGCTCTCCCCACGCTTCCCCAGCCGACTGCACATATAGCGGCCACGACATTTTGTATGCACTATACGTATGAAGTTTTTTTTGTCAGTGAACTTTTTAAAAATATTTACCTTTTTAATTTTTTGGAGCTTAATGGTGTGCTGGTCTACGAAACACCTGTCACTCTATGTTTATTTCATCATATTTCCAAATATCTGATGATGGTAGTAGTCAAAACCTTGTAATAAAGAAATTTTACTTCGTGATCTAGAAGGTTTTATTCATAAAATAATCTTCATGATCTGACTCTTAATGGAAATTTGTTTCACTGACTAATATATTAACAACTGGTTTCATATGCCAAGCGCTAGCTATTTTCAAACAGTCGTGAAATTTTAAAATGGATGCTTGATGTCTGATTAACTTATTAAATTTTAATGTGGAAGTAGGACAGCATGCTACATACAATATTCCAACTACTTCCTATTGCTCCATGACAAACAACCAAGAAGATTAATCACCTTTTTTTTTTTTTTTTTTTTTAATGTGGCTAATTGCCAAAGTCGTCTTACTATGGGTGTAACAACAGGTGATAATGCACGTAGTTATGTAGAGGAATTAAAAACCATACGAAATATCAAAATGTGTGACAATGTCTCAAAAACACAAATTGAGAACTATTACCATCAGATTCCCCTATTATTTAATTTTACAGATAAAAAGTCTACTCACCAAGTGGCAGCTGAACACACATAAAAGACAGTTGTGATTGGCAAGCTTTTGCAGCCAGTGGCTCCTTCAGGTAGAAGGGTTGAAGGGGAAGGAAAAAGGGTGGAGGGAAAGGACTGGAGAGGTCTGGGAAAAAGAGATTATATATATATATATATATATATATATATATATATATATATATATATATATATATATAAATAATGGGAAAGTTACCCAGAACCACATGTCAGGGGAGACTTACTGTATGGAATGAGAAGGAAGTAACTCCCTGATTGCGGTTCTGGGCAACTTTCCCGATATCTATCCCTTTTCCTAGACCTCTCCAGTTCTTTCCCTTCGCCGTTCTTCCTTCCCCTTCAACACTTCTGCCTGAAGGGGCCACTTGCTCCGAAAGCTTGCCAATCACAACAAGATTTCTTATCTATACAATTAAACAATTTTCTCAATAATTTATAGATTCCCCTGTTAATACCTTATGTACAAATCAAAAAGTTTCTTCTTACCACAATAATAACAATAATTGTTTTTCTTTACAAACAATTTTCCCTACAGCAGAAAGCTGGTTTCTCTCAGGTTTAAAAAAGGTGGGAAAAAGTAATGAAGAAAGATATTGCATACAAATTTTACTACTCACTGATTCACTGTGCTTTTTTAGTACAATAGTAGGCTATATCCCAATGAAGTTCCCTATCCTAACTGCCATATCTACAAGCACACTGGACCGATATATTACATAGTTAAAGAACTGAGAAACAGTGGAAATGGTAAGACAAAGGCAATATAATACTCTCACCAATGAGTAGAATGAATAAGTAAAGGTGTTTGACAATTTTTATCAAATAGTGTCAAAATTCACCCATGGAAAGATTTTTGGTGGAAAAAAGTTAGGAGAACCTGAACAATTTGTACCTGTAAAGAGGAACGCCCTTCTTCGCTGCTCCTGCTTTGCATACTGCAAGTGAAACACCCAGGATAGCATTAGCTCCCAATTTATCCTTTTTATCTGTTCCATCTAACTTCAGCATAAATTCATCAATTTCTTTCTGCTGGGTTGCTTCAAAATTCTGAGAAAAAACAATTTACAAATTAATACACACATAAAAAAGCTGGTATCACTATGATTTTTGGCATTAACAAGTATCTATCTCGTCACAAACCACCTAAATCGACATTTCCTTTCCCGCCAACATTTGTAATATCAACTTCAGGAAAACTAACATTTTAGCTGGGGATTTTCAGAGATGAAAGATTTTGTAGTAAAGAATAATATATCCAGTTTACTGAATTACTGTGTTAAACAAAAAATTATTTACAGCTTCCACAGTAATTCAAATCAGAATTTGATTTTTAATGGAATTATGTCCAATAGTTTAAGCACACTGCCACTACAAAGCAGCATTACATACAATTAAAAATTAATGGTAAGTTACAAGCCCTTTTCCACAGTAAATTTACTTCTTCTGAAACTATTTTGTCACAGTTACAATGGAAAACATTACAGTGTGTTAAAGATGTTCATTTTAATCAAACTGACGCTGTTTTTTAGTATGCTCTCTAGCACACAAAGTACAGATTTTATTTTGCATTACCTGTTTTGAAAGCTCCGGCCATATGATCTTATTGATGTTATCAACAGCTTTTTTCACTCCCTTGCCCATGTAGTTATTTTTTTCACCATCTCTAAGTTCCAGTGCTTCATGGACACCTGTGCTAGCTCCTGACGGGACAGCAGCACGGAAAAGTCCCTGATCTGTTACCAAGTCTACCTGTGAAGAAGAACCAAATTCAATAAGTATCAACATCAAATCCTGAACAGAAGCTCACGGCAGGTAAGTAACTGGGAAAGAACGTGCTGGTGATCACTCATGAATGTATATGGCCAAAATTAACATTTGACATAACAACTGAGCAACACAACCACAGAGTAAGTTGGAACTACTGCATTTTGAAAATTTCTCTTCAAATGTAATTTTAGCAAAACTAATGAAATATTTCGGGCTGATATTTTTTAATTATAAAAAGACAAATCAAGGTAAATAAGTGCATTCAAAGCCATGTATTAACAAACAAAAAATGGACAACACTGGATTCTGAGTAGTTGCATCTTTATACATCAATAAGTAACCTGTGGTCTCCAGACATGTTCTGATTAGCGGAGGATAAAAAACCCACATGTAAATTTACAAATATGGTCACAGACTGATATATTTTATAATTGGGCTTGTTTTGCTACTATAATTTCTGCAATGTCTCTGAATTCATCACCATTATAAACCAGCCTAATTTGTCACGTTTTCATTACATTCTACTCCAAGTTTGTCACCTACATTTAGAAGCTCCTGACATTTTCTGTTTGTAATATAATGTAGAAAATTGTTGCAGTGCTATATTTGTAGAACACAATACTGGTACAATCTAAAGAGATTAGCATATTTCCATTGTTTCAAAGCATGAAAAAAATTCACATAAATACTTAAAAACCAAATAAGAAACTTTATAAATACCTCCACAGTAGGGTTTCCTCTGGAGTCAAAGATCTGGCGTGCATGGCAGCTCTTAAGTGGCATTTTGAGAGAAAAATTCCGATGACAACTGAAAGGAAATCACAAGATCATATTCTAGATCACAATCAACATCAGCTTTAGAATCAATTAATTGATATATTGGTAAAAACTGATAGAGTGATTTAACTACATCTACATAAATAATCCACTACCCACCAAGCGGTGTTGAAGGACTGCATCGCTTCAGGAGTCTACCAGGAACTGCAACCTAGAGTTTGCCTTACCAGTTACTTGTGTAATTTGATAGTTCCATTTGAGATCATTTCGAATAGTCACACCCAGATACTTGACGGATGTTACTGCTTCCAAAGACTGGGCATTTATTTTGTACTCTTACATTAATGGGGATTCTCACTTTGTTATATGCAGTAGATTACATTTACTAATATTGAGAGAGAACTGCCACTCATTACACCACACATTTATTTTCTGCAAATCCTCATTTATTTGTCCAAAACTTTCGTGTGATACTATTTTCCTGTAAACTACAGCATCATCGGCAAACAGTCTAATGCCACTATCAATACCATCAACCAGATCATTTATGTAAATCGTAGAAAGCAGTGGACCTATTACGCTGCCCTGGGGCACACCTGATGTTATGCTAGTTTCTGTTGAAGTCTCCCCATTCAGGACAACATACTCCTCTCTGTTTCTCAGAAAACTTTCTATCCAACTGCATATGTCATCAGATAGACTGTAAGCGTGCACTTTTTGGAGCAAGCGACAGCGCGGAACTAAGTCAAATGCCTTTCGAAAGTCGAGGAATATGGCATCAACCTGGGAGCAGTATCTAGAGCCTGTTGTATATCATGCACAAAGATGGCCAGCTGTGTCTCGCATGACAGCTGTTTCTTAAAACTGTGCTGGTGTCTGCAGATGAACTTCTCAGAGTTTAGATAGGCCATTATGTCTGAACACAAAATATGTTCCACGATTCTACAACAAATTGATGTCAGTGAAACTGGCAGATAATTAGGAGCATCTAGTTTTCTACTCTTTTTATAGATTGCTATGACTTGGGCCTTCTTTCAGTCCTGTGGAACTTTCCGCTGTACCAATGATCTGATAGATGATGGATAAGAATGGTGCTATATTTGTAGCATAGTCAACATAAAATCTTACGGGGATACCGTCTGGGCCAGATGTCTTTCTGGCGCCTGAGGATCTTAACTGTTTTTCAATCCCTGATACACTAAACACTACGCCAGCCATCCTTGCATTTGTTCGATAATTGAAAAGGGGAATGGTGCTGCAGTCCTCTACCGTAAATGAGTTTTTGAACGCTAGGTTTAGAATTTTGGACTTCTGTTTTCCATCATCTGTTACATTACCCATACTGTCAGCAAGAGAAGGTATTAAATTATTTGTAGCGTTCATAGATTTTATGTATGACCAAAATTTCTTGGGGCTATTTTTAGAATCTGTCAGCAGGGAAGTGACTACGTTTAAAACGATGTGCAAAATTTTCTGCTTTCTCAGCAACTTCCTAATATGCTTGTTGAACCAAAGTGGATCCTTTCCCTTCCCTACATTTTTTTGCTAGGCACGTATTTCTCTAGCACATGGTGGACAATACCTTTAAATTCCGACCAAAGATGCTCAATATCTTTGTATCCCACGGTGAATGCTTGGAGCTGACAATGAAGACATTCATTAATGACACTTATTTGCTTTCCCAAACAATGTGTTCTGTTAACTGGTATCGGCATGAATCTCATCCTGAAGTGAGGAATATGGTGTCACAAAATTTCATGGCAGTTTAAAACTTAATCTCGTATTTAGCATGAAATGTTGCAAATACTGAGTTACCACACAATTTATACTGTACTTAAGAATGACCAATGCCAGTAAACTGATGAGGAGTTACTAATTCACAATTTTTTTCTCATTTCAAGTGACTGCACTATTTTTATACAGTTCTAACAGAAAAAAATTAAAAGTATACTGTTCTGGTTTGTTGAATTCTCAGGTGTCCCAGTAGGTCATATAATTACTCCATGATATTTCAGCAAAGAATATGTAGCCACCTTTGGTCGTTCCTGATGAATGTTGCTCCCTTCCTGTCGGTGCCCTATATATGCTGGCTATTACCCCCTCCACACTCCAATCTTTTTGTTTTTGTTTTAGGGCGCAAAACTGCTATGGTCATTAGCGCCCGGTCCGTGACGTAGGAAACCGTAAAAAACCGAAAATGGAAACCAGCAGCAATGGGAACGAAACTCAAAAAATTGGAGAAACTAAAAGCTGAAGGAAGGCTTAAAAATCCACTACAGGAAGGGGTTGGCTGTCCCCAAAAAAAACTTCAAATGACTGACGTCATTTCACAGGCACTAATAAACTCGAGAACGCAATCGGCCAAGCGCGTGTCATCTGCTAAAATTGACGATATATCAGGCGACAGCTGTAGACGGGCGCGTAACGGAGTAAAATAGGGGCACTCAATTAAAAGGTTTCTTACCGTCCACAGCTGAGAGCAGTGGGGACAGAGTGGGGGAGGATAGTCACTTAAAAGATGTCGATGGCTAAAAAGAGAGTGCCCTATCCGGAGTCTAGTTAAAATTACCTCCTCCCGACGACGCGTTCTGGAGGAAGAGGTCCAAGCACAGGGAAGAGCTTTCACGTCCCGCAATTTATTATGGGGAAGTGTCGACCAATGTGCATGCCATAAAAGAACAACACGACGACATAAAACGCTCCGTAGATCGGCGAAGGGAATCGATTGAATAGCTGGCCGAAGAAGAGAGACTGCAGCCTTGGCCGCTATATCGGCCACCTCATTTCCACAGATACCAACGTGTCCCGGGAGCCAGAGGAACGCCACCGAGACGCCCCCCAGGTGGAGCATGCGCAGACAGTCCTGAATCCGGTGGACCAGAGGGTGGACACGGTAAAGAGCTTGGAGACTGAGGAGAGAGCTGAGAGAATCTGAACAGATAACATACTGTATCCGCTGATGGCGGCGGATGTAGTGGACAGCCTGGAGAACAGTGTAAAGCTCCACAGTATAAACCGAACACTGGTCGGGAAGCCGAAATTGATTTGGTGTAGGGAGTGCCTATATTGTTGGCGACACCCCAAATGGTGTTTTTGAGCCATCAGTGTAAATAAATGTGGCTTCCTTCATTTGTGCACATAGAGCAGAAAATGCCCAATGATAAACAAGTGAAGGGGTACCATCCTTGGGAAACTGACAAAGGTCACGGAGCCGGCAGATCCGGGGACGGAGCCAAGGCGGTGCTGTACCCCAAGTTGTCAACAAGGTTTTAGGAAAGCGGAAGGAAAGAGAATGGAGCAGTTGACGGAAGCGGACTCCCGGTGGTAGTAGGGAGGAGGGGCGGCCTGCATACCCTACATCAAAGGAGGCGTCAAAAAAGATGTCATGGGCTGGATTAGCAGGCATGGAAGACAGATGGCTAGCATAACGACTCAGAAGGACTGCTCGCCGATTGGACAGTGGAGGTTCAGCAGTCTCAGCATAAAGGCTTTCCACAGGGCTGGTGTAAAAAGCTCCAGACACTAAACGTAATCCACGGTGGTGGATGGAGTCGAGACGCCGAAGAATAGACGGCCAAGCAGAAGAGTAGACTATGTTTCCATAGTCCAATTTCGACCGCACTAAGGTGCGATAGAGGCGGAAAAGGACCACTTGGTCCGCTCCCCAGGAGGTACCATTCAGGACACGGAGGGTGTTGAGGGATCGCAGACAGCGAGCCGAAAGATAGGAAACGTGGGAGGTCCAGCACAGTTTTCTGTCAAACATAAGACCCAAGAATTTAGCGACATCCGAAAACAGAAGGTTGACAGGTCCTAGATGTAAGGAGGGTGGAAGAAACTCCTTACGTCGCCAAAAATTAACACAAACGGTCTTGCTGGGAGAAAAACGGAAGCCGGTTTCGATGCTCCAAGAGTGGAGGCGATCGAGACATCCTTGAAGATGTCGTTCAAGAAGACTGGGCCATTGAGAGCTGTAGTAGATCGCAAAATTGTCCACAAAGAGGGAGCCCGAGACATCAGGAAGGAGACAATCCATAATTGGATTTATGACAATGGCAAACAGTACAACACTCAGCACGGAGCCCCGGGGTACCCCGTTTTCTTGGGAGAAAGTACGGGAGAGAGTAGTGTTCACCCGCACTCTAAATGTGCGCTCTGCCATAAATTCGCGAAGAAAAAGGGGCAGCCGACCTCGAAAGCCCCCACGAGAACAGTGTGCGGAGGATGCCTGTCCTCATACAGGTATCAAATGCTCTCTCCAGATAAAAAAATATTGCTACTGTTTGGCGTTTCCGGAGAAAATTGTTCATGATATAAGTGGAGAGAGCAACAAGATGGTCAACCGCAGAACGATGCTTTCAGAATCCGCATTGGGCAGGTGTTAAAAGACTGCGGGACTCCAGCCACCAAGCTAAATGGCAATTCACCATACGCTCCAAAACCTTACATACACTACTCGTGAGAGAAATGGGGCGACAGCTAGAGGGGAGATATTTGTCCTTTCCAGGTTTCGGAACAGGAACGACGATAGCTTCCCGCCATCATCTGGGAAAAGTACTGTCGGTCCAAATTTGATTATAAAGGCAAAGGAGGTAACGCAGACTATGGGTTGATAAATGCAGCAACATTTGGATGTGGATACCATCCGGTCCTGGGGCGGAACAGCGAGAAGAAGAGAGTGCATGTTGGAGTTCCCGCATGGAGAAAACAGTATTGTAGCTTTCGCGATTTTGAGAGGAGAAAGCACAAGAAATGCTGGCGGGTAATTTGAAGAGCTCAAAATCTCAGCAAAGTGCTGACCCAATGAGTTAGAAATTGCGACAGTGTCCACTAATGTATCATGCGTGACAGTGAGCCCAGAGACCGGGCAGAAACTAGACGCGCCTGATAACCGTCGAAGCCGACTCCAAACTTCCGAGGAGGGAGTGAAGGTGTTAAATGAGCTAATAAACAATTTCCAGCTTGCTTTCTTGCTATCGCGGATGACGTGACGGCATCTCGCATGGAACTGCTTATAGCGGATACAGTTGGCCAAAGTAGGATGGTGGCGAAAAACGCGAAGAGCATGTAGCCGCTCACATATTGCGTCACGGCACGCCTCGTTCCACCAAGGAACTGGGGGGCGCCGGGGCAATTCGGAGGTGCATGGTATGGAATGTTCCACAGCTGTAAGAATAACGTCGGTAATATGAGTGACCTCATCGTCGACGCTAGGAAAGTGACGGTCATCGAATGTCGCTAGAGACGAAAAAAGTGTCCAATCGGCTTGGGCAAACTTCCAGTGTCGCAGGCGCATATATGGCAGTTGAGGCTGCAGTCTAAGGACACATGGAAAGTGGTCACTCGAGTGCGTATCATCAAGGGCGAACCATTCGAAGCGCCGAGCTAGCGGAACAGTACCGACCGAAAGGTCCATATGAGAGAAATTTGTCGTGGAGGCAGACAAAAATGTAGGGACCCCAGTGTTGAGGCAAACAAGATCTGCTTGGTGGAAGACGTCTAGCAATAGTGAACCATGTGGACAAGGATGTGGAGATCCCCAAAGCGGGTGGTGGGCATTGAAGTCCACAACCAGCAAATAGGGGGGGGGGGGGGGGGTGGAAGCTGACCAAGAAGATGAAAGAGATCAGCTCGTGCCATTGGTGTGGACGATGGAATGTATACAGTACAAAGAGAAAAGGTATATCCAGAAAGGGAAAGACGGACAGCGACAGCTTGGAAGGAAGTGTTTAAGGGGATTGGGTGATAATGGAGAGTATCATGGAGAAGAATCTTGAGTCCTCCATGGGCTGGAGTGCCTTCAACAGAGGGGAGATCAAATTGGACGTACTGAAAATGGGGGAAAACAAAGCAGTCATGGGGACGCAGCTTTGTTTCCTGAAGACACAAGATGACCGGCGAGTAGAATCGTAAGAGGATCGACAATTCATCCTGACTGGCTCGAATGCCGCGGATATTCCAGTGGATAATGGACATAGGGTGGACAGAAAATGGAGGAATGTGACCAAGGTTGCCGTCAACTCAACGACTGATCAGAGCTTGCGACCGACAGCATGGAATGGCATTCAGCCGAAGGCAGAAGATCCTGATCCATCGGTTGTTCAGGAGCAGCTCCTGCCACCAGCGATCGGCTGGTTGATCGGCTGCCAGCAGTGCACCTCGGCGACACAGAAGACTGCCGAGGGCGATTTCCGCCAGGTGGTGCTGTAGATGGGACACGCCTTGGCGGAGGAGGAGATGAACTGAGTTTCTTAGTAGCCTTCTTGGAAATATGATGTTTAGATGAAGGAGGAACTGATGGTTGTGAAGTTGGGGTACGTAAAAAATCTTCACGAGTATGCTCTTTTTTCGAAGTCGTGGTGTCTGACTTTTGGGCTCGAGATTTAGCAGAACCCGATGAAGGGTGAGCCATAGAGTGGGCAGGCGAAAGTGGTGAGGTTGAACGGGGGATCTTTGCACTGGCCGATCTGACGACCATGGGACTAAAGGTGAGGTCGCAAGTCTGCGTGGCCGCCTCCTTTGTTGGCCGAGGAGAAGCAAGGACAGTGCTGTATTTTCCTGTGTGAGGCACGGTGGGCTGTCGACTGGCGAATAATTTTCGAGCAGCAAAGGTCGACACCTTTTCCTTCACTCTGATTTCCTGGATGAGCTTTTCGTCTTTAAAAACGGGGCAATCTCGAGAGGATGCAGCGTGGTCACCCATACAGTTTATGCAGCGAGGGGATGGAGGTGGACAAGCACCCTCATGGGCATCCTTTCCACACGTAACACATTTGGCCGGATTGGAACAGGACTGGCTGGTGTGATTGAACCGCTGACACAGATAGCAATGCGTAGGGTTTGGGACGTAAGGGCAAACGGAAATTATCTCATAGCCTGCTTTGATCTTTGATGGGAGTTGAACTTTGTCAAATGTCAAGAAGACAGTGCGGGTTGGAATGATGTTCGTGTCAACCCTTTTCATAACTCTATGAACAGCCGTTACGCCCTGGTCAGACAGGTAGTGCTGAATTTCTTCGTCAGACAATCCATCGAGGGAGCGTGTATAAACGACTCCACACGAGGAATTTAAAGTGCGGTGCGCTTCAACCCGGACAGGGAAGGTGTGGAGCAGTGAAGTACGCAGCAATTTTTGTGCCTGGAGGGCACTGACTGTTTCTAACAACGAGGTGCCATTCCGTAATCTGGAACAAGACTTTACAGGACCTGCAATTGCGCCGACACCTTTCTGAATAATGAAAGGGTTGACGGTGGAGAAGTCGTGACCTTCGTCAGACCAAGAAACAACAAGGAACTGTGGCAACGATGGAAGAACTGTCTGTGGCTGTGACTCAGTGAACTTACACTTGTGAGCAGACATAGTGGAAGGTGAGGAAACCATTGCGGAAGAATCCCCCATGATTACCGGCGTCTCCGATGGCGCGCTCCTCCCTTGTGGGGGCCCTTTCTGAGGGCACTCCCTCCTTAGGTGATTGTTCACACCTCAGGTCACACCTCCCGACAAACGGACGGAGGGACCAATCGGCACTTTCGGAAGGTATCAGCTCGGGTAATCACCCCTCCCTGGGCCTGGCCGTTACCAGGGGGTATGTACGTGTCCTACCTGTCTACCCGGGGTGGGGAATTACGCGTTCCCCTGTCACCGGCTACGCATGGAAATGCGTGGGTCGGCCTTCAGACAAGCACAGGGAGGAAAAAAGAGAAAGGGAAAGGAAAGAAGAGGGGTCTCAAACGCCGCAGCAGAGAAAAGGGCAAAGAGAAGAGGTAAGGAAAAGAGAAGGACAGAGGAAGGACTAAGACTTGCAAGCGGAGAAAGCAAAGAATTTGTTACAGTTTCGAGCGTCCGTCTCCGGACGTAGGCACAAACCATACTCCCTGAGGGGGAGAAAGGGAAGGGTAGAGCCAGAGGTGAGGGGGGTGGGGGGGGGCGCGAAGATGGGGGAAGGTATGCAGCCCGGAAAGGAAGGAAGGCCACATTAGCTCGGGGTCCTGTGCTCACTACGCACGTATCCACAGAAGAGTTGTGGACCCCCTGGGGGGACACTCCAATCTATTGCTATCCATGCTGCTGCTATGGTGGACAATGGCAGTGGTGAGGGTAGTGGCACCCAGCTCCAAACTCTGGTCTCCAGTGGCCCGTGCTATCACAGTCGGGACCCGACCTCACCGAACAGGAACAGTCAGCATATATAGGATGCAGAGAGGAGGGGAGCACCTTCCATCAGCAACCACCTGAAGATGGCAACAAGTCAATGTGCTGAAATAATGTGGAGTAATTGTAATGTTATCCAGACGGACACCCGAAAATTCTACAAGCTAGAAATATTCTGTCAAAACACCAGATCACATATACTGTTTTGGAATTACTTTTCGTGGCAGTTATGTTAAGCTATAATGAATTTCACTATAGCCCAAATGCCCTATGCTGTGAAAGCACAAATATTTTTGAAATATAAGCAGCATACCAATTACATCAGTTGTATGGAATATGATTTGAAGTTCAAATTATAAACTGCTATAAAGAAAAGTCCAACTCTCTTTATAGAGTGAGTAAACTTCTGTTTGTTTATACATTATTTTATTACCAAATACAAAATGAAAATCATATAGTGTTAATATACAAAATCTACTTGTGAAATTTGTGCTTACCACCTTACTGAGAATTTCATTAATGTTCTCAGAACACATTTGTTCATTTTAATACTTCTACACAACATCTTTTTGTATTCTTAAAGATTAAATCCTGTTCCAAAAGAACTGATTCATTATTTGGTTTGTGACAACCTTCACCATAACTCCCTGTAATTACATTTTCCATCTTTATTAACTGCACATTACATTACAACATATACATCAGTAGTCATAATTCAAAACTGCTACAAGCCGAGTACACTCGACAATGTACTTAGTTCATTTTCCAGCACAGTAAAAACGACTGCTTACTACAGAGTATCTAAAAGACATAATGGCATGTCATTTGACACAATGCTGAATTTTTTTAAATTGTCAACACAGTAAAAGAGAAACAGAAATACCATTTCATAAGAGTAATCACCCCATCTACTGACCAACATATTTTATTTAAATGCTGGTACTATATCCATAAACTCAAATAAATGCTGGTACCACATCAATAAACTCAAACAGGGGCAGAGAGAGAGAGAGAGAGAGAGAGAGAGAGAGAGAGAGAGATGTAAGAAATGTGTGTGGAACAGCAAAGCAATTGCAGTGTTGTAAAGGGAAGATAAGATTATGATCAGGAGGTACAGAAAACCTTACTCTGGATGACCACACTGGGATTAGTAACTTGGTCCTGTTGACAGCATGTTCAATATCAACAAAACGGGATAAAGGAGGTGGTTTAACTGAGAAAGGGTAATATACAATCAAGTGTTGTCAAATGAAAGCTCACTGTTGAAGTTATGTTGCCGAAGATTTAAGTGGGGGTCCACGTCCATTAATTAATGCAACCAGTAACCAAGGATCCAGACATGATTGTTAACACTGCCTATTTGTACCATAAATTTGGCCTGTGTTAATATTGGTTGTATGGGTGAGGGAAGGAACAAGAGGGAAATAGTTAAAGCAAGTAAGAAATATAAAACAGCTAAGACACCCTGAGAGAAACTAAGTAATAAGAGTTATTTGGAAAATGATGGGAGCAACATTAAAGTACTTTTTTATTATGGTATGAGGAACTCTCACCTGAATCTAAGAGCATTATCATGAAAACTGTGGCTCTTTCACAGTAGCTATAGCTATAGTACAGACTAACATACAATGACTATATAAAGCATAGTTTTCCAACAGATCGAACAGGCATTTGTCAAGAAATGGTTGTAGAGGAATTGTTGGGAGCAGACACTTTCGAAGTGAACTATAGGTAAACTTCATTTAAGAGAAAACTGTAAACAGTTTTGGAAGTTTCTCTGGGGCCTTTGTATATATTAAAGATAAAATGTAGGAAAAGAATCTACAAAGAAATTTTGACATATGTTTAAAATCAGCACAAACTATCACTACACTAGTATGATGTAGTGGTGTAGCTCAGAGGACAACAGACTACAAATCCAAAGGTCCGTAGTTCTATTTGAACTTAGTCGTAGGGCTTTTCCTGTTCCCTATCCTTCTTTCAGCTGATTTGATAACGTGAAAAATGCCAAATTGCACTGTTGTTTGAGGTCCACACAAACTGTAGTTCCTGCTATAATTGGCTAGGTAATCAAGTTCAAATATCAGAGATAGACAAAGCCTTTAACAGCATCGTGTCTAGTAAAACACTGCAATATTCAAACCATTGTATTGTGAACAGTTTTACTTATTGCACACCCAGTTTAAAATCAAAACAACAAAATTAGCAAGGAACATCACTGTTTTGAAAGGATCCTACAAACTCCTCAGTTATAGTTTTTTAAATTATTATCTACTACCTAGTTCATATTTACTACACTGACATTTATAAAAATAACAGTTATTTAGGCACTGCAAGAAAAGAAGCCACCTAATTACAATGAATATTTCAACTAGTCATGCAGCTAACAGGGCTCTTAAAACTGCAAACAGACTCAAATTTTAGAAGTAGTGGTTACAGAAGCTGGACGTTTAATTCTCCTTTTAAGTTGGAGATATTGCAGAACAAACTCTCACCCTACACAACAAAAATGTCTACATGGAAATTATTTTTGTCTAACTGTGGCAGTATAACTCCAAGATCACTGAATTATTATCATTATTTTCAATGAATATCACTAATGAACAGGTGCAATGAGAAATGAATGTATGAATATCAAGATGCTTTAAGAACAAAGGACGATTAGGGTTTAACATACCAAAGGAGACAGAACACACACACTGATTGCTTAGGGAAGTCATTCCCGCACTTTCAAAGGAACTATCCTGTTATTCACTTTAAGAAATTTACGTGAAATCACAGGAAACAAACCAGGATACAATTTGAACTGCTAACTGTCTTACCATTGTGCCGTATAACTTCATAAGATTTGTGAGAGGGCTGTAATCAAATGATATACAGTTTTCACTTTGTAAATTGCTATTACTTTGGAATACATTTTTCTAGTATGTTTAGTTTCATTTTCACATATTATAAAGCCAAAGGTGAAAAGACACTGGTAGTATGCAAAATAAATTGCTGCTTTTGTTAAAGGCAGCATGAGAGAGACTTCAGTGCAACACATGCTGAATTAAGGATCTTTATTAATGGTCTCAATGGACTTTTACACGGGGTTTCATTTAACGTGACTATATTTCTGCCACCGTCATGTCGTTACTTGTTTGAAATTACAAGTTGTGAATCTATGGGATTAGGAATTAAAGTACTTGATACAGACCTGTTGCAATTTGACAGGTCATCATTAAGTGTTCAGCAGGCTACAGATGAGTTGTGCCATTTAACTAGTAAGTTGGATTCCGTAATCTGCAGTCCTCCATTCTGAGCCCCTATCTATTCATCGATGTCCGTCAATATAATACTCTGGTTCTGTAGATGAATGTGGTTATTACCACAATACTTCAGTTTCCTCGACATATAGTTCAACCAACAAAGCCCTTGACAAGGTCAACACAATCGAAAGGGTCTTGTGAATATGAGACAGCAGTGTTTACCCTGAAGTGTGATTGTTGCATGGACTATATCCTCAGTGCTTTTTATCTGTAAATGCTGTTTGTCTAGTGGAGATGATGAGTATTTAAGACTGAGATACTGTCTACTTGTTTTGACCAGTCACATTTATACAGGTGCTTTCTTTTGAAGTGGTAGTTGTGGTGACAGCCTTAACTGTAGCATAGCTCAAGGCTAGGTAAATTGCAAGATGACTTAGTTGGCAAAGTCAATGAATGTGTTGCAACAATATAATTTCTCTGTCTATCTTTCTCTTTGTTGCACATACTTAATCATTTATATTCCTGATTAAAGGCTACTTTTGCACAGTGGTTCGAGATTTTCAACTTTTTAATGTATTTGAAGCACCCAAATGGAAATTTACAAGCTATAGCTAGCAGACTTGCATACACTTTAATAAGGTTACATGCATAGGGATCTAAAGTCCGTGCTAATCTAGAATTATTTCATCTGAACATAAATATGCCCAAATATTACAAAAAGAAGAATAAGAAAACAAACGGAGATGTTTCTAAGACTCCATCCATGCGAAAAGGTGCCATTAATGCCATAATAGTCTAGTTTACTGCCTAGAATTTGATGGTCCATGCAATTGAAGGTCTTGGCAAGGTCAACCAACACCCCAACAGAACAGTTTTTCTTTTTTAACTCAACCAACACTTAATTTGTGAGGTGACGTGGTTTTACTACTGGAAAGCCCTCTGCAAATACTAAAGTTATAAGCACTTAATTTTGGCTCATAAAAGTGAGCCAACAGTGTTTTATGTCTAACCCTGAAATGGATTTCTAATTAAGTGCTCTTATATATAGGTTTGTCAGAAAATAGATCTTTCAGTAGGTAGATTACAAAAGTAGCTCAAGAGCAGTTCTACCAATCAGCAAGACTTTAGTATTCTGCTAAAAACAAGGATATCCGGCCAAAACTTTGTTTTTTTGGAATATGATTTCTCTAACATCTTGGTTGTTAGTTTTTCAAACAAACAACAAAAAGTGGTGTGCTCAGTACTGCTGGGAGTAAATAACTCCTCTGTATTTGGTGGGTTGTTACTACATGCAAAATATGCAACAATTGTCACAAAACAAAATTTTTGTCAGTGGCCAATGATACCACCATGTCACGTCAACAGCTACTGTCTGGCAACTGTTTCATTCACTTCATTGTTTTTGAATGATGAGTAGCAAGAGTCAAAACTTAACCTAGGGAGAAGCTTTTTAGCCTCTGCATTACCACACACTACATCTGACAACTGAACAAGGGAATTGGACACATTAAGTACATTCTGACTGCAGTGAGGGGATGTATTTCAGAAGATATTGCAGAGGACCAGTAACACTGGAGGTTATTAAAGCTACATAAGGTTTCACTCTTAATACTGACAAATGAGTCATGTGGAGATCACATGTTTACACAAAATAAGAAAATGAAAAGCATAATGAAATCTCAGCATACTGAGCCTAATAAGAACACTACTAAACACCGTTATTAACAGCAGCCAACAAAAAATAAATAAGATTCATACGACAGGGAATAAATTTGAATAATGTCAATGGAGAGCTTTACATACGAAGATGGAAAGCTAAGGGTAACTATGAGCATAGCTGCATCTTTTATCAAGTTTTAAGAATGGAAAAGAAATAAGTTAACTTTTGTATAACAGTGGCATTTTTAACCGAAAGTGGACTGTTTTTCCAAAATGTCACATAGAACATCAAAGTAGTTCAGTCTGAGTTGCAATGTGGTATTGAAGGCCAAAAGCAGTGAGACCATGAGAAAAATCTAATGTTCAGAGAACAAGATTTAAGGGGTGTTGGAAAAAGTACTGGTAGGGGGAGGGTGGGAAGGACGAGAGAGAGAGAGAGAGAGAGAGAGAGAGACAGAGAGAGAGAGAGAGAGAGAGAGAGAGAGGGGGGGGGGGGGGGGTTACAGGTAGTTTTCAAGCTTCAGCTATTGTCTGTAGTCTTCATTTACACTTCGTATCTTAAACAGGAAAACCACTGCTGAAGTGAGCACATAAGGTTTTCGTGCATTCGTGATCCGATTTACATGAGTTATATTCTGCAACCTGGTCTCGTTGCCAGCCAATCGGTCACGATTAGAGGTTGCCGTCAATTATTCTGTACGTACAATGCTCCCTGTACAGTATGTGTAGGATGTAAGCCTATGGTTTCATCTTTCATAGACACCATTTTATTACGTGTAAAGCTAGGAATATTACATTCCACAGCAGTGAAAAAGTTTAATGACGAATCTACAATCAGTTTTAAAACACAATTAGCCACAGGATAAAAAAAAGAATAACGTTTTCGCATCAACGGACTTTTATATTAACTCTGGATTAGGGCGAATGGTGTCAATGCATGCTCTGTCGATGCTTAGTTATGACAACTATGACATTAACTCTTTCCGCCTACTTCCGCAACAAAGACTAACCACGCCACATAAATTAACGTGACCACTTTTAAATGACGAAACTGAACGAGTTATATTTTAGTTAACCTTGTCATGTTACCCGGTACGGCTTTCCCACCTGTTTCCGGCGCGTGACTTTCATTTTGAACTTGTGAGGTATATAATTGATATGTAATCGGTTTAAGAGTATAAGAAAATAAATTTAGGATGGAAGGCCAAATGTACTACTTGTGTGCCACTCCTCTAATAGAAATCGAATACAATATGAAGACCGGCTTAAACTCAAGGGCATCGAAGGTGACTGTATTTGCCACTGAGAGGAACTGGAGAAAAAAGGGACTAAATTATTGACATAAGCACAAAAATATTCTGTAGTACATATATCCAGCAGGTAAAACAAGACTTTAAGCATGAAACTTGTCCACCTACACTTTCGAACCAAGCTCACCTTACAGCACAGCAGTTTAGCGACTCTTCGACTCGAACTCCAATCTCCTACTGAATTGACCTTCAGGAAAGGGCGGAATACCACCCACCTAGACTGAAACGTCAAAATGCAACCCATTACTTACAAACTGCAATATACATTATAAATGTGAAACACTGAAATAATACTACAGATAGGAGTTTTTATAGCATTTTCTAGTAGTATCGAAAGCTTTAGACGGAAATAGAAATTTTAAAATCAACTCGCAATACCCAACGCGGCTCAAATGAATTTCCGTTACCCGCGAAATTCAAAATAATGCAAGCTAACGGCAGGCTATTGCAATTATTAGTACTAGAGCTATTAGTCAAAAATCTGACCGAGTTTTGAAGCATTGATGGGTAGGGAAATAGGACAGATTATACGATGCCATGAGATTTATTCATTATAATCTTAAAAATTTAATACAATATCCCTCTGATATGCCGCAAGAAAAATGCCGAAAATTGTGTTAAACAAGTTTTTGAAATATATATATAGTATTCACAAGATGTACATATATTCATCGTACTTTAGGAGAAATATCTCTAAACACTTGTATTTTCTCTGATATTTTATTTTTCCCATAAAATCCCAAGGCCAATGTCAACAGGTACATTGCTTGCATACAGTATTACTTTATATCAGTTGGTAGATACAACTATCATAGTATTTAGATCACAAAATGATGTCATCAGTACCAGTTTATTCATTTCTAAAATAATGCATTAACCCTGCACTGCTACTCTGTTCGTTTGTACCACCGTTGCTACGAGGGGTCTCACATACCCAACCAGCGTATCAGTCTGATTTGTTATGAATAGGGAGCACAAAAGAGCTTCACATAAGTGTATGTTGTCTAGATGAAGTAAACAAACACGTTTTGCTTTGGGTTTGAGTAAATTGTTGTTCTTTATTACTACGTAAGTAAATTAGACAGTGATTCTAACATTTACATAATGCACAGGACAAAAATGGTTGAATGATGTGACTGTCGTGTGTCATAGCACACAAAATAGAACAAAGTCAGGTGTGAACAGATAAGTAGAAAACAAGTATGAAAATGTTGTAAGCAAACGGAGAGTCTCCACAATGTCTTTTGAACGTACTGTTTCCACATATAGTTTTACCATACCATGCCACTACATACAGTCTTCATTGTTTTTTGAGACACACAACCTTAGAGCATTTATAATAAATATATTGCGTTTTACTATCTTCATACCCATAGCACCGTCTTCTCCTAGGCACAGTACTCTGGTTCACACTCCCATCGTCTTGTTGTTCGACCCTTGCCAGTCTGTTGACAGATCTTATGAGAGGTCAGTTTATATGCTTACTGCCAGCCCTGTGTAGTAATTGGCCTCTAACAAGAACCTTCCCAACCGATTTCAGAAAGACTCTCCTCTTGGTCTCCCCTGGTTGTTAGCTCTGAAGATGACGAGACTATTTATGCCTGCTACATTCAGTATGCACTTCTAGTTGTTCTTGCTACATCATAGGTGGCACACATCTGATTTACTAAATCTACCTCACCCTTAGGAGCATTATACAGAGTTATCATCTCCGGCTTCTTTTTCTCTCCAGTTGTTGCATTTATTTTGTTCTCATAGTGCATAGTACTCATTAGAAGTAGGCACCTGTTTTCCTTTGGTACATAACTCACTAATGTACATGTTTTCTGAAAGCCAAAGATGCTTGTAAAAGCATTTCTACCTCTTGTGTTCACGAATTCTGGGGGAATTTCGGTCTTGTTCTTCCTTACTGTTCCCAAAAGTGTTAATTTATGATCTTTCAGAAGTGTCAGGGCCAGTTCATAGCTCGTAAACCAGTTATCCATCATTATGTTCCTTGATTTTTTGGGAATATGATTACACAACCTTTTGATGACATCAGCTGCACAATTACTCAACTTATACAGTCCATCTGGCTGCTCACCTAAATAAACTTCCAAACTTGATGTGTACGCCGTTCTTGCATCGGTTAGATTGAACACTTTTATTCCATATTTGCCGGGTTTTGAAGGAATTTACATTCAAAAATTACATCGTCCTCAAAATTTGACAAGCATTTCATCTACAGTGGCATATTCTCCAAGAGAATAGTGTGCTATGCAGTTTTTGGTGAAAAAATCAAATATATTTCATATAGGAGCCAATTTATCCTCTTTTTGTCTGTCAAACCTTGCTGACTTATCGTCAAATCTCAGACACTATGCCAGAAACATGAATCTCTGTAGGGTCATTGCAAAGTAGAATAATTCCAATCCTATTCCATCTCTCTTCCAGAGTTCTTCTAAATTAACCTGTGGGTATTACGTGGTGTAGTACCATAATAACAAATTTTTAGAGTAAGAATTAACATTTATTTCGGCATTGAACAGAGCGAATACAGAAATGGATGTCGAACATGGTGCGAGTGAACAAAGACCAAAGAGTAAACCAAAGAACATAATCAAAGAAATGTCACTTCGCATCAGAGATGCCACAGACCCCCCCCCCCCCCCCCCACCTCTGGCAGTGCGGAGCACAGCGGGGCGGAGCTAGCATGCGTCCACAACAAAATCCTTATGCCAGCATTGCAGGTGGGGGAGGCATCAGGCACATGAAGTGTGCTCCTCAGCTCGTCATAGTCAGGGTCCCGTGCATCGGACAGCTGCACAGGTGGCTGGGTGTTGGCGTTGGCATGCGAGGTGTCAGTGGTCAGCAGAGGCAGGCAGCAGTGGGGAGTGGCTCCGGGAGGAACCACACAGGCTTTACTTGTTGAACAGAAACTGTACTCACTAGTACCAATGTTGAAGCATTAAGATGTCGAGCTTTGTGACGTACAGGCAGGCTATCTGTGGTGCACATACAGTGACCAGTGCTATTGCTGACTGGCAAGACCCGCAAAGGGGGGCACAAGTGGTGGTGGTTGACTGTCCTTGGCATGCCGGGATTGCGTGTACAGAGTGTCGGCAGCAGGTGATGGCTCAGGATGCAGTGCGGTAGCCACAAAATGCGAGGGATCCCACGAAGCGAGAACATAATCGTATGTGCCAGGCCTGAGTGAAGTAGGTGGGGCATTGGCAGCAGACGACGACAGAGGGTGTGGTGTGGTGGCCATGTGATGCAAAGGGTCCTGTGAAGTGAGAACAGGAGCAGCCTGCCAATCTAACTGCATCAGCTGGGAACTGGCATCAGAGAAAATGCAGCTCGACAAAGGAGCGAAGCAGAGTGAAGACACAGTAGGAAAGGGAGGTGGCATCGAAAGAAGCAGCTGTGCAGAGAGGCTGCATAAGGTACTCTGTGCTTGAGCCAATTCAACGGAGGTGGTAGCAATGTGGGAGCGTAACTCAACTTTATGTGTGCAGAGCCCATTGATCTGTTTGCAGATTTCTGGTAAATCAGAGAGACGTGCTGTAATACACTGTCAACTACAGGTTATGCCTTTACAGAACATAATGTTAGGTATTTAACTTACATAATATCAATTTACACTTGAATATTACACAGCTTATGTTGTGAAGCATTTAGTGACATAATAATTGAATTATTAAATCATTTACAACATTACATACGAATTCCTCAACATTGTAGAAAGTGTGCTACATGCATTGTTGAATGTGTGCTACAGACATATTTGTGTTGGGGCAAATGATACCATCATTGCTGCTCTGGGTCCTATAGCCCCAACAAGTACTTAGCTACTTGCTATGGTTGGTCTGGTAGACCCAAACATGCTTGAGCACTCCTAGACAGTAGACATCTGCTGTCGCTTGATGATCAAATGGTACAGCTGTGTAAGATAGGAAGCTACAAGGAATGCTGCTCGTGTGCAGTGTTGTGAACCTAACGAAAATGAATCGCTCACACAAGTCAGGGACTGGGAGACCCAACAGTAGCAATGCAGGGTTAATTCATCATGAAGGAAAAATTCAGGGATATGAAAATAGTCAATCCTTTTATTCGCCTGAAGGCAACATTGCTGTTGCATGAGACATTGTCAACTACAGGTTATGCCTTTACAGAATATAATGTTAGGTATTTAACTTACATACATATCAATTGAATATTACACAGCTTATGTTGTGAAGCATTTAGTTACGCAATAATTGAATTATTAAATCATTTACAGCATTATGTATGAATTCTTCAACATTGTAGAAGGCAATTCTTTTTAACTGTTTAAATTAATTGTGTGACAGTTGAAACTTCCTGGCAGATTAAAACTGTGTGCCCGACCGAGACTCGAACTCGGGACCTTTGCCTTTCACGGGCAAGTGCTTTACCATCTGAGCTACCGAAGCACGATTCATGCCCGGTCCTCACAGCTTTACTTCTGCCAGTATCTCGTCTCCTACCCTCCAAACTTTACAGAGTCGTGCTTCGGTAACTCAGATGGTAGAGCACTTGCCCACGAAAGGCAAAGGTCCCGAGTTCGAGTCTCGGTCAGGCACACAGTTTTAATCTGCCAGGAAGTTTCATATCAGTGCACACTCCACTGCAGAGTGAAAATCTCATTCTGTGTGACAGTTCCTTAACAATTTGTGGTACTTTGCAGAAACACCTTGCCAATGTGTGCAAAATTGTTTTTGATCTTGGATAGTCTAGTTCAGGGGAAATTCATCAAATTTCTGTGCTGGGTTTTGTGAGAATGGACACTAGCCCTAGTTTTATATATATTGGCATTCTCTTTGGTGTAGACAAGAACTTCAAATATGTAGAAGCTGGGAACAGTAAGTATTGTTTATTCACAGAAATACAGTATTTCTTGTAGGAATTCATGTTTTGTAGACCTAAAATGCACCTAATTACTTTCTTCTGTCAGAGGAAGGCATTCTTACCACCAGCAGAGTTTCCCCAGTATATTATTCCATAGTTCAAATGTGTATGGAAAAATGCACAATACGCCATACGGAAAAGGTCTTGATTGACACAACTTTATAATTTTCTTATCAGGTACACTATTCTTCATAATTTATTGCAAACTTTTTCTGTTTGGGTATTCCACCATAACTTATCATTCACATGAATGTTTAACAATTTCACTGATTTTTCCTTAAAATTGTGCAGCCCATCATCAAGATTCTTGTGTCAGAAAATTATGTGTTCTCTTTTATTATCATTTAACTTTAATCTGTTATTAGTGAGCTAATGAGTTGCCCCTTTCATCAAGATGCCATTCATTTGAACTGCAACTTCTTCATGTACATGAGATGTGATGAAAATAGTGTCATCTGCACACACAACTGCTTTACTTGGCACAAGGCTTGGCAATCTCTTGTATCTTAAAACGCCTCCCTTATCTTCATGATTAAGTCCAGTATCGCTGTAACTGTTGACTTTCCTTTGCGAAAACCATGCTGTGCATTCTGGAAGAGTTTATTGTTTTCAAAGTAATTTTGTATCTGATGTTTGATTATGGACTCTGTAGCAGTTCTATGTGCTTTATTTATTTTGTTTGTTGTCCTCGGTGTCGATATACCACATTGCTACACTGGCTAAACAATGGGGTTTGTAATTTGGACACTGGCTACTGTAAATAATGTAGCTGACAGGGCACAGTTGCGTTTCACTGTCTTTTACTTTCACTTTTCACAATCTCCCCATATGCACATTTATATGGCCAGTGCACTATTGTTTAACTTTCCAGCTGGAGGGCCACAGGAGCCACTACCGGAGGCTGTGAAGTCACAGGCTCATCAGGTGGAAGTGCTGACACAGGCAGAAGAGGAGACTGGAACACTGGTGGATAGGTGGCACCCAGCAACTGGGGCATGGTGGAGGTGGTGATGCGGGTGGGACGGGGACTGGTCGCTCACCTGGACCTGGAGCTGACTTTGATGGTGCTGGACCTCCCGGCCTCTAGTCTGGAAATGTAGACATGATGGCCATTCTGACACACCATGATTGCTGGCAAGTAGTGGAGGCACTGACCAAATCCACACATCCAGATTGCCATCCCTGGCAGGAAACTTGGTACAGTGGAAAACAATGATGGGTGAGAAACCAGATGGAGGAGGCAGAGCAGCATCTGTGGCTGATGCCTGTGGAGAAGCTCAGCAGGGTAATGGGAACCAATATGGGTCATCTGGTAGTCCACCATAAACAACTGCAATGTCTCCTTGGTGGGAAAGTCTTGCAGATATTTTTTCATACAGATCTTAAAAGTGCTAACCAAGTGCTTGACCTACCTGTTAAATTTGGAGTGAAAGGGAGGGGAGTGAAAATTGCGAATGCCTGACCACACACAGATATCATGAAATGTCTGGGACAGGTACTGAGGTCAGTTTTCAGAGATGAGAGTAACTGGGAGACCTCCAACAGAAAATGTTTTTTGAAGAAGCTTGACTAGTGACTTCGATAGTGGCCAAGGAGCACTGGACCATGTGTGGAAAATGTGAAAACATGTCAATGAGAATCAGCCAAAATACATTCAGAAATGGACCCACAAAATCCACATAGATGTGTTCCCAGGGCTGGGCTGCTGCACGACATAGGATGAATGAAGCTGCTTGTTGACTACTGCACTGGGGACATGCAGCAACCAAATGCTCCACCTCCTTATCAATGCATACACTTGTCTGCTAGCAAAGGCCTTGGTGCACAAAACACCCCAGTGACCCTCATGTAACAGCTGTAAGACATCGTGCTGCAAATTCCTGGGACTAACCACTGTGGGAGCTGCGTCATCTGTGGAGAGGAGGAGGACCCTGTCTAAGACCGAGAGACAACGGCACAAGACAAAGTAGTTATGAAGCGGATCAGAAGCAAGACTTGAATAAAAGGTGCCCAAATGTGTTGGATAAGGTGGATGATCTGTTGAGGACACGGTCAGATGATGTGGCCTTGTCAACCCAGGTACTAGTGATTGGGAATTTGTCTATCCCTTGGCGGGAGGTGATATCGAAATGAAAACACACAAACATCTCTCGATCAGACTCTGGGTCCGGGCCAATGGGAGTCAGGATAAGGCGTCTGCATTGGAATGGCACCCAGTGGGCTGCAAAAGGACTTCGTAGTGGTATTTGTAGAGGAACAAGGCCCTCTTCTACATGCTGTGGGCTGCCTTATTGGGAACCTGGGCAGCAGACTAAATAATGAAGCTAATGGCTTGTGGTATGTAATGAAATGGAATTTGGTTCCATACAAGAGAATGTGAAACTTGAGGTAGAGAGGGTGAACAGTGGTTGACAACCTGGGAATAAACCAGTGGTAATAGGCAGTTTTGCCCAGGAAAGCTTACAGTTTTTGCCACGACGAGGGACATGGCAGGTCTATAATGGTCCTCACAACACTCATCAGGGGTTGGGTGTCTTGCTGTGATATGGTGGTGTGACTCGCCGAACATTCAAAGCGCCGCCGCGCAATTACGCGCGTCCTCTACGTGCGGCGCTGTCTGCCAGCCATGCAGCAGCTGCGCCACCTAAGCGGCCAGCCGAGCAGCGGCCGCTAGACTGGGACTCAGTGCTCATTCGAATGCTAACGTGTACACATGTCTTGCTTGTCAACTTACTCTGTGACTTATATGTGTTGTGTCGTTCTGAAATATATTTGTTAAACTTGACGTTATAACAATTGGCGACAAGGTAGTGGATTTTTCCTTTCCACCGTTGACCCACAGGGTTCCATGGCTACTGTCGAGCAACTATTGCCAAATCTCCTTGAACAGCAAACGCTTCTAACAGCGGCGATTCGCGATTTCGTCGCGGCGTCAAATGCGGGGCGTTTCTCGTCGTTGGCTGTACCTCCTTTTCCTCCTTACGACGAGACGGCGGAAGACTGGTCTGATTATGAAAAACGTCTTCGACATCACTTCTTGGCATTCCATGTCACGGACGAACAACCATGTAAGTCTCTGTTCCTTTCCTGGATTTCACCTCAAATGTATAGGTTGTTGTCGCAATTGGCTCCTTTGAAGGCTCCTGCATCTTTGTCCTTTGCTGAAATGTGCTCACTTCTGTCTGTCTATTTTCAAAAGCAAACGCATGTGGTAGCCTCTCGTGTTGCCTGTTATCGTTGTCAAAAACAGCCACATCAATCCTATCGCGCTTGGGCTGCTGAACTTCACGGCCTCAGTCGAAAGTGTCAATTTGTTACTGACGTTCACAAAGAATCCTATGCCGATTCCATGGTACGGGTGCTATTATCCGGTCGGCGCCCGACAAAGAAGTTCGGCAGCGTGCCCTTCAGTTGGCGAATCCGACTCTAGATGAAGTTCTCTCCATTGCCGCAGTCTTTTGAAATTTCTCGCGCCGCTGGGGCGCAAATAGAAGCGTGGGGTGATGTCGGGGAAATACGACCTCTGTGCGCTGTTGACGACGCGCGCGGCGCGTCCCCGCCGGCCGATGTGGCCGCAGTGCGCTCCCACGCGCAGCCTCGGCCTAGCCGTAAACAACCCGCTAAGAAACTGCAGCAAAACCCCCGGCAACTTCCTTCATGTCATCGGTGTTTTACGAAACATTCACGCGAGGATTGTCCCCAACGTTGCGCTGTGTGTCACAATTGCAAAAAGAAAGGTCATGTGTCTTCCGTTTGTAAATCCGACCGCATACATGATGTTCATGAACATGACGCTGATTCTGATTCTGTGTTGTCTGTCAATTGCACTTCTTCCCTTTCGGGGAAGTTATTCCTCACTGTCCAAATCCTTGGTCGAGATGTTCGCATGCAGGTGGATACCGGTTCTGCTGCCACTATAATTAATTCTCATACGTATCTTCAGTTGGGTTCTCCACTCCTGTCACCTGTCACTCGGCAATTACAGACATACAATAAACAGAAGATTTCTCTCTTGGGACAGTTTCATGCTGAGGTATCTTACAAATCCGTCGTTCGCACTGTTCCCATATTTGTGGTCGACCAGAGCAACGCAGAAAATCGTTTTGGTTTTGATGCGTTTAGCATTTTTGGGTTCTCCGTAGATGACTCTGTCAATATTGTCTCTGATGTTATTCCTTATGCTCAACTGGATTCCTTGTCGACGAGATTTTCGTCCCTTTTTTCTCCTGGGTTAGGCCGTGCAAACGACTTTGAAGCTCATATCACGCTCAAACCCACTGCTCGGCCTAAGTTTTTTCGGGCTCGGCCCATTCCTGTGGCCCTTCGTGATCGGGTAAAACGGGAGTTGGATCGTCTCACTACTTCAGGGGTCTTGCTTCCTGTCACTTCCAGTGAGTGGTCCTCTCTTGTCGTTGTCGTTGCTAAGCCAAATGGTGATATTCGTCTCTGTGGCGATTTCAAAGCCACTGTAAATGCTCAATGCCTCATTGACACTTACCCTATGCCCCGTCCTGAAGAACTGTTCACTAAACTTGCTGGAGGCCAGTATTTTTCTAAAATTGACCTGTCAGAAGCTTATCATCAACTTCCTCTCGACGCTGCTTCCCTGCAGTTTCTCGTTCTTAACACGCCTTTCGGCCTCTATCAATACCAACGCTTGCCATTCGGGGTTGCTAGCGCCCCTGCTCTCTTTCAGCGTTTCTTGGAACAATTATTGCTCCCTGTCCCTGGGTGTATCAATTACATGGACGACATTGTTGTCACTGGCTCCACCACCGAAGAACATCTTCAAAATCTCCGCACTCTTTTTCATGTCTTACAGACTGCCGGTCTTAAGTGTAATCTTCAGAAATCACAATTTTTTTCAGGCATGTATCACGTACTTGGGGTTTCAACTCTCTCGGGATGGTATTCATCCGCTTCAGCAAACTGTCGCTGTGATCGATGCCCTTCCTCGCCCTACATCTGTTAAGGAACTGCAGGCCTTCTTGGGGAAAATACACTCCTGGAAATTGAAATAAGAACACTGTGAATTCATTGTCCCAGGAAGGGGAAACGTTATTGACACATTCCTGGGGTCAGATACATCATATGATCACACTGACAGAACCACAGGCACATAGACACAGGCAACAGAGCATGCACAATGTCGGCACTAGTACAGTGTATATCCACCTTTCGCAGCAATGCAGGCTGCTATTCTCCCATGGAGACGATCGTAGAGATGCTGGATGTAGTCCTGTGGAACGGCTTGCCATGCCATTTCCACCTGGCGCCTCAGTTGGACCAGCGTTCGTGCTGGACGTGCAGACCGCGTGAGACGACGCTTCATCCAGTCCCAAACATGCTCAATGGGGGACAGATCCGGAGATCTTGCTGGCCAGGGTAGTTGACTTACACCTTCTAGAGCACGTTGGGTGGCACGGGATACATTCGGACGTGCGTTGTCCTGTTGGAACAGCAAGTTCCCTTGCTGGTCTAGGAATGGTAGAACGATGGGTTCGATGACGGTTTGGATGTACCATGCACTATTCAGTGTCCCCTCGACGATCACCAGTGGTGTACGGCCAGTGTAGGAGATCGCTCCCCACACCATGATGCCGGGTGTTGGCCCTGTGTGCCTCGGTCGTATGCAGTCCTGATTGTGGCGCTCACCTGCACGGCGCCAAACACGCATACGACCACTATGGCACCAAGGCAGAAGCGACTCTCATCGCTGAAGACGACACGTCTCCATTCGTCCCTCCATTCATGCCTGTCGCGACACCACTGGAGGCGGGCTGCACGATGTTGGGGCGTGAGCGGAAGACAGCCTAACGGTGTGCGGGACCGTAGCCCAGCTTCATGGAGACGGTTGCGAATGGTCCTCGCCGATACCCCAGGAGCAACAGTGTCCCTAATTTGCTGGGAAGTGGCGGTGCGGTCCCCTACGGCACTGCGTAGGATCCTACGGTCTTGGCGTGCATCCGTGCGTCGCTGCGGTCCGGTCCCAGGTCGACGGGCACGTGCACCTTCCGCCGACCACTGGCGACAACATCGATGTACTGTGGAGACCTCACGCCCCACGTGTTGAGCAATTCGGCAGTACGTCCACCCGGCCTCCTGCATGCCCACTATACGCCCTCGCTCAAAGTCCGTCAACTGCACATATGGTTCACGTCCACGCTGTCGCGGCATGCTACCAGTGTTAAAGACTGCGATGGAGCTCCGTATGCCACGGCAAACTGGCTGACACTGACGGCGGCGGTGCACAAATGCTGCACAGCTAGCGCCATTCGACGGCCAACACCGCGGTTCCTGGTGTGTCCGCTGTGCCGTGCGTGTGATCATTGCTTGTACAGCCCTCTCGCAGTGTCCGGAGCATGTATGGTGGGTCTGACACACCGGTGTCAATGTGTTCTTTTTTCCATTTCCAGGAGTGTAGCATACTATCACAAGTTTTTACCATCTGCAGCTTCGGTGGCTCAGCCATTGCATCGCCTGTTGCATAAAAACGTGCCTTTTCACTGGTCCGCGTCATGCGATGCGGCTTTCCAGAAATTGAAGACTATGCTGAAACAGGCCCCGTGCCTGGCCACTTATCGACCTGGCCAACATCTTGTTCTTGCCACAGGCGCCTCTCAATACGGGGTCGGTGCAGTCCTTGCGCACCGTTTTTCTGATGGTTCATAACAACCCATTGCTTATGCCTCCAAAACGCTCCCGGATGCCCAACAAAAGTATTCTCAAATTGAAAAAGAAGCTTTGGCCATTATTTATGCTCTTCATAAGTTTGGTGTTTTTCTCTATGGCTCAAAATTTCATCTTGTCACGGATCACGAACCACTTGTTTCCTTGTTTCATCCATCAACGTCACTTCCTGACAAGGCTGCACACCGCCTCCAGCGTTGGGCTCTTTACTTGTCTCGTTTCAATTACGAGATTCATTTCTGGCCAATGGCTCAACATGCAAATGCTGATGCTCTGTCTCGCCTTCCCATGGGTCCTGATCAGGCATTCAATAGGGACGAACTTTTGTGTTTCCACCTGGATGTTGCCAAGCAGCGGGTTGTGGATGGGTTCCCCATCACTGGGGACAGGCTGGCGGCTGCTACGAGTTCTGACCCTACCCTCTCCCAGGTTTTACGCTGTCTTCAGAAGGGTTGGCCAGATTGCCTGTCCGCTAAGACTTCTGATCCATTGCAGAGCTACTACACTTTGCGCTACCGCCTCACGGCTAGGGATGGTGTTATCCTCCTCTCCACTGACAATGCTTCGCCGCGTGTCGTGGTACCTGCGTCTTTGCATGCTTCGGTCTTGCGCCTCCTTCACCAAGGGCACTGGGGTGTGTCTCGCACAAAATCTCTGGCGTGCCATCATGTGTACTGGCCTGGCATCGACTCTGAAATAGCACACGTGGTCGCTGCCTGCGGCCCTTGTGCGTCACAGGCCGCTGCCCCGAAGTCATCTTTGTCACCGTGGCCTTTGCCTGAGAAGCCCTGGGAGCGCATTCATGCTGACTTTGCGGGACCCTTTTTAGGTACTTATTGGCTCCTTGTAATTGACGCATACTCTAACTTTCCTTTCATTGTCCGTTGCACGTTGCCTACCACCACGGCAACCACCAGTGCTCTCGCCCGAATTTTTTCTTTGGAAGGCCTCCCCTCTACTCTTGTTACTGATAATGGTCCGCAATTTGCCTCTTCCGAATTTGCGGATTTTTGTGCTCGTCACGGCGTTATGCATGTCACGGCCCTGCCGTTCCATCCACAATCCAACGGTGAGGCTGAACGACTGGTCCGCACATTTAAGGCTCAGATGTGGAAACTTCTGACTTCTTCTGCTGCTGATGACGCGCTTCTCCAGTTTCTGGTGTCTTACCGTTTCACCCCCATGGGCGACCACAGCCCGGCTGAGCTATTACATGGCCGACAGCCCTGCACGCTACTTCATCTTCTGCGGCCTCCCACCTCACGGCTGTGGGTGCCTTCCCTTGGCCGGTTCATTGCCGACGACCTCGTCTGGGTACGGGGATATGGCAGGCGGCCAAAATGGAGCCCGGGCCGCATCTTAAGACACCGTGGCAGATGCCTGTATGAAATCCAGACGGACACGGGTGTTGCAGTGCGTCAATCGGACCAGCTTCGGCCTCGTGTGCCAGCAACGCCTGTTCCGAATGCCGCTACACTACTTTTGGCCCTACCTGACGCTCGGGATCTTGGCATCTCTCAATACTCACAACGCAGCCCTCTCACCATCATCGCAATGCCAGCACAAGAACGGACGCCACCAGGAGACGTGCCCATGCAGGAACCGGATGACCATCCTCTGTCAGAGCAAATCTACTTGCCTCCTCCTGCAATGGACGCCGACACATCGCCCATGTCTCCTGTCATATCAACTGGACTTGCCACAATGGGCAGATTGGTGCAGGGGGCCCCAGCAGATTCGACCCCTACGTATCCTGTCATCTCGACCTGTTATCATCGGGGACACTTCCATCCGTACGGGAAGCCTCCTCCTCGAGACTTTACGGCGAGTCAAACAACGCCTATGGATGTTAGCCATCTCCAGGACACCTCCATCAAGACCAGTGCAACAATTTCAAAGGGGGGACAAGTGTTGTGACTCGCCGATCATTCAAAGCGCCGCCGCGCAATTACGCGCGTCCTCTACGTGCGGCGCTGTCTGCCAGCCATGCAGCAGCTGCACCTCCTAAGCGGCCAGCTGAGCAGTGGCCGCTAGACTGGGACTCAGTGCTCATTCAAATGCTAACGTGTACACATGTCTTGCTTGTCAACTTACTCTGTGACTTATATGTGTTGTGTCATTCTGAAATATATTTGTTAAACTTGACGTTATAACATATGGTGTAGCCCATATATTCAAGGGATGGATGGAAAAATTTGGGCTTCTGCAGATTGCAATGCCAACGCATGGCCCAGAGATTTTGAGACAAGGCCTGAAGATTGTGCAGGAGTTACTCATAGTATATCCAGTAATGACAATGTTATCCAGGTAGTTGAAACAATGAAAAATTGTGGATGTGAACTGTTCCAGATGGAGCTGAAAAATTGCAGGGCCACCTGTCACCCCAAACATCATTCATTGGTATTGATATAGCCCGAAAGGTGTATTAAGAACCATTATACTCTTAGACTCCTTATCCAAGGGTAACTTTTTGTATGCTTCAGAAAGATCAAATTTAGAGAAAAATTAACCCCTGATAATTGTGTGAACAGCTCATCTTGATGTGGCAATGGGTATCTGTCAACCGCAGACTGTGAATTCCTAGTGACCTTAAAGTCACAATTTATCAGAGGATTTCCCCACAATGTCAAGGGACATGGCCCATTTATTAGAGGAAACAGGAACCACAACCCTGAGAGATGTATGTTGAACAAGGTCTGCCTTGGCTTGGGAGAGTACGGCTACAGGAATCTGCCTAGCATGAAAAAATCTAGTACTAGCTGATTGCTTAAAGGTTATAAGGGCTTGAAAGTCTGTGGGGCACCCTAGGCCATCTGCAGAGATATCCTGAAATTGTGAGCAAAGAGAGTCCAGTGATTGATAGGGGACTTTGGCAGGTACAAACTTTATGCAGTGTGTGACTGAAACACCAAACACCTGAATGGCCTCAAACCTGAACTGGTTTGCTGAACTAACATCATGGATGACTACCAAGGTAAAAGCGCAACTCACTGATCTATAGGTAACATCAGCAGAGAATTGGCCAAGCAAGGGGATTTGCTGTTTACCATATCTCCACAGGCATCTGCTTATTTGCAACAGTGGTGGAGACCCAAGGTCTGAATATGCTTGAGCATTAAGAGGGAAACTGCAATGCCAGTGTCTACCTGCAGGTGTAGCTGTTGCAAGAGAACCAAAACATCAACAAAAAGTTTGTTGGAATCCTGATTGAGAACTAGCCCTAATGATGACACTTCCTGGATATCCATATCCATGTTCTCTGATGCTGCATTCTGTGCATTTCTATGGCAGACTACCGAAATGTAGCCTTCTTTTCTACACTGACAACAGACAGCCCAAGACTGGGGACACTCTGATCTGTCAATATGAGAATAACAAGATGCACACAGTGGCAACAGGGAGCAGCAGTGAGATGACAATGAGCATAAATTGTCAGACAGCAATGAGGAAGGTTCCTGCAACAGGACCAACTGCCGCAACACCAGATACAAGGTGGGAGAAATCAATGACAAAAACAGTGCATGACATACCTCCACATCTGTAATGTGGATGGTGTGGAAATGTTGACATAGGTGGTATTCATACACTTCCCAGTCTTCTGCCACTTTGTCAGATGGTAGGAATGGAGGAGGAAACATAGCCAAAGACAAAGAGGAAGAGAGCAACGCTGGCACCGCCTATCACATGACCATAATAAGTTCCATCTGTTGTTGCACCAATTTTTAAAGCAGAAACTTCATTTCACGACAAGATGCAAAAAGCAACTATGCAAGAAAACACACAAAAAGACCCCCCTCATCACCAGTATGTTCTGACCACTAGAACACACAGATAATAACAGACATAACAGACACAACAGTTTATGACATTTCAATACTTCTACAAGAAGACAATTGCCATGGGGTGGCTGCACTACTAGTCCAATAAAAATAGGCCGAATGTCAACATATGACTGAGAGCGAGGCTAGCTGGCCCTGACTCTATAGGCCATCGGCTGGCCGGTAGAACGCACTGCGGAGAGGCTACACACACATCCGAGAGTGGCGGCCTGTGTCAGTGCTAGCATCTTCTGGCTTCCATGGCGCACCATACAAAAGGACACCCAGATTGCTGATAGGGCATCTACATGGGTCATTACACAACAGGAGTGTACAACTAACTTTCATTTTTGTGAGCTAGCATTCTTTGAGACACAGAACATTATTATGTAACTCTTCTAAAAACAGTTCTAATTCAGACATATTATTTCATACTGTCTGAATTTGATATTTATCTCTGGTAAACCTAATCCACATTTTCCATTACATAGTAGCTGCTCAATATGTCTGCTTTCACAATAATCTTGATAGCTTTGGGGTTTTTCGTTTCACATCTCAAGCTAGAGCAAGTACTTTGTAAATTAGGTGGACACAATATACAAATTGTATGGGCCCTTTGCACATTTTCCTGATCTGGCTGTGGAAGCATTTTGTGCCTGCAGTGTTTCCTTCTGCTTTAGGGATTAGTAAGTTTATGAGACCACTGATGTCTGTATGTTTACCCAGTCTGTTCATACGCAAACCTTGAACAATGAAGAAGTCTCTGTCATAACCACTAATATCTAATACACAGTCATTATTGTACTGTACTTCCTACAAAGATTGAAGAGCCTCAGAATAGCTTATCCAATTTGTACATTTATACATGACATACATTTGTACATGACAAGTCAGGGGGAAGTTTGCAACTACTGCTTTTGAGTTTCATAACAGTTGCAATTTCACTCAGCTGAGTAACCACATTACACAATTCATTGCACTAAATATAATTTGAACCAGCAATAATAACAACATTGACTTTATTACAGAGTTTAGTGTTAGACTTATTGACATCTTCTATAACATTTTTGAATTTGGCACTGCCTCTTACAGTGGACCTAATCTCAAAGTCCTTGCTGTTCTGCAGAATTTTTGAGGCAGTTTTATGTTAACACAGGAAACAACTATAAGAATCTGCACCAACATTTAACTATTGCTATACCACTGTAACCTGTCTGGGTTACAGCAGCTAAATTTGACATGATAGAACTGACAGGAATACCATTACTTTGGGAAAAGCTGCTGCTTCCTCAGATGGCTGCTGTTATATTCCATTACTAACTTAATAGCTACTTACTTGGCCTCAGAACAACAACTATCTATGAACCATGAGGTTAGATGCATGAGCAATGTGATCCTGGCTGCTTGATGTACTGTTAACAGGATTCATCACTCTCAGAATAATTTTTAATAGTGGCTAGTCATGTATGTTTATAACATTTTTTTTGAACTTATAGGTCCTTTCAAATCCTGCCTAAGTCCAGCTTCAAGTATAAAAGCGATCAATAAACTTCCTGTCCATATCAAATCAGTCATTGGGGATCTTCCTAAATTCAAAACAGAGGTAAAACTTTATCTTTTGGATAATTATTTCTATTCTTTACAGGAATTCTTTGATAACGTGTAATACTTCTTGAATTTGTGTTTAATTTCATGCATTTTTAATAGAACTGATTATATAGATTAGTGCATCACTTGTTGGCAGAATAGTGTTTAGATGAATTACTTTAAATTTGTTTATGGAATCATCTATGTCATTACTGCACTATTATTTATGCAATCATCTGTCATTACTGTACTATTATCTGTGTTGTTATCTGAATTTCTGTGTGTGTAATTAATTGACATGTGAATGTCCTTTTTCATGTATCTGCTTATATATGTTAAATTGGTTGCCTCATGATCATCTACATGTGGCTATTACTATAATAACCAGACATGTTCTACAGCCTAGTGATATGTTCGCATCAAGGATCCACGGAACTCGAAAATAAATAAATAAATAAATAAATAAAAATAAATAAAGGTAATCACATCAGAATAAGAGAAGGAAAACATTTTCTTCCGGATTGATACTATACCTGTTTAACTCACAATTGTGATTTTGGCGTGTGTGCCATTTTTGAATGACATGAAGAGAGAGAAACACCAAAATCACTATTGTAAGATAACTGAACTCAGTAACTATCTGGGCGGAACATGTCATATCTTAAGTACCATAGGACTGTGGACCCATGAAAACAGAAAATAATAGAATAAGATAAACTTGCTGTGACCCCAGACAAGAAGAAAGCCCATTTCTCTATGCTATGTTGCTGTGGTGTAAATTAGAGGTGAGTTTTGTTGACAGGAACAAATATTGTTCACAAATAAATTTACTGGTAAGTGAGTGTAAGAACTCCAAGACCTGTGAAGAAAAATATGCAAGATCATACAATGTAAGCTTTCACAGCTGGTATTGCTTCACTTAAGACTTCTGGGCTGACAGGCCGTGGTCAAAGTATAAAACTATCCCCTGACCTTTTGTCTCCAACTGCAGGAGACATCCTCGGAGGTATAGCGGCAAACTGCGGAGAGAACTCGAGGAAGCGCTGATTATATAGGCAGTACAGAGGGCGCCACTGTCGATCATGTGGCGTCGGCTATGAGATTGTCTCTGGTAATGCCAACATTCTCGATTGAAAGTAATCAATCGTTATGCTTGCGGTGCAATGCTGACATCCAAATTTTATCCAGTTTAACACCTTTGTCTTTCCTGTTAAAATTATTACGATGTTTATCAATCTCGATAGCCTCTCTATACATGCGTGCATAATAATGCGAGGTTTTTGATATGACGCTTGTCTCGCTGAATTTTATTTCATGATCACCTTCCTGGTAAACATGTTCCGCTATGGCCAATTTATCTGTGTGACTCAGGCAGCAATTCCTCTTATGTTCAACAAGATGGGTGTTCACACTTCTCTTTGTGGTACTGATATAAAACTGTCCACAACTACAAGGAATTTTACATACCCCCGGTGTAGCCAAGGGTGTCATTCATCTTTTGCCAATCTTAAATATTCTTTTATATTCCTGGTAGGTCTGAAAATAGTTTCCACCCCATACTTGCTTAAAACTTTCCCAATGCGATCTGTGACCTTACTAATGAACGGAAGAAAAACTTTGCCCTTGGGTGACTGTTGTTCGTCGTTGCTCCTGATTCTCTGCCTAGAGCGAATTGCTCAATCTATGTCCTTGCTAGGACAGCCATTCTTCATGAAAGTTGGCTGTTGATGTTCAATCTCATCTTTTAAATAAACAAGTTCACAAAATTTGTACGCCCTGTCTACCAAGGTTTTCATTACACCTCTTTTTTGTCTAGGGTGGTGGTTTGCATCTTTACACAGAAAATGATCAGTATGTGTGGCCTTTCTATACACCTTATGGCCCAACATTCCATCCTATCATTTAATCACAGAAGCATCCAGGAAATTCAATTGTCCATTCCTTTCCGTCTCCGTAGTAAATTGGATTTTTGGTTTAATGCTGTTTAAATATGTCAGGTAGGCATCCAACTACTCTGCTCCATGTTTCCTTACTATGAATGTGTCATCAACATAGTGATACCATCTGGCTGGTCTCTTACTGGCCATCTACAACACCTGTTGTTCAAAAGTCTCAATAAATAAGTTAGCCACAGCAGGACTAAGAGGACTGCCCATAGCCACCCCTTCAATCTGTTCATAAACGTTATTATTGTATTGAAAGTAGGTTGTGGTGAGGCAGTGTCAGAATAATGCCACAATATAGGTAGGAAAAATATCCGCTATGCATAAGATAACTTCGTTTACCAGAATCATGGTAAATAATGACACAATATCAAAACTGATGAAGATATCATCCAGACCCACACTCATTTCCTTTAACTTGTCAATGAAATGAGCTGAATTTTTAATATTACTGTCTGTCCTACCAACATAAGGTTGCAGCAATGAGGCAAGGTGTCTAGCTAACTCGTATGTTGGTCCGCCTATAGCGCTGACAATTGGCCTCAACGGAATCTCAGGTTTATGCACTTTGGGTAAGCCATAAAGTCTCGGCGGGTACGCTTATGTTTTACAAAGCAGCTTCTTATTGTCGGAGGCAAATGAAGACGCTTCCACCAGTTGATTGGTCATTCTAAAAGTCTTCATGGTTGGATCTTTCTGGAGTGCTTTGTAATTGGAGGGAACCAAAATATCATTGATTTTTCCATGATAGTCCTCACTGTTCAGTATGATGGTGGCATTACCCATATCTGCATTAATAACAATAATTTATATCCCTCAGTGCCTTCCTTTGTGCCTGTGACAAATTACTGTTAGGTGGCTAACATGTACGTAAAATCCTATGCGTTTCCATCCTAATTACATCAGCAGACTGCTGTGGAAGCTGATGGATACCTGCCACCAATATTTGCTACAATATCCTCTGTGGATACGTTTTGGGGCATCACAGCAAAATTGCTTCCTTCCGCTAGTACAGAAATTTCAACTTTTGACAAATCTTTATCAGATAGATTAATAACAGTTCGACAATTGTCCTCAACTGAACCTCCCGAAATGTTGTTCTGTAAGTTTCTGAACTACTTCTTCTGTCTATTTGCTGATATTTCTGCACTAACTTCCATAGTTTTTAATGTTAGACCATCAATCTTATTCCAATCACCACACTGCATAGTATTACTAAGAACCAAGTGGAGATGAAAAGGCTTACTGCTGGTTTCCACCAGTGCTCGCCATGTCTGATGAATCCTCTCACGTAGCATTTCAGATTAAGATTCCATACGGTTGTAAATACGATGAGCCTGAGCTGAGCAAAACATCCTCTTCACCTTCAGAAATTTCAGAACCGTCAAAGTGTCCTTGTAGCGTAACAGGAAGGTGGTGGTACACAGTTGTTGTGCTTTCTTCTTGGGCATTCCTTCAAATCGTCGAACTGATGCTGACATATCCTCCCCGTAAACGCGTTTGATCATACAATGTAGGCTTTCATGGCCGGTATTGTCTCCACTTAAAACTTCCGGGCTGATAGGCCTTGGTCAAAGTATAAAACTCTCTCCTGTCCTTTTGTCTCTGACTGCAGGAGACATCCTCAGAGATACAGCGGTGACCTGCAAAGAGAACTCAAGGAAGTGCTGATTATATAGGCAGTACAGAGGGCACCACTGTTGATCACGTGGCGTCGGCTATGAGATTGTCTCTGGTAATGCCAACATTCTCAATTGAAAGTAATCGATTATCACGCTTGCGGTGCAACGCTGCCATCCAAATTTTATCCAGTTTAAATTGGAAAAAAACCTCGCATTTTTATGCATGCATTTATAGAGAGGCTATCACAATTGATAAACACCATAATAATTTTAACAGGAAAGACGAAGGTGTTAAACTGGATAAAATTTGGATGTCAGCATTGCACTGTCGCTCAGCTTATTGTATTTACAACCGTATGGAATCTGAAATGCTACATGAGAGGATTCATCAGAAGTGGTGAGCACTGGCAGAAACCATCAGTAAGCTTTTTCATCTCCACTTGGTTCTTAGTAATACTATGCTGTGTGGTGATTGGAATAAGATTGATGGTCTAACATTAAAAACTATGGAAGTTAGTGCAGAAATATCAGCAAATAGACAGAAGAAGAAGTTCAGTAACTTACAGAACAACATTTCGGGAGGTTCAGTTGAGGACAATTCTTGAACTGTTATTAATCTGTCTGATAAAGATTTGTCAAAAGTTGAAATTTCTGTACTAGCGAAAGGAGGCAATTTTGCTGTGACGCCCCAAAACGTACCCACAGAGGATATTGTAGCAAATATTGAGGCAGGTACCCATCAGCTTCCACAGCAGTCTGCTGACATAATTAGGATGGAAGCGCATAGGATTTTATGTACATGTTAGCCACCTAACAGTAATTTGTCGCAGGCACAAAGGAAGGCACTGAGGGATATAAATTATTGTTATTAATGCAGATATGGGTAATGCCACCATCATACTGAACAGTGAGGACTATCTTGGAAAAATCAATGATATTTTGGTTCCCTCCAATTACAAAGAACTACAGAAAGATCCGACTATGAAGATTTTAAGTATGACCAATCGACTGGTGAAAGCATCTTCATTCGCTTCCGATGATAAGAAGCTGCTTTGTAAAACAGAAGCGTACCCACCGAGACTTTATGGCTTACCCAAAGTGCATAAACCTTAGATTCCATTGAGGCCAATTGTCAGTGCTATAGGCGGACCAACATATGAGTTAGCTAGACACCTTGCCTCATTGCTGCAACCTTATGTTGGTAGGACGGACAGTAATATTAAAAATTCAGCTCATTTCATTAAGAAGTTAAAGGAAATGCGCGTGATCCTGGATGATATCCTTGTCAGTTTTGATATTGTGTTGTTATTTACCATGATTCTGGTAAATGAAGCTATCTTATGCATAGCGGATAGCAGTTTTAGCCTCATGGATATAAACTAATACCATACTACTGTAGGGCCAGTAAGAAGACAGGGGGAGTGGCTATATATGCAAAAATTGAGTTAAGTTCCAGGCTCTTCAGGATAATAAACGTTGTGTTGAATGTCTTTGAATGCTGTGCCTCAATAGTAGATAAGAAAACACCACATGTTTGTAGTACTGGCAGCTCTCAAGGCAATGACATTGCAGACAATACTAGTAGTAACCTCATACTTTTTGCTGATTATGCAGTTGTCTGTAATGTAGTACTGTCTAAAAGAAGCTGCATAAATATGAAAAGTGATGCAAAGATTGGT
Organism: Schistocerca nitens; assembly: GCF_023898315.1. Classification (NCBI taxonomy): domain Eukaryota; kingdom Metazoa; phylum Arthropoda; class Insecta; order Orthoptera; family Acrididae; genus Schistocerca; species Schistocerca nitens. The sequence continues at coordinate 407,633,571 of NC_064617.1, forward strand.
AACTGCTTTAAATGTTCAGAAATGTGAAATCATGCATTTCACAAAACAAAAAAATACATAGTATCCTATGACTGTAGCATCAGTGAGTCACAGTTGGCATCTGTCAATTCATACAAAAACCCTGTTGAAACATTTTGCAGGAATATGAAATGGAATGATCTCGTAGGCTTAGTCATGTAAAAAGCAGATAGTGGACTTCAGTTTATTGGTAGAATACTAGGGAAATGCAAACAGCCTACAAAGGAAATAGCTTACAAATCACTCATGCTACCCATCCTAGAATATTGCTCAAGTGTGTGGTACCCAAACCACATAGGACTAACACAGATATTGAGTGTATACAGAGAAGAGCAGCATGAATGGACACAGGTTTGTCTGATCCATGGGAGAGTGTCACAAAGATGCTGAAGAAACTGAACTGGCACACTCTTGAAGATAGACATAAACAATCTCAAGAAAGTCTACTTACAAAGTTTCAAGAACCAGCTTTATATTACAAATCTAGGAATGTATTACAAACCCCATGTATCAGTCCTATATGGATCCTGAGGACAAGATTAGATTAATTATAGCATACATAGAGGCATTTAAACAGTCATTCTTCCCATGTTCCATGTTGTTGTTGTTGTGGTCTTCATTCCTGAGACTGGTTTGATGCAGCTCTTCATGCTACCCTATCCTGTGCAAGCTTCTTCATCTCCCAGTACTTACTGCAACCTACATCCTTCTGAATCTGCTTAGTGTATTCATCTCTTGGTCTCCCTCTACGATTTTTGCCCTCCAATGCTAAATTTGTGATCCCTTGATGCCTCAGAGCATGTCCTACTAACCGGTCCCTTCTATTTGTCAAGTTGTGCCACAAACTCCTCTTCTCCCCAATTCTATTCAATACTTCATCATTAGTTATGTGATCTACCCATCTAATCTTCAGCATTCTTCTGTAGCACCACATTTCGAAAGCTTCTATTCTCTTCTGTCCAAACTATTTATCGTCCATGTTTCACTTCCATACATGGCTACACTCCACACAAATACTTTCAGAAACGACTTCCTCACACTTAAATCTATACTCGATGTTAACAAATTTCTCTTCTTCAGAAACGCTTTCCTTGCCATTGCAAGTCTACATTTTATATCTTCTCTACTTTGACCATCATCAGTTATTTTGCTCCCCAAATAGCAAAACTCCTTTACTACATTAAGTGTCTCATTTCCTAATCTACTTCTCTCAGCATCACCCAACTTAATTTGACTAGATTCCATTATCCTCGTTTTGCTTTTGTTGATGTTCATCTTATATCCTCCTTTCGAGACACTGTCGATTCCGTTCAACTGCTCTTCCAAGTCCTTTGCTGTCCCTGACAGAATTACAATGTCATCGGTGAACCTCAAAGTTTTTATTTCTTCTCCGTGGATTTTAATACCTACTTTGAATTTTTCTTTTGTTTCCTTTACTGCTTGCTCAATATACAGATTGAATAACATCGGGGAGAGGCTACAACCCTGCCTCACTCCCTTCCCAACCACTGCTTCCCTTTCGTGCCCCTTGACTCTTACAACTGCCATCTGCTTTCTGTACAAATTGTAAATAGCCTTTCGCTCCCTGTATTTTACCTCTGCCACCTTTAAATTTGAAAGAGAGTATTCCAGTCAACATTGTCAAAAGCTTTCTATAAGTCTACAAATGCTAGAAACGTAGGTTTGCCTTTCCTTAATCTTTCTTCTAAGATAAGTCCCTCCGCCACACACCGTTGGGTGGCTTGCGGAGTATGAATGTAGATGAAGGTCAGTATTGCCTCACGTGTTCCAGTATTTCTATGGAATCCAAACTGATCTTCCCCGAGGTTGGCTTCTACCAGTTTTTCCATTCGTCTGTAAAGAATTCATGTTAGAATCTTATAGCTGTGAATTATTAAACTGATAGTTCGGTAATTTTCACATCTGCCAACACCTGCTTTATTTGGGATTGGAACTATTATATTCTTCTTGAAGTCTGAGGGTATTTCACCTGTCTCATACATCTTGCTCACCAGATGGTAGAGTTTTGTCAGGACTGGCTCTCCCAAGGCTGTCAGTAGTTCTAATGGAATGTTGTCTACTCCCGGGGCTTTGTTTCAACTCAGTGCTCTGTCAAACTCTTCACGCAGTATCGTATCTCCCATTTAATCTTCATCTACATCCTCTTCCATTTCCATAATATTGTCCTCAAGTACATCATCCTTGTATAGACCCTCTATATACTCCTTCCACCTTTCTGCTTTCCCTTCTTTGCTTAGAACTGTGTTTCCATCTGAGCTCTTGATATTCATACAAGTGGTTCTCTTTTCTCCAAAGGTCTCTTTAATTTTCCTGTAGGCAGTATCTATCTTACCCCTAGTGATATAAGCCTCTACATCCTTACATTTGTCCTCTAGCCATCCCTGCTTAGCCATTTTACACTTCCTGTCGACCTCATTTTTGAGACGTTTGTATTCCTTTTTGCCTGCTTCATTTACTGCATTTTCATATTTTCTCCTTTCATCAATTAAATTCAATATTTCTTCTGTTACCCAAGGATTTCTACTAGCCCTCGTCTTTTTACCTACTTGATCCTCTGCTGCCTTCACTATTTCATCCCTCAGAGCTACCCATTCTTCTTCTATTGTACTTCTTTCCCCCATTCCTGTCAATTGTTCCCTTATGCTCTCCCTGAAACTCTGTACAATCTCTGGTTTAGTCACTTTATCTGGGTCCGATCTCCTTAAATTCCCAACTTTTTGCAGTTTCTTCAGTATTAATCTATAGTTCATAACCAATAGATTGTGGTCAAGGTCCAGATCTGTCCCTGAAAATGTCTTACAATTTAAAACCTGGTTCCAAAATCTCTGTCTTACCATTATATAATCTATCTGAAACCTGTCAGTATATCCAGGCTTCTTCCATGTATACAACCTTCTTTCATGATTCTTGAACCAAGTCTTAGCTATGATTAAGTTATGATCTGTGCAAAAATCTACCGGGCGGCTTCCACTTTCATTTCTTAGCCCCAGTCCATATTCACCTACTATGTTTCCTTCTCTCCCTTTTCCTACTCTCGAATTCCAGTCACCCATGACCATTAAATTTTTGTCTCCCTTCTTTACCTCATCATAAATTTCATCAGTTTCTTCATCATCTGCAGAGCTAGTTGGCATATGAACTTGTAGTACTGTAGTAGGCATGGGCTTCGTGTCTATCTTGGCCACAATAATGCGTTCACTATGCTGTTTGTAGTAGCTTACCCGCACTCCTATTTTTTTTTTTTTTTTTTTTTTCATTATTAAACCTACTCCTGCATTACCCCTATTTGATTTTGTATTTATAACCCTGTATTCACCTGACCAAAAGTCTTGTTCCTCCTGCCACCGAACTTCACTGATTCCCACTATATCTAACTTTAACCTATCTATTTCCGTTTTTAAATTTTCTAACCTACCTGCCCGATTAAGGGATCTGACATTCCACGCTCCGATCCGTAGAACGCCAGTTTTCTTTCTCCTGATGATGACGTCCTCTTGAATAGTTCCCGCCCGGAGATCCGAATGGGGGACTATTTTATCTCTGGAATATTTTACCCAAGAGGACGCCATCATCATTTAACCATACAGTAAAGCTGCATGCCCTCGGGAAAAATTGTGGCTGTAGTTTCCCCTTGCTTTCAGCCGTTCGCAGTACCAGCACAGCAAGGCCATTTTGGTTAGTGTTACAAAGCCAGATCAGTCAATCATCCAGACTGTTGCCCCTGCAACTACTGAAAAGGCTGCTGCCCCTCTTCAGGAACCACATGTTTGTCTGGCCTCTCAACAGATACCCCTCCGTTGTGGTTGCACCTACGGTATGGCCATCTGTATCGCTGAGGCATGCAAGCCTCCCCACCAATGGCAAGGTCCATGGTTCATGGGGGGGGGGGGGGGGGGGCATACATGAACAGAATGGAAAAAAAATCCTGATAACTAGTACAGCGGGATGTACCCTCTGCCATGCACTTTACAGGTATTTGCAGAGTAAAGATGTAGTCCAGGAGGAAGTAACTTAAGCTTCGTAAAGTAATTAGAGACAGTTAACCAGATTTAACTTGAGAATTGTTGTTTGTGGGGACTTTAGGCTAATGTTGGTTTTCTGTCAGATAGTACTGATCAAGTTGACGTGGAGTTGATGATGCTAAGCTTCTAATGCAAAGAAAGATGTTGTGCAACAGCCATTGACAATTTGTTTTCAGACTCCAGGACTCACAGTGATTTAGCCATAAAGCCAACAGACAGTAGTTTATCTGACAATGTCGGTCGAATGTTTGCTCAATAATATACTGACCAATTAAGTACAGATCATAGAAGAAAAGTATTGCACTCTAGAATGACAAACAATGACTCAATCATAATGTGTGGGGAAAAATTGTGGGGTAAACACTAGGGAGGAATTTGTAAAGCAGACAGCACAGATGGAAAACTTAACTTTTTCTTGAACACATTGCTATAGCACTTTGGGACTTGTTTCCCTGAAGCAAACAAGCATAAAATTGAATTAAAGCAAAGATAAGAGATGGATAACTCCTGATGTGAAAGTATTTTACTCTTGGAAGAGAGCACAGGTTATAGTAAACAGCTGAAACTCTATTAGCAACAATATTGTAAAGTCATCCAGTATGGCATTAAAAAAGGGAAGCAAATACGCAATGCTAAAAAATTAAAGCAATCAAAGAATAAGGCAAAAACAGTTTCAACCATTATTAAACTAAAAATGCATACTAAAAGCAATCTATGTGTAATTGAGCTCCTGCAAAATAGCTCTGATAGAAATGGCAACACTTTCAAATCATAGGCCACCAAATTCAATATTTACTTCCTCAGAGTGGCAGTAAAAAATGCACTCTCTAATAAACAGCTAAATACAAATGCATTAGATTTACTTGTGCAGACACTGCATGCATCACAGGCAGACATTAGTTTCAAAAATACAGCCTCTAATGAGATTGCAAAAAAAGTAGTACTTCTGCATGTTGTGATGGCATATCTACAAGAATGTACAAAATCTTGTGCTGACTTTATGATATAACAGTATTGCACCGGGAACTATGTTGAGTAGAGGAAAATTTCCACAAGTTTGTAATGCAAAAGTTGCACGACATCATAGCTTTCTGTTGGGGAGTTTGATCTGTGAGGGAATTTGCCAGGGCTTCATGCATGTTGTGAAATTCCAGCATGGGAAGTTGTACGCAGATGTTAATGTCAGTCTCACTTAGCTGTGAGAGCCCAGTCCATCTAGGAGGAGGTTAACACGGTAACTTAAGTCATTACGATATTGGAAAGGCTCAGGAAAAATCCCTGTGTTTATCTGAGTGGGAGCAGGAAAGTCTAACCATGGATGGCTAAGTGATGCCTATTGTACACAGCTGTGGCAGAAAGGATTAGTAATGAGTGGTGCAGGCATGTTTCCATGACCAATCTAAAGAGGAAAACCCATGCAAGCATGTATTGGACATTTGCAAAAACAGCTAGATTTAAGATTCCACATTGCAAACAGTGAGCAGGAAATTCCATTCAGATATACCAAATATCATGTAAAATGAGGGACCTAATTACCTTCGTCCCACATACATGGCATAAAAATAAGACCTGTGCAGTTTTCTTGTGTGAATATCTAGCTACAGGTCTATCTAAGCAAATGGTACAGGCAAAATAAATGATCAGTGGTACCATACATGAACCTTAGTAGTAAGTTATAACTGTCATTTCTTATGGTTTAATTTTATATGGGATTTAATTAATGTAAATTATCCAATGGACTCAAAAAATGTAAATTTTGTATTTCATTAACAAAAATCGACATACCTACTCTGCAAGCCACTAAATGGTGAAAGACAGAGAATACCATGTACCAGTCATTTCCTTTCTTATTGAACTTGAAAATGGATCAAGGAATAAACAACTGTCTGTATGTCCCCATATGAGCCATAATTCTGATTTTCTTGTCTTCATGATCCTTTCACAGAATGTATGTTGGCAACAATAAAATAATTCTGCAGTTAGCTGGAAATGTCTGTTCTGTAATATATGTCACTAGTGACAGTAAAAGTTGACAGCTAATGACAGATGTGATTTCTGTGGTAAGGAAGGAAGACACAGGGTGGAAGGGTTGGTCAAGAGTTGTTTTTATGGGATGAAAAAGGAACTTTGTCCAGGAAGACAGTGAAGTGAACATTTTGTGCTGGGATATAGCTAAATGAACAGTTTGTATGGGAAAATGAGCAAAGACTGTACATGAAGATAGTACAGATATGTTGTTCATCTTAGTTTCTGCTAGGGGGGTCGGTATGTGACTTAGTGTTTTCATGAAGGAAGCATCTTTTTGTGAAATCTTGAGTTTTCTTCAAGTGTAGGAAATTAATTTTGTTTTTCATTTAGTGGGATATCAGTGAAGAAATGTGTGCATTGACTGTTAGCTTGCATTTCTATTGCAGCTGTTTTTAGCCACAAAGGGACTTGTGTTTATTGTAATAAAGATTTTATTTACTACTATAAACTACAGTATCATCTAGTTCAGTCAGATATACTCACTATCCACTAACATTCATTTTATGAATTTTATGATGCAGTTAACAAGCTTTGGAAATAAATTTGATAAATGTTAATTTATTTCAGATCTGACTGTGAGCTTAAGTTTAACCCCCACTCCCTGCCTCCCCTGAATGTCAAATGGATATAAATTTTCTTTGTTTGACAGAAGGTGTTTTTAAGGTTGCAAATGGGAGCTCAGCCGAAATTGTTGAATATTATTAAACAGACCCAAGAACAGTAGTGTGGAGCCCTAGAACAATGGTGAGAACTAGTGAGCAGCCATTAGCTTTGACAGTCTGAGACATCGAATTGCTGCTTCAATTGTTGGAGACTTCACATTGCTGCAAAAAATTGGTTGTCTGAGCCTTCAGGTTGCTGCATTCATAATTATGGTGATACAGTAATTCCTACTAGTGTAGCCCACAAGTTGGCTGGAGTTTTTGAGTTACATTGCATCATGTGGCTGCAGTTAGTAGAGATGACTCATCTGGAGATGAGGAGACCATCACCAGAAATGCATGTGAGATTGGAGGTTTGGATCTGCACACATCAAAACCATTTGGTGACTTTGAGAACATTTTGTAAGATAAATACACTGTAATTTTATGTGATTTATAGGGTTTTGCTAGTCATGGTAGAACAAATTAAAAAATGGTCAAGTTATTATGGTTCATAACAGGGAGGTACTGAACCATTATCTCTTGGATCAGAAATGGAAGTGCCAACAGAGTCAAATACATGGCATCTCATTTTAAATACCATATATTACGGGAAATAAACTCACAGTCTGAATGTAAATTTGGAACTTTAGGACCAAAATTTGAAAATGTGTTTGAGGCCTTAAATGATAAATTCAGCTGAATTCAAAGCAGCATGACTGATAAATTGGAGGGGCTGGAAATTGGATTCTCCGAACTTGGGAAGTACTTACTTTCAAGTTGGAAGTAGCTGAAGGGAATTTGAGGTAGGATATGGAATAGGATATGCTGAAGGCTATAATGGTACAGCCACCCCTAGATTCATATGAAATGCCTGAAACCACCTTTTTTTTTATGCATGTGGGTGCGTTTTGGATGATTCAGTGCTTCATGGAGACTTTTGTGTGTGTTTTGGATGCATTATTCAGTTAAATTTGCAAAAATATAGTTTTTATTCTGGAATGGTGGATATTATCATAATTGTCTATGGATTGTTGTCATCAACAAAATTATGTACAGGTTGTTGAGTTGTTGTTTTGTCAGTCAGTCAAAGAGATCTGTGACATATGTCAGTCAGTGTTTTATTAACGTGATGAGTATGCAGTTCAGTTGTCAATAAATTTTGTGAAGCTGGAAACTGTTATATTCTTTCATCAAATGAACTCCAGGCCATGTTAAGTTAAGTAACGTTCAAGAATATAGCATCCTTACAAATGATGGAGTTGAGCTGGGATTGATGTTTGAAATGTGGAACTATGTTTAACAACTGAAAAATTTTGTGTTATGGATGTACAGAACAAATGGATGTTGCCGCACGGGAAGAGTTGGCATGGATAAAAAAAAGGACTAAATTCTCGGAGAGCACCGTCAACCATCATATGAGTAACAGTTTATTTTTTATGTTTTTTTTACTGTGATAAACAATTGTGTGGGAATTTTTTATATTTTGTAATTTACCATGGCTGATAACGAAATTATAAAAATGAGTGAGAAGAAAGTCGTTAGTAGTGAATCTGTAGGAAACACTTCGGACCTAGGAGCAAGTATCAGTGAACTATCACCCAGTAGTAATCCAAGTGTAGATCGAAGTTTTGGTGGAGAGGATTCCGGTGAAAATGTCACCATGAGTACTCCAATCGCACAGGGAAGAGTAGGCGGAGATGATTTGTTAATGTTATTAATGCAGCATATGAAAGAAGCAAAGGAACAGATGGGACAGATTAGACAGGATACTAGTAAAATAAGGGAAATCCAGGATGGTTTGGCAGCACTAAAAATTACTGTTGAGACAGGGCAGGGTAAACTCAACACTCATGTAGGAGCAGTAGAAGGAAGGTTAGAGGTATTAGAAATTAACTTCATACAAGAGTTGTCCAAAAACGAGGAGAGATTCAAAAAATTAGATAAACATCTAGAAGTAGAAAATTCTAAACTTAAAGTAGAGGTTGTTCAGACTAGGAGAATCTTAGAAGAAAAAGTAGAAGCTTACAAAAGGAACTCTGAACTAAAACTTACAGCCTATTCCAATCAAATAAGTAATGTAGAATTAAAGTGTGATGAAAAAGTAGATTTGTGTAAAAATAATGTTTTAGATTTAAGTAAAAAAGTTGTAGGAATCAAGGCAGGAGTGACAATGAAAAACAGAATAATAGTAGTGGTTACAATAGAAATGGTAACAGATGGATCAACCATATTAATGGGAATGGAAACAGAGGACAGGACAACAGACAATTAGATAATCACCAATCAAGATGAGGCAATTTAAACTGATGGACGCCTCATTGGGAGCCTGTCAGTTTGGGGCAAGAAATAAGTACCAAAATCAGGCTAAACACCACTGACCTAGAAACATCAAAATTACATATAATTACATAAGACATAATTACATGACAGAGTAATCGAAGATATTGGAGTGGAAATGACAGAACTAATGCAAGAAGAGCACGTCAGATTAGCAAATTACAGTTTGACAGTAAATTATGGAAAAGTATGAATGAAAGCATTGAAGATAGAAGTATTAGCATCTGTAAAATGTTGAAGAAGTTCCATTAGAGGAGGAAACTATTTCAAGTCTATGTAATCAGTGTGGTGAAGAAGTTTGTGAAGAAAGTGTTGGTTCTGATAATAATCCTGATGAGTTTGGATTAGGTAAATTAATGGAGGAAGAATATATCACTGTTAAGCACTTAAGTGATGATACTTGTACTGGTATACTTGTCTACAATTCTGATGATCATTGTGAAGATGTGGTAGTATCTAGTATTGGAGACAATAGCATGTGTGACGATGTTGATAGTGAAAGTGTCAGTAGTAATGATGAATGGGAGGAAGAATTAGACAACCCTGGTGTATATGGAGGTTAAAGAAGATTTAATTAATGGTGAAGAAAATGATGTCAGTAGTACTGGTGAAGAATATGAGAACCAGATTGTGCCTATGAAAATTGGGAAGGTATCATCAGATAAGGAACATGTGGACAGCCATTATGATATAGATGTGATGATAGAAACTTTATGGGATACTTGCAATGACAGAGTAAAAAGGGTCATCAAGATTATTTGTGATGAATTGCATTCCAATTGGGAAGGTAGAACCAATCAGCAGGCTTACAGTGAGATCATTTCTGGGAAAAATGGACAGTGTGTAAAAGAGGGACATGACATCAAGCAATCATCTGATGTGGCTCTAAGTAAAATTCAGATGACTAAGAGAAATTGTGCAGGAAAAATTGGTACAAATGACTTGGACTTTAGAGAGATTGAGGATGATTTGTTACATAAAGATGAGGAAAGCAGGAAGGAAAAAGTTTTAGGTTGCCCGTATATAGGTATAAAAGTTGCAAATTATGAGGGAGTTTGCCTCTTAGACACGGATAGTCCTGTCTGTGCCATTTCTGAAAAATTTAGAGACCAGATGAAACATAGTGCTGACTTTGAAGAATATCCTGTTATTGGAATCAAAATTAAGGGAGCAACTGGTAGGCACAGCAAAGTTGTAAACAGGCAAGCCTTAATATCTTTTACAATTAATGATATACAGTATACCCAAGGATGTTTTGTGGTTCCTGACCTCAATGGAAATATTTTGTTTAGAATGAAATGGATACAATAATTAAATGCAGATTTTGACTGGAATAACAAAAAGTTAAAACTTACCAACCCAGAGAGAGATGTGGCACATGTGACTGAACTAATCATCCAATGGTACAGCCTCCCCCTAGATTCATATGAAATGTCTGATAAAACCTTTTTTTATGCATCTGGGTGATTTTCAGACAATTCAGTGCTTTCTGGAGACTTTTGTGTGTGTTTTGGATGCATTATTCAGTTCAGTTTACCAAAATACAGTTTTTATTCTGGAAGGGCATATATTATCGCAATTGTCTATAGATTTTTGTCATTAACAAACTTATGTACAGGTTCTTGAGTTGTTGTTTTGTCAGTCAGTCAAAGAGACCTGTGAAGTATGTCAGTCAGTGTTTTGTTAACGTGATGAGTACGAAGTTCAGTTGTCAAGAAATTTTGTGAAGATGGAAACTGTTATATTATTTCATCAAATGAACTCCAGGCCAAGTTAAGTTAATTTAAGTAACATTCAAGAATATAGCATCGTTACAAGGTGACAATGAGAAGATGGAAGTTAAGTCTGTTCTGCAGAAGCTTGGAAGTGAAGTTGTGCAGTTATGTCAGAGCTTGCACTGAAGCTAAAGATAGAAGTTAAATGTGCTGTAGAAATGGAGGTGAACAATACTGATGCAAAGTTAGCAGCTGTTGCCTGTTGACAATGTGACAGCTAATAAATTGTACGTGGCTTAGATTCAGCTAGTCACGCAAGGACCTGTGTTGAAAGCTGACAACAGTTGTTAATATTCTGTAGGGGTAATTTTGTCATTGGAATGTTGAATGATGTGAAAAATTAAGGTTGTAAGAATTGATTAGAGGGTTCTGTGCAAACTTCGGCAAACCAAAACTGTAATGCTTTTGAAAATTACACTGTTTTTGAAAAGTATTTCCTCAATAAGTATTGGAGCAAAACCTAACAGACTAGGTATCATTTTTTTAAGTGGACCTGCTTAGAGTGGTGGCTGGGAGAAAATGTGTCTTTTATGCAAGATAGAGTTGTACAAGTTAGTGCATCTCGACACACCACCGGGGACATTAGACTTTCCATTGAGACTTGATTCACAGCACAACAAAGCCAATGGAGGAATTTCTGGATTATATAGCAAAGTTTAAACATATGCTGTGTTGCAAGCTGAAATTAGCAAATATTACAGCTGGTAAAGCAAATGAATTTAAGGAAGTACATGTGACAGAAGAAAATAAAGGACTTGGTGGGCATGAGCATAACTGGGATGGCAATGGCCAGAGTAGTAAATGAAACCATCAGATGTTTCAGAATAACAGAAACCAGTGTGGATTCCAGGAAGATGGGAATCCAGGTGACAGTTCATTCCACAAAAGTGCTGAAGATTCATGGACAGAGAGGAGAGAAACAGATAGTAATCAGTCAAAAAACTGGTCTGGGTCCCCCATAAGGTCCAAGGGCGGATGAAGAAATTTACAAAGGAACAGACAAAGAGATGTAGGATATGATAGTACAGGAGGAGGAGGGGGGGAAGAATTAAATCTGTGCGCCATGAACAGCCTTCCTGGAAAAACACAACTGTGGATCAGGTATCAACAAATTTGACAGCAGACAAAATAAGCAAGGTTAAAATATATAAAAATGATAGTGTACATGATAATTTTTGCATTGATATCTATCTGAATCAAATGAAAATGTCAATTCAAGCAATAATATTGACTTTACTGCTTTAAATGGCACACATATGTGTTTGTGGGGAATGGCAGAAGATACTATAAATGATAATGTGTGCTGTAGAGGTAAGAATGATATCAGCAGTAACAAAGAGGTAATTGAAGTTTATATGCAAACAGACAGGCCTGTTTCCATATGCAGTAATAATTGTGTGATTAATGTGGAGGTTGGCATTATAAATGGGACTGCACAGCATTTCATAGCTACCTATACTGCAGATCTTTTAAAGGTGCCAGAGGAAACAGAAAGTTGTACTGTGGACTCAGTGGAACCCAGTACTATTGATAATTTGTTGAATGATGTGTAATGGAAGTGAAGAACAAACACCTTTGTTTATAAAGGATGAAAGCCTCATTAAAATTTCTTTGTCTAATGACTGGCTGAGGAAAATTAAATTTGAGCATTATGCTACAAATTGTGTGAACAAACTCAACTTTTACAAATTCATCAATTTTAAGGAGAGGAAACTGAGTTTGGCTGTGAGTTAGACAGTAAAAGGATTAAATTTAAGAGCATGTTGACTGGGGCTGAGGTAGTGGCAGAACTGTGCATAACAGAGGAGAAAGACAATGCTATGCAGATAGAGAAGCAAATTAGAGATATGGCTATTAATATTAAAGGTATTACTGAAACTCAGAAGCAAGAGTTATGTGTAATTTTTTATTCATAAATGTTCATCTTGATGGCATTTTACTGTCCAATTAACAGCGAGCTGTCTGAACGTACTGCCATGATCAGATCATTAAGTCATTAAGGATATTCTGGCATGAGTATCAATGTCACATAATATGTACATGCCGAACACTGTAAGACAGATGCAGAGTGTGGTTCCTAGGCTTCCAAAAAAAAAAAAAATGGTCGATTAATAGAAATTTAAAGTAAAGTAGCATTAGACAGGGAAACCTGTGAGGCTGTGTTACCAATATGGTGGCCATTTTGGAAGCTACCATCTTGGATGCAAGCTGTAATTATCAAACAGAAAGTGGGTCTTGTGACATATTAAACAGATGGGTAACTACATAAGAAAAAAACATGTTTTTATTTTTTCATTTGAGCTTAGCTTTATTCATTCTTGAGTTACGTCACATTTTACACAGACTAATGTAAATGTTGGTGACAATAAATGAGGTTGCAAGTTGTGCTCAATATGTTATACAGTATGTTGTAAGATTGTTGCTATCAGCTTCACCCATTTCTGATGGACTGTAACCAACAGATGTGAACACAAGCATCAACAATCTTCTCCCTGAGATGTAAAATGTTTCTGATCTTCACTGCATACACAGTTGCCTTCACATGTCCCCACAGATGGAAATATAATGAACTTAAATTTGGGGAAGCATGGTGAGGTTATTGGTTGTAGTTTTTTAAAATTATGAACCATGAAATTGCCTTAAATGATTTAGGGAAGTCACAGAAAATTTGAATCAGGGTTGTCAGATGGAATTTAGTTGCTGTTCTCTCAAATGTTAATCAAGTGTCTTGCCAGGGCTCCATCTCATTCTGTGTAAGAAGTAGGCTTTAGGAACAGAATTCTTGCAGTCCACTCAACTGAAACAGTTCTATTTATTTAAACAATGGAAACATCAGGACGGGATAACAACAATATTAAAGGACGGGATAACAACAATATTAAAAGAATAGAATGCTACTCACCACATAGAGGAGGCACTGAGTAACAGACAAGCACAATGAAAAAGAATGCTATAAATATTCAATTTTTGAACTACATCCTCGATAAAAACTATAAAATACACACACATTCACTCAATCACAATTCACACACACATAGCCACTGTTGTCTCTGGGCAGTAAGGCCTGACTGCAACTACTCTGAGGTGAGCAACAATCTATCTGGGGCAGGCAGTGGGGATACAGAAGAGGTGTGATTAGGGGAGGGGAGGGATAGCAGGGTAGGGATGAGGGGAAGTTGTAGTACTGCCTGTGAGAGTGCGCAGGCATGTGGTGGGTACAGGATTGGGCTGCTAGGTACAGAATCAGAAGGCTGTGCTGCTGTGCTGAAGAGGGGGAGTAGAAGGGCAGAGTGAAAGGAGAGAACTAGAGAAGGGGAAAGGACTATGTATGTGTATTGGGAGGATAGAAGGCATGTGTAGTGCTGGAATGGGAGCAGGGAATGGGATAGGAAGGTGGAGGACGGGGACTAATGAAGGCCGAGGGCAGGGGGGATGGCAAGAATGAAGGATATTTTGCAGAGAAACACCAGATTTTCTGAATTGTAAAGGTAGGAACTTCCCTGCAACATATCCTTCATTTCTGTAATCACTGAGGCCTCAGACTTTGATAGTCCCTGTCCTCCATCTTCCTATCCTCTTCTGTCCTCACACTCCAGAACTACACATGCTTTCTATCCACCAAGGAACAAACATAGTCCTTTCTCCTCCTGTACTTCCCACCTCCACCCTCTCTACCCCTTCCTGACTCCCCTGGTGCTGTTCTTAGCAGGTTTATCCTGTCCCAACAGGAGCACTAGCATCTTCCCCTCATGTCAACCCTGCTATCCCCACTCATCCCCTCCCATCACCTCTTCTGTATCCCCTCCAGCTAGATTGCTGCTCACCTCAGATGCAATAGGAGTTGGACCTTAGTAAACAGAAATAACAGTTCTACTTATTTACAGTATAGGAAAAGATAGACTGCTACTTACTGTAAGGAAGACACGTCAAGCTGCAGACAGCACAATTAAAAGACACATATAGCTTCCAGCCACAGCCTTCATCAGCAAACACACACACACACACACACACACACACACACACACACACACACACACACAAGCAGGAAGGTGGAGAAAAAGGAACAAAAAAGGAGAGGAGTGGACAAAGACAGGAAGTTGCATTTGGGCAGAGGGCTGCAAATAAACAGGGTGGGAGATGAGGATGGGTAGCAGATGAGGGGGTGCAAACTGCCCCACAACCTCCTGACACTCTTTCTGTTGGCAGTCTGGTCCCTGGACACACCACTAGACAGTGTCCATATCTCTCCCCACCCACACACTACTATCTGTTCCCCTTCCCCACCCATCTCCACATTGCTGCACGCATCCCACAGGTTGTCGCATAGTGGCCCAAGATGCTGGAGTTGGCAGTTGTGTGTGTGTGTGTGTGTGTGTGTGTGTGTGTGTGTGTGTGTGTGTTTGTGTGTGTGTGTGTGTTTTACTGATGAAGGCTGTGGCTGAAAGCTATTTGGGAGTGTCTTTTAATCATGCAGCTTGATGTGTCTTCTTTACAGTAAATACAATCTATTTTTTTCTACATTGTTGATATTCCTACCTGGAGTTTCCATTGTTTGATTTTTGCTGCATGGCTTTCTTCCATGCTACATACTGTCATGTTTTCCTCTGTTACTCTACTCTACAGCATTACTCTTCTCAGTGTCCATTCTTTATCTTTTTTCCTGTGTTTATTCACCGCCTTCCAAACTGCTTCTGCTTCTGAGCCACACCGTATCAACAACCATCTGCACACAACACAGACTTCATAACCAACTGGATTGTTGATGTAGCATCTAATGCCACAGATTCTTTACTCCTGTAGTTAATTACATTTATTTCTACTGATCCCACTTGATGTGTCGATGGTGCATGGACTGTTGATCGTCAACCTAACCCAACACCCCTCCCTTTCTCTTCACTTATCGCAGCACACTTACACTCCTACACCTCAATGTTCCTTTTCACCCACGTTTCTGTACGTTTTTAACATATTCATGCTTAGTTTTACGTGGTTTCACGTATATTACGTATTTGTGTGTATTTTTACGTATCCTTGCGTATTTTTGCGTATCTGTGCGTGTTTCTGCTTGTCTTTACGTATTTTTTACGCATCTTTACGCATCTTTTCGCTTATCCAGCTCGTCTCCCAACCATCAACACCTATTTTGCCCACTTCGGCATCATTCGCATTTCCTTTGCCCCATTCCTGCCACAATGTACCCTTGCTCCAGCTTTGTGCTCCAGTTTGGAAAAGTATCCCTTTCCCCAGATAAAACTAGTCCCACATCCTGGTTTTCAAATGCTATCTAAACCATGGAATCCCCTCAAATGGACTAACTGCAAAGATTACTTTCTCTGGATCCCACCGCTCCTTTCAAAATGACCCACACCTTTTCAGATCCTGCCAATCCCTGGCTCTCATAAACCTGGTTCAGCAAAAACTCATCTCCATGGCACAGGTATCCTAGAGCCATCTCTGCTCCCTCCACTATCCGCACTATATACATTCCTGAAACTGAATCCGATGCTATCCAACTCCTGGAAGAGCATTCCACACAGCACCTCAACAAATTATACAACCTGCTGACATCGGGGCACCACTATCCAACCCCTATCATGCCCACAGTGTTCTTCCTTGTCTACCCCTCATAGTGGCTAAACACTGCCTAGCTGACCTTTTCAACTTGCCACATGCCCCAAAACTTCCTACCAATTCTCCACCAAAGCCAGAACCAAAACATTCATGTAGCACTGTTGTTAACCATTCCACCAAAACCCTCAGCTCCACAGAAGTTTCAGTCCTATCCAAAGGCCTCATCTTTAACACTACACCCAAATTTAACCATGCTGAACATGTCAAAGACCTGCTCTCCTTTTCCTGATTCCTGCAATGGAATCACTTCTTTGATGCCAATCCCTCCCCCCAAATCTACCCTAATTCCAACATTTAACCCTGCCTCTTCCTGTTTGTACCACCACCCAAACCTGATCCTCCCCTCCTCCACCTAACCACCTTCTGGCTACCTTCCAGGAAATCCTTACATCCAACTTAGCCTCACCATCCTTCCCCAGGTCCCTTCCTCAGAACACCAACCTTTCAGTAGAAGAAAGAACAGCTACACACAACCTCAAAACAAATACTGATCTAATCATCCTAACTACAGAGAAAGTTTCCATCACTGTTATGAACTGCAGTGACTACCTGGCAGAAGGCCTCTGCCAATTGTCTGACTCCTATAAACTTTGCCAGAGTGATCTCATACGAGAAGCCCAATACAAACTCTAATCCCTGCTAAGCCTTAGGTCCTTCCCACAACATCTCCCTTGAATCCATTTCCCTCCTCACCCCTATGACACCCTGCACCCCACCTTCAACGAATTTTGGCACTCATTGACCAGCATCTCCAGCCAATTGCCTGTAATCTAGCTTCCCATGTCAAAGACACCAACCACTTCCTTCATCAACTCTACACCAGCCAAAACCCTTTACCTCCTGGATCCCTACTCGTCACTGTTGACATCATCTCCCTGTACACCAACATCCCTCATGCCCATGGTCTTACAGCTATTGAACACTACCTTTCCCAATGTCTTCAGACTCAAAATCCACTACCTCATTCCTGATACACGTTACTAACTTTATCCCAACCCACAATTACCTCTCACAGGTTTATCATACTCCATCATGAGTAAGGCCACCTGTGAAGGCAGCCATGTCATTTACGAGCTCTGCTGCAATCATTGCCCAGCTTTTTGTATTAGTATGACTACCTACCAGCTTTCCACTAGGATGAACGGCCACTGCCATACTGTGGCCAAGAGCAAAGTCGACCACACTGTGGCACAACCCAAGGCTGAACATAACACACTTGATATCAATGGCTGCTTCACTGCCTGAGCCATCTGGATTCTTCTCTCCATCACCAGCTGGGAGTTATCCTTATGACACATTCTCCACTCCCAGCCTCAACCGAAGGGAACATAATGTCCACACACCCTCCACCTAACAGTTTACACCCCATCTGTTCTATTGTCTCCTCTGCATTCTTGTCTCACACACTGCTTATTTGCAGCCTTCTTCTAACACATCTGCCCATCTTTGGTCACTCTTCTCCTTTTTTGTTCCTTTTCCCCACCTCCCTGCCCCACAACCTCCTGATGCTGCACCTGTTGGCATTCTGGTCCTTGCACCTTCCACCAGACAGTGTCCATCTCTCTCCCCACCCATCCACTACAAACCATTCCCGTTCCCCACCCCCTCCAGATTCCTGCTTGCGTCCCATGTGATGCTGCATTTTGACCCGAGATGTTGGAGTCGATGGTTGTGTGTGCATGAGGTGTGCTTGCTTGTCTGTGTGTGTGTGTGTGTGTGTGTGTGTGAGAGAGAGAGAGAGAGAGAGAGAGAGAGAGAGAGAGAGAGAGAGAGAGAGAGTGTGTTTCTTTTTGCTGACAAATGCTGTAGCCGAAAGCTATATGGGAGTGCTTTTTAATGGTGTAATAGTGCCTGTCTGCAACTTGACATGTCTTCTTTATGGTAAGTAACAATCTGTCTTTTCCTACATTGTTGATATTCTTACCTGGAGTTTCTATTGTTTGAGTTCTGCTTATTTAATAGAGTATCACTGATTACTCTTTGCAGCTTCTACTGTTAAGTAATAACTGTGTGTGTGTGTGAGAGAGAGAGAGAGAGAGAGAGAGTGTGTGTTTCTTTTTGCTGACAAATGCTGTAGCCGAAAGCTATATGGGAGTGCTTTTTAATGGTGTAATAGTGCCTGTCTGCAACTTGACATGTCTTCTTTATGGTAAGTAACAATCTGTCTTTTCCTACATTGTTGATATTCTTACCTGGAGTTTCTATTGTTTGAGTTCTGCTTATTTCATAGAGTATCACTGATTACTCTTTGCAGCTTCTACTGTTAAGTAATAACTGTCCTGTGATTCTTCAGCTTATCATGGTGTAATTCATCATGAAATAGTTCACTGATGAATGGCTGGAAGTCTGTGTCCAACAGGCACAACTTTTTGGCAAGCAACCATGTTGTGTGTGTTTCTGAACTGACTGTGTTAGCAACTGTCCTGTTACTCAATGAAAAGAAAGCTCTTGTCAAAACACCACATACTTCAGCATGTCACAATTCACAAATAGCAACTATGTTACTGTACTTCACATGAAGCAGAAAGACATTAGTTTTCACAATCTCTATTGTGATGTCTAAAATAATAAAAATTTTTGGAACAATGGGTAACATTGTTGTAGGAAAAAATTAAAGCAGTTCCTGTCCCTGAGTTCTGACAAAGATGTTTAGGAGGATTTCCTTGGTCATCAGGTGAATCCAGGCACTGGATGTCTCCTCCCAAATAATCCCAATAGGGATACTGGGATATTTGGCTGAAAAGAATGAAATTATACATCGGGCCACCATTCTCTCATGGAGAGGGAATGAAACACAAAAATTTTCGTGAAGTTTAACATGTAAAAGGCAATGAACAGTGCAGTTGTATTCTTTCTACATAACATGTTGTTGTTGACAGTAGTAATCTTTGACAAAGTGAGACCACAACCTCTGAGCCACATTTTTACACATATAAGATAACTCCTTTTGAATAATGAGTGCAAATGAAATGTCTTCCATCAATACATGACTATAGAAATGAAATGTCTTCCACAAATACATGACCAGTATGTAAGTAATTTAAGCAGCACAGTCTTTGGGAGTCAGGCAGTGTGACATGAAAATGTATAGGCTAGCTGGAATTCATTGGTCATCTAGTTTTTGGTTATTTCCTTTAGCAATTTGTACACAAAAGCCAACTTTATTTCATGTTCATAGTTTCCACTCTTCACGGAATGAACAAACGTCACTGCATTGTCTTTCTTGGTTTTGCACTTCCTTCTACAGCTCCCTGTTGCCACCAGATATTCTATACTCACCCCAAATAAATACTGTGATACTGGCCAGAAAACTGAGCAGTACTTCATTGAAAGTTGATGAATTAAATGGTGCTGTGTATTAGTGTTTTGTGTATGTTGTATTTTTCTTGAACTGAGAGGAGATATCTATCTTTACTGATTTTGTGGTGTTCATGTCTCTTGTATTTTACTTAGCCTATGTTGTTCCTGTTTACAGTGTTCTGCAAGTATTGAGTGGCCTGAAACATTTTCTGTGCTCAAATGTGTTCCTTGTACCTTGCATAAATGGTTCTATCAGTTAAAGCACTCCATCTTCAGGCCACAAATGGCCCATCAGGACCATCCGACTGCCATGTCATCCTCAGTGGAGGATGCAGGAGGGGCGTGTGGTCAGCACACTGCTCTCGTGATCGTTATGATGGTTTTCTTTGACCGGAGCAGCTACTATTTGGTCAAGTAGCTCCACAATTGGCATCATGAGGCTGAGTGTACCCAGAAAAATGGCAACAGCACATGGCAGCGGATGGTCACCCATCCAAGTGCCAGTCATGCCCGACAGCGCTTAACTTTGGTGATCTCATGGGACCCGGTGTATCCACTGCGGCAAGGCCATTGCCATTTCTACCGGTTATCCTAATGTAAATTTTTTCACAGTCCTTGCAACTGAGCTAGCAGATGCCAGATTGTTGGTATCTGAGTGGCTTTGTGATGAAGCAAGCTGGGATATTTTACTTCCCCTCTTGTTTTGCCATCTGCATCCTTAAAATTCATTTTTTCATTTTTGAACTAATTACTATTAACATACATGAGTACAATCTGCATTTTCATAAAAGAGAAAGACTGGCCCTCAGTTTTAAAGAATATAACACCAGACCTAATTCTGTGCTTAGTTTATGTATGTAAATGATTTTCTAATTTATTTTGACTATTCCTAGTTAGTATCTTTTGTTATAGGGTGAAATCAGTAATTATTTTGGAACTTAAATTCTATTGTTGACTTAGAAACAAATATAAATTCTGTACTAATTATAAACATTTGGAGGAACAACTAATAATATTATTAAAGGATCTATTTGGCTCTGTTTGAAAACATGTTAGCAAAACCAGCTCTTAATTAATTTCAAAGTAATTAACAGTTTTGTCAAAAGTATTGTTTGTGTAATGATATTTGTTGATTTCATCATTTGAACAAATAATTCGGCCTAACTATTGTAGTAGAAGAAACTGTTAAAAAGACGGTATTTTTCAATGTATTCAGTTAATTTAATGAGTTAAGTTTTAACTGTAATTTCTGTAAATTAAACACCAAACAATGTGTAGTTTCAGTGCCTATTATTAAGAGGATATATAAAGGCCTGACTTTTGGGCCTGAGACAGTCCATGGCCGAGTTTCAGACAAGAAACCTGTGTTGGTTAGAACAACAACAGTGCATCAACTTGACTGTGAAATAAATGTAACACAATTAGGCCATGTGTTAAAACAATGACAATGTCTGTTCAATTTACGTGAAAGACTGTGAAATGTGTGGTTAGGCTTTTACTGCTCATAGATGTTCAACAGTAAACCAGTGTAGCAGTTTGTGGATGTTTACCTGCAACCTATTAATGAGGCTTATTGAAAGCTAAACAATAGTGCACTGGCCATATAACTGTGTATTATTGCAGGGATTGTAAACAGTGAAAGTATAGAGCTTTAAAAGCAAATGTGTACCTGTTGGCTGTCAGCTGTTGGCTACATCATTTAAAGTAGTCAGTGTTGAACTTCCACCCCCCCCCCCCCCACATTTTTCAGCCAGTATAAGAACAAAGTACGATCAATGATGAAATAAAGCAGACGAATGTTAAATATGGTTCCCAGGGTGAGGGCTATTTTATGTGGACACACTAAACTAGGACTTGTGAACTTTGACAATGAACTCAAGAACAGTTTACAGTACAGCTTTAACAAAGGAGATGCAACAGCCAATCAGTGTATTGGTTCCATGGCCACAGTAGGATAGCAGCAAATCAGCGAGCGGGTTCTCTGGAAGCAGCCATTAAGTATAGGAGCAGCCAATCAGCACAACCATCTGGGATAAACAAGACGCCTCGCTGAGAGAATCACAACTTGCATCCGCCGTGCAGATGATGAATTGAGATGATAACTGCAGCAGCAGCAGACGAGTGATTAAAAACAATGTAATTCATAGCAAAAGCCATTTTATATTAAATGATACCCAAGGCTGGCCTTAACGAACAAGACAATGTGATGGGAGACAAGGGACAGCAGGTGACTGGTTCTGTAGACCGTGGTGGTTATAATTCAGACATGAGTGTGATTTTGAATGATAGGGACAAAAGTCCTATCATAGATGAAACGATTAAAGCATCATCTACATTGTATGGTGATTTGAGCAAAATGGATGAGATCTTTAAGGTTAAGGAGGATGAATCTAATAGTGGAAGTTAGCAAGGGCAAAAGTTTATGGCATTCGGAAAAGTGGAAGCGATTTTAAGGCAAATTATGGGTAGTTTGAGTAGTATGTGTATGAGAGAAGACATTAGTAGGGTAGAAAGTAGTATGAAAGAAAACATGAGTAGTATGAAAAAAGACATTAGCAGGTTAGAGAAGAAAATGGATAGCATTAGAACTGACATGGTTAACTTACAGGATGAATTGAAGAAAGAAATTTAAAAGGAGGTTAAGGTAGTCAGCTCTAATATTTCAGAATTAAATAACAAGGTTGAGGTGGTAGCTACACATTGTAATAAAAAGATAAAGACAGTAGTACATAACACTAATGAGAAATTAACATTGATGAGTAGTAAATGTGTAGAAGAGAGAAAGAAATTTTGTGATGACTGTAGTAGGAGGGTGGAGGCTTCCAGAAAACAATGTAAGGATTAAGTCAAAGCTTCCAGGAAATTTTGTGCTAAAAACATGGTTAAACTTGAGAACCAAATTGTTCAGATTAAAAATGTGTGGTGTCAATAGGTCATATTGACAATTATTAACACCACCATTGGACTCTTATTGCTCTGCCAAGCCTCCATGTTAGTTTTTCGTTCTGTTCTGTATCTCAAGCTGTCTACACGTTTATGAATAACTATGAAATATATCTCTATGTGGAATTTAATGGGGATAGTTATTGCATTCGACCAATAATCGTATGCCGCTCCCATAAATGATTTAGAAACGGAGGTAGAAATCAAGTGTACAGTAGTGGTAGAGGAATAACTGGTAAAGGTAAATAAAAATGTGGGTTCAAAATTGGCTGAAATGGAGAAAAAGATGGAAGAGATACAAAATCAAAGGCATAGAGTATGCATTGTCCCAAACAATCCTTCATTTGTTAGTTGTAAGATATTTAATAATTTTGAACCATATGGGGAAATGCATCTACTGGATTTCATTAGGGAATTTAATAATTTGCCTGAAACATGGAATGACAAAGAGAAAATGTCATTCCTGAGAGGTTTTTTGAAAGGAGAAGCTTATGGATGGGAAGCTCAGGTAACTGATAGCTGTACTTCATGGCAAAGCTTTGAGAAATATTTTTAGATTGGTCCAAAGAGAAGCAGCAGAGAATTTTGAGTGAATTTTGGGGAGGAGAGAGATTTGACTCTATGAAGGGTACTGTGAAAGGTCTCTGTTAGCTTTGGATAAACAAACTGAAATATTTGGACAAAGAGGTAGGTAGTGAATCAATAATTATTGGTTTAGAAACTAAGTTGCCTCAGAAAGTTAGAGAATTGCTTCTACCTGCATCCTAGAGGTAATATTAGTGATTTCTTGAATTATATTGATAAAGTAGAGAGGGTGAAGCCCTCAATGGAAGATCATAGGAGGAATTTTGATGACAATAATCAATCAGGGAGAGAATTTCAGGTAAATAGCATGAACGGGACTAATTATAGTAGTGGGTGGAAGATAGTAGTGGGTGGAAGATAGCTAGAATGGGCATGGGAATGGTAGGAGAAATTCAAGTAACAGAAACAGAGGAAATGATTCTAATTCTGGATCAAACCATTTAAACTAGATAATGCTCCAGTTTTGGCTTGCACTGGAGCAAGTAGTGATGAAGAGCCACATGTGTATAAATGTGCTGTAATCACAGGTAAGTGTAATGTAAATGATAGTAGTAAGACAAGTGTAATTTCTAATTCTATTGAATGTTGAATGGTGGTGCATGTACAATGTTTATTCCATAAAAGGAGAAGAGGAACTTACTATAATGTACATTGAACCAGAAGTAATACCCACCAGCAATTAGGGGGTTCAACATTCTGTGTTGGATTCATTATGTGCCGATAATGCTTACCCCAGCTGGCCACCTTATTTTTCATTTCCTGAGGCAGTCAAACTCTTCTCCTATCCTGTGTGTAGTTTACAAGTGAATCAGAGACATTCTAAAAAGTTTTCTTCAGTGTTATATATACATATAACGGAATGAGAAGACGATGGAAGAAAGTAAATTGGTACCATGGTTAAATAATTTCTGTCAGACAAAGAGGTAAGGTAAACTGAAAATGAAAGGTGTCAGCATATGTGGAGGATAATTAACATCTGAAGTAATCAGCTCATGGGCGTAGCAGCAGTGACAGTATGCAGTATAAACCATCTTGAATACTAGGTATTAATGTTAATTGTGGTACAGTAGAAGTGTGTGTGTTTGGTGCCATCAGTATATGTGAGATAACTATCTATCTGTGTCATATATCTGTGTCAATTATGGTGTCAAACAATGGAAAATCCAGGATGGAATGTAACAATAAGAGAAAAGGAAAGTTGCTACTCACCATATAGCGGAGATGCTGAGCCGCGATAGGCACAATAAAAAGAGTCACACAAACATAGCTTTTGGCCATTAAGGCCTTTGTCAGCAGTAGACACACACACACACACACACACACACACACTCACACAAGCACAACTAGCACACAAATCTGCAGTCTCAGAGAGCTGAAACTATGGTATAGTTCTATGTAGTCAGTATATGTGAGATAACTATCTATGGTCATGGTACAGCCTTTTCTAACATTAAGGAATTCCAACTTTAAACATAGTTGCCTGGAGTAGTGTATGTGGAAAGAATAAGCCAGATTTGTATGTATATCACCCTTCAAGCTAGAACATCAAACAAATAATAGTTTTTCTAAGAGAGAGATTTG
Source organism: Schistocerca nitens (assembly GCF_023898315.1). Taxonomy (NCBI): domain Eukaryota; kingdom Metazoa; phylum Arthropoda; class Insecta; order Orthoptera; family Acrididae; genus Schistocerca; species Schistocerca nitens. The sequence continues at coordinate 407,658,456 of NC_064617.1, forward strand.
TCTGATCATGGAGGAATTTTATAAGGGGGCTATGCTCCAGACTGAACACTGAAAGGCATAATCAGTCTTAAAGGATGATGATGATGATGATGATGATGATGAGTAATGAGAGTTAAGTTTGCCTTAGCATAAGGATCTGTTACAGTGGAGTGTTTTTCAATAGAATCAATTTTGCATTTGATAAACAGAACAGGTGTTTATTTATTGGATAATGAAACAATAATGAGTTAATAAAATAATGAATAATGTTAGGGTCTTAATGGTTAGGGAATCTGTCTCTGCAGTAGGGATATTTTTTGAAAATGCTCTACACTGGTTAATAAGGTAAGAAAGGTAAGCAAAATAAAAGAGCTGACAGACATGACTGAGTAATGAAAAAGATGACTGTGTACAAACAAATGTGGTGTAACTCTATTGAGGATCTATTTGTGAACTAGGCAACATTGGGTACTGTGTGTATGTGCAATTCATGATACTGCAGCTGGGAATGAGAGCCTAACAGAAAGAATAATATTTTAGTGAGATACAAGTCATATAATGCAGCATCATTGAATCTGAAGGTTATCTGATAACTTCTATTTGTGTTCTGAGGAATTATGAGCTTAAAGTGGTAATACTGGAACAAAGAAAAGTAATTTTTCTGTACAACTGGTAACTGTGGCACTAAACTGATGTGACATTCAGACAGGTCAACTATTTGGTAACATTTTGTGGTTTTGTGAGGATTTAATTTTCTGGTTGAATGAGAGTAGTGCTCAGAGTTGAGTAGAGAAGTAGGGCTATGATTTGGTACAACTTCTATCACCTTAATTTTGATTTGAGTAGTAATTAAGTTATGTGATGGTGACTCTATTCTTTTTTCATAAGTAATGATTAATAAATCTATGCTACTGCACATCTTGATTTTTTGCTATTTTACACATGGGAAAGAAACAAAAATCTTTCGAGTTTAACCAGATTCAGGCAGTTATGACTTAAAGTAATGTTTTGTAGTGTAATGTGCACTTGAGTTAAATTCTTTTCTAGTCACCACCTTTTGTACTACAGTCAGTTTTTGTGCATATTATTGTGATGTTGTAAGAACTGTGTAATGTACCTATTTATGAAGTAATGACTATCGTTTGTAGTATGAAACATTTTTTATACTTAGTTAGATGTGAAAGAGAGTGTGCTAAAGTAGGGTATTTTGTCTAATTTTTTCATGTACTGTGGCGGGGGAGAACCACCTCCCTGGGAACTGACAGCAGTGCATTTCCTTACCAATTGCCACTTGGACCTGTTGAAGGCATGGACAACTTGGTGAGAAAATGTGTAAAAGGCTTATTGAAAGTGTGAAAGTGCTTGTGAAAAATACTAAACATTGAGCAAGTGAAAGTTTCTGTCTAAAAAGTGAACTGCAATGTGCAGTGTAATTTAATTTTCTGCAAGCCATGAGTATTTAATTTTTTTAAGCAAGACAGGACTTGTATAAAGCGATATGTATCTCAGAGTGTAATCCTTGTTTATCCAAAAAGGGCATAACTTATGGTGAAGATGCCTAATTTTTATTAAAAGTATAACTAGTAGATATTTTGTGACATTGTACAATACACTGTATGTAAATATTTTGTATGGGGATTTTCATATGGCCAGTTCTTATAAGTTGGAATTTGAAAAACATATCTACTGTAGTTTTTTATAAGATTTCTTATGTAATTTTTTTGTGTGTGGATTTTTAACCCACTGTCTGGGGTCACTTGTGGTCACTGAATTGCCCAGTTAGCTATTTGCAATATCTATCTGGTCAACCCAATGAGAGGGTGATGTGACTGAGCAAGCTGGGATATTTTTACTTCTACTCATGTTTTGCAATCTGCTTCCTTAAAACTCATTTTTTTTTTATTTTTGATCTAATTACTATTAACATATGTGATGAGACATAACAGTGCATTGAAACCCATTTAAAACACGTATTTTTTATCCAATTTGAAATATACAGGAATCAATTATGTAAACAAAAGGTAGTGGTATAGGTACTTATAAAATTGTTACAATGAAACTAGCTTCTAAATTATAATTTTATTTAAGTATATAGGTCCTGGAACTGGTAGAAATATGTAAGATTAACATAATTAGGTGAAATCTGAAACAAATGATCGAGTACAATGGTCAAAGTTATTTCTTTGAAACTTTTTTTTCTTATTGGCTTTTAGCATAAAAACCTTTCAGCCATCGCAAATAAATGTACTGATACACTTAACAAGGTCACATTTTTTCTTCATCACACATACTGTTTAGGACATACATTCATAAGTTTTCCGATCAAAATTATTGTAATCAGATTACAAGGCACAGCTGACTGCTAAAAATTTGTTTGTTAATTAAGTTCTTTAGTTAAGTTGAATTCATTTTAGATTTTTATGTCTTCTTTCAATACAAACCAGGCTACGGCATCGTATGTGATCCTGGTTGTGTCTCCGAGAATTGGGATCGTACAAAGCGGGTGGCAGTGACCCAGTCTTAAGAGCTACTTCTTTGAAACTGAGATGGATTTGTTTTAAAACAGTATCTAAATTAAAGTCTGTGGTATTTAAAGGAAAAACCAACTGAGAGGATCAAAATTGATTAGAAAATTAAAATGTAATTAGTGAAAATGTTATAAGTGGTGTGTAAACATAGGCAGTTCTTTAGGTGTTTTGTCAATAATAAATAAAAGACCTATTTTGCTACATTCAATGGGAGAATTGGAAACATATACATTGGTAGGGACATTTTCTGGACCACGTATCTTTTTTATTTAATAAAAATAGTAAAAATATTGTTAATACTTCATATTTTGAGCATTTGTACACTCTTAAAATGTTATACACTTCCAAATTCATCTATGTATTTGCTCTATAAGAGCTAGTGCAACTATTGAAATGAGTCATTAATTTTGAAGTAACAGTTTTAATTGTAATATTATTAAAAAACCTTTTATAACAATACCAAGGATTGTTCAGAATTGTATAAAAGGGGCAGCCATGTTGGCACTAGTGGTCAGTACTTTATGATCATTCAATGGAGTAAGTTGTACATGAGTGTCTTATGGGATTTTGTGCAAGAAGCATGTAATTGCTTACGTGAGTACTTTATGTAAAATCATGCAGTATGCATGTCATACTTGGCAAATTGTATGGAATATGTAAGAAGACTGATCTATCATTACACCAGTGTACATAAAAAGGTTAAAAACTAGGTGATGTAATAAAAAGAAGTTCTGAAACATAATGTTCGATTTAGTCATTCTTGGCATAAAACACCAAGTTACAGTCGACATACTGTAACTCAGTGACTGTTGCAGCAGCAGATTGACAAAAAGGAATGGATGAGTACCTCCCACAATATTATATGAATTTTAATATTTAATTTTGCAGTATTTGGTTTGACAATTCTTTTAGAGATATATTGAAGATGCATTATTAGCAAATAGTAATTGAGGTGAAGGAACCCAGCAGGCGGGAAATTTCACATGTGGTGGAGGAGCTGGGATATGTCATCATTATGTAGATTAATCTTACATTTTGTTTCAGAAAGTTTGTAATTTTATTTTGTATTTGAAAGTTACGTGAAGAAAACAACTGGAGAACATAAGAAAATTGAAAAATAGAAAGTACAATAATGGACAAATAGGTATGGTAATCAGCAGCACTACAATATGAAGAACATAATATAAACACCAAAAACAAGGTAAACTGAAATTATCAAAAAGCACTGAAGAAGAAAAGTACTGTAAGTACGAATTTTATTTGATTTTTTTTTTTTTTGTTACTTGTTGGAAAATTTTTTGCTAGCTTTGTTAATATGGAAGAGAACAGGGAGATTGACATAAATAATGAAAATAGTGCAAATGTTACTGGGGAGGAAATAAATGATAATGATGCAAGTATTTGCTCATCAATCCATGATGGAGATAATGTTGTTAATTGAAACAATGGAATTGGGGAGAACAGTGATCACAATAATGTAAGTGTATGTTCACCTTTTTGTGGGTTTGAGTCAAATGTGTCTGTCTTGGATAGATAAGTTCAACTAATGGAGGAACAGAAAAAGTCAATCGATGAACATAAAATTTCTCTCAATCAAAAACTTGACTCTATCGAAAAGAAATAAGATGGACATGGGAATCAAATACACGAAACAAAAGATAGCTTAGAAAAATGTTGGGTACAAGTAGACAAAAATACCAAAAACATGTCAGTTATAAAGGGAGAAATTTCTACTTTAAAACAAGAACAGCAGAATTTTGATGGAAGGTTAGATTCCATAGAAGGAAAAGATGATAGTTTCGAAAAATTTACAACCTCAGAATTTCATATTTCAAAAAGTTTAAGAAAGATGCAGGGAAAAAATTTATTGAGACAGATAAATGCATACAAAACTTTACCAAAATTAGGATGATAATTTTACAGAACTAAAAGAAGACATAGGTACATGTTTATGGCGAATTTCAATTCAAAAATTCCTATAAAATCTTTTAGCAACTACTATTTAAGAACGGCTTTCATCCAATCACTCACTGATCAGTCTGGCCTGGCAACGGAAGACAGTAAAACGAAAATTGAAATTTTAAATTTAGCATTTGAGAAATCTTTCTCGCAGGAGGATCATACAAACATATCGCCATTTGAGTCTCGTACAGATTCCTGTATGGAGGACATAGTGATAGACATCCCTGGGGTTGTGAAGCAGTTGAATGGGTTGAAAATAAATAAATCACCAGATCCTGATGGGATTCCAATTCGGTTTTACAGAGAGTACTCTACTGCATTGGCTCCTTACTTAGCTTGCATTTGTTGCGAATCTCTTGCCCAATGTAAAGTTCCGAGTGACTGGAAAAAAGCGCATGTGATGCCTTTATATAAGAAGGGTAGAAGGACGGATCCTCAAAATTACAGACCAATATCCTTAACATCGGTTTGTTGCAGGATTCTTGAACATATTCTCAGTTCGAATATAATGAATTTCCTTGAGACAGAGAAATTGCTGTCCATGCATCAGCACGGTTTTAGAAAGCATCGCTCCTGCGAAACGCAACTCGCCCTTTTTTCACATGATATCTTGCGAACCATGGATGAAGGGTATCAGACGGATGCCATATTCCTTGACTTCCGGAAAACGTTTGACTCGGTGCCCCACTGCAGACTCCTAAGGTACGAGCATATGGGATTGGTTCCCAAACATGTGAGTGGCTCGAACACTTCTTAAGTAATAGAACCCAGTACGTTGTCCTCGATGGTGAGTGTTCATTGGAGGTGAGGGTATCCTCTGCAGTGCCCCAGGGAAGTGTGGTAGGTCCGCTGTTGTTTTATATCTACATAAATGATCTTTTGGATAGGGTGGATAGCAATGTGTGGCTGTTTGCTGATGATGCTGTGGTGTACGGGAAGGTGTCGTCGTTGAGTGACTGTAGGAGGATACAAGATGACTTGGACAGGATTTGTGATTGGTGTAAAGAATGGCAACTTACTCTAAATATAGATAAATGTAAATTAATGCAGATGAATAGGAAAAAGAATCCCGTAATGTTTGAATACTCCATTAGCAGTGTAGCACTTGACACAGTCACATCAATTAACAATGACCAGTGGTGTAGCCCATTCACTGGAAAGATGGGCCAAATGACATCAAGTGATGTCAAATGGTCTAATTTGGCCTAGACAGAGTCATGCAACATGACAGGCACTTGCTGCACTCGAAACAAATGAGGGTGGGTGGACTCTTTCATGGTAATGGGGGCCTGAAAACCAGTAGCACAACCAAGCTTAGGGGATAACAAACACGAAAACTCATAGTAGAGGAACTCCAGTTGCTGATACAGAACTTGATCTGACATTAAATTTACCTCGTAGGCAACGGAGAGACCAAAAACCTTAAATCTATCTAGGCCAAACAGGTCTGCGGCATGAGAATGACCCGTAAGAAGGAAGGTGAGAGGGAAAACTGACAGATTTGAAAGGGACAGGTGTGGAGAATTGACTGAGGATCAGAATCTGCTTCATATGGTTACCAAACAACTTCTATGAAACCTCTGTGGGGCGAGGGGAGCCCAAGTCCACGTACATTTGTTCATTTACTAAAGTACTGCAGCTCCTGTGTCCACTTGCATTTTTAACATTTTATTACTCATTCAAGTCAATAAGCTACTTGTTCAGGGAGACATACACCTACAGTTTATGTCCATTGATACTACTATGTTCACCATGTTCGAAGAGGAGTTACACCCCGATGCAATGTCACTTTTCTTTCGCCACTTGTTGCAAACAGCCCAACACTTAGGGCACGCAGCACACTCATGTTGGATGAAGCAGTACAGGCAAGATGGAAGGGGGAGGGGTGGGGGGTGGGGTGGGGAATGAGGCCACTGTTGTGATGCAGCTTGTTGCTGCTGCGGCAGTAATGGATGCTGTCCCATGCGATGCTGAGTTGAAGGTTGTCCTGCTGCAATGGCTTCCCTGTCATCATGAACACTTGCAGCATACTTAACGGAGATCAACTGAGCAACTTCCAATACCTGCCCCCCACACAGCAATCTGATCACCTGTGGCCCATCACACTTCAAAGGACTGTGCTATACTGAGCACATCCATAAGTGTCAGATTCTCACACTGAAGTGCTTTTTCGTGGACTTCTCTGTCTGGAGCCAGATGAACAATATCATGCACCATGAGATTGGCATAGGATTCATGATGGGCACTAGTGGCAAATTTACCATGATGGCTCAATCCTTGTAATTCTGGAGCCCGGGCTTTGTGAGATTGATTTGGGCATTTCTGACAAAGGTAAAATTCTACACGTGTCACAAGGACATGCATTCTGTCACAGTAATAGATTGAGAAAAGACTGCACATTTCATCAGATGATAAGCTGGCTTGTTCTTGCAAAGGTGCAGGTTGGCACAACAACTGATATATACATGGCAAAAGCCAGGAAAGAAAGAAAGCCCTACACAGGTTTGCATCTCCCATGTGAAAAATCTGGAAATGTTGGTGTAACTGTGTCTCATAGGAGGCCCAATCTTCAGCTGATGCATCATATGACAGAAAGGGTGACAGTTGTACTGACAGGAGAGTAAACTTCTGCAAACATGCTGATGCCACTTGGTTGATTGTGGTGGCGAGAGCCAGCTGTTGTTCCGCAAAAGCTTGCTGCTGAGCACTGATATGTTGGAGTATTCCTTCCATTGAGATATTTGTCAGGTAACTTAGTACAGACACTAACACAAGGAGAAAACATAACCCTCACTGATTGACAAGTTTGCTATAGCAAGAACAAACTTGAATTAAGGAACATAGTAATTTATAGAGCAATACATAAGATACAGTGAAGTACGAGTTGTTCGTAGCACTGAACACTATGACTGGACAACAGTAATACAGGTTACAGAACAGGCAGAGCACTCGTTTGTGATTGCTTAAATAACACTGCTTCTTTGGCAGCTCACCACAGAGCTCCAGGGGGCCAACTCAGGTGGCCTCTATAAGCTGGCCTGTGAACTGTGTGGACGCTCAACCTCTGAAATCATGCACATCATGCGTTAAGGTGCATTACTTATGTAATCTCAGAAGCACTAATTTATTATAATTATTTATTTTGAGTTCCATAGATCCATATGTGAACAGATCATAGGATATAAAATGAGTAATTTTTTTTTACAAACTATTGTTATTTTGTAAGTGCATTGAATGTGCTATATGAATGATGTGAATAGTAGAAACTTATGAATAGTTCAAGTATAAGCTACCATACATTACTACACTAGAAATATATAGATATAAATAAATTTGAGTGTAAGTTATTCTGTACATAAAAAAGAATGATGAATCTGCTGTGTAGATTTAAGTGCACTAAGGAGATATGCATTGTGGCTAAAAAATTCATCTGTGCTATAATAAGAACCCTCAGGAAGTAACTTCCTTAATATTTGTTTAAACTTGGGCATGTTGACAACCAGGTCTTTAATTTGTGATAGGAGGAAATTAAAAAATCTTGGCACCACTGTACAGAACCCCCTTCTACATCATTCCTTTATTTTTAGGTCATAGTGATAGTCCAGAAGCAAACTGCAGTGAATCTGCTTCCTCTCAGGAATGAGTTGTTGCCACAGTATTGTTCCCCATGCTGCCATCTATTGATTACATCCTTAAAACACAAGCAAAATAGCTTGCAGTTGCCCTAGACATACATGCAAAACAGCCTACAGTTGCAAAAGTTGGGGTGTCCACTTCTGGTTACAAAGCAAAACTGAGTGAATCTGTTGCATGATAAAGCAGCAAAACTTGTTGTATGCTTAGCAAGTGCCATTATCTGAGAATGTTTGAATAGGAAAATTGTACATGCTATGGATTTTGTGTGAATAAAGCTGCTTTCCCAGCTTCTTACTTCATGAACGTTAGTTTTGAGACTGTGTGTGTCAGTTTTATCAGTTTTTTCAACTGCACACTACCGTGAAACAAAAACCAGTAGCATGCCAGATGTCAGCTAGCCACAGTGGAGCTTCTTCTCTTGGTTTTGTTTGCGAGTGCACATAAAACGTTTATTATGTTTTTGATGGGTGAAATATCAAGAGCACTTTATCATTTCCTCAATAATCATGGATGTTAATGATGAAATATGTGTACAATCAGTTCCAAAAGGGAAAGTCCCTAGAAGATCAGTGAATCTATCTGACTGAAAGAGGAACAAAGGAAAGTGCATGAGGTAAGATTCAGTCATCAATTCTTGTATTTTGTTCTATTACTTTACATGGAAATGATAAGAATTTCTGCAAACAGTAATTTATGCTGTGAAGTTTTAGGTTCTTCACAAGGCCACCCATACTTGGGGGCAAGGGTGGAGGCTGGGTCCAAACCCCCCACCCCCCTTCCCCAGCTCTTAGGGAATGGAAAAAATATACTGTGGTCAGGTGTTTTCCTTCAACAAAATGATTCAACAATCACTATTATGTAGATTTTTAGTAGGGTCCAAACAGAAACTTTTTTAGCTACCATTCTTCTTCAAAAATATTAAAAATACTCCATACCCTCAACTTCCCCCCACCTCTACAAGCTACTGAATGGGCGTCCTCGGTTCTTCAGGAGATGATCATCCTGGCTGATGGCTGTGGGCGTGGGCACAGACATCGGATGGAACTGTCAGCCTTCTTTTTGAACGGGACTCTGCATTGTAGAGGTACTGTGGCCTTTAACACTTCTTGGCCATGCTAGATTGCGATGTGCGGGTCACCACAGTTCTTGCATCTTCGGCAGCAGTCATCTTGTGCTCATGTGTTCAGCTTCACATTTCAGACATGCCTTCTGGCAGGTACAGTGGTGTGTCCCATACCCCTCCCATTGGCAGTGAAAGCACTGAGGTGAGTCTCTGTTGTACTGCTGTGCATCAGTTTCTCCAGTAACTTTGACAAAACTAGGAGTAATGAAATTGGTTGATAGTTTGCAGCATCTGTCTTTTCTCTATTATTATGAATTGGTCATATAAGGCCATATTTTAATCTGTTCGTAAGTGACAAAATAAAAATATGGCCAGGGAATATAATCATTTCTCTACAGCAAAATTTCAATAATTTGCTGAGATGTTATCAGCTCCAGTAGAATTTTTACTTTTTAAAGACAGAATTTTGTTTTTCTATTCTGTTCACAGTCATTTCCTACACATACATCTAATTTATTTTCTTAGTTAGACAATTGTGTAAGAACTCTGTAGTTTTATTTACAGAACCCAAGAATCCTGTTGGATTTGGAACTGTTAAGAAACAATTGTTGAAAATTATCCATTTTATTGTATCCATTTTTTAAACTAATCATTTCTTTGGCAGCTGAACTACCCTGCCTCATTTTTCACATATTTCCATATGGTTTTCATTTTGTTATTAGATTTATCAATTTCCTCCTTTATATACATACTTTTAGATTTTTTTATCACCTTCCTTAATACCTTTACAGTACACTCTATATTGCTTCATGATTTCAGAGTTGTTTGACAGTCCGGTTGATGCATAAAATTCCCTTTTTGCTTTATATGAAATTTTTATACCCTGAGTAATCCATGGATTAAATGTGTTGTTATACTGTTTTATTCTAACACTTCTCTTTGGAAACACTTCCTCAAAAAGACTTATAGCTTGATTAATAAATACATTAAATTTTAAGTTAACATCCACTGAGTTATGTACTTCTGAACAATCTTCTAGCTGTAGCTTCTGCCTGTAAGGGATTATTTATTAACATAGTTTTCCAGACAGGTTTCATTGTTAACTTACCATTGAACTGAGGGATAGTAAGAATTACAGCATCATGGACTGAAAGCCCATTTAGAATTTGATTGAGAGTGAAGCTGCTGTATCTGACTTATTAATTAATAAAAACATTATCAATTAAAGTAGGTCTGCTAGAATGGCCAGTTACTCTAGTGAATTCTTAGGTGCAATTAGTTTGTAGATTTAGCACAGCCGTTGACGCGATTGTTACGGAAGGATGTGAAATTTGAGTGGACAGAAGAGTGTCAGAAAGCATTTGACAAACTGAAAGGAGTGTTAACATCAAGTCCGCTTCTTGTGTTTCCAGATATTGAAAAGGAGTTTATAATAGCATGTGATGCATCAAATCAAGCATTAGGGTGTGTTCTTAGTCAGGAAATTGATGGGAAAGAACACCCTGTAGCCTACGTGTCTATGCAGCTGAATGCAGCAGAGAATAATTACTCAACAACAGAGAGCAAGATGCTTAGCATAATCTATAGAATCACATATTTTAAATGTTTTTTATATGGGAGAAGATTTTGGGTAGAGACAGATCATGCTGCATTGAAGTGGTTGTTGTGGTTGAAGGATCCATCCACTAGACTCGCTAGATGGGCTGTGAGGCGTATTGAATTCGACTACTAGGTGGTGCACAAGCCTGGCAAGAAGCATGGTAATGTGAATGCACTAAGTATGAAGGTGGCAAAAGTAGAAGTCATAGGTTATGACCTAGTGGTATGGCAAGAATTACAGGACGCAGACAACGATTGTAAATTGTATGGGACACAGCCACAATTTGATATGTATGAATTTAATATGTACGACGGTCTTCTGTGCAGGGAAACGAAGTTAGGACCAAGGGTAGTAGTGCCAGCAAAGCTGAGGGATGAGGTTTTAAAGGAAGCACATGATCACATGTTATTTGGTTGGAGGGTGTAGAGCGACGAATAGGAGAGTGGCAGAGAGGTATTGGTGGAGAAGTAGGAAAGTAGATGTGGATCAGTATGTCAAGAATAGTATACCATGTGCGCAGAGAGCAGATTTGAGTCAGAAACAGATACACCTACAACGATTGCTGGAAGCGACATGTCCATTCTTTGTGTTGGGGATCGATGTCTTAGGACCTTTCAGGTGAACACCATCGGGGAACACATTTGTTCTGACAATAATATACCATTTTTCAAGGTGTGTGGAGATGGTGGCTGTGCCAAATCAACAGGCAGCAATGGTCGCGCAAGCATTAGTAAATAACTGGATTTTGAAGTTTGGTGTACTGGAGACAATAATTACTGACCAAGGGACCAACTTCATGTCGGATTTAATGAAGGAACTGTGTAAATTGTTGAATGTAAAGAAGTTGAGGGCGAGCGTGTTTTATCCACAGGCGAACCGATGGACAGAACGGGTACACAGAACAAATAGGAAGATGCTGAGTTTTTATGTGGATTCTCATCACCGTCAGTGGGACGAGTATTTGAAGCATATTGTATGTGCATACAATGCAAAAATCCACACAAATACCGGTTTGTCTCTATATGAGGTAGTGTACAGGCGAAAAATTCTGTCACTGTTTGATTTAGTGAAGCTATAGAAAGGAAGGACCGGTGAATCTGTACATCAATTCCCGAGAACAATTTGGGATATTTGGAAACGGGTACAAAATATGAAGGCTCTGGAAAGGCAGGAAGACGCAGTGAAGTGGAAAGGAAGTTTACCACAGAATAGAGTGGGGCAATGGGTAATGCTGTCCAGCCCCTATACGCAAAAAGGGAAAACGAAGAAGTTCCGCACAAGGTATCAAGAGCCATTCCAAGTTGTTGAAACCACATCCCCTGGTAATGTCAAGCTTCAGCTGCCAACTAGAACAATGATAGTACTCATTGGGTGGTTATGGCCATTTAAAGGTTGCCCGGATGAGATTCCAGGCGTGTTACAGGAAGGAAAGAGGAAGAAACAGAGAGTGAAGAGAGGTGCCAAGCACAGAGAAAACCAGGAAGATAGAGTACAGCACGATGCACTGTATGCTTTGGGATCCAGGAAGTAGTGGAGTATTTGTAGGTTTTTGTTTCTTGTTATGTATCATTGGGTTTGTGTAGATTAATTCGGCATTGTATTTTTGTATGTTGTATGTGTTTTCTTGTATTGAGAGCCTGCTGCGGACAGCAGTTGTTTGGAAGAGGGAGGAAGGGTGGTGGTGATCCCTGTCCTCAGGTCACTGACAGGCGGTGATTCATCTCTTCATCATTGGGGTGGATGCCTTACGGGTGCAACACCTGGCTGGGTGTGTGCTATACTCAAGGCAGGAAGATGTGGTGGTATCAAGTCACCAGTGGGCATTAAGGTTGGTAAGGAACGTATGGGAAATGTGGAATGAAGTAAGGAGGCTTGAGGAAGTGTTCAAAGAGCTTAGGCAATGTGCAGAGGGCAAGGGAATGCTGAAGAAAGTTTCAGGGGAGTATAAGAAATTGCATGAGGCTTATGAGACGCTACAGAAGCAGGTAGGATGGATGGAGGAAGCGGTGCTACGGGTAAGACAGAAACGAGGATGGCTGAATGCAGGGGGGAAAATTTTGGAGACAGTTTTTGGAACCACAGACTAAAATCATATAAAAGAACTGAACAACATGGTGGAAGCGGTGAGGCAACTGGCAGAGGAGAGTAGAGCAATGGAAGCTTGGCAAGCAACTCAGATAGGGACATTGGAAGGGGAAGTCCTGAATAACACATGGTTGCTCCACACATTAGCAGGGCAGGTAATGGAACATGCTAAGGCGTGGGAAGACGTAATAAATCGTAACCTGGGAACCTTACAGGGGCGTCTGGAAGTCCTAGATAGCAAGGTGGTGTTAATGAGACTTCTGCAAGGAGTAGCTGACAGTGTGTGAGATGTACAGGGAGTAATAACGAATATGCAGAAAGTGCTGTATCATGCATTGGAAGACCAGGTAAGTACCGGTTTGCTATCGGCAGACCAATATTTACACAGGTTGTGCAAGGCACAAGAGGAACTACCGTCAGGGTTATATTTAATAATGGAGCCCAGCGAGCAAAATTTGCCATTTTTCTACCATGTTGCAACAGTAAGGGTAACAACTGACCGCACACGAGTGTATATTTTGGTCCAATTCCTGGTTATGGGGAAGAATGCGAGGTTTCAGTGTTACACGGTCCACCCATATCCAGTGAAGTGGGGAGCGTTGAGCAAGTTTGTGGAAATGAAAACTAATGAGGTGTTGCTGATTTCAGCAGCTAGCAACCGGTACACCGAGATGACGAGGGAGGAATTACAAAGCTGCCATTGAGGGAAGGTAACGGTATGTCCAGCCAGAAAGGTAAGCACCAATCCAGACACGTGCACGGTGCAGTTATTTTTAGCTAGGAAGAAAGGAATAGATAGTCCATGGGACATTGTGGAGCCAAAATTGAACTTGCAATGGGTCGGGATGCACTGAATCGTCTCCACCTATGAGAATTGGTAGTAGTAGCAAGTTGTTTTGAGCGGGGAGTATTTGCAGAAGTGAAACGTGTAGAGCTCGAGGGCAGTGGAATTTTAATCAATGGAACTGCATGTAACATAATAGTACCAACCTTCCACCTACCAGCGTCAATTTGAGGAGTCACGCAATTGAATGTTGCACAGTCATAGCTGTACTGGCCAGAAACAAGAGTTTTTGCCAAGGCAGAATCTGACTTTGTTAAATCAAACTCTTGAGATCCGTAAACCAGTTCATTTTAGAGCAACAGGGGTGTATTTTAGCCAAACAACTTGTGAAACATGTCACTCAGTATAGGGAAAGGCAATGGCAAGTAACAATCATTTTGAGCACCTCTGTGCCAAGTGTCTTCGCAACCTTAACTTTGTTGTGTGTTGTTTTAATTCTGATCAGGCAGAGAGCCAATTCCAAGAGGGAACAAAGGGTAGTCCAAGTCCCAGTGGATTGGATACTGAGGGTGTGAGATGAGTAGGTAAGGAGTTGATTGAGCAGTGGTCGTCCAGTAAGGGATTTTTACGTTTTGTTTCATGTCATGTGTTTTAAGGGGCACTAGACCACATTTAAGTTTTTTAAATAGTAAGGAAATATGTCATAGGTGCCAACTCAAACAAGTTAAGAGTTAGTCAAAGGTCGACCCGAGGATGGGTCTTTCCGAAGGGGGGAATAACGTAGTGGTACTACCGTTTGGAATAGGAAAAGTCAGTTTTTGTGCCGTCGAACCACTGAAAAGAGTAAACGCAACTGTTTGCATGGCGCAAGTTACAGGCAGAAGGGGCCCACTGGCACAACCTAGATGTAGTGAGTCCACGACTTGGAGCGGCATGTTAGCAAAACAGAGGCGCACAGCTGCATATAAGTAGATGCCGGTTTTCTGTTGATCTCCTGGGTGGTGGGCCTAATTCTCACAGCTCATGCATGTATGTGAATTATCTGAATCTGTACTCAACTTCATTTTGGCCCTAAGCTCTTCTTTACCTTAAGTGCTTCGCTAGCAGCATGTGAGAGGAGTTTCCAAAACTGTTGAGAATTATATTACGTTCATTACGAGTTAAGCTTGACTGTCCAGTTTGGCAGTTTTGTCAGTCAAATATAGTGTAGCTAAAGGTATCTGCTGGTGTGGATGGCATCCTGACACCTCTCAGGCTTTCTGCAAAATGATATTGAATTGACACATCTGTGTCTCGTGTGTGTGTGTGGAAAGAGCATGATTTGGCTTTTTGGAAGGGCCCTAGGGGCATTACTTCCTTCTGATTTATTGAGTATCCAGGTTAATGGGGACATAGGCAATTGTGTCATGCTTGTGTAGAAATCTAAATGAATGTGAATCTTGAATGGATTATCAGATTATCCAGGAGAGGTAATAAAGTTGCTATGAAAACTGTAAAAATGTTCTGGTTTGGACGCAAGATGCAGATTACAAATATGCACACAATATTTTCCATTGTCCGTTTCTCATTACTTTGCAAACATTGACATGTTCATAGTTATTGAGTTCAAAGAATTGGTTGTCGGTAGCTCTTGGTGAATTTTGTGGATGAACATGCCCACACAGTGTAAAGTGCCAGAAACAGAGTTGCTTACCACATTGAGTGAACTTCATGAATGCCTGTAAGATGCAGTATTTCAAGCCACGTCACTTTTCCGAGTTGAAAGTGTATTCATGTGGTGTTTTAAACTTCGATGGTCTGTAATCATCAGTTCCAGTTAAAGTCCAGAAGTACTGAGCAAAGTCTGATGAGTTACAGAAATGATGGTTTAGAAAACTCATCAACAACGAAATTCAAAAATCATGATGATGGGATAAACTGATAGCTGTTAAGAACAGAATCTACTGTAGCACCACCTTGAACTGTCGAGAAAATAACATGTCACATGGTAGATGGTAAACTGTGCATTGAGAAAGGATGGCTATGACAGTATACATCATATTTTGAAGGATAGTTCCAGTATGAGTTCTACCATGATATATCCTGAGGTAACATACCAGAAAAAGATACTCCTTCATGGCAGATGGGAAGTAGGTCCATGAATAAGAACAAATTGAGCAGTTTTAGAAACTCCTCTAGTTTCGTTCTTTTTACCCTTAGCAGAAGATGTCGAAGCACCAAGAGTGCCGTCCACATTAACAAGTGATTTGTAAACCAACATTCGCCGGCGACGACGAAAATAGCGTTTACGCATCATTGTAAGAAGCAGTGCCTCAGTGGCTATTCACTCAAACCAAGTGAATGCGCTAGACAGAACAGTGTGCTATTTATAGCATCAGTCCTGGCGCACGCAGCGGATGTGGACTCTTATCAGCTTACGCAATCGCTCCGGAAGTGAATTTTTGAGCAACACACTCCTAATAATACTAGGTAGCGTGTTGCTGCAACACAATTTGAATCGCGCGCCAGAAACAGAACAACCAATCAGACACTGTGCTCGACATCTACTGAGGATCCCAGAGTGCCCCAGAGTGCCCCAGAGAGCTAAAACAATAAGAAGAATCGCTTCTCGGCTTTTGGCAAGATCAATGTGTAGTATTTGTGGCCCTTAAAAGGGCCGTTTATTGAGAACTGCTTTCAATGATTATATAGAGTACAATCACCCACAATGCGACAATCTTCCAAAAAAGAAGGAGCACTAGCCTTCACCCATAAGTGAATACTACAATCGGAATTTATCTTACAACGTCTACGACAAGACAAAGACAAACTCCCGTGCGGAAAAAGGTAGGAACCCTCACTAGCAATAATAATCTCAGAAACAGGCAACTTGAGCTAGATTTTGTGATTTCAGCACGTGTTGCCTCATTCACACTGTAAATTGACCTGTCGGTTCGTGGTAAATTACCAGCAACTTTGGGAACACCCGTCCATTTACATATATAACAGGTTGTATGGTATAAGAATGAGCTATTGCATAGTGTAACACTTTACACTTGATATTGGTCACATTGTAACTGGATTTGTTCTTGAGCACAAAATCACAAGTTTGTGGGAATTATAACTTTTGATTGATATTTTTATGCTGTCGTTTATTGTGCATTTAAAATTAGTTGCGACTTTTGATAGTTCCGCATAGGGTGAGGAGGGGAAAGTGTAGTTGCCAGCGCGTCAGTGGCTGGCAATAAAGCCACGCCTACCTTCCGTTGAGAACGTTAGCGGCTGCCATGCAAACATTCTGTGGCAGTTAAGAAACACCAATAATGAACAGAACAGTTAAATCAATGATCTTTTATACATATTCACAGTTATGGCGTAACTGGAGCGACCCCAAGGGAAGAATCGTCGCTGTCCTCTTCTTCGGATCTGGTACTGGCGCCGACTGCATTACCAGCTCTTCAATCTGGTCTTCCAGCAGTTCTTCATCGAATCCACGTCTCCTTACCTACCTTCTTCGTGTGGCTGACAACTCGAAACCAATCATGAGGGGTAACACTTGCAATGGCTTCTTTTGTCAGTGTTCCAACCTCACTGAGCGTAAATTTCTTATTGTTTTCTGCCACACTACCTTTCACCTGCGTCCATATGTTCTCAATAGGATTTAAATGTGCGTGATACGGAGGAAGCCTGATTACATTATGCACTTTATCGGTCGCCGGTTCGTCGAGCTGATAGCTTGGAGTTTTTGGCCTGTAAAGTGCTACAAGTTCCATTAACTCTGCCTTAGTCATGCCAGGTTCAACTTTATGCGATGGAACATTTCCCTGCACACAGAGCAACATATCCGCTTTCCTCCACTTCATTGTCGGAGCTTTATCTATCACAACGGAGTGGTATGGCGCATTGTCCATTACTATTGTAGTATTTGGAGGAATATTCTGCAGCAGAGCATCAGAAAACCACTCCATGCAAACTATAACATTCATTTCCTCATGAAAGTCGCCTTGCTTCCTGGAATGGAGCAGCAGTGAACAGTTTGGAATGAAACCACGAGCAAAGCATGGAGGACGATTATCCTGCCACCCTTGCCTATCGGTGCTTTCGTTATTCCTTGTGCTGTGCAATCCGTCCACCCCTTTGTCAACGTGTGACACTCAATAACCCACGTCTCGTCCAACCACACAATGTCTTCGGATGAAACATTCCTCACTGCATGCAGATATCTGCCTCTCCACGCCACTATGTCGCTTCTCGCCACGATAAATGTCTGAGACGAAAATTTTTCATGCCAGAAACCAAGCTCGTGTAAACAGTTTCGAAGTGACGACCTACTCCCAATGAACAGCTCTGCTTCTTTGAGGCTGCAAAGAAGTTTATTTAAGGTAGGATATTCCTTGCGCTGAGCGCCCATCTTTGTTACCTGTCTGTCATAACATTGTTTCTTGCCTGGAGTTTCTAATAAAGAATGACCTGGTGTTGCTTCTTCACTCACATCTTCCTTTCTTTCCTTCTCCTTGCCAATTCTCAGCACCATTGATCAATGAATGTTAAGTGCAGCAGCTGTTCTGTCCACCACTCTTGCAACATCTAAATTTGGACCACCGTTATTACACTCGAGTTGAAAATAACTGTGCACAGAGCACACAAATTCACGACCTTGGTCACGGATCGGAACTCCCTTTCCACAGCTCGCTATCTTCGCAGCAAGTGAACGTATTCTTGGATGACCTCTCTTACTGCGAATCTCGCGTACAGTCATGTCGCACTGTTATTAACAACGCAACGCCAACACAAAAACACTCGTTCACAACACGTGAGCACTGCAGAACACTTCAAGGACAAAAAATAACGCTTCACAAAGAGAGCTAACGAATGCAGAAGCAACTGAAGCGCGACACCACGTGGTACTGTTTACCCTCGGCATGGCAACAGGGGCTCTTTACCAGCCAAACTCCTGGCAGCTAGGTAGGGACAACCGGCTCGCCATTGGTGTTACCTGGGCAACGGCATCATGTCCCCTCTGGCGAGGCAAACATCAAAAGTCGCAACTAATTTTAAACACACTACAATAAACAACACTTGTGATTGGAATAACAGCCTTCTACATGCCCATCCATCATATCTATTGATACTTTGATTGATATATTGTTATTGATACTTTGATAGGTCTATTGATCTATAGCTAGACCCTCCATTTACCAGATCATAGGCATTTGCATGCATGTCCAAGTGTAGTATTGGGCTGAGTGCTTTAGCTGGCCCTTTCACTTCCATCTCAGAAAACCGGGCCAGTATAGCACTTAAGGTCGATTTAGGGAACTACTCGGTAATTGACGTGCTCCGCGTTATCACGCTATTTTCCCCTCAAAGATAATGAAGACTTGTCTTTTCAGTACCAGAAAGCACACATTGGGGGGCACCGCACTGCACCGCACCGCACTGCATTTAATGGCGGGATACCATGCATCATTGACTACTCGGAGGAGCTCCGTTTCCACGACAGGAGGGCACCCCCTTAGAAAATCCGACAGGTTTGTGGTACCCTCCTGCTGGATTCTCGATCCTTGGAACAAGACTCGCTCTTCAAAGGCGTCTGCAATCACTGAGTATTATAACTGCGGTATGGTGTCACTGACCTGATGTCCTTCACTAAAAGAACAGGAGAGGGAACTGACGCTAGACCCAGGATCATCTCTATTACTAATACTACTGCTACTACTACAGGGTGATGATGTCCATCCTGTCAATGATGAAGTCGGCGAGATGTGCAGGGATATGTGCAAAGGTACACATACCTTCCGTTGGTGGCGATGATTCTGACGAGGCTGAGAGGTAGAAGAGGCAGCACTACGACATCAGGCCAGTGGGAACAGCCTGGCTGAGGCGACAGTTCCTGATGATGCTGCTGCTGCTGTGGGCCTGACCCGGTAGCCTGAGGGGTGGTAGTTCCTTGCTTGACACAAAGACGTGGTGCTGGAGTGGCTGTGGCAGCGGCAGAGGACCCCTTCTTAAAGTTATTTCGCTGCTCCCTGGTACCCGAGTCACGGCGTATTGTGTGAATTGTCCCCCTGACGCACCTGCTGTAGAATAATAAAAAAAAGTTTAGTGCAACGTTCTAGACATTAGTTGCTGCTGCTGCTGCAAAGAAAGAAGGAACACTGATCATTTGTAAATGGAGTGAGTAATTACCTTTCACGCTCTGGGTCCATGGCATGAACATTTCATCGACATTGCCAAGTATCTCTACCACCTCTTCAGGAAACTCATCCTCTGCTAGGGTGAGGTCATGCTGCTTTTGCGGCTCTTCATCTATGGCCCATTCCGGAAGAAGAAAAACCTTCTATACTACAGACGCAAACAAACAAACAATCAAAGAAAATTAGAATTTTTTTTTCCACTTACAGGACAGCTCTGCTGTATTGTAGTATTGTTGCCATAACAAGACGAAACAATTTTTTTGTATATGATTGCGTGGTGTCTGTTTCTTCAAAAGAACAGACACAAGCGAATCCTGCAGCTATAAAACACTGTGTGTAAATGGAAGGGGGATCACTGCTATTAGCTGCAATGGGACATTAAGCAAAATCAGTGGCTGGGCGATAGATCTTTCGTCATTGCGGATGTGCAAAAGGCATCCGACCAGTGGGAATCTCTGAGTAGTGGACAGGGACTATGGGTAGGTGACTCTCGTTGAGAATGTGGATCAGCTGTGAGGCTTACTGACATAGTCTGTGCACTTGCGATAATGCTGTGTCCCGGATAGTACAGTCATTAGCGCATTTGCTTAGCAAGCAGGAAATCCTGGGTTCGAATCCCAGTCCACTACACATTTTCGCTCGTTGCCACTGATTCCGCCTAATTATCCTGTTGCAGCTGATAGCAGTGATCCCTCTTCCACCTACATAATTTTTTTGAATTACGTAGCTACTACTACATAGATATGTCTTCCTTTCCTATTCTGTTGGCGCTGTGTATTCGCCGGTGGAGGCTGTTCCACAGCGTGTGGCTGCTGCATTTTTTCAGCCTCCAGCATTGCCTCCAACTCGAGCTTCATTTTCACCATGTGAGCTATAACAAGTACATGTATGAGCTAAGAAATAAACCAACGATACAAAATATTACACTATTACTTCTACATTATTTTTTTAATAGTCACGTGGCAGCTCTAGTTTCAGGCTTTCACAGGCGACTGGGCATCGACAGGGAGAGTTTTCTGTGGCCCAGACTCCTGCTCCTCCTGGAATTGCGCTGTAAAACAAGATAAAGAAACTGAATTACCGACGAGAATGTTTTAAGATACTAATTTTTCCCCAATTTCAACACTATAACCACATATTTCCAAAAATAAATTAATTTCTTACGTGGCAGTTCATATTCTTCTTCTTCTACAAGTCTATGTCGTTTGTGGCTCACGTTGTGGAGAAGGCGAACCCGCCCTACAGTGTATAAAGCAATAGACAATATTGTTATCGAGACCAAGAACTTTGTAGGTGTACAAGTTATCCTGCATGGTCCATCACTCCACCACATTAGAGTGCTTGATGGCAACGTTGATGCTGGGCAAGACGCTTCATCTTAAACAACAAACGGATGCACACACAACTAAAAGAACGACCACACTGGAAAACTGACGCTGGCGGAATGATACTGGGAGTAGAGGGGAGAGGACACGCTAGTAGAGGACACACTGATTTGACAGGAACCAATGATTTGACAGGAACCAATGAGGAGGGGCGGTTGATGGGAAGTCGTGAACAGCATTTTCAGGAGCCAATAGGAGTGTAGCAATCCATCCCCACCTACCGATGAATGTTGTTATGAGCAAATCAGGACAAGTTGGTGCTGTCTGCCTCGTGGATTCGGCGGGAGAACCCCGCTTTTTGTCGGCACTTCACTCTGTGGCGAGTTGCGGCCAGTGATGGACGCACCGTCCCTTTGCGGGTTCCAAGTTACGATTTGCATCATGTAGCAAACTACTGTGATAGTCGAATAAACAATATTTCTTGCGTAATGTAGGATCGCTTTCTGAGTATGGATGCAGTGTATTTGCGGGTATTTTTCTCAAGTGTATTTTGCCATGATGTATTTCCATTCCACATGCACGTGGGAAGAAAGTGCAGAGTTTTGTGTGCGAGTATATTTGAAACAATTTTTTTTAAAAACAATATTTGCGAATGTATTCAGGCGTTAAACACTTTACGTAATTTGTTTATGCACGCATATATTCCAGGGTAAGGGAGAAAGACTGAGAGGTTTAAAAAGTGTACCATAATCTTTTTTTAGAATCTGTGTTCAAGCGTGGCAGTACACACTGCAAAATTGAAGCAAACAGCTGTGCAGCGATCCTTTTGAATGTGTATTTACAGACATATTCAATACAGAATGAGATTGTCACTCGGCAGCGGAGTGTGCGCTGATATGAAACTTCCTGGCAAATTAAAACTGTGTGCCGGACCGAGACTCGAACTCCGGACCTTTGCCTTTTGTGGGCAAGTGCTCTACCAATTGAGCTACCCAAGCATGACTCTCTCCCCGTCCTCACAGCTTTCTTCGAAGGTTTGGAAGGTAGGAGACGAGGTATTGGCAGAAGTAAAGTTGTGAGGACGGGGTGTGAGTCGTGCTTGGGTAGCTCAGCTGGTAGAGCACTTGCCCGCGAAAGGCAAAGGTCCCGAGTTCGAGTCTCGGTCCGGCACACAGTTTTAATTTGCCAGGAAGTTTCATATTCAATACGATTTACTACCTCCAGAAGCAGCTCGTGCACAAAGACAAGGTTATTTCTTACCAAAGCGCGCGAAGTGAGTCAGGGATGGTTTCACAAGTGTGCCACGATCCCTTTTTCAGAGTCTGTGTTCAAGTGTAGTGGTACACACCACAAAATTGAAGCAAAATACTGTGCAGCGATCTTTTGAAAGTGTATTTAGAGACATGTTCAGTTGGATTTAGTAACTCCTGAAGCAGCTTGTGCTCAAATATAAGGGTATTTCCCACAAAAGCGCACGAAATGTCTCAAGACACTTTCGTAAGTGTGCCGCGATCTTTTTAGAGTCTGTATTCAAGTGTGGCAATGGTTGTATTCCTCAGAATAAAACGCGTAATTGCATCACAAATTGTTTACATATTCTAGCGTCATCTGCAAAGCTCTCTCTCTCTCTCTCTTTGTGCAGTGGTACACTTAGTTCCTGTGACATCTTCAAGTTATGTATGTGACAGTATTCCGTGCAAGGGGTGTGCGTGCGCTGGGGATGGGAAGGAGCCTGCGGGTATTTCCAATGCGACAGGAAGTATGTCGCAACCCCTGCAGCTACCGCATGGCGGTATCGTGAATCCAGCGCATTGCCTCTCTTCCAGTGGGGCATGGAGACTCGGGGGTGAACGCCTTGCCACTTGTGCTTTGGAATACTGGCTGGACTTTTATCGAATGACCTACAGTTACTTCACACACAGTTATCAGCATGAGTTGCGATGTGTAACTTAGCCCCATCCTGAGGCATCTTCGTTATTTGATGAAGCGTATTCGTCTTTACCAAATATCATTGCTTTCCAAAAATCGTGCAGGTAGCTATCGACATAAGCCTCACCTGCATGATTACAGCTGATATATCCGTTAACTCCTCGTTCTCCAGAACGGACATCTCATCCATTGAACACAGTAAACAATTACATCTGTCCTCCCAGTCCAGCACCTAGACACAGACTCAGACCTCTTTGCCGCAATTTTTTCCACAGACTTCCATCTTGGATTACTTCATGGGACAGAGGAGGTGGAGGGCCAACAGCGCCTCTGGTGGCGGCGTTGTGAACTAGGTCAGTTGGACTCAGGACCTCATGGTGAACACACCAGATGGAGCTACTGTCTATGATAACTCAAATTGTTTAAATAAACAATGCACACACAATAAAGACTTACTTCATCCTATCCAGCACCACAACACAGATTTAGTCCTTTTCCCGCAATTTCCAGATAGGGGATGGGACAGGAGGTTGGGGAGGGGAGGGGGCGGTGGGAGGGGTGGGGGTGGGGTTAGGTTAGTCAAGGTATCCCAATTGACCTACTTTCTCGCCAAAATTTGAACTTCCCACGATGACGTCACTGTGACACTGCCACATCTATGGCCGCCATCGTGGATCCACCATCTTGAATAAATTGAGCAACAATGCAGAGTGGGGCCATGCCCACTTTGCACTACTACTCAGAGCCCCCAAGCCTATTATGATTTCCACTCATCTCCATTTTTTCTTTCTTTTTATTTCCACAACCTCCTGTGTCTTTTGCTCCCACTGCCTCTATCTGCATCCATGTCTGCATCTTTCTCTTTCACTGCTACTGTCGTATCTTAAAAATGTTACTGGAAATATTTTACTGAATTTGTAGTCTTACCTGCCTTATATACTTATGGGTATTCATTTTAAGTACTTTTCAGAACTAGCATTAAGACCTTTTTTAGCCCATACTTTGTCACTGGAGTACCATTCTGGGCATATTTGTATAGGCATGATGTTCACTACCTCAGTTAAAGTTACATTTACGCCTCAGATCGCCATTTAGGTGCTTATTTACGTGCATCCATCTTTGAACCTCTGGATCTCGGTAACGGATAATGGTAACGGAAAAAGTTTCGAGGTCCTCCGAGAACATCATTTTAAGAACATATGGTAAACATTTCAACGATTTGCCATGAATATAAATTACAGAAGTGGTCGTCCTCACAAATGGTATTTTTGGTGCTCAAAGATCATGGTTTTTCGTGTGAATCTTGATAAATGATACAGATTTTCGAAAACGGAAAAATGAAGTTTCTACAGGAATGTCTAACGAATATACAGTTCAAATTTGACCTCATCGTAGCGACTGTTTATTTAGATAAATGCGGCCAACAGCGCAAAAAGTTTAAAAACAGATTTTTGCAGTATCCTGTGTAAGTACAGTAACTTTGAACATCTGGATCTCAGTAACGGATAATGCTATCGGGAAAAGTTTCGAAGTTCCCAGAGAATATCATCTTATGAACATATGGTAAAAATTTAGACAATCTGCCATGAATAAAAATTGTAGAAGTAGCCATTCTCACAACTAGGACTTCTGGTTTTTGGGGTTTTCTTAGGAACCACCCACGAGCAAAGTCACTCCATGTCTACCCTAGACCACACGTAATGCAAAAGATCCAATCGATTTGCTCAATTTGCGCGGGTTGGAGGAAGTGTGTAAATGTTGATCCTATAGTGTAGGATAGGTATACAAATGGTAGCTTGGACAAGGGCATCTGTAACTGTTGACTTGCTATATCTGTCATCAACAGCACCAGAGATATGACCCCTCGAAAAATTTCTCGGACGCGGTTTCTGTGTTTTGTCGTGCACGGATCGATAGTTATCATTAATTTTCTGGTTTATCTTTGGTTTGTGGAAATCAGTGTAGTTATGCGTACTAATTCCTTAAACTGCTATGCACTGTTGTCCAATGGGTACAGAGAGCAGCTTATAAATGTTAATTTTGTCTCTGTATGTGATGATAGTGTATTCGGAAAACACTCAAATTCTGAGAAGTAATTTTACAACTTTGCTCGCACAATTCTAAGTAAAAATGCGGTGAAAAAATAAAATACCGCAAGTTTTGTTACTGACAATGTAGTTGAAACAAAACTGTTTGGGAATTTTCTTTGCAACTGCTTGAAAGTATTTTTCCAACAGCTTGACTATAGCCTGAAATGAGACAGATTATAGCTATTGCATAATTCGTAAATTGTTTCTTTTTATAATCTCTGATCAGAGATCCTACGAATCCTTCCAAGTTTCGGCTGACAGCAACAACAAAATTTACTAGTGACAATTTCTTGCATACCAGGGACTCTGACAAAATGTCATGCAAATGTGCACATTTCAGGTACTGTAAACAGACACTTATGGGTGTTCTTTCTTTGACTGTTCCTTTAACAACAGCTAGTAACACTGTGTACCGCTCGCTAGAAATGTTCTTTGTTAGACTTATTTTTCAGCGTATTAAAAGACTGTTCCCTTTGAAGTGCATCACAGTCACTTGCTAAATTTAAGTGCAGTGGTAGACGTAAACGGTATGTTGCAGGGTTTATTAATGTCTTCGTGTCTTTTCTCAGGTGACTGAAGTAACTTTTTGCGTTATGAAGGATTCTGTCGGTACTACAACAATCCAGAGGGGTCCACTGTTTAAATTTCTCACTCGCGTTGATGTTGTTTCAGGGACGTGGAAACCAATTTCTCAGTGGTATGGATATCGTTATAGGGCACTGTAAGTCATCTTCTGTAGTTTTGTGGCTGTAGACCGAAAGTATTATTATTTCCTATATACTAGGCGGTGAAGTTTAGTTTCTGTTGTTTACTTGTTCAGTGGTCGTAATTGTGATTCTCACTATGATGTGGAACGAGTGCTACAGAAACAGAAGTAACATCAGATGCGTCATTGGAGCCATAGAGGGACCAGAAATGTTTTCAGTACACATAAAATATTTATCAGATACGACCAGCAGTATTTTAAGACTGTTCGCTGGCGAACCTCTAATCTTCAGGAGAGGATTTCCACTGGACAATGAAAGCCTTTTATACAGAATTTCAATTTGAGCAGTCTTTAAACGCGAATGAAAGCAAGGTGATATCTATAAAAAAAAAGGAGAAACAAGCTGTTAGTATGTGACCAGTAAACCACCAAGAATCGAACTCCCCTGTATAAAACAGCTTCAAACTTCTGATCACTACACAAATGAGTTAATGTATTAAAACATTTGACGTTAAGCATGTAAGGGATATAAGGCTCAGAAAAGGACTGAAACTATGGATAAAGTTTGTAGGAAGTCTAAGTGCTCTCATTCCCAAATACTGGATGAGTATAGTGTGGGTAGTTTGCCCTCCGTTTGAAGCAGAATCTAGTTTTTCATAGATCTCAATGTTTATGATGTAATGTCTTCCGATCGAAGTGTCGTACAAAGATATAATTTCGCTGGAATATTCAGTGATGCATGTGTGGATGCTGTCTGGAAAACGTGCTGCGAAAAGAGTTAGAAATAAAGAAGTTATAAATTAAAATGTTATGCCTGATGCAGTAGTTTTGTTGCATGAACAGCGAAAATTCAGTAATCGATAAACTTTTATCGTTTCTTAATTTTATTGGGGGTGTCATCGAGGAATAGTTTCGTAATGGCTTGAAATTATGTGTAAAGTTTGGTGGAAGTCACCAAGTACTCTCATTTTCAAATACTGTGTGAATAAAGTCCAGGTATTTGGGCGCCGCCAGCTACACTTCGTCAGGACATACAAGCAGTTTCTAACTGTAATACTTGCGTTACTATGTTCAGTCTTTAACATAATATTGCACCTATTAAAGAGTAGAATAGAACAGCAATTTAAATTTTTAAATTAGGTCAAAAATTTTATAAAATATTGAAAATCAAAATTTTGTTTCCCCTGAAAATCGTCAATCTGCAACTGGGACTGTGTGCCATGAAACAGGTTAGCCGTTTACTAATATAGATTGCAAGATGAATTATTGTTAACGTTAGGTGTAATCTTAAAAAGCGGTGTGAAGTGGAAGGAACATGTGAAATTAATAGTAGGAAACGCTGATGGAAGGCAAAGTTGTTGGAGGATTCTGTAAATATGCAGCGCAGATGCACCCCGTACGAGAAGCTATTGCGACGTATTCTAGTGTCCTGTTCAAGCAAATACAGTCCTTATCAAGTAGTCATTGCGGCAAACATCGAAGAAATTCAGAGTTGCGCTGCAATTATTGTAACAGGTCCGTACAACGTATGAAAGTGTACAGCGGTGGCTACGGGCTTCGAATATAAAAGAGTATTTTTGGAATAAACATTGTTGATTAAACTTTTGGAAGCGGTATTCACTGTAGAATGTGCCATGGTACGTGAAAATCTAATAGGCAAGCCAGTCCTCGCCGACAAGACGCCATTGCCCAGAGTCCCAGGACAACACAGGAATCACAAGGTTTTGCTAACCAGTCGTGGCGAAGTCACTTCTAGGAATATTTATCGCATCTACCAGAAAAAATTATGCTTTTTGGCCCTGGTACATAAATATATGAGTGTCGTTTAAGTTGTGGTTCTTGGAATTTTCGCGGCTCAGTGAGTATTCCATTTCGGGCTTGCAGCCTGATGACTTCGACATTGCCACGATATTTCGTCTGATAACCGTAGACTGTCGTGAGGTTGAATGGTTGTCAGCCGAAGTATCGTGCCAAGATGTTGACGTCAACCAGCTGCAAGCAAGTAATCTCATACGATATTGTTTTATTTGATCAATCTGATCGTGTTACTAGCAACAGAGTAGAGAAATAGAACGAGACAATCAAAATAGCAGAATGTAACACACGTTACGATGTTAGGCAGGAGAATTTAGTCTGAGGTTTACGCAGCTTCCCAGTTATCCTTCCTCTTTATACATCGACCCTTTGGAAAGACAAGGAGTCAACTGACACTTGATTCGTTTCGCGTAAATTGATGTCAAAGTTTCACTAGCTCATTATTCACTTGTTTCTCCACCGACAGTATTGATTTTTAGGCCTGTGTACCTCTACCGGTAAAAATAGAACTGTTATAAAATCGCTTTGCTGTTCTTCTGCCTGTCTGTCCGACTGCTAAGAACAATTTTTTTCAGGAATAGGCAGATGTATCAAGTTGAAATTTGTGTCAAATACTAAGGTCTACGATCCTTGACGGTGTGAAATATTTATGCCGGGAAGTCAATGCAATAAAAAGATACGACCATTTATGTCACAAATTTTAATACTCTCAAACTCATTAATAAAAACCTGTAGAATACATCCCACTGGCCTAGAATCATGAAATTTGGCAAGAAGCAAGGTTTCACAGTAAAAGTAAAGGAAGAAATTCGAATATGGTTAATTTATAATTATACCACACGAAAAAGGTATTTTCTTCTTCGACTGTTATCCGATTTTCTGCCTGTCCAGCGGTTAAGGCCGCTTTTTATCAGGAACGGGAATACGTATCAAATTGGAGTTTATGTTACATATTGAGGTCTATGGTTTCTTGGCGGTGTAAAAACTTTAAGCTTCGAAGAAAATGTAACTAAAAGACAGGGCTATTTATGTCACATATTTTGATACTCGCAAAGTCACTTATCGAAACATACAGGATACATCCCGTTGACCTAGAATCCTGAAATTTGGCAAGAAGCAAGGTTAACCAGTACAGGTAAGGTAAAAAAATCCAAAAAATGTTAAATTATAGCTGTGTTACATAATAATATCTTTTTAGCATTAGAACTTACACTGCATTCATCAGCCGACAAGAGCATAATAGAAAAATATTCCTGCATGCAAACTTAAATGTAAGCTGTAGTCCTGTTTCACTAAGCAAATAAAAAACATTTTTAAAAATCTTTTATATCTATATGCATAAACTGAGGCCCCCTGCTCGATTCTTTTTATATGTCCTGGTTAATTATCAGGGACTACTGTAGAGATTATTATAGGGCTTGGAATTACCGGGACCGATATGTTGCAGGGTATGGATAACGATAACAGGCTAAAATCGTCGAGATTCTCGATTTCCGGGACAGATGAACTGTCTATAAACGTAATTAAATTTGTACGGTACCCTCAGTGCGCGAGCGCTACTTGCACTTGGCCCATTATTGATTCGTGATAGTTAACGCATGTCACAATGAACTGTAAAGAACATTTTTAAAAAACAACGTAATGGAAGTGCAACATAACTGTGTTACTCTTCCCCCTACCTCATTCTTTGTAAAACTGCTGCTTCAAACAACCTCTAAAAACTACAAGAAATTTGTGTCTGGTTACGGTATTCAAGTTCTCATACTTTTTCACGTGTCACTTACCTCTATACTTGTTGCTTCAGTCAATTTATAAAATAAATTTCCTTTTTCTTGTTTATTTTTCTCCAAAAATTAACTATTTACATGGTAGGTATCTCCCTCCGTTTAAATCCTAATGTTTGTTAGGACGATAAGGTATGATTAATGGAAACTTATAATTATACAAATATTCAACTTAATTTATTATTACTTACAAGAAAAATAATTCAGCAATAATCTGTTAAACAAAACCCTGTCATTCCAACGAATCAAACAAAGTGGTATCAATTGTAACTTCGGAGTTATTTTAACTCGGCTATTTCTCCACAGTCTGCAGAATCAGTACGTTCTACTTGTAACAGAAGTCAAATAGAACCTTGTCACATTAACAAGTCATTGTCTTCGATTTTGTCAGTGGGAACATCGTCTTTAAAGGATTAATTTGTTGTATGGAGATCTATGTCCTCGCGTTTAGGAAAATTACACGTACTTCGTTCATTTTTTGTAACCTAGAATATTTATGATCAATATCCTCTTTCCCATTAACTTTTTGCACTTCGACGTCCTTTCTCCGTGCAAAGGGCGAAGAATATTCTTAAATTCCATATTGCAGTCATATGGGGACTGAGGACCTCAGAAAAAATGGTTCAAATAGCTCTGAGAACTATGGGACTTAACATCTGAGGTCATCAGTACCCTAGAACTTAGAACTACTTAAACCTAACTAACCTAAGGACATCACACACATCCATGCCCGAGGCAGGATTCGAAACTGCGACCTTAGCGGTCGCGCGGTTCCAGACTGACCTCGGAAGTCCCATAGTGCTCAGAGCCATTTTTTTGCAGTCATCCACTTAGGTAATGGAGATGTCAGACTTCGTTCAGCAATCACAGTGATACAATCGTCTCCAGAATGAATTTTCACTCTGTAGTGAAGTATGTGCTGATTTGAAACTTCCTGGCAGATTAAGACTTTGCGCCGGGCCGGGAATATATATTTTTCGTGACGAATTTTCTGTCGAATAAGCTATTTAGGTGCGACTCACGACCCATTCTCACAACTTTACTGCAGTCAGTATCTCTCTTACATTTTCAAAACTTGACACAAGTAGTCTTGTTATCGATTCAGTCATGATCTGCGATTTCTTTTGCATTCGGCTGTTTGATCTTTCACACTGTTAATGTTTTTGTATTTGAATTCATTGTAACCTGCTACGTTTGGTTGCAAGCATAACATGAATGATTTTTTAATTGGTGCCTACCTTGTCACACAGCTGTCTGAAATTCGCCCATTTATGACTGTTGAACAGTTCTGTTACCTGCACCATGTATGCCCGTTAGGGACCATGTGAATAAGAAAACAGAAATTCGGGCGCGTATGGAATCTCCTTCCACGGCGGGATTACTGAAGAATGGGATACAAACAGTCGGCTTTTATCAATGACGTCCGAAGTTAACACAGAAGATGGGTTGCACAGATCTAACAGCAAAGACGAATGTACAAAGGAACGCAGGACAGAGAAGGCAGACATATTTCGAAGATAATGTTAAGCACATGGTGATTATAATTACAGTTAAACTTTTAAACCGCTGTAGAAATAACACCACTGGTCAGAATGACCTCAAATTGCAACGGAATATTATCGAAGAAGGGGGAAAACGTATGAAAAGAAAAACATATAGTTACAAAAAGTGCCGCGAGGAATCAGCCGAGCGGTCTCAGGCGCTGCAGTCGTGGACTGTGCGGCTGGTCCCGGCGAAGTTTCGAGTCCTCCCTCGGGCGTGGGAGTGTGTGTTTCTCCTTAGGATAATTTAGGTTAAGTGGTGTGTAAGCTTAGGGACTGATGACCTTAGCAGTTAAGTCCCATAAGATTTCACACACATTTGAACATTTGTTACAAAAAGTAGCAATAGATTGCTCTTTAAGCATCATAATTTAGTAGTGGTCGACTACAAATGACAAATGAAACATACAACAATACCTAAGGTGTACGTTTGATGTTAAAAAACTGTACTACTCAGTGTGCATGTGTGCATGGGTGTACAGGTGTGATACTGTTAGTTACGTAGCCCATCCACCATGATAAGGTCACATCACATCAGATGGGGAAAATCGGTTTTTAGCTGTCCCGAGGTCACAAAACGTATAAAAAAATCACATCGGTATTTAATTGTCCTGACGCCAAAAACCGCATAAAAGGCATCAATCACATCGGTTTTTAATTGTGCTGAGGCCAAAAACCGCATAAAAAGCAACAATCACATCGGTATTTAACTGTCCTTAGGCCAAAAACAGCATAAAAAGCCTCAATCAAAATCAAATCGGATTATTAATTTCCGTGTGACTGGCGCAAAACATATTCAATATGCTGTCCACCGTTTTCTGCAACATGTAGAAATCGAGAAACAGCGTGTTCCACAACTGATAGAAGTGTTTTCGGGTCATGTTCAGAATGTGTTGCGCAATGCGTGCCTTCAATGCAGCTAAGTTTGCAGTCGGAACACTGAACACAACATCTTTCAGATAGCCCCACAGCCAGAAGTCACACGCAGTCAGAAGTCACACGGATTAAGATCAGATGATCAGGACGGTTAGGCTGCAGGGAAATGGCTGCTGATAATTCTAGCATTTCCGAAATAGCGCTTCAGCAGCTGCTTAACTGGATTTGAAATGTGCGGAGGTGCGCCATTTTGCATAAAAATGATCCCTTCCATACATCCACGCTGTTGGAGAGCTGGAATGACGTGGTCGCGCAAAACACACTCGTAACGCTTTATCAGTGACGGTAAAGGTAGCAGCACTGGAAGCACCTATCTCTTCGAAAAAATATGGCCCTATGATAAATGATGCCTTAAACCAGCACCACACAGTGACCTTATCAGGATGAAGTGGTACTGGTTGATTTGCGTGTTGTATTTCCGTTGTCCATATTCGACAATTATGTGTATTGACATATTCTGTCAGATGAAAGTGGGCTTCACCTGTCCACAAAATCTTCCACGGCTAATTGTTGTCCACTACCATGCGAGCAAGAACTTTTAAAGCAAAGGTCTCTCTTGCTGGCAGGTCAACGGGAAGCAACTCGTGCACATTGGTAATTTTGAATGGGTAGCAAAGAAGGATGTTTCATTGGATTTTACTCACCGTGCTCACGGGAATGTCTAATGTTCGGGCAATTCTCCACGCACTACACGTTTGCACACCACCACTCGTCTCCTCCTGTATTGCTGTGGCCACTGCTTCCACTGACGTCGAATCAATTCGTTTCCTCCCTCTACCAGGTTTCACACCAAAAGAACCCGTCTTTTCGAATTTCTGAATCATTTTCTCCAGACCTGCAGCAGTCATCGGACCATCGCTTTTTTTCAAACCCTTCAGTGTCTGGAACTTCTGCAGAGCGACGTGTGCACAGTCATCATTCTTGTAATACAGCTTTACAAGCAAAGCGCGATCCTGCATTGAGACATTCATGGCGAACGTCGCAGACGCGAAAAGAGGAAAAGCCGTGTACCCGGCGCGTTTATACCAACTTCAGTGGGTCGTGCGCATGAGAGATGTTTTCATTAACGTATTGTGACACATAAAGAGCCATCAGTTGATCAATTTTCACATTCCGATAATATTCTCTTGCAATTTGACGTCATTCTGGCCAGTGGCGTTATTTCTATAGCGTTTTGAAAGTTTAATTATAATCAACGAGGCTTATTCAGCAAACACTAACAAACGCCCGATCACAAATTAAATTTTTAGGAGAACTGTCAGAGCCCTTTGAAATCAAAATAAATTTGAGACAAGGAGGCAGTCTCTCTCCTATCTTGTTCAACGGTGTTTTAGCAAAAGTTATCAGGGAATGGTGAAAAGAAATTAGTTAGTTCAACTTTCAAATGGAAACAGGTTAGGCCGCAAACAGTCTGGGCTTACATTTGAATGCCTCGCGTTTGCAAATGATATAGTGTTTTTTGCAGAGCATCTTCAAATTGCAACAAAACAGATTGAAGTCCTCAAAGAAACAGCAGTGAAAGCAGTATCGTAAATATCTTTTGAGAAGACAGAATATATGAACATAAATGCCACTGATCCAGGCCGCCCGGAGTGGCTGTGCGGTTCTAGGCGCTACAGTCTGGAGCCGAGCGACCGCTCCGGTCGCAGGTTCGAATCCTGCCTCGGGCATGGATGTGTGTGATGTCCTTAGGTTAGTTAGGTTTAATTAGTTCTAAGTTCTAGACTACTGATGACCTCAGAAGTTAAGTCGCATAGTGCTCAGAGCCATTTGAACCATTTGAACCACTGATCCAGTCTGGACAATGAGGACCAAGTGTGGCGACATCAGAAGAGTTCAGAAGTCCAAGTACCTAGGAGAGATTTTGATTCCAAACAACAATGAAAAGACGGTAATTGAAGAACGGGCAAGAAAAATGGAAACAGCATTCAGATTGTGTCAGAACACATACAAATCTAAATAACTCTCATACCAGGTCAAATTCCAACACTACAGCACAGTCGTCAAACCTGGATGTTAATATGCATCGGAGACAATAGCCAGGACGGGACTTTCAGACTTGGAAAAGAAAGAAAGGAAATTCCTTAGAAAGATTCTTGGGCCCAGAAAAAATCTAATTAATTTACGTTCCGTCTAAGATCAAATCAGGAACTTTATCAACGATTTGAAAATATCACCACCACGATGAAGAAAAGAAGACTGTCTTTCTATGGGCATATTAAAAGAATGGAATCAGAGATGCTCGCCAACAAGATTCTTCTCTACCAGGAGAACAGGAAGACAAAAGTTCCATGAGTGAAAGAAATGCAGTGGAATATACAAAAATGCGGGATCATGGCAGAAGAAATCGTGAACAGGCAGATATTTAGGAAAAAACGAGGAAGAACAGAGTATTCTCGGCAGAAGAACGTGCACAAGTGAGCCAACGGATGAAGGAGTACTGGCGAAAGAGGATGGAAGAGAGGGAAGTTGTGTAAACTTAGCCCATTGATGGCTGTAACGAAAATAAATAAAGAAATAAATATAATCACCCTGTACATCGCTTCTTTGTGTCCTAGTACCCTATTCTTCAATTGATCTATGTAACTCAACTAAGGAATGGGATACCAGTGCAAAATAGAAAAAAAATGGGACAGAAGGAAAGTTACCATACGATACCTCAGTTGACATGTATGAGTTGTATCCCGAACTTCAGCCGATCTGTATAGGTTAACTGCAGTGCAGGATACAAATTTAACTTATGTCGACATCTAAGCCGGGCCCAGAACGAACACGCCCCACTGATTAACGTCGAAGACTGGTGTGCCGGTCAGCCTGAACGTGGTTTATGGACTGTTTCCCACATCCGATTAGGTGATTACGGGGCTGGTACCCACGTTCCGCCTCAGTAACACGATTTGTAAACATTTACAAAACGTCCGCACACTTTCGCATGGAATAACAGTAGGCACAGTCAGTTTAAGTACACGAATTCCTTCGGGGAGGGGGATGGGGGTGAGAGGGTGGGCCAGGAGGTGTATCCGACCACCCTGCAGTACTAACATTACTAAATCCAATAATGAGCATGCCGATCGCATGAAGAAGTAGGTAAATGTAGAGACTCGTTTTCTCCACATGCGACTGAATTACAGTGGAAAAGACTAATAGCAGTAAAATTCAGGTAACGATGATGGAGGTGGATAGCGGTCACGTACTCTTCTCTTCAAAGCAGACCGCAATATCTCAGTAACATTGAGATCTGGTGACTGTGGTGGGCAGGGGAGGCTCATACTGAAAAAACCAGTCCTGGGCGATGCGAGCTGTATGAACAGGGGCCCAGCCCTCTAGGAACCCAGCGTCACAATTGCGGAACAAACATTGTGCCACAAGACGGAACTGATCGGCCAAAATTGTCACGTAATCCTTGACAGCAATGCGACTCTGTGTAGTAAGAGCATGGGGCCCGTGGAATATCACGAAGCCGCGCGGGATTAGCCGAGCGGTCTGGGGCGCTGGCAGTCATAGACTGAGCGGCTGATCGCGGCGGATTTTCGAGTCCTCCCTCGGGCATGGGTGTGTGTGTTTATCCTTAGGATAATTTAGGTTAAGTAGTGTGTAAGCTTAGGGACTGAAGACCTTAGCAGTTAAGTCCCATAAGATTTCACACATATTTGAACATATTTGAATATCACGATACGGTTGCTCATATCATCACCGAATCCCCGCCATATTTCACTCTTGGTACATGAACTCGACCAGAAGTTGGAAAGAGTGTGCAACAAGATTCATCCGACGAAATGATTTTCTTTCATTCCTCCATAGTCCAAGTTTGATGGCTTCAGCTCCTCGTTTTTGCCGGCCGGAGTGGCCGAGCGGTTCTAGGCGCTTCTGTCTGGAACCGCGCGACCGCAACGGTCGCAAGTTCGAATCCTGCCTCGGGCATGGATGTGTGTGATGTCTTTAGGATAGTTAGGTTTAAGTAGTTCTAAGTTCTAGGGGACTGATGACCTCCGATGTTAAGTCCCATAGTGCTCAGAGCCATTTGAATCATTTTTGAACCTCGTTTTTCAGTTACGGGCATTTCCATCATTCATAAGTAGTTTTGAAATTACAGCTAGTCCTGCAGTTCCCTGTTTATAGTGCTCTCTTTGTGTTGTTTTGTTGCTGACAGGGTTCTCGAGGGCGTCGTTCAGTTCTACAGTGACTTTTGCAACTGTCATCCCCTTACTTTTTCTTACAACACTCATCGATGACCGTCTGTCACGATCACTCAACACACACTTTCGTCCGCGTTGTGACTTAGCAGATTATGTTTTCCTACTTTTCCTGTATGCGCTGTAAAGCTTAGATCCGGTGCCTCTTGAAACGCGAAACCCATCGGCTGTCTTGGTTACAGAAGAACTCACCATACGAATACCAACAATTGGCCCACGTTCGAATTCATCTAGCTCCTACATAATGCACTCACAATTACATAGGACACTGTTCTGAACACGAGTGACTCTTGCAAAGTATTGAGAACTTCGCACAGGTGCCGTTCGTGGTCAAATACAACAGCGCAAACTGCTAGCTTGGCTAGCATCCGCATTTATCGTCGAGCAAGCATTTATCGCGGTGTTTCTACATTTTGCCCAATCCCAGTATCATCATGAAACTTCCTGGCAGATTAAAACGGTGTGCCGGACCGAGACTCGAACTCGGGACCTTTGCCTTTCGCGGGCAAGTGCTCTACCAACTGAGCTACCCAAGCACGACTCACACCCCGTCCTCACAGCTTTACTTCTGCCAGTATCTCGTCTCCTACCTTCCAAACTTTTCAGAATCTCTCCTCCGAACCTTGCAGAACTAGCACTCCTGAAAGAAAGGATATTGCGGAGACACGGCTTAGCCACAGCCTAGGGGATGTTTGCAGAATGAGATTTTCACTCTGCAGCCAGTGTGCGCTGATATGTAACTTCCTGGCAGATTAAAACTGTGTGCTGGACCGAGACTCAAACTCGGGACCTTTGCCTTTCGCGGGCAAGTGCTCTACCAACTGAGCTATCCAAGCACGACTCAGGCCCCGTCCTCACAGCTTTACTTCTGCCAGTATATCGTCTCCTACCTTCCAAACTTTACAGAAGCTCTCCTGCGAACCTTGCAGAACTAACACACAGTTTTAATCTGCCAGAAAGTTTCATATCAGCGCACACTCCGCTTCAGAGTGAAAATCTCATTCTGGAAACATCCCCTAGGCTGTTGCTAAGCCATGTCTCCGCAGAGTGAAAATCTCATTCCAGTATCATCATGTCTTCGCTATACTTAGGTGAAATCGTTTTACAGGACTGTGCGGCATATCGTGTCGGTGGATACGACGCCGTACCTTGACCAGAATCCGGGCACCAGTGGACTCCGAAGACCGACGCTGATATATCGCCAGAAAAACTATGCGGAGAACTATATAGAATGCATCCTGAAGGTCCTCGGCGACACCGTGGTTGGGAGTACTATAGTCGTGGGAGGGGACGGTAGGTACCTCTGTGAGGAGGTGGC
Source organism: Schistocerca nitens (assembly GCF_023898315.1). NCBI lineage: Eukaryota > Metazoa > Arthropoda > Insecta > Orthoptera > Acrididae > Schistocerca > Schistocerca nitens. The sequence goes on from NC_064617.1 coordinate 407,695,906, forward strand.
CCAGAAGGTGATCAGGCAGTGTGCGGCGAATGGAGTGTACAAGGTGATCGCGGCGCACAACGCGCTGATGACGACGCCGGCGATATCTGCGGTGATCCGCAAATACGGCGCGCTGGGCGGCTTTGTACTTACGGCCAGTCACAATCCTGCCGGCCTGCTTGGCGACTTCGGCATCAAGTTCAACGGCTCCAACGGCGGTCCGGCGCCGCTTCCCTTCACGAAAACTGTTCACATCACCTCGCGGCACATCAAGAGCTACAAGACCCTGAGCAACCTGACTGTCGATCTCTCAGACATTGCGACCCACTGGTTCAACGTCGAGGGACGAGAATTCCTAGTGCAGGTGATCGACTCGGTGGATGACTACGTGCAGCTGGTAAAGGATATATTTGATTTTCCTCATCTGAGCCGACTGCTAACGGAAGGTCTTGGAGGAGAGCCTTTCCGCCTGCTCGTGGATTGCATGCACGGATCTAGTGGACCGTACGCGCGCAGAATATTCTGCGACGAAATGGGCGCGCCACCTGAGGTAAGTTTTACCTTCCGTAATTTCTTGTAAATTAGTATACACTGCCTTTCCTGACGCGAACAACCACTCAGTGATCAGTTAATAGTCGAAACCAAATTAAGAAGTCCTGAATCTTTCTTGTGTATGTCGATCTGCTGCCACGACAGATTGTATGAAATGCGCACTCTTGTAATGATAGTCCACCACAGCTACTTTTTAATCATTTCTTTATTTACTGCTATCGAGATTGAACATGGCTCATTTTCAAGCTGCACCTGGATATAATCAAGCTATTATCAGTACATATACAGTAGCTACATAATTTTTTTACTTACGCTATAAGATCATAAATACTTTTCGATTACAGTGACAGAAAAATATTGCAACAGCCAAAAATAATGACTGTAGTTCAAAAATGGTTTAAATGGCTCTAAGCACTATGGGATTTAACATCTGAGGTCATCAGTCCCCTAGAACTTAGAACTACTTAAACCTAACTAACCTAAGGGCATCACACACATCCATGCCCGAGGTAGGATTCGAAGCTGTGACCTTAGCGGTCGCGTGGTTCCAGACTGAAGCGCCTAGAACCGCTCGGGTACAGGGGCAGACATTAATGTAGTGGAACGAACTTTCGTGTATACATTTGTCTAGGTAAGATATTTAAGTGATTAACATTGCAAGGTCGCAGGTTAGTGTAAGCGCGAGATAAACAATTGAAAAGGTGAAATGCTGGTACATTAATAACCGGTGTAGCTACCAGAAAGTTGACTGCAAGCGTGCAAATGTGCGTGCATTGTGTTGTACAGGTACCGTATGTCAGTTTGTGGTATGGAGTTCCACGCCTGTTTCAACAAGTCGGTCAATACAGGGACGGTTAATGCTGGTTGTGGACGACGATGAAGTTGTCGTCCGTTGATGCCTCATATGAGCTCTATTGGGAACAGATCTTGTGATCGAGCAGGTCAAGGCAACATGTCGACACTCTGTACAGCAGGTTGAGTTACAACAAAGGTATGTGAGCGAACGTTATCCTGTTGAAAAAATACACCCTGGAATGCTCTTCATGAATGACATCGCATGCCGGCCGCTGTGGCTGAGCGGTTCTAGATGCTTCAGTCCGGAACCACGCGGCTGCTACGATCGCAGGTTCGAATCCTGCCTAGGGCATGGATGCGTATGATGTCCTTAGGTTAGTTCGGTTTAAGTAGTTCTAAGTCTAGGGGACTGATGACCTATTGTGAAGCACGAATGTCACCAGGAATAGACGACATCCCAACCGGATTTTACCGCACTTGTTGGGATGTATTGAAAGAAGAGTTAATTAACTTATTCAGTGACGCATGGAATGTCCAACGTCTCCCTACAAGTTTCCACGGGGGGCTCATCGTATTGGTACCCACGAAGTACCCGCCAACAAACATCGGCTCCCTTAGGCCGATAACCTTGGTCAACGCCGACTGCAAGGTAATAGCTCGAGCAGTAATCGCAAGATTAAGGGATGTAATGAAAAACGTGATAGTAGATAACCAAACGTACGATGTCCATGGACGTAATACAACCGGCATCTTGAGTGACTACCTTGACATAATATTCATCAAGGAGCTCTGTAATATCTATCAACTTTTCGAAAGCTTTCAACCGGATCTCCACAGTTTTCACTAAAAGCTATAGGAAATTTGGTACCTGCAACAAATTCTCCCAACTTGTCAGTCATTTTGAAAAGAACCCACTCCAAGGTAATGATCAGTGGACAACTAACTGGATCATTCGATACAAAACGATCAGTCCTCAGGGTAGCCTGCTTTTGATGGCCCTAAACGCAGTTGCGGTCGAACCTCTCCTAAGGAGACTTAACAGCTCACTCCAACGGTTGATCTTAGCACGATAGAAAATAGCATGCCGATTTGCAGATGATCTGAGCATGTTTGCGTCGGTACAAGACCCGATACCACATGCATAACATTTACTGAACATATATTGTGCAGCAACAGGACCCATGGTCCAAGATAATGAACTTTGCGAAAGGTTTACTGCTGGAGGAACAACAATTGTTATCCATAGGAACAAAGATTCGGGGTCTGGGGCTAGAACTGGTGTCGGATCTACAAAGGAAGCAGACTTCTAACTGGGTCTCGAAGTTGAATGAAGTTGACGCCAGCGTACAACTACATTCCCAGTGAAGTCTCGATATAATTCAGAAAGTAAAACTAGTGAACGAGTACATCTTATCAAAACTGTATTACATAGCGTCCATTTTGCCAGTACCAGCACCAATAGCCAAAGTTCTGTCTATCAGCGATTTCGTATGCCGTGGAAACATTTTCAAGATAATTTAAGGCATACTAACATTACTCTTTGAAGATGATGGGATCGGATAAAAATATAATGCAACGCATTACTAGTACACGGAGACCTCAGAAGATCAAAATTCGACCCTACCAGTCACGCAAGCATACTTCTACAAGCTGTTCAAGGATAAAGCCAAGTAGTACCTGTTAGTATTGGCAGAAACATTCAAAGCTTGGCTTCCTCAGGACGGCTACGTAACGCAGGAAGACAAAATGTGCAGTGCAAAGAAATGGTACCACCATATTAAGAAACGTTCACTTCCTAACAGAATGGACGCTAAATAACCTCATGTCACTGGTCTTAGCTGTGGAAGAACATTTATAGCAAACAGCTTACGTCTGGTTTTAGAACAGAATGGTATAAAGTCGTCACTCAAATAATTTCAATGTGTACAAAGTTATACTCTATCCATCCTGCGGATTCACCGAACTGTGAAAAGTGTAATGAAGCGGATACTCTTATACACCGGTTCACATGCCACCACGCACACGGAATCTGGGAATGGAGCCAGGAAAAATTTGCATCACTACTGCGTGCTTCACCGCAGTATGTCGGAATCAAGAATCGCATAAGATACAAGAGCTTCGTGTGACACCAAACTAAAAGCGATAACTCGGTCAGAAAAACAATATGGTAATCTGGCTATTGGGTCAATTCGTACACTACGTGATAACACGAGAAATGCCGAATTGAATGAACAACTGACAACATTACACCATAACTGCGGAACAAACTAAATTATCGAAACAATTTTGCAAATTACACAGGAGCATGGTATCCCATCATCTGAGATATCTGAGATATTAAGACCAGTGCATAGATCGCCGAATCGGAGATTTCGCGCATAAGTTTACCGTCACAGTGGGCTCTATTCATTTTGTCCGCTTTTCACCGTACACCACGTAAGGGATTGTGAGGCCTTGGAATATTCCACGATCTCCTACGACAAATTCCGCATTTTCCAATCGAAGTTGTCCAAGAAATAATAGTTGCATCACTTATTGAACGGCCGTCGTAGTTGCCTTACTGTGCTAAACCTGTAACAGAATAGTATACCTCCTAATGAGCAGATTACGACGGCATTTCAGATTTTTAAATTCTGTCCGTGACGATACGAAAAATTGAAAATAAATTTGCCTTTGGTCCTGGAAGCCGTTAGACATGTAACCTGTAATTGGGACCGGGTTACCGTACCCTCTGCCAGTCGGTTAGCAATTTCGCGTTGTGACTCTTCAAGCTTTCCCCGCGGATGTCTTGTAAATAGTCTTCACGGGTTTACCGCCGGATCACGTTATGCAAATTCCACAATATTTCCTCGGAGCAACTGTCCGACATCTTCATGTGGTTCAACCTTGCTGGTGGCTAGGTACGACTGACGGTATCCGCACGTCGACGCCCCGCGAGAGCCGCTCTGCGTTTTTCGGCAGAGGGAGTTTGAAATGAATATGGCAGATCATTGCGCATGCGCGATTTCCGCGGCTGCGCATTCTTCGCGTGCGTTTTCGATAAACGGGGCGTCGAAGTGCGGATACCTTCAGTCGTACCTAGCCAACAGCAAGGTTGAACCACCTGAAGATGTCGGACAGTTGCTCCGAGGAAATATTGTGGAATTTGCACAACGCGATCCGGCGGCAAACTCGTGAAGACTATATACGACATCGACGTTATTCAGCGCTATTGCTCGAGGCTGTCGTTTGTTGCGGGGCCGTTGCAGACGGTGATGAACGCGAAGCCGGTGGAGGACTTCGGTAACCACCCGGCGGACCCGAACATGACGCGCGCCGGCCAGCTGCTGCAGCGCGCGCGGGCCGGCGCCTGCGACCTGGGCGCCGCGCTGGACGGCGACGGCGACCGCTGCCTGCTCGTGGGCCGCGGCGGGCTCTTCGTGCCGCCCGCCGACTCGCTGGCCGTGCTGGCCGCGCACCTCTGCTGCATCCCCTACTTCTACAGCCGCACCACGCCCGGCTTCGCCAGGAGCATGCCCACCGCCGCTGCTATCGACCGCGTCGCCAAGGAGCTCGGCCTCGAGTGCTACGAGGTGCGTCTCTCATCTGAAATGTCATTTTAACGCTAGTACCGCAGGAAGCGGTCAAATGTTTTGAAATTTCGCCTGTCCATAACGTCTATATTTTAACACATTTTTATCAGATCGCTCTCTTCTCTGTTTTTCTCGGTGCAAATTTTACAATTGATTTTTACACTACTAGCCATTAAAATTGCTACACCAAGAAGAAATGCAGATGACAAACGTGTATTCACTGGACAAATATATTATACTAGCACTGACATGTGATTACGTTTTCACGCAATGTGGGTGCATAGATCCTGAAAAATCAGTACCCAGAACAACCTCCTCTGGCCGTAATAACGGCTTTGATACGCCTGGGCATTGAGTCAAACAGAGTTTGGATGGCGTGTACAGGTACAGCTGCAAATGCAGCTTCAACACGATACCACAGTTCATCGAGAGTAGTGACTGGCGTATTATGACGAACCAGTTGCTCGGCCACCATTGACCAGACGTATTCAGTTGGTGAGAGATCTGGACTATGTGCTCGCCAGGGCGGCAGTCGAACATTTTCTGTATCCAGAAAGGCCCGTACAGGACCTGCAACATGAGGTCGTGCATTATCCTGCTGAAATGTAGGGTTTCGCAGGGATCGAATGAAGGGTAGAGCCACGGGTCGTAACACATTTGAAATGTAACGTCCACTGTTCAAAGTGCCGTCAATGCGAACAAGAGGTGACCGAGACGTGTAACCAATGGCACCCCATACCATCACGCCGGGTGATAACGATAGTATGGCGATGACGAATACACACTTCCAATGTGCGTTCACCGCGATGTCGCCAATCACGGATGCGACCATCATGATGCTGTAAACAGAACCTGGATTCATCCGAAAAATTGACGCTTTGTCATTCGTGCACCCAGATTCGTCGTTGAGTACACCATCGCAGGCGCTCCTGTCTGTGATGCAGCGTCAAGGGTAACCGCAGCCATGGTCTCCGAGCTGATAGTCCATGCTGCTGCAAAAGTCGTCGAACTGTTCGTGCAGATGGTTGTTGTCTTGCAAACGTCCCCATCTGTTGACTCAGGGATCGACACGTGGCTGCACGATCCGTTACAGCCATGCGGATAAGATGCCTGTCGTCTCGACTGCTAGTGATACGAGGCCGTTGGGATCCAGCACGGCGTTCCGTATTACCTTCCTGAACCTACGGATTCCATACTCTGCTAACAGTCATTGGACCTCGACCAACGCGAGCAGCAATGTCGCGATACGATAAACCGCAATCGCGATAGGCTACAATCCGACCTTTATCAAAGTAGGAAACATGATGGTACGCATCTCTCCTCCTTCATCACAACAACGTTTCACCAGGCAACGCCGTTCAACTGCTGTTTTTGTATGAGAAATCGGTTGGAAACTTTCCTCATGTCAGCACACTGTAGTGTCGCCACCGGCGCCAACCTTGTGTGAATCCTTTGAAAAGCTAATCATTTGCATATCACATTATCTTCTTCCTGTCGGTTACATTTCGCGTCTGTAGCACGTCATCTTAGTGGTGTAGCAATTTTAATGGCCAGTAGTTTAACTAACTTCCCGATGAGCTAGAGAACGTTGCTCAGAATTGGATGACAATGCATTATTACATGAATGCTTGGCGTCTGTTCTTTTGTACATATCCGAAAGAACGTACACCACGCATTCATATCACTGAGTCACCTCGATGGGCTCTGAATCCACAACCTTCAGTGCAAATGCACGATCACGTTCGACCTCTTGTGGGAATCTCAAACTATCGAGCAAGAGGTATGTGGATCGGGACTACGGATATGTGGCGCTAGGGGGAATGTGGGTCAGCCGAGGGGTTACTGAGATGGTGCATGTAACTGCCATAAATACTATGTCCCAGTGGCGCAGTGGTTAGGGAAACTACCTAGTAAGCAGGAGGCCCACGTTCGAATCCCGATCCAGCACACAATTTTACTCAATGCCGCTTACTATGCCTAAAGGCCCAAAGCAGCTGACATGATGAATACCTTCCCTTTCCTTTCCTTTCTCCTCCCCTCCACCTTCAATTTGCACAAAATGCGGTAAACTCGCTTTCTTGTGTCGTATGTGGCGGAGAGTACTTTGTGTACCACTGCCGTTTCCTCCTTCTCCTGTTCCAATCACGAATGTTTCGTGGTAATAACGTTTTCTGGTATGCATCTGCATGTTTCTGTCCAACTTTTGTTTAAAAAATGGTTCAAATGGCTCTGAGCACTATGGGACTTAGCATCTGAGGTCATCAGTCCCCTAGACTTAGAACTACTTAAACCTAACCAACCTAAGGACATCACACACGTCCATGCCCGAGGCAGGATTCGAGCCTGCGACCGTAGCAGCCGCGTGGTTCCGGACTGAAGCGGCTAGAACCGCTCGGTCACCGCGGCCGGCCTAATTTTTGGATTCACTATCTTTTTGCGATATGACATAGGAGGAAGGAATATGATCCACCTGCCCCTACCACGGGATTTTATGCAGCCCGCAATGCCTTTAAGAACCATTTGCGAGATTTTCATATTCTCTCGCCCACTGCGTGCAAATTATTATGCTGGAAAATTAGCAGGACATTTTTGTTGGAAATTTAACGTACTTAAATTTTGTTCAGGGATACGTTATTGCTAGAGGTCACGGTTTTCGAGTTATTCAAGATAAATGCATTTAAAGGTCGCATTTCTATCTTTTTCTTCCATAATTCGAAAACTATGGCCTCTAGTAGAAAAGCATCCTGGTATAAAATCTAGCTACATTAAACACGCTGTTTTTTTTTTTTTTTTTTTTAAAGGTCTGACGATACACACATAGCAAGCGAGAGAATATGAAAATCTTGTGCATGGTATTTGGAGGTGCTACGGGTTGCATAAAACCCAGCCGTATCAGCAGCTGAATCACGCTGTATAGGTTGACTCAGGTGAAGAGAAACCGAAATAAACCAGAAATTTACTGCATGCATCTGTTCTAATCTCGTCAAAATGTTTGAAATCGACTGAAAAATTTCACATGCAGAAGACTAAAAAGCAGAACATAGTTTTTTCAATAAAAAATTTTTAATGTAACACTTTTTCTAACTGTCTGAAAGGTATGAAATAATTTCTCCTACTCGCATACTGATCCCCAGCCTCATATCGATAATCCTGAAAATTTGTGCTCGTGAATTTTTGATTGCTATGACAATTCTAGTAAAATTTAAAACAAAAATGTGGCGCCAGTTGCAATAGATAATAGTAGGGAGTGTAGAGAGTAGCGGTCGTTGAGAACAAATTACACATGAGTTCCTCTCATTTACAGTGAAATTAAACTTTTAGTGACTTACGTGGTCCACTCATGCATCAGTTATCTATTGGCTGCGCCCCACGTTTCTCGTGTTAAATTTTCATGTATTGTGATAGTAACTAAAAATTCACAAGTGCAGATTTTCAGGTCTATCTGTGTGCGGTTAGGAATCAGTATGAAGCATTTTATACTCTTTAGTCTGTTTTAGAAACGTGTAATATTAAAAAGGTTATCATTTAAATAATGATTTTTTTCGTAAACCGTTGAAGTTTTATGTCTTTGATTTCTTTCCAAACAAGACTGCACAGCAGAAAGTATCTAGTTGTTGCTATGGTCACTACTTATATATCTAGAACTGTCCACATTCGTAGCTCAGAGGTGAGCGTCTCTGTCTGCTAAGCGCTAAGTGGAGCACTCTGGTTCGATTTCCGGTACTGCCAGGGAATTTTCCTTGCTAGGACTGGCACATGTGCACTCATCCTCATGATGACAATTGAAGCGATACTCGACCGATTAGCGGCGGCTCCAAGGTCAAGAAAGCCGACACTGTAGGGACAGCAGTGTGCTGACTCCCTGCTCCTCCATACTGCATCCATTGGCAAAGGAGGTAGGGAGGACTGTCGGTACCGATTGGCCCATCAGGGATAGGACACGGAGCTTTGGCATTGATTGGACATAATTAGGGTCACAGCAGCAGTCATTTTGACCAATTACGAGGGCTGTTTGGAAAGCAAGTTCTGATTGGTTGTAAAATGCAAACAACACTGCAAATAAAAATTGTTTTATTTGACACAGTTACAACTTCCAGCTACTCCTCTACATAGTCACCGCTCCGACTTAGACGTTTGTTGTAGCAACTTTCCAATACCCTCGTCATAGAAGGCAGCCGCTTGCGCTTTCTATCACTTCTCTACATCGGTCTGCAGTTCGTCTTCTGTGCCAGAATGTTGTCTTCATAGCTGTCGGTTCATGTGTGCAGAGATGAACATCAGAGACAGCCAAGTTCGGGCTGCATGGTGGGTAATCAAACACTTTCCATCGGAAACGCTGCAGGGGCTTCCTCATTGCCCCAGCAATGTGCGGCCGAAAATTGTCGTGAAGGCGGAAATGCATGACAGTTACGTTATGTGGGCTGTATGTCATCAGGCGAAAACTCTCAGCGGGCACCCATGTGTGGCTGGAGACATTATTGTACTAGGCATCTTTATGTGCTCACTGCGTTCTCAGAACTGAAAAGAGCGACGTAACGCGATCGACAGGCATACTAGAGACACTGCCCAATCACCTCTGTGCCGAGCTTCATCGGATTTTCACCGCGTTTCCATTTAGTGATCTATCGGACCTCACTTTGCCAATTGCCCTCTGTAGCCACCTATGTTGCTCGAGAGCACAAAAATGCTACGTTGCGTTGCCTGTCAGTTCAAAAATGGTTCAAATGGCTCTGAGCACTATGCGACTTAACTTCTGAGGTCATCAGTCGCCTAGAACTTAGAACTAATTAAACCTAACTAACCTAAGGACATCACACACAACCATGCCCGAGGCAGGATTCGAACCTGCGACCGTAGCGGTCGCTCGGCTCCAGACTGTAGCGCCTAGAATCGCACGGCCACTCCGGCCGGCGCCTGTCAGTACAATGGATGCTAAGGCTTATGATGTTTATTGCTTCGCAATCTACTTAAAGTGTCAAGTTTTGTGTCAAGTCGTGATACAGACAGGGTGATTCAGTTGGGCTGTTCATCTCAAATATTTCCGGAACCACTTAACACATTGTAATTATGTTTCACTCAAATAAATTATTAAAAAGTCCTCAGTAAACGATGTATACTCTCTCTTCATATCTACATTAATTACAGAAACAGAGGAAAGTGGGGTAATGTTACAAGGCTGGAAAAAGTGGAAACTGCATAATTTTTGGTCTGAACGGTGCTAGTGACTGCGTAGAATTGGTAAAACAAGTTCTAATATACACCGTCAGTGTTGTCAGTGAGTCTGAAAAAGCAAGCTTCTTTCGTTAACTTTTCTGATTTTCAGTCTTCTGATGCGAAGTAAGCCATTAATTTCGTACCTAACTTACAGTTGTAATATTTCCTTTAACAATATCAACCTTTAAACAACGCCTTTTGACTTACAAACGTACTTAGTTGTAGTTTATTTCGGGTGATAGTTCCACTTACGAACCACTAATGCCGATATGGCGTTTGACAGGGAGAAGTGAGCACACTATTAGTCGAGAAAAGTGGCCAACGTGTTTACCACAATAAGACTTATTTACTTCCACATACCAAGCATAATACTAAACACTAGACTGACTTCTAAACCATTTTATAGGCGAAGCTATCATCCGTCATTCTATCCCTTTGTGACGATCTTGAATTGATAGATTTATTTTATTTAAAACCGTCTTTGTACTGTTATGTTCAGCCTAATACAAAAATCCGTTTGAAAACATTCTGCTCAAGCTGTAGGTATTGTTTCGAATACTGGAGCATCTAGATGCTTAGAAAATATATCTGTGAATCAGAACAACAAACATGGGATCCTGTCGCGATGCCTCTGGCCACATTACCCTCTTTAAGTGGGGAAAAGGAGTCACTATGTAAGCCTTCAGGAAAGTGCATACTTTATTTTCCACTAGAAAATATTTGGTGTGATATTTTATAATACATAGACACCAAACGTGTTAGCGGCAAGCTTCTACCAATATCCATGGTTTCATGACAGTTTCCCTTATGGAGTCCACTTCATCCTAGCTTCCCCTATCTGTCTCATCTTCGCTTTTTCTAATGCAACTCTAGTAATTTCTGTTGCTTGTGTCATGGTTTTCGGACAGCCGGTGGGGAGCAGGCGATGGCGTGATGAACCATCCCTGTTTCTTCTTCTCTTACTATCTAATCTATTCATCAAGAATCAGCAACATTAATGGGCATGGGTCTCTTTGAAGTAAAATATTCCGGAGGTAAACTAGATTCCCATTCGGATCTCCGGGCGGGACCTTCTTCGAAGAGATTCAGGCTGAAAGGAACTTTCAGGTTGGGAACATGGAACGTTAAAAGTTTGAACAGGCCAGGAACATTCCAGACATTATTAGACGAATTAGATAGATACGCTGTAGACATTGCAGCTATTCAAGAAACTCGGTGGCAGGGGGAGGTTAGCATAAAGAGGGGTAACTATACATTTTTCTATGGAGGTGCAGAAGCTCACAGTTTCGGAACAGGTTTCGCAGTACAGAGAAAAATGCTGCACACAATCAGAGATATAAGGTTCATTAGTGACCGACTATCAGTTATAGTGTTGTCCGGCAGGTGGAATAGACTTGTAGTAATTAATGTACACGCACCAACTGAGGACACTGAAGAGGTTGTTAAAGACGGCTTTTATGAAGAACTAGATCAACTGTGGGATGAGTTTTCCTCCTATGATACAAAATTAATCATAGGTGATTTTAATGCGAAGATAGAGAAGGAGGAAGCATTCCGGCCTACAATTGGGAGAGAAAGTTTGCATAACATTTCGAATGATAATGGCATAAGGGTGGTTAATTTTGCTGTTTCAAAAGACATGATTGTTGAGAGCACATATTTCAAAAGGAAGGACATTCATAAAGCAACTTGGGTCTCTCCGGATGGACACACCCGAAACCAAATTGATCATGTTCTTGTAGATCGGAGATGGCACACTAGTATAGAAAATGTTAGGACTTTCAGGGGAGCAGACTGCGATTCTGATCATTTTATTGTAGTTGTCAAAGTTCACCAACGGCTATCTACAGCAACATCAATGTGTCACAATGCAGAACTTGTTAGGTTCGACACTGACAAGCTAAATGATGAAAGCTTTAGAAGAAGATACATGATAGAAATTTCAAATAGGTTTGATACTCTCAGGGCACACGAAGATCAAGACGAGGATGTAAATAAACAGTGGATCACTGTGAGGAATAATATCAAAGAGGCAACGAAAGTCACAATAGGTACAATTAAGAAGAATAGGAGGAAACCGTGGTTTGATGAGGAATACAAGAAATTGGTAGAGGAAAGGAGAAAAGCGCGATTAGATTGGGATAGAATGGGAGACAGAAAACGAGAGGAGTTCTTGAACTTGAGAAGGGAAGTTGGTCGTAGGCTACGGGCAAAGAAGAGGGATTATTTGAAAAATCAAATTACAAAAATGAAAACAAACAGTAAAACAAAAAACATTAGGGAACTTAACCTAGACGTAAATGGGTATATGAAGGGCTTCAAGGCTAGGACAAATGCACTTCGAGGGGATGCTGGGGGAATACTGAAAGACCCCAGTGCTATATTAAGTAAATGGAGGGCGTATTTTAAGCATCTATTAAATGTACACCCTGGCCCGCATCTCGTGGTCGTGCGGTAGCGTTCTCGCTTCCCACGCCCGGGTTCCCGGGTTCGATTCCCGGCGGGGTCAGGGATTTTCTCTGCCTCGTGATGGCTGGGTGTTGTGTGCTGTCCTTAGGTTAGTTAGGTTTAAGTAGTTCTAAGTTCTAGGGGACTTATGACCACAGCAGTTGAGTCCCATAGTGCTCAGAGCCATTTTTTGAAATGTACACCAGGAAGCAGGAAATGAGCAGGCGTACGAAATACATACAGCAGAGCCCCAGATACCTGAGCCAACGTTAAAGGAAGTAAGAGATGCAATCAACAAATTGCAAAACCATAAAGCACCAGGATCAGATTGCATAACTGCAGAATTAGTTAAAAATGGGTCGACAGAAATTGGTGGGAGTAATTCACAAAGTAATAACTAAAGTATGGAACTCAGAGATGATACCTGAAGAGTGGCAGGAGTCGATTCTGATCCCTGTTTTTAAGAAAGGTGACAAAATGGATTGTAGAACTATAGAAGGATATCGCTATTACCAGTATGTTCCAAAATTTTCTCGAATATTCTACTAAGCAGGCTTGCACCATATGCAGATGAAATTGTGGGGGATTACCAAGCCGGCTTTCGGAGGAACAGATCAACTATAGACCAAATATTCACCCTGCGTCAAATTTTGGAAAAGAAATGGGAATACAATAAACCAGTTCATAATCTTTTCATAGATTTTACAAAATCATATGATTCAGTATTGCAGCCAAAATTGTTGTTGTTGTTGTTGTGGTCTTCAGTCCTGAGACTGGTTTGATGCAGCTCTCCATGCTACTCTATCCTGTGCAAGCTCCTTCATCTCCCAGTACCTACTGCAACCTACATCCTTCTGAATCTGCTTAGTGTATTCATCTCTTGGTCTCCCTCTACGATTTTTACCCTCCACGCTGCCCTCCAATGCTAAATTTGTGATCCCTTGATGCCTCAAAACATGTCCTACCAACCGATCCCTTCTTCTAGTCAAGTTGTGCCACAAACTTCTCTTCTCTCCAATTCTATTCAATACCTCCTCATTAGTTATGTGATCTACCCACCTTATCTTCAGCATTCTTCTGTAGCACCACATTTCGAAAGCTTCTATTCTCTTCTTGTCCAAACTGGTTATCGTCCATGTTTCACTTCCATACATGGCTACACTCCATACAAATACCTTCAGAAACGACTTCCTGACACTTAAATCTATACTCGATGTTAACAAATTTCTCTTCTTCAGAAACGATTTCCTTGCCATTGCCAGTCTACATTTTATATCCTCACTACTTCGACCATCATCAGTTATTTTACTCCCTAAATAGCAAAACTCCTTTACTACTTTAAGTGTCTCATTTCCTAATCTAATCCCCTCAGCATCACCCGATTTAATTCGACTACATTCCATTATCCTCGTTTTGCTTTTGTTGATGTTCATCTTATATCCTCCTTTCAAGACACTGTCCATTCCGTTCAACTGCTCTTCCAAGTCCTTTGCTGTCTCTGACAAAATTACAATGTCATCGGCGAACCTCAAAGTTTTTACTTCTTCTCCATGAATTTTAATACCTACTCCGAATTTTTCTTTTGTTTCCTTTACTGCTTGCTCAATATACAGATTGAATAACATCGGGGATAGGCTACAACCCTGTCTTACTCCCTTCCCAACCGCTGCTTCCCTTTCATGTCCCTCGACTCTTATAACTGCCATCTGGTTTCTGTACAAATTGTAAATAGCCTTTCGCTCCCTGTATTTTACCCCTGCCACCTTTAGAATTTGAAAGAGAGTATTCCAGTTAACGTTGTCAAAAGCTTTCTCTAAGTCTACAAATGCTAGAAACGTAGGTTTGCCTTTTCTTAATCTTTCTTCTAAGATAAGTCGTAAGGTTAGTATTGCCTCACGTGTTCCAACATTTCTACGGAATCCAAACTGATCTTCCCCGAGGTCCGCTTCTACCAGTTTTTCCATTCGTCTGTAAAGAATTCGCGTTAGTATTTTGCAGCTGTGACTTATTAAACTGATAGTTCGGTAATTTTCACATCTGTCAACACCTGCTTTCTTTGGGATTGGAATTATTATATTCTTCTTGAAGTCTGTGGGTATTTCGCCTGTCTCATACATCTTGCTCACCAGATGGTAGAGTTTTGTCATGACTGGCTCTCCCAAGGCCATCAGTAGTTCTAATGGAATGTTGTCTACTCCCGGGGCCTTGTTTCGACTCAGGTCTTTCAGTGGTCTGTCAAACTCTTCACGCAGTATCTTATCTCCCATTTCATCTTCATCTACATCCTCTTCCATTTCCATAATACTGTCCTCAAGTACATCGCCCTTGTATAAATCCTCTATATACTCCTTCCACCTTTCTGCCTTGCCTTCTTTGCTTAGAACTGGGTTGCCATCTGAGCTCTTGATATTCATACAAGTGGTTCTCTTCTCTCCAAAGGTCTCTTTAATTTTCCTGTAGGCAGTATCTATCTTACCCCTAGTGAGACAAGCCTCTACATCCTTACATTTGTCCTCTAGCCATCCCTGCTTAGCCATTTTGCACTTTCTGTCGATCTCATTTTTGAGACGTTTGTATTCCCTTTTCCCTGCTTCATTTACTGCATTTTTATATTTCCTCCTTTCATCAATTAAATTCAATATTTCTTCTGTTACCCAAGGATTTCTATTAGCCCTCGTCTTTTTACCTACTTGATCCTCTGCTGCCTTCACTACTTCATCCCTCAGAGCTACCCATTCTTCTTCTACTGTATTTCTTTCCCCCATTCCTGTCAATTGTTCCCTTATGCCCTCCCTGAAACTCTCTACAACCTCTGGTTCTTTCAGTTTATCCAGGTCCCATCTCCTTAAATTCCCACCTTTTTGCAGTTTCTTCAGTTTCAATCTGCAGTTCATAACCAATAGATTGTGGTCAGAATCCACATCTGCCCCTGGAAATGTCTTACAATTTAAAACCTGGTTCCTAAGTCTCTGTCTTACCATTATATAATCTATCTGATACCTATTAGTATCTCCAGGATTCTTCCATGTATACAACCTTCTTTTATGATTCTTGAACCAAGTGTTAGCTATGATTAAGTTATGCTCTGTGCAAAATTCTACAAGGCGGCTTCCTCTTTCATTTCTTCCCCCCAATCCATATTCACCTACTATGTTTCCTTCTCTCCCTTTTCCTACTGACGAATTCCAGTCACCCATGACTATTAAATTTTCGTCTCCCTTCACTACCTGAATAATTTCTTTTATCTCGTCATACATTTCATCAATTTCTTCATCATCTGCAGAGCTAGTTGGCATATAAACTTGTACTACTGTAGTAGGCATGGGCTTTGTGTCTATCTTGGCCACAATAATGCGTTCACTATGCTGTTTGTAGTAGCTAACCCGCACTCCTACTTTTTTATTCATTATTAAACCTACTCCTGCGTTACCCCTATTTGATTTTGTATTTATAACCCTGTAATCACCTGACCAAAAGTCTTGTTCCTCCTGCCACCGAACTTCACTAATTCCCACTATATCTAACTTTAACCTATCCATTTCCCTTTTTAAATTTTCTAACCTACCTGCCCGATTAAGGGATCTGACATTCCACGCTCCGATCCGTAGAACGCCAGTTTTCTTTCTCCTGATAACGACATCCTCTTGAGTAGTCCCCGCCCGGAGATCCGAATGGGGGACTATTTTACCTCCGGAATATTTTACCCAAGAGGACGCCATCATCATTTAATCATACAGTAAAGCTGCATGTCCTCGGGAAAAATTACGGCTGTAGTTTCCCCTTGCTTTCAGCCGTTCGCAGTACCAGCACAGCAAGGCCGTTTTGGTTAATGTTACAAGGCCAGATCAGTCAAACATCCAGACTGTTGCCCCTGCAACTACTGAAAAGGCTGCTGCCCCTCTTCAGGAACCACATGTTTGTCTGGCCTCTCAACAGATACCCCTCCGCTGTGGTTGCACCTACGGTACGGCCACCTGTATCGCTGAGGCACGCAAGCCTCCCCACCAACGGCAAGGTCCATGGCTCATGGGGGAAGGCCAAAATTGTACAGAATTCTTTTGGAACTTGGAATACCAAAGAAGTATGTTAGACTTATAGAAGCGAGCTTGAAAAACACAAAAGGTAGAGTACGCGTGGGGAAATTGGAGTCAGAAGAATTTGTAATAAAGAACGGACTTAAGCAGGGAGATGCCCTGTCTCCGCTACTTTTTAATTTAGTCCTAGAATATATTGTACGAATGGCAGCAGATAATTCAGAGGGTGTGGAGTTAAATGGAAATATTAAGATATTAGGGTATGCAGATGATCTAAACACCATTAGCGATAGGAAAGAATCTGTAACAGCAAATGCGAATGCGTTAATCAAGGCTAGTGAAGATGTAGGTCTAAGGATAAGTGAAGACAAAACTAAATACCTGGTTACTATTAGAATGCCAACAGCAGTAGATCAAGAAATGTTAAGAGTTGGAGACATGCAGTTTGAAAAAGTGAACACATTTAAGAATCTAGGCGTGGACATGACTTCGGGAAATGAGATTGAATCCGAACTGAAGAAGAGATTACGGACGGGAAATGCGTGCTACTTCTCACTGAATAGATTACTTTCATTACGGATATTGTCTAGGAATTTAAAGATTAGAATATACGAAACTATTATTCTACCAGTTATGCTGTATGGGTGTGAGACTTGGTCTCTCACTGTGCAAAATGAAAAGCCGTTTAGAGTATTTGAAAACAAAATTTTGAGGAAAATTTTCGGAGCAAAAAGGGATGACATTAGCGGAGAGTGGCGAAAACTGCATAACGAAGAGATTCACGAACTCTATTCAAGTCCTGACATAATCAGTATTATTAAATCACGTAGGCTGCGATGGGCGGGTCATGTAGCTCGAATGGATGAGGGCAGGGCAGCGCGCAGAGTACTGGTAGGGCACCTAGAAGGAAAACGTCCTGTGGGGAGACCGAGGCGTAGATGGGAGGACAATGTGATGGCTGATTTGAGGAGCCTAGGTATTGAAGGTGAATGGAAGGAAATAGCCCAAGACAGAGGCAGATGGCGAAAATATGTTGCTGCGGTAATGGACTCTCGAGTCCGGTATGACCAATGAGTAAGTAAGTAATGTGTCATGGTTCTAAAAGAAACAAAACCCGATTACTACTTTCGGAGTCATTACAATATTCAGAACTTAGGTGACACCTAAGTTAGAATGATCAGTCAAAATCGCAATAAATTCGTTTATTAGCCGGTTTCGCCTTATGTAAAAGCCATCTTCAAAATGTTTGGCCCCCTATGACTGGTGCTGGCGGTTCCTCGGTTGTCTCGTGATACCACGATCGTACACTGAGTCATTGTACGATCATGGTATCACGAGACAACCGAGGACTCCCACCACCAGCCATAGGGCCCCAAAAATGTTGAAGATGGCTTTTACATAAGCCAAAACCGGTTAATAAGCGAATGCTGTTGCGATCTTGACTGTTCATTGTAGCTTAAATATAGCATCAGGTTGCTGTTTCTCCATTGAATTTGTTGTCTAAATTTATTAGGTGTCATCTGATCTGAACATGAAGCCACTTACTGTCTGAATGGGAAGTCGATGCTGTTATATGGGATTGTTGCGTCAGGTGCGTGGAGTGTGCTAGGCTGACGAATCTAAGGGAATCTGCTTACGAAAGCATAATGCTGGAGAAATATTTAATTTACAATTGATACTTAGTACACTTGGCTGTGTGTAGCTGGATCGACAAACCAAGGAATTTTCTTGATTACTACTACAGTTTAGTATGTTTGTTTTTATCACGCTTCCACTTCCTACTTCCCGTTGACACTTAACTCGCGTTTATAATCTCGATATTCAATTCAGAGTTAATGTGTTTCAAAACACACTACATGAAAACTGCCTTAGGTAAGAAAGATACAAATCCAAATACCATCTCACCAAGCTTATTGATCCATAATACGCACCGTGATATAATTACTCTAAGGGGAAGGTGTGTTACCACAAGTAGACGAATCAACCGCTCCTTATTGTCGCATCGAATTATGCTGAGGTGGCAAAAATGATGAGATACCACCTAATATCGTGTCGGACCTCCTTTTGCTCGGCGTAGTGCAGCAACTCGACATGACATGGTCTCAACAAGTCGTTGGTGGTCACTGCAGAAATATTGAGCCATGCTGTCTCTATAGCCGTCCACAACTGTTTAGGTATTGCCAATGCGGGAGTTTGTGCACGAACTGACTTTCCGAGTATCCCCTTAAACTTTCAAGGGGGTCATGTCGGGCGACCTTGGTGACCAAATCATTCGCTCGAATTGTCCAAAATGTTTTCCAAACCAGTAGCGAATAATTGTGGCCCAGTGGCATGGCGCATTGTCATCCATAAAAATTCCATCATTGTTTGGGAACATGAAATCCATGAATGGCTGCAAATGGTCTCCAAATAGTGGAACATAACCACTTCCAGTCAATGATCGGTTCAGCTCAACCAGTGGACCAAGTCCACTCCATATAAGCACTTCCCAGACTATTATGGAGCCACCACCAGCTTGCACAGTGTCTTGTTGACAACTATGGTCTATGGCTTAGTGGCGCCTGCGCCACACTCGAACCCTACTACCAGCTCTCACGAACTGAAATCGAGACTCGTCTCACCAGACCACGATTTTCCAGTCGTCTAGGGCCAACCAATATGGTGGCGAGGTCACGTGAGGCACTGCAAGCGATGTCGCATTGTTAGTAAAGACTTTCGCTTCAGTCGTTTGCTGCCATAGCCCATTAACGCCAAATTTCACCGCACTTTCCAAGCGGATATGTTCGTCGTACGTTCCACACTGATTTCTGCGGTTATTTCACGTAGTGTTGCTTGTCTGCTAGAACTGACAACTCTACGCAAACGCCGCTGCTCTCGGTCGTTTAGTGAAGGCCGTCGGCCATTGCGTTGTCTGTGGTGAGAGGTAATGTATCGGTTTTGGTATTCTCAGCATTCTCTCGACACTGTGGGTCTCGGAATATTGAATTCCCCAACGGTGCAGAATGTCCCATGCGTATAGCTCCAACTCGCATTCCCGTTCAAAGTCTGTTAATTCCCATCGTGCAGCCATAGTCACGTCGACACGTTTTCACAAGAATCACCCGAGTCCAAATGACAGCCCCACTAATGCACCGCCGTTTATACCCTGTATACGCGATACTACCGTCATCTCTATATGTGCATTTCGCTATTTCGTGAATATAATACCATTTGAGTATGATCTTAGTATTCAATACAGGGTTATTCAGAAGTACCTCAGGGATTTGAAAAGAAACTGCATGAAAACTGCAAGTGAACAGGAAAATGACATACATCAGTGGATACAGCTTGTCTCCAAATTTGAATTCATAATACGCGCCTTGGATTAGTTGCACCAAGGGGCAGGTGTGTCAGAACATGTGCGGAATCAACTGCTCCGTATTTTGTTATCAAATTAGTTCATGCCCACAGGTGGGCAACCCAGTGAACAGATTTCCAAAGTGATCTGCTGTCACGCCTTCCCAGACATTCGTATTAGCGACTTCTACACCTACATCTACATAGATACTCTGCAGTCCACCTTACGACCTACGGTGGAATATACCCCGTACCACTACTAGTCACTTCCTTTCCTTTTCCACTCGCAAAAAGAACGAAAGAAAAACTACGGTCTATATGCCTCCGTTTGAGCCCTAGTTTCTCGTATCTTATCTTCGTAGTCCTTACGCGCAGTGTATGTTGGAGGCAACAGAATCGTTCTGCAGTCAGCTCCAAATGCCAACTGTGTTCCTCGAAAAGAATGTTGCCTTCCCTCCAGGTATTGCCATTTAAGTTCTCGAAGCATGTCCGTAGCTCTTCCGTGCTGTTCGATCCTACCAGTAACGAATCTAACAGCCCCCCCCTCCCCCCTCCCCCTCTCACTGAATTGCTTTAATCCGACCTGGTACGGATTCCAAACACTGAGCAATACTTAAAAATAGGTTGGACTAGTCTCCTACATGCGGTCTCCTTTACAGATAAAGCATACTTTTTTAGAATTCTCCCAATTTACTGATGTCGACCGTTCGCCTTTCCCAACACAATCCTCAAAATCTCGTTCCGCTTCATATAGCTTTGCAACGTTAAGCCCACATATTTAAACGACGTGACTATGTAAAACAAGACACTACTAATGTTATATCCGAACATTATAGGTTTGTTTCTCCCACTCATCCGCATTAATTTACATTTTTCTACATTTAGTTACCATTCATCACACCAGGTAGGAACTTTGTTTAAATCATCTTGTATCCACCTGCCGTCGACGCCAACATACTGGGTTCCATAACTTAAGACGTCTTTGAGCCACTCACATGTCTGTGAACCTATTTCATATGCTCGTACCTTCTTTAACAGCCTGCAATGGGGCACCGTGCCAAACACTTTCTAGAAATCTAGAAATACAGAATCTACCTGTTGCCCTTCATCCATAGTTCGCAGTATATAATGTGAGAAAAGGGCTAGCTGAGTTTCGTATGAGTGATGCTTTCTAAAACCATGCTGATTCATGGTCATAAGCTTCTCGGTCTCAAGAAAATTTATTATATTCGAACTGAGAATACGTTCAAGAATTCCGTAGCTTACCAATGTTAGCGATATTGGGCTGTAATTTTACGATCAGTCCTTTTTCCCTTCTAATACGCAGGAGTCACGTACACTTTTTTCCAGTCGCTTGGGACTTTGTGCTGGCGAGAGATTCGCGATAAAGCTATGTAATTGGCCAATGCCGCAGAGCAATCTTGTAAAAACCTAATTGGGGTTTCATCAGGACCTGGTGACTTACTTGTTTTCAACTCTTTCAGTTGTTTCTCTAAACCAGGGACTTTAATGAATTGCGTGCACATACTGATGTTTCTCAGGTCGGAAACGGTGCCCTTATTGAGCACCTCTAATTTGAGTTGAAACTTGGAGAAATGGTCTATCCTTTGATAAGTGTCTATTTTCCGTAAGTCTTGCAGTTTTTGCACAGTGGTCTTCTGAAACCTTAGAACTACGGTACTTGTGAATAATCTATGTAACTTTGTGTCCCTCGAGGTCCTCTCTACCCGCTCACATACCACGATTCCGTTCTCGACTCTCGGCTGTTATACTCCGTTCAACGTTAAGTTTAACAAGGAACTAAGCATTGTGCTAAATATTCCTCCGCGTTTGTTTTTACCTCGTTGGAGTCTCCTTCCTATGTGTTAAGTACAGTTGCGTACGCTTGTCAGTGGACGTTTGAGCTGCAAAATAAAGAGGGTGATTAATGTTTGACGTCCTGTTGGCGTTGAAGTCACTAGAGACAGAGCACAAGCTCAGATTATGGAAGAATTGGGAAGGAAATCGATCGCATCTATTGAAAGAAACCATCCCGGGATTTGCCTTAAGTGCTTCGTGGAAAAACTAAATAATGTGGCTAGATGCGGATATGGGCCGTGGTCCTCCTGAATGCGAGTGCAGTGTGCTAACCACTCCGCCATCTGGCTAAAACTTTGTGCTGTAGCGTCACACACCGCCTTATTGGCTGACGTGTTTAAGCGAGTAATCTAGGCTCAAAAAAAGCAATTTTCAAAAAAATCCCCAAAAAATTATTTGCGCATTTAGCTTTACTGACGTGAAGGTGTCAACACAAAATCATTATTGGGTGTAGTGTTATAGTGGAGTATGTATGTTGGTCCACGTGTGAATCTAAACATTCCACTCCTGCTTTATTCATTCGTTCCTAATCGTTAGTTTTCTGATTGTCGGATTTACTTTCACATGTATCTCTCATAATTCTGTCTCACCGAATGGCACTGTAAATTTCTCATACTTGTTAGGCATTGTTCAGTCCTTCAGCGGTACGTCTTAGAACTGTTAGTTGCTTGGATTATGTTGTATTACTGCCTGTTCAGACTACTTTCTGTAGCTGTTTTAGTGCGATTTCTGAGGTTATTGTTTCTCATTTAGAAAGGACAAAGCTCAGAGAAAACTTATAACATGAAAAAGGTTTGCATTCGTGGTTAAAGGCACAGTAATTTGCAGGTTAATACTAATAATCGTAACCACGTAACAAGTTCTTCGATGGAAAAAGTGAAAAATCTGTATCGGTCCTGTGGAATCAACATCAAATGGTGCAAATATAATTTGTAGCATACATTTAATATTTAAGGGAATAAAATATGACTGAATGGATTCGCTCAAAATGTTAATGTCATTCCATTCCAAAATTTGGAAGATATAGCCAAAGATTGGCTTTTTTGGAATAAGAATAGTTCAGATATAGACTTGTGATGCCGTGATTAGTTTTAATGATGGAATGAATGCCAGATTAAAAGTTATTGAGAAACTTCAGATACCTATGGATCCAAAAGTTATAAAAGTTTGAAGAATGAATACATGCAGAGAATAAACTCTTTCAATAAAGGAATGATGCTCTAAGGAGTCAAGGAAAGCAGGAAAGAGACTGAAACTACAAAATGAATCAAGAAAGCAAGGAGAGCAATGATTATAATATTCACGTGGGCAGTTTTAGTTCACAGAAATCATCCTAAGGAGCAGTAAACGTTTTTTCAAACTTCGAAACTGATTTTTTTCAGTTTGCATCTTTACAAAGTGGTTTCCCTGAAATGTTTTTGTCTAATGCAAGAATCATCTTATAATTTTCCGAGGTTACAATACTTGTGATGGTCTACAACATACACTAAATATACTGCTGAGGATTGAAAACTTATTAAGTTAAAAATTGTCAATTAATTTTAAAATGCTGCAATTATGGTTAGGAAACTGAATTTATTATAATAAATTTCCACAGGGAGTCACTTTATGATCCTAGTGAATGTTCTACGTACGTATTATAGCTATAAAATCCTATTTGATGAAATGGGAGATGTCTATTATTTACTGAGTTATCAAGGAAACAATGAAAGTTAACACTGTTGCGAGATTAACTGTTAATTGTTGACTAAGACTTTTGCAAACTAGTTGTTCATCGAAGTGACTGCCTTTCTTCGCACAATAAAATTGCATGGCATTATCTCTTATAATTTTTGGGTACAAAAATTGTAATATGTAATAATTATATCTATCCTGTAGCTGCAAAAGCTGCACTCGCTACCAGTGGGATCCGCACCAGAATAGGATTGGGTTGCAGTTGAAATATTAATGTAGCATGACAGACGAACAACAGATTCCTTGTATATGTGATCCGTTAAAACTATCTACAGCAGGCAAACAGCATAACTTCAGATTCCATTTAACACACTTTGTAGGGACATTGAAATAAAATCTGTAAAACTTCTTGTTACCTACACTAGCAATCAAGCAGAAAGCGAAATGTACAAGAAAGAACGAGCTGCAAACATACGATATTTCGTCCGCGTGAAGCTTGGTATAAGATAAAAGAATTTTGTCGATATTTCCAGACTGAATAGTTTACCTGTGTTATGTTTTTCTTTCCACGCACACACTCGGCACAGATCCTCTGGTAAACTCAGATGTTATTTTTTCAGTCTGCCGTTTCGGTGGCGTCGGATATATTTTTTTTCCAAAAATATCTCGAAAACATTATGTAAACTATGTTTCTCTTTGCACTTTCACGGCTTCCCGTACCTTTGTTTCGCTACAGAACACGAAGCAACTTCGCACATTTTCACAGCGCACACGAACAAGACCATATGAGCACGACTGGTCGGCCAGAGAAAGCGATTGTCCAATGACATTGAAAATACAACTACAAGTGTTAAACATTTAACACTATGCTGGGCAAGAACAGCGAAGACTTTCAATCCTTCAATGTGTATCATTGTGCCATTCATGCTAGAATAACGAAATAAGTGATATTTAGTAGGGCCTAGTTCCATTATCGCCACAACTCGAGTTCTCCCTATACTGCTCAGTAAAAATGTGTAATTTCAGTCTGATTCGAAATTTGGGACGATCAAAACCCTGCCGCTATGGGAATTGTTCTTCTCTCTTTCAAACAGAAGAAAAGGATGCAGAAAAAAATTGATATGAAGGCCTCCAGAAACTGGTCTACGGAAACTTGTTGAGAAAATTGAGGTTGAACAGGACAGTTATTATCAGATTTTTTAGATGTTGATGGTCCAACATTTGATACATTGCCGGAACTAGTTGCTCGTGTGTGTCCCAAAAGAACTTTTTAAAAAAGAAGAACAAAGTTCCTTGTAGCTGTAGGGTACCGCCCTCCCTATTTGTGAGCAACATCTCATAAAAACCATTATTAGTTTTTTTTTGTTTTTGTACTCGTCTGTCGTTATACCCTATAATTTCGAAAACGATTGTAAATTTCCATGCAGTCTAATATAGATGATCTTTCTTCTTGTTTTGAACTCATTTTGCTAGGTAAACATAACCACAAACACAAAGAAGTCGAAAGAATGAATTTCAATAAAGTACATACATCAGCGGCCGGCAAGGCCCCAGACGGCACAATATTGCTTTTCAGAGATGACTGCATCTATTCGCCTTTTGTACTACCAGAAATTTTTCATTTTACCGTTCAAGTTGTCCACTGACATATCACAAGATGTTATACATTTCTTAGTGATTGTTTATGGTATTGTTGGGATTGTTGCTTAGGTGTAGCAGGAATGGAAAAAATCGAAAAAAGTAAAAAGAGAATGTGAAAGTATGTCGAATTATTTACATCATAAGACCGGCTTGACGGCATTACTTACAGTTATTTGAATCCATGGCATCAATCCTACACAAATCACTTCGGAAAACAGTTATGGTAGCTGTAGTAAGACAGTAAAACCTATATTTTCCAAAGTGATTTGTGCAGGATTAATCACAAGTATTCAAATAACTTAAAGTAATCGCATTATGTCGACCTTATGATGTAAATAATTCCAAATGCTTCGCCACTTACCGTGCTAACTGGTTTCGAATTTGCCACAACTTCACAACAGCCCCCACAGCATTATAAACAATCACTAAGAAATGTACACCATCCGATAATGAATCGCCCGGCGACTTGAAGCAGACAGTGGTAATCGTATTTATGTGTTCTTCTGTTATTTCTTGGCAGAACAATTCCATATTTAAAGTTGAATAATAAGTACTCTGTTTTTGTTTTACTGATTTTTGTTTGCTCCTAACTAGTTTTCCGCTTATTAGGCCATCTTCAGGAAACAACTGACTAGTGTGTGCAAGGGTCACTATAAGTTCAATTCTTTTATCTTGGCGGCTCGCGCATGCCCGCCCAGACGCGGGAGATTGCTGCGTTGCCAGTTGCAAACGACGCACGCGCCAATAGAAGCAGCGCCATAGTATAGTATAGTTCGCAAACTTACGTTTAGGGGCAGCGCGCAGTTCATGAAATAAAGCCACCACGGCTTCATTAACCCTTTCGCTGCTACAGAGACGTGCTCCCCGCATTTCGCGCAGTGCGCGATTTTGTCACTGCACTGCTCGCCTGTGCAGACACATCGTGTTCCGACTGCTTTGACAGTCTTATCATTTGATTCCACAAAAACTATTTGGCCCAAAAATTAGATTTTTACGCATCTTCTTGACTGATATCTTCCCCCCATAAATGACTTAATTTTGTTTCGATGTTCAACGCAGTTATTACGCAGCATTAAATATAGTAAACCATTGCACGAAATTTTGAAGAGTTTGCAGAGGTAAAAGTCCATAGAGCATACTTTCCGTATGGTCGATTTTATTTGTCAAAATGTTGAGAATGAAATGTGGACAAGATACCTAAATTTCATATAAAATTTACTCTATAACAATATCCCATTTAAGTACCACATAGGTGTCGTATGTAATATTGAGAAATATTCCGTCTTTCGCGACTGTAACAAAAGTTTTATTTACACTGAGCACGTTTGGCTTTATTTTAAATAAAGAGACAAAGCACTAGAAATTTCAAAAAATTGCGTTCAAACGAATATAATTCGTGAAGTAACGCACTTCGATATTGTTTTTAAATAATGGAAATATTACAGTCCACACAAGGTTTGAACTTTTAACCTTTCGCGTAGAAGCCCAATACCTTAACCGTTACGCTATCGCAACTCGTCTGACTACAGGACCCCATGAAGACTCTAACACATCACGCAAAATACTGACAAACACTGTTGGTATGACTATGAATTACTCACGCTTCGTCGAAGTACAATAGGAAATAAACACCACTGTTCTTTATTGCGAAAAAGCGGTTCGTGTGATTGATACAAACACCTTTCCTTGCTATCGCCTGAATTGGGAGTCTTATTTCTTGTTTGGTTTAATTAATTAATAGAATATGAAGCAATTGGAATAAAGAATGCTTTTTCCAAACTTTCTATAAAAGAAAGTCTGCTATCAAGACATTGCTTTTGTTCTATTACTTTATTTATGACTGAACGCTTCCCCCATGAACCATGGACCTTGCCGTTGGTGGGGAGGCTTGCGTGCCTGAGCGATACAGATGGCCGTACCGTAGGTGCAACCACAACGGAGGGGTATCTGTTGAGAGGCCAGACAAACATGTGGTTCCTGAAGAGGGGCAGCAGCCTTTTCAGTAGTTGCAGGGGCAACAGTCTGGATGATTGACTGATCTGGCCTTGTAACATTAACCAAAACGGCCTTGCTGTGCTGGTACTGCGAACGGCTGAAAGCAAGGGGAAACTACAGCCGTAATTTTTCCCGAGGACATGCAGCTTTCCTGTATGATTAAATCATGATGGCGTCCTCTTGGGTAAAATATTCTGGAGGTAAAATAGTCCCCCATTCGGATCTCCGGGCGGGGACTACTCAAGAGGACGTCGTTATCAGGAGAAAGAAAACTGGCATTCTACGGATCGGAGCGTGGAATGTCAGATCCCTTAATCGGGCAGGTAGGTTAGAAAATTTAAAAAGGGAAATGGATAGGTTAAAGTTAGATATAGTGGGAATTAGCTACAGTGTAGCTGAATACTGTTCACCAGTCTGGAGGAGAAGTGCACACGTATCTAAAGTGGATGTCCAGCTGAGGGAGACAATGCGAATAATCTCGGGAACACTCAGGGCCACCCCCCGTGCATGGCTTCCTGTACTAGCGAACATAGAGCCTCCAGAAATCAGGCGATCACAGCTAGCCCTAAAAACCTACAGGAAAATTATAGACAACCCGGACCTCCCTATCCACCAAGATCTGACACCGACAAACAGGCTTAAATCCAGATCACCCTTTTAGAAAATCGGTGAAGAACTACAAGCCTTTGAGCCGAGAACGGCCTGGAACGAAGTATGGTCGGCAAGTGAATTTAAGAACAAAAATTTAGTACACGATCCGAACAAGAAGATTGATGGCTTCAACCTACCAAGAAGAGTGTGGACAGCTCTAAACCGGGTCAGAACGAGTGTTGGGAGATGTAAACACCTGATGAACAAGTGGGGCCTGGCAGACAGCGCTGTATGTGAGTGCAGTGAAATACAGACAATGGACCATCTACTCGTGTGCAAAGTGTATGGCTATGGTGGTGAACTCTTGGACATACATAGACTCAGTGACTCAGCCATAGAGTGGCTCAAAAACATATCTAATATAGTGTAGAATTATATTGTTTTCTTTTTTAGTATATAGTGATAAGAATATTGTAAATTATGCCTCTGTAATGCCGAACGAGTAAATAAATAAGTGAAGTTCGGTGGCAGGAGGAAAACGACTTTTGGTCAGGTGATTACAGATTTATAAATACAAAATCAAATAGGGGTAATGCAGGAGTAGGTTTAATAATGAATAAAAAAATAGGAGTGCGGGTTAGCTACTACAAACAGCATAGTGAACGCATTATTGTGGCCAAGATAGACACAAAGCCCATGCCTACTACAGTAGTACAAGTTTATATGCCAACTAGCTCTGCAGATGATGAAGAAATTGATGAAATGTATGACGAGATAAAAGAAATTATTCAGGTAGCGAAGGGAGACGAAAATTTAATAGTCATGGGTGACTGGAATTCGTCAGTAGGAAAAGGGAGAGAAGGAAACATAGTAGGTGAATAAGGATTGGGGGGAAGAAATGAAAGAGGAAGCCGCCTTGTAGAATTTTGCACAGAGCATAACTTAATCATAGCTAACACTTGGTTCAAGAATCATAAAAGAAGGTTGTATACCTGGAAGAATCCTGGAGATACTAAAAGGTATCAGATAGATTATATAATGGTAAGACAGAGATTTAGGAACCAGGTTTTAAATTGTAAGACATTTCCAGGGGCAGATGTGGATTCTGACCACAATCTATTGGTTATGAACTGCAGATTGAAACTGAAGAAACTGCAAAAAGGTGGGAATTTAAGGAGATGGGACCTGGATAAACTGAAAGAACCAGAGGTTGTAGAGAGTTTCAGGGAGAGCATAAGGGAACAATTGACAGGAATGGGGGAAAGAAATACAGTAGAAGAAGAATGGGTAGCTCTGAGGGATGAAGTAGTGAAGGCAGCAGAGGATCAAGTAGGTAAAAAGAGAAGGGCTAATAGAAATCTTTGGGTAACAGAAGAAATATTGAATTTAATTGATGAAAGGAGAAAATATAAAAATGCAGTAAATGAAGCAGGCAAAAAGGAATACAAACGTCTCAAAAATGAGATCGACAGGAAGTGCAAAATGGCTAAGCAGGGATGGCTAGAGGACAAATGTAAGGATGTAGAGGCTTGTCTCACTAGGGGTAAGATAGATACTGCCTACAGGAAAATTAGAGAGACCTTTGGAGAGAAGAGAACCACTTGTACGAATATCAAGAGCTCAGATGGCAACCCAGTTCTAAGCAAAGAAGGGAAGGCAGAAAGGTGGAAGGAGTATATAGAGGGTTTATACAAGGGCGATGTACTTGAGGACAATATTATGGAAATGGAAGAGGATGTAGATGAAGATGAAATGGGAGATAAGATACTGCGTGAAGAGTTTGACAGAGCACTGAAAGACCTGAGTCGAAACAAGGCCCCGGGAGTAGACAACATTCCATTAGAACTACTGATGGCCTTGGGAGAGCCAGTCATGACAAAACTCTACCATCTGGTGAGCAAGATGTATGAGACAGGCGAAATACCCACAGACTTCAAGAAGAATATAATAATTCCAATACCAAAGAAAGCAGGTGTTGACAGATGTGAAAATTACCGAACTATCAGTTTAATAAGTCACAGCTGCAAAATACTAACACGAATTCTTTACAGACGAATGGAAAAACTGGTAGAAGCGGACCTCGGGGAAGATCAGTTTGGATTCCGTAGAAATGTTGGAACACGTGAGGCAATACTAACCTTACGACTTATCTTAGAAGAAAGATTAAGAAAAGGCAAACCTACGTTTCTAGCATTCGTAGACTTAGAGAAAGCTTTTGACAATATTAACTCGAATACTCTCTTTCAAATTCTGAAGGTGGCAGGTGTAAAATTCAAGGAGCGAAAGGCTATTTACAATTTGTACAGAAACCAGATGGCAGTTATAAGAGTCGAGGGGCATGAAAGGGATGCAGTGGTTGGGAAAGGAGTGAGACAGGGTTGTAGCCTCTCTCCGATGTTATTCAATCTGTATATTGAGCAAGCAGTAAAGGAAACAAAAGAAAAATTCGGAGTAGGTATTAAAATCCATGGAGAAGAAGTAAAAACTTTGAGGTTCGCCGATGACATTGTAATTCTGTCAGAGAGAGCAAAGGACTTGGAAGAGCAGTTGAACGGAATGGACAGTGTCCTGAAAGGAGGATATAAGATGAACATCAACAAAAGCAAAACGAGGATAATGGAATGTAGTCAAATTAAATCGGGTGATGCTGAGGGGATTAGATTAGGAAATGAGACCCTTAAAGTAGTAAAGGAGTTTTGCTATTTAGGGAGTAAAATAACTGATGATGGTCGAAGTAGAGAGGATATAAAATGTAGACTGGCAATGGCAAGGAAATCGTTTCTGAAGAAGAGAAATTTGTTAACATCGAGTATAGATTTAAGTGTGAGGAAGTCGTTTCTGAAAGTATTTGTATGGAGTGTAGCCATGTATGGAAGTGAAACATGGACGATAAATAGTTTGGACAAGAAGAGAATAGAAGCTTTCGAAATGTGGTGCTACAGAAGAATGCTGAAGATAAGGTGGGTAGATCACGTAACTAATGAGGAGGTATTGAATAGGATTGGGGAGAAGTTTGTGGCACAACTTGACTAGAAGAAGGGATCGGTTGGTAGGACATGTTTTGAGGCATCACGGGATCACAAATTTAGCATTGGATGGCAGCGTGGAGGGTAAAAATCGTAGAGGGAGACCAAGAGATCAATACACTAAGCAGATTCAGAAGGATGTAGGTTGCAGTAGGTACTGGGAGATGAAGAAGCTTGCACAGGATGGAGTAGCATGGAGAGCTGCATCAAACCAGTCTCAGGACTGAAGACCACAACAACAACAACATGACTGAACGTTTCTAAAACTGAAGACACTGGTCCATGCTCTGCACTGCAGTCGAGATCTGGCAACGTCGTTCTCTGTTCATTGGCTTACTGTGTTTTGTGACGTCAGATGCGCAGAACGAACCTAAACTCGGCCGCCAACATAAATAACGCGCACTTTAGTTCTTAAGTAACCACACGTTATAAGCAAAGATAAAATTCACTTACACAGAATGTTGTGCACCGAACTTGTCTTCTAACATTGAAATTACACTTTACACAAAGGACAATATTAAGCACAATAAATAATTAAACTACACAATATTACATTATTACAGTTTATATTTTTATAATGCTAAAGTCTGTAAGGTCTTGAGACTGATTGAGAAACTGTCAGACTGACCACTCTTCATTTCTGTTAGTATGATCTCTCTCGTGCGAATTTCCCCTGCTATCCCGGCAGCAGTCGTAAGCCAGGCAACGATCACGTTGGTTACACTGAGACTGTCATGTGATCTCGGGTACTGCTGTTTGGATGCGCTTTCCGCTGAGGTCAAAAGTGTCGTACGAGACATATTTGCTGCGTTTTTGTCATTTGTTTATTCGCAGTATCAGTAGTGAATTACTGCTGTTGCTACAGACGCAAGAGACAAAGGTGATAGGAGAAAATCTTAGTGTTTTATGACTGTTCGATGTAGTTTCAATCAGTTGGGAAGCCAACTGATTGGCTGTTGTCGATGTATAAAACTTTCTCCTAACGTTTCATCTCCGACTGCGGAAGACATCTTCAGAGGTAAAATGGCGAACGACAACCAGATCTCGGGAGAGCGCCGAATATATGGGCTGTGTAAAGAGCACCACAGTCCATCACATGACATCGGCTGCGAGATAATCTCTGGTAATGCCAACATTCTCGATTGAAAGTAATTGATCGTCATTCTTATGTTGCAACGTTGATTCAAATTTTATCTAATTTAATATCTTTCTCTTTCTGTAAAAATTATTACGATGTTTATAAATCTCAACAGCGGTCTATACATGCGCTCATGACAATGCGGTGTTTTTAGTATGACACTCGTCTCACTGAGTCTTATTTCATGATCACCCTCTTGGTGAACAAATTCCTCTATGGCCGATTTATCTGTATGTCCCAGACGGCAATTCGTCTTGTGTTCAACCAGACGGGTTTTAACACTTCTTTTCGTGGTACCAATATAAACCGGGCCCATCATTACAAGGAATTTTACATACTCCGGGTGTAGCCAAAGGATATCGTAGATCATTTGCCAATCTCAAAATTCTTTCATCTTACTGGTGGGTCTGAAGATGGTTTCCACACCACATTTTGTCAACGTTTTTTCAATGCGATCTGCAGGCTTACTAATGAGCGGAAGGAAAACTTTCCCCTTGGACGGCCGTTGTTTCTCGTTGATCCTGATTCCCTTCCTAGCGCGAACTGCTCGATCTACGAGGCGTATTTTTTAAGTAAGTACCGTTTTGAAAATAAAAAAAGACGTGCTAAGATATCTCAGTAATTTTATTTTTACATGAAAGCCTGTACCTTAATCTACCCACTGACTCCATTACAGTCTGATTCTTCCTCGCTTACTCAGTGTTTAAGATGGCTCCGATAATCGTGACTCCCACCGACTGTGAAGTGCGGGTTGTTGTAAGATTTCTTAGTGCTAAAGGCCTAAAAGCGATCGATATTCATCGTGATATCTGTGCAGTTTACGGAGAAAACATTATGAGTGGAATGGTAAGAAAGTGGGTGAGAGCATTTAAAGATGGCAGCACAAACGTGCATGATGAACAGCGGAGTGGGCGTCCTTCGGTAGTTAATGAAAGTTTGGTGCAGGAAGTGGACAATAAGGTGAGACAAAACAGACGCTTTACGATTTCCTCATTGCGGGATGACTTCCTAATGTTTCTCGTAGTGTTTTGTATGGCATTGTGACTGAGCACTTGAATTAACGAAAATTGTGCGCACGTTGGGTACCGAAAATGTTGCCGGATGTGCACAAAACCAAACGTTTAGACAGTGTATTGACTTTCCTTGAGCGGTACCACAACAACGGTAATGCTTTCTTAAGCCAAATTGTTAGGGGCGGTGAAACATGGGTGGGCTACGTCACACCAGAATCAAAGCAACAGTCCATGGAAGTTGAGCAAGGGCATCGTTTTGCTGCAAGACAATGCCCGTCCGCATGTGGCGAATCAGACCAAAGATCTCATCACATCTTTTCGATGGGAAACTCTAGATCATCCTCCGTACAGCCCCGATCTTGCGCCTAGTGACTACCACCTGTTCCTGCACTTGAAGAAACACCTAGGCGATCAGCGTCTTCAAGACGATGACGAAGTCAAAACAGTGGTGATGCAGTGGTTAACAAGTCAGGCGGCAGACTTCTATGAGGAGGCCATTCAAAACCTGGTACAACGTTATGACAAGTCCCTCAGTATTGACGGAAATTATGTAGAAAAGTAGATTAAGGTACAGGCTTTCATGTAAAAATAAAATTATTGAGATATCATAGCACGTCTTTTTTTAATTTCAAAACGGTACTTACTTAAAAAACACGCCTCGTATGTGCTTGGTAGCATAACCATAGTTCTTGAATGTCGACTGAAGATATTCAGCCACGTCTTTGAAATAAGTCGGTTCACTAATTCTGTACGCCCTGTCTACCAAGGTTTTAATCACACCTCTTTTTTTGTCTGGGGTGGCGATTAGAATCTTTATGAAGGTAACGGTCAGTATATGTGACTTTGCTACACTCCTGGAAATGGAAAAAAGAACACATTGACACCGGTGTGTCAGACCCACCATACTTGCTCCGGACACTGCGAGAGGGCTGTACAAGCAATGATCACACGCACGGCACAGCGGACACACCAGGAACCGCGGTGTTGGCCGTCGAATGGCGCTAGCTGCGCAGCATTTGTGCACCGCCGCCGTCAGTGTCAGCCAGTTTGCCGTGGCATACGGAGCTCCATCGCAGTCTTTAACACTGGTAGCATGCCGCGACAGCGTGGACGTGAACCGTATGTGCAGTTGACGGACTTTGAGCGAGGGCGTATAGTGGGCATGCGGGAGGCCGGGTGGACGTACCGCCGAATTGCTCAACACGTGGGGCGTGAGGTCTCCACAGTACATCGATGTTGTCGCCAGTGGTCGGCGGAAGGTGCACGTGCCCGTCGACCTGGGACCGGACCGCAGCGACGCACGGATGCACGCCAAGACCGTAGGATCCTACGCAGTGCCGTAGGGGACCGCACCGCCACTTCCCAGCAAATTAGGGACACTGTTGCTCCTGGGGTATCGGCGAGGACCATTCGCAACCGTCTCCATGAAGCTGGGCTACGGTCCCGCACACCGTTAGGCCGTCTTCCGCTCACGCCCCAACATCGTGCAGCCCGCCTCCAGTGGTGTCGCGACAGGCGTGAATGGAGGGACGAATGGAGACGTGTCGTCTTCAGCGATGAGAGTCGCTTCTGCCTTGGTGCCAATGATGGTCGTATGCGTGTTTGGCGCCGTGCAGGTGAGCGCCACAATCAGGACTGCATACGACCGAGGCACACAGGGCCAACACCCGGCATCATGGTGTGGGGAGCGATCTCCTGCACTGGCCGTACACCACTGGTGATCGTCGAGGGGACACTGAATAGTGCACGGTACATCCAAACCGTTATCGAACCCATCGTTCTACCATTCCTAGACCGGCAAGGGAACTTGCTGTTCCAACAGGACAATGCACGTCCGCATGTATCCCGTGCCACCCAACGTGCTCTAGAAGGTGTAAGTCAACTACCCTGGCCAGCAAGATCTCCGGATCTGTCCCCCATTGAGCATGTTTGGGACTGGATGAAGCGTCGTCTCACGCGGTCTGCACGTCCAGCACGAACGCTGGTCCAACTGAGGTGCCAGGTGGAAATGGCATGGCAAGCCGTTCCACAGGACTACATCCAGCATCTCTACGAGAATAACAGCCTGCATTGCTGCGAAAGGTGGATATACACTGTACTAGTGCCGACATTGTGCATGCTCTGTTGCCTGTGTCTATGTGCCTGTGGTTCTGTCAGTGTGATCATGTGATGTATCTGACCCCAGGAATGTGTCAATAAAGTTTCCCCTTCCTGGGACAATGAATTCACGGTGTTCTTATTTCAATTTCCAGGAGTGTATTTGTGGTATGTCTGACTTTGTAATAGGCTACATTTACCCAGCCTTTAGATTTCTTTTCACTTCTTACTTAGTCTGTAATGTTGTGAGAGCTTGCACATAAAATGCGATGAATAAATACTTCAAAGGTTACAAGTGAGCAAAACATAGAAAAAAGTAAAGAAGAAACAGGTAGTATAACCACAAATGTTCGGCAAATTCCGTGTTTTCAGGGACACTTTCGAAGGCAGAGGCTTGCTATGAACTAGTTTCGCAATGATATCAAAGCAAAAATCTACTAGAACTGATTTAACAATATGATAAAATGCTTCGTAAAACCTAAAAATGGAGGTGCCTGTCTCACAAATTAAAAGAAGCGAAATACCTCTTCATTTTGCACTTCAAAGCTAAGAGCCTACCTCATTTCGGGTATGAAATATGAATTGTTATGAAGTCCACGAAGCGTTTATACCAAATGCATGGCGCCTACTAAGGGAAACTGCCTGTATTAGAGGTGTAATGTCATTCTAAGACTACCTGGCGTTTTACGGACAAATCCTAAGGTCACGTGGCCAGGGTGGCAACGTATGTTCAGCACATCTGAATGCTCGCTCCAGAGATATTTCTAAACTATGAAGAAGCCCCGCACACAGACAACAGTTTGGAGAACAGCGATGTGGGCGAACCGGCTGACCTTTTCACGTAGCTCTGTCACTACACGTATGTTTGTTAATTTTGTATGACGTGGAACGATAGTCACTTCGCATCAAATAGGAGACACACATGTAGTGTATAGTGTAATATCCCGCCTTAGACCGACCTTACCTCATCGAGTTTCCCAATAAAACGTGTATTCTATACATTATAACGTGTAAATAAACAACTATGTCTAATTAATGTTGCTAGATTATTTTTTTCGATATTCATCCTCATGCTGTTTTTTTTTTTTTAATATCAGAACTCAATAGTAAAAGATGTAAACAAAACGCCAGAGTAAGAATGGCTACCTTTTTCTAGGCAATAATGGAAGTTTGCCAGGTGTAAACAGGGAAGCGTGTAGGAGTAAATTACCCTCATTGAGTTTCCTTATACAGTCATATATAAAATGTAGATAAGTCTATTGCGGACTCGACTGTATAGGGCTGCCTTAGCAAAAGTGGTCCTGTCTTAGGGTTGTCGCGGTTTTAAGTTTCAATAACTGAACCATGAACCATGGACCTTGCCGTTGGTGGGGAGGCTTGCGTGCCTCAGCGACACAGATGGCCGTACCGTAGGTGCAACCACAACGGAGGGGTATCTGTTGAGAGGCCAGACAAACATGTGGTTCCTGAAGAGGGGCAGCAGCCTTTTCAGTAGTTGCAGGGGCAACAGTCTGGATGATTGACTGATCTGGCCTTGTAACATTAACCAAAACGGCCTTGCTGTGCTGGTACTGCGAACGGCTGAAAGCAAGGGGAAACTACAGCCGTAATTTTTCCCGAGGACATGCAGCTTTCCTGTATGATTAAATGATGATGGCGTCCTCTTGGGTAAAATATTCCGGAGGTAAAATAGTCCCCCATTCGGATCTCCGGGCGGGGACTACTCAAGAGGACGTCGTTATCAGGAGAAAGAAAACTGGCATTCTACGGATCGGAGCGTGGAATGTCAGATCCCTTAATCGGGCAGGTAGGTTAGAAAATTTAAAAAGGGAAATGGATAGGTTAAAGTTAGATATAGTGGGAATTAGTGAAGTTCGGTGGCAGGAGGCACAAGACTTTTGGTCAGGTGATTACAGGGTTATAAATACAAAATCAAATAGGGGTAATGCAGGAGTAGGTTTAATAATGAATAAAAAAATAGGAGTGCGGGTTAGCTACTACAAACAGCATAGTGAACGCATTATTGTGGCCAAGATAGACACAAAGCCCATGCCTACTACAGTAGTACAAGTTTATATGCCAACTAGCTCTGCAGATGATGAAGAAATTGATGAAATGTATGACGAGATAAAAGAAATTATTCAGATAGTGAAGGGAGACGAAAATTTAATAGTCATGGGTGACTGGAATTCGTCAGTAGGAAAAGGGAGAGAAGGAAACATAGTAGGTGAATATGGATTGGGGGGAAGAAATGAAAGAGGAAGCCGCCTTGTAGAATTTTGCACAGAGCATAACTTAATCATAGCTAACACTTGGTTCAAGAATCATAAAAGAAGGTTGTATACCTGGAAGAATCCTGGAGATACTAATAGGTATCAGATAGATTATATAATGGTAAGACAGAGATTTAGGAACCAGGTTTTAAATTGTAAGACATTTCCAGGGGCAGATGTGGATTCTGACCACAATCTATTGGTTATGTACTGCAGATTGAAACTGAAGAAACTGCAAAAAGGTGGGAATTTAAGGAGATGGGACCTGGATAAACTGAAAGAACCAGAGGTTGTAGAGAGTTTCAGGGAGAGCATAAGGGCATAATTGACAGGAATGGGGGAAAGAAATACAGTAGAAGAAGGATGGGTAGCTCTGAGGGATGAAGTAGTGAAGGCAGCAGAGGATCAAGTAGGTAAAAAGGCGAGGGCTAATAGAAATCCTTGGGTAACAGAAGAAATATTGAATTTAATTGATGAAAGGAGAAAATATAAAAATGCAGTAAATGAAGCAGGCAAAAGGGAATACAAACGTCTCAAAAATGAGATCGACAGAAAGTGCAAAATGGCTAAGCAGGGATGGCTAGAGGACAAATGTAAGGATGTAGAGGCTTGTCTCACTAGGGGTAAGATAGATAATGCCTACAGGAAAATTAGAGAGACCTTTGGAGAGAAGAGAACCACTTGTATGAATATCAAGAGCTCAGATGGCAACCCAGTTCTAAGCAAAGAAGGGAAGGCAGAAAGGTGGAAGGAGTATATAGAGGGTTTATACAAAGGCGGTGTGCTTGAGGACAATATTATGGAAATGGAAGAGGATGTAGATGAAGATGAAATGGGAGATAAGATACTGCGTGAAGAGTTTGACAGAGCACTGAAAGACTTGAGTCGAAACAAGGCCCCGGGAGTAGACAACATTACATTAGAACTACTGATGGCCTTGGGAGAGCCAGTCATGACAAAACTCTACCACCTGGTGAGCAAGATGTATGAGACAGGCGAAATACCCACAGACTTCAAGAAGAATATAATAATTCCAATCCCAAAGAAAGCAGGTGTTGACAGATGTGAAAATTACCGAACTATCAGTTTAATAAGTCACAGCTGCAAAATACTAACGCGAGTTCTTTACAGACGAATGGAAAAACTGGTAGTAGCGGACCTCGGGGAAGATCAGTTTGGATTCCGTAGAAATGTTGGAACACGTGAGGCAATACTAACCTTACGACTTATCTTAGAAGAAAGATTAAGAAAAGGCAAACCTACGTTTCTAGCATTTGTAGACTTAGAGAAAGCTTTTGACAACGTTAACTGGAATACTCTCTTTCAAATTCTGAAGATGGCAGGGGTAAAATACAGGGAGCGAAAGGCTATTTACAATTTGTACAGAAACCAGATGGCAGTTATAAGAGCCGAGGGGCATGAAAGGGAAGCAGTGGTTGGGAAGGGAGTGAGACAGGGTTGTAGCCTCTCCCCGATGTTATTCAATCTGTATATTGAGCAAGCAGTAAAGGAAACAAAAGAAAAATTCGGAGTAGGTATTAAAATTCATGGAGAAGAAGTAAAAACTTTGAGGTTCGCCGATGACATTGTAATTCTGTCAGAGACAGCAAAGGACTTGGAAGAGCAGTTGAACGGATTGGACAGTGTCTTGAAAGGAGGATATAAGATGAACATCAACAAAAGCAAAACGAGGATAATGGAATGTAGTCAAATTAAATCGGGTGATGCTGAGGGGATTAGATTAGGAAATGAGACACTTAAAGTAGTAAAGGAGTTTTGCTATTAAGGGAGTAAAATAACTGATGATGGTCGAAGTATAGAGGATATAAAATGTAGACTGGCAATGGCAAGGAAATCGTTTCTGAAGAAGAGAAATTTGTTAACATCGAGTATAGATTTAAGTGTCAGGAAGTCGTTTCTGAAAGTATTTGTATGGAGTGTAGCCATGTATGGAAGTGAAACATGGACGATAACCAGTTTGGACAAGAAGAGAATAGAAGCTTTCGAAATGTGGTGCTACAGAAGAATGCTGAAGATTAGATGGGTAGATCACATAACTAATGAGGAGGTACTGAATAGGATTGGGGAGAAGAGGAGTTTGTGGCACAACTTGACCAGAAGAAGGGATCGATTGGTAGGACATGTTTTGAGGCATCAAGGGATCACAAATTTAGCATTGGAGGGCAGCGTGGAGGGTAAAAATCGTAGAGGGAGACCAAGAGATCAATACACTAAGCAGATTCAGAAGGATGTAGGTTGCAGTAGGTACTGGGAGATGAAGAAGCTTGCACAGGATAGAGTAGCATGGAGAGCTGCATCAAACCAGTCTCAGGACTGAAGACCACAACAACAACAACAAGTGAGTACGTGAGCGTTACGCGACGGAGAAACAGTGAATGTACAGTCGTGGACAAAACGAGCGAGACCCCTCGCCTTTTCGTTATGCTGATCCGCACGGCTTTAAAGTCTGCTACACAGCATAACAGGCAAGGCGACGAAGTGCTACCAACATACTATGCGTAGGCGTGAAATTGACAAACTATCTGAACTTTTTTAGACTGTATTCCATAATTTGTAAGACTATATTAATGCTGATTAGTGTGTTAAATACAACACGTAAATATAAGACAGAACTGAAAGAACAAACGCTAATTGGTATGAACTGGACAAATAAAAATGAATTTCAACTTATCGAGATGACTTAACTGTTTCAGTAAGACAAAGAACCCCAGATCGTTACGAAGTAGCAAAATATTATCCGCATTCGGCCGCGAAACGGTCTGTGTCAACGTTCAGACCAGTCATACTGGATTACCGTTGCTGACCTACCATGAAAGTGTGCAAATTTAGCAATGCGTGAAGATTCATAACGAAATTCAGTTACAAATCATTCAGTGCCACGCTTAAGTCAATTCCATTATTGACAGAAGCGGAAAAAGTAGGCAGTAACATGTATGAAATTCTACAACAGTGTCATATTGACATGCACAGGGCGCCAGTACAGAATAAAGGGAGCGATAAAACGTATTGGGTGCGCGAGAATTTCTTAAAATTGCTTTACTGATATTCTACCTGCCTCCATAGAGATTAGAACCGAAAACAAACCAGACCTTCCTTTCACTATGCTAGCAGACAACCTAGGCAAACAGCCCTCTATTATTACCCCAGACATGAACAAGCAGGCAATTTCGAAATGAAAATCTGCAGTTTCTGTTGCATAGAGCTTTCTGGACTCAAAAACATGAATTTTCTTCCTTTATGTCACCACTTATGCGACAATCATTCGGGATGTTTATCGAAATAACAAATTACTGTTATTAGAGAGTAAATTTTGTAGGATAATTCTGCACCACCCCAGGAAATAAACGGCTACATAGCTGCCAAACGTATTCTGCATTGTTTCGAATTCTCCACTAGACTCGCCACAGCCAGAAAACGTTCATTAGCAGAAGTGTTTCTTAAGCTAGCTAGCAATGAGAATGTTCGTACTTCTAAAACGCGGTGGCATTAATACTGGGATGTGAATTACCACGTGTATAGGCAAATACATTCTATTTGCATTCCTGTAAACGTGATTTGGATCGAAAACGTAGCTACGACTAATATGCTTATGTATCGACAGCAACTAGAACATTTCGAATAAAGAGTAGTGGGTGTTATTTATGCGGCCCTCATCTTCATTGTTTTCGTTGTTAGGATTTCGTCACCTAAACCGGTAAAAACGGAACCCTACTAGTCTCACTTTCTTGACCGTCTATCGGTCTACCCAACCCTTAAAACCCGTTTACCTCCAGAACTGGTGGACATAATAAGCGGAAATGTATCGCACTTCTTGCTGTAACCGGTCCCATGCTGGTGTAAAAAAGTGAGCTTCTATGTCAACGCAATCAAAAGATACGACGGTTTATGTAAAGAAAATTTACGCGAAAGGTCAAAAAATGGCTTCAAGAACTATGCGACCTAACTGCTTAGGTCATCAGCCCCTAGACCTAGAACTACTTAAACCTAGCTAGCCTAAGGGCATCACAGACATCTATGCCCGAGGTAGAATTCCAACCTGCGACTGAAGCAGCCGTGCGGTTCGTCACTGAAGCGCCTGGAACCGCTCGGCCACCGCAACGCGGCGAAACCCTACTCACCTCATGTATAATGATAATATATACTGTCTAGTGAGGATAAACTGTATTCGCCAGCAACTCAGATCGTTTGCTCACGGAACTTTTACGAAGCTACATTCAAACTTTGTCGAAGTCGTCTGCAATATCCATTACAAACACCCTAGGAACTTCGTATGCATTATCCACTTCTGAAGACGCTGGCAGATACTGCAGTACTATAACAAGTAGGTGGGAACTTATTGTTATTGGTCCACGCATGACACTTTATTTCAATATCAATTTAACGCGCCTAGGTGTTTGTATATGCCTGAAACTATTGAACAAAAAGTAAATAAACAACAAACGAGCCGGCCGCGGTGGTCTCGCGGTTCTAGGCGCGCAGTCCGGAACCGTGTGACTGCTACGGTCGCTGGTTCGAATCCTGCCTGGGGCATGGATGTGTGTGATGTCCTTAGGTTAGTTAGGTTTAAGTAGTTCTAAGTTCTAGGGGACTTATGACCACAGCAGTTGAGTCCCATAGTGCTCAGAGGCATTTGAACCATTTTGAAACAGCAAACAACTTCGATGTTTAAATCAAATGAAAGTCACATGTCGTAATTAAAACATAATTTCGTCGTTACATCTACATGACTACATCAACAGGATTTCTTGGCAATCCGGACTTACGTGCCTGGCAGACGGTTAGGGTTATTTCTCTACCGTCCCACTCATTAACAGTGTGCGGGAAAAAGGACCACTTAAATCTTTTCTTGCGAGCCTTGAATTACATTATTACTATGGTTTCTTCCTGTGTTCCCGAGGAAATACCCCGATCTTGCTGAAACTTCGCTCAGTGAAAGCGGGGACAAAATAAGCGAACACGTGTCTCGGCTTATCTGCTTACACTCTACCGCTTCTGAGAAAACGACGGTCAAAGTTTTCAATGCGCTGTTACTATAGTGTAGACACCTCTTAGCGGGTAAGCATTCAACTGGAGCGGTGGCTCTGCGGCTACCATAGCGATTTCTGAACTTTGCGCTGCGAGTTCGAAACCCGGTTTTTCCTTTTTTTTCCCCTCACTCTCTGAATTACCTACGAATGTTTATTCCAATTTATGATGAAACACTGTTGTCGTTATTCGTCAGTTAATTTACTGTGTAAAGAAATAAGTTAAAAAGGGAACACACAGTGCGTAGTGGGGCGATCACTCTGTCGTAGAAATAATTCAGAAGCCAAGATCGCTTAAATATTGTTTACTGGATAACCGGTTTCAACACACTAAAGGTGCCATCATCGGATCTGAATGTAGATTAACATTTATAAAATATTTGGTTATAACGATACATGAGGCAGCCCAGATGATGTTAGATCAGCTTGTCTCATTCGTTTATTACTTTTTAATTCATTAATTACACATAAAGTTAATTG
This sequence comes from Schistocerca nitens, assembly GCF_023898315.1. NCBI lineage: Eukaryota > Metazoa > Arthropoda > Insecta > Orthoptera > Acrididae > Schistocerca > Schistocerca nitens. The sequence continues at coordinate 407,738,666 of NC_064617.1, forward strand.
GCGAATAATGACAACATTATTTCAACATAACTTAGAAAAAAACATTCGTAGATAATTCTGATAGAGAGGCAGGAAAATAAAATAATTAAAAAACCCAATATGGTATCGAACACGGGAATCAGTGTTAAGAAGGAACGACGGTAGCCACCGCTTCAATTGCGTTCTCGGCTGCAGAAGGTATCTACACTAGAGCAACAGCGCGTTGATAACTTTGACCGTCGTTTTCTCGGAAACGGTCGAGTGTCTGCAGATAAGCCGAAACACATGTTCGCTTATTTTGTCCTCTCCTTCACTGAGCAAAGTTTCGGGACAATCAGCCTATGACATTTGGCGAGTTCCCCTCGCTCGTCGAGTCGCTTCTTACGCCCGGCGAGAATTATGTATGCCTCCGAGTAAACTGCGCCACCTGGAAACACGGCGAGCGGGGATAAACACGTTTTCCTTCTTATAAGGCAACCTTCTACAGATAATATTCACGAAGTGTTCTTCAGGTTGCCTCAGATATTTCAGAAATGTTTCTTGCCTCAGGCCTGCCGCATATGCAAAACGTAAACATTTCATTTCATGTAATATTTATCAGGATAAGACATGACAAGAGTGGACCAGTCACTTCTGAGAAAAATTAGAGATTCTAAGTTGCTCCACTATGTAATGACACGGGCACGGGCTTGCGATCTGACTTTTATGCCATCGATTTCCGTGTTACACATACTTGGCCACTGCGTTGCGGCTGCCATCTTGGAGGAGGCAGTCTGTTTCCTGCCAGCGCTGTTTCCGCAGCCAATATTAACCGCGACGAATCATTCAGTCAACGCTAAATGGCCCATCTGGCTGAGGCAGACAAGGGCGCTATAATACTCCATGCAGAGGGATCTTCAAATGCCGACATAGCGAGAACTATGGGTCTTCACAAGTCGACGGTAGCCAGGTGGATCAGACGAAAGGAAGAGAGTGGTAACTTGAATGGGAGGCCTCATGGCCGTCGCCGCAAAACAACGCAAGCTCAGGATCAGCAGATACGCCGTTTCAGTGAGAACCACCCATTTGTCAACGCACGACAAATCAGCAAATTCATGAAGCTTGGAATGAGTTACTTGAATGTCCTAGTTCTGTGGCTCGAGTTGTGGGCTCAATGCCCAACAGACTTCCAGCTATTGTGGAAGCCAAAGGAGGCTATACGCGATTTTTTTTTTACAGACTTATGTTTTATATAATTTCAAGGAAACGCAATAAGTGGAATGGGGACAAACAAATTAATTCACAGCAAGATATGTAATATTTAATTTGATAAGAGAAGAAATACTCACCTTATATATTCATTCAGTCTCTATAAAATACGTGACACACGTGTGTATGCAAGAAGGGTACAAAACAGTTCAGCACAAAATAAAAATGTTGAGGAGAAGCTCCCCGATGAAGACGTAATTGCAGAACAAAGGTTGGGCTAGAAGGAGAGGTAAGGAGGCCCGAAAAAGCAGAACAAAATCAAATACCCAATAGACTTTGAGTAGTTGTCGCAGCAAAGGGCGGTTGGTATATGCGATTCGGAGCAACTGTACAAGAATAGTTTTATTTACTGATTTTTGAGACTTTATTTTGTGACGGCTAAACAGTGCTGCATCATGAGACCCGCTATTTTTCCACATATGGCTAAACATCAGAGCTGAAAAAATTTTGAGAGGTACCGAAGTTCTCTGGAAGAGTAAAGTGTTTTAGACAAGAAGATGATTTTTAGTTCATTTCATTTTAACCATTCACACTATGCTTCGACATTCTAATCTTTGATTTCATTTTATTATTACGTATCTTTCCTTCAGTGAAAGTCAACGGTAGTAAGTTTCAAGATATGAAGAATAACTGGAAGTTTTTAATTTGTGGAATAGCGTATTTAACAGTTCATATTTTCAACAAATCTGTAGTTATAGGACATATTAAGAAGCAAGTAAAAATGGCACTGTGGAAAGATCAGGTTGGTCTCTAAAGGGTAACGACGGTAAAATAGCAAATACTAAACAATGGGTAACAACTATTGTTGATGGTGAGTAGCCGTAATCGATATGTCACTTTTCCGTAATTGTATTTCTGAAGTTTATCGTCAATCCTAGGACTGACATCGATACTCTGTTTTACGTAAAGAATACAACCTTCAAAATTTATTTAGCAGCGCAGAATATTAAATCACAGTTTATAGATCAGGAACCTAATCCAACTGCCTTTAATTTTATTCTCACGGATGACTTTGGGACAGTAAATAACAAGAGAAATAACAAAACTCTCAGAATCAATATATAGAATTCAAGTGTCCAGTGGATTCAAAAGTTTGCTATAATAGCGATTAATTGTTTTTACAGACTCCTTCATGCCTACATTTTCTATCAGACAATGTTTGAAACTAGGACTAAGAAGGTAAACAATTTTTCCACAAATTGTCAAATTGGAAGTCGGAGAGACAGTTACACAAATTACGATGACAACAAACGTTTTTCAAGTAAACTGATCACAGGAGGAATCCAACGCATTTATTGTGAGTTACATGCACAGTATGTAAACTGGCAACGCCACCAACACACAATACCACTAACAAGGGAACATCCCCATCGCACCGCCCTCAGATTTAGTTATAAGTTGATACAGGGGATAGGCCTTGAAAAACTGAACACAGATCAATCGAGAAAACAGGAAGAAGTTGTGTGGAAGTATGAAAAAAATAAGCAAAATATACAAACTGAGTAGTCCATGCGCAAGATAGGCAACATCAAGAATAGGGTGAGCTCAGGAGCGCCGTGATCCCGTGGTTAGCGCACGCAGCTGCGGAACGAGAGGTCCTTCCGTCAAATTTTCCCAGGAGTGAAAAGTTTAATTTTTATTTTCAGACAATTATTATCTGTCCGTCCGTCCGTCCGATGCGAGGTAACCGCGCCGTAGTATGATGACGCTACACCTAAAAAACATCGAAAGACATGACGTCAGTCGACTATAGCGCACGGAAGAGAGAGTATTCCTGCTAATGAGGCTCCCTGGCTGGCAGTTAACTGTTCGCTACTTTGGACGAGAGTGCATTAAATACGTGCGATGCATTGCGTGGGCAATATGAATCCAGCAAATATAGCTCGTGACTCCAATAACAATGTCAATGAATATTTTCCGAACTGTAAGGCATCGGAAAGTTCCTTAAGGGATCGAACGATTGTCGAACATTTGTATGATTATTTCCTACATTTGTTGAATAATAGTACGTGTGGTGGTGATTGTCTGAAAATAAAAAAAATCAAACAACTAACCCGAGGGAAGACTTAAACCAACGACCTCTCGTTCTGCAGCTCCTCACGCTAACCACGCGACCACTGCGCTCCCGTGCTCAAGCTATCCTTGATGTTGCTTATCATGCACACGGACTACTCAGTTTGTTTGGTTTGAATATTTTTTTCATAGGTCCACACAACTTCTTCCTGTTTTTCGAATGATCTGTGTTCAGTTTTCAAGGCCTATCCACTGTGTCAACTTATAACTAAATCTGAGGAGGGTGCGATGGGAAGGTTCCCTTGTTAGCTATGAAACAACTGTAGCAAAACGGAGCATCCTCGTTATCCATGTGATGGATAAGACGACTAATTCGCGACATAAATGTCAATGTAAGCATCAGTTTCTGTTGGAACGTGCTTCCCGGACCAAATAACATACATTTCCTACGTCTTCAATGCGAATCATGTAGCAAATGTAATTTAAAGGACATAAAAATATCGAGTGAATTTACTAAAATAATTATGAACCACTTGAATTTGCATTCAACAGGCAATGTTCAGAAGTCTGGTGTAGGAGTACTGCATGCTCTAATTCGAAACAACAAAAATCAACAGAGTAACTATTATTGAACGTCATCAGGTCACTCATCGAGCATTCCTATGCAGTACTATTACTGGTGACGTGTTATGATGCCTTTATCGTTAACTTCCTAAGAAGAAATGAAAGGCTGAGCCCCACCAAAAGACGTAAACTCGAGGAAAGAGTTGCGTGAACATATTATTTTACATCTGATAAATCCAAAAGTGTGTTTTGGGCTACGAATTCTGCCCCCAGGGTGTGTGCAACACAGCTGGAATTTGTTGCCAACAACTGAGACACCTTTCGGTCACAGTGTAAGAAAATCGAGCAACAAAACTACATCACCTGTGCTACTGCATGATAACGCACTATGTTGATTTGAGAAACAAAACTATCCAGGAGATTGATAGGAAAGTCGTCTCTCAGGCACATTTGTATTGATAGGGAAGTCCTCTCTCAAGCACTTGTCCCTCTCGTCATATATTTGTAAAATTTTACCTTTCCCACTCTAGATCGATCAACCGTCAAGGCAATTCATTTCTAGACGAAAATACTTTTAAAACTACTCTGGTTTATTGACATCGTTAGAACAAGTAGGTTTCTACAGGCGTAGAATTTGTAAACAACTTTAGCATTGTCATATCGTTTTAGATATCGTGAAAGAAAATTCTGCTGCTAATTAATTTCTCTTTGATAATTACTGTTGCGTTTAGTAAACTAATGGAAAATGCAATTAAAATATTCACTGTACTAATACAAACTAAAGTCAGCTTAATACAGAAACATCACGACGGCAGTCTATCTTAATAAAGCATTAAGTTTCTGTGAGACAATTGGGCTTATTTTAACACGAATTAGTAGGATATTACAGACTTTACACTTAGAAAAGATCTGTATTTATTTCATTTCCTGTACCATTCGTAAGTGTTATGAAAATGGGGCTTTTCATAGATAAAATTATGTATTCACAACAACAAAAAAATGTCGGCAGAAAACAAAAGTGGCATTATGAATCTGGCAGTACCGTAAGGTTTTCACTCTGACACTAAGAGTTACTGAAAGTAGCAAGAAGAATTTTGCTCGAGCGTTGTCTTACGATTCCCTTATTAAGTTTTTATCTGCCTGCTTGTAGCTGTGCTACAAAAGAATTAAAAATCTGGCTTTCAGCAAGTCTCGAAAGGCGCACAAAAGCAGCTTGCACCTGGTTACTAAGCATGTTACCTGGGGACTGGTTTTTTCTTAAAGCGGGAAGACATCCTTTTGTGGTTCAATTGGCAAATGTCAGTCAGACGTGTGACGTTAGTCTAAGCGTTTCGGTGTGTTGAATTTGTACCAATGATTTTTCTACACGTTTTTTCTGTCCCAAATAGAGTTGAAGTCTCCCATTAGTATTTTCACGTCATCTTGGTGAATTTTGCTCATGGTATTTTCGAGTGTGTTCCAGAATTTTTCAACATTGTCGATGTTTTTCTTATTTTCGATGTTGGTGGGTTCAAATGGTTCAAATGGCTCTGAGCACTATGGGACTTAACATCTGAGGTCATCAGTCCCCTGGACCTAAGGACATCGCACACATCCATGCCCGAGGCAGGATGCGAACCTGCAACCGTAGCGGTCGCGCGGTTCCAGACTGTAGCGCCTAGAACCTCTCGAACACTCCGGCCGTCGATGTTGGTGGGGACACGTGCATTGATGAGTGTATATGTTTTACTGGGGCTCTGAATGACCATAGTCATAAGTCGCTTGTTGACGGGCCAGCCGCGGTGGCCGAGCGGTTCTTGGCTCTTCAGTCCGGAACCGCGCGACTGCTACGGTCGCAGGTTCGAATCCAGCCTTGGGCATGAATTTGTGTGATGTCCTTAGATTAGCTAGGTATAAGTAGTTCTAAGTTCTAGGAGACTGATGACCTCCACTGTTAAGTTCCATAGTGCTCAGAGCCATTGGAACCTTTTGATTGTCGATCGGTGTGATTTCTTTGACAGAGTTGATAGATCGGTGTTCGAGAAATGCAATGCCGAAGATTGGTACGCCTTTCGTTACCTTTTGTTGTATTCTGCTCTTGAAGATGCAATGGTTTCCCTAATGCACGGTTTCATTGTCAGTTAGTCGTGGTTCTTGAAGTGCAAGGATGAGAATTTTTTGTCGGTCCATTTCTTTTGTGAGATTATTTAGTTTTCGTGTTTGGATCAAGGTATCGATGTTTACTTTTAAATGCATGTTTTTTGCTTGTAGGGAAATTTACCAGAGATCTTCGATATTCTCTGTCGTGCTAACCTGGACTCCCCAGAATCCGAAAATCCAACTGCCGCCTGTCGACAGCCGGGTTGTGTACCACCTGGGATAAAGTTGACTTTGCTTGCATAGTTTACGTTTGCTTGTGTTTCATTGGTTGTGCTTGGGTGATACCAGGACCGGACAGGACCAGAGGGTGTTGAAGCCTTTGAAAGCAAATATTTTCAGCCAAGCTCATTGAGCTAACACGGTGACCAGAGTAACGGTGATTTTCACTCAGACGTGTCTGGATTTTGCGTTCAACGGATTGAGTAGCCGTTCAGGATTGTGTTAGTATTTGGTTCACCCCTAGTATTTGATTTCCTCGGTACCACCCATATGGGGGAGGGTTTCCACTATCCGCCACACGCGATTATTATAATTATTATTATTATTATTATTATTATTATTATTGTCATTATGTCTCAGCAAATCCCATATGGTGTATCTTCCCACCACTGAAATAGATGTGTATTGTTCGATTCAGTATTTCCATCACATAAATGTGGTTTATAATTACGTTACATTGCTACTAGTAGACATATTTCTCACTTTTTCTTAGACAGTTGCTACCTGTTACTCCATCATAGGAATTTATGTGCGAAGCATTGTTGAAATACAGACGTTCAAATTATCCGATTTCTGTAATTTCATTTCGATACCAGATCGTTCTAATCGGATTCAGCCAGGTAGTCTTAATGTGGATATCCGACCACGACTGTCATCATATGATAGACTGTGTAAACCACATTCTTTATCGGACTGTTGAATATAGATCACTTATCTATGACAGGACCTGAATTCTTAAACACTGTGGAAAATAATAATCCGATGTGCTTATTACAAATACGTTATTCCAATATAAATATGTGAACTAACGAGATAACAGTTTATTTACAGGAGCAGAACTAATGTTCAAATGTTCAAATGTGTGTGAAATCGTATGGGACTTAACTGCTAAGGTCATCAGTACCTAAGCTTACACACTACTTAACCTAAATCATCCTAAGGACAAACACACACACCCATGCCCCAGGGAGGACTCGAACCTCCGCCGGGATCAGCCACGCAGCTCATGACTGCAGCGCCCCTGACCGCTCGGCTAATCCCGCGCGGCTACTAAAAGTATACTCGTCCACAAAACCCATGTGGACAATTATCTGATAATCGGTCATGCTTTGCTTTGTCGCAGCTCTTTAGGACAAAAGAATGGACAGCTCCCTGCTTTTTGCGTTTCCGATAGCGCCTACGATAAGAATCTGGTGTCATATTATGTTTCAGAGCCGTAAACTGTTTATTTTTTCACCTCATACTAAAACAAAAGCTATGATATGAGACGAGGAAATGACTTATATGCTTCTCAGAAACTTACGTTTTTCGCGTTAATTTTCTCACTTCATTCTAAAACAAGGACGTTAATATGAGAAGAGGAAATGAAATATACGCTTCCAAGACATATTATTTCCTTGTGTGCTACTACTGCATACATGAAAGCCCTGCAGTTAATTTTTGTATGTTGGATAAATTTTGATATCACCTCACATTCCTTTGTGAGAAGGTTCCTATTTTCTTAGGATTCAAATAGAGTGGACATTTCATCACTGGTTAATATTCTCATGACTAATGACATGATACCCGTTGCAATTGCTCCATGGCACCTGTGAGTAGAGTCTCACGTTGGTTACTATAAGAACACGCAGGCAGTGATATCCGCTCACTGCAGTCAGAGCCAAGGTGATTTCTTTCTGTTTATGGCGAAGCGTCTGCTGCAGTGTCCACGCTCAGCCAACATAAACAAATCGCGGCGGCATTAAGCAGTGCTGATCGCTGCGCTTGTCGCAGGCCTCGACAACAAGAGCGCACTCTCTGCTAACGATACTATGGAGTTAATACATCTTACTTAACGTAATATGCAGGACGTGGGTTAGGTGAAAATTCAGTTTGTAACTTCCCATCGCATTAACATACTTTACAGTCATATTTGATGCCCGGTTGTCTGTCTGATGTTAATAGTATTGATTCAGATTGTGCATTAACACGAAAACTCACTCACACACACACACACACACACACACACACACACACACACACACGCACACACTCATTGATTCCAGTGAGGGTGACAACTACTGTGTGATGAACAACACATGCACCAGTCAGTTCCTCAGTTGGCGTCGAGTGGATGAGTTTTTTCAATTACCTTGCATTGCAAGAATTGTATGTAAGAGCCTGAAAGTAAATGGACTTGTATCCTAAAGAGCTGCGACAAAGCAAAGCTTGACCGATTATCAGATAATTGTCCACATGGGTTTTGTGGACGAGTATACTTTTAGTAGCCGCGCGGGATTAGCCGAGCGGTCAGGGGCGCTGCAGTCATGAGCTGCGTGGCTGATCCCGGCGGAGGTTCGAGTCCTCCCTGGGGCATGGGTGTGTGTGTTTGTCCTTAGGATGATTTAGGTTAAGTAGTGTGTAAGCTTAGGTACTGATGACCTTAGCAGTTAAGTCCCATACGATTTCACACACATTTGAACATTTGAACATTAGTTCTGCTCCTGTAAATAAACTGTTATCTCGTTAGTTCACATATTTATATTGGAATAACGTATTTGTAATAAGCACATCGGATTATTATTTTCCACAGTGTTTAAGAATTCAGGTCCTGTCATAGATAAGTGATCTATATTCAACAGTCCGATAAAGAATGTGGTTTACACAGTCTATCATATGATGACAGTCGTGGTCGGATATCCACATTAAGACTACCTGGCTGAATCCGATTAGAACGATCTGGTATCGAAATGAAATTACAGAAATCGGATAATTTGAACGTCTGTATTTCAACAATGCTTCGCACATAAATTCCTATGATGGAGTAACAGGTAGCAACTGTCTAAGAAAAAGTGAGAAATATGTCTACTAGTAGCAATGTAACGTAATTATAAACCACATTTATGTGATGGAAATACTGAATCGAACAATACACATCTATTTCAGTGGTGGGAAGATACACCATATGGGATTTGCTGAGACATAATGACAATAATAATAATAATAATAATAATAATAATAATTATAATAATCGCGTGTGGCGGATAGTGGAAACCCTCCCCCATATGGGTGGTACCGAGGAAATCAAATACTAGGGGTGAACCAAATACTAACACAATCCTGAACGGCTACTCAATCCGTTGAACGCAAAATCCAGACACGTCTGAGTGAAAATCACCGTTACTCTGGTCACCGTGTTAGCTCAATGAGCTTGGCTGAAAATATTTGCTTTCAAAGGCTTCAACACCCTCTGGTCCTGTCCGGTCCTGGTATCACCCAAGCACAACCAATGAAACACAAGCAAACGTAAACTATGCAAGCAAAGTCAACTTTATCCCAGGTGGTACACAACCCGGCTGTCGACAGGCGGCAGTTGGATTTTCGGATTCTGGGGAGTCCAGGTTAGCACGACAGAGAATATCGAAGATCTCTGGTAAATTTCCCTACAAGCAAAAAACATGCATTTAAAAGTAAACATCGATACCTTGATCCAAACACGAAAACTAAATAATCTCACAAAAGAAATGGACCGACAAAAAATTCTCATCCTTGCACTTCAAGAACCACGACTAACTGACAATGAAACCGTGCATTAGGGAAACCATTGCATCTTCAAGAGCAGAATACAACAAAAGGTAACGAAAGGCGTACCAATCTTCGGCATTGCATTTCTCGAACACCGATCTATCAACTCTGTCAAAGAAATCACACCGATCGACAATCAAAAGGTTCCAATGGCTCTGAGCACTATGGAACTTAACAGTGGAGGTCATCAGTCTCCTAGAACTTAGAACTACTTATACCTAGCTAATCTAAGGACATCACACAAATTCATGCCCAAGGCTGGATTCGAACCTGCGACCGTAGCAGTCGCGCGGTTCCGGACTGAAGAGCCAAGAACCGCTCGGCCACCGCGGCTGGCCCGTCAACAAGCGACTTATGACTATGGTCATTCAGAGCCCCAGTAAAACATATACACTCATCAATGCACGTGTCCCCACCAACATCGACGGCCGGAGTGTTCGAGAGGTTCTAGGCGCTACAGTCTGGAACCGCGCGACCGCTACGGTCGCAGGTTCGCATCCTGCCTCGGGCATGGATGTGTGCGATGTCCTTAGGTCCAGGGGACTGATGACCTCAGATGTTAAGTCCCATAGTGCTCAGAGCCATTTGAACCATTTGAACCCACCAACATCGAAAATAAGAAAAACATCGACAATGTTGAAAAATTCTGGAACACACTCGAAAATACCATGAGCAAAATTCACCAAGATGACGTGAAAATACTAATGGGAGACTTCAACTCTATTTGGGACAGAAAAAACGTGTAGAAAAATCATTGGTACAAATTCAACACACCGAAACGCTTAGACTAACGTCACACGTCTGACTGACATTTGCCAATTGAACCACAAAAGGATGTCTTCCCGCTTTAAGAAAAAACCAGTCCCCAGGTAACATGCTTAGTAACCAGGTGCAAGCTGCTTTTGTGCGCCTTTCGAGACTTGCTGAAAGCCAGATTTTTAATTCTTTTGTAGCACAGCTACAAGCAGGCAGATAAAAACTTAATAAGGGAATCGTAAGACAACGCTCGAGCAAAATTCTTCTTGCTACTTTCAGTAACTCTTAGTGTCAGAGTGAAAACCTTACGGTACTGCCAGATTCATAATGCCACTTTTGTTTTCTGCCGACATTTTTTTGTTGTTGTGAATACATAATTTTATCTATGAAAAGCCCCATTTTCATAACACTTACGAATGGTACAGGAAATGAAATAAATACAGATCTTTTCTAAGTGTAAAGTCTGTAATATCCTACTAATTCGTGTTAAAATAAGCCCAATTGTCTCACAGAAACTTAATGCTTTATTAAGATAGACTGCCGTCGTGATGTTTCTGTATTAAGCTGACTTTAGTTTGTATTAGTACAGTGAATATTTTAATTGCATTTTCCATTAGTTTACTAAACGCAACAGTAATTATCAAAGAGAAATTAATTAGCAGCAGAATTTTCTTTCACGATATCTAAAACGATATGACAATGCTAAAGTTGTTTACAAATTCTACGCCTGTAGAAACCTACTTGTTCTAACGATGTCAATAAACCAGAGTAGTTTTAAAAGTATTTTCGTCTAGAAATGAATTGCCTTGACGGTTGATCGATCTAGAGTGGGAAAGGTAAAATTTTACAAATATATGACGAGAGGGACAAGTGCTTGAGAGAGGACTTCCCTATCAATACAAATGTGCCTGAGAGACGACTTTCCTATCAATCTCCTGGATAGTTTTGTTTCTCAAATCAACATAGTGCGTTATCATGCAGTAGCACAGGTGATGTAGTTTTGTTGCTCGATTTTCTTACACTGTGACCGAAAGGTGTCTCAGTTGTTGGCAACAAATTCCAGCTGTGTTGCACACACCCTGGGGGCAGAATTCGTAGCCCAAAACACACTTTTGGATTTATCAGATGTAAAATAATATGTTCACGCAACTCTTTCCTCGAGTTTACGTCTTTTGGTGGGGCTCAGCCTTTCATTTCTTCTTAGGAAGTTAACGATAAAGGCATCATAACACGTCACCAGTAATAGTACTGCATAGGAATGCTCGATGAGTGACCTGATGACGTTCAATAATAGTTACTCTGTTGATTTTTGTTGTTTCGAATTAGAGCATGCAGTACTCCTACACCAGACTTCTGAACATTGCCTGTTGAATGCAAATTCAAGTGGTTCATAATTATTTTAGTAAATTCACTCGATATTTTTATGTCCTTTAAATTACATTTGCTACATGATTCGCATTGAAGACGTAGGAAATGTATGTTATTTGGTCCGGGAAGCACGTTCCAACAGAAACTGATGCTTACATTGACATTTATGTTGCGAATTAGTCGTCTTATCCATCACATGGATAACGAGGATGCTCCGTTTTGCTACAGTTGTTTCATAGCTAACAAGGGAACCTTCCCATCGCACCCTCCTCAGATTTAGTTATAAGTTGACACAGTGGATAGGCCTTGAAAACTGAACACAGATCATTCGAAAAACAGGAAGAAGTTGTGTGGACCTATGAAAAAAATATTCAAACCAAACAAACTGAGTAGTCCGTGTGCATGATAAGCAACATCAAGGATAGCTTGAGCACGGGAGCGCAGTGGTCGCGTGGTTAGCGTGAGGAGCTGCAGAACGAGAGGTCGTTGGTTTAAGTCTTCCCTCGGGTTAGTTGTTTGATTTTTTTTATTTTCAGACAATCACCACCACACGTACTGTTATTCAACAAATGTAGGAAATAATCATACAAATGTTCGACAATCGTTCGATCCCTTAAGGAACTTTCCGATGCCTTACAGTTCGGAAAATATTCATTGACATTGTTATTGGAGTCACGAGCTATATTTGCTGGATTCATATTGCCCACGCAATGCATCGCACGTATTTAATGCACTCTCGTCCAAAGTAGCGAACAGTTAACTGCCAGCCAGGGAGCCTCATTAGCAGGAATACTCTCTCTTCCGTGCCCTATAGTCGACTGACGTCATGTCTTTCGATGTTTTTTAGGTGTAGCGTCATCATACTACGGCGCGGTTACCTCGCATCGGACGGACGGACGGACAGATAATAATTGTCTGAAAATAAAAATTAAACTTTTCACTCCTGGGAAAATTTGACGGAAGGACCTCTCGTTCCGCAGCTGCGTGCGCTAACCACGGGATCACGGCGCTCCTGAGCTCACCCTATCCTTGATGTTGCCTATCTTGCGCATGGACTACTCAGTTTGTATATTTTGCTTATTTTTTTCATACTTCCACACAACTTCTTCCTGTTTTCTCGATTGATCTGTGTTCAGTTTTTCAAGGCCTATCCCCTGTATCAACTTATAACTAAATCTGAGGGCGGTGCGATGGGGATGTTCCCTTGTTAGTGGTATTGTGTGTTGGTGGCGTTGCCAGTTTACATACTGTGCATGTAACTCACAATAAATGCGTTGGATTCCTCCTGTGATCAGTTTACTTGAAAAACGTTTGTTGTCATCGTAATTTGTGTAACTGTCTCTCCGACTTCCAATTTGACAATTTGTGGAAAAATTGTTTACCTTCTTAGTCCTAGTTTCAAACATTGTCTGATAGAAAATGTAGGCATGAAGGAGTCTGTAAAAGCAATTAATCGCTATTATAGCAAACTTTTGAATCCACTGGACACTTGAATTCTATATATTGATTCTGAGAGTTTTGTTATTTCTCTTGTTATTTACTGTCCCAAAGTCATCCGTGAGAATAAAATTAAAGGCAGTTGGATTAGGTTCCTGATCTATAAACTGTGATTTAATATTCTGCGCTGCTAAATAAATTTTGAAGGTTGTATTCTTTACGTAAAACAGAGTATCGATGTCAGTCCTAGGATTGACGATAAACTTCAGAAATACAATTACGGAAAAGTGACATATCGATTATGGCTCCTCACCATCAACAATAGTTGTTACCCATTGTTTAGTATTTGCTATTTTATCGTCGTTACCCTTTAGAGACCAACCTGATCATTCCACAATGCCATTTTTGACTCGCTTCTTAATATGTCCTATAACTACAGATTTGTCGAAAATATTAACTGTTAAATACGCTTTCCACAAATTAGAAACTTCCAGTTATTCTTCATATCTTGAAACTTACTACCGTTGACTTTCACTGGAGAAAAGATACATAATAATAAAATGAAATCAAAGATTAGAATGTCAAATCATAGTGTGAATGGTTAAAATGAAATGAACTAAAAATCATCTCCTTGTCTAAAAGACGTTATTCTTCCAGAGAACTTCGGCACCTCAAAATTTTTTACACCTCTGATGTTCAGCCACATGTGGACAAATAGCGGGTCCCATGATGCAGCACTGTTTAGCCGTCACAAAATGAAGCCTCAAAAATCAGTCCACATTCCATTTACTGCGTTTCCTTGAAATTATATAAAATATACGTCTGTAAGTAAAAAAAAAAAAAAAAGACGAAGAAGAAAGAAACAAAGCTTGAAACAGCTGATTGGTGAAGCCTCCTTTGGCTTCCACAACAGCTCGAAGTCTGTTGGGCATTGAACCCACAACTCGAGCCACATAACTAGGAGATTCAAGTAACTCATTCCAAGCGTCATGAATCACATCAGAAAGCTGTCGGCGAGTCGACGGTGACTGCCCTTTTCTCGTATTACTCTGACCATTTCTGCCCAGTATTCTCAATGGGATTCGTGTCAGCTCCTTTAGGTGGCCATTCCGTTACAGTAATATTACTATGGTCGTCGACCCGCCTCTTAACCACACGTGCCATATGAATAGACGAGCGATCTTGTTGGAACATGATCTGATCATCGCCAAATCTTGCTGCCACAGCAGGCAACATCACGTTCTCCAGAATTGATATGTAATTGCGCGCATCGAATCTTCCTTCCACTTCCCACAGGAGCCCACACCCTTCGGCCGATATCCACGCCCATACCGTTACCGACTACAAATGGCTCTGAGCACTGTGGGACTTAACATCTGTGGTCATCAGTCCCCTAGAACGTAGAACTACTTAAACCTAACTAACCTAAGGACATCACACACATCCATGCGCGAGGCAGGATTCGAACCTGCGACCGTAGCGGTCACGCGGTTCCAGACTGAAGCGCCTCGAACCGCACGGCCACACCGGCCGGCACCGACAACCTGCCACTCCTTCGGCAACTGTAAATATATTTTCGATTATACCTAGCACATTTAGGCCGGTAAACTAGTACTTTTCCGGATGATGCCGTAGAGAAAACTTTTTGGTGCGTGAAAATCACTCGCCTCCAAAACTGGAGAGGTTTGTCGCCATTTTCAGTAGCAAAAGCAAGGCAAGCTTCTCTTTGGGAAACAGTCAATGTCTCTTTCACAGCAGCGCTTCTTGCTCTCAGTCCACCTTCCCCTACACGAGGAGTGACGGTCTTACTGCTAACATTGAGACCCAAAGTTTGCTGAATTTGTCGTGCGTTGACAAATGGGTGGTTCTCACTGAAACGGCGTATCTGCTGATCCTGAGCTGCTGTTGTTTTGCGGCGACGGCCATGAGGCCTCCCATTCAAGTTACCACTCTCTTCCTTTCGTCTGATCCACCTGGCTACCGTCGACTTGTGAAGACCCATAGTTCTTGCTATGTCGGCATTTGAAGATCCCTCTGCATGGAGTTCTATTATAGCGCCCTTGTCTGCCTCCTCCACGATGGCAGCCACAACGCAGTGGCCAAGTATGTGTAACACGGAAATCGATGGCATAAAAGAGAGATCGCAAGCCCATACCCGTGTCATTACATAGTGGAGCAACTTAAAATCTCTAATTTTTCTCAGAAGGGACTGGTCCACTCTTGTCATGTCTTATCCTGATAAATATTACATGAAATGAAATGTTTACGTTTTGCATATGCGGCAGGCCTGAGGCAAGAAACATTTCTGAAATATCTGAGGCAACCTGAAGAACACTTCATGAATTTTATCTGTAGAGGGTTGCCTTATAAGAAGGAAAACGTGTTTATCCCCGCTCGCCGTGTTTCCAGGTGGCGCAGTTTACTCGGAGGCATACATAATTCTCGCCGGGCGTAAGAAGCGACTCGACGAGCGAGGGGAACTCGCCAAGTGTCATAGGCTGATTGTCCCGAAACTTTGCTCACAAGGGGAGGCCGCCAAA
The DNA here is from genome assembly GCF_023898315.1 of Schistocerca nitens. Classification (NCBI taxonomy): domain Eukaryota; kingdom Metazoa; phylum Arthropoda; class Insecta; order Orthoptera; family Acrididae; genus Schistocerca; species Schistocerca nitens. The sequence goes on from NC_064617.1 coordinate 407,754,493, forward strand.
TGTGAAATTCAGATTCGATTCATACTGCGCATAATAAAAGCTCATGGCCAGAGGTGTAATGTGGCAAAGCACCAAGATGCACTTCTCAGCTGTTGTCGAGAAAATCGACAGTTAGAAGAAACCGTTGCGGTGAAATACTCTCTACGATTAATAATTTTCTACAGCGTCGTGGCGCAGCGGTAAGCGCTCGAGTTCGTAATCCGAAGGTCGCCGGATCGAATCTCACGCCATGCAACATTTTATTATTATTATTATTTTTTTGTAATTCAAATATATATATATATATATATATATATATATATATATATATATATATATATATATAAACTATTAATGAATTGCTTATGCATGTTGGTGAAGGCGGATCGCTCTCCAATTGTACCGCCTCCATTTCACCGTTTGTTTAACAGGGTGTACCAAAGCTCTCACGTCCGCACTGATTTTCGACGGTGTTATAAGTTGTGCTAGGGACCGCATCTACCTTCTTTCGAAGTTAGCAGGCAACTACGCTGTTATGCGGCGGCTCGTTTCGGCCCATTCAACATCTGTCCTTCAAGTGTAACGAGCGATTAACGGAGTTTATATTTCATACCTGCCACAGCAAATTTGTGTTCGTGGGGTTTCTATTCTAATTCGAACGTTTGACTTACGCTATACGTATTCGTTTCGGAATATCGTTTCTACGTCTTCCGCTAACTATACGTGGTTAACATTATGAAGACAATTAATAACATTTGTGAAATACAAATTTGTTTGCGGAAAACATAATGATGTTCGAAGTCGCCAGTTTTTCCACGACAAACGACTTTCAACAACTTATTATATGCATAATTGTTGCAACCTGTTGCCGGGAATTATATATATATATATATATATATATATATATATATATATATATATATATATATATATATATATATATATGTGTGTGTGTGTGTGTGTGTGTGTGTGTGTGTGTGTTTATACACACATTTGAATTACAAAAAACAAATACTAAAAACAAAAAGTTGCATGGAGCGAGATTCGATCCGCCGACCTTCGGATTACGAACTCGAGCGCTTACCGCTGCGCCACGACGCTGTAGAAAATTATGAATCGTAGAGAGTATTTCACCGCAGCGGTTTCTTCTAACTGTCGATTTTCTCGACAACGGCTGAGAAGTGCATCTTGGTGCTTTGCCACATTACACCTCTGGCCATGAGCTTTTATTATGCGCAGTATGAATCGAATCTGAATTTCACAATTGGCGGCCTCCCCTTGTCAGTGAAGGAGAGGACAAAATAAGCGCACTTGTGTTTCGGCTTATCTGCAGACACTCGACCGTTTCCGAGAAAACGACGGCCAAAGTTATCAACGCGCTGTTGCTCTAGTGTAGATACCTTCTGCAGCCGAGAACGCAATTGAAGCGGTGGCTCAGTGGCTACCGTCGTTCCTTCTTAGCATTGATTCCCGTGTTCGAGACCATATTGGGTTTTTTAATTATTTTATTTTCCTGCCTCTCTATCAGAATTATCTTCGAATGTTTTTTTTCTAATTTATGTTGAAATGATGTTGTCATTACTCGACAATTAACTTTATGTGTAATTAATGAATTAAAAAAATAATAAACGAAAGAGACAAGCTGATATAAAATCATCTCGTCTGCCTCATGTATCGTTATATACAAATGGTTTATCAATGTTAATCTACATTTAGATCCGATAATGGCACCTTTAGTGTGTTGAAACCGGTTATCCAGTAGACAGTATTTAAGCGATCTTGGCTTCTGAATTATTTCTACAACAGAGTGATCGCCCCACTACGCACTGTGTGTTCCCTTTTTAACTTATTTCTTTACACAGTAAATTAACTGACGAATAACGACAACAGTGTTTCATCATAAATTGGAATAAACATTCGTAGATAATTCAGAGAGTGAGGGGGGAAAAAAGGAAAAACCGGGTTTCGAACTCGCAGCGCAAAGTTCCGAAGTCGCTATGGTAGCCGCAGAGCCACCGCTTCAGTTGAATCCTTAACCGCTAAGCGGTATCTACACTATAGCAACAACGCATTGAACACTTTGACCGTCGTTTTCTCAGAAGCGGTAGAGTTTAAGCTTATTTTGTCCCCTCTTTCAATGAGCGTAGTTAAAAGCAAGATCGGGGTCTGACACTTGGCGTGCCCCCTCGTAAATTGCGTGCGTTGGGATTCAGTAGACAGAATGCGTCCACTTTCCTCGACTACTCATTGACATGTTTGGAAACTTTCTTTGTTGTAGTTGCACTTTGCATTATGAGGGCTGGTTTTCCTGATGAGGATCTACTTATGGACTTTGCTCCTAATTTACGTTACTGTGTAGTAGACCTACTGCAACTACTTAAACCGGAAACGTTTGTTTGTTTGGATACTCCGCTTCTTAGTTGCTACATTTCGCTAAAATATTTTCCTTTTTTTCAAAACGGCAAGTTAAGATGACCACTGCAACATGGTAAGATCAGTAACAATTTAATACTTTGAAACAGTTATGTGTGGTGTACGAGGAGTCTACTGTTGTTGACTGAGGAATACATTAAACACGAAAGCTGCGTCCAATAACAATAATTAACTTTCGGTTACATGACAAAACACAAGTCGAAGCACTGTCAGTTCATCTCAGTACCCAGTAAAACTTAAACTGGAAAGATCGAAAACATACTTTTGTGGGGAAGGCAAACGAATGACTGCGTTTTATTGGCCGCACACTAAGAATACGCAACAGGCCAACTGAAAACACTGCCTACACTACGTTTGTCCGTCCACTGCTATAATATCCTTGACAGACGTGATTGACTGTGCACGCAAAAACGTCCAAGGAACGGTAGCACGCTTTGTAATGTCACGAAATAGGGGAGAGAGGATCCCAGATTTGATAATCGAGTTGGGGTAACATTCATGAAAACATATGCGTTTTTCGTTGCCACGAGATCTTTTCACGAAATTTCAATCACCACCATATGTTCTGAATGCCAAAACTTTATTTCCTAGGGTACTTACACAAGAAGAAACCATAGTAATAATGTAATTCAAGGCTCGCAAGAAAAGATTTAAGTAGTCCCTTTTCCCGCACACTGTTAATGAGTGGGACGGTAGAGAAATAATCCGAACCTTCTGCCAGGCACGTAAGTCCGGATTGCAAAGAAATCCTGTTGATGTAGTCATGTAGATGTAACAACGAAATTATGTTGTAATTACGACATGTGACTTTCACTTGATCTGAACATCGAAGTTGTTTACTGTTTATTTACTTTTTGTTCATTAATTTCAGCCATATACGAACACCTAGGCGCGTTAAAGTGATATTGAAATAAAGTGTCATGCATGGACCAATAACAATAAGTTCCCACCTACTTGTTATAGTACTGCATTATCTGCCAGCGTATTCAGAAGTAGATATCGCATACGAAGTTCCTAGGGTGTTTGTAATGGATATTGGAGACGACTTCGACAAAGTTTGAATGTAGCTTCGTAAAAGTTCCGTGATCAAACGATCTGAGTTGCTGGCGAATACAGTTTATCCTCACTAGACAGTATATATTATCATTATACATGAGGTGAGTAGGGTTTCGCCGCGTTGCGGTGGCCGAGCGGTTCCAGGCGCTTCAGTGACGAACCGCACGGCTGCTTCAGTCGCAGGTTGGAATTCTACCTCGGGCATAGATGTCTGTGATGCCCTTAGGCTAGCTAGGTTTAAGTAGTTCTAGGTCTAGGGGCTGATGACCTAAGCAGTTAGGTCGCATAGTTCTTGAAGCCATTTTTTGACCTTTCGCGTAAATTTTCTTTACATAAACCGTCGTATCTTTTGATTGCGTTGACATAGAAGCTCACTTTTTTACACCAGCAAGGGACCGGTTACAGCAAGAAGTGCGATACATTTCCGCTTATTATGTCCACCCGTTCTGGAGGTAAACGGGTTTTAAGGGTTGGGTAGACCGATAGACGGTCAAGAAAGTGAGACTAGTAGGGTTCCGTTTTTACCGGTTTAGGTGACGAAATCCTAACAACGAAAACACTGAAGATGAGGGCCGCATAAATAACACCCGCTACTCTTTATTCGAAATGTTCTAGTTGCTGTCGATACATAAGCATATTAGTCGTAGCTACGTTTTCGATCCAAATCACGTTTACAGGAATGCAAATAGAATGTATTTGCCTATACACGTGGTAATTCACATCCCAGTATTAATGCCACCGCGTTTTAGAAGTACGAACATTCTCATTGCTAGCTAGCTTAAGAAACACTTCTGCTAATGAACGTTTTCTGGCTGTGGCGAGTCTAGTGGAGAATTCGAAACAATGCAGAATACGTTTGGCAGCTATGTAGCCGTTTATTTCCTGGGGTGGTGCAGAATTATCCTACAAAATTTACTCTCTAATAACAGTAATTTGTTATTTCGATAATCATCCCGAATGATTGTCGCATAAGTGGTGACATAAAGGAAGAAAATTCATGTTTTTGAGTCCAGAAAGCTCTATGCAACAGAAACTGCAGATTTTTATTGCGAAATTGCCGGCTTGTTCATGTCTGGGGTAATAATAGAGGGCTGTTTGCCTAGGTTGTCTGCTAGCATAGTGAAAGGAAGGTCTGGTTTGTTTTCGGTTCTAATCTCTATGGAGGCAGGTAGAATATCAGTAAAGCAATTTTAAGAAATTCTCGCGCACCCAATACGATTTATCGCTACCTTTATTCTGTACTGGCGCTCTGTGGATGTCAATATGACACTCTTGTAGAATTTCATACATGATACTGCCTCCTTTTTCCGCTTCTGTCAATAATGGAATTGACTTAAGTGTGGCACTGAATGATGTTTAAGTGAATTTCGTTATGAATCTTCACGCATTGCTAAATTTGCACACTTTCATGGTAGGTCAGCAATGGTAATCCAGTATGACTGGTCTGAACGTTGACACAGACCGTTTCGCGGGCGAATGCGGATAATATTTTGCTAATTCGTAACGGTCTGGGGTTCTTTGTCTGTTATCTGGATAAGCTGAAATTCATTTTTATTCGTCCGTTTCATACAAATTAGCGTTTCTTCTTTCAGTTCTGTCCTATGTTTACGTGTTGTATTTAACACACTAATCAGCATTAATATAGTCTTAGAAATTATGGAATACAGTCTAAAAAAGTTCAGATAGTTTGTCAATTTCACGCCTGCGCATAGTATGTTGGTAGCACTTCGTCGCCTTGCCTGTTATGCTGTGTAGCAGACTTTAAAGCCGTGCGGATCAGCATAACGAAAAGGCGAGGGGTCTCGCTCGTTTTGTCCACGACTGTACAAACCTATGCGAAAGACGCAGAATAACAACTGTACGTGAGACAGTCGCCGAGTAAAGGAGACTGTGCATACTCATTTCTCCGTGTAACCAGACTCCAAGATAATGAGTCACGAAACTCGCACAGTTTTCTTGCAACCGCTACTGCGGCGCTGCAAAGCGACTGGCATCAATGAACACACTCCGACATGATTGTGGTTTGTGTTCGACTATATGGCGTGCAGAAGCACGCTGAAAACGCAAATATACACTCAGCTAATAATCTTTCCAAGATCTCCGTATCTCAGCCATAGTATCAAAACGAAAATATTGACTGCTGTCAAGAAGAATCTTGGGTTGTCACAACAAGATAATACATCGTATTCCTTGCAAAAAAGCAGAAAAAAGACGAAGTAAATCTTCACAGTATTATTACAGCCATTAAAAATACCATGAATCCATTTGATGATAGTATCGATACAAATGTTGTATTTAACATTTTTACCGGTAAAGCAGCATCATGGTTTCCTGCGTACTGTTTCGTCAGCTGGAAATCAACAAAAATATCGGAAGATTTGAGAAACCGATGTCACGAATCAGAATTCTTAATTTCGCATCACAGTGCACCTCCAGCTGAATAAAGATAAATAAGCGGTACTAGAAATGAATGAGACATCTTTGGCAGGCTACTCGCCATTAGCCTTGACAAAAAAATTAGTGTAGAACACTGTCTGACATTTGCTCTAACACCAGTTCCGCCTGCTCTTTTCTCGAGTACCGGTAAAATATTGAAGACAGACAAATCCACATTAGCCAAGACGTTCAAAATTCTATTCCACGTGGTTCAGCCGACACAAGTCAACGCTGAAATAGTAGATGGATTTTACTTCTAATATCAGATCGGACCCTGATTACCATTAACCTTTGATGGAGTAGCTGAATCTATTCTGATAAAACTTTGTTCAAGTAATGCTGCAGAGATATTATGTTTGCTCGCTGTTTAACGCCTTCAGTCAAAGATTCTGAACTTCAAAATCGAGAAGAGTCTGCTATTTCTTACAGAATTACAGGGCCTCTACAACCCAGACCTATGGATTTTTTGGGGAGTCTTAAGAATCATCGTTTTACAGAGGCTTTGGTACAGTTCTTAGCCGATTATTGGGAAAATGACAATTTGGCAACAATAATGCAAAATAAGAAAGTCTATATGTCTGTTGGAGGTCAGTGATAATTGTTATCAGGTAAGTGAAAATCATGTCGTAAAGACTGAAGGGATTGATTGTGAATATCAGCTTGAAGAATCTGATATGCGGATTATGTTTCATGCTAGCAAAGTGTCACTATTGCAAAAAGTTTTGTAAAACCCTATGATACTGATGTTGCTGGCCAATAGACATAAAGTTTTTGCATCTGATATCTGTTTGGCAGGTTCAGCAGCTAAAACTGTATCAACTACACAGAATTAGCATCGAAGTTGGGATTCTGATTATGTCTAAGTCTCCCAGTATTCCACGCATTCACAGGCTGCGATTTCGCCACTGCTTTCTACAATAAGGGGAAAAGTCAGAGAGTTTAAAATTTTCGCAAATTATAAATCTACAAAAAAACTTTTGCGTCATTAAGAGATGAACCTGGCGAAAAAACTGAAGTGGTTCAATAGTTTACTGCTCCTGTGTGTGGCATAAAGCAGTGCAAAAGTATTCATGACATGAAATTTTGTATTTTCCAAACGAACTATTCAGCAAAAAAGATAATGAACGGTTTATAAAAAAAAAACTAAAAGCTTCAACGCAAATAATGCTACCGATCCTTATTGTGTAAAACTTCAGCCTGAATCTTGTGGGTGGTACATGAATGGATGTTCAAAGCCACCCCTTGGGGACCCAACACCATTACAAGTTGAGGAAATCTTACGGGCTACAGACAGAGATAATAATGATAACAATCCCTCAGAATTTCGCTTCAGTATTTCAACTTCTGGATTCTGAAGAACTATTAGTATTTAAGTCTTTGTGTTTTAAGTTGAACAATAAATTGCATAGTTTCTGTTGCAACAAATGTGTTAATCGGTTTTTAAAATGCTGATTTATTTCCTTCGCTTATTAACCCTATTTTATAGGTAAAGGAATGTGTAGTTTGAGAGGTAAGTGAATATCCCTTACTATTGCTACATTTCTATGTCTACATCTATACTCTGCAAACGACGGTGAGGTGTATAGCAGAGGGTGCGTGCCATTGTACGAGTTATTATGGTTTCTTCCCGTTCTATTCATGTGGCAACGGGCAGAATGTATTTTGAATGCCTCTGTGCTGCAGTAATATTTCTGATCTTATCCTCATGATCTCCATGTAAGCAATGCGTAGGGGATTGTAGTGTATTCCTAGAGTCATCATTTAAAGCCGGTTCTTCAAACTTTGTTAATGGACTTCCTCGTTATAGTTTATACCTATCTTCAAGAGTCTTCCAGTTCAGTTCCTTCAGTATCTCTGCGCACTCTTCCACGGATTAAACGAACCTGTGACCATTCGTGCTGCCTTCTCTGTATTTGCGCAGTTATACAGTGGAAATTATTACATGCTTCAAAACGCGAAATACAAGTTGTAGACTTGCCCTTTGAGAGTGCTTCTATACTCCATATAATCGTATACAATACACAATTACGTCGCAGTGCTTTTATGCCAGTCGCTTGGCAGCGCTGCAGCAGAAAACTTTGCGAGTTTCGCGACTTATTATCTTGGAGTCTGGTTGCTTGGAGAAATGAACATGCTCAGTCTCAGTTACACGACGTCTGTCTCGCACGCAGCCGTTGTTCTATGTCTTTCTCTGTCCCACAGCTTTGTACAGAGAGGGGCAAATAAAAGTGGCCAGCTCGAGAGGATACGATTGGACGTGAATGTATGCATATACCACACATCGTAAGGCACACACCATGTGTACGCCCGTCACGTGATCCACATCGGTTCTGAGCGTAGTGCGGGCAGTTTCAGTGTGAGTGGAGCAGTGCAGAGGGGACGACGGTACGCACAGTGGAGCAGCGGCTTTTCGTTATGCAGAGTTACGTGGAAACTGTGTGGTCAGTTGTTTGTTGAGAAGCTTAATGGTGTCAAAGTGCCAGAAAAGGATGCCATGCAACGCTTAGCCCGAAAATGGCGTCGGACAGGATTTGATTTGAACAGATCCAAAAAAAACCTTCCGAAACGTGCCCTCACACCAGAAAATGTGCCTGTAGTTCACGTGAAAATGCTTCAGAGTCTTACCAAATCAACCGGACGCCTGTCGCAAGAGACCAGCATATCATGTCGATCATGCGGACGAATATTTCAACTGGACCCGCACATGCATTCCTACCGAGAGTCTGTTATTCATGCATTACAACAGCAGATACTCCTCAGCGCCTCCAATTTTGCGAGTGGCTGCTTACTGAGATAACAATGAATAACTTGAACCAAGATCTGTTCTTTATGCCTGATGCGCTTACAGAATCACAAGTTCTGGGCAGAGGAGAATCGGTATAACTTCCACGAAACACCATTACATGATCAGAAGGTTGGGGTTTGATGCACAGTGCCTGCAAGCCGCATTATTTGTCCCATCTTCTTTCATCAGGTGCAGACTTCGGTGCGTTACGTTGCCAACATTTGGAAAACATTTGTGTCAGCATTAACGGAGGAGGAAAACACTTACAGGTACTTCCAACAGGATGGAACAAGTGCCCATACAGCTAGCCGAACCTTGGAGCACATTCACACAATCTTCAATCCCGACAGCGTTGTTAGCATAGGTCAGTCTGGTCGTCACGTCACCTGATTTGTCAGTGCGCGTTTACTTTTTATGGGGGGCCCCTCGAGTCTCAGGTGTATCGCAGCAACCCTCACAGTCTTCAAGAACTGCAGCAGAACATTTCGGATTGGACTGCAGCAATCCCAGCAGTCCAACTTCGATCCTCCTTCAGCAACTTACTGACCAGTGCCCAAAAAGTGCCAAGAGATGAATCGTGGTCACTTTGAGCATCTACTATAGTCAGGTTAGTAGTTTAGTACTGGATCTCCATTCCTTTGCTCTGTTTTTTGTTTTCTTTTTTTTTTTTTTTGTTTCTCGGAACCCTGTTCTCCGGGCCACTTTTATTTGTCCCACCCTATACATTCAATGTTTCTTCGTTACGCCACCATCTCGTACTAAGTTATTGAATCTTAAAACCGTGACAACCTTAAGATTGCTAAGGCAATCCAATACCATCGTGTTCGCTATAAAATTATCCACACTTTATGTATGATTGCATAAGGAAACCCGCTGAGGGTAATTTACTCCTACGCGCTTACCTATCTACACCAGGCAAACTTTCATTATTGCCTGGAAAAAGATAGGCAACCTTACTTTGGCGTTTCATTGTCATCTTTTACACTCGATTGCTGGTACTTTTTTCAGAAACTGCATGAGGGTTATCAACTAAAAAAATTAATTAAACAATTTTTGATTAGAAATAACTGTGCAGGGATTTGGGGCGGTAACCCAAGCACGTTTTGTTTATTCATACAATATAATGTATGAAGTATTAATTTTATTGGGAAACTCGCTGTGGGAATGTCGATCTAATTCGGGATCTTAGACTAGTAGATTTAGATTGCCTATGTTGGCAGTCTGATGTCGACTTACTTCCAACGGCTAACTAAAGAGGCCTTGCTCAGGACGTTGTGATCTAACTATATGTATAGTTTGTAACTCTTTGAGAAATCATGCGCGGTCAGCTCAAACAACTCGTATTGTCCAGAGGACAATGCCCAACGACTGTGTGTCTCCACAAGAACTTATCACCACGGTATATATGGTACCCTTACATCGTCCACTTTCTAATCCCAGTCATCAAACAGAATGTTTGAGTACCTCACCTCTGCAGAAGATCTGTAAGAAATCATAAAGGCTTTCTGTTTTGCGGCCATGTGAATTCGCGGAAACGGCAGGACGTTTCGATGAGTGTCACTCTAATCATCTTCTGGCGAAGAGAGAAGACAGAAGATGATGAGAGTGACAGTCGTCGAAACGTCTCTCTGCTCAGACGAAGCCATTCGGCTGGTTTTTTTATTGCTATTTTATCCCTCTTGCCCCATATGGGCTTGGAATGGGCTGTCAGAGGCACCATAAACCGCCAATCAGCCAGAGGCAACAGTAAGTTGAAACGTGAAATAATTATAAAAAATTTACACTTTGAAAAAAGATTAATTTAATGAAGGCTGTTATGTAAAAGAAACGAGTTCCTTCACTTAAAGAAATTAAAATAGGAAGAAGCGAAATGTAAAAATAGAAGCAAAAAACACTTGTTTCAAACTTGTAGTAGAAATGGTATTCTTAAAAAAAAAAGGTGGCACAGCACTTCCAGTAAAGTTGATGGACCTCCACCGTGAAAAATGTCTGTTTTTGGAGGGAAAAAACGTTAGGTGTTTAGTAGAGTAGTAGAGGGTGGGTATACGTGCAGAGAACTGATGAGTAGTATCTACGTAGAGGATGTTGGAGTGGTGGTTGGGAAGATAGGAAGGGAGTAGTGGTTTGGGGTGTGGGTAGGACCATAATACGAAAGAGAAAAGTGGTAGGGAGAGATGGTGATGGACGAGGAAAAGGGATAAGGAAAAATGGGGAGGAAAGGAGAAATAGTTGACGCATGATGAAATGGGTAGGTGTGAAGGAGCTGCAGTTGATGGAATAAATAAATATCAGGTGGTTTTTCATTGTCTAGGAGAGGTAGACAGCTCCTGCATGAAAACTAGAGAGTTATACAGGGAGTTTCGAAGTCTTTGCATCAAACAACTAGGTGTGTAGAAAACATGGGGAACAACTTTCATCAGAGAGGATATCGTCAGTAGTGTCCCAGGAAAGTGTGATAGGACCACTGTTGTTCTCTGTATACATAAATGATTTAGCTGACAGGATGGGCAGCAATCTGCGATTGTTTGCTGATGATGCCGTGGTGTACGGTAACTTGTCGAAGTCGAGTGCCTGTAGGAAGATACAAAACGACAGACAAAATTTGCAGTTGGTTTGATGAATGGCAGCTAGCCCTAAATGTGGAAAAATGTAAGTTAATGCGGATGAATAGGAAGATCAAACCTGTAATGTTCAGGTACAGTGTTACTAGTGCCCTGCTTTACACAGTCAAGTCGTTTAAGAATCTGGGCGTAGCGTTGCAAAGCGATGTGAGGTGGAACGAGGATGTGAAAACTGTGGTAGGGAAGGGGAATGGTCTGCCTCGGTTTATTGGGAGAGTTCACTTGTAAAGGAAACCGCATATAGGACGCTGATGCGACCTGTTCTTGAGTACTGGCAGAGTGCTTAGGATCTGTACCTGGTCAAACTGAAGGAAGGCATCAAAGGAATTCACAGGCGGACTGATACATTTGTTACCGGTGGGTTCTAACAACACGTAAGTGTTACGGAGATGCTTCGGGAACTCACATGGGAATCCGTGGAGGGAAGGCAACATTTTTTTCGAGAAACCTATTGAGAAAATTTAGAGAACCGACATTTGAAGCTGACTGCCGAACGAACGATTCTACTGACGCCAACATACAAAAGACACGACAAATTAGGGCTCATACAGAGGCATACAGAAAGTCGTTTTTTTTCTCGCTGTTTTTGTGAGAGGAACAGGAAAGGCAATGATAAGTAGTGGTACAGGGTACCCTCTGCCACTCACTGTACGGTGACTTGCGGAGTATCTATGTAGATGTAGATGTAAATGTAGAACTTTTGTTAGAGACAAAATGTCCACTGAGGCTTCTGACGGCAGTAGTTGTCCTTTTGTAACGGTTATGCCCCTGAGAGGCTGCAGCGCATAGGCACTTTTGGCAACGATTCCAGCAGACAGGAAACGTGTCCAGGAGCTACAGTACGGGACGTCCACAGTGTACAACACCACAAGAAGACCGACATCTCACTATCAGTACCCGCAGACGGCCACGGAGTACTGCAGGTAGTCTTGCTCAGGACCTTACCGCAGCCACTGGAACAGTTCTCTCCAGACACATAGTCTACAGACGACTGAACAGACATGGTTTATTCGCCCGGAGACCTGCAAGGTGCATTCCACTGACCCCTGGTCACAGGAGAGCCCGTAAAGCCTAGTGTCAAGAACACAGTACATGGTCATTAGAACAGTGGTCCCAGGTTATGTTCACGGACGAGTCCAGGTATAATCTGAACAGTGATCCTCACCGGGTTTTCATCTGGCGTGAAACAGGAACCAGATACCAGCCCCTTAATGTTCTTGAAAGGGACCTTATGGAGGTCGTGGTTTGATGGTGTGGGATGGGATTATGATTGGTGCACGTACACCCCTGCATGTCTTTGACAGAGGAACTGTAACAGGTTAGATGTATCGGGACGTCATTTTGCACCAGTATGTCCGCCTTTTCAGGGTGCAGTGGGTCCCACCTTCCTCCTGATAGATGATACGCGTGGCCCCACCGAGCTGCCATCGTGGAGGAGTACCTTGAAACAGAAGATATCAGACGAATGGAGTGACCTGCCTGTTCTGAAGACCTAAACCCCATCGAGCACGTCTGGGATGCTCTCGGTCGATGTATCGCTGCACGTCTTGAAACCCCTGGGTCACTTCAGGAGCTCCGACAGGCACTGGTGCAAGAATGGGAGGCCTATACCCCAGCAGCTGCTCGACCACCTGATCCAGTGTATGCCAACCCGTTGTGCGGCCTGTGTACGTGTGCATTGTGATCTTATCCCATATTGATGTCGGGGTACATGTGCAGGAAGCAGTGGTGTTTTGTAGCACATGTATTTCGGGACGGTTTTCTCAACTTATCACCAATACCGAGGACTTACAGATCTTTATCATGTGTGTTCCCTATGTGCCTATGCTATTAGCATCAGTTTTGTGTAGTGCCACGTTGTGTGGCACCACATTCTTCAATTATCCTTAAGCTATAACCATGAGTATAGTATGCAGCAGATCTACTTAGTAGACCTGCATCACAGGACCGGCGAACAGTAAAGGAGGCCTAGCGTCTCCGGAAAGTGTCAGTGAATATTTTGTCTCTAACAGACGGTATTCCTCCTGATGTGATCTATCAGCTCTAGACGTTTGGTAAAAAGACTTTGAAATACTCCGTACATTAATTGAACTCGTGGATCCGTAATAGATGTTCCTCTAATCTTAAGGTTTTACTTGCTGTTGGCGGCATCTGTGGCTCGTCCGTGTGACAGAGAGGTGGTGGACAGGTGCCGACAGGCTGGAAGTACTTCGGGAACCTGATGGACGCGGGCCTGGTGTGCCTGTGCGGCGAGGAGAGCTTCGGCACGGGCTCGGACCACATCCGCGAGAAGGACGCGCTCTGGGCCGTGCTGGCGTGGCTCTCCGTCGTGGCCGACCTGCGCCTGCACGTCCACCAGATACTCGCCGACCACTGGAAGCACTTCGGCCGCCACTACTTCCAGAGGTGCGCTCGCCTGCAAGCGTCGAGGAACCCCTTCACACTGCTGTGTTGCTGCCATCTTCAGCCCGAAGATGGGTTCGATGTAGCTCTCCACGCTAATCTTGAAAGGCGTCAACCAATCCGCCTCTCGTTTTATTTTGTGGTTTTGCTTTATCACGTTTGGGAGAGTGTCGTTTTCTCTGCCTGCGTTTGCTCATATGTTCCATGTTCACACTGTTCGAGCAGGGAGGTAGATCACGCTGGGAAACTAAATTCACTGTGTTTATTCTCATCTTGATAGCACAGTATTTACCTACAACCACCAGGCACAGACACTGATTATCACTAATTTGAATGAATGTGAGTGTAATTACAAACGCATGAAACTAGGCAAATTCAGGCGAGAGTTCTTGGTTTAGCTTTGCAGTAGCAACCTGGTGAGGCAGTTAATCTTCGAAGCCAGCTTCGGTGGTGACTGTCTACCACGACACTGAGCCTTTAGAATCCAAGAGTAGGGATGCCTTCTTCAAAATTTCAGCTGCTCAATGCAGTGTCAAATTTTACAAAACCTTTTCGAACTCGTAGCGTGGTTAGTACAGCAACTAGTAATATACGACGAAGAAACAATCTGTCTTGTTTGCAGGGTTGTAATTATTATTTATTTATCAACGGTGTGTATCGCTTGATTTGGTCATATTCAGACAGGCTGACATTAGATTGTGTTAGAGAAATAGTATACTAAACATACAAAACATCCCAGCAAATAATTGCCCTCGTCAATTATTTGGAAACATTGGTTGGCGTCCTTGGCGAGACACGCGCCGTAGTCCAATGAATGTCGGATCAGGCCTACATGGATCTGTCACCAGGCACACTCTTCCACATCTCTCAGCCAACTATCCCTTAGTCTTCGTTTTGGTCGTTGGACTACTGTGCATGTCTCGCGAGGGACGCCACCCAATGTTTTCGAATAATTGATGAGGGCAGTTATCTGCTCTGACATTTTATGTGCTCGGTATCTCATGTGCCTAACACCATCTGATACCAGCCAGTCTGAAGATGTCTTGAATCAGGCGAAACGCGTCGTAGGTTAATAAGTAATAATTACAGCCCTGCAACCAAGACTGTCTGTTTCTTTGTGGAAAATTTTAGGCTGAAAGAACACGGTGTCGCTTCTCCCGCCTTCTGAATGGATGAGACGCCTGCTCTTACTGGCAAAATCATCTTGTTAACTGGTCAGTGCGCCCTCACCTGTACACAGAAGCGAGGCAGTTTACGTTTTGCACAGATAAATTACTGGGGAACGGAAGAGTTAAGTCGTGGAGCTTGAGTCGCTATTTGGCGATCAAGTAAGTATGACATTTGTTTCTGTCCACCTATGAACAGTGATTTTTGAATGGGAGTTCAGTTACGATTTAACTTCATTGTTGGGGGCAGTGCGGTATTCTCGCAAGTGATCGTTCCAGTATCGTCATCATCGTCATCATCATCATCATCATCATCATCACCATCCCGGACAGTTTCCAGCCCCAGGGTGGGTCTATTCGGAACATAAGCCTCGCCATCTAGTCTTGTTTTCCCACCATCTTTATGTATTCAGTCTGGTCCAGTCTTCACCTCTTTCAGCCATCTATCTCTTGGTCTTCCTTTTGGTCGTTTCCTTCGCATCTCCATTTCGCATATCTTCTTGGGAATACTCTTGTTTTCCACTTTTCATAATGCTCATATCATCTTAGCCTTGATTTTTCTATCCTTTTCTGCAAGGGGTCCGCTTTCACTGTTTTCCTTACCCTTTCATTCCTCGTCCACTCTCTTCTTCTTGTTACTCCTGGCCTACTTCTGAGAAACTTCATCTCGCATGCCTGTAATCTGCTTACATCTCTTTTCTTCATTACCCATGTTTCAGATGCAAAGTTCCATATGCAGCATCGTTTTTCGCAAATTCAAATGGAACTGAACTCGGTCCTTAATTGCTCACGATTCACTTCATGTACTGTGTGCTCAATTAACTTCCATGATTCTATTCGCTGTGAGTCACAAGCCACCTTTCACAGTTCATTTATTACTGGAAAGTGGTGACTTTTGATTATTCGGTGAGTTTGAATCTTTGTGTGAGACCAGTCGGGAGCTCATCTTGCGTTCCCTTAGTCCACAAATCCTTGGTGACTAGCAATGATTTATGCGTTTTTCTCGATTGCTGGCATGGAACCATAGGATTAGTATTTTAATGTGTGTCTTTAAATAATTGCTCATTGTGCAATTCTGTAGTTCGTTAAACTTCGTCGCAACGTGCATACAAGCATGCCTTACCTCCTCCTGTAATCCATAACCTCATGTACTCTGTGATAGAAAATTACTTGAAGTGTTTAGTAAAGAGCAAACCCTGTTCGGTCGTTCTGGACTTCATTGATTAAATCTCCGTTGCACACCGTTCTCCTTAGCATAAAGTATATGACTAAAGTGCGCGTCATTTATGTTGGCGGCCGAGTTTAGGTTCGTTCTGCGCATCTGACGTCACAAAACACAGTCAGCCAATGAACAGAGAACGACGTTGCCAGATCTCGACTGCAGCGCAGAGCATGGACAAGTGTCTTCAATTTTAGAAACGTTCAGTCATAAATAAAGTAATAGAACAAAAGCAATGTCTTGATAGCAGACTTTCTTTTATAGAAAGTTTGGAAAAAACATTCTTTATACCAATTGCTTCATATTCTATTAATTAATTAAACCAAACAAGCAATAAGACTCCTAATTCAGGCGATAGCAAGGAAAGGTGTTTGTATCAATCCCACGAACCGCTTTTTCGCAATAAATAACAGCGGTAATTGTTTATTTCCTATTGTACTTCACGAAGTATGAGTAATTCATAGTCATACCAACAGTGTTTCAGTATTTTACGTGACGTGTTAGAGTCTCATGGCGTGCTGTAGTCAGGTGAGCTGCGATAGCGTAATGGTTAAGGTGTTGGGCTTCTACGTGGAAGGTTATGAGTTCAAACCTTGTGCGGTGCTTAACGTTTTAATTATTTAAAAACAATATCGAAGTGCCTTACTTCACGACTTATATTCGTTTGTACGCAATTTTTTGAAATTTCAGGTGCTTTGTCTCTTCATTAACCCTTTCGCTGGTGCAGACACGTACTCCACGCATTCCGCGCTGTGCGCGATTTTGTTACCACTGCACTGCTCGCCTGTGCAGACACATGGTGTTCGCACTGCTTTGACACACTTATCATTCGATTTCACAAGAACTATTTGGCCCAAAAATTTGATTTTTACTCGTCTTCTTGACTGATACCTTCCCCCCATAAATGACTTAATTTTGTTTCGATGTTCAAAGCAGTTATTATGCAGCATTGAATGTAGTAAACCATTGCACGAAATTTTGAAGAGTTAGCAGAGGTAGAAGTCCATAGCGTATACTTTCCGTATGGTCGATTTTAGTTTCCACAATGTTGAGAATGAAATGTGGACAAGATACCTAAATTTCATATAAAATTTACTGTATAACAATATCTCATTTAATTTAAGTACCACATAGGTGTCGTATGTAATATTGAGAAATATTCCGTCTTTCGCGACTGTAATAAAAGTTTTATTTACACCGGACACGTTTGGCTTATTTTAAAGCACTTCAATCAATGAAAGGTATGGCACATACACAATGGTACTCATGTTCTCTTTCTTGTTTTTGTTCCACAGTCGCAGTTTTACCAATGGTACTGAAATATATTCCTCTTCTACAACTGTAATAAGCGACTTATTTAGACCAGACGCGTTTCTCTCTCTTGAAGCATCTTCAGTGGACAGTATTTTGTCTCCTCCATTGCCAAGTCACCTTTCGTAGTTTTGTGCTGCGGTAACACAATATTCAACGTTTGTGTTGGCTGATCAGTGTTTTAGCAAATAAATGATGTTTGTGTGTGCCACACACAAAAATTATATTTGACACTAGCTCAGAGCACTTCACTGATAGACGGTATATTCAAGTCCTAATGTTTTTGTAAGTCCACAGTTTTTTTTAATGTATTTTGTCTACTTCGTTTTTATTGATTGAAGTGCTTTAAAATAAAGCCAAACGTGCTCAGTGTAAATAAAACTTTTGTTACAGTCGCGAAAGACGGAATATTTCTCAATATTACATACGACACCTATGTGGTACTTAAATGAGATATTGTTATACAGTAAATTTTATATGAAATTTAAGTATCTTGTCCACATTTCATTCTCAACATTGTGGCAAACTAAAATCGACCATACGGAAAGTATACTCTATGGACTTTTACCTCTGCAAACTCTTCAAAATTACGTGCAATGGTTTACTATATTTAATGCTGCATAATAACTGCGTTGAACATCGAAACAAAATTAAGTCATTTATGGGGGGAAGGTATCAGTCAAGAAGATGTGTAAAAATCTAATTTTTGGGCCAAATAGTTTTTGTGGAATCGAATGATAAGAGTGTCAAAGCAGTCGGAACACGACGTGTCTGCACAGGCGAGCAGTGCAGTGACAAAATCGCGCACAGCGCGGAATGCAGGGAGAACGTCTTTGTAGCAGCGAAAGGGTTAATGCGGCCGTGGTGGCTTTACTTCATGAACTGCGTGCTCCCCCCTAAACGTAAGCTTGCGAGCTGTGCTATACTATGGCGCTGCTTCTATTGGCGCGTGCGTCGTGTGCAACTGGCAACGCAGCGATCTCCGGCGTATGGGCGGGCATCCGCGAGCCGCCAGGATAAAAGAACTGAACTATAATAATAAGTATTCATGGAACTTCAGACGATTCGGCACTTAGGGCCAAGTATATATTTTGGAACCTACGACCAGCTTAGAGACAGAAGTGATGACATTTTCTGCAGGGCGTGACCATCATTCTGCAGGACAGTGCTCAAGCACGGATAGTGCAAGCTGATTTGTTTGACTGATGGGGCTGCTAAGTCCTATACCACCTACTGCACTCCCCTGACTTAAGCCCTCGTGAGTTCAACTCTATTTCTAAACTGAAGGAAACACTTCACGGCATTCGCATCAGAACTGCTACAAATTCGTCGGGCAATAGACCGCGCCGCTCGAACTGTCAACACAACTGGCACTACTAACAAGGGAACCTCCCCATCGCACCTCCCCAAGATTTAGTTATAAGTTGGCACAGTGGATAGGCCTTGAAAAACTGAACACAGATCAATCGAGAAAACAGGAAGAAGTTGTGTGGAACTATGAAAAAAATAAGCAAAATATACAAACTGAGTAGTCCATGCGCACGATAGGCAATATCAAGGATACTGTGAGCTCAGGAGCGCCGTGGTCCCGTGGTTAGCGTGACCACCTGCGGAACGAGAGGTCCTTGGTTCAAATCTACCCTCGAGTGAAAAGTTAAATTTTTTGTTTTCAGACAATTATCAAAGTTCAGGTACTCACACATAATCAGCTTCGCTCTCCAAAATTCCAGGACATGTTCAGATTTGCTTGGACATATGCAGGATTTGACGGTCTACACAAGGAAAAATTTGAAACCGTTAAAAACACATGTTTTGACAGAGCACAGGGAAAACTGTGCGACTGTGAAACTGTTGCGTTCGGGAGTGATTATCACATCCACAAGAAAACCTAAATCGGGCAAGGTACAAGAATCTTTTTACCCATTCGCCAAATGTACAAGTTAGGAGGGTCGACAACATACTCCTTTCGTGTGACGCACATGCCGTCACCAGTGTCGTATAGAATATATCAGACGTGTTTTCCTGTGGAGGAATCGGTTGACCTATGACCTTGCGACCAAATGTTTTCGGTTCCCATTGGAGGGGCACGTCCTTCCGTCTACTAATCGCACGGTTTTGCGGTGCGGTTGCAAAACACAGACACTAAACTTATTACAGTGAACAGAGACGTCAATGAACGAACGGACAGATCATAACCTTGCGAAAATAAAAAAATTAAAATTTTTACTCGAGGGAAGACTTGAACCAAGGTCCTCTCGTCCCGCAGGTGCTCACGCTAACCACGGAACCACGGCGCTCCTGAGCTAAAATTATCCTTGGTGTTGCTTATCTTGCGCATGGACTACTCAGTTTGTATATTTTGCTTTTTTTTTCATAGTTCCACACAACTTCTTCCTGTTTTCTCGATTGATCTGCGTTCAGTTTTTCAAGGCCTATCCACTGTGCCAACTTATAACTAAATCTGAGGGGGGTGCGATGGGGAGGTTCCCTTGTAAGTGTATCCTACGACTTCCACATCGCTGGCAACAGGTTATACACAATACTGGTGGCTACTTTGAAGGTCAGTAAGACTTTGAAACACGTATCTATTTTGTGCTAACTGTAAATAAATAGTTGCCACTATTAAAGTTCCATCCCTCGTAGATTTAAGTATTAGGAAGTCTTTCCTGAATATATTTCTCTGGAGTGTAACCATGTATGGAAGTGAAACACGGACGATAGACAGTTTGGAAAGAAAGAGAATACAACCTTTTGAAGTGTGGTGCTACAGAAGAATGCTGGCTGAAGATTAGAGGGGTAGATCACATATATAATGAGAAGGGACTTAATAGAATTGGGGAGACAAGAAATTTGTGGCATAGCTTGACTAAAAAAGGGATCGGTTGATAGGACACATTCTGAGACAACAAGGGATCACCACTTTAGTACTGGAGGGAAGCATGGATTGTAAAAATCATAGAGGGAGACCAAGAGATAAACACGCTAAGCAGATTCAGGAGTGAAACACGGACGATAGACAGTTTGGAAAGAAAGAGAATACAACCTTTTGAAGTGTGGTGCTACAGAAGAATGCTGGCTGAAGATTAGAGGGGTAGATCACATATATAATGAGAAGGGACTTAATAGAATTGGGGAGACAAGAAATTTGTGGCATAGCTTGACTAAAAAAGGGATCGGTTGATAGGACACATTCTGAGACAACAAGGGATCACCACTTTAGTACTGGAGGGAAGCATGGATTGTAAAAATCATAGAGGGAGACCAAGAGATAAACACGCTAAGCAGATTCAGGAGGATATATGTTGCAGTAGTTAAATTTGTTGATGAAGAGTCTGGCGCAGAATAGAGTAGCATGGACAGCTGCATCAAACTAGTCTGCGGACTGAAGACCACGACAACAACAACCGCCTCATTACATATCCGATCTACCACAATCTGATCTTTAGTGCACCACTGTAGCACCACATTTCAAAAGCTACTTTTCTCGCCTTGTCGGAATTGTTATCGACCACGTTTCCCTTCCGTATAAGATTACAGTCCGGACAAATGACTTCAAAGTAGATATCCTAACAACTAAATTTATATTTAACGTCAAGAAATTTCTGTCTTACAGAAACGTTTCTCTTGGTATTGCTTGTCTGCATTTTATATCTTCACTTCTTCGGCCATCTGTTATTTTGCGCCCAGGTAACAAAACTCGTCTACTTTTAGTGTCTCATTTCGTAATCTAATCCCTTCAACGTCCCCTGATTTAACTCGGCTACATTCATTTAGTCTTATTTTATTTTTGTTGATCACTTATAACTTCTTTTCAAGACACTGTCCATTCCTCAACAGCTCTTCCAAGTCCTCTGCCCTGTCTGATAAAATTACAATGTCCTCATCAAATCACAAAGTTATTATTTCTTCTCCTGAAGATTAAAACCCTTCCCTAATTTCTCCTTGATTTTCTTAATATATTGCTCAGTCTAAATACTGAATACAATTGTGGATAGGCAACATACCTGTCACACTCTTCTCGTAACTACTGCTTTACTTTCGTGTCGTTTGACTCGTATGACTGCAATCTGGTTTCTGTACAAGTTGTAGATAACTTTCCGATTCGATTAGATTAGATTCAGTTTTCGTTCCATAGACCAAAAAAATTAGATGATTCTCGTGGTTGTGGAACATGTCATTAGGTATAACATAAAAAACATAAAGCATTTGAATACAATACTTACCATTCTCATCATTTGTCAGGAGATTGTCAAAATAGACGGATACGTTGTAGTAAGCTGGAAATGCTAATATTTACAGAATTGATACACTGTCAGAATTAAAAAGTTATGCACTTTTAATAAATTTATCATACAAAAAATACCTAATCTTGGCTGTTATGACCAAGTGCTGTCGAACTGAAATCTTAACAGACATTTTTGCTTATGCTGGTCTAACAGTCCCTGTTAAGATATTCGTCTACAGAGTAGAAGGAATTGCCTATCAAAACGAGTTGCCTTTCAAAATATGTTCAAACCGTGCTTTATCTGAAACCAAGTTTTTAATGATTCTGGCAATTTATTGAAAATGTGTGTTCCTGAATATTGGACCCTTTTTGGACCAAGGTAGTTGATTTTAGGTCTTTATGTAGATTGTTCTTATTCCTAGTATTGATACTATGAATTGAGCCACTGGTTGGAAATAGAGATATATTACTTGCAACAAATTTCATTAAGGAATAAATATACTGAGGAGCAATGGTTACAATATAACGCTCCTTGAAAAGGTATCTATATGATGTTCTTGAATTTACACCACAAATGATTCTTATTACACGCTAAAAACTTTTGCTCTGTTTGATGAGTTACCCCAAAATGTGATCCCGTATGATATAATAGAATGAAAGTAAGCAAAGTATATAAGTTTTTTTATATTTATATCTCCTACATCTGACGTCATTCTCAGTGCAAATACAGACTTGTTTAGGCGCTTAAGCAATTCTGTGCTATGCTCTTCCCAACTGTGTTTCACCCCTGCTACCTTAAAACTTTCAAAGAGTATTCCAATTATCTCTAAATCTACAAATGCTGTAAACGTAGGTTTCCATTTCATGAGTGTATCTTCTATCAAGGGAACCGCACCTACACGTCATCACCGATTTCGTCCAGCACTATGGCGTAGACAAGACTTGGCCAGAAACGAAAGTGACGAAAGTTGAAGCTCCAGATGGCCAAACATTTAAGGAAAGCAGAATTTTTGCGCGGGTCGGGCGAGGCGTGGACCATTTATGTTGGCGTAGTTTCCAGGCAGGGGTTGGCACTGCGTGAAGAATACAGAACGGTAATCCGAGGGTAGTGGGGTCGAGTCCCTCTGCGGAAACGTTTTTCAATTTTTATCTTACTTCTGCTGCAAATAAAACTAAATAATGTTCAGTATTTTGTATTTATTAATGTTTTCGTGAAAAGCATGAAAAGAAAAGGCTAAGGAAAAATTTGGAATGGCAAATAAAATTTCAGGACGAGATTATAAGCCGTACACGAGAACTTGGTGTATAAAATTAGATATCTATATCAGTTTAATAAGTCACAGCTGCAAAATACTAACGCGAATTCTTTACAGACGAATGGAAAAACTGGTAGAAGCCGACCTCGGCGAAGATCAGTTTGGATTCCGCAGAAATGTTGGAACACGCGAGGCAATACTGACCCTACGACTTATCTTAGAAAATAGATTAAGGAAAGGCAAACCTACGTTTCTACATTTGTAGACTTAGAGAAAGCTTTTGACAGTGTTGACTGGAATACTCTCTTTCAAATTCTAAAGGTGGTAGGGGTAAAATACCGGGAGCGAAAGGCTATTTACAATTTGTACAGAAACCAGATGGCAGTTATAAGAGTCGAAGGGCATGAAAGGGAAGCAGCGGTTGGGAAGGGAGTGAGACAGGGTTGTAGCCTGTCCCCGATTTTATTTAATCGTATATTGAGCAAGCAGTAAAGGAAACAAAAGAAAAATTCGGAGTAGGTATTAAAATCCATGGAGAAGAAATAAAAACGTTGAGGTTCGCCGATGACATTGTAATTCTGTCAGAGACAGCAAAGGACTTGGAAGAGCAGTTTAACGGAATGGACAGTGTCTTGAAAGGAGGATATAAGATGAACATCAACAAAAGCAAAACGAGGATAATGGAATGTAGTCGAATTAAATCGGGTGATGCTGAGGGTATTAGATTAGGAAATGAGACACTTAAAGTAGTAAAGGAGTTTTGCTATTTGGGGAGCAAAATAACTGATGATGGTCGAAGTATAGAGGATATAAAATGTAGACTGGCAATGGTAAGGAAAGCGTTTCTGAAGAAGAAAAATTTGTTAACATCGAGTATAGATTTAAGTGTCAGGAAGTCGTTTCTGAAAGTATTTGTATGGAGTGTAGCCATGTATGGAAGTGAAACATGGACGATAAATAGTTAGGACAAGAAGAGAATAGAAGCTTTCGAAATATGGTGCTACAGAAGAATGCTGAAGATTAGATGGGTAGATCACATAACTAATGAGGAGGTATTGAATAGAATTGGGGAGAAGAGGAGTTTGTGGCACAACTTGACAAGAAGAAGGGACCGGTTGGTAGGACATGTTCTGAGGCATCAAAGGATCACAAATTTAGCATTGGAGGGCAGCGTGGAGGGTAAAAATCGTAGTGGGAGACCAAGAGATGAATACTCTAAGCAGATTCAGAAGGATGTAGGTTGCAGTAGGTACTGGGAGATGAAGAAGCTTGCACAGGGTAGAGTAGAATCGAGAGCTGCATCAAACCAGTCTCAGGACTGAAGACAACAACAACAATATTATTTTACAGTTTTTTATTTACATTTGCTGAGGTAATATTCGTCGTATGAATAGTAACTTTCTCGACATATTGCACACTTTACAATCGTTGAATTACATGGTTGCTTTTAAAGTTTCTGTAGAAAAACAAATTTGGTCTACGTTCATAAAAGCTCCCCTCTCATTGCGTTGTTCAACAGCAAACCACGCGTCACGCATCATTTCGCCAAATTTTGGCGACGGTAGCTGGAATGCACTTTTGATCCAGTCTTCTCGGGGCGTGATTTCATGTTCTTTCTCGATGAGATAAGAGCGGTTTCTAAAATTTTTTGATCAAATTATTTACCTGAGTATAAAAACATACATCGCAGGGTTGCACTGAAAGAGTGCCTTTGGAGAAAATCACTTTAATACTGCAAGATGGCAATCCATCTCGGTCTTGAAAAATCTCGTCCTATAATTGTAGATTTGTTTATCTTCTCCGCGAGTAAATTAGGAGAAAGTCGGGATTCATCACATCACTCAAAAATTATTTGTGTAAGTCTGTTTTCAATCCTCCAACCACATTTTAACAAGTATTGACGACATTCCTATATTTTGCCGCATACTCATCCAGCGTTTTTTCACCCATCGGTAAAAAAGAACCAGTGCTCTCTTGTAGTCATACGTAGACTGTTGGCATGAATTTTCCAGGAAAGGTTGTAGCATATTGCGCAACATACGATGAATTTCTGTGTTCACGTTTCGGATTATTTGCAGTGTAAGTTACGTAAAAGTTAAAAATAAATTAAGTTTCTTGAAGCGGAATCAAACCCATGATGCTCGGATAACCGTTTTGTACTCTTTCCGCGGCGCCTACCGCTGCATGGAAACTACGCTAACATACAGAGTGAAAATTATTGAACTATATGAAAAAACATAAGTTAATTACAAATTACTGTGTGCACACACTTTATTCAACATGTAAACGTCTTTATACATATTTGGATTTAGGTTACGAAATTTTCGATATGCCTGCCATCATTGGCAGACGAATAGCGAAATTATGCATGACCCGCTGAAGTGTCGGAACACCGATGCTGTCGATGACCTCCTGAATGGCTGTTTTCAGTGCAGTTGGGGTTATTGTTGTAGTACTCCTTGTCTTTAATATAGCTCCACAAAAAGCAGTCGCATGTGTTGAGATCTGGAGAGTATGGCGGCGAATCGAGGCCCGTGCCAGTGGCCTCTTGGTACCCCAGAGCCAGAATGCAGTCCAAAAGTGCTCTCCTGTTTCGATGGTGTCTAGCTCCGTCTTACATGAACCACACGTTGTCGAAATCGGGGTCACTTTGGATAATGGGGATGAAATCATCTACCAAAACCATCACGTACCGTTCGGTAGTCACCGTACCATCGTGGAATATCGCACCGATGATTCAGTACCTGGACATTGCACACCACACTGTCACCCGTTGAGGGTGAAGAGACTTTTCGATCGCGAAATGCGGATTCTCATCCCCCAAGTGCGCCAATTTTGCTTACTGACGAACCCATCCAAATGAAAGTGGGCTTCGTCGTTAAATCACCCCGTACTAATTCCCATCATGCCCCGCGGCCAACCGTGCAGTTTGAAAATCTTAGCGCAAACCGTTCAGTCGTTATGACGATTCTATTTCATACAGTTCAATAATTGTAACCCTGTAAATGGCCTAGGTAGCACCAGACACAGGCAAAAACTTTTTTTTTCCCTAAACGCTTGGTCATCTGGTGCTTCCACTTCTGCCATTTTCATTTCTGGTCAAGCCCTGAGTATAAGTTACTATAAACCTGGACGATATTGGTAATGAAGAGTAGGCGCTGTGCCCTTGAAAGATAATTATTGCCTCAACTCCTTGTAATAAAATTATGTGTTGAATATTGCCAACTATCAGTTTAAGCTACGGTTGTAACACATTGACACGAATTATTTGCAGGAGACTCGAAAAACTGGTTGAAGCTGAGCTGGTGGAAGATCAGGTTGACTTACAGGGAAATGTGGGGGCCACGTTAGGCAATACTGACTCTACGATTTGCCGCTGGAGATAGATTGAAAAAATGCAAACACATATATAGTATTTGTCGATTTAAAGCTTTTGACAATAAGGAATAAAATATAAAATACAGGGAGCGAAACATTGTCTCCAATTTTTACAGAGACTAGACTGTAGGCCGAAGAGCAAAGTACGTGTAAGAAAGCTAGGTGATAGTTCAATGAGAGAGATGGGTTGGCTGAGGAAATTAGGTTAGGAAATGACACAATAAAAATAGTAGATTAACTGACTATAGAGGAATTAAATAGATTATAAAATGCAGATTGACAACAACAAGAAAAATCTTTCTGGAAAAGATTGTTCTAATATATAACATGAATTTAAATGTTCGAACGTCTTATCTGAAATGTCCGGAGTGTAGCGTTATATGTATGTGAAACGTGAACGATAAACATTATCGACAAGAAGATAACTTTTGAAACATGATGGTTCAGAAAGATATTATAGGTTATTTGGGTAAAGCAGATAACTAACGAAAAGGTACTAATTTGAATCAGGGAGAAAAAAAATGGCACAACTTGACTAAAAGAAAGTATTGGTTGAAAGAACACACCCAGGGACAACAAGGAATAGTTAATTTGGTAATCAAGGGAAGTGTAAGCAAAGGCTTAATTGAAACAAGCAGAAGTTATAGAGAGATGGAGAGACTTCCTCAGGATTGACTTACTTGAACAACTGTGCCAAACTATCTTCGCACTGAACACGACAACAGCAACAATAACTGCATTAGATTTTCGCAGAATGCATCTTTCACTTTGCAGCGGAGTTCGCGCTGGTTTGGAACATCCTGGCACGTTAAAACTGTGCTCCGGACTGGGACGCGAACCCAGAACCTTGTCTTTTGGCGGCAATGCGAGGGAGGTACTAGTGGAAGTAAAGCTGCCAGGCTGAGTCGTGAGTTGTGGCGGATAGCTCAGTGGTAAGAGTATCTGCCACTAAAGGCAAGGTTGCAGATTTGAATTCCAATATCCATACAGTTTTAATGTGCCAGAAAGTTTGAATAGATTTTCAGTTTCCATTTTCTTTCACTTAACTAAATGTGAGTTTCGTTCTCTACGCTACACAGTAATTTGAGACACCAGCTAGAAAAAATCGTAGGACGATAATGTGAAGTGTTTTAAGGGGAAAATGACTGAGCGCCTTCAACTTCTAGAATCAAAATTATACAGAATATAAACCAAAAAATGGCTGAAAATCAATATTTAAAGGGGCGCGAAGTGTCAAATGGCTATTGAACTTGAGACAGGTGTTTGTAAATTACACTGCCTGAAATAAGAAAAGTAAAGCTCCCAGAAGAGGAGGATGAGACGAAGAGAAATTTTGCGGCTTGGGAGGGTATGTGACATTTCAGTGATTACAAAATAGAGTCGTATTTACTAAGCAATTGGTAATATGGGTTTACTTATGACTATGACATTGCACCTCCTCTGGGCTGAATGTTTCGCATAAATTTATTGTATACTCTCCTGATACAACCTGGTCCACGATTGTTGTAACAGGTTTTTGATTTCCTGGTCACTGGCTCTGGAACAGAGTTGGCGTCCTGACTGGTCCCACACATGTTCTATCGGCAACAGACCTGGGGATCTTGCTGACCACAGGAGTATCTCGGCGCCATGCACACGGTTAACGGAGACACCTATTATGTGTGGATGAGCATTGGTTTGTTGAAAAATGGCATCACGATACTATCGCATGGTAGGTAACAATTGAGGCCCCATGATGTACGTGATGTACCGTTGTGTCGTCTGAGATTCTTCAATCACTACCAACCACGATCTGAAGTCATATCCAATCACTTCCCACATCAAAACGCCAGAAGTAACATGGCCGTGCCTCTCCAAAACATTGAAAGAATGAGAGTTCTCCTCAGTTCGATGATGATGGGTGTCAAGGGTATTTCAGAACTGCGATTCACCGGTGAACACAATGCAGCGCCATTCATCAGCAGTCCACGCTTCTCGGTCACGGCGCTACTCCAAACACAGCCTTTTGTGTTGTGGTGTTCATGGCAGCTTACGCATGAGACGGTAGTTCCTTATTCCAGCTGCTAATAGCTTCCGACCATTGGTGCAGGATACACTTATATGCATATGGTGTCTGTTCTTTAGGATATGTCCGAAAGAACAGACACCATTGATGACTTGCAGCCGTCTAGAATGAAATTAGAATTAATTTAATACCTTCACCTGCTGACGGGTGTTGTTATATATCAAAGGGGACAGGAGAAAATGTGTGCCGTGACTGGGACTCGATCCCAGGATCTCATGCTTACATGGCACACGCTTCTGTGCTGATGCACACATATTCCCCGAACTCTGCTGATGCACACATATTCCCCGAACTCTTACGGGACTTGGTAAGAATGTCTTCCACGAGTAATGAGTGTGTTGGGGTGGGACACTACGAATGTAGTGAGTGGACATAGAAGGTGAGAAAGTGGGTCTCGCGGGAGGCGTGCGCGAGTTAGTCCTTTGTGCCCTCGGTGGCTCAGATGAATAGAGCGTCTGCCATGTAAGCAGGACATCCCGAGTTCGACTCCCGCTTGGAGCACACCTTTTCACCTGTCCCCGTTGATATATATCAACGCCCGTCAGCAGCTGAAGGTATTAAATTAATTCTAATTTCATTGGTGCAGGGTGTCAGAGAAACTTGCAGGAAAACCATTATTTGTTTCCAGCTGGTAGATACTTAAGTGGATCTGTTATGGTGTGCCAGGTGCGCAATAAGGCGGTCAGCGGTCATCCCTTATGGTGATCAGACGTGTTCGACCAGAATTTTGACGACGAGTATGCTTGCCTTCATTTTCCCAAGCAGCCCAAAATCAGTCCACTATCACATTCGAATGCCCACAGATCTGGACATTGCACGGTTCAATTCTCTGGCTAACTGGAGACTCACAATGTGGCCCCTTCAAAACTCTGTCAGGTGCTGATAACGCCGTCTCACGTCTCCATGCCACCACAGTTACCACTCAATATCTGGCTCTCTTCACGCTCAATATGTATCCTACCAAGCCTGGTAACGACACTAACTAGGAACAACACTATTGTACTCTGGCAGTCGTTCCACCTGGCACAGAGAATTACAGCTCCAATCATTTACCGGGTGATCAAAAAGTCAGTATAAAGTTTAAAACTTAATAAACCACGGAATAATGTAGATAGAGAGGTAAAAATTGACACACATGCTTGGAATGACATGGGGTTTTATTAGAACCACCCCATATTGCTAGACGCGTGAAAGATCTCTTGCGCGCGTCGTTTGGTGATGATCGTGTGCTCAGCCGCCACTTCCGTCATGCTTGGCCTCCCAGGTCCGCAGACCTCAGTCCGTGCGATTATTGACTTTGGGGTTACCTGAAGTCGCAAGTGTATCGTGATCGACCGACATCTCTAGGGATGCTGAAAGACAACATCCGATGCCAATGCCTCACCATAACTCCGGACATGCTTTAGAGTGCTGTTCACAACATTATTCCTCGACTACAGCTATTGTTGACGAATGATGGTGGACATATTGAGCATTTCCTGTAAAGAACATCATCTTTGATTTGTCTTACTTTGTTATGCTAATTATTGCTATTCTGATCAGATGAAGCGCCATCTGTCGGACAATTTTTGAACTTTTGTATTTTTTTGGTTCTAATAAAACCCCATGTCATTCCAAGCATGTGTTTCAATTTGTACCTCTCTATCTACATTATACCGTGATTTATTCAGTTTTCAAATTTATACTGACTTTTTGATCACCCGGTATATACACGCCGATGGTGTGTACGCGTACTAAGTGACACTGACATCCGATACGGCCTTCTGCATGCTTAATTAACAAACGAGTGGATGCCGCATCGACGTTGGTGAAACTACTTTCATAAATAATATCAATCGTCTTGATGTCTCCACGACGGAGTTAAAAACTGTTTGTATTTCGTGACCTGTTTTCGAAAATGGTGCATTACTCATCACAGGAAATTTTATCGTGAGGCGTGATATACTGGGCGGATGCCGAACGAATATGTAGAGAAACGTTTCCAAAACAGTGTGGTTGCAACTAGAAGGAATTTATTGCCGTGGGCACAAACTTATGAGAAACTGATTCGCTCCAGAGGTAAGGAGCTGGACGAGGGTCTCGACAAATAACTGTTCACATAGTCGAATTAAAGAAGAAGATGTTGAATCGTGTGGGGCAAGATTCAACAAGCGTGCGTCCACGTGTCTGTGAAATTCCCACATCGTATAATTTGCTATTGGAATAGCAGTTACGCTCCTGCCATAAGCAAAACGTGTGAGGGATGTCGGAAATGTTTTTGAAGGCAGAGTTCACTTCTGCCAATGGATTAGGTATCGTGGTACCGCAGGATAGAGGTTTTCACGGTTTGCTTTGCTCGTGGATGAAACCTTGTTCAGCCATAGTGTTGTTTCCAACTCTGCATTAGCAATGTGTGGAGCACTGAAAATCCATAGGCCACGGTCAAATCACCAGCAACGTTTCTCTACAAACTTAGAAATATAGAAGATCAGTTAATTGGACACTGTTTACTGCCATCCCGTTTGAAAGGTGAGCAATCCCAGAAGACTGTGCTTCATATTCTCCCCAAGAGGCTATGGTTTCATGACGACGGTGGATCATCCCACTTCAGAATTACTGTCCGTGAGTGCCTCAACAACAAGTATAGTCATCGGTAGATTGGAAGGAGAGGTTCTTTCCTAAGACTAGGACGATCGCTGGTTTTCGCTCATATAGATTTTTTTCTGTGGCCTTAGTTGAAATCGTTAGTGTATGCTACCTCAGCAGGAACTGAAGATGACGTGATTGGTAGGTCGTAGCTGGCTAATTCATTGTTCAACAGAGTACAGAAATATTTGAGAGAGTGAGTCCAGACCGTTGTTATGCACACTGCCACTGATGGTCTAAACTTTGGACAGTTACTATAATCTTTAAAGTCAACTATAAACGGTATATGCTTACGTTATTAAAAATAACTGGGCGGAGTTAGTTTCCAACCATTAGTTACTTGTCTCATAGTATTCAGTTTATGGTCCTCTACAAGTTGTGTAGTTTTGACCGTACGGTTTGGGACACTATGTGTGTACCTCCTCCACACGGAAATGTTATCATACAAGGAGTATCCAAAAAATTATCTTCCGCTGACAAATGAAAAGAACAAAAAATGTAGTTAAACAAAACACTTTGTTGTAACGAAAAGCACAACCATTTCAAACGTAAAATGGGATGAGAATTAGACGAGGACCAATCAGAGCTGTAGCGGAGGACGTAAAATGATTCACAACTGGAGTCTTTAGCTAGTCATTTAGTTAATTATTTATTTGTATTTTCTGCTGCCAGCCAGTTTTATTTATTTTATGTTTAAACTAACATATTGCAACGCGTTTCAAATATGTTCTGCCCATTTTCAGGCATTTGTGCGTACGGAAATTTGTTGCTTGCAAATAAATTGTCTTAAACTAAATTAATATAGAGCTTCCTGTTCACTGTTCGCTCTTGGAGTGGCTGTTGGGGCGGTGGGGGAGGGGGAGGGGGAGGGAGGGGGGTTAGTGATTGACCAGAAATTGATGTCCGCTGCTCCCGCCTTTCCAAATACCCCAACAGTTACTCCAGAAGCGAACAGTAAACAGAAAGTTCTACGTTAATTTACTTTTAAGACAATTCAGTTTTAAGTAACAATTTTCTGTACGCATTAACGCCTGATGACTGGCATAATATGCTGGAAACGCGTCGCAATGTGTTAACTTAAACATAAAACAAATAAAAGCGTTTGTTGACAGAGAATACAAATAAATAATAACTTTAGACTGTCACAGTTTTAAACGTAACCAGTATGGCCACGATCAATAGTTATTTGGTAGCTGCCAACGTATTGTGACGAGCTTTATAATTGGAAGAATCCTTAGGAAACGTAGTCCATCAACAAGAGAAGTATTTGAATATTGCTCGTCAGCCTGGGTTCTGTACCAGATGCGATAGAGGAAATAGAGAAGATCCAGAGAAGAGCAAAACGTTTCGTTACATGTTTCTTTAGTAAGCGCGACAGCGTCACGTAGATAGCTAGTCAACACCTATGGCAGACGCTGCAAGAGAGGCGTTTTGCACCAAGTTGTGGTCTACTGTTCGCATTCCGAGACCACACGTGCCTGGAAGAGTCAACCAATATATTGCTTCGCCCAAGTACATCTCGCGAGACTGTGAAGATAAAATTAGAGAGTCTGGAGCCCATACGGAGGCTAACCAGCAATCGTTCTCCCCGCGAGCCACACGCGAGTGGAACAGGAGAAGGGGGAATTGACAGTGGTACACAAAGTACCCTTTGCCACACACCGTGTTGTGACTTGTGGTGTACAGACGTAGTTGTAGATGTATCGTGGAAGAAAATATACGATACTCCTCAAGGACCACATCGCTTAATATACAGCGCTGCAGTTGGTGTTGCTGTTGTTTGCACCATGCTTCAAGTTATGAGGCAGCAAGACGCTGTTCCCTAATATCATCCACAGAAGCTTCCAAGTACACTGCTCACCATTAAAATTCCAACACTATAACGAATAGCAAATAGCGATCTTTTACATATACAAAGTAGTAGAAAGAATACATGGTTAAATTTGTAGGTAATTTAGTGGTATACCGGGTGCGAAATGTACTACACACAGCTGGCACCTCAGGAGGCAACAACGGCTCTGATTCGGCTGGGCATCGAGTTGTACTGAGATTGGATTGACAGTTGTGGGTAGGTCATTCCATGTTCCTTCAAATCGATGCCAGGGGTAATCAATCGTCGTGGCTGGCGAATGATGGCTTCCCACTCTCTCAGCAACCGTTGACCAGACGATTTCAGCAGGTGAGAGATCTGCAGAACGTTCTGGCCAAGACAACATTTGAGCACCCTCTTAAGGAGACAGGTCAGGAAGTCACGGGCAGCATGCAGTCTTATGTTATCTTGTTGAAAGACTTTCATTTCATTTGTTGCTTATTTAAAGAACTGTTACGTAGTATTTTATAACTGGTGATCATGTAATAGCGTAAATCTTTTCCCTATTACAAGGAAATATTGTTTTCGGCAAAGGAATATCAAAGTGACAGTAATGATTTACAAAGACAATTCAGCAAGAGAAACTGCAAATTATTAAAAGGAAACAGAGAGTATTAAGTATAAATATTAGTAGATTATAAGAGGGTAAAAAAAGGTTAGGAAAGGACATAAGATGGTTGTCTGCCACTGTCAATGATCGGAAACGAATTGTATCGAATCTTTTGCTTTCGATTTTAGGTTACAAGTTTTATGATCTAAATCTACTCAGTACTCCGCCAGCCACCTGATGGTGTGTGGTGGAGAGTACTTCTGGTGCAACCAATCGATTCCCCATCCCCCTTCCACTCACGAATGGCACGAGGGAAGAATCATTGTTGGTAAGCATTTATATTAGCTCTAATTTCTCGAAGTTTTTCGCTGTGGTAATTTTGCGAAATGTATGTGGGAGAAAGCAATATGTTGTCTGACTCTTCCCGTAAAGTACTCTGTCGAAATTTCAATAGAAAGTCTCTCCGTGATGCACAATGCCTCTCTTGTAGCATCTTCCAGTGCAGTTTGTTGAATATTTCGGTAACGCTTTCGCGCCGACTATATATTAATGTTTAGTTTCATAAATTAGTTACACTTCTTAAACGACCCTTACGCAATAGTAACCGGTCACTGTTTACCGTCTTTTACGAAATACACTTAAAAGACAATTATTGTACGAGTTATTACTGTCAGTACTTTGTGGAGTTTGTCAGGAAGGCAGATATCGCAATGGAATTACCGAGTTATGCATTTCTGGGCAGCATTTTTTGTCTTATCTTTCTACGTAGCTATGTATGTATGTATTTCTATTTCTAATATTGTTCTATGCACTTACGTAGTTTTCTAGCTACGGTTGTGTTACGCGTTATCTTTCCTTTGTGTGCGTCTGCTTTATCAAAAAAATGGTTCAAATGGCTCTGAGCACTATGGGACTCAACTGCTGAGGTCATTAGTCCCCTAGAACTTAGAACTAGTTAAACCTAACTAACCTAAGGACATCACAAACATCCATGCCCGAGGCAGGATTCGAACCTGCGACCGTAGCGGTCCTGCGGTTCCAGACTGCAGCGCCTTTAACCGCACGGCCACTGCGGCCGGCACTCTGCTTTATCTCCTGATGTTGTAGTACTATGTGATGTTTCATTTTCTCTAACATTACTACAGTCTTTTAATGTTATGGTTATGTTTGATCTGAATACGGGTGTACACTGCCTGTCTCTTGCGAATTCTTCTTTCAACATTCATGAAATAGCATCCGCTGTTCATCTAGGCCTGCCCTTTGATGTTGATTCTTGAGGGAGTTGTATGTGTTATCGCGTGTCTTCCTTTGCCGGCTGGCCTGTGTGTGCGAGGTGTAGTGTAGTATTACATGTTCGGGGAAGTCAGTTTCCACTCATGCGCATTCGTGGCCCGGACGAATGTTCATCCGATGTAAATGTGTTGCGTATGGATCATGTCCGCTTGGGATATGCGCATTCCACGGCTTGGGGAAGAGTGTTTTATTGCTAATCTGTCCTTTATGTTCGGGGAGAAACCATAGCCTCTTCTGCCCATTTCGCACGTGTTGCTCTCATACTGCCATCTTTTACCGTAGGATGCATGGTGCTGAAAACACACATGAAAGCATATGTAGGGCCTGCGAGGCCATGTCCTTGTTTTAAATTGTTCTGTTTTTATATACTCATTTTTGTGGTCGTGTTTATATTCTGTTTCATATTTATTGGTGTATTGAAATGTTTCTAAGTTATACTAAAAGAATCGCATGAGCCTGAGTAATATTTTCTTCTTCTTCTTCTTTCGAATGGGCCAGTTAAGGACCACGATATTCAACTTTTCAGCCTGGAGAGGGACCTGATGTTTGCCCAATAATCCCGCATTCTCTGGCTACGTTTCTTCTTTCTGTCCTTTGTCAAAAGGGCGCGAGTCTTTTTTAAGGGGTGATCTGTCCTGAAAACTCTTTTGTTTTTGTGTCCTTCTGAGAAGTTTCTGATGTCACTTTCAGTTATGTTCAGTTCCTGGATGTCTTTCTTGACTTCTATCAGCCATGGTGTCACGGTCTTCCTGCTCTTCCAGTAGTTAAGAAGTCGGTTGGTCAGTCTAGTTTGGTCCACGACGTCTCTTCCTGGCTACATCTGTGATTTTCTCAGTATGATTGTATAGCTCCTGGTTTGATTGTCTTCTGTACTCACCATCTGTTTTGATCGGTCCCAGAATTTTTCTCAGGATCTTCCTTTCCCGAATCTCTAGTTTATCTATCAAGCCTTTCCTGTTCAGATTCAAGCATTCTGAGGCACATAGGGCTTCAGGGCGGATAACTGTTTGGTAGTGTTTTAGTTTGGAATTTCGAGATAGGCATTTCTTCTTATAGTTGTTCTTGGTTAATTGATATGTTAATTGTAACTTATTAATCCGAGTTGTTAGTGCTATTCCATAGATTATGTTCCAACCATTCTCCTAGATATTTGAATCTGTCAACTTTCTCAATTTCACCTTGTTCCAGCTGTAGTTCACTGGGAGTATCACTGATGTTGGTGAGGTATTTTGTCTTTTCTAGTGACAATTGAAGTCCTACCTTGGCAGCCTGGAGTTTGAGCATATAGAGCTGCTTTACTGCTACTTCCACTGAGCTTGCTATAAGTCCCAGACCATCTGCGAAAGCTAAAAAGTCTACTACGAGTCCCTTCCGTTTGTGTCCCAGGTAAATACCGTTCTGTATATTTTGTACATCCATTTCCACTCACTGATTACCTTGTCCAGTGCACAGTTGAAGAGAAGAGCTCAAAGTCCATCTCCCTGCCTAACTCCTGTCTTTATCTCAAAGCTTTCTGAAAGTGTTCCCCTGAACTTTACTCGTGATCTAGTGTTACTCAGGGTCTTTTGGATAAGGCTGTGGGTTTTCTGGTCCAGGCAGATTTCCTGCAAAATTCTCATAAGAGTATGTCTGTCGACTGAGTCGTATGCTTTATTGAAGTCAACGAAAGTAGCTACTTACTGTTTATTCGCTAGTTTAATTTGACTTAATACTGATTTCAAGTTAAGGATCTGTTCAGCACAAGAACGTCCTTCTCTAAAACCACCCTTATAATCTCCAAGTTTGGGTCCAATTGAGGTACGGCTCTGTTCAGTAATGCCTTAGATAATATCTTATATGTGACTGGTATCAATGATATTCCTCTGTAATTGCTGATATCAGTTAAATCACCCTTCTTGTGTAAGGGGTGGATCAGAGCAGGTGTCCAGTCATCTGGTAACTTCTGAGTATCCCAAATGTTCCGTAGGATCCCTTTAGTCAGCCTTAGTGCCAGTAGTGTCAGTGTCATCGTAACTGACGTCTGCTTCACGTCCGCTACGTTAATTTAAGTATTAATTGTATTTTTCTTACTTTTCACTTCTTCTTCCGTGTGTTTTTGCTTTTAGGAAGCTTTAATTGTCGAGTGCTAGTAATAGTGTTCCATAGATTTCGTGTTTGTTTTGAATACAGTCAGAGAGAGTCCCTTTAGTCAGCCAGTAGTGCTAGTGTTTGTTTTGAATACAGTCCAGAGACAGGTAATGCTATTTTCATTGTTTTCTACAAGAAGTGTCTAGTAACCACAGTTTAGTCATCTATCAGCCGCCTTTAGAGAATTAGCAGGCTAGTTAAAAGTTGATTAACTCTCAACAGTAAATTGATTTCTTAGGATGGATAGGATGTGTGACTGCCGTGTACGGACGCAGGAGGCTCTGGCCACTGTTCGTGAACAGCTGAACGTGTTGATGGCCGCGGTCAGCCGTCTTCAGGCTGCTGCCTCGGAGTGTAGCGGCAGTGGGGAGTCTGGTGCGTCGCATGGTACACCCCAGGTGTTACATGCTTCACCCACTGTCCCTGCTGTCGAGACATCTTCGCTGGTACCGGGCGCGGTTTGGGCCACCCCCTCCCCAAGGGGAGTGGAGTGTTCAGCGGCGTTCGCGGCACACGAGGCGGAAGGTCAATGTGGAGGCTGGCCGTGTGGCATCGCCCGCTCTGCCTGAGAGTGGACATGTGGCCGCTCCTTCAGCAAGGTCCGCGCAGGCACACGGGGGGAGGGGTTTATTAGTGATTGGGAGCTCCAACGTTAGGCGGGTGATGGAGCCCCTTAGGGAAATAGCGGAGAGGTCGGGGAAGAAGGCCACTGTTCACTCTGTCTGCTTGCCGGGGGGGTCTCACCCTAGATGTGGAGGAGGCCCTGTCGGCAGCGATAGAGAGCACTGGGTGAATCCGACTGCAAATTGTTGCTCATGTCGGCACCAATGACTCCTGCCGTCTGGGTTCAGAGGTCATCCTCAGTTCATACAGGCGGTTGGCGGAGTTGGTGAAGGCGGAAAGCCTCGCTCCCGGACTGGAATCTGAGCTAACTATTTGTAGTATCGTTCCCAGAACCGATCGCGGTCCTCTGGTTTGGAGCCGAGTGGAAGACTTAAACCAGAGGCTCAGACGATTCTGCGGAGATCTGGGATGCAAATTTCTCGACCTCCGCTATCGGGTGGAGAAATGTAGGGCCCCCTGATTAGGTCAGGCGTGCACTATACGCAGGAAGCAGCTACAAGGGTAGCGGAGTACGCGTGCAGTGCACATGTGGGTTTTTTAGGTTAGAGAATTCCCTCCCTAGGCCCGACAAGACGCCTCCTGAGACGCGGCAAGGTAGGAGTAGGCAAAATGCAACAGGGAATAACAATATTAATGTGGTAATAGTAAACTGCAAGAGCGTCTATAGAAAGGTCCCAGAACTGCTCTCATTAATAAACGGTCAAAATGCCCACATAGCACTAGGGACAGAATGTTGGCTGAAAGCAGATGTAAACAGTAATGAAATTCTAAACTCAGATTGGAATGTATATCGCAGAGACAGGCTGGACGGAGAAGGGGGAGGCGTGTTTATAGCGATAAGAAGTGCAATAGTATCGAAGGAAATTGACGGAGATCCGAAATGTGAAATAATTTGGGTGACAGTCACAGTTAAAGCAGGCGCAGACATGGTAATTGGATGTCTCTGTAGGCCCCCTGGCTCAGCAGCTGTTGTGGCTGAGTATCTGAAGGATAATTTGGAAAATATTTCGAGTAGATTTCCCAACCATGTTATGGTTCTGGGTGGAGATTTTAATTTGCCGGATATAGACTGGGAGACTCAAACGTTCATAACGGGTGGCAGGGACAAAGAATCCAGTGACATTTTTTTAAATGCTTTATTTGAGAACTACCCTGAGCAGTTAAACAGAGAACCGACTCGTGGCGATAACATATTAGACCTTCTGGTGACAAACAGACCCGAACTATTTGAAACAGTTAACGCAGAACAGGGAATCAGCGATCATAAAGCGGTTACTGCATCGATGATTTCAGCCGTAAATAGAAATGTTAAAAAAGGTAGGAAGATTTTTCTGTTTAGCTAAAGTGACAAAAACAGATTTCAGAGTACCTGACGGCTCAACACAAAAGTTTTGTCTCAGTGTTGAGGATCAGTGAACAAAGTTCAAAACAATCGCACAAGATGCGTTAGATGAGTATGTGCCAAGCAAGATCGTAAGAGATGGAAAAGAGCCACCGTGGTACAAAAACCTAGTTAGAAAACTGCTGCGGAAGCAAAGGGAACTTCACAGCAA
This sequence comes from Schistocerca nitens, assembly GCF_023898315.1. Lineage (NCBI taxonomy): Eukaryota > Metazoa > Arthropoda > Insecta > Orthoptera > Acrididae > Schistocerca > Schistocerca nitens. The sequence continues at coordinate 407,793,468 of NC_064617.1, forward strand.
ACATAAACATAGACAAAGCCTTGCAGACAAACAAAAATTACGTGAAGCGAAATCTAGTGTGAGGAGGGCTTTGCGAGAGGTGTTCAATGAATTCGAAAGTAAAGTTCTATGTACAGACTTGGCAGAAAATCCTAAGAAATTTTGGTCTTATGTCAAAGCGGTAGGTGGATCAAAACAAAATGTCCAGACACTCTGAGACCAAAATGGTACTGAAACAGAGGATGACAGACTAATGGCCGAAATACTAAATGTCTTTTTCCAAAGCTGTTTCACAGAGGAAGACTGCACTGTAGTTCCTTCTCTAGATTGTCGCACAGATGACAAAATGGTAGAAATCGAAATAGACGACAGAGGGATAGAGAAACAATTAAAATCGCTCAAAATAGGAAAGGCCGCTGGACCTGATGGGATACCAGTTCGATTTTACACAGAGTACGCGAAGGAACTTGCCCCCCTTCTTGCTGTGGTGTACCGTAGGTCTCTAGAAGAACGTAGCATTCCAAAGGATTGGAAAACGGCACAGGTCACCCCGTTTGCAAGAAGACGTCGAACAGATGTGCAGAACTATAGACCTATATCTCTAACGTCGATCATTTGTAGGATTTTGGAACACGTATTATGTTCGAGTATAATGACTTTTCTGGAGACTAGAAATCTACTAGAAATCAGCATGGGTTTCGAAAAAGACGGTCGTGTGGAACACAGCTCGCGCTATTCGTCCACGAGACTCAGAGGGCCATAGACACGGGTTCCCAGGTATATGCCGTGTTTCTTGACTTCCGCAAGGCGTTCGATACAGTTCCCCACAGTCGTTTAATGAACAAAGTGAGAGCATATGGACTATCAGACCAATTGTGTGATTGGATTGAAGAGTTCCTAGATAACAGAACGCAGCATGTCATTCTCAATGGAGAAAAGTCTTCCGAAGTAAGAGTGATTTCAGGTGTGCCGCAGGGGAGTGTCGTAGGACCGTTGCTATTCACAATATACATAAATGACCTTGTGGATGACACCGGAAGTTCACTGAGGCTTTTTGAGGATGATGCTGTGGTATATCGAGAGGTTGTAACAATGGAAAATTGTACTGAAATGCAGGAGGATCTGCAGCGAATTGACGCATGGTGCAGGGAATGGCAATTGAATTTCAATGTAGACAAGTGTAATGTGCTGCGAATACATAGAAAGAAAGATCCCTTATCATTTAGCTGCAATACAACAGGTCAGCAACTGGAAGCAGTTAATTCCATAAATTATCTGGGAGTACGCATTAGGAGTGATTTAAAATGGAATGATCATATAAAGTTGATCGTCGGTAAAGCAGATGCCAGACTGAGATTCATTGGAAGAATCCTAAGGAAATGCAATCCGAAAACAAAGGAAGTAGGTTACAGTACGCTTGTTCGCCCACAGCTTGAATACCTCTCAGCAGTGTGGGATCCGTACCAGATAGGGTTGATAGAAGAAATAGAGAAGATCCAACGGAGAGCAGCGCGCTTCGTTACAGGATGATTTAGTAATCGCGAAAGCGTTACGGAGATGATTGATAAACTCCAGTGGAAGACTGCAGGAGAGACGCTCAGTAGCTCGGTACGGGCTTTTGTTGAAGTTTCGAGAACATACCTTCACCGAGGAGTCAAGCAGTACATTGCTCTCTCGTACGTATATCTCGCGACCTTCACCGAGGAGTCAAGCAGTATATTGCTTCCTCCTACGTATATCTCGCGAAGAGACCATGAGGAAAAAGTCAGAGAGATTAGAGCCCACACAGAGGCATGCCGACAATCCTTCTTTCCACGAACAATACGAGACTAGAATAGAAGGGAAAACCGATAGAGGTACTCAAGGTACCCTCCGCCACACACCGTCAGGTGGCTTGCGGAGTATGAATGTAGATGTAGATGTACGAGGCCTGTTCAGAAAGTAAGCTCCGATTGATTGCCAAATTGAAACCACAGTGAACATCAGAAATGTTTTACTTGTAACAATTAGCTACACCTGTCAGCTACTTCTCTACGTAGTCGCCGTTCTGACTTAGACTTTTGTCATAGCGTTGTACCAACTTTTCAATAGCCTCATCATAGAAGGCAGCCGCCAGTGCTTTCCGCCAATTCTCCACGCTGGCCTACACCTCGTTGTCTGTGTCAAAATGTTGTCTTCAAAGACAGCGGTTCATGTGACCAGAGATGAAACTCAGGGGGAGACAATTGCGGACTGTATTGTGGGTAATCTCACATTTCCATTTGAAAACGATGCAGGAGCATCTTCATTGCCCCTGCAGAATGCGGCTGAGAATTGTCTTGAAGAAGAAACAGCACGACAGTTATGTAATGTTAGCTGCATAGCTTCAGGCGAAATTTCTCACCAGGCCCTCGTACTTGGCGGCAGACACTATTTTCTAGACATCTTTACGCACTCACTACGAGCTCAGAAATGAGAAGAGCGACGTGATGCTAACTGGGGTTATACTAGAGACACTACCCAACACATCTGTGCAAAGCTTTATCGGATTTTCATAGTCGTTTCCATTTCGCGACCGATCGGAGCTTACTTTCTGAACGCCCCTCGTAGATGTAAATGTGCTTGTCCACAACTCATGTTTCTTCTGTTTCTTTAGTGGGGCAACTTCTGTTGCAACTTTTACTAATTTGTCCCTTAGTTGCTCGCAGTTGTTGAATACATGATCTAGTGTTTGCATTCTCTCTGTAAGCATATTGCAGGTTTTCAGTTTTTCCAAGTCAAACTTGGAAAGTTTGGGAGTTTGCGACTTTCTTGTATTCCTAAGTAGAAATCGGAACTTTATTTTTGAGAGGTAGTGGTCTGAGTCCAAGTTCGCCCCTCTTAACACTCTCACATTCTGGACTTCTCAACAGGACTTTCTTGAAATGGCCACATGATGTATTTGAAACTCTCCTAGGAGTTTATTGGGTGAAGTCCATGTCTTCTGTTTTCTTGGTAGATGCTTAAAGGCCGTTGATTTTATTACTAGGTTAAATGCTCTACAGAGACCCATTCTCCATTTCTGTTAGTGCGCATCTGAGCTGGGTATTCCCCCACTAAATATTTATACTTCCGCTCTTTCCCTAATTGGGCGTTAAAATCACCCAATAATATGACTGTATTCCGCTGTGGGATCTTGCCGATAGTGTCCTCGAGTTCTTCCCAAAATTGGTCTGTGCCTTCAGGGTTTGTCTTGTTGTACTGGTTAATAGGTGCATGTACATTCACATTGATGTAGACCTTATTGGAGCATCGAAATGTTATTAGAGACTATCGACTATTAGGTGAATGGAAGTCGATATCTGAATCAAGTATTTTGTTACTAACAATGAATCCAGTTCCCAGGTGAGGGACGTTCTTCACCTTCCTACGTCCCACTTTGCCCTTGAAGATTTGATAATTCTGAGATTCAAAGGCGTGTTCATCTGTATACCTGGTCCTTTGTACCGCTGTGATAAGAATCACCTGTTGTATCAGTGTCTGAGAGATGCTTCACCTTTCCCGTCTTGAGCAAGGAGTTAACGTTCAGCGTGGCCAAGTAGTTGCACTGTATGTGCCGAATCTTGTTTCTAGAGGTTTCAGGACTCTCCGACTCATCCTTGTAGAATTTTATTAATTTTTTAAAAGACTCTATAAGTTTATTTTTATCAGTACAACCCGAATTATAAGCTACATTTCGACAAACAATTGTTATACATTTTTTCAGAGTGTATTGCATTTTTGCTTTGTTTTACAACATTTGACAAACAAGAAGCGCAAAGAATGGCACTTTGGTCTTTACAGATGTTGTTTTTTACACTTCGTGTATTGTTGTTGTTGTGGTCTTCAGTCCAGAGACTGGTTTGATGCAGCTCTCCATGCTACTCTATCCTGTGCAAGCTTCTTCATCTGCCAGTACCTACTGCAACCTACATCCTTCTGAATCTGTTTAGTGTATTCATCTCTTGGTCTCCCTCTGCGATTTTTACCCTCCACTCTGCCCTCCAATACTAAATTGGTGATCCCTTGATGCCTCAGAACATGTCCTACCAACCGATCCCTTCTTCTAGTCAAGTTGTGCCACAAATTTCTCTTCTCTCCAATTCTATTCAATACCTCCTAATTAGTTTTGTGATCTACCCATGTAATCTTCAGCATTCTTCTGTAGCACCACATTTCGAAAGCTTCTATTCTCTTCTTGTCTAAACTATTTATCGTCCATGTTTCACTTCCATACATGGCTACACTCCATACAAATACTTTCAGGAACGACTTCCTGACACTTAAATCTACACTCGATGTTAACAAATTTCTCTTTTTCAGAAATGCTTTCCTTGCCATTGCCAGTCTACATTTTATATCCTCTCTACTTCGACCATCATCAGTTATTTTGCTCCCCAAATAGCAAAACTCCTTTAGTACTTTAAGTGTCTCATTTCCTAATGTAACTGCCTCGTGATGTCTGGGTGTTGTGTGATGTCCTTAGGCTAGTTAGGTTTAAGTAGTTCTAAGTTCTAAGGGACTGTCCGCCCCCGGTAGCTGAGTGGTCAGCGTGACAGACTGTAAATCCTAAGGGCCCTGGTTCGATTCCCGGCTGGGTCGGAGATTTTCTCCGCTCAGGGACTGGGTATTGTGTTGTCCTAATCATCATCATTTCATCCCCATCGACGCGCAGGTCGCCGAAGTGGTGTCAAATCGAAAGACCTGCACCAGGCGAACGGTCTACCCGACGGGAGGCCCTAGCCACACGACATTTCATTTCATTTCTAAGGGACTGATGACCATAGATGTTAAGTCCCATAGTGCTCAGAGCCATTTGAACCAATCCTAATCTAATTCCCTCAGCATCACCCGACTTAATTCAACTACGTTCCATTATCCTCGTTTTGCTTTTGTTTATGTTCATCTTATATCCTCCTTTCAATATCATGTCCATTCCGTTCAGCTGCTCTTCTAGGTCCTTTGCTGCCTCTGACAGAATTACAATGTCATCGGCGAACCTCAAAGTTTTTATTTCTTCTCCATGGACTTTAATTCCTACTCCAAATTTTTCTTTTGTTTCCTTTATTGCTTGCTCAATATACAGGTTGAATAACATCGGGGAGAGGCTACAACCCTGTCTTACTCCCTTCCCAACCACTGCTTCCCTTTCATGTCCCTCGACTCTTATAACTGCCATCTGGTTTCTGTACAAATTGTAATTAGCGTTTCGCTTCCTGTATTTTACCCCTGCCACCTTCAGAATTTGAAAGAGAGTATTCCAGTCAACATTGTCAAAAGCTTTCTCTAAGTCTACAAATGCTAGAAACGTAGGTTTGCCTTTCCTTAATCTATTTTCTAAGATAAGTCGTAGGGTCAGTATTCCCTCACGTGTTCCAAAATTTCTACGGAATCCAAACTGATCTTCCCCGAGGTCGGCTTCTACCAGTTTTTCCATTCGTCTGTAAAGAATGCGTGTTAGTATTTTGCAGCAGTGGCTTATTAAACTGATAGTTCGGTAATTTTCACATCTGTCAACACCAACTTTCTTTGGGATTGGAATTGTTATATTCTTCTTGAAGTCTGAGGGTATTTCGCCTGTCTCATACATCTTGCTCACCAGATGGTAGACTTTTGTCAGGACTGGTTCTCCCAAGACTTCGTACATATCACGGCACTTTTCCTGATTGTTGTATGAACAGTATTTGCACCGTTTTCTCTTTCCTGATACAGCTAATTGGTTTATCGATAAGACATTTTTATACAAATCTGTGTGTGGCATCAGCTGTTTTCGTTGGGAGATTAGGGATCTGTGTCCGCAGCTTGTGGTCGTGCGGTAGCGTTCTCGCTTCCCACGCCTGGGTTCCCGGGTTCGATTCCCGGCGGGGTCAGGGATTTTCTCTGCCTCGTGATGACTGGGTGTTGTGTGATGTCCTTAGGTTAGTTAGGATTAAGTAGTTCTAAGTTCTAGGGGAATTATGACCATAGCTGTTGAGTCCCATAGTGTTCAGAGCCATTAGGGATCTGTATTCGAAACTTCTTTAATGGTCTTACCATTTCCTCTACTAAATCTCTTACGAACACACTCCTTCTACCGGTTTTTCCACTACGGTATGTCAAGTGTTTGATAGAAAATAAAATTTCACTGTTCACTACTGCAGCGCCCTACATATTCATACATAATTCAAATGGCCATCTCCTTATTTGTCTCTTGCAGGTGCAATATCGAACCTTCTGGTCCATTTGATCTACTCCACCCTTTGTGGAGCTATAGAACTTTATTGTATCTGGTTTCTTTTTTGCGTTAGTTTGATAGATGCCTTTGACGTAACGCGTTGTCTTAATGAGAACTACTGATTTATTCTTTTTTAAGATCATAACTCAACATCGCAATTTCACCTCTAAAGGCAAATAACGAGGAATGTATTGCTCGTGATGCGGACTTTTCATCTCATTGAGGATTACTGGTTTATTTTGTTTGATCGTCCCACCAGTGTAATTACCTCTGAAGCATCTCTTCTCCCAGCTGAATACTAGTGAAGAAGTTGTCAACAGTAATATTTCTGGATTATCCTTCAATGCTTTCAGCAAGATCTTTCACCACATTGAATCCAAAAATTTTCTCAACAGGTTCATACGACTTCGTTCCCGTGCACACAATTCCTTCTAAAGCATATGCAGATACAGCATCATACAAAAATATATCTTTATTCTATACTTGGTGGATGTAGTGGTCACATATTGGATAAAGCCGCATCTTCAGGGAATAGGAGTAAGTGTTCGCTAACTAACAGTGAATCATTAGGACTCATTCTGTTTCCACTATGGTCAAGAAACAGTTCCCATACATAGCAAACAGCTGCCGGCTACTGCGGCCGAGCGGTTCTAGGGGCTTCAGTCCCGAACCGCGCTGTTGCTGCGGTCGCAGGTCCGAAACCTGCCTCGGGCATGGATGTGTGTGATGTCCTTAGGTTAGTTAGGTTCAAGTAGTTTCTAAGTCTAGGGGACTGATGACCTCAGATTTTAAGTCCCACAGTGCTGAGAGCCATTTGAACCATAGCAAACAGGTGCAAGTTTGTCATCTACAGATCGAGCTTCAGATGTGTGCTTTCCATCAAATCTTATTATTTTCGTTATTTCCCCGAATCTGTTTACTGAAATTGCGGCCTTATATGTGGGATTTGCCTTTCCGTTCAAGGACAATTCTCTTACGGGATATCCCAACTCTTCTCAACACCAGCAAGCAGTAACATTCCAGGGAGACCTTCTGTATTTGTGCAGTTGGTGACTTCATCTAGTATTTTTTTTTTGGAAATGAAATATCCCAGGCATCCTTAGGCTTACACGTTTACAGTCCACAAGCCGGCCTGGGTGACGCCTTTGTGATACTGTGAACAGGTATATGAGAAGTTGCAATAGGAGCTAAGTTTCAAATGGTTCTATTACGATTAATGTATGCGCTGATATTTCTTAGTTGTTGATGCAGAACTCTCTGATGAAGTAAAACTATTTGAAGTACTGTTATCTTCCAGAAGATACGTGTCAGCAGGTTCAAAGTTTGATTATTCACTACTTTTATCTTAAAAAATACGTCCATAATCGTATGAATTAGCTTCTTCAAACCAATGAGTGACAACGCTTTCAAAATTAGCTGCGGTTGCACGTACTGACTCTCTCGTTTCTCTTGATGGAACCATAACAAAATACTTGTCACTCGAACAACAGCTGAGGCAAAATAAACAAATTACGATGGTATCAATACCGGGAATGTGACAACAAATAAACTACACTAACTATAGTGGTGCAACAGCAGCGCTGAACAACGGTACTGTCCAACAATAAAGCATGTGATTGGAATATGCTCAAAGATATACAGTCATCTACAATAAATAAATGTGATTTCTATATTTTTTCTCTTATACTAGTATTACATTTGCTACTATATTACTACTAGTTATAGTACAGTGGTTAGCACACTGGACTCGCATTCGGGAGGAGACGATTCATACCCGCGTCCGGCCATCCTGGTTTAGATTTTCTGTGATTTCCCTAATTCGCTTCAGGCAAATGCCGGGATGGTTCCTTTGAAACGGCACGGCCGTCTTCCTTCCCCGTCCTTCCATGATCTGATTGGACCGATGACCTTGCTGCTTGGTTCCCCTCTCCCAAAATCAACCAATCAACCAACTACTACTACTACTACTACTACTACTACTAGTAGTAGTAGTAGTAGTACTGCAGCTGCTAATATAACCACTGATTCTACTACAGTTATTGCTGAATTAATAACTACTCCTAAAGAAATGTAGAAGTCAATATAGAATGGAGAACAAGTACAGGATGTCGCACATAAAACCAGTATGCATCATGCCCGAGACTCAGGTAACAGTGGACCAACTGAAAAAGAATAGATAAAGGACACGTTAAAAAGCATGTAATTACCTGTTTATAAGAGATGCTGGAAGTGATGACCATGGGCATCAAGGCATCGCTGACTTCGTGTGATGATGTTACCAGCAACATGCTGAAATCCTGCAACCGTAATGTTGTTAATTTCTCTAGTAACGTTCCGTTTAAGATCGTCTATTCTGCGAGGATTGTCAGCATACTCTTTACTTTTTAATGTGACCTTACATAAAAATCAGACGATGTTAAGTCCAGGGACCTTGGCAGCCAGAGGCCTCTACTGCCAAGTGTGTCTTCAGGGAACACGTTGGTGATGTGGGGCACACTTTGGTTGGATGTGTGCGTGGTTGATCCATTTTTTTGGAATACTACATACAGTTTGTCTACGTCCGTTAACTGCCCATAGAAAGACGCTGTTTAAGGTGTAACTGAAAAATATGGGTCCAATAATGTGCATGCCGGACAATGCAACCAAACACTTATCTTCTCTGAGGAGATGTTCTTCGTGCAGAATATGTGGGTTGTCCTGCGACCAGTGTCTGCAATTCTGGAACTTTGCACACCCTGGCAAATGAAACCAGACCTTATCTACTCATTCTCCAATTTCAACTCTTGCACCACCTGCAAACGGTAGGCGTTCGGGATACGCCAACCTGCTGTGATAACCTCCTTACCGACTTGTGGGGAATTCTCGTAATGTCCACGAAAATTCTGTCTACACTTTCAGGGGTTCTCACTGTCGGTCGCCTATTCGTCTGCACATTCTGAACGAGTCATATAGCCCTCCACGTCTCGTATAGATCTTCAATAGTGCTGGTCGTCGGACCAGCATAACTCGTTTGAAACTTTTCTTTACATTCCTTGATGGAGCCTGTCTTTACGTAACTCTCCACAATATCAATTCGCTGTTCTAATGCAAACTACCCCAACTCAATTATAGTAGCTTCTCACAACAATTGACACACGAACTTAACGGCTACACTCAATCTTCCGATAAGATGCAATGTACCCAGCTTTCGAGAGAGTGTTGCCACTTCATAAGCCGGCCAGAGTGTCCGAGCGATTCTAGGCGCTACAGTCCGGAACCGCGCGACCGCTACGGTCGCAGGTTCGCATCCTGCCTCGGGCATGGATGTGTGTGATGTCCTTAGGTTAGTTAGGTTTAAGTAGTTCTAAGTTCTAGGGGACTGATGACCTCAGAAGTTAAGTCCCATGGTGCTCAGAGCCATTTGAACCATTTGAACTACACCATAAGCAATTCAAGATGATTAACCAGTTGGTGAGGCGTTCCGGTTTTATGTGGGCCACCCTGTATAACTGTAAGGGGGCAGATGAAGTCCTGCATATGCATTAATGGTGTTTCTGCTAATATTTTGAATTATGTAAAAAAAAAGCTGAAAATCAGTTTAGCTCAGACTTTATAGGAGGGATACCAAAGGGTAAGCGGAAACATACTGGAAAGGAGTTTGAAACCAAGTAAATAATACCATAAAAATTTAAAAATACCTTCAAGGGCCTCTGAGGCCTGTATATGCATTATAGTGTTAAAGTGGTGTTTATCGGTGACGTTTTCTTCTGTGATTGTTCTTTTTTGTTCCTGGAGTCCATCTTAACCCACACGTCGAAACGACGGCGTGGCGCCACCCCTGTGTTCTTTGCTGTCACTGAGTGCACGACAGTCGGCTTGACTCTTTTCTTCTACCGTTTTCATGGAAGTCGCAACAATGGACGCAGTTCTAATGATCTGTGGTCCTCAAGATTCTCACTGTCCATGTGGGCAGTTGTCTTGGTGCCAACAAGCCTTTTTCCTGGCTCTGAGTGAGTGACACGGCTGTACAATTCTGCACGGCTGGGCGAACAAAGAGGTTGTCCTCTTAGACGGTGATCGCGTGGATACGGTGAGATCGTGTATGGCGTTGGGTCTATCGATTCCATACTTGCACAGCAGTCGTGGGATCCTGACCACCGCTGGTAGCAACACTGTGGAACGATAAACCACAGCTTTGTAAGTCCACGATTCTGCCGTATCAGATTCCCACATGTCCTGGTAGATGTTTCTCCTTCTTAAACGATCTTCTCATAAACAGTCAGTATTCAAATGCGACTTCTAAAAGCGAAAGCTAATGCGTTATCTTTCCTCATGTACAGATTTTAGCTGGCGTTACCGCCAACTGCTTCGTACGGTTGCGCTTGAATGCTAATCATTGGCATGTCTAAACATGTGGTTCTCTTCCTTGCGATCACTGCAGGACGACTTCCATTATCTCAGACGGCATCCATCTCGACACTGTACAGGGCACTGGTATTTGCCCTTACTGTTCTTTCTGTATAGTGCGGGGTGTCGGTTGTGCTGTTTTTCATACCTATATGATGCTATAATACGATCTCTGGTGACCTATGGAGAAGGGAAGCACCCCATATGATTATGCAAATTAATGAAAGCGAATAAGAATTGCATGCAATGGAAACGTCTTACTAATTGGTAAATAATATATGTGTCCCAATAAAGCAGGAAAATATGGGTACCATACGAAACACACAGACATATCAATGTGACGAGGATTTTCTCCATCCACAATACTCAAGTGGAGACATCGTTCTGTGCGACACAAGGCTCACTTCATCATTCATGCAGCAATAAGTCCTTAGTCCACAACTTCCTAGTAGCCTCTCTCTTTACTCCTCCATTTCCTAGCAGCAAGTGTACTCTTTCTGGACACTCTGAAACTTTGCTGTCTCTGTCATAACTGGAAACCTGCCAGCCACTCATGGCAGACATTGTGATTTCCATCTATTAAAACTCAAGCAAAGAGTTTATATGTGTACATTGAAGCAGCGAGTGAAAATTTGTACCAAGGCTGGGAATCTAACGCTGGTTTCCTCTAGCCTGCCGGTTTTATTGATGTTCACTCTCTATAAGAGAAGTATTATTCGGTGCATCTCTCATGCAGAAATTACATTTCGATGATAGCTATTTACCAGATGATCTTGTCGTTTTTCAGGTAAGGAAGAGAAAGATCGATAGTGGCAGGATCATGGCCTGAAGATAATGTAGTTTAACGTTCAGTAATATTGTTCCTTGTATTTGTTGGAAGACCATGAATACAGAGGTGATGGGTCATACTGGATGCCATACTTCATCTCAACAACCCCACATGTCTTGTGCTCGAGAGGGCAGTCATATGATTTGCTCGGTCATCCACATCACGTACCTTGAGACCGGAAATGGGATTGTTTTCGGCAAAACAACTATCCAAACGGGAAGGGGCAACGAAATTTGGTGCACCACTGACTGTAGAATGGCGATCATAGTTTGGCTTCCTGTGACATAGCAGTAGAGGGAGAGATGCTCTGTCAGATGAGTGCCCAACGACAGTACTGAACATAGGTGTGGCCCCACGTCGTATTTTCAGACGAGTCCTCGTTCCCCGTACAGCACCATGGTAACTTATCTGTGTATGAAGGCTCCGAGTAATGTCTCCAAATTGTATGCATCATATCATACAGGCTCAGCACCGGGCATAATCGAGTGGCGTGCCACTGGACGCCCAACACGGTCACATATGGCTCAGATAGCTGGTGATTCAGAAAACACGAATTAAACCTCTCAAGTGCTAAAATCAGTGCTTACACCGTATATTTGAGGTTTCTGTGTCATTTTCAACAAGATAACTCAAGAACACATGTTTCCCGGGTTGTCATGTATTACTTCAATACAGAAATACTTTTGCCCTGGATAGAACGTTTTCCATATATCGACCCATGGAAAACATTTGGTCATTGATTTCTCGGTGACTGGGATGCCACCACTCGATTAGCAACTACACAGAGAAAGTGAGAAGGGGAGCGGTTGGGAAGCGTGAAGCACAGCTGACTAAAATTACCCGCCTGGGCAGTGGAAGCCATCTTGTCTGTGACGTAGACAGAGTAGATCTGTTGTTTGTAAGCTGTGCGCCACGTGATGTGTTGTTCAGCATGTTGAACTTTGTATTGACTTATGGATTAAGTACTGGCTGCTAAAATCTTCTGTTATCTAAGAAAAGTTTATGAATTTGCAGTTCTTTAATTTGTAAATACTTCATAAATGCTAATGTAATTACTTTTTGCGACTACTTAATAAGCAGAGAACACTTGTGTTTGATTGAGAGCTTATGCCAAAAGCTGCATTGTATACTAGCTAAATGTGTACAAATACGTTTTAAATGCGTATATCTACATTGCAAAAGCTACATTGAATTTCTGTTTTCAGATACTGGTGCTAGTTTTCAGATACTGGTGCTAGAAATGCTAAGGTGTTGCAGTGTGGCTGGCTGTAAAAGTAATTACAGATCTGACAACGAAGCTGTTAGTACGTTTTCTTTACCAAACGACGAGAAACTAAAGAAAAGGTGGCTAAGAGAAGATCCTCACCAATTTCTCAAAGCTAAAGAAACCAGGAATATGCACAAAAATCTTACTGAAGAGTGCATAATCAAGACAGTAAAGTTTGTAGTTGATCGAAAACTAAAGACGTTTGAAAGAAGGCATCTGAAACTGAAACCAAATGCACTGACTTCAATTTTTCCGAAATTACCAAAATACTTGACAATGGAAGGCCATCAAGTAGAAGATTTGTGACGTAGAAAATGAAATCTTGAGAAAGCAATGGCAGGAACTTTAGAAGATTACAGTCAATATGAAGAACAAATCGCTATTAAAAATTTGGGGGACGTATGCAATTACTTTTCAAGTGAAACCCATATCAACAACAAACAATGCTGCTGTATCGAATGTGAACAGAAGATAGTGCTGTGTTTTGTTGATGTTGCTAATGAATTACCAGCTATTTTAGGTTCTGTAACTATTGGCACTGATTTAATTGTCCTGCTTTCTGTCAACAGGTACAAAATTCCCCAGCCTAAAGTGCCCACTGAAAATAAGTTAGTAAAAACCAAGATGTATTTGACAGAATATTGAAATATGTTGAGTCAATAGTGTCTAAAGGAGACTATTTAAACAAATATTTGGTGGCTGAAAATATAGTGAATGTGCTAGAAGATAAATTTTCGGGTAATACATGTTCACAACTGCACCTGATAATTGAGCAAATTCAGTTCCTAACAAAAGACAGCAGTCATAGATATTGTGGGAAGTACACTATTATTGGCAACTTCCGTGTACCTTCGTTCACCATCAGCATACACAGCTGTGCACAGCAGTGGTTACCTATATTTGCCACATCCATGCACTGTCATAAATACGAGGTCAGTTTAAATACGAGGTATAAACGTAGATGGCAGTGTAGGGTATTTTAAAGTTAAGAATACGTTTTTGAAAGATCATGAACTTGTGGTAAATGTGCTCCTCGGTGAAATTTACATTGAGTCTCTTTTGGTCTTTGAACGAGGTACAATTTATGGTGCCAATAAACACTGATAGCAATCATCTTGCCAAAACAGCGCAGGTTTTCATGATATCCAGTGTACTTTCAAAATTTAAAGATTTTGCGACTATCATACCAGTTAGTAATTTAACTGCTCAACCACCAAATAATATGTTATTACATACAATTACTGAAATGGAAAAAGTTGGGTTTACTGTGTTGGCTTCAGTTTCAGATAATAATGCAGTGAATCAAAAAACTTATGAGCTACTTAACTCTAGTGGCATTTTGCAGTCTTACATTCAACATCCTGATGATTGTACTAGAAAGTTGTTCCTAATTCTTGACATAGTACATATATTGAAATGTGTCCATAATAACTGGATTACTAAACCTGACTGAGCCTTGAAGTTTCCAGATATTGACAATGTTGAAGTTGTAGTTACTGCAGACTTTAAATACTTAGAATTGATGTTCAAGATGGGAAAAGGTTCACTGGTGAAATACAGTGATTTATTGTCATTTTAGGCCTTATTTCCTTCCAATATTCAGAAGCAAAACGTTAACCTTGCATTCAAGATTTTTGATGACAGAAATGTTGCTGCTCTAAAGGTCTTAGCTTCAAGAGAGACTGATCTTGCAGGCTCTGAACATACTCCGACTTTCATACAAATAATTTGTTACTGATGGCACATTGTTAATGTGAAAGGTGCATATGAAGGTGAAAGGTTTAATGATCAATATAGGCAGCCTATTAGGGCATACACCTTTTTACAGTTAGGTTTTTTATGAAAAATTTCTTGATGGTTTAAAAACTGGAGGCAGAGAGTTCATAACTCCCATACTTTGAGCTCTAAAACTTTACAACACTAATAAATATTCTTGATGAGGTTTTACTGCAGATTCCATATGTATTTGAACATTATAAGCCAGGTTATATGTTAAGGTTTACTGTAGTAGTTACTGTCAAATGAGTAGGGCAAATTATTATGCAAATTACACTCAGATACTTGAGAGTGAAAAGAAATTAAGATTCAAAGATGTGGTAGTACTAAATTCTTTGAATAAAAATATTCCTCGGCACACATTGGTTCTTTGCTCTGTAATATTCGATAAATGTATGAATGTTGACAAATTTTCTGCAGTGTTACGGTGGAAACAAAATGCAATAGTGAAGTGTAATTAAAACAATTATTTATGATTATCATTGTGAGTGAGTGTCACGTCTTTTCTTTTTATAAAAAGTTGAAACATTATAGTGTGTTGTTAAACTGTATTAATCAAACTCTTTGGAGCTCAAGGGTTTACAGTAATTTAAAGACAATAGTATTACTAAGAGTAGAATTCTTTTAGTATTAAAAGTAAACAATAATAAACGAAGAGTAACATCATTTGTAATTTTGCGAAGTACAAACGGCAAATACGCGAGAGTCGGTACATGCAGAGCTGGGACACTAGAGGGCTGTGTTCCGGTCATATCATTACAAAGCTGACTTCATCAAAGCGCGCTCAGGCCAGTATATTTATTCGGGCGTGGAGTGAAGGAGATGACGTTGAGAGGTACCCACATGCCTTGCTCATACTGTGGCATCAAGCAGTCAGGCCTGCAAGATGAGTGGTCTGCCAAGAGAGTGGATTTATTCACATTTCTCAATGACTGATTATGAGCTCTAGTACCCACAATTAAGCTACAAATTATTCTCCTGTTTGAATATTACGCAACGGAAACGGATAACGCACATCTGACTAATAGTAATTTACACAACTCTGATTGTTCACTACGCTCTGGCAATACCACATTTTCTTTCTTACCCAACGGCTTTGACCAACACGTGGCCATCGCACTGAATATGAATGGCGCACACATTATAAATTCTGGGTATCATGACTACACACTACTCGAAGAACAAGGCCACCAATCTTATTCTTTTCACTATCCTTTTTATTCCGATAAATTACATTATGATTCAAAGATTAAACACACCATTACATTTTATACAACAATTACACATGAGAAACTCCTCCCAGTGGGCATGGCTTTACATTGGTGATTCTCTATCTTATGGTCTCGTAATTATTTAACGCTACAGTGCACTTTCTGGATAGGATGGTGGATCTTTTGCTACATCTCACACTACGACTCGCACACCCATCATCACGAAAATTTACTCCAGACCGAGCGGTACAAAAAGGAACATGCATAACCCGCTGCCTCTGAACCTATTTTGCTACTCTCCCATGCAAACCACACATACTTATATTACATGAAATACATCACACTGGCAACATACAATACAACACAAAGACTAGTCACAACGTTAGAATCACTTCACTTTCAGCTTTCCCACTTCAATCACTATTCATCCCAGTTTCATACGACACTGCAACACTTCGTAACTTTTCTTTCCTACTACGAACTCTGGAGGATATGTGCACGTTTTCCTGTGCAATGCAAGCCAAGTGGCGTTGCTGGATAGACGGCTGACTCACCTTGCTTCACTCTCAGAGTATTAGAGTTTGAATCCAGCGTCACACGGAAACATAACACGCAAAGTAATATTAAGAACATATTCGTCACACACGCGAGTCCTCAACTGATACCATGGACAAGTACTTCTCTTTATCCTTTGTCTCATACACAGACTGAGACTCACACAGTACTCACCACGTGGAAGTACTCGTCTCTAATTTCAAGTCCTGCACACGCTATTTCTTAAATATTTCCAACTTATAGTACACACGCCAGTCATTCAGCTTAACTTTTGCACTCGGAAGTATTTCAACTTATTGCTACACGTGGTTTCATTGTGACCGTTGGTCACTTCCGAAGATTACTACGATGCCCTTAATATTACTTGCCTGTCATTTAATTCTCTCCCCCCCCCCCCCCCAAGTTCCTGAAATAGAGAAATTATTATTCCAAACTACTCTTAAGTATTTCACATGCATACCATTTTCTCCACTCTTTTGTCTTTACGGAGCACACCTAAGACAGGTCTTACCAACACAAGATCCAGCGCCAGAGTGCTGAAACATGGCCGTTCTTCAGGTCATCTCGCACCTCTGCCAAAGTGGGGGAGCACCTTGCTACCGTATTGGTCAGCCACATTTCAGGCGCTCAGGTAAATTTCATCTCTTTGGTTCCACCAAAGGTGACCAAAGGACCGTCTCAATGATGATCATATATTGAACATTCACTATCTGCAGTTAGCAGACGACCATACATTCATTCATTTCGCAGATCTCACCAAATTGGATGTAGGGATTTATTTTGTGGGAGTGCACATGTGATCAATTAAATAAATAAATTGTCCTTCTTTCCTACACTGATATCCGGCTTCGGTGTATTAAGTGAAATTGAGTTAATATTACAAAAAATGTTGTTCTGACAAGAATAACGAAGAATGTTGTACCTATTTTCAATGTCGGGCGGTACTGTACCCTTTCAACGTATGCCTGGCTGTGCGAAAGATCTCCGAGCGTTGGCTGCGGAAAAAATAAGTAAAATCGCTTCGCCAGGGAAGTGTGGTCATGTCGCAGTCTGGAGGAGAATATTTCTCGCCGTCCAGCGCTATTCACGGCCGATTGACGGCAAGGTATCTGGGGGCAAACTACATCTCATTGGGAGTCGGGGGTTAGTAGTGGGGGATGTGCAGAGTGCTTCTTAACTGGGCCGTTCTTCGCCATTTTTAAAGGTTTTTTGCCTGGCTGTAATACAAAAACCAGAGCCTTTCCCAAAAAATCCTCTTCAAACACATTCTTAATTGAGAGACGTATGAATCCCTTTCCGCTTGTGTCATTCATCAACACTAAAAAAGTAAAGATATAAACCACATTAATATTCTTGAATAATATGGCCGTAAAGGACATCCTTGACAAATTCTCCTACAACACGCCAACCTCTAAGAGAATGAAATGAAACGTAAAAAGAACCATGACCTGAAGCACAGCCAGGAATGGATCGAGCGATAGATTATGGGGTGGTTACAGTTCCTCAGTGTCTTTCCCACACCCCTTCCTCCCCAACACCAAATATAATTTGTTAGTGGCCAAGCGGTTCTAGGCGCGTCAGTCCGGAACCGCGCTGCTGCTACGGTCGCAGGTTCGAATCCTGCCTCGGGCATGGATGTGTGTGATGTCCTTAGGTTGGTTACGTTTAGGTAGTTCTAAGTTCTATGGGACTGATGACCTAAGATGTTAAGTCCCATAGTGCTCAGAGCCATTTGAACCATAATTTGTAATTACCCCTGCAATCAAAGTGCCACACATGCAAGGATTTTAATAATAATAGCAATAAAACTGTAAAATGATTTGGTATATTCACAATAACTTGTTCACATTACCGATTAGTACAGTGCTTTTGTTTTTTGGAGGGGGATGACCCCTAACCCCCTCTTCACACTCCCCCACCCCCCACCCCACCCCCACCCCCACCCCCCTTTTGCCTTCGATCCACACCTGAGAGCAGCACAGTAGTTAGAACATCGGTGGAGTGTCGAAGTGCCCAGGCAGCAGGAGCCGCGATCACCAGCATAGCCCGGCACTATGATTCTTGGTAAATACTCTCCAGACAACAATAACGATACGCAGCCTGAAGAATAATCTTTCTTTGTGCCTATAATGTTGACGGAGTGCTGTCTGCTTTCTTTACGCAGATACGACTTCGAGAAGTGCAACCGGGATAGCTGCAAGCGAATGATGTTCGCGCTGGAGCAATTGGTGGCCAGTGGGACCATGGTTGGCGAATGCTTCGGCGACGCCGACTTGATAGTCGAGGCCGCTGAGAAGTACCGCTACGTCGACCCTATCGATGGAACTGTAACCAAAGACCAGGTGAGCAGGCATTCAGAGTTTCAGTAGTAAGTTGTACTCTCAGGCCGTTAACATGCAAATCGTTCATTCTTTTCATCTGAATGAGAAAAGCATGCACTTAATGAAGTAACGAAATTTCTGAGTAATAAATACGAGGAAGTGTACCAGAAAGGGGCAACTATAAGGACGTACTCAGAGCTCGCCCCCCTCCTCGCCCCCCCCCCCCCCCGCCCTTCCTCTTAGCCCCCGTCACCCCCGACTAAAACCGAACTCGCACGCAGTCGGTCCCGCCATGCAGACGTACCAATTCAGTATCAGTCTGAAGAAAGCCAGAACATGAAATGGGTACGGACTAGTGGCAAGTGTACCAAGAATCATTTGTCGTGAACTCTCAAAACTAATTCGTCATTCGCCTGAAATTAACTTGAGTCAATCTCTATGAATGCTGTTTTTGCTTTGTTTCAGCCGGGTCGGAGATATTTTTCGCTCGGGAAGTGGGTGTGCGCGAGTCGCCAAAGTAGCGTCAGACAGAAAAACTTGACCTGGCTTCCAAACGATGCTGTACGTGGGCTTCCGACCAAAAATACTATATACGCTCATTTCGTTTCACTTTTTAGGGACGTCTTCCTTGGCGCCCTCGTTCACTCGATTTAATTTCCTAATAATTCCTTTTAAGGGAGGACCGAGAAACAAAAGTCTTTCAGCCCGTAGCATCCAAAACAATCAAACGCCTAAATACCTATCAATATATTACGAGAGGTTATGCTAACGCCAGGCTAGACTCAGACAACGCCTTACTTACAATGGAGGACATTTGCCAGGCGTACTCCGTCTTCAGGCCACGAGTGGCCTACCGGGACTATCCGACCGCCGTGTCATCCTCAGAGGAGGATGCGGATAGGCGGGGCGTGGGGTCAGCACACCGCTGTCCCGGTCGTTATGGTGGTATTCTTGACCGAAGCCGCTACTATTCGGTCGAATAGCTCCTCAATTGGCATCACGAGGCTGAGTGCACCCCGAAAAATGGCAACAGTGCATGGCGGCTGGATCGTCACCCATCCAAGTGCCGGCCACGCCCAACGGCGCTTAACTTCGGTGACCTCACGGGAACCGGTGTATCCACTGCATTTGCCAGACGTAGTGTTCAGAGTATAGTTTTCGGAGTACTGTACCGCTAAGGGTATTTTTGTACTCTCAACTTACAGGGTACTATTAAAACATTTAAAAATTAATTCTTCAACAAGCAATTACATCTCATTTCACTGTGTAAAATGTGTAATATTCGTTTTTTTTTTTTATAGTAGGCCTGCTTGGACGTGGCATTTATCCGGTTTCCCCCATTCCAGCAGGTTGTGCACTTAGCAATCCATGGAAACGTGCACTTGATAGAGAAAAAGCACAAATGAAGTCTTTTCGCAGTTTACCAGCTTATGCGAGGGATGACGCTGCAAGTAGCCATAGATAGAGCGCGCAAACTAAATCTATGGAAGCAGAGGGCGCCACCTCTGTACGCACCATTTCCGTGTTGTCGTCGTGACGTAATACAGCCAAGATGCTGTACTGTGGGCATAAAAGTGGGAGCCTCACCAGTTCACGACAGTTTGTTTTAGCACCTGATGATGTTGATGGAGGCAGCCATCGAAAACTTGGAATTTTTTTATCAGAATTTGAAGTGACAAGTAAACTGAGACCTTTCAATGCAAGAATGTTACTGCAATGGTTCCTTAACCCATTATTTACTCATGTCCCTTTTTGGGTTGCAAATATTTTATTTATTTCTACATAAGCAACGAAACTTCTAGCGTCGATTGTTGTACTAAAGGTTGAACTGACTGCTGCAACGTCTGCAAATTGAAAATAAATAATTTTTCTCTAATTGGTTTATTTTAGGAAAGGATTTAATTTGCTTATTTTCTGTTTTCGTACTTGGCTGTACTATGTGCCTGATGGTAGCTCCTGTACAATAATGAATTGTGATTTACTTGCCTGAGTGTGTTTGTTATAAAAATATGTTTGTTATGAACGTACGTTCAGTATATTTAAGATTTTCTGTAGTAAGAGCAATACATCCCAATTAATGGGCAATTGCATGTTACATTATAACTCCTTTGGAGATGTTCATGTTTGTACACATATCATATACAAAAATCATTATTTACATTACTGAGATCTGCTTTACATTATATGAGATTTTCTCCAGGGTTTGTTAGTAGAATGAAATATTCCTTTTCACATATTACTATTCCAATTGGATAAAAGCATGCTGCGTGAACTTACAATTGAAGAAGTTTTAGCAGAACTGGAGAGCTATGAAGTGAGTGAAGACGATGCTGATGGCTTAAAATTGGTGATTATTCCACCCAATGTTGATGAAATGACAGATGAAGAAGACACTGAAGAAAATTCACTGAACAATGACTATATTGTACAAAATGTAGCAGGCACTATAGAACTTATAACCACAAGGGATGAAGCTAATGTTACTGATTTACCGCCAGAAGCTAAGAGAAGAAAAGCGTTAGGACATGGACTGGAAAACGCAAAAGAAAAAAACACAGAACGTAAGTGTAAGTGGTACAAATGTGAGCCAACGTACAGAAACACTAATTAACCTGGTAAGAGCAATGAAAATTATGTTGTAGAATGTCTAGTAAATGAGACAGAGCACGTGTTTGAGGAACTAGTGAATAATATTCCAGAGCAAAGTAAAATCTATGCTTGTCAACAGAACAACATAAATTTGGTTCTAGCCAAAAAAGGGCTAAAATCCTTTATAGGCCCACTACCTGGGAATAGGTATCATAAGTTCCTCGTGACAGTATGTATTGGCAGCAGGCATAGATCTACTGGACAAGCAGATATTACTTTATAGGACGAGTGCGAGATCAATGAAGTGATGGTAGCTATTATTCATCTAGGCGATTGATACCTACATAGTAAACACTTGGCGTGTGCATCGAATTGCTAACCTAAATGAGAAGCCCTCACTTTTGGATGTCCGAAGGAGAATAGTAACGCACCTTTCAAAGAAAACTGAATCAACAAAGTGATGGGAGGACGGATGAGCGAAGGTGTATGACTAGCTCCAAGAAACCACTTTATTGTGTCAAGTAAAACACAGTTGACTGTAAGGGCGTGGGGGGGGGGGGGAGGGGGGGGGGGGAGAGAAGCGAGGAAAATGTGTGACAGGTGCAATACTGCAATACTGGTATACATGACAATTGTTTTGTTTCATTTCATACTTAGTGGACACTCAATAATTCATGTCGAACTTTTACTCAATAAATCGATATTCTTAAACACACACCTGCTTCGTCGCATTTGCAAACCTAATTGTCCTGTAACTGATCCTCATCAGGCGACACTATGAAAGTTGTAAGATTTTACAGTACACGCAGACATGGGTAAATTCCATTTAAGAGAAAATTAGTATTCTGGTATTATAAACAGTGGTTTTATTTTGTTCACCACGTTTCTTATAGTTTTCTGCATTGACATTAATACTGTGTACTAAAAATGGGACGGTCTTTAGTTATTGCACTAATGTACTGAACTTTTTTAAAACAGCTTTTTCTCTCATTTATCAATCAGGGTATCACATTAATGTCGAAAAAATGCTTAGGAAGTAAAATAATAAGGTTTTGACAAGTGGGGAAAAGAAGGATAAAGTGCGAAAGTTGGGAAGAGTGGCCACTGCTTATTTGACGACGTTAACAGTGCTGCTTCCTATCAAGAAGTGGCCACATTAGCTGTAATCGATATCATTAGTGTTGTCAGGGAGCTTTCTCCGTTACCTTTCTGTGAAAACATTTAGGCTTTTCGATCGTTTCATGTTAGTTGCTTTTATGTAGAGCAACAGGTTTTTGCGATATCACGGTTTGCGCAATGCCTTTTGATTTATAAATATAAGTCACTGTCGTTTCCCTCGGTTGTATTGTTTCGCTGGTGAGCCACTGATACTGACATGGCGTTCGATCGGGTAAACAGGCCACGCCACACGTCGGGAAAAGTGGCCAAGGTGGCAACTTTTCCCGACAGATGGTCACTATTCTCAACAATTCATTTTCAATCTGTTTGTCCCAATGAGAATTAGCTAATTCCATATTTTACGCATGGTATAACAGTTGAAATTAAAACATTAGAAATCGTTTTATATGCAAAACTAATATCCGTTGTGCTGCTTTTCTGCAAGGGTTTGCAAGAGCTTCAAACTACATTCAGAAAACAGAGCAACAAACGTGGGACCCTGTTGCGGTGCAAAAGGTAACTGAAGCAATAAAGAATGATAACATGTCTTTTTCAGCAGCAGCAAAACAATTTCATATTCCAGGTAAACGCTAAAACGAAGAGTTCTAGGGAAAGATAGAGGTGTCGTGGGCAGTAAAAAGTTTATGGGCAACTTAAAGGCAGTGTTTATTGAAGAACAAGAGCAATAAATCCTTAATTACATGTAGATGAGCAATTTTGTACAATTACGTTGAATGACCTGCGATGATCAGCATTCCAGTTGGCAGAGCACAACAAATACCACACCGTTTCAACAAAAAGTCTGCAATGGCAGGGAAAGGCTGGGTGGATAAGATGTCGGAACTGTAAACGCTGGGCTCATGAACTGTGCGCTGGATGTGTTGAGGATGATAGCTTCACAAGCTAATTTTGTACCTGACTTAATATTGTTTCTGAGTGGATAAATTGTGAATGAATTAGACTGAAACGGTAACCCATAATTAAACGTTTATTTCTCTATTTATATCATTAGGAATTGTTGACCTTTTGTGCCAACAATTAATTGCAACACATTTCTTTCTCATTTGTATTATTGTTCTTCTAATAATAATCAAAGGTGAAATAAAATTATAAGCCTATCCATTCCTGAAAACTAAACAATCTTTTTGGGGATGGTGGGAAACGTCTGGCCACATTATCCCATTAGTTACGGAAAAGTGGCCACTATGTAAGCATTTAGAAAAACGTTTAAATACCCTATAAAATAACTCTTACTTTAGCGATAAATATTTGGTGTGATACTTTACAGTATGCAGATTTGAGGTGTATACGCCAATTTTCTTTCTAGCTGTCTTTTTTGTTCAAATGTTTCAAATGGCTCTGAGCACTATGGGACTTAAGATCTGTGGTCATCAGTCCCCTAGAACTTAGAACTACTTAAACCTAACTAACCTAAGGACATCACACACATCCATGCCCGACGCAGGATTCGAACCTGCGGCCGTAGCAGTCGCGCGGTTCCGGACTGAGCGCCTAGATGTCTTTTTTGTGCAAGTCATTGGGTTTGGAGTTATCGGTGTAAAAACTTGCTGTTTACAGTTTCGACACAGTAAAGTCGTCGTTAGAGCACTGCCTTAGTGTAAGCATATCGTATTATATGGACTATGAAACCCTACGGACTGTAAGACGCACCTTAACGTTTACGTATTTTTGAAAAAAAAATTTTTTTTACCATTTTTATTATTAGTCTACAAAGTCAGACTAAAAAAATTCTTAGTTTATAAAACAGAACTGACCTTTAAAATCCCTGAATATCGTCATCTGAAGTTTCTTCGCCTTTTTCTGCTTCTTCTTCCTCTTCCTCTTCATCTTCATAGTTGTCCTCTTCATATATGGTCTTCACTGTCATCGAGAGCGTTACTTATCCCACACTTCTTGAAAGGTCTAACAATAATTTCCTCTCTCACTCTAGACCACGACTGTTTTATCCACTGACACACCTGTCTGATTGTAGTTTTTTTTAAAGCTCCCTTCAGTGTGAATTCATGTTGCGTTTCATCCACCATCGATTTGTTTCATTCCCCTCTCATATACATTTTAAATGGTTTATTTGCCGATGTTGCAGTTGCGAAGTAAGTCCTCCCGGAATAACGGCAAGCTCTGTATTTCTCTGTCACAGTTTCTCTTCCACAGAATTTTTCGAATGGCTACTAAACTGATCCAGCACAAGAAGAGAACTCTTTTTCAAATAAGCACTTTTCCTTCTCTCCCACACTCTGTTAATCCATGATTTCATATGAGCCTCGTCCGTATAAGCCTTGTCATGTACGTGAACGACAACACCTGGCGTTATTTCAGAAGGTTTTGGCATTATTTTGCGCTTGAAAATGATCATTGAATTAAGTTTAGTACAGCTAGCGCAACATGAAAGGACAACAGTGTAGTGCATTTTTTCATGTCCACTTGTTTTTATAGTGACAGTTTTAGCACCTTTCATGGCCACAGTTCTGTTACTCGGAATATCAAATGTCAGAAAGTTGGTCCTAACTCGCTATTTGGCGTAGTATCACTCTGGTTTTCGTTCGATGTTGAATAATAATGCGCTGGAAAGATAATGATTTATCTTCAGAATCTTTCGTATTTTCTATTATATTTTGGTTTTGGTTCGCATGCATCACAAACCTGTAGCATCAACCAACTCCACCCTGGAAGTCTGCGGTCTTAGGCGTCCTGCCACGGTTCGCGCGAAACCCCCGTCGGAGGTTCGAGTCCTGCCTCGGGCATGGGTGTGTGTGTTGTCCTTAGCGTAAGTTAAAGTTAGATTGTGTATTAGGGACCGATGACCTCGGCAGTTTGGTCCCATAGGAACTTGCCACAAATTTCCAAAATTTCTGCTAAGTTCCACTGCAGCGCTAGCTTAAGTGGGCGTATTTGAATCATTTTTATACTAATTCCAATGCCATTTTCACGGTGTTCGAATTAATTTCAATACGTCATCTCGTAGTTTTGGCCATTTTCCACACAGTCCTCTATTTGCACATTTAGACTTCCTCATTTTTTTTCAGTTTTGCTTTACTAGCCCGCCAACTGCGAATGGTTTTTTTCTGTTTGTGGAGGGACGAAATAACGCTCAGCTGCTCTGTTTCCATGTTCTTTTGCATATGTGATTACTTCCAATTTTTGGCCCACATCATGTAACACCTTCTTTTTCCATTACGTAACTACCTATTAACAAAAATATTGTACTGTTACCAATAATACAAATCACTTTCAGTTCAATTTCACTGGCGATGTAGACTGCAATGACGCATCATAGGCTAGAAAGTGTTTTGGGTTTATGTTGGCGGAGTGGCAGGGAGACAGTGTTAGCAAGCTTGAGAATCCTCGCAACTCAAGTTCGTCGCACCGGTGAACTGCTGCTACCAGTTGAATCCATTATTGCCAGATATAAATGGGTTTCCCGTTGCATAGAATATATGGTGTTTTTAAGACTGACGGGAATTTTGAATCAAACATGGGAATTTTTGTATTAATTTCGAGTATAAGACGCACCTGTATTTTGAGGGCAATTTTTGGAAGAAAAGAATGCGTCTTGTAGTTCGCAAAATACGGATGTGGCAGTGATGCGTCTACTGGGGACAGGAAGCTAGCGAGTAGCGAGGGAGGCGCCTTGTTGCAGGGCATCTGGGTGCGCTTCGAGGGCGACAGCCGCCTGGTGTTCCGCCTGGGCGGCACCGACAGCTCGGGCAGCACGGTGCGCATCTACTGCGAGCGCTACGAGCCCGACCCCGAGCGAACCGACCTGGACCCGGCGGAGGTGGTGCAGCCGCTCTACACGGCCGCCCTCGACGTACTCCGCCTGGAGGAGTTCACCGGCAGGACCAAGCCCGACGTCGTCACCTAAACCTGTCTACTTCTCTTTTCTCTATCCGGCAACGACGTTTGTTTTTCATTAAAAAAATCTTTCCCTTAAATCTGCGACAGTAATTTTCTTCTGAGCTTGGTGTCGCGTACCATCCGTCATTGTGGTAAAGCAGAAATCTACATCGTTTATCTGTTTTCGACTAATACACTGAAGAGCCAAAGAAACTGGTGCACCTGCCTGATATCGTGTAGAGCCCCCGCGAGCACGCGGAAGTGCCGCAACACGACGTGGCATGGACTCGGCTAATGTCTGAACCAGTGCTGGAGGGAACTGACACCGTGAAACCCGCAGGGCTCTCCATAAATCCGTAAGAGTACGAGGGGTTGGAGATCTCTTCTGAACAGCACTTCGCAAGGCATCCCAGATATGCTCAATAATGTTCATGTCTGGGGAGTTTGGTGGCCAGCGGAAGTGTTTAAATTCAGAAGAGTGTTCCTGCAGCCACTCTGTAGCAATTCTGGACGTGTGGCGTGTCACATTGTCCTGCTGAAATTGCTCAGTTCCGTCGTATACACAATGAACATGAATGGATGTAGGTGATCAGACAGGAGGCCTACGAACGTGTCATCTATTAGAGTCGTATCTAGACGTATCAGAGGCCCCACACCATTACAAAGCCACCACCAGCTTGAATAGCCCCCGCTGACATGCAGTGTCCATGTATTCATGAGGTTGTCTCCATATCCTTACACGTCCATCCGCTCGGTACAATTTGAAACGAGATTCGTCCGACCAGGCAACATCTTTCCGGTCATCAATAGTACAGTGTCGGTGTTGACGGGCCCAGGCGAGACGTAAAGCTTTGCGTCGTGCAGTTATCTAGGGTACACGAGTGGACCTTCGGCTCCGAAAGCCGATATCGATGAAACTCGTTCAATGGTTCACACGCTGGCGCTTGCTGATGGCCCAGCACTGAAATCTGCAGCAATCTGCGGAAGGGTTGCACTTCTGTCACGTTGATCTATTTTCTTCAGTCGTCGTTGGTCCTGTTCTTGCACGATCTTTCTCCGTCCGCAGCGATGTCGCGGATTTGATGTTTTACCGGATTCCTCATATTCACGGTACACTCGTGGAATGGTCATACGAGAAAATCCCACTTCCTCACTGCCTCGAAGACGCTGTGTCCCGTCGATTGTGCGCTGACTGAAACACCACGTTGAAACTCACTTATATCTTGATAATCTGCCATTGTAGCAGCAGTAACCGACGCAACAACTGCGCCAAACACTTGTTGTCTTATATAGGCGTTGCCGAATGCAGCGCCGTATTCTGCCTGTTTACATGTCTCTGTATTTGGATACGCATGCCTACACCAGTTTCTTGGGCACTTCAGTGTATGATACTTGGAAATCGACTCGAACGAAATAGAGCTGCAGTTCCTATTCTTATTCTGGGGACGAAAATTTAAAATCCCCGTCTGCCCCTCTGTGGTCCCCACAAGTCGCTTCAGTTGAATTTCAGAAAGGTTCCTCTGATCAGTACACTAGTAAAATCCTTCTTTCCGTCCAGCAAACTAATCTTCTTCGAAGTAATGTCATTTCGGTCGCGATGGAGGCATCAATCGTTGCTCAGTTATTGTTAAAAAACACACTTCTCAGAAGAATTACAGGAGCATGACGCTGGGCATCTGCCATACTTCATTCAGCAATAACTGGGGAAATGTCTGACAGGTGTCGAAGAAAAAGTGGAAACAATCATTTATCTCGTCATCTTGGGTGCTTTCATTGGACTTTAAGAGCTTCAGTAACGTATACGTCCTCCGTGATCGTTTATCATATACGTGGCATTCTCTGTATAAGTCTAAGGAGGATGTCCTGTGGTATCCATTCCCATTCATCAGTCAGAGTTCTTGAGAATTGTCGGAGAGCCTGTGGTAGAACGCTCCATGGGGTTTACATCAGGACTCAGGCTTCACAAGATATCCATGATGAAGCCCGCCATATGGGCCCTGTCATAATCATGTATCAGGAGGAATTCAGAACCACCACCGTATGAAGCAGACACCACAAGGTCCAACTGGATCTGTTCAACATACTGCCTAGCAATAAGGCGACGACGGACAGAGACAAGATCCGAACGGCTGTCAACACTGATCCTCGCCACACCGTCACGGAACCTTGGCCAAATCTGTCGATTTTCTGGACAACATTTGGCATCCACCGCTCACCATGGCGTCTCCGCACACCAACACGACCATCGTCTTGCGTCCAAGGATATTTGGACTCACCTGGGAGCAACACGTTTCGGCAGACATGAACCTGCAAGTTGACATGGAAATGCAGACTTGAACGCGAGCTGTGAGATGTTGTCGTGTCAAGCGGAGCACTTGAACAGAACGTCTGGGA
Organism: Schistocerca nitens; assembly: GCF_023898315.1. Taxonomy (NCBI): domain Eukaryota; kingdom Metazoa; phylum Arthropoda; class Insecta; order Orthoptera; family Acrididae; genus Schistocerca; species Schistocerca nitens. The sequence continues at coordinate 407,821,999 of NC_064617.1, forward strand.
CGTAAGGTCCTTTCTTGTAACGTGTTCCTTACAGTCTGATCGGATTCAGGGGCTCCAGTGGCCCCTCTGAGATCGTCTTGCAGTGTTCTGGCGTTAGCCATACTAGGCCGCAACGCAGAAATATCCAGATATCGGTCTTCACCTGGGGCTGTGACGCGTCGGCGACCTTGTACAACTCGTCTTCTGTTCAGACCCGTCTCCATCTGGCGTGTCCACAATCTGTGGATGACAGATGGAGAGACATTGGCATCTGCGGGAACACAATGGATGGTCCATCCTTCTTGGATCAAACAGACTGCAACTTGTACTGCATTAAGATGTCGCATTGTATGTACTTGGTTGAATACAACGTTCATAGTTGACGACTGCCATCTGTGTAGCTCACTAGAGAACACTGGGACATCGGTTCTGACTTCCTTCTGAGTAGCCACGTAATAATGTAATGCATAACACAACCGACAGATGGCGAATGACTTTAGTTGATACATACATTGAAAGCGAAGATCTCATGTTGTGCAACAAGATCACAGTTACCGCCTGTATCAAAACATACTCGTATATAACATACCAGACGCTGATACATGAGTTCCACTCATTCTTGTGAGCAGTCAAGTTTATTTGCCAACACGAAATTGCCAGTATCGGCCGTCACAGTTCTCTTCAGACCTACACAAAAAAAAGTTTAAAAGCTAAAACTGGAGCTATACGGTTTACGACAGAATTAAACTGCGTAAAGTACAGTGCTGTCATACCATAAGAAGGAAGCAGTAGTTCACTCCTCAACACTGAGAAAATCACATTGTCGATGGATGTAATTGAGGAGCGTTAAGTACCCTGTCTCGTCATATTAATGTGACCACTTGTGAGAAACCTGATTAATCACTTTTAGCAGGGCGGACCACTGCAAGAAGAGAGTCGAGAGATTCTGGAAGATTTCGATAGGGATGTGGAGCCATACCGACCCTACATCTACATCTACATCCATACTCCGCAAGCCACCTGACAGTGTGTGGCGGAGGATACCTTGAGTACCTCTATCAGTTCTTCCATCTATTCCAGTCTCGTATTGTTCGTGGAAAGAAGGATTGTCGGTATGCCTTTGTGTGGGCTCTAATCTCTCTGATTTTTATCCTCATGGTCTCTTCGCGAGATATGCTTAGGAGGGAGCAATGTACTGCTTGACTCCTCGGTGAAGGTATGTTCTCGAAACTTCAACAAAAGCCCGTACCGAGCTACTGAGCGTCTCTCCTGCAGAGTCTTCCACTGGAGTTTATCTATCATCTCCGTAACGCTTTCGCGATTCCTAAATCATCCTGTAACGAAGCGCGCTGCTCTCCGTTGGATCTTCTCTATCTCTTCTATCAGCCCTATCTGGTACGGATCCCACACTGGTGAGCAGTATTCAAACAGTGGGTGAACAAGCGTACTGTAACCTACTTCCTTTGTTTTCGGATTGCATTTCCTTAGGATTCTTCCAATGAATCTCAGTCTAGCATCTGCTTTACCGACGATCAACTTTATATGATCATTCCATTTTAAATCACTCCTAATGCGTACTCCCAGATAATTAATGGAATTAACTGCTCCCAGTTGCTGACCTGCTATATTGTAGCTAAATGATAAAGGATCTTTCTTTCTATGTATTCGCAGTACATTACACTTGTCTACATTGAGATTCAATTGCCGTTCCTTGCACCATGCCTCAAATCGCTGCAGATCCTCCTGCATTTCAGTACAATTTTCCATTGTTACAACCTCTCGATATACCACAGCATCATCCGCAAAAAGCCTCAGTGAACTTCCGATGTCATCCACTAGGTCATTTATGTATATTGTGAATAGCAACGGTCCTACGACACTCCCCTGCGGCACACCTGAAATCACTCTTACTTCGGAAGACTTCTCTCCACTGAGAATGACATGCTGCGTTCTGTTATCTAGGAACTCTTCAATCCAATCACACAATTGGTCTGATAGTCCATATGCTCTTATTTGTTCATTAAACGACTGTGGGGAACTGTATCGAACGCCTTGCGGAAGTCAAGAAACACGGCATCTACCTGGGAACCCGTGTCTATGGCCCTCTGAGTCTCGTGGACGAATAGCGCGAGCTGGGTTTCACACGACCGTCTTTTTCGAAACCCATGCTGATTCCTACAGAGTAGATTTCTAGTCTCCAGAAAAGTCATTATACTCGAACATAATACGTGTTCCAAAATTCTACAACTGATCGACGTTAGAGATATAGGTCTATAGTTCTGCACATGTGTTCGACGTCCCTTCTTGAAAACGTTGATGACCTGTGCCCTTTTCCAATCCTTTGGAACGCTACGCTCTTCTAGAGACCTACGGTACACCGCTGTAAGAAGGTGGGCAAGTTCCTTCGCGTACTCTGTGTAAAATCGAACTGGTATGCCATCAGGTCCAGCGGCCTTTCCTCTTTTGAGCGATTTTAATTGTTTCTCTATCCCTCTGTCGTCTATTTCGATATTTACCATTTTGTCATCTGTGCGACAATCTAGAGAAGGAACTACAGTGCAGTCTTCCTCTGTGAAATAGCTTTGGAAAAAGACATTTAGTATTTCGGCCTTTAGTCTGTCATCCTCTGTTCCAGTACCATTTTGGTCACAGAGTGTCTGGACATTTTGTTTTGATCCACCTACTGCTTTGACATAAGACCAAAATTTCTTAGGATTTTCTGCCAAGTCAGTACATAGAACTTTACATTCGAATTCATTGAACGCCTCTCGCATAGCCCTCCTCACACTACATTTCGCTTCGCGTAATTTTTGTTTGTCTGCAAGGCTTTGGCTATGTTTATGTTTGCTGTGAAGTTCCCTTTACTTCCGCAGCCTTGGTCATCTCGTTTGAGGCTCTATTGCGCGAACAGCCCAGTCGTGGTGGTGCTATAGCGACGCGATTGGGTTTAAATTCGGGCAGTTTGGTGGCCAGGGAAGTACAATAAACTCATGTTGGCGTTCTTCGAACCACGCACGAACTGCGAGCTGTATGATACGTCGTATTGCCCTACTGGTAGATGCCATCGTGCCGAGGAAAAAGAAACTGCGTGTAAGAGTTGTCATGGTCTCAAAGAACAGATGCATACTTGTGATGATCGATTGTGCCTACCAGAATGACGAAATCACCCAGGGAATGTCACGAAAACATTTCCCAGGCCATAACTCTACGACAATTGTTGCAGGGTGTTAGCTTTCAGACGTTTCATGATGTACACGCCAACGACCGTCTGTCCGATGGAGCATAAAACGTGATTCACCTCAAAAGGCTACCTGTCGCCACTCAGTGGACGTCTGGTGGCGGTACTGGCGTGCAAATTCCAGATTTCGTTGCTGGTGAACAGCAGTCGACATGGGTGCAAGAACCAGGCGCCTTCTGAGGAGGATCATATGCAGCAATGCTCGCCGAACGAACGTTGAGTAGACACTGTTGGGAACGCCTTGTTTCATCTGCACAGTTAGTTGCTCAACACTTGCTCGTCTATTCACCCGTACACATCCCTGCAGTCATCGTTCACCTTTGTCATCTATGGCCCATGATGCACCACAGTGGCCTCCGCACCAGTTTTGGAAAGCACCATTTCGTAATGAATGGTATACTTTAACCATGGCGACAAGCGAACGGTTTACAAACTTAGTCGTTTAGGAAATGCTTCCCTTGTCCCAAAAGCCAATGACCATGCCCTTCTGGACTTCAGGTAATAGCCCCGACAACAATTACACGTTTTTCGTGCCCCCCCCCCCCCCCCAAACACCCTTTACATTCTCTACACTGATAGCGCTGCCATCTGTGTGAGTTATTGCTCGTTGACTTCGAAGACAGGAGGTGCTCACATTATTAATGTGACCTCTGTCTATCCAAATTGATGTGGATCCCACACTGTACAGCAGTTCTCCAGAAGAGGACGGACATGCTTAATGTAAGCAGTCTCTTTAGTAGACCTGTTACATTTTCTAAGTGTTCTGCCAATAAATCGCAGTCTTTTGGTTGCTTTCCCGACAATACTTTCAGTGTGATCGTTCCAATTTAAGTTACTCTTAACTGTAATCCGTAGGTATTAATTTGAGTTTACAGCTTTTAGATTTTTGTGATTCATCTCGTAACCTAAATTTAGCGGATTACTTTTAGTACTCATGTGGATGACTTCACACTTTTCATTATTCAGAATCAATTGCCATTTTTGCACCATACAGATAATTTGTCTAAATCATTTGTCAATTCGTTTTGATCATCACATTGTCTCCTAAATCCTTTATATAGATAGAGAACAACAGAGCTTTTGTGACACTTCCTTGGGGAACGCCAGATATTGCTTCTGTTGTACTTGATGACTTTCCTTGATTTACTGCGAACTGTGACCTTTCTGACAGAAAAACAACTGAGAGGATACTCCATAGGCACGCAATTTAATTAGAAGTCGCTTGTGAGAAGCAGTATCAAAAGCCTTCTGGAAATCTAAAAGTATGGAATCAATTTGGCGTCCCCTATCGATTGTACTCACTATTTCGTGAGAATAAAGAGCTAGTTGGGTTTCGCAAGAACGATATTTTATGAGTACGTGTTGTTATTTATCAATAAATCGTTTTTTTCGAGGTACTTCATAATGTTCGAGCACAGTACATGTTCCCAAATCCCACTGCAAATCGACGTTAGTGATGTTGTTGTTGCCTTCAGTCCTGAGACTGGTTTGATGCAGCTCTCGATTCTACTCTATCCTTTGCAAGCTTCTTCATCTCCCAGTACTTACTACAACTTACATCCTTCTGAATCTGCTTAGTGTATTCATCTCTTGGCCTCCCTCTACGATTTTTACCCTCCACGCTGTCCTCCAATGCTAAATTTTTGATCCCTTGATGCCTCAGAACATGTCCTACCAACCGGTCCCTTCTTCTTGTCAAGTTGTGCCACAAACTCCTCTTCTCCCCAATTCTGTTCAATACCTCCGCATTAGTTATGTGATCTACCCATCTAATCTTCAGCATTCTTCTGTAGCACCACATTTCAAAAGCTTCTATTCTCTTCTTGTCTAAACTATTTATCGTCCATGTTTCACTTCCATACATGGCTACACTCCATACAAATACTTTCAGAAACGACTTCCTGACACTTAAATTTATACTCGATGTTAACAAATTTCTCTTCTTCAGAAACGCTTTCCTTGCCATTGCCAGTCTACATTTTATATCTTCTATACTTCGACCATCATCAGTTATTTTGCTCCCCAAATAGCAAAACTTCTTTACCACTTTAAGTGTCTCATTTCCTAATCTAATTCCCTCAGCATCACCCGACTTAATTCGACTACATTCCATTATCCTTGTTTTGCTTTTGTTGATGTTCATCCTATAGCCTCCTTTCAAGACACTGTCCATTCCGTTCAACTGCTCTTCCAAGTCCTTTGCTGTCTCTGAGAGAATTACAATGTCATCGGCGAACCTCAACGTTTTTATTTCTCCTCCATTGATTTTAATACCTACTCCGAATTTTTCTTTTGTTTCCTTTACTGCTTGCTCAATATACAGATTGAATAACATCGGGGACAGGCTACAACCCTGTCTCACTCCCTTCCCAACTGCTGCTTCCCTTTCATGCCCCTCGACTCTTATAACTGCCATCTGGTTTCTGTATAAATTGTAAATAGCCTTTCGCTCCCTGTATTTTACCCCTGCCACCTTCAGAATTTGAAAGAGAGTATTCCAGTCAACATTGTCGAAAGCTTTCTCTAAGTATACAAATGCTATAAACGTAGGTTTGCCTTTCCTTAATCGATTTTCTAAGATAAGTCGTAGGGTCAGTATTGCCTCACGCGTTCCCACATTTCTGCGGAATCCAAAATGATCTTCCCCGAGATCGGCTTCTACCAGGTTTTCCATTCGTCTGTAAAGAATGCGTGTTAGTATTTTGCAGCTGTGACTTATTAAACTGATAGTTCGGTAATTTTCACACCTGTCAACACCTGCTTTCTTTGGGATTGGAATTATTATATTCTTCTTGAAGTCTGAGGGTATTTCACCTGTCTCATACATCTTACGTTAGTGATACTGGTCTATAATTCAGCAAATTACTCCTATTTCTTTTCTTAGGTATTGATGTGACTTATGTAGCTTTCCAGTCTTTGGAATGGGTCTTGCTACGAGCGAACAGTTGTGTATGATTGCTGGGTATAGACCTATTGTATTAGCATGCTCCGAAATGAACCTGACTGGTATACATTCTGGACCGGAGGGCTTTCCTTTCTTATGTTTTATGCTGCTCCACCATACCGAGGATATCTGCTTCTAAGTTACTCATGTTGGCAGTTGTTCTTGACTCAAATTCTGTAATATTTGTTTACTTCTTATTCTTTTGTGAAGGAATTTCGGAAAGCCGTGTTTAGTGTCCCTGCTTTAGTGACACTGTCATAAAAAAATCACTCTTGTTATGGCGCAGTGAGGATATTGATTGCAATTTTTACTGGCGTATTTTGCATACGACCAGAATCGCTTTGCACCCCAAATGAATTCACAATTGGGAATGAGGACTACCATCCACTGTAGAATGGAATGACGGCAATGAAAATTTGTGTCGGACTGGGACTCGAACCCCGATTTCCCGCTTATCGCGAGTGTTCGCCTTACCATTTTTTTTATCTCATTATGTTCGTGATCGTAGTAGAACTTTAGCGGCCTGAGTGAGGCACGTCATCCACAGTTCCTGTCTCTCTGTACCTCGTCCATGTCCAAACAACATCGTTTTGGTTCACTCTGAGACGCCTGGACACTTCCCTTGTTGAGAGCCCTTTCTGGCACAAAGTAAAAATGCGGACGCGATCTAACCGCGGTGTTGACCGTCTAGCCATGGTTAAACTACAGACAACACGAGTCATGTACCTCCTTCCTGGTGGAATGACTGGAACTGATCGGCTGTCGGACCCCTCCGTCTGATAGGCGCTGCTCATGCATGGTTGTTTATATCTTTGGACGGGTTTAGTGACATCTCTGAATAGGCAAAGGAACTTTGTCTGTGGTACAATATCCACAGTGAACGTCTGTCTTCACGAGTTCTGGAAACCAGGGTGATGCAAAACTTTTTTTTTTTATGTGTGTAACATTACTTACATTCGTATGTGACAGTCTTCATATGATTTTTATTATGCCTGGAGCTGGTGGATCTCTGATGACACTTCATGATACTGATGGACCAACATATAGAGCATGAATGCTAAGCCCATCTCATGATGGTGACTACCATTCCCAGATAAGTAGTGGAGGTAAACCACAACTTATACTGGTGGTGGTGGTTACACCAGTGGCGTAACTTCCAGCCATTTATACCTCATCCAACTAATTAAGCTTATCCATTACGGATATTTTAGAACCCATGACTGTTAATGGAATGTACATACATAAAATTCCAACCAGTCACTTTTTTGAATAGTTATTTATTATTCCATGAACTGCTCTTCGAACCTTTTCAGGTTCATCTTCAGATGGATGTCCGGAAGTTACATCACTATTTCTAGCATTATCAGCAACCAGCATTGGGCTAGAAATAGTGATGTAACTTCCAGAAAACCACCTGAAGATGAACCTGAAAAGGTTCGAAAACCGGTACATGGAGTAATAAATAATTATTCAAAAAAGTGACTGGTTGCAATTTTAAGTATTTACCTCATCCAACTGACTGAGGAGAGTGGGAGGGAACTTGAAGGCAGCCGTATTGAATTATAAATTATGGCAGTTAATATGTCTATAAAAGCTACCGACAATCATATTTAGCGGTCATCAATTGGACTTTTGTGAACACAACTTAACAACACAAGCGGGTTACTCTGAGAAAGGGAATTCCAGTCACCCATGACTATTAAATTTTTGTCTCCCTTCACTACCTGAATAATTTCTTTTACCTCATCATACATTTCATCAATTTCTCCGTCATCTGCAGAGCTAGTTGGCATATTAACTTGTACTACTGTAGTAGGCGTGGGCTTCGTGTCTATCTTAGCCACAATAATGTGTTCACTATGCTGCTTGTGGTAGCGTACCCGTACTCCTATTTTTTTTATTCATTATTAAACCTACTCCTGCATTACCCCATTTGATTTTGTATTGATAACCCTGTATTCGCCTGACCAAAAGTCTTGTTCCTCCTGCCACCGAACTTCACTAATTCCCACTATATCTAACTTTAACCTATCCATTTCCCTTTTTAAATTTTCTAACCTACCTGCCCGATTAAGGAATCTGACATTCCACCCTCCGATCCATAGAACGCCGTTTTCTTTCTCCTGATAACTACGTCCTCTTGAGTAGTCCCCGCCCAGAGATCCGAATGGGGGACTATTTTACCTCCGGAATATTTTACCCAAGAGGACGCCATCATCATTTAATCATGCAGTAAAGCTGCATGCCCTCGGGAAAAGTTAAGGCTGTAGTTTCCCCTTGCTTTCAGCCGTTTGCAGTACCAGAACAGCAAGGCCATTTTGGTTAGTGTTACAAGGCCAGATCAGTCAATCATCCAGACTGTTGCCCCTGCAACTACTGAAAAAGCTGCTGCCTCTCTTCAGGAACCACACGTTTGTCTGGCCTCTCAACAGATACCCCACCATTGTGGTTGCACCTACGGTATGGCCATCGGTATCGCTGAAGCACGCAAGCCTCCCCACCAACGCAATGTCCATGGTTCATGGGGGGGGGGGGGGAATGGAGATAAAGACTGTAAAAAAGTAGTGCACACAAAAAAACCATGCACTGGGACAGTTAAAAGAACACAAGGCGAAGTATGGCTCTGAGCACTATGGGACTCAACTGCTGTGGTCATCAGTCCCCTAGAACTTAGAACTACTTAAACCTAACTAACCTAAGGACATCACACACATCCATGCCCGAGGCAGGATTCGAACCTGCGACCGTAGCAGTCGCACGGTTCCAGACTGCGCGCCTAGAACCGCGAGAAGGCGAAGTATGACTAGAGCATGAAAGTATCGATGGATGGCATAGCACATAGCAATCACTGACAGTAACACTATGTGCAAGTCAGCACAGAATTAAAATCACAGCTCTTGACGTCACAACAGAACAGCCTCAAACACAACACTGACTTAGCACACGTTGACGATGAGCAAACTGATGGGATCTGCCAGGAGGATTTAGACGTGGGAGAAGGGAAGAAGGGAGGGAGAGGGGAGATGGCAGGGGGTGCCTCAAAGAGGACCAGGGAAGGAAGGACGTGGGAGGGAAACAGTCGAGGAGGGGGTGCAGTGTGGCAGGGGGGAAAGGAGGAAAATACGCTCTGGGAGAAGGAGTGGAGAGGAAAAGGGGGCCCCAGGGAGCGGGGGCAACAATGCCAGGTTACAGTTGGAAGGAAGGGTAGATGTCACAGAGAAGTTCAACATCCGGGAGGAGGAGGTGCTGGAAATTGCCCTGATGAAGGAGATAGAGGGTGTGGAGGTGGAGAGAGGGAGGGGTACAGCGATAGAGCCGCAGCAACAGGTGGGGGGAGGGAGGTGGAGAGGAAGGAGGAAACCAGGGGTAGGGGGTCAAGCCTGCAGACAGTGTAAAGGATGCAGAGATGTTGGAGGAAAAGGAGGAGGTGGGGGAATGGGATGAGGTCATACAGGAGTCGTGTGGGGGAAGGAAGGCAGATATGGAAGGCAAGGTGGAGTGCATGGCATTCCAGCATTTGGAGGGCCTTACAAAACCGGGGGGGGGGGTGGTTGAGATCCAGGCAGTGCTGGCATAACAGAGGATAGGATGGATGAGGGATTTATAGGTGTGGAGGATGGTGGAAGGATGCAAACCCAATGTCCGGCCAGACAGGAGTTTCAGGAGGCAGAGGTGGGAATGGACATTCTGCTGGATGGTCAGGAGATGAGGGGTCCAGGTGAGGTGACAGTTGAGGGTCAGGCCAAGGTATCTCAGGGTGGAGGTGAGCTGGATGGGGCGACCATAAATGGGGAGGTAGAAATCATGGAGACAGAAGGAATGGGTGGAGCGGCCTATGATGATTGCCTGGGTTTTGGAGGGGTTGGTATGAAGGAACCACTGGTTACACCAAGAGGTGAACTGGTCAAGGTGAGTTTGGAGGGTGCATTGGGACCATTGAAGGGCAGAATAGAGAGCCAGGAAGGCGGTGTCATCAGCATATTGGAGGAGGTGGACAGGTGAGAGTGACTTGGGCATATCGGCAGTGTACAGGAGATAGAGGAGAGGGGAAAGGACGGAGCCCTGGGGGACGCCAGCAGTGGGATAAAAGATATGGGATTTGGTGTCAGGAGGGTTATGTAGGAAGGACAGCATGAGAGGAAGGAAGCGACCAGACATACAAAATTGATAGGTAGGTTATAGGCTTGGAGTTTAAAGAGGAGACTGGAATGCCATACGTGGTCATAGGCATTTTGGAGGTAGAGGGAAACAAAAATTGGGGAGCAACAGGAGTTAAGTTGGAGGGAGAGAATGTGAACGAGGTTAAGGAGTTGGTCTTTGGTCGAGAAGGAGGGTCGGAAGCCACACTGGGTAAGGGGGAGGAGGTTGTGTTGATGGAGGTGCTGATGGATACAATGGGAGAGGATGGATTGAAAGACCTTAACTGCAGACAGAGATGAGGCAGATGGGACAATAGGAAGAGGTGGTGGAAGGGGGTTTGTTGGGTTTGAGGAATAAGAGGAGGTCAGGGTAGAAGCCGGTAGAGAGGATGACGTTATAGAGGTAGGCAAGGACAGTCAGGAAGGAGAAGGGGCATTCTCTAAGGTGGCGGTAGGTGACACAGTCGTGACTAGACGCCATGTTGCGTTTTCATCGGAGGATAAGGTTAATGTCTTGTCCTGCGATTGGAGTGTGGATGTCAAAGGGGGCAACTGCCCCAATTGCTGGAGACTGGGTGCAAGTGGAGCGACCAAGGTATTGGCACGTTCCATGATGCGAGGGAAAAGATAATAATCAAAGTGGAGATCATCGGGGATGGAGAAGACTTTGGAAAAGTGGGAAGCGAAGTGGTTATCCTTACTGAGGTTGTTGGAAAGGGGCCGGTCGTTATGGAGAAAGGGGTAATGGGGTGCAGAATGAGAACCAGTACGGCGATGGAAGGCTGACCAGAACTTCGAGAAGTTGATAGGGAGGGCGACGTCGAGTCATGTACAGGTCTAGCGCCAGTCTTGGCGTTTCTTTGCTGTTACAGAATATTAGTTTGCATGCTGATTTATTACCTTAAAGTTAGCTGACAACTTTGGAGAATGATGTACGTAAAAAGGTAGTTGCTGTTACCAAAATGTTTTTGGGGGAAGATAAGGGGTGGTGTTACGGCCTTGTGAGCCCCTCTTGGCCCCACGGCTGCCGAGAGGTAGTTTGCTGGTATATTTTGTATTAAATGGAGAATATCGGAGACTGTAACTGTAGTGTGATGTTGGAACAACAGATGATGTTGCCGTACAGTGTGAGTGCATAGAATGGAAAGAAGAGCAACTCCCTGCACAGGGGTTCTGGGTTGTTTCTTCTTCTTCTTCATTTTCTTTTTTTCCCATAAGAAGTATGGACCAGTATATGCAATGTAAATCAGCGAAACTGAACTGAAATACTCGTATCAACATGACAAAAAAGAGAAGATTCGTTTTGTTTCTGATAGACTGACAGTAGCAGTTAAAAAATTCTCAATTTCGAAAGCACATAGCACTACGGTGACTTATCAAATAAAATAACTAAAAGCCATCAGTTTATATTTGAAGATTCAGCTGATGCTTATGTTTCCATAGCGTTTGTTCTACGAAGATTAAATGTATGAGTACACCGGAGGCCTGTACAAGGGGTGAGAACTGGCTTAATGCTATTGAGTAGGGAATGGTTGTTGGTTAGGTGGACAGAGGTGATCCACTATTCCTGTAGTGTCGGAATGTGACAGAGTTTTGGAAGACCTTCGATTAAACCAATCAGAAGTACCAGATAGCATTTCTTCGGAGTTTTTTAAACATCTGGCGGAAGTGATATCGAAACGGTCACATCAAATTCATGTGTACAATCTGTGAGGCTGGAAACATACTACAACACCCCTTTACCATATCACTATTACACCGAGTTAGTGTTAAACTTTTATAGCATTTATTACCATGATCGTGTAGCCAATGGACTGTAAACAACTGGAATATTAGTTTCGTCTCCAAAACACATAATTTTATGCAAAGGAGTATAGATTCGAAAGCAGCATTTGAAAAAGAATTCGTGTATTAGTTGTAATTATTTGTAGTCATGGAAAATACAGTCGCCAGTTCAAATGGGACATATCATTTTGTAATAAGAGTTAATAATTTCGAACTTCAGAGATTCAGCAGATAAAATGGAACCGTCAGGCATTTATCTCACTCGTGGCTACAGTTGCAAAATCAATCAATATCGGCAAGTTCTATGTAACTCTATACAATGAGGTACCAACAGGCTAGCAAATCTCTCCGCCACAATAAAGTTTTCTATCTGAACAGTCTAACTTTGAAAGAATTTCTCTGTTATGATATCTATTCAAGCAACGGACAAATGTACTTCTAGAAATTGATTCCATATTTTTAGATTTCCGTAATGCCTTTGATAAACAGTTCCTCACAAGCGACTTCTAATCAAATTACGTGCCTGCGGAATAACGTCTCACTTGCGCAAGTGGATTCGTGATTATTGTCAGAAAGCCCACGGTTTGTAGAAACTGATGGGAAGTCATCGAGTAAAACAGAAGTGATATCTAGCGTACCACACAAAGTTTGTCCGTTCTCTTCTGGAGTACTGCTAGCGCGGTGTTGGATCCGCATCAGATAGGATTGACGGAGGACGTCGAAAAGGTACAAATAAGGGCAGCTCATTGTATATTATAACGAAATAGGGGAGAGAGTGTCACAGATGTGGTAAACGAACTGGGGTGGCATTCATTAAAACAAAGGAGTTTTGCGTTGCATCGAGATCTTTCCACAAAGTTTCAATCACCAAATTTCTCCTCCAAAAGCGAAAATATTTTGCTGGCGCCAACCTACATATGGAGAAACGATCATCGCAATAAAATACGAGAAATCAGAGCTCGCACGGAAAGCCTTAAGTGTTCGTTTTTCGCTGGCGCTATTCCAGAGTGGAACGGTACAGAAATAGCTTGAAGTTGATTCGATAAACCCTCAGCCATGCACTTAAATATGAATTAGTGAGTAGTCATATAGATGTAGATGCAGAAAATTGGGGCCCTCTCAGTACATTAACACACTGCAACACCTGTTTCGAACACTCTTAAAGCAGAAATACATCAGACAGTATTCAACTTTTGTATGAGTCACTTATGAATTAAGGATGGCGTCAGGACAGAATAGAACACTAAGCTACTTGTATTCTTCAACAGAAAAATTTCCAGTTCAGATTATGCAGTCAAAAAAGAGCATTCTTACTTTAATTTTTCTAGTGATTTTACTAAATTTTTACCATTATAGTTACTATTATTAACAAAACCAAGCAATTTTTATAGTTATATTCAGCATTACCGTCACTCAGACAACTTTTGGAGGTAGGAACAGAATTCTAGGGCACTTTACGCGGCTAAGGACAAATTAAAAAAATGTATCAAATCACAGTAAAGGAGATACAGATTCATGCACTTTTTATGTATCCAATGAAGCTTTTTACGTATCTAGTGAAGCAGTACAGTGCCTGGGCGTGACGATGCATTGAACTGTGGCGATGATAACGTTGCGCAAGCGTGGTTCACCGTACAAATTTCTCTATTATAATTCTTCCTGCCATATCCAAAAACAACAGAGAATTACAGATACACTATGTGATCAAAAGTATCGGGACATGACTTACAAGTTCGTGGCGCCCTCCATTCGTAATGCTGGAATTCAATATGGTGTTGGCCCATCTCTAGCCTTGATGACAACTTCCACTCTCGCAGGCATACGTTCAATCAGGTGCTGGACGGTTTCTTGGGGAATGGTAGCCCATTCTTCACGGAGTGCTGCACTGAGGAGAGGTATCGATGCCGGTTGGTGATGCCTGGCACGAAGTCGGCGTACAAAACATCCCAAAGGTGTTATATAAGATTCAGGTCAGGACTCTGTGCAGGCCAGTCCATTTCAGGGATATTATTGTCGTGTAACCACTTCACCAAAGGCCGTGCATTGTGAACAGGTGCTCGATCGTGTTGAAAGCAGCAATCACCATCCCCGAATTGTTCAACAGTGGGACGCAAGAAGATGCTTAATACATCAATTTATGTCTTTGCTCTGATATTGACACACAAAACAAAAAGGGGTGCAAGCCCCTCTTTGAAAAACTCGACCACACCATAACACCACCGCTTCCGAATTTTACTGTCGACACTACACACGCTGGCAGATGACGATCATCGGGCATTCGCCATACCCACACCCTGCCATCGGATCGCCACATTGTCTACCGTGATTCGTCACTCCATACAACGTTTTTCTACTGTTCAATCGTCCAATATTTACGCTCCTTACACCAAGCGAGGCGTCGTTTGGCATTTACCGGCATGATGTGTGGCTTATGAGCAGCTGCTCGACCATGAAATCTTTTCTCCCCTCCCACCTAATTGTCATAGTACTTGCAGTGGATCCTGATGCGGTTTGGAATTCCCGTGTGACGACCTGGATAGTTGTCTGCCAACGACATTTTACGACCCTCTTCAACTGTCGGCGGTATCTGTCAGTCAAAAAACGTGGTCAGCCTGTAGGCTTTTGTGCTGTACGTGTCCCGTCATGTTTCCACTTCATTATCACATCGGAAACAGTGGACCTAGGGATGTTTAGGAGTGTGGAAATCTCGCATATAGACATATGACGCAAGTGACACCCAATCACCTGACCACGTTTGAAGTCCGTGAGTTTCGCGGAGCGCCCAATTCTGCTCTCTCACGATGTCTAATGATTACTGAGATCGCTGATATGGAGTACCTGGCAGTAGGCGGCAGCACAATGCCCCTAATATGAAAAAAACGTGTGTTTTTGGGGTGTCCGGATACTTTTGATCACATAGTGTACATTCCAGTCCTCATTAATATGGCGACGCGTCAGTCCGAGTCTTAGTTCCAGTAAAATTGCTTATAACGTAGCCTCGATTCTACTGAAACGTACTGACATGAGCAGACAATAATAATAGAGCAATATTTATATTAACGGCACAAAGTGCCATATACACAAAGTATCATCCACACGAACCAGAAGATAGCAAGGACAGAAAAATGTAGGAACTGTAGAAATGACAGCTTGACAGTTTATCTATCCAAGTTAATGACCAGAGTAAAAGAAAAAAACTGAGATGAAAATTGGTGGTCTGTTAGACGACTATCAGTTTGGCAACAGAGATGCGGTTGTGACATTACGCTTTGTACTAAAAGCAAGACTATAGAAAAATCAAAACACCTTCACATTATTTGTTGATCTAGGAAAGCGTTTAAAGCAACCAAAGTTATTTCCAACTTACCACAAATAATTTTCAATCACAGTCTTAATTTTCCTGGCCTGTAAGGGGATGTGGGGTTACTGGTGCTTGGTGGATCCGTTCTGGTTTCTTCAAATGCTATGTAAGTGCTGCAGTTTGAGTTGATTTGTAGTTCGAGAACTGCGCTAAAACACTATTAAGCTTATCTTTCTGTAAATCACTTTTTTGGTATCTACAGCTACTGTATTTACCACTTTTCGAAGCGTTTATGGATAACAATTTTTCTTCTTTAACTACATGCCAAAAATAGACGTAATACCTAATCGTCATCATTGTCAACGTGCCGCCTCCTAAAACCAGAACAAAATGACGCAAATTATACACAGCTGATGAAGACCTCTCAAATAATAAAACGCTGTCCATCAATTGGAACTTACTGCCATATTTTTGTGTAAAACGTCGGAAGAAAAGGTACTGAATTTTTATCTTTTAATCATAACTAAACTACAGATTTATTGCGGTATTATGAAAGCTGCGTCCAAGGTCTGGATCAAAGCCGATAAGTCATTGATCATGTGACACGAGCGAGTACAATGCTGGTTCTTTCCTTTGCATTCTTAATACTATAACTAATCGTTGAGTTTAGCCTCTATGCACAACGATGACGCTGTCACAGTGACGACTACAATCTTAGGTGTGCATCAGAATATATTCATCTATTATTAGTGGGGCGCCTAGACACGGAAAGTTGTAGGACAATGTAAAGGAGCTTGGAAGCTAAGTCAGGACTGATATCAACAGAAATATATTTGTTCTAATGACTGACAAAAATCACAATAAAACTGACTAACAACGAAGTTCCCTAAAACTCATATCAAATGACAAAATGACTCTAATACTGTGGAGGAGGGCGGTGTACCAAAAAGTGTTGAAGGCTGTATGGAGAAAGTGCGACAAAATCATCTCATGTCGTAATATCAAAGTTAAAGATTCAACAAGATGCCACCAATTATAACTAGATAAAGCAACACTAATTGCGTGGCTAAGTAAGCAAGTAGCGAGCAGCTCATCATATGGGTGGCACTTCCGTAACTGCGCCTCTTACGGTTCCCCAAAATCAGCAAACTGTGCGCCCTTCAGTATCAAACGGCGACAAGGAGACGAGTGACCCTCAGAGGGGGCGGCCGTCGAAAGACCACGAAACATAGATCTTCCTCCACAACTCTATATGGAGGGGTTATCTTAATGGTGTTGGGAATGTGACATAAGAGAATATCGCTTATTTCATGAAAAAAGGGGGAAACACTACAAAACTTCCCACTATTGGCATACAAAACGCAGATTAAAAAATGGGCTTTTGGTACTTGGATGGAACAGTGCCCCATTGATTGGTTGTGTTCTTGGGGAAAGCTCGGTGGCAGGGCATTCAATTTGATTGTATACACCAAATTTTGGAGCGAAAGCAACGGAGCTTCCACTATGCACGGCGGATTCTTAGTACCTCACCCTTTCATGTCCAAATAGAACAGACTCGTAGGCAACTTTCACACTACCTAATAAGATTTACTGAGCGAATCCTGATGACAAAGAGGATTCAGAAACCACACCCGGAGAGAAAAACACCAAGTTTCCCTCTTAGAAAATGTGTCAGTACACTGTAAATAAAATTAACCACTAAATGGTACAAAAATGCATCAATATTGCGTAGCAGTATATGACATCACCCCTTCATCTCTATTGAAAAGAATAGAAACTCCCTGGATAGTAATTCTTGTTCATCACCTTGTTAAAGCATACATAACTGAAATAACAACTGGGATCAGTTCGACATCAGGATTACTAAAAACGATGCTGAGTGTGTTACCGCCTGTTTGATTTATATCAGCGTAGTTACCCGAGAATAAATACGCTACCTCAAGTTTGAACGTAAATACAATGGGTTATCAAAATAAAAATATAGTATCAGGAACTTACGTTTCACATAATCTGATATTAATAAAATTATCTTTTGGCCTGGGCACACATTGGAGGCTTCATGCTTAATCAACTTAATCAAAATTATCTTGTGTTACACAGTGAAAGATCTGAGTGTAACATGATGTTTTGTGGAGATGTGCCCACCAGTTTGTGCTTATGATACATCGTTACTACAAAAAATGAATCATTAGATGGCACACAAAAATGATCTCCCCTATCAGGATGTTAAAATTACAGTAATAAAATTATTTATTTGTATGATTGTGTCACAAGGAAGACTGATATCTAACAAATTTTGTATCACAACGATGTGTTGTAGACATGTGGCTCATAGGAATCCTACAACTAACACTTTTAACATAAGATCTAACATCCCCATATGGTATAGAAAGTAAACTTATTTGTCATTGCTGTTCACAAGTTACATAATACGAGGATTATTCAGAAAGTAAGGAATGATCGGTTGCAAAATGGAAACCACAGGGAAAATCAAAACTGTTTTCTTTGCACATTTAGCTACACTTTCCAGGTACTTCTCTGCAAAGTCGCCGCTCCGACTTAGACATTTGTCGGAGCGTTATACCAAATTTCCAACACCATCGTCATAGAAGGCAACCGCCTGTGCTTTCAGATAATTCTCTACGCTGGTCTATAGCGCGTAGCCTGCGCCCAAGTGTTGTCTTCGTATCCAGCGTTTCATGTGGACAGAGATGATGCTTAGGACAAGCTAATTAGGGATGTGTTGTGGGTGATCAGACACTTCCCATCGACAAGGTTGCAGGAGCATCTTCACTGCCGCTGCAGAGTGCGGCTGAGAATTGACATTAAGAAGGAAGTGCGTGGCAGTTGTGTTAGGCGAGCTGCATTCATTAAGGCGAAGCCTCTCAGTGGGCCCTCCTACTTGGCGGGAGACATTGTTATTCTCGGCACCATTACTCGCTCACAGTACGCTCACAACTGAAAAGAGCGTCTTGAGACGATCGATGGGCATACTAGAGACACAGCCCAAAAACGTCTGTGAAAAGCCTCATTGGATATTCACAGTGGTCTCCATTTCGCGACAGATCGTTCCTCAGTTTCCGAGTAGCCCTCGTATATTTAACTGTGAGCAAAAAGATACAAAATAAATGAAGTAATACGATAATTACTACATATTATCTAGTGGTGCCTCAGTGTGCTGAATGGATTGCACTATCGCAACTGCAACCCTTCCATTTTCGCAAAATCAGCAAACCGTGTACCCATCAGCAGCGAACAGCATCCAGCAGACGAGTGAATCTCACAGCGGGCAGTGTTCGAAAGTTGACATAACGTAGATCTCCCTCCGTAACTCCCTGCTGTCTAAAAAACTATATGGGGGGGGGACAACTCAATGCTGTTGGCAATGTGATGGACGAGAATAACACTTATTTCATGAAAATGGGAGTGCACTGAAGAAACTTCTCTTTCTTGGCGTGCAAAAGGTACTTTAACAAATAAGGATAGAAAAGTGCCCCGTCGATTGATCGGCTTCTTCACGCCATTTGCAGTAGTGGAGAGACTCAATTAGATTGGGTACACCAAATTTTGGAGCAAAAGGAACGGAGACGCCTACACTGGCTGGGAGGCGTCTTAGTGTCTCTTTCTTTGATGTATGAACGCTCAGTTATTTTCTGGGTATGGCACCTTTCTCACAGGGCTGGGAGAGGCGCCGGCTCTGCCTACAATAGCAAGAAGCAAGCCACAGTCTTTCTTCTGAAGAAGCTGCCTGGCTCTCAATGGACCTTCGCCCTTCCTAATCAGATCTACTAACCACATCCTACCGACAAAGAGGATCCAGAGATAATGCTTGAAGAACGCCTTTCCAGTGAGAAAAAAAGCAAAGCTTTCCTCCTAGAAAATGTTCCCGTTGTACTCCAAATAAAATTAACCACAGATGGTGGCAAAAATAAATTAGTGTCATATAGCAATATGTGACAAAAATGTCAATAATTTTCTCAACAGTCATTGCGATGCCTTTTCACTTAACTGTATGTATCGATTCCTTCACTATATATAGATCCATAATCGCAGAAACGTTAAAATGTTTCCCTGATCAACTCACGACTATTTCTGGATAATGGAGCTACAAGTAGATTATGAAATGTAAAACCAGGTGGAATTAGTAAAAATTTTGTACTTTTTTGTGGCCCAGGTGTTTAGGAAGAGTTTATGATAAAACCAGCTGAATCCTAAAATAGTCTGCTAATGGCAAGGCGACCATCTAAGAGGTAGATTAACAGTTTTCCACTTCTGCCCATGGTCCCAGTATCTTGAAATACGTATAAAATCAATAAATAAAATTCCATTTAAAATATTGAGTCTGACGAAACAAAATTATAACAGTAACTACATATTCGCCAAGTATGTTACATAAATATGGCTGTCGTCACAATACATCTGAGGAAAAGCTGAGCGTATCAGCACGACAAGAGAAAATGTTAGTGTCATTAGTGAATATCATTCGCTAAACACATCATTAACATAAACAAATAACTGTCTGTTGGTCACTAAATTCTACACACATGATATTTCACAACTCTTGCACTGAAAATTGAAATATATCAAGTTTCCATGCATGGATCGTATGTTGGTGTGTGTACATGTACCACCACAGTGTATTCAGTGCTCATTTCCAACAATTAGTGGGTCGCTGAGGAGCGTCGGTTAGGAGCAGCGTTTGGCATAATGAAGATCGGAAAGCTATTCGGAAAGAAATAAAAACTTCGTCTTGCGGTATCGTCGTTCGATCAAGTACGGACGGAAATATGGCGTTATGATAGGTTCGCTCGAGTTTCGCAACCGTTACGTCTTACCCACGCAAAAAAAATGAGCAGAACAGCGCTGGTATCCGCCACTGCAGCCCCTATCATCCGCTCCAAGTAGCCCTGCAGCACTAGAATTGTGACAATTTAGAAGATTCTTTATATCTTCTCTGCTCCCTCTAGTCCTGAAAAATTTTCATTCTGGTTCTACTCGATTGCTGCGTTCCTTTTTTCTTGCTGTCTTACATGGTGGGGCTTTCTTACAAGTACCCACCATGTTTGACAATTAAGAAAAATTTTCACCAGCCTCCGATTCATCCTCTGATTCTGGTGAAGCTGTATCTATTCTTCTTTCATAAAGTGTGCCCATAGACGCGATAGTCTATCCAATGCTTGTGTAGATAATACATTGTCATTTCGCTGGTTATCTTGCAGAAGTTTATGACGTTCTTGAACATAAACTTTTTCATCAACTAATGTTGAGTGTACTTGTTCGTTTTAGCATCGAAAGAGATCTCATTTCTAACAGGCACTTAACTATCAGTGATCAGTGCAGCCTATTGGTGCAGAGATCAACTGTCTCCCACAAACAGAATGTATCCGAATTCTCATAATAATGAAACCCTGCTTTTCATACTCGGAACTGACAATCAAACAACACAGAATGAGGCACCGTACAAGATAATACAGAGAATGTAAGACGGTGACGGAACGATACATATCATTTTATTATCTCTCTTAACTGAAGCCTCTGAAACGAAGTGCATGTGACATCTCTCAGCAAAAAATGCCAACGGTTCCCAAAGCTCACCACTGCATTACTTCATGTATATAAAAATCGTGTATTAGCTTTCAGACAACGGAAGGATCTCCACCAAACGGTTGTAAGATTTAAAACAACAATGCGTGTGTACACAGCCATACACAAACTCTGTCAAACCACAAGCGAAGCGCACAAAATATTCCCCAAGCAAAGCAATTAAATGCATACCTTAACCCAGCAAAGACAAGAAAAACGCTACATACAGGGCATACTGAAATAATACCTTATTTCTGTGACTGGACACACCGGTCTTTCGACGTTGTCCATCTCGACCAGCGAGTCAGTTCTGACTTTAGCATTTTTAATACCGACATTCCGTGATTTCTGCGGCGTCTCTTCCTCAAACTATCGTGGCATTTGGTCACGCCATTTCTGTTTTGAAGCGTGGCTTCTATTGCCTTTTCTACGCCCCAATACATTCGTGTTCGCCCAATTGTTATTCCAACCATTTCCGTATTGGCGCTTGTCGTAGGCCTTTGTTACTTTCCTTTGTTACTCATGCTGTAAACCACCGAGGTCAAACAGAATTAATCGTTTTTATGCACACCAATGATCGTTCGTGTATATACTGTTGCCATCGAGTTAAATGATCCAGACGTCGATTTCTTTTAAGAATTTCGTCGAAATACTGTACACGTTACGCGACAGGAAACGATTTACTGCAAGGGGACGGAGCTTTAATAATGCTCAAGCGTACCCTCTTCTGTTCCGCCCTCGACCAACAAGACTTAATTATTTCGGACTCATAGCCCACGATCGTTGCGCAGTTTATATTACTGGCAACATCCTAGCAATAACTTCGCCACTCAAGTGGCTACTAATAAATTTTAGTTGTACTCGGATAGACTAGTAGCTCTTTAGGCTATTTTTAAATTAGACCATCCAAGTTTCGGAACGTAAATGTGTGTGTGTGAAATCTTATGGGACTTAACTGCTAAGGTCATCAGCCCCTAAGCTTACACACTACTTAACCTAAATTATCCTAAGGACAAACATACGCACCCATGCCCGAGGGAGGATTCGAACCTCCGCCGGGACCAGCCGCACAGTCCATGACTGCCGCACCTAAGACCGCTCGGCTAATTCCGCGCGGCGAAGCGTAAGTCCCCTTCCTTAATGAGACGAAGTGTCTTTTATCAAATGATGTATCCAGACACGGATCCCGAAGCCATACTCACTTCTCTAATAGAGCCTCTCCGTAACGGCTAGTGCTGCGCTATTAAAATGGGAATTCTCGTACAAAATATTTACATTCTCAGATCCTTTTAAAACCGATTTCCGTCGAGTACGGTCACTCAGTTCCTCCTTTTAAATTTTCAAAATCGCGTGTCACTGGGACTAGCTCTTCGGTTTCCACGACTTGCATCAGTTCGGTCACTACCGAAACTGGCCTTTCTTCAAGATATTGCACTCCTTGTGCCAGATATTCATTCGTGCCCTCTGCCATTTGCACCTATTTTGTTTCAGCCTGGTGTAGCCTATCCATATCGTTTTTATTTCTTTCCAGCATGCCTCACTGCACTCCTCGGCAATCTTGAAACGAGAAACCATTTTCCTTTCTAGCTCGGCAATATTCTCCCACATTTGCTTTCTTTCTTTCTCACTTCCTTCCTATTTGCATCAGCCATACATCTATCTGCTTCAGCTACAATACTTTCGTCTCTTTTCTTTGCGCTACTTCTATTTGCCTAAGCTGCTGTTTTTGCCCATAGTGGCATGTCTCCCATAGCTCCAAAACTCAACCTACTCGGAGCAACGTTCATTTCGCTTTCGCCAACCTGATCACTTCCACTCTGCTCATAAACTTGTTCGCTTTCCGCGGTTTCAGGCATGGCAGCTGTTGCTACTGCCTCCCCCTCAGGAAATTCAGCACTAATTTGTTCTCTCTCAACTGGATTTTCGTGTTGCGTAATTTTCCTAGTCTGTGTCGAAGTAGCGCGATTTGCCCTTTCCATACTCAATAGTCTGGAAGGACGCTAACCTAAATTATTGTCTGATGAACAGACACTACAAAAAATACAGCAAACTAATATCATCACACACACTTTTATCTGCTTCACGCGCAAAATCATTACGAAAGCAAAAAAAAAAAAACACAAGTATAACCGCCTTTATCTGCTTCACATGCAAAATCATTAAGAAAAGAAAAAAAAATCCAAAATACAAGTGAAACATATTTATTTCCACTAGCAGACTTGTCGCTGCTGAAAGAGACTGTAAGCGAGCGAATCGGTGACCGAAAAATGGTTGCTGCAACAGTATTCTGCACACTAATGTGGGTCTCACTGTGTGGTTTCTGATTACGATTGTCAGACCATTCAAGAGGTGGGAATCCTGGATGAGGATCGACATGAAATGTTCCTCATAGAGGAATTGTTGCTGTGAGCGTGACGTGCTGGGGCTAGGCAGTAGAGAGTGCTTTTTGCTTGCCACACTTAAGAACTGAACATTCAAACGATATGCAGATTGATGTGAGCCTTATGTTGTATTAACCCAGAAAATTGCTAATCACCCTAATTGAAAATCTTCTGTTATTCCAAAATGTTAAATATAAATGAGAGCAATTGTCATTAATCGTTTGTTATGTAAAATCAATTAAATCTCCTACCACGTATACGTTGTTTCGTGTAGGGCAACTGTTTTACAACGAAACGCCGCCACAGTGAGAGCACAACTTAATTATGCAGAAGAAATCGGTCGTATTTATTATTTATAGGTTGCCTGATCTAATTTGTTGTAGGAGTAAATAAAATGGTAAAAACAAAACGGTTCTTTTAAAAACTGGATTTATTTTCTCTAAACTGCTTCACAATTAAAATCAATATTTTTTGTTCTCGAGACAAGTATGACTGCTTACTTGAAGCTCAATGAAAGAACAGTAACCTCTGAAAAACCTTACAAATTATATTCCACAATGTAATGAACGCTGAAATGCTTAAAAATACAGTAAATGATTGATCGAGCGAAGCTCACTTGGGACAGACTGTTCTGCTAAGAAAAGATGGAAACCTCTAATTGAACAGAAGATTGGTACAAAACCGCCACTGGCTTTCCAAAACCTGTGCAGCTCGCAAATGCAAGTTAAAGCCAGATGCAAGATCTAAATAAGTAAAGACATTGAAAAAGCAACTTAGTTGAGGAACTGACCTCGCAAATTGTGAACTGCTCAGACGAAAGTCAGCATAAGTGATAAAAAGCGACACTTACTCTAACGGTTCAGCGAAAACTGCGCCACGCTGCGACCAGGGACTTCTGTCTCTCGATGCTGCCTCACAGCCACGCATCTCCACACCATCTATCGACAAAACGGTTTTGTACTCTGCTTCCAGAAAACCACGGTTTGGAGTGGAGGATTCCCAAGTTTCGTTACAGTTACAACAAAGAATTACTCTCAACACGATGGAATCCAGCGGAAGCCTGCCAGTACTTCTCCTCTGACGCTAACAGTATGCCCATTGCAAGGGGTCCGTAGGCCCTTACTATAACTTTGCACTCGGCACAGGTCGATAGGGCGAACAACCGATTGTGACGTGTTGCGAGAGCGAGTGTCGAGATGCGCCAGAGTGGTTGGCGGGAATGGTGTGTGTTGAGGCCATTATTGGAATACAGGGTTTTTTAACCGAGAAGGGTGTCACCATCGCCGTGGTTAGACCCCTAAATAATAAATGAATACCGGGAAAGTGAAGAAGTATCTTTGTAAAAGTGATCAGTGACGTTACTAGTGCCGATATTTAGTTTTCGCGTCTACCGCGCCGGCCTAACCTTGGATTTCAGTGTTGGATGCAGTGATGGATTAGCGTGTGACGATAATGGCAAAATGAAGAAAGCCTGTGCTGAGATTAGCCGTAATTAGATATGTATGACGAAGGCAGTGGCTGTGTCCTTTTTGTGTTTTGAGAAGAATATAAGTTCGTAATTAGTAAAACTGTGTTGGTGTTCCTTATTACCATACATTCAGTATTATAGTATTGAACAGGACGAAATGGAAAGTAACAACTTCCGTAGCAGTCAATTCCGATTACCAGCCCCATTAGGTTTACGGTCATGTTGATAATAAATATTGGGCTGCTATTCGATCAGATCAGGTCAGGATAAAAACGGAGGTGTTACACCATGAACTGGCCAGAGGTTGGTACACTGTATATACAATATGACTACTCGTTGGTTCAGACATTCACGCTATAGCGCCGCGGGTGATAACCTTTCTGATTGGCAGACATCATCCAAACGTATAGATTCTGGAAGTTTTCCACACTAAACACGACAAAATTTCTGTGTCACGTATCTGCAGCTGCCGACAGGAAATGCAGATTCGTCAGACCACAAACACTCAGGGGACCTGTGGTCGCTCTCCTATGACTTCCAAGGCCCGTGCGAACTCGTGGACAACGGAAACCGGCCAGTGTGTGGCCTCCAACATTTCCGCGAAGCATCCCAGCAGGGGGTCCTGAGCCGTCCCGTATTCATAGCGCTGAGACCACCCACGTGCGGCACCGCACCCTCTCACGTCTGACTTTCCGGTGTTGGGAAGGCTTGCGTGCCTCATCGATACAGGTAGACGTACCGTAGGTGCAACCACAACGGAGGGGTATCTCTTGAGAGGCCAGACAAACATGTGGTTCCTGAAGAGGGGCAGCTGCCTTTTCAGTAGTTGCAGTGGCAACAGCCTGGATGATTGACTCAACTGGCCTTGTAATATTGACCAAAACGGCCTTGCCGTGCTGGTACTGCGAACGACTGAAAGCAAGGGGAAACCACATAGTTCTCCATTCGGATCTCCAGGCGAGGACTACTCAGGAGGACGACGTTAGCAGGAGAAACAGAACTGGCGTTCTGTTGATCGGATCGTGGAGTGTCAGATTCCTTAATCGGGCAGGTAGATTAGAAAATTTAAAAAGGGAAATGGATAGGTTGAAGTTAGATATAGTGGGAATTAAAGAAGTTCGGTGGCAGGAGGAACAAGACTTCTGGTCAGGTGAATACAGGGCTATAAATACAAAATTAAATGGGGGTAATGCTGGAGTAGGTTCAATAATGAATAAAAAAAAATCGGAGTGCGGGTAAGCTACTACGAACAGCATTGAGAACGCATTGTTGTAGCCAAGATAGACACGAAGCCCGCGACCACCACAGTAGTGCAAGTATGTCAACTAGCTCCGCAGATTTTGAAGAGATTGAAGAAATGTATGATGAAATAAAAAAAAATTATTCAGATAGTGCAAGAAGACGAAAATTTGATATTCATGGGGGACTGGAATTCGATAGTAGGAAGAGGAAAAGTAGCAGGTGAATATATAATGGGGGAAAGGAATAAAAAAGGAAGCCGCCTGGCAGCATTTTGAGCAGAGCATAACTTAATCATAGCTAACACTTGGCTTAAGAATTATGAAAGAAAGTTGTATACGTGGAAGAGGCCTGGAGACACTGGAAGGTTTCAGCCAGATTATATGGTGGTAAGACAGAGATTTAGGAACCAGGTTTTAAATTGTAAGACATTTTCAGGGGCAGATGTGGACTCTCACCACAATCTGTTGGTTATGAACTGTAAATTAAAACTGAAGAAACTGTAAAAAGGTGGGAAATTAAGGAGCTGGGACATGGATAAAATAAAGAACCAGATTTTGTAGAGAGTTTCAGAGAGAGCAGTAGAGAAAGATTGCTAAGAACAGGGGAAAGAAATACAGTAGAAGAAGAATGATAGCTTTGAGAAATGAAATAGTGAAGGCAGCAGAGGATCAAGTAGGTAAAAAGACGAGGGCTAGTAGAAATCCTTGGGAAACAGAAGAGATACTGAATTTAAGTGATGAAAGGAGAAAAAATATAAAAATACTGTCAATGAAGCAGGCCAAATGGAATACAATCGTCTCAAAAATGCGATCAACAGGAAGTGCAAGATGTCTAAGAAAGGATGGCTAGAGGACAAATGTAAGGATGTAGAGGCATATATCACTAGGGGTAAGATAGATACTGCCTACAGGAAAATTAAAGAGACCTTTGGAGAAAAGAGAAACGCTTGTATGAATATCAAGAACTCAGATGGAAAACCAGTGCTAAGAAAACAAGGGAAGGCAGAAAGATGGAAGGAGTACATAGAGGGTCTATACACGGGCGATGTACTTGAGGACAATATTATTGAAATGGAAGAGGACGTAGATGAAGATGATATGGGAGATACGATATTGCTTGAAGAATTCGCCAGAGCACTGAAAGAGCTAAGTCGAAACAACATTCCATTAGAACTACTGATAGCCTTGGGTGAGCCAGCAAAGACAAAACTTTACCATTTGGTGAGCGAGATGTATGAGACAGGCGAAATACTCTCAGACTTCAAGAAGAATATGATAATTCCAATCCCAAAGAATGCAGGTGTTGACAGGTGTGAATATTAACGAACTATCAGTTTAATAAGTCACGGATGCAGAATACAAATACGAATTCCTTACAAACGAATGGAAAAACTCGTAGAAACCGACCTCGAGGAAGATCTGTTTGGATTCCGTAGAAATGTTGGAACACGTGAGGCAATACTGACCCTACGAGTTATCTTAGAAGATAGATTCAGAAAAGGCAAACCTACGTTTCTAGCTTTTGTAGACTTAGAGAAAGCTTTTGGCAATCCTGACTAGAATACTCTCTTTCAAATTCTGAAGGTGGCAGTGGTCAAGTACAGGGAGCGAAAGGATATTTACAATTTGTACAGATACCAGATGGAAGTTATAAGAGTCGACTGGCATGAAAGGGAAGCAGTGTTTGGGAACAGAGTAAAACAGGGTTGCAGCCTATCCTCGATGTTATTCAATGTATATATTAAGCAAGCAGTAAAAGAAACAAAAGAAAAATTTGTAGGAGGAATGAAAATCCACGTAGAAGAAATAAAAACTTTGAAGTTTGCCGATGACGTTGTAATCCTGTCAGAGACACCAAAGGACCTGGAAGAGCAGCTTTACGGAATGGACAGTGTCTTGAAAGGAGGATATAAGATGAACATCAACAAAAGATAACGAGTAGTCGAATTTAATCAGGTGATGCTGAGGGAATTAGGTTAGGAAATGAGGCACTTAAAGTAGTAAATGAGTCTTTCTATTTGGGGAGCAAAATAACTGATGATGGTCGAAAAGAGAGGATATAAAATGTAAACTGGCTATGACAAGGTAAGCGTTTCTGAAGAAGAGAAGTTTGTTAACATCGAGTATAGATTTAAGTGTCAGAAAGTCTTTTCTGAAAGTATTTGTATGGAGTGTAGCCATGTATGGAAGTGAAACATGGACGATAAATAGTTTAGACAAGAAGAGAATAGAAGCTTTCGAAATGTGGTGCTACAGAAGAATGCTGAAGATAAGGTGGGTAGATCACGTAACTAATGAGGAGGTACTGAATAGAACTGGGGAGAAGAGGAATTTGTGGCACAACTTGACTAAAAGAAGGCATCGGTTGGTAGGACGTGTTGTGAGGCATCAAGGGATCACCAATTTAGTATTGGAGGGCAGCGTGGAGCGTAAAGATCTTAGAGGGAGACAAAGAGATGAATACGCTAAGCAGATTCAAAAGGATATAGATTGGGGTTGTTGTTGTCTTCAGTCCTGAGACTGGTTTGATGCAGCTCTCCATGCTACTCTATCCTGTGCAAGCTTCTTCATCTCCCAGTACTTACTGCCACCTACATCCTTCTGAATCTGCTTAGTGTATTCATCCCTTGGTCTCCCTCTACGATTTTTACCCTCCACGCTACCCTCCATTGCTAAATTTGTGATCCCTTGATGCCTCAGAACATGTCCTACCAACCGGTCCCTTCTTCTTGTCAAGTTGTGCCACAAACTCCTCTTCTCCCCAATTCTGTTCAATACCTCCTCATTAGATTGGGGTAGCTACATTGAAATGGAGAAACTTGCACAGGATAGAGTAGCATGGAGAGTTGCATGAGACCAGTCTCTGGACTGAAGACCATGACAACAACAACAACCCCGGAAGCCACTAACCATGTATTTCCCTTCAGCACAGTTAGGAACATTAAGCTGCCAATTTTACTTATTATCGGGAAGTGATACGTGGCGATACTGCCACATCTGGTATGACCAGAACTTAAGGTACAGTTGAGAGCTACAACAGTTTCAGATTCATATTTTATCTCAATTTTCAGCTGAAGTGCAGTGCCTTCCCAAACCAACTCAGGCAAGTGGTGGGTGAAACCAAAACTGTAATTATTTCCGACAGAACTGCACAATAACAGGATACTGTGTCTCGTCGTGAGTACGCAACAGATAACTACACGAACACAGAAACACAACGGCCCTTTACCCTGGTCATATTAGGATGCCTCAGAAATAGTTCGTGCAAGCCGTTAGCGATTTTTCCGCTACTTTACTAAACAGCCAACCGATTGCACGTACTGCAAGTTGCAGTTGGCTATCTAACGGCCTCCAGGGGCAACAAAAATTTGATTTTCACTATATCATATAATTATTGACCGAATATAAACATATAATATGTCGTCATAACCTACTCATTAAGAAGTTTGATCTTATGTGTTTATAAGAATTACCACAGTTACGTCAGGTATTATAGTTAGACACTCTGAATGTCTTCCCCCATGAACCATGGACCTTGCCGTTGGTGGGGAGGCTTGCGTGCCTCAGCGATACAGATGGCCGTACCGTAGGTGCAACCAGAACGGAGGGTTATCTGTTGAGAGGCCAGACAAACATGTGGTTCCTGAAGAGGGGCAGCAGCCTTTTCAGTAGTTGCAGGGGCAACAGTCTGGATGATTGACTGATCTGGCCTTGTAACATTAACCAAAACGGCCTTGCTGTGCTGGTACTGCAAACGGTTGAAAGCAAGGGGAAACTACAGCCGTAATTTTTCCCGAGGACATGCAGCTTTACTGTATGATTAAATGATGATGGCGTCCTCTTGGGTAAAATATTCCGGAGGTAAAATAGTCCCCCATTCGGATCTCCGGGCGGGGACTACTCAGGAGGACGTCGTTATCAGGAGAAAGAAAACTGGCATTCTACGGATCGGAGCGTGGAATGTCAGATCCCTTAATCGGGCAGGTAGGTTAGAAAATTTAAAAAGGGAAATGGATAGGTTAAAGTTAGATATAGTGGGAATTAGTGAAGTTCGGTGGCAGGACGAACAAGACTTTTGGTCAGGTGATTACAGGGTTATAAATACAAAATCAAATAGGGGTAATGCAGGAGTAGGTTTAATAATGAATAAAAAAATAGGAGTGCGGGTTAGCTACTACAAACAGCATAGTGAACGCATTATTGTGGCCAAGATAGACACAAAGCCCATGCCTACTACAGTAGTACAAGTTTATATGCCAACTAGCTCTGCAGATGATGAAGAAATTGATGAAATGTATGACGAGATAAAAGAAATTATTTAGGTAGTGAAGGGAGACGAAAATTTAATAGTCATGGGTGACTGGAATTCGTCAGTAGGAAAAGGGAGAGAAGGAAACATAGTAGGTGAATATGGATTGGGGGGAAGAAATGAAAGAGGAAGCCGCCTTGTAGAATTTTGCACAGAGCATAACTTAATCATAGCTAACACTTGTTTCAAGAATCATAAAAGAAGGTTGTACACCTGGAAGAATCCTGGAGATACTAATAGGTATTAGATAGATTATATAATGGTAAGACAGAGATTTAGGAACCAGGTTTTAAATTGTAAGACATTTCCAGGGGCAGATGTGGATTCTGACCACAATCTATTGGTTATGAACTGCAGATTGAAACTGAAGAAACTGCTAAAAGGTGGGAATTTAAGGAGATGGGACCTGGATAAACTGAAAGAACCAGAGGTTGTAGAGAGTTTCAGGGAGAGCATAAGGGAACAATTGACAGGAATGGGGGAAAGAAATACAGTAGAAGGAGAATGGGTAGCTCTGAGGGATGAAGTAGTGAAGGCAGCAGAGGATCAAGTAGGTAGAAAGACGAGGGCTAATAGAAATCCTTGGATAACAGAAGAAATATTGAATTTAATTGTTGAAAGGAGAAAATATAAAAATGCAGTAAATGAAGCAGGCAAAAAGGAATACAAACGTCTCAAAAATGAGATCGACAGGAAGTGCAAAGTGGCTAAGCAGGGATAGCTAGAGGACAAATGTAAGGATGTAGAGGCTTGTCTCACTAGGGGTAAGATAGATACTGCCTACAGGAAAATTAAAGAGACCTTTGGAGAGAAGAGAACCACTTGTATGAATATCAAGAGCACAGATGGCAACCCAGTTCTAAGTAAAGAAGGGAAGGCAGAAAGGTGGAAGGAGTATATAGAGGGTTTATACAAGGGCGATGTACTTGAGGACAATATTATGGAAATAGAAGAGGATGTAGATGAAGATGAAATGGGAGATAAGATACTGCGTGAAGAGTTTGACAGAGCACTGAAAGACCTGAGTCGAAACAAGCCCCGGGAGTAGACAACATTCCATTAGAACTACTGATGGCCTTGGGAGAGCCAGTCATGACAAAAGTCTACCATCTGGTGAGCAAGATGTATGAGACAGGCGAAATACCCACAGACTTCAAGAAGAATATAATAATTGCAATCCCAAAGAAAGCAGGTGTTGACAGATGTGAAAATTACCGAACTATCAGTTTAATAAGTCACGGCTGCAAAATACTAACGCGAATTCTTTATAGACGAATGGAAGAACTGGTAGAAGCGGACCTTGGGGAAGATCAGTTCGGATTCCGTAGAAATGTTGGAACACGTGAGGCAATACTAACCTTACGACTTATCTTAGAAGAAAGATTAAGAAAAGGCAAACCTACGTTTCTAGCATTTGTAGACTTAGAGAAAGCTTTTGACAACGTTAACTGGAATACTCTCTTTCAAATTCTGAAGGTGGCAGGGGTAAAATACAGGGAGCAAAAGGCTATTTACAATTTGTACAGAAACCAGGTGGCAGTTATAAGAGTCGAGGGGCATGAAAGGGAAGCAGTGGTTGGGAAAGGAGTGAGACAGGGTTGTAGCCTCTCCCCGATGTTATTCAATCTGTAAATTGAGCAAGCAGTAAAGGAAACAAAAGAAAAATTCGGAGTAGTTATTAAAATTCATGGAGAAGAGGTAAAAACTTTGAGGTTCGCCGATGACATTGTAATTCTGTCAGAGACAGCAAAGGACTTGGAAGAGCAGTTGAACGGAATGGACAGTGTCTTGAAAGGAGGATATAAGATGAACATCAACAAAAGCAAAACGAGGATAATGGAATGTAGTCAAATTAAATCGGGTGATGCTGAGGGGATTAGATTAGGAAATGAGACACTTAAAGTAGTAAAGGAGTTTTGCTATTTAGGGAGTAAAATAACTGATGATGGTCGAAGTAGAGAGGATATAAAATGTAGACTGGCAATGGCAAGGAAATCGTTTCTGAAGAAGAGAAATTTGTTAACATTGAGTATAGATTTAAGTGTCAGGAAGTCGTTTCTGAAAGTATTTGTATGGAGTGTAGCCATGTATGGAAGTGAAACATGGACGATAACCAGTTTGGACAAGAAGAGAATAGAAGCTTTCGAAATGTGGTGCTACAGAAGAATGCTGAAGATAAGGTGGGTAGATCACGTAACTAATGAGGAGGTATTGAATAGGATTGGGGAGAAGAGAAGTTTGTGGCACAACTTGACTAGAAGAAGGGATCGGTTGGTAGGACATGTTTTGAGGCATCAAGGGATCACAAATTTAGCATTGGAGGGCAGCGTGGAGGGTAAAAATCGTAGAGGGAGACCAAGAGATCAATACACTAAGCAGATTCAGAAGGATGTAGGTTGCAGTAGGTACTGGGAGATGAAGAAGCTTGCACAGGATAGAGTAGCATGGAGAGCTGCATCAAACCAGTCTCAGGACTGAAGACCACAACAACAACAACTCTGAATGTGTCTTGAGGCAGATTAACTCTGCGCGAGCATATAGGCTACCCTCACTACATTCGTCCAGTATGTGATAAGGAGAGCACTTAGCAGCTTCCAACAAACTTTACACATAATTTTAAATCTTCTCTAAAATTTTTCCCACTTACAGAGTATTTAAGTATAACACGTCACCTCATTTGTAATCTGTTCAATCTGTTTTCTACATTAGAGTTGATTCTTTAAAGAATCGAGGATTTATTAGCTGGTACCTAAATACTCTTTAAAAGTTTTCAAAAATAACTGCAATAAGTCGACTGGTTGCAGTCATTTTTGAAAACCTTTATTCATCGCAGTCGCAGTATTTCGCATCCATAATGGATAAAAGTTTTGAATACTCCATCTCTCAGTGCTGTTATCTTGGCTTAGCGGAGTTTTTTTCTTTTGCATTTAGTATTTACTCTTCGTCTTTGGAGTATCATTATTTCTATAGTGTTTCATTTTTCAATTTCTTCATACTTCTCTCTTTGATTTTGCTTGTTTTTGGCTACCGTTGGTGTAGTTCCTAGGTAACATATACTGCTAACAAAACTTTTAATCGTGCAGCTTCTGTACGTGTTTTCGCAATGGCTGCAGCCTTGTACAAACTCTTATTTATAGCCAGGGGGAACATCTTGTAAGTTGCTTATCGAATACAAAATGGCTCTGAGCACTATGGGACTTAACTACTGAGGTCATCAGTCCCCTAGAACTTAGAACCACTTAAACCTAACTAACCTAAGGACGTCACACACATCCATGCCCAAGGCAGGATTCGAACTTGCGACCGTAGCGGTCGCGCGGTTCCAGACTGTAGCGCCTAGAACCGTTCGGCCACTCCGGCCGGCAATCGAATAAAGGGATAGCTGCTGAGGCACCAAAACCTCTTAACATGACCTACCACTTTCGCGTTTTACTTTTGATTGGAAGGCTCGCTTGTGGAATGCTGAGTGCAACATGGAACGGTGACTTCCGCTTTACCTCCTGAATCGCGAGGAATATATCTGGGTACATCTGAGAAACCTACTGCGCCTCAATGGCGTGTGACTATCAGATAGACGGGCATCAGTATGACTAGACTTTTCTCTAGCTACCCATACACACAAAACGAAGGCTGTTCTGAATGATACTAAGCACAGTGACACGAGTGATATACACAGCTACCAAACGAGAGATCAGATCCTCTAAAAATATTGAATCTTTCGAGTATATGATTAACGAGGGAAGCCGGGCAGGCCGCAAACCACGATAACTAGGGGTTTATTTTGGCAGCAAAGTTGTGCACTCTAGTATCACTTTTAGGAACTGTAATCAAAGCACCAAGTATGGTAAGAAGCTATTGTAGAAGAGTTTATCTTCGATTGTTGTGCCAGTAACGAGTTTGCGCTTTTTTTCTCGAGCATATTGCAATACTACACTGAAGAGCCAAAGAAATTGGTACACCTGCCCAATGTCGTGCCAGGGCTCCCGCGACCACGCAGAAGTGTCGCAACACGACATGGCAGGGTCTCGACTAATGTCTGAAGTAGTGTTGGAGAGAACTGGCACCATGAATCATGCAGGGCTGACCATAAATCCGTAAGACTACGGGGGAATGGAGATCTTTTCTGAACAGCACTTTGCAACGCATCCCACATACGCTCAATAATGTTCATGTCTGGGCAGTTTGGTGGCCAGCGGAAGTATTTTAATCTAAGAACAGTGTTCCTGGAGCCATTATGTAGCAATTCTGGACTTGTGGAGTGTCGCATTATCCTGCTGGAATTGCCCACGTCCGTCGAAATTCATAATGGATATGAATGGATGCAGGTGATCAGACAGAATGCTTGCGTACGTGTTACCTTGTAGAGTCTTACCTACACGTATCAGGGGTCCTATATCACTCCAACTGCACACACCCCCAAACCATTACAGAGCCTCCAAAAGCTTGAAAAGTCCCCTGCTGACATGCAGGTTGTCTATATACCCTACACGTCCATCCGCTCGATACAATTTGAAACGAAGCTCGTCCGACCAGGCAACTTGTTTCCAGTCATCAACAGTCCAATGTCAGTGTCTGACGGGCCCAGACGAGGAGTAAAGCTTGGTGTCGTGCAGTCATCAAGGGTACACGAATGGGCCTTCGGCTCCGAAAGCCCATATCGATGATATTTCGTTGAATGGTTCACACGCTGACACTTGTTGATGGCCCAGCTTTGATATCTACAGCAATTTGTGGAAGGGTTGTAGTTCTGTCACGTTGAACGATTCTTTGCGGGCCGAACCGCACAATAACCATGGGTTCGGTGTGGGGCGGCGATGGGGTGGGTGGACTGCTGTGGCTTGTTGTGGGGTTGTGAACCACTGAGGGCCACAGCGGGACGAAGCCTCTCTGTCGTTTCTAGGTCCCCGGTTTAATACACACACACACACACACATACACACACACACACACACACACACAAAATACACACGGGTGCCTTCGCTGAGAAAAGTTCTTACGATCAGCACCAGGTGATAGGCCTGTGGAAGACAAAACGCCAACCCCATCAACTTCGTCGTGACACTGACGTAGAACCAGAAATGACTCTGGTCTCTGACAAATTGCTGAAATGTACAGCGCCAGAAAACAGAAGTAGGCCTGTTGAAGAAATAGCTTCCTCGTCAATTTCCGCAAGATTTCCCCATGTTTCTCCACAACACGTTGTGGTCATTCCAAACGCTGATGCGAAAGTAAGGAGAGTTACGAAAAGGAAGAAAGGCCGTGATGTGATTTTGACATGATTTCTTCACGAGAATGAACTTCAGGCAGCTACTGAAAATTCTAACGGAAAGAAGTAGGAGAAGGATGAAAAGGCCAGAAAGAGACGAAAATTCATTACTGAGAGAAGAAAAAGGAACGTAGAATTCAAGTAACAACAAAACAAATATCATAGTGGAGCAGAGGGGAATGACATTAAAGTGTCTTTGCTGGAACTATTTCTATTCAAAGTTGACTGAAAGGTGTGTCGCTTGTGTTTCGTATCATAAATGGGCACACAATTCTTGTGCGCAAAAACTGACAGTGAAGACGATGAAACTGAACTCATCTGTGAATTTTGTACCCAAATCCACTAACATTCTGCCACTTTTAAACGCATACACTTATTGTGGTTTTGTAGATTTCAGAAAATGTGATTAGATTTTAAGTTAAACTTGCAAGGAAATGTATATCAGTAATATTTATCACACTATATTAGAGTTATGAATGTGGTTCCGTTCTGCTCCAGGCCTGGGGCACAACGGACAAATTGTCAGCCTTTTTAAACTTTTTTAGTGTTTGTCTGTGCAACTTAACATCGGATATCTTTGTTACACTGTTTAAAATATGTATTAAATGCCACACAAATTTTTTTTAGCATTTTACTTGCCATTTTAATTGAACTGCGGCTTTTTTAATGTTGGAGTTACTGTCCTGCCTACAAAATGGTTCAAATGGCTCTGAGCACTATGGGACTTAACATCTGAGGTCATCAGTCTCCTAGAACTACTTAAAACTAACTAACCTAAGGACATCACACACATTCATGCCCGAGGCAGGATTCGAACCTGCGATCGTAACGGCCGCGCGGTTCCAGACTGAAGCGCCTAGAACCGCTAGGCCATCCTGCCTGCAAAAGCACCTGAAATTGTAGACATTTTAATTCGTTTATACGATACTGGGAAAGACGATGGAGCATGCATACCAGAAAAAAAGGCGTTGTAGTATTCTACACTCCTGGAAATGGAAAAAAGAACACATTGACACCGGTGTGTCAGACCCACCATACTTGCTCCGGACACTGCGAGAGGGCTGTACAAGCAATGATCACACGCACGGCACAGCGGACACACCAGGACCCGCGGTGTTGGCCGTCGAATGGCGCTAGCTGCGCAGCATTTGTGCACCGCCGCCGTCAGTGTCAGCCAGTTTGCCGTGGCATACGGAGCTCCATCGCAGTCTTTAACACTGGTAGCATGCCGCGACAGCGTGGACGTGAACCGTATGTGCAGTTGACGGACTTTGAGCGAGGGCGTATAGTGGGCATGCGGGAGGCCGGGTGGACGTACCGCCGAATTGCTCAACACGTGGGGCGTGAGGTCTCCACAGTACATCGATGTTGTCGCCAGTGGTCGGCGGAAGGTGCACGTGCCCGTCGACCTGGGACCGGACCGCAGCGACGCACGGATGCACGCCAAGACCGTAGGATCTTACGCAGTGCCGTAGGGGACCGCACCGCCACTTCCCAGCAAATTAGGGACACTGTTGCTCCTGGGGTATCGGCGAGGACCATTCGCAACCGTCTCCATGAAGCTGGGCTACGGTCCCGCACACCGTTAGGCCGTCTTCCGCTCACGCCCCAACATCGTGCAGCCCGCCTCCAGTGGTGTCGCGACAGGCGTGAATGGAGGGACGAATGGAGACGTGTCGTCTTCAGCGATGAGAGTCGCTTCTGCCTTGGTGCCAATGATGGTCGTATGCGTGTTTGGCGCCGTGCAGGTGAGCGCCACAATCAGGACTGCATACGACCGAGGCACACAGGGCCAACACCAGGCATCATGGTGTGGGGAGCGATCTCCTACACTGGCCGTACACCACTGGTGATCGTCGAGGGGACAATGAATAGTGCACGGTACATCCAAACCGTCATCGAACCCATCGTTCTACCATTCCTAGACCGGCAAGGGAACTTGCTGTTCCAACAGGACAATGCACGTCCGCATGTATCCCGTGCCACCCAACGTGCTCTAGAAGGTGTAAGTCAACTACCCTGGCCAGCAAGATCTCCGGATCTGTCCCCCATTGAGCATGTTTGGGACTGGATGAAGCGTCGTCTCACGCGGTCTGCACGTCCAGCACGAACGCTGGTCCAACTGAGGCGCCAGGTGTAAATGGCATGGCAAGCCGTTCCACAGGACTACATCCAGCATCTCTACGATCGTCTCCATGGGAGAATAGCAGCCTGCATTGCTGCGAAAGGTGGATATACACTGTACTAGTGCCGACATTGTGCATGCTCTGTTGCCTGTGTCTATGTGCCTGTGGTTCTGTCAGTGTGATCATGTGATGTATCTGACCCCAAGAATGTGTCAATAAAGTTTCCCCTTCCTGGGACAATGAATTCACGATGTTCTTTTTTCAATTTCCAGGAGTGTATAAACGATTTTCATTAAGTTGCTGTTTGTCTGATAGTTAAAAACAAAAAGACTGATGACCATAGCTGTTGAGTCCCATAGTGCTCAGAGACATTTGAGCCATTTTGTAAAAAAATGAGCGCTTAGGAACTCGGTAGTTCTTTTCGCGCTGAACTGAGCTCTGAGGAAAAAAATAAAACAAAAATAAGAAAAACCACAAAAATCGATCTGTCTATAGGATTTTTAAAATGTGTCATGTCCGAATGGCGGGACTTTGTCTCAGAACAGATAAATGAAACATAAGTGTCTAAATAGTATAGATATATGTTGCTGTATGTCTCTTAATGAATGAATAATAGCGGTAGACTATGTTACAGATGATGTTACTGCACGACAGTTGCTTTGAGGGGCGGCGCAGTTGAAACTACAGTAGTAGCGCGTGGCATATACGAGGGAAAGCGAACCAAAGACTGCGATTTGTTGTCACAACGCTTAGAAAACGCGACAGGTCTATTAAAGAGACTGCCTACAGTACGATTGTCCGTCCTCTTCTGGAGCATTGCCGCGCGGTTTGGGATTCGCTTCAGACAGGAATGACGGAGGACATCGAAGAAGTTCAAAGGGCGGCAGCTCGTTTTGTACTGTAGCGAAATAGGGGTGAGAGTGCCACGGATATGATAAGCGAATTGTGGTCGTAATCATTAAAAGAAAGGTGCTTTTCGTTGCTGCAGGATCTTATTATGAAATCTGAGTCATCTGCTTTATCCTGTGAGTGCGAAAATATTTTTTGGCGCCCACCTCCATAGGGAGAAACGGTCATCACAATAAAATAAGAGAAATCAGAGCTTGCACAGAAAGAGTTAAATGTTGGTTTTCCCACGCTCTTCGAGAGTGGAGCGGTAGAAAAATAGCTTGAAGGTGGTTCGACGAACCGTCTGCTATGACACTTAACTGAAAATTGCAAAGTAATCCTGTAGACGTAGATGTAGTTAATTACCATCTGAGATTTAGCGAAAGACGAAAATTTTAGGGCCATGGGTAAAG
This sequence comes from Schistocerca nitens, assembly GCF_023898315.1. Lineage (NCBI taxonomy): Eukaryota > Metazoa > Arthropoda > Insecta > Orthoptera > Acrididae > Schistocerca > Schistocerca nitens. Next base: position 407,861,060 of record NC_064617.1, read on the forward strand.
AATCGTGATATCGGAGCGCAAACCAGTTGTTCTGATACTGACGTCGGAACGCAATGAGCTGCTGCAGAAATGATTTTTGTGAAGTTCAGGCCGGCCGCGGTGGTCTCGCGGTTCTAGGCGCGCAGTCTGCAACCGTGCGACTGCTACGGTCGCAGGTTCGAATCCTGCCTCGGGCATGGATGTGTGTGATGTCCTTAGGTTAGTTAGGTTTAAGTAGTTCTAAGTTCTAGGGGACTGATGACCACAGCAGTTGAGTCCCATAGTGCTCAGAGCCATTTGAACCATTTTTTGTGAAGTTCAGTTTGTACGAGGCAATTCGCCACTCATTCATTATTTACCCACTAGTGTACGGCTGACTTCACTTGTCGCGGCATAGGAGCGTACCTACTTTTTATCTCTATCTGCGGGGATGCCGGCCCATGTTTGGGATCACAAGTGGATTATAATTTGTTCGTCGTAAATTCAACTTTAATTTAAACCAGCGCCCTCCAGCGACTGATCGTCAGGCGCAGTGTACCTGCACAGAGGTTTCGACCCTACTGGAAAAAGGCTCTTTTGCTCTTGTTCCGTGTGCGCCGTAAAAATGTGTGAATACGGGTCGTGTTCTGTACAGAAACAGAGACCGGATAAAAGTTCAAAAAGCAAAGAGAAACGGTCTGTGATTAGTGCCTTCGAGAAGTTTTTAGAAAAAACAACGTCATTACCGATACGGCAGACTCGAGAAATACGGTGTTTTAAAGTATACTAGCTGGCAAACCCGGCATGCGCGGATATTCTTTTTGCCAATTTGTTTTAGAAAAGGAAAAATAAAGAAAAACATACAAATGTACTGAAATATAACTACAGTTGTAAATATCTTCATGGCAACGCCTCTTCATTGCTCTAGAGACATTTACTGCCTTCGTATACAGCTGTTTGCGCTTTGCAGTTGAAGGTGTCGAAAGCGCTACCGGGCGTCAGAGATTTTCTTACGTTGACTCGACTGTGTCTTAGCAGTGAAGAATAAATATATTAAAATTTCATGCATCATGCGGCATTCTTTCACGCATCTCAGTGTTCATGACATCATACCTCTTGAACTATGTGTGGTATTATGAAATAATCTCGTAGGTGCGTCTAGCGGTATATGTGGATACTGTCTGCAAAATGTGTGGCGAATAGAGTAAGTAAGAAAGAAGTAATTAGTTTAAACGTCATGCACAATACGGCAGTTTTTCACACATTCAGTGTTTATGACGTTATATCTCCTTAACAATGTGTGGTGCCATGATATAATTTTGTAGGTGCATTTAGCGACATATGTGGATACTGTCTGAGAAATTTGTTGCGAATAAACTTAGTAGTACAGAAGTATAAAATTTAGACGTCACGCATGAAACCGCAGTTTTTTTATGGATCCCATTGTTTATGACGTCATATCTTCTAACTATGATAGGTAGGTGTTTCTTACTCCGACAGCGATTGTTGCCTGACAGAAGGGGACATATGTAGCAAGATTGGTTGAAATCGATCCGGCGGTATAGCAGGAGATGTGGAACACAAACACACACACACACACACATACACACACACACACACACACACACACAGTCACACACTTTTAAATATGTATGGATGTGATTTCACTGATCTTATAAATTGTTCTAAATCGAATCTGAAGTTGTGCTGTTTGCTTGCTGTTAAACGTTTTTTTCGAATAACCCATGCATCAATCGGTAAGGCGATGCGCGAGCTACGTGGTTGCAGCAGAGACGTACGTGACTCTTAAACAGGGAAAAGGAAGGAAGAAATGTCGGGTTTAACGTCCCATCGACATCGAGGTCATTAGAGATAGAGCACAAGGTCGGACTGAGTTAAGGATCAGGAAGGAAAGTGGCCGTTCCCTTTCAAAGGAACCATTCCGGCATTTGCCTGGAGTGATTTAGGGAAATCATGGTAAAGCTAAATCTGGATGCCCGGAAGGGAGGTTTGAACCTAGTCAACAGGGGGTTATTCACTTCCGTTGGAGGAGGTTCCAACAAGGTAACAACAAACAAAGGAGTACTAGCATGGTACACAGCATAATGTTTACTTTTGTCGTAAACTTATGATGAACAGAGTATAGTTGGGAACTACAAAAAATTATTAAAAACATTTTAATTATTAAATTATATACAGACTATAAATAATTAACTTAAAAAATAAACAAGATCGTTACTCTAAATGATTTTTGGTTTATCTTGAACACGTTTATAATCGTACAGAATTTCTCAGAGTCCTCCAAGGAAACATTTCAATTTTTTTTACCTGAAACAGAGGTACGTTAAATTTCACTATGCTCTCAGGTTATTAAACCTAGCCAGTCACGCGCGTATATTCCTTTATCTGACAGATATACTTTAATAAAATCTGAGCTGCAGTCATAATGTTTCAATGTTTGTAGATTGCGTAGTAAGTGCTTCGAGAGGATACGGGATGCTGTACGGCGATAAGACGTTTCTGAGAAACTTCGTATCTTGAAAGAAGGAAAACATCAATATTGGTACCATAAATATTGGTGCAAACAGGATGGAAAGATAAAACAAAATACGCAGAAGCGAATGATGACATAGAGCAGCTGTCTGTCTACGAAGTTTATAATCACGAATTGCGTCACCGAAGCAAGTTTTCATTTCGAAAATAAGGATGCAAGACTGGGAGTTTGCTGTCGTACTCACCGCCTTCGAATTTCCTGCAACTGCTTGCGATTTAAGTGGCCTTTAGTCGTCCACAGTACGTCATAATGGTGGATTTTCAAACGTTGGATATATCGAAGCGTTGTCAGACACTAACTGCCCATTGGAATGTAATACAAAGAAGTATCAACGTGTGAACAAGGAATTGACGTGGTGTGATATCGCAGAGACGTGAATCAAATACGCGTACTATATCTCTTCTTGTTTAGCCTTGACCACTAAGCACCAGGGGCAGCCGCGAATATAAACATGCGAGTATCTTTGGACCTTGTACGATGACTCAAAATGTTCAGTCTGGCTCTATGAACGCGGAAATTTAACATGTGCTGTTACACATTCTCCAGCCTTTCACAGGAACGAGTTGTTCACATCAACCCCTGCTCAGCTTTAAGGGGAATAAATGCGCCACTGGGTGTCGGTTAACGTTAAATTTCCTACCTCTTGAAAGACCTTTAAAAAGACAAATTACTCGAGCATTAATTTCCCCGCAGAAAAAAATGTTTCAGGTGTCAATTGGTAAAGACAATATTCAAGAGACACCAAGAAATTTCTGAAAACACATTTGTAGAACTATTAGAATAAATTCGCTTATTTCCATAATCAGCTTTGAAAAATTGTTAGAATGAATTGACTTTTGTGTACAGAACGTTCTGGCCATTTAGGCCGTTGCTCTTTAACTTTGTTACTAGTCAAAATGAGCGCATAAGCAGTCGGGTGTTAGTGCCTCAAATGTCATAACATAACATGCTGCTTTAAACTACGTTGCTATGAGCACTGTTGCAGATTATCGTGGTAAAGCAAAGTGCTAATAATGAAGAAGGAAAGATGTAACAGAGATTAGAAGATGAGAATGGCACTACAGAATCAACTGGAAACAGACAATTTAGCAGTTTATGTTCTTTTAGTCACTTAACGTCTATACGTTTTGTGCGACATAGCGACTAAGTGCGTCTAGCGGGCAAAAAGATTATAAGGTGCATTCAAGAAGAAACGAGCCTGAGGCTGGAAATGGAAACTGCTGAAGGGATCGTAATTCCAATGCCTACGGAAGACGGTGCTGTACCTGTAAGAGCGCTGGAGGCTCCAAACTCGCCGCTAGAGGGAGGTGGGCGCACATCCACCTGACAACAGAGACGGCAATCACAAGCGTCGACCGTCCACTGTACTCACGAGCGAACATTGAATGTGTGAATAAACGATCTTTGCAGGTGTGTAGAGAGCGAAGAATAGTGAAATATGTGTTCTTTTTTGTTTGTATCTAATTTCACTTTTAAGGGATAAAACGCACTTCGAAATGTAATTTGAAATTTTAGGTTTAGAGGGAATATCTTTGAAATTGATGAAAAGTAATCTACGGATACCAGTTATTGAATGCTGACCCCTGTTTCTATTGAACATGAGGTTGGATTCTTCCTACACGCCAGTCATGGGGCCTGAAGACGGAGCAGTGAAATGCCGAAACTGGTCGCATAAGCAAAATAAAATTTAAAATGTAGACGGCTGAAGGTGTCGTTTGATTTGACGTTTTAATCTAAGGTATGTCCACCTTTATTCTTCATTACGGCTTGACCTATGGCACACTTTCAGTGAGGTGTTTGAAAGTGCGCAGAGTAACGTCAGCTCATTATTCCTCAAAAGCTGAAACCAGAAAAGCTAGTGATGCTAGACACCGGGGTATGAAGCGTTCTAGGTCATCTCAAAGGTGTTCCATTCGGTTCAGGTCGCGGCTCTGAGCAGGCTAGTCCATTTCAGGTGCCGGCCGCGGTGGTCTAGCGGTTCTAGGCGCTCAGTTCGGAACCGCGGGACTGCTGCGGTCGCAGGTTCGAATCCTGCCTCGGGCATGGATGTGTGTGATGTCCTTAGGTTGGTTAGGTTTAAGTAGTTCTAAGTTCTAGGGGACTGATGACCACAGATGTTAAGTCCCATAGTGCTCAGAGACATTTGAACCATTTTTCCATTTCAGGTGTATTATTGTCCTCAAACCTTTGCCTCACAGATTCTGGTTTGTGACAGAGTGGACTGTCATGCTGATATAGTCACGTCTCCTAACTGTTCCTCTACTATAGGTACTGCAATAATGCTTTAAAATTTATCCGTATCATTCCGTATGTAGAGTTCCCTTAAGCACAAGAGGGGGATCACACCCTAGCTACGAGAAACACCCTCTAACTGTAATTCCACCTATTCTGTACTTGATTGTTGAGACTGCACATGCTGGCAAGTAACATTCTCCATGCAGTCGCCAAACCTAAACCCTTCCTTCCGATTGCCACATGGCATAGAGTGATTCATCACTCCAAATCATTGGTTTACAGTCATCCTCGGTCCAGTGTCGTCGCTCTTTATGCCACATCAAGCGTCGCTTGGCACTCACTCCAGAAAAGTGTGTTTCATGAGGAGCTCCTCGAATGTTGTACCCCATTCATTTTAACTTCCTACGCACAATCGCTGTGCTAGCAAGGCAGCTGGCAGCAGTTTGCAACTCACGGGCAAGTCCTTCCGCTGATCTCATCCGATTTGCTACAACTGCCCTCCGTAGTGCGTAAAAAAAAGGAAAAAAAGGAAAAGAGTTCAAATGTGTGAGAAATCTTATGGGACTTAACTGCTAAGGTCATCAGTCCCTAAGCTTACACACTACTTAACATAAATTATCCTAAGGACAAACACACACACTCATGCCCGAGGGAGGACTCGAACCTCCGCCGGGATCAGCCGCACAGTCCATGACTGCAGCGCCTTAGACCGCTCTTTTTTTTTAATTCTCATTTTGTCCGCGTTTGTTCGTTGTATCTGCTCGGGGCGGACGTCGTAAGAGATCCGATTAAGTTCGTTGATGATCGATTAACTCAGTTTTTTTATTACAGAGGATACGTAACCCTCTGACCGAACACGCTGAGCTACCGTGCCGGCTGAATTTTCACTTGAGGGAAGACTTGAACCAAGGACCTCTTCTTCCGCAGCTGCTCACGCTACCACTGGACCACGCCGCTCGACTCGGCTAATCCCGCGCCGCCCGCAGTGCGTCGTCGCTGTCAATACTCAAGGTCTGCGTGGTCTTGGTTTAGCAGTGATTGTTCTTCGCGTTTGCACAACACAATAACATCACCAATAGTCGACTCAGGTAGCTCTAGAAGGCTTGAAATGTCCCTGATAGGTCTAGTACTTGGCTGACATCGTCCAGGTTCGAAATTACTGAGCTCTCCTGACCGACCCATTGTACTGTTAACGCTTCTCCAGTGACGTCACAGTACTCCCCCCCCCCACTCCTTTTAAAGTGGCTGGTTGCCTCTCATGACAGTTAGCGGCCATTTCCTCATTGCATCGCGCTATTACGATACTTTTTATTACACAGTGTGTAATCAGTAAACACTTCCGTATGGGCCTGGACGAAAAAAACCCATCTACATTATATAGGATATACAAGTTAGAAACACAAGTGTATGATTAGAACTATAGTTTCCTTTGATTTACCTGTTTAATTAATTAAAGCTTACCGTGAATTAATATCATTAGAATGGGACGATATTGTCCATGGGTACAGACTGTGGCTCAACACTTAGGATTGTACCACAAATATTACTTTCCCGCCAGGGGTTGAGCCTAACACAATGAACGTGACTGACGAGGTATAATGTTCTCTTGATATCTGTTTCTAACATCGTATTCATCCAGTTCTATTGTAGGCATCCAACACAACGACTTTTCGACTGATTTTTTTTTCTAAGTGATAACTGTATGCCAGACTGGTTGGATTTTATATTCTTTTACTTTGCGATCGCGAGTATTGCGCATTTCACTTGTGTAGCCATTTTCAGGAACTCTGCATTTGAAATGCTTTTGGTCACACTAGACACCTCAAAAATAGCGATCTCTGGTTCCAGTAGAGTGGGTCCGTTTAACTGTTCCAACGTTTCCATGAGTGCCATTTCGTCATCTTATGGCGAACGTAGCGATATTTATCAAAATGTAACGCCATTTCGCTGAAATTGCCCGGTTAGAAACCTGAGAAACGTATCTTACTTCAGCACACCGGTAAAGCGAAAGAGATCACGGAGCCGAAAGGAATGTTTTTGGCAAATTCCTCCAAAAAATGGGAAGAAAATTAATTACGAATGATTTTTATTAATGATTTCAATCTAGACATAGACTGAACTCAGTGCTATTTACATACAGCTTCTGTTTCCTTTTGGTAATTTAGCTATGCCTTAGATACGAAAGAACGTTCGGACGCACATGACATTGTAAAAATTTCAGAAACTGATTAAGACAATTTGGCGCTGCCCAACTTTTCAACACACTGGTGGCTCGTAGAAATTCAGGATAATCGTGGCACTTCGAAACAACATATGAAGTGTTCTGCCAATCGAATAAAACGCAGAAACACAATGTGAAATCACTCTCTCTGTCATCTCGGGTCAAATGACTGCTTTTCGTGTTTACTACTGATGGGTTCCAGTGTTAATAGTTGACCTTTCTTCTCCTTTCTTATCGGAAAGGGTTGCATGTTTTCGAAGAGGAGAAATCGTCTGATGTCTGCGACGTAATCTTACATGACAAGTGGTGCGACGGAAATATTCCGCCCGCCGACGGCACAAACAAACTTCACCGGACCAGGCAAAAACTGCTGCGCCTGCTCCTGCTGGCTTTCCATATGCATCCGCTGCTACTTCAAGTATACAAGGTTACGTATGCAGGGTACAAGAAAAATGAACAGTACAAATTTTAGGACACATTTCTTACAAGTAGACGAAGAAATTGTGTTATATGAACATGGGTCTGGAAACGATTTGTTTCCGTGTTACAGCTCATTTTCTCCAAATCATTAATCATTGGAAACACACTAACAGAACGCACCAGCATACCACATGCAGCTCTTTCCCACAACAGATGTTCAATATGCCCTCCTTGGGCGGTGATACGTGCATCAACCCGCCGTCGTAGCGAATCTCGGATGCGCTGGCGTATCCGTGGAGTATTGCACATGATTTCGCAGCCCTTCATAATACAGGCACGGAGACTCCAAACATCTTGCACTGGGGTTCCATACACAAGAGCTTTCAAAAGCCCCCACAAATAAAAGTTCAGTGGGCTTAGGTCCAGAGGGCGTGGAGGCCACGCAATTGTTCCGTCTCTAACTATCCATATGTCACAGAATCTGTTATTTAGAAGTCGACGGACATTAACACAAAATGAGGAGGTGCTCCGCCGTGCATGAAGTACATATTTTGTCGCACAGCTAAAGGCACATCTGCTAACAGCTCAGGTAGAGGATTCTCTACAAAATTCTGATAACTTTGTCCGTTGAGCCAGGGTGGAGGAAAGTGGGGCCCTACCAAACAATCACCAACAATGTCTGCTCAAACATTAACAGAAGATCTTTGTCGATGTCTTGCTTCAACAGTTGCGTGAGGATTGACGTCTGCCAACACATGCCGATTGTGAAAATTTACAATCTGATCTCGTTCAAACGACTCTTCATCTGTGAACAGCACCATTGCACTAAAATTAGGATTGACACTCTGTTGACTAAACCATTTGCAGAAGAGTACTTGCGTAAGAAATTCAGTTACTGATAGTGTCCGCATACGCTATGAATGGGATGGATACAGCTGATGCTCGTGTAATACTCGCCAGACAATCATGCAGTCAACATTAAGTGTTGCAGCTACATGTCTTGCACTGGCATTAGGGTCGTCGTCAACTGCGTGAAGAATTGCTGCCTCCTGTTGCGGTGTCCTCGTCCTTCTAGGCCTCCCCTAGTCACGAGTAGCAGGCTTAAATGTCCCATGATCCCTGGGTCAACGATCAATGGCTTCAAACGTTTTTCTTCCGGGGCACCTTCGTCCTGGAAATTTTTCCCGGTATAACCGCCGAGCGCGAGCGCCACTGCCGTCAACTAATCTACACATCAAATGGGCATCTGGCATCTCTGCATTTGTGTCCACTGCCACTGCACGAGCCAAGTCTGTGGTTAACTCTACGTAGTAACCCGTGTCTTGCAACGGTCGAACTGATCGCTGGAACAGTTGATGTTACCTGTAAACAAACAATGCCGTGAGTCGCATGGCAACAGGGACTTGTACAACAAAACGCTGACGGTGCTCAATGTATCAGACGTCACCAAGCGTGCATGTTCCCCATGATTCTAATGTTCTGTTCTCGTGTGTTTCCCATGATTCAGGAGTTGGAGAAAATGAATTGTAACATGGAAACGAAACGTTTACAGACCTATGTTCATACAATTTAAGTTCTTCGTATACGTGTGAGGAACGTTCCTGCAAATTTTGCTGAACATTTTTATAACACACTATATACATGGTTAACCAAAACTCCTCTTAGAATTTCAGACGGGGAACCATGGAGCAAAATTAGAAAAAAAAAGTGGTAAACATGGGCTCAAAAATACATACCTTAAGAGCTGTGAGCACTCGTTCATGTTCGCTACTAATGTGGTCACAGCCCTTAAGGTATGCTTTTTATGGTTTATGTCTCATAGACTTTTTTTTGATAGGTCCATGCTACCACCTCAGAAAGTTTGTCGGCGGAGTTTTGGTTTACCCTGTACATTACAAAGCTACATAGTCCGCTAGTGATTTGTTTGATCTTCTTCACTGAGAGGTGTACCTTAGGTGAAATGTACAAAAAGTACTTTGCAATGTGGAGGATAAAACAGAAACAGCTCTATTTTCTTTGAAGTTTTTAGTATCACAATGGAATATAGTTTTCTGGTCGGCATATTTCGTCAGTTGTTCAAGGGTCATATTTTGTTGTCTGTAATTGAGATCCACAAGCCGAATCGATGTAAACAATACAGTTTTTTCCAACAAATGGAATATCAGTGTAAGGTTAAAATGTAGTCAGTTAAGACGTTAATGTCACAAGATTGCCGGCCGCGGTGGACGAGCGGTTCTAGGAGCTTCAGTCCGGAACCGCGGGACTGCGACGATCGCAGGTTCGAATCCTGCCTCGGGCATGGATGTGTGTGATGTCCTTAGGTTAGTTAGGTTTAGGTAGTTCTAAGTTCTAGGGGACTGACGACCTCAGAAGATAACTCCCATTGTGCTCAGAGCCATTTGAACCATTTTTGTCACAAGAAGGAATATTAAAACATAAACAAGCGATCTTAGAGAAAAAATAGTTCACACATTCATAACTTAAGACGATAACATGAAAAACTCTTACGAAATTAATAAACACAAGGAAAGTTGTAAGTAATGATACGCGCGCGTATGTACGCGTTTGCGCTAACGTGAGAATGTAGTGTCTGTTCATCTTCAGTTCAGAGCGTCCATACGAAAGTAATAGCTTCAACCCATAGCTTTAAATGTTCATGAGACTGAAACAGTGTGATGCTACTATTCAAGGTAAATTGGATGCATTACGATAATTTCCATAAGTTATCATTGCAGACATCCATTCTGTAAAATAGTGTAATTTTTAATTAGTGGAGAGCGTTCTACTCGGACTTTGGTGTACCTAGGGACACGTAATTTTTCCTGGTCGGTGTTTCAATCTTGTGACTGATTTCAGAATCACGTGAGGAAATACGCACTAGGAACAGCCATAAGCAGTTTCCGGGTAAATATTACGAGAACTTCATACCTAAGTGCAGTGTAATATATTAAAGCCATTTGTAGGATTTGCTAATTCTTCAGTTACAGAATTTTATGTTGAGATATTTTTAAAACTGGTCACATTACGAGCAAACCAACCGCCCTACTGCAGTGGTAACACTGGTTCCTGTCAGATCACCGAAGTTAAGCACTGTGGGGCTTGACTAGCATTTGGATGGGTGACCGTCCGCTCTGCCGAGTGCTGTTGGGAAGCGGAGTGCACTCAGCCCGTGTGTGGCAAATTGAGAAGCTACTTGGTTGAGAAGTAGCGTCTCCGGTCACGAAAGCTGACAAGGGCCAGCAGAGCGGCGTGCTGACCACGAGCTTCTGCATATCCGCTGAGAGGCACCCACATGCCTTGCTCATACTGTGGCATCAAGCAGTCAGGCCTGCAAGATGAGTGGTCTGCCAAGCGAGTGGATTCATTCTTATTTATCGAGTAACATGAACTCTCGTACTCACAATTAAGTTACAAATTATCCTGCTGTATGATTAATACGCAACGGAAACACGCATCTGACTATCAGTAATTTACAGAACTCTGACTGTACACTACGCACTGGCAATACCACATTTTCTTTCTTTTTTTTATTTAACGGCTTTTGTCAACACGTGGCCACCGCACTGAATATGAATGGCGCACACATTATAAATTCGGGACATTATGACAACATACAATTCGACGGAAAAGTCCACCAATCTTTTTCTTTTCACTATCTTATTTATTCCGATAAATTCTCTAACCTAAACACACAAATTCTATAACCTACAACAATAACACATGAGAAATTCCGCCCAGTGGGCGTGGCTTTACATTGGTGAATCTCTATATTATGGTCTCGTAATTATTTAACGCTACAGTGCACTTTCTGGATAGGATGGTGGATCTTTTATTATTTTTCACACTTCGACTCTCACAATCATCATCACGAAACTATCCTCCAGACCGAGCAGTACAGAAGGAACAAGCATAACCCACTAATCTTTTGAAACTACCTTGCTACTCTCCCATGCAAACCACACATACCCAAATTACATGACATACACCACACTACGACATGAAATACAAAACACTAAATAGTCACAACATTATCACTTTCAGCTTTCCCACTTCAATTAGTATTTATCCCAGTTTCACACGACACTGCGCCACTTTGTAATTCTACTTTCCTACTATGAACTCTGGAGATATTAGCACGTCTTCCTGTGCAATGCAAGCCAAGTGGCGTTGCTGGATAGACGGCCGACTCACCTTGCTTCTCTCTCAGAGTTTGAATCTAGCGTCACACGGAATCATATCACGCAAAGTAATATTAAGAACGTATTCATCACACATGCGAGTCCTCAACTGATACCATGGACGAGTACTTCTCTTTATCTTTTGTCTCATACACAGTTTGAGACTCACACAGTACTCACCACGTGAAAGTACTCGTCTCTAATTGCAAGTCCTGCACACGCCATTTCTTAAATATTTCAACTTATGGTACACACGCTATTTCTTAAATATTTCAACTTATTGTACATACGCTAGTAATTCAGCTTAACTTGAGCACATGGAAGTATTTCAACTTATTGCTACACGTGGTTTCATTGTGACCGTTGGTCACTTCCGAAGATTACTACAATCCCATTAATATTACCTGCCTGACATTTAATTCTCCCCACAAAAGTTCCTGAAATAGAGAAATTATTATTTCAAACTACTCTTAAATATTCCACATGCATACCATGTCTCCACTCTTTTGTCATTACGGAGCACAACTAAAACAGGTCTTAACAGCACAAGATCCAGCGGCAGAGTGCTGAAACATGGCCGTTCTCGAGGTCCTCTCGCACCTCTGCTGAAGTGGGGGAAGACCATCCTACCGTATTGGTCAGCCACATTTCAGGTGCTCAAAGCTCAGGTACATTTCATCTCTTTGGTCCCACCAAAGGTGGCCAAAGGATCGTCTCAAAGATGATGATATATTCACATTCACTATCTGCGGTTAGCAGACGACCATACATTCATTCATTTCACAGATCTCACCAAACTGGATGTAGGGATTTACTTTGTGGGAGTGCACATGTGATCAATTGAATAAATAAATTGTCATTCTTTCCCACACTGGTATCCGGCTTCGCTGTATTAATTGAAACTGAGTTATTTTACAAAAAAAAATGTGTTGTTCTGACAAAAATAATGAAGTATGTTGTACCTATTTTCAATGTCGGGCGGCACTGTACCCTTTCACCGCATCCAATGACGCCTGTGGCCTTATGATGACACTGCGGTCAGTAGGTACAGTTGGACATTCAAGACCTACCCGGACGGAGTTTTTATATAACGTGTAGACGGTTAATCCGTACTTCGTCGGTCATGCACCAACCTGTACCATGAAACGGAAGGTCTCCTTAATACAGAACACGCGATACTTGCTAATTATCTGAGTTTCTATAATCTCATAAAAATTTTCTCCGTCTTGAAAATCGAAATTTTTGTTAGTTAGCAAAAGCTTTTATTTCAAATTTTTTTAAACTTATAATAGGTTCAAAAGGGTTCAAATGGCTCTGAGCACTATGGGACTTAACATCTCAGGCCATCAGTCCCCTAGGACTTAGACTACTTATACCTAACTAACCGAAGGACATCATCCATGCACGAGGCAGGATTCGAAACTGCGACCGTAGCGGTCGCGCGGTTCCAGACTGAAGCGCCTAGAACGGCTCGGGCACCGACGGCCGTCACTTGTAATTGGTTTTTGGGTAGAGTTGTTTTGGGGGAAGAGACCAAACTGCGAGGTCATCGGTCTCATCGGTTTAGGGAAGGACGGGGAAGGAAGTCGGCCGTGCCCTTTCAGACGAGCTATCCCAGCATTTGCATGGAGTGATTTAGGGAAACCACGGAAAACTTAAATTAGGATGGCTGGACGCGGGATTGAACCGTCGTCCTCCCGAATGCGAGTCCAGTGTGCTAACCACTGCGAACTGGTTTTTGATCATGTTTCTTCTTAATGCGATTTCACTTACTGATTATAGATGTAGTAGAGTAATAAAGGTGACAAAAAGAGTATTAAATACAGTACTGACGAGATTTTCTCGATTGCAACACTTTAAAATCCGAATACAATATTTGTTCCCAGGAACATGACCATGTTGTTACCTCGGGACAGTTTCAGATTTCGATAAACCTTACTTTTCTGGAGTAGTTTTTACGATTGCAGAAAAAGACTGATGCACACATAAAGTGAACGCTATCATATCGAAACGGAATAGTAAAATATTTTAAACTTCTATTACAGCTCTGACTAGAGGCGGAAGTGTGAAACGTTTTTCAAGGACAACGCTCTCCTCTATTAGACTTTCACAGGATAACGCTTGAAACGAAGTTTCAGCGAAATAAGATGCATCGTCTTACCTTCCACGCGCAGTTGAAATATTTTACTTTTTCGCTTGAGCGAAGCAAGAAGTCACTCTGTTCATTTTCGTTGCATGTTATTTGAGAAAAGAACAATGTCATGTAAAAACGCTCACATCTGTTTACCGATGGCTTTCGCTTACTGCAACGGTCTTTTATAGCTCGTTTTTTGTTTATGTGGTAAGTGAATAAGTTTATTATTAATACTCAAGGACACGTTTGATATTTATGTGCTTCTGAAACTTAGACACACAAGACATTCAGAGTCAGCTGTACCATTTTTGACTATAGTATTACTTTATGTTTTGTGCCGCTGACAAAAATTTTCAAGATTAAATGTCCTGTATAGTGAGTGAAATACCTGTACATTAAACGTAAACCAGTGATGATGGTGACAGGATTCAGGAGGACCAAAACAAGAACCAACTATAAATGATGCTAAAAGCTAAGCTTTTCATTTTGTCAAAACACATTCCTGGTTGTATTCTGAGCCACGAAAAGTTGTTGCGCAAACGGAATGTTTATTGATACTATTTGTACTTTCCGTCAAACATGAAGGAGACTTTAGTAACAACAGTGCGGTAGTTATCTTATGACTACTACATTAACATATCGATGTGCAAAACAGATCGCTTGACTCACATGGTCCTTCGTAGGATCATAAACCAACAAGAAGTGAGAGTTCTTCAGTCTCGATTCAAGGAACATGAACCTCAATCTTAGCTCTTCTAGCGAAATTCCAGAATTGTCCGTCTTTAACGTTAATGAAACTACATTGACAGCTAGAAATAGTTCCATTGCTCCATTTTTCTCCAACTGATGATAGATACACTCATGTCATTCGACAATCATAGGCAAGGGGTGGGGAGGACAAGAGGGGAACTGCCTCTTCCTTCAGTGTAAGCTGGAGTACAGAGTTTTTATTTATTCTGGAATTCCCATAGCACTTCCACAAGTGGTTTCCTACGATTCCAAGAAACCTCCAATTGTAACATTAAGTGGCTGACCGCATTGACACAATACTCATTTATAAGAAATTGCAATTTTGGAGTCTTGGGCCCTCTCCTCCTAGATAAAATTCTGTGAACGCCAATGTTCAGGGAACATGGTGGAGATTTGGTCCGGTTGAGCGTGTTAACAATCAACCATTTTTAAGGAATTCGGATTTTGGGGGGGGGGGGGCTTTTTTCTCCGCATGTGTTAGTAGAATGGCCTTTTATTGTATTGTACCTCTTTTTTTTTATAATTCTTCATTTTAACATAATCATAATATCACTTTGACCTCGACGAAAGGCGACAATACAAATGAATACAATTTTATTCTCAGAGAGTAGAAAAAAGTACATTAATTAAGTAAACATGGTACATATTCATTACTGACTAGGCTTACTGTATTGAACGTTAATTCCTTTCTTTCCTCTTCTTTATCATCGCCTTGTCCCACGTCACGTAGGGTCGGCGTTGCTCTTCTGGATCCTTCTCCTCCGTAGTACTCTATCCATTGCCTCTTGCTTCTTCCATCCTTTCTCCGTTAGGTCCCCGGATATCTTATCCTTCCACCTCATCTTCGGTCTTCCTCTCCTTCTCGCTCCTTCAATCTTTATATCTTCAACTCTGTTTCCGATATACTCTTCCCTTTTCTCTGTAAGTGCCCGTACCACCTTAGTCTGCTCTCTTGTATCTTTTTCCCCATGGGTCCCACTTTCACAGCTCCTCTAACAAATTCATTTCTAATCTTGTCCTTCCTTGTTACCCCACACATCCACCTCAACATCCTCATTTCCGCCACTTCCATCTTCCTTTCCTGGGCTACTGTGATTGGCCATGTCTCTGCCCCATATATCATAGCAGGCCTTACCACCGACTTGTACACTTTCCCTTTCAACCCAGTGCTCACCTTCTTGTCACACAACACTCCACTCATTTTCCTCAAGTTGTTCCAACTGCAATTTATTCGGTGTTTTATCTCGCTTTCCAGTCCTCCGTCCTTCTGTGTGTACGACCCCAGGTATTTAAATTTGCAGACCGATTTCAGCTCATCATCCTGGATCTTGCAAGACCTCATCCGCGCAACCTTCAGTGTTAAATATTCTGACTTTGTCCTGCCAATTTTCATCCCTCTTTCTTCTAGTGCCTTCCTCCAATCCT
The DNA here is from genome assembly GCF_023898315.1 of Schistocerca nitens. NCBI lineage: Eukaryota > Metazoa > Arthropoda > Insecta > Orthoptera > Acrididae > Schistocerca > Schistocerca nitens. The sequence goes on from NC_064617.1 coordinate 407,876,935, forward strand.
CCAGCTTTTCCTCAAGTCTGTCGATGCTCTGCTCACAAAGAACCACATCATCCGCAAACATCATATTCCACGGCGCTTCCTTCTTCACATCTTTCACCAACACATCCCTAATCAGGTCAAAAAGGTAGGGACTAAGCGTAGACCCTTGACGTAACCTTACTTTTACTGGAAACTCCTTTCTCATGCACACACTACTTCTCATCTGTGCCATTGCTTCTCTGTACATTTCCTTCACTAACCTCACATACTTCTCTGGCACGCACTGCTGGCACGCACTGCTTTCTACAAATCAATGAAAGCCATATGTACGAGGTGCATTCAAGTTCTAAGGCCTCCGACTTTTTTTCTAATTAACTACTCACCCGAAATCGATGAAACTGGCGTTACTTCTCGACGTAATCGCCCTGCAGACGTACACATTTTTCACAACGCTGACGCCATGATTCCATGGCAGCGGCGAAGGCTTCTTTAGGAGTCTGTTTTGACCACTGGAAAATCGCTGGGGCAATAGCAGCACGGCTGGTGAATGTGCCGCCACGGAGAGTGTCTTTCATTGTTGGAAAAAGCCAAAAGTCACTAGGAGCCAGATCAGGTGAATAGGGAGCATGAGGAATCACTTCAAAGTTGTTATCACGAAGAAACTGTTGCATAACGTTAGCTCGATGTGCGGGTGCGTTGTCTTGGTGAAACAGCACACGCGCAGCCCTTCCCGGACGTTTTTGATGCAGTGCAGGAAGGAATTTGTTCTTCAAAACATTTTCGTAGGATGCACCTGCTACCGTAGTGCCCTTTGGAACGCAATGGGTGAAGATTACGCCCTCGCTGTCCCAGAACATGGACACCATAATTTTTTCAGCACTGGCGGTTACCCGAAATTTTTTTGGTTGCGGTGAATCTGTGTGCTTCCATTGAGCTGACTGGCGCTTTGTTTCTGGATTGAAAAATGGCATCCACGTCTCATCCATTGTCACAACCGACGAAAAGAAAGTCCCATTCATGCTGTCATTGCGCGTCAACATTGCTCGGCTACATGCCACACGGGCAGCCATGTGGTCATCCGTCAGCATTCGTGGCACCCACCTGGATGACACTTTTCGCATTTTCAGGTCTTCATGCAGGATTGTGTGCACAGAACCCACAGAAATGCCAACTCTGGAGGCGATTGTTCAACAGTCATTTGGCGATCCCCCAAAACAATTCTCTCCACTTTCTCGATCATGTCGTCAGACCGGCTTGTGCGAGCCTGAGGTTGTTTCGGTTTGTTGTCACATGATGTTCTGCCTTCATTAAACTGTCGCACTCACGAACGCACTTTCGACACATCCATAACTCCATCACCACATGTCTCCTTCATCTGTCGATGAATTTCAATTGGTTTCACACCAAGCAAATTCAGAAAACGAATGATTGCACGCTGTTCAAGTAAGGAAAACGTCGCCATTTTAAGTATTTAAAACAGTTCTCATTCTCGCCGCTGGCGGTAAAATTCCGTCTGCCGTACGGTGCTGCCATCTCTGGGACGTATTGACAATGAACGTGGCCTCATTTTAAAACAATGCGCATGTTTCTATCTCTTTCCAGTCCGGAGAAAAAAAATCGGAGGCCTTAGAACTTGAATGCACCTCGTAGATCGGCTTGTAGCTTCCCGTGTCTCTCCACTATCCGCCTTAAAGCATGTATTGCACCAGTCGGTCCTCTTCCAGACATGAACCCACACTGTTCTTCACACACCACTGTATTGAACGTTAATGTAACATAGTAATACGTATTTTACACGCAAATTTTTCTGTTTCATAGAGTGGGCGGTCCTCATTTCACTGAGTGGTATGTGCGTCACACTACACAGTTTTCTTGCAGAGGGTTAACGTAAGTCTCATCACACTGCAATTTAATCGGTGTTGTATCTCGCTTTCCAGTCCTCCATCCCTCTGTATGTACGACCCCAGGTATTTAAATTTGCAGCACTGCACTGTGCTTTGCTTGGAAGTTTTTCTTTATTGTTTTAAACGCCCCTGTTCCATTTTGCGTGTTTATTTATCAAACAAAATGTACAAAGTCCAGTGACATTAATGTGACCACCACCTATATTCGACTTCAACGTACAATTACCGTTCACAGAAGGCAGATGGCAGCACTAAGGGTGGAGGGTATATAAAGCGGGCCGGCCGGACACGGAAAACATTGCAGTCGTTGTCGTAATGTGGAAACGGAGCGATTTATCTGACGTCCAAGAGGGCATCATCATTGGCTTTCCGCTCAAGGGTGGAAGCATTTCCGAAAAAGCTAAGTTTGTAAACTGTTTGCTTGCCGCCGTAGTTAAAGTATATCCTGAATGGCAAAGTGGCGCTCTCCAAAACCGGCGCCCAGCGACTGTGGTGCACCATTTGCCGTAGATGACAGCCGTGAACGATAACTGTGGGGTGTGTATGGGCGAATAAAGTGCAACTGTTGAGCAACTGACCGCCCAGATGATCCAAGGGCTACCAACAGTGTCTCCTCAAGTATTGTTCAGTGAACGCTGCTGTGTATGGGCCTCTGCAGCAGGAACCTGGTTTATGCACCCATGCTGACAATGTTCATCGTCGACGAAGGCTGGAATATGCACGCCAGTACCGCAACTGGGCGTTCGCTAAGTGCCGGCAGGTGGCTCATTCAGATCAATCACGTTTTATGCTCGATCTCACAGGTGGCCATTGGCGTGTACAGCGCGAAACGTGTGAAAGCAATCACTCTGCAACAATCGTCGTTGCGTCATGGTCTGGGGAATGTATTCGTGGCATTCCCTGGGTGATATCGTCATTCTGGAGGGAACAATGGATCAATACAAGTATGCATCTGTCCTTGGGGAGCATAGCCACTGACACGTGCAATTTGTTTTTCTTCCGCACGTTGGTGTCTACCAGCAGGACAATGCAACGTGTGACACAATTAGCATTCTACGTGTATGGTTCTAACAGCACCGGGATGAGTTTAGTGTGCTTCCATCACAACCAAATTCCACGTATGTAAACCCAGTAGAGGATCCGTGCAACCACCTCGGACAGGCTGTTCGCGCCTTGCATCCTCAACCGAGAAACCTTGCACAGCTGGTCTCGGCACTGGAGTCGTCAGGCTCCACATCTTTGTCGCTACTTTTCAGAACCTCACTGAGCAATCACTCTGCAACAATCGTCGTTGCGTCATGGTCTGGGGAATGTATTCGTGGCATTCTCTGGGTGATATAGTCATTCTGGAGGTCACACCGTTGGGTGGTTTGCGGAGTATAAATGTAGATGTAGACCTCTTCCTGCACGCTCCACAGTCATCCACTTTGAAGAAGGCGGTTATTCAGGCTTTTGACAGGTGCTGACATTAATTTGTCTGGACAGCGTATTTCATAGATGAGTTTGTTAACACGCTTGTGTGTTGTGATTTTCCTCTTTTTTCTCACATAGTATTATTTTAGACAATTCTTTCAAATCAAAGTACTTCAGCATTTTTTGGGCCTTAAGAGAGAACAATTTGCTGAAGGCTCTGGTTCTTCTCTTTTTGCTCTTTCTGATCTTCACCAATAGACAATTGAGGACTTTGTGTGCGTTGGCCATTTGCTGATGTAGTCTGAGAAGGGGCATTTTCAGCTTCCAAACGTTCTGTAAAGACAAAACGATCTGTGGTTTCTGCTACAACCTAATCATCCTAGTTAAGCACAAGAGGATAATAAGGCTTGATCTCACATTCTCTGCGCCCTTTAACTGCGTTATTGACTGTAGTTGTTTGGAAACGAATAATGCTGAACAATTGCTCTGTAGACGCAAAGTCGGCTATGTTAAGTGTGTGACTTTTGGAGCAGGATAAACATGAATAAGACATGAATAAATAGTGACCGTTGAATGAATTTGTCTCAGGTGCTTCTGCGTAGCGAGGAACAACCAAATATCTTACCTTTTATTTTACAAGAGTTTACGTCGAATCTATTGAAAATTAACATTTCAGGCATTTTTCTAAGACAGTTGTGCATAGCAAAAAACACCCAAATATCTTACCTATTATTCCACAATAGATTACGCTGAATCTCTTGAAAACTTTAACATCCCAGGCATTGTGCACGACAGTCGTCTAAGGCACATTGAGCTCTCGGTACCGACAACACTGTGCGAGTTTTTAGTGTCTGACCACGTGAATCATTAGCAGTATCCGATGCGCATGGAGGTGCTATCTAGAATAATTAACTTAAAACTAACTGGCTCGTCATCTTGTGCCGCGTCGGTTCCAAATCGGGCGGCTTTCCAGGGGTGGAGAGCAGGAGAGGGGTAGAGTGGTGTGTATGTGGTGGGGGGGGGGGAGTGGGGGAGGAAGGAGATGGATGAGAGGGGGTGGAGGGATGACTCTATAGGTGCAGTGAAACAACTTTTCCTAGGTGAAAGTCCAGTTACAGATTCTGGCCTCCAACCTGGAAGCTGAAACCATGAACCTGCATCAGAAAAGTGGGAATGCACAAGTTCTCAGACGAGCCTGAAATCTTGTGATTCCAAATTCTCAAGGGCTTGGATATCAGTGTTAGGTTTCACAATCACGTAGAAATAAATAGAAAAATATCATGGCAAAAAATTAAGAAAAACCTTTGTTAATTAATGGGTGGAAAAAATTGAATTGTAATTTTATGAGTATTTCGAGGGCGACAGTTCAAGGATAATGATAATACGTGTGGGAGTATTTCTCCCTGATTTTTGTGAGTGGAAACGAAACATCATTCACAAATGGCAAATTATGACCGTGATGGTGATTTCCCTTAAAACCAAGTCTCGGCTGCATAAAAGCCTGCTTTCACGAACAGGGTCATTCATGTATGGTGAAGATCAAGGTAAAAGTCATATCTTGGACATCTAACGTCCAAAAAACGGTCGTTTCAGAACTTGCTACAAAGACCCAGTTAGTCTCATTGTAAAAACTAGGGCACTTTGGCTAGTAGACGATTTTTCCTGGTGTCATGGGTTTCAAATATGGTCCAGTATGAGGAATCACTTTCAATGTTCAGCTGGTATTCGATCGAGAGAACAACACACGCTTCTGCGATCAGCATAGTCAGCCTTCTGAGAACATGAACATGCAGCATAGGTGCTACGTCCGAGGAAGTTTAACTGAGAGCTGAAATCTCAGAAACTCAAGCAAGCTTACCGGTTTTCAACGAGCAGTCGCTTTAATCATCTTATTCCTACCTCGTTTAGCTAAAAGATTGATAACAGTTTGAAAGTACGGACATCAATGAGCCATGAGGTCATCCAAGCCGCCGCTCAGATAATGCTATATGTTTTACCGCCGTTGTGTCATTACTGGACCATAACTATCTTGCGATCCTCTTATTCTAGAATCTTTCTTTATTTCTTAAGATTTGTATTCTACAATTAACCGAACAATGCCTGATAGAATTATTCTGTCTTTATGCTGATCAACTTACGTGCTCTTTGCTACACACTGCCGCTCCACTCTACTGTAAATTCTCCTTGACACGCGAACCTTTTCAAAGGTTCTCCGCGTTCTGGAATAGTACCTCAGCATCGAACTTAAATTGGGGATCCAACCTGAAACCCAGGTGCAACTATTTATACAGATGAAATGATACAATTTCAAAGACATTACTAGTCTCGTACACCTACGATTTTCTTTTTATAGACTGAAGCGGCGAGTGATTTACTTTAGAAAACTGCACATGCTTGCACTGCTCGTGGTCAAGTGCTTTAGAGCTGACTGATAGATCACAGGAACTGACAGCGGGATCATGGGAGAATGGAGTGGGGTGTTCGGTTGAGGATGGAGGAAGGGTAGGAGGTGGGGCATTCTTTGTGTGACTATTTTTTATTCATTAACACTTATTTTTAATAATACTTTTTAAATTCTGTTGAATATGCTTTTACGGTAGACTGTGAAACAGCATGAATATTGGTCTTTTGTTGTCGCTCTTCTGGTCACCTAAAAAGTTAATCACGTATTCTTCCTATTGTATTGTATACACACAGTACTTAAAATTTAGTTATTTGCTATGTTTTCTGGTGTTGTAACTTCAATGACCAAAAGCGTATTCTGAGCTACATTTTTAGTATGTAATTTCTCTTACTTCCAGCCTGGAAGTAATTAATCTAGAATTTATGATATATGTTTCCAAATAAACAATTTAACTTTTAATTTCCTGTTCTTGTATATACAAAGTAATCCGTTTCGGGAACGCTCTAATCAAATTTCTTCGTCTAGTGAATGTTTTAGTATGAATTACAATTTTTAATGTGAATGTATGTAAATTTTTCTCAATACTGTAACAGAGCGCTGACGATCCAAAGCAAATACATAAATATTATATCGCTGATTCTACTCCGTTGTGTAGCCTTTGTCTTTTATCCACGAGAGACAATTTCGCTTTTAATATTCAGTTTTCTGACCCGAGTCTTCGAGTGGGCAGGACTCAAAATTAGACTGCTCCCATAACGGCACATCTTAAGTTGCAAATAGAAATACGTTGAGCTAAGGTATTGACTGAGGATCGAATATTTCCTGTATCATTATTTCTCTTGAGAAGTTTAATTAAACAGGGTAAATTATCCATGCGTCGACCAGTCATTATAGTAGAATACCTTTGTTTACTTATTCTTATTAATAACCTTTATATGTGCGAGTTCTATGCCGAAAAGGTATATTTGGAATGTGACGTACCGCTAAAGCACGATGTTAAACCACTGCGAGAGAAAGTAATTAATTATAGTTCATACATTTCCGACCTCACAGAATAGCTAAATTATTTATTGGTAATCAAAGATACTGCGAATACACGCTTGGATATACAAAGTTTTTCATCGCCATTATTTATTCATTGAATTAACTCTCTATGAAGGCGTGCTGAAAAATAACGCCTCCGAATTTTTAAAGCTTTTCAAATAGAGCAAACGTTTTAACATTCTATATCTTTATTCTTCATGTCTACATATTAAATTCTCAACATAGTCACTCTGGCGACGAATACATTTCTGTCTGCATCATATCATTTCGTAGATACCATCACAGTAGGATGTTGACTCCGTTGGCTGAGCAACAGCTTCACCTCTGGTTGCTCCGCCTCATCACTGTCAAAGCGAAGTCTTCGAAAGTGTTCTTTAAGTTTTGGAAACAAATGAAAAACGGATGGGGCCAAGCCTCGAATGCACGGAGGATGACCCAAGACGGTAAATCCAATGAGTCGGATTATTGCATACAGGTATGTCGCTGCGCTCGTGTATGGTCTTGCACACTCATGCTGAAGGACAGGAACGGACTCTTCGCAATAAAAACTCGATTACAGAACGCTGTTTGTCGCTCACCGACATAGTTATGTTCCACGTCGTCATGTTACATGCTACAACTTGGCGCCCTCTTGCGGCAGACGACCTCAAATTTGTAAACACGAGGAATAAAGGTGTAAAATGTTAAGAACGTTTATTTTATTTAAAAAGCTTGAGGAGTTTTCACATAAAATAATTAGGAGTCAATTCTTTTTAGGAGCTATGATATTATTATTATTATTAAACGTTATGTTTTTTTTTTTTTATTTTCGCGGACGCCACAACGTGTATTACGAGACTTTTCACAAGAAACAACTACGTGGCCCTTTTCAAACGAGAACCTCTGTGGCCGTTTGCACTCAGGAAATAGCACTCGCCAGTGACGCCAGCTATTCTGCAATCCTTTTTGTAGGATGCGACCGGTTGCCCACGGACCATTTACGTGATATCACGTCAACTACTGCGGGTTCGTCAGTGCTCAGAGTATGACAGGAATCTCTCGGACAAAGGACAGTACGTTAATTAAAGTGGTAGCGTCACTCCTAAAAAGAGCTTATGACGCTCATTTGCAATTTCCGAGAAGACTGATGCAACGGGAAACATGTGCGTTAGCACAAAAGACCGCCATTGTCCAAATCCAACTAGTAAAAAATTGAATGGAAAAGAGATTTTCCCATATCCGTTTCACGTTTCTGCATGTTTCCAGTCTCTGAATCAGTTCATGTAAGAGAACCTGAGTCTCTTAACTCTCAGAGCAAACAATTCACACCTCAGAATTCACTGGCAAGGAGTACGATTTCAGCCGGCTTTCGAGAGAAACTAACTTCCTGTGATGTACCTCACTATGAAATCACAAACGCCAATGACTTTTGACAATACTCGTTACCGATCTGAAAACGGTGGTTCGCCTTTGCCTTCGTGTAATCTGCAAAATGATTCATCTGACCAGCTATGGGGGCAGCTCTTAGCCTGAATCCAAATTATAGAATAAATAGTTGGCATTTTAAACATTTTTGGAGGGTGGCTATCAACAGCCGTCAAGTAAGGTATAAAATGCATGCTTGACCATCAGCTGTTTTTATTTTAAACCAAATATCAACCGGTTTCCGTCATGGTCCATGCTCCAAACACACACACACACACACACACACACACACACACACACACACATGCAAAATAGCGACAAAGATATACCTTTCTGATGATTCCTAAGACCAACCGGAGAGCTAACCCCAATCTACAGATAACCGTCTCTAATGATGTCGAAGCAGAAGTACAGATGAGGTCAGAAAGTAATATAAGTAGGTTCTATACTCTGAAATATCTGGAAATGTAGTGAATACCGACAACAAGAGAGAAGTAAGCCAGTCGGAAAAACGTACCTCCTTGAGCACCAAAAAATCGAGTATTCTCCTGGTAATTTAAAAGACAGACTGAAAATTGGGGTACCAGCTGCCTCATTCTACCTTCATCAGCACCTTTCAAAATTTTTCCAAAAATTTTGATATTTTAACATATTTGCGCTTTTTTTAAACGTGCACCTCATCTCATACCTGCAAAAACTCCCCTAGTTGTAACTCACTCAAACCCACCAGCCCATCGCTGTAAGTCGCCCATACCCTTCCACTCCCAGTTGCCCTTTCTCACTCACTCACTAATTTCTTTGTGTCTTTGTGTCATTGTCTGCCGGCCGCGGTGGTCTCGCGGTTCTAGGCGCGCAGTCCGGAACCGCGCGACTGCTACGGTCGCAGGTTCGGATCCTGCCTCGGGCATGGATGTGTGTGATGTCCTTAGGTTAGTTAGGTTTAACTAGTTCTAAGTTCTAGGGGACTGATGACCTAAGATGTTAAGTCCCATAGTGCTCAGAGCCATTTGAACCATTGTCATTGTCTCCTGCGTCACAGCCACAGTCCCCTTCGTAATAAGTCCCATTACTACTGTCTCCTTTCGCTGTCACTGTCTCCCTCTTACTCTCTCTTACTATTAATATTCCTTCCTTCCGCTTCTGCCTCTTCTCACTGTCACTATTTCTCTCTTCCTCTTCGTCATTGTCATGGGCCCTGTCTCATTATCACTGGCTCTCACCCACTTGCTCTTTCTCTTTATTCTCCCCCTCCCCCCTCTCCCGTTTGGCACAGTCTCCTTCACTCTTTGCTAGCACTGTTCTGTCATTGTCAACTATGTTCCATTACCACTGTGTCCTTCTCTTTCTCTCACACTACAACTGCCTCCTTCTCTCTTTCTATGACGCAACCACTGTCTTCTATCTTCCAATATTTATCACTTTTCCGTCTCTTTCCCACTGCCACTGTCTCCTTCTCTCCCAGCATGAAATAGGACGAATATATTCGCTTGACAAAATGTTTGGGAAAATTTTTAAAGATGTCCAGGAAGGTAAAACGAGTCAGCTGGTACCCCATTTTTCAGACAGAGTCTTTAAAATTGAGAGGAATTTATACGCATTTTTTGCGCTTCGTAGGAGCATTTTTCCGCTATTTCTCTTCTTTTCCCTGCTGCAGTAGGAATTGTCACTCGCATTTTGAGCCTCAGATTGGATTTCACTTGTATAAAAATTTTACATGAGTTTCATTATTACAACATGGGGTTCCCAGAACCCTTCTGACGCTGACGGAGGCACTTTGCAACGTATTTCTCGGTGCTACGTCACTTTATAAACTACACTTTCGCCTCGTACCGATTTTTACTTGCGTATGTTGCCTATATAATTAAAGTAGATTTGAACAGATGTTCGAGGTCTGGACGTTAGGAATAAACCGCAAAATTTTCAGCCACCTGCTGTTCATAGCTATTTTGGAATCCGCGACTAGGTTTAGTCAGGAAAACGTTAAAAGAATGTTTTTCAGGTTTCCTAAGGAACCGCCCACAAACTAATCTGGCCTCCATAAACCCTATGAGGCCCACCGTAGATCACATTAAACACAAAAAGAAGCAACCGAGTTGTTCCAGTTGCCCAGTCTGGAGGAAGTGTGTAATATTTATACACTCCTGGAAATTGAAATAAGAACACCGTGAATTCATTGTCCCAGGAAGGGGAAACTTTATTGACACATTCCTGGGGTCAGATACATCACATGATCACAATGACAGAACCACAGGCACATAGACACAGGCAACAGAGCATGCACAATGTCGGCACTAGTACAGTGTATATCCACCTTTCGCAGCAATGCAGGCTGCTATTCTCCCATGGAGACGATCGTAGAGATGCTGGATGTAGTCCTGTGGAACGGCTTGCCATGCCATTTCCACCTGGCGCCTCAGTTGGACCAGCGTTCGTGCTGGACGTGCAGACCGCGTGAAACAACGCTTCATCCAGTCCCAAACATGCTCAATGGGGGACAGATCCGGAGATCTTGCTGGCCAGGGTAGTTGACTTACACCTTCTAGAGCACGTTGGGTGGCACGGGATACATGCGGACGTGCATTGTCCTGTTGGAACAGCAAGTTCCCTTGCCGGTCTAGGAATGGTAGAACGATGGGTTCGATGACGGTTTGGATGTACCGTGCACTATTCAGTGTCCCCTCGACGATCACCAGTGGTGTACGGCCAGTGTAGGAGATCGCTCCCCACACCATGATGCCGGGTGTTGGCCCTGTGTGCCTCGGTCGTATGCAGTCCTGATTGTGGCGCTCACCTGCACGGCGCCAAACATGCATACGACCATCATTGGCACCAAGGCAGAAGCGACTCTCATCGCTGAAGACGACACGTCTCCATTCGTCCCTCCATTCACGCCTGTCGCGACACCACTGGAGGCGGGCTGCACGATGTTGGGGCGTGAGCGGAAGACGGCCTAACGGTGTGCGGGACCGTAGCCCAGCTTCATGGAGACGGTTGCGAATGGTCCTCGCCGATACCCCAGGAGCAACAGTGTCCCTAATTTGCTGGGAAGTGGCGGTGCGGTCCCCTACGGCACTGCGTAGGATCCTACGGTCTTGGCGTGCATCCGTGCGTCGCTGCGGTCCGGTCCCAGGTCGACGGGCACGTGCACCTTCCGCCGACCACTGGCGACAACATCGATGTACTGTGGAGACCTCACGCCCCACGTGTTGAGCAATTCGGCGGTACGTCCACCCGGCCTCCCGCATGCCCACTATATGCCCTCGCTCTAAGTCCGTCAACTGCACATACGGTTCACGTCCACGCTGTCGCGGCATGCTACCAGTGTTAAAGACTGCGATGGAGCTCCGTATGCCACGGCAAACTGGCTGACACTGACGGCGGCGGTGCACAAATGCTGCGCAGCTAGCGCCATTCGACGGCCAACACCGCGGTTCCTGGTGTGTCCGCTGTGCCGTGCGTGTGATCATTGCTTGTACAGCCCTCTCGCAGTGTCCGGAGCATGTATGGTGGGTCTGACACACCGGTGTCAATGTGTTCTTTTTTCCATTTCCAGGAGTGTATTTTGATCCTGTGCTGTAGGATAATGACACAAGAGGATCCTTCTGTTTTGTAAACAAATGCTCCCAAGCCCAAGGGCTATCTAAAACACTTGACCCTACCCCTCCATCATCGAGAGAATCCGGGGTAGAAGCCCCGGGAAAATACAGTTTTTATGATCGGCGTTTTGGAACATATTGGTAAGCATCGTACCGATACGTATGCCATTTGGACTATATACAGCGTAGAAAATGTCGGAAAGAATATATTAAATTCGACAGAAGGGTAAGGAATAAGGCAAGATATAAAGATCAGTCCACATGGGAATTTATCCTTTTAAATGATTTTGGATTAAAATGAGAGGACTTCCAAAATCGTAATTCAAGCTGTGTCATCCGAGGAATAAAATACATTTGGGGGCTATTACCCGATGTAGGCAAGATTAATGGCGTCGCCCTTGCAAAGGAATCGTCAAAGATGACATACTACGGATTCTTCCTGTTTCATTTAATGGGTGCGGCGCTAGAACAATGTCTGATGTCTCCCAATACGAGCATACTGTGATTGGTCTAATATTGATCCCAACGAGAACAAAGAATGTCAATAAGAGGGTTTTTCTTTTCGGTATTAGGCAATTTTTTTAGATTGTCAGTTGAGAAGTTTCAGTTACTTTGTGGCAAATGCATTTAAATAAGTACAGTCCTCCCACTATACGTTTAGTGCTATTATTGCAACCAAATAAGATCCCGCAATCTGTAGTATTCCTGTTCAGGGCAAATAAGTTTTCTGTACGCAATTTCGTTCGTAGGCAGACGCAGTTTCCCAATATCCTGCCAGTGAAACGAAGCCTGCCACTTCCTGAACCTTCTATTAAATCCTCACTCCGAGCATTGACACTTCATGGTAGTTGTATGTTTATCAAAAGACGCACACTAGTTATGTGACTCACTAATATTGTGATGCAATACTCCTACTTTTTCGTGTTTACTGAAGTTGTGACCACGGTTGTGAATTTAGCATACCCTTGAGATGCTAACGAGATCTTACTTAGTGGCCTATACACTGAACACTCTATTCCCCATAAAATCCTCTGAAATATTAAGCCGCACAACGGGAACTAATGAAGATCTGAATTTATGGGTTGGCCCTATCAAACATGATTTATTGATACTATAGCTCACACAGATATAATGAGTACAGTTTTTCATCGAACTACGAAAGCTCACAGTAAAACCAAAGCTCACAGTAAACTTTTGTTTATTACCAAGCCAGCCGGTGTGGTCGAGCGGGTCTAGGCGCTACAGTCTGGAACCGCGCGACCGCTACGGTCGCAGGTTCGAATCCTGCCTCGGCCATGGATGTGTGTGATGTCCTTAGGTTAGTTCGGTTTAAGTAGTTCTAAGTTCTAGGGGACTGATGACCAAAGAAGTTAAGTCCCATAGTGCTCAGAGCCATTTTATTACCAAGCTGCGTTAACTTCACTGAGTAAACGAAACATTTAATAATAAACTGCACGAAGGTACAAATGGGCTATAAAAGGAACACGGTGAGACCTCATGACGGGTGGTGTGAATTGAAAATGAAATGTTACAACCATCTACGTCCAAGTAGATCCCAAATGATTGCGGAATTAGTCAACAGGTTAAAGAAACGAAACCAGAAAAGTACACGTAAGCAGCAGTACCTTTGCTTTAGGGTATGTTGAGTTCAAATAGCTGACAGTGTGAATTAATTTAGGAATAGCAAAACTCTAACTTGAGACAAACCGTCACCTCGTTACGACGCACTCAAATTCGCCTTATGCTTACCATCGCTTTAAAACTCCGGTTCATAGAGTGGCTGCAGTGGAAACTGAGAATTGTAAGTTCAGACCTGCCATCAATGATCACCTCTAGGGCGAAGCCTTTCCTCTCTACAGCTCTAAGGTAAAGTGTCTCCTCTCTCTACTACTCAAAAATCTTGCTTATTCTCCCAGCGCCGGATTCTCTATAGTTAATCACTGTAGACCTTCCAAGATATACCAACGAAGAGTTAATAACAATAACAAAAGTTTCCCTTCTCCTAAAGAATCTGCTGTGATTAACAAGAAACACACATTCCTCTTTGAATGTGCATTTATGGTGCCATCTCACTGCTCGCCGGCATTGCAGGGCCTTGATGAATCAAACTCGCTGCATCTTACCGATCCATTTAACTTGCAATGTCTGCTACGATCCCCACCAGGCGCTGAGATCAAGCTAGTTTTGCACTGTGACCATCTCCATATGTCCTGAATCTTGAGCCGTGATTGGCTGTTTCAAGCTCACTCCGGCGGTGCAGCGTTTGAATCTGCTTGCGCTCTGCACAGCTGCAGGGTATTACTCCTAGCAGGCAGCGACCAGCGAGGCTGAAGCTTAATAAACACGGCGCCCGGCTAGCAACGGGGTGCGATATGCCAGCAGTGAGCAGCGGAGTGCCATCAGCGAAGATGCAGCATAAACGTACCTCAGATGGGGCAGAAAGCAAAACGTCTCCCTCACCTTCGATCATGACAATGGTTCCTTGTTTCAAGCAATGATAGGAGCTGCATGTACACACTCGTGAGTCTTCCTCCACAATACGAAAATAATTTTGGTAGACCAATCCGAGATTGTCTTACAAAATTTAAAAATCAACTCCTGTTGACTTTTGACTCCAACAGCTTCTTCTTGCTCCGAGTGAATCGTGTTTCCCATCCCCTTGCAAATTCATATCGTTTTGAAAAGAATTCTGTACTCTCACTATGGATTTCGGCCTAGTCTCTCATGCAGTGGCCGGCTCCAGATCACTGTGAGCGTCTCAAAGGACGTCCGTCGCTTAGTGTACACGTGCAACCGACTTTGCCTTTCAGCTATCAATATTTTTACGACACGCTTGCTGTTGGGCTCCTACGTCCTTCACTCTCCCACAGGCTGCCAGCCAGGGTGCCCAACTTACAGAAAAAAAATTGCATGTACCTTTCTCCGAATATAAATGAAACTGAGAAGTAGTTATTAGATTTGCACTCATTGGTGTTTGATTCATTTACATTCGCATTTTCATTAATATGCCAGTAATCTTAATTACTTTGGTGTTGTAATTAGTATAGAAGGGTATTAACTAATTAAGAGTAGTTTTAAAATGTAAACATTTCTCTTCATTCACTGCTACCAAGCAAGCCTTTTGTCAGAGCATGTCTCGTCAAGATCTGGCTGAATAGTACTACAATATTTATTGGACAACCACTGCACACATCTGAAATCACAACAGGTTATATGCTAGTTTATTAATATACCGGGTGATCAAAAAGTCAGTATAAATTTGGAAACTTAATAAACCACGGAATAATGTAGATAGAGTGGTAAAAATTGACGCACATGCTTGGAATGACATGGGGTTTTATTAGAACCAAAAAAAACCCATATTGCTAGACGCGTGAAAGATCTCTTACGCCACTTTCGTTATGCTTGGCCTCCCAGGTCCCCAGACCTCAGTCTGTGCGATTATTGGCTTTGGGGTTACCTGAAGTCGCAAGTGTATCGTGATCGACCGACATCTCTAGGGATGCTGAAAGACAACATCCGACGCCAATGCCTCACCATAACTCCGGACATGCTTTACAGTGCTGTTCACAACATTATTCCTCGACTACAGCTATTGTTGAGGAATGATGGTGGACATATTGAGCATTTCATGTACAGAACATCATCTTTGCTTTGTCTTACTTTGTTATGCTAATAGTTGCTATTCTGATCAGATGAAGCGCCATCTGTCGGACATTGTTTGAACTTTTGTATTTGTTTGGTTCTAATAAAACACCATGTCATTCCAAGCATGTGTGTCAATTTGTACCTCTCTATCTACATTATTCCGTGATTTATTCAGTTTTCAAATTTATACTGACTTTTTGATCACCCGGTATAATGTGAACAGAGGTGATTCTTTTATACATCCTTCTTGCTTATAGATCGCTAGTGTGTTGGTAAATGGCTCTCCCTTCAGGATAAAGTGCTCAATCCGTATTTCAACAAGTCTTAAATCCAGGCAGAAGTCTGGCAAGATGTTCTTCTTTCGCAGACATCAGTGCATCAGTGAAAGCTGTCCGACCTAATCCTCCAGGTTACCTGTAGTAAGTTGTCCTTTTTTGCTTAAAGTGGATACTACTTTGTAGTGTCCCTGTGATATTTTAACGTAAAGGGTTCAGAAATGGTGATTACCTGTACTAATTAAGCTTACAGAAAAAAGTATGCTTTCCTGGTGTAGTCACAGGAAGAAGAGGTACGTTCAGGACATTGTCGTCCCCACGCAGACTTTTTATTGGTGGCTTAGGAAGTGAACCATTGAGTTTCCTTGAGGAGAGTGGCACAGAAGTCATTTTGTGCCAGACATTGCTCTCGCACTACACGATAATGACGAAGGCTAAGCGGTTACTGCGCATGTGTCACAGATGAGCCAAAACATTATGACTGCTTGCTTAATAGTATGTTGGTCCACCTTTGGAAAGCAGTGCAGCGGCGATTCTGCGGAGCATGAATTCAGCAAGCCCTTGATAGGTATGTGTCACCACGTGTCCATGCACAGGAGTGCAGATCTGCTGCTCAATAGTGTCCCAAATGAGTTCCATTGGCTTCAGACCAGTCGAGTTTGGTGGCCATAGCACTGTCATGCTCATCAAACCATTGTAACGCGATTATGTCCTTGTGACAGCGACAATTGTCCTTGGGAAGATGCCATCTCCGTCGGAGAAGACATCAGGCATCACGGGATGCTGGTTGTCGGCAATAATGTCGACTTAGTCCTAAATGAATGTCCCCCGTAGCATCATACTGACAACATGAGCCTGTATGTGTTCCGCGATACGCGTTTGCCTGGATGACTGCATGTCTGGACACGAGAAACGATCTGGTGTAACAAGGAACATGATTCATCAGATCAGGCAGTTTGTTCGACTATGTAATCTCGATGATCCTATAAACACAGCAGTCGTAATTGAGAATGTCGTTGGGCCAATACGGCAATATTTAGGGGTAGTCTACTGCAGAAACCCACGTTTTGCAATGTGCTCGGAACGGTGTAATCCGAACCACTTGCAGCTTCAACAGCATTGGACTCTGCCGTCAGATCCGCCGCGGATCGCCACCTATCCTGCATAACAGAGTGGGAAAGTGACCGACAGCCAAGTTTTGTGATGAGACGTGGACGTTCAACACACTTGTTTAGTGCGAAATCTGAATAACGACTGTCGCCTAGGATAATGTCGCGTGAGCGGTGGCGTTTGGCCGTTTTTGAACGGAACACCAAGCGTGTGTCTCTTACCGGAAAAGACGCTCTCAGCTCCGAATGCAACGATGCGTAAGGTGCAGTGGTGGCTGTTGTGTAAGAGCACAAGAGTACGTGAACACCCAAACTTTTGACACCTTTCCGAGTTATTGCTTATTTGTCTTTGAATGATGTTAAACGTAAGTACATGCCTTACGGGCCAAATACGTAGAGATTATCAGTCAACTACAAGTTTACGTCAATGCCACCAGGTGGTAGCACACTGCAACAGATTTTTATACCCATTCGCTTCGCACAAATCCCGCTCGGCGGTAGCACACTCCTCAGATATACCAATTCACTCACTACATGACAAAATTAAATCGGACATCAATACATGTTATAGTCACACTGACAGAAAAACCTATTTTGTGGAATTAAGAATGGGATATAATACGCAGGCGTCCAAAATTCAGGCAACAAACAAAACTTTCGCAAAGTTGAGTTTATTTTGCCTTGAAACAGTATAAACAGATGACATTAAAGTAAAAAAATGGTTCAAATGGCTCTGAGCACTATGGGACTTAATTTCTGAGGTCATCAGTCCCCTAGAACTTAGATCTACTTAAACCTAACTAACCTAAGGACATCACACACATCCATGCCCGAGGCAGGATTCCAACCTGCAACCGTAGCGGTCGCGCGGTTCCAGACTGTAGCGCCTAGAACCGCTCGGCCACTCCGGCCGGCAGTAAAGTAAAAATAACGTAAAGAAAACAGAATGTAAATAACTGGAACACAAATGACGGTAGACAAAAATGCTCTTCGTTTTTTTTCCAATTTAATGGATATCCAAACACTTTCCGACAACTTTTTAATGCGCTCAGTATGGGGTCTGACCACTGCTGGCAGCAATGCGGTTTTGACAATGACGGGTCATTCTGTGAACGATTCCGTCAATCTCATGTTGAGGCAATAACCTCCATTCTTGATGCAGAGCTGCTCGCAAGTCTAGGAGAGTGGTTGGCGATAGCTGAGAGTGATGCAGTCCGTCTCTCTAGGGCATCCCAGACGTGCTCTATGGGATTCATATCGAGAGAGTGAGCAGGCAATGCCACGCGTGCAATATCTTCCATTTC
Organism: Schistocerca nitens; assembly: GCF_023898315.1. NCBI lineage: Eukaryota > Metazoa > Arthropoda > Insecta > Orthoptera > Acrididae > Schistocerca > Schistocerca nitens. The sequence continues at coordinate 407,895,015 of NC_064617.1, forward strand.
CAAGAAAACATCTGCTACCCATACTCTATGAGTTCCATCATAATCTTCCATCAGTACCAAGTCTGGGCCCATAGCATCCCGCAACAGCTCCACTTGAGGTCCCAAGATTTCATCACAATACCTGACAACACTTAAACCTTGCCGACTCACCCGTACAATTTGATGAAGAGGAGTTCAAGAGGTCAACATAATCCCTGCCCACACTGTTAGGGATTCTCCTCGAAAGTGATCTCTTTCCGTAATGTTTGGGTGCCAAAATCGAGTTCCACGTTCCCTCCATATTCGACTGTGCCGGGAATCACTCTCCAGACCAAATCGGGTCTGTGAGAACATTGGCCCACTGTTCGACCGTCCAGGTAGCACGGTGACGACTCCACTCTAGACGTTACCTTCTGTGAAGACGCGTCAGAGCCACACAGACAGCAGGCTTCCCACAGTAAACGCCACTCTGCCTTTTGTAGGCAACACCGTTTGCCTCTATGCAACACGTCCAGTGGATGCTGCGAGGTAAGATGCCTGCCTGTTGCATAGCAGTGCTAAACCGTACTATCGTGTCCTTACAGGTAAATAACGCTCCTCTGTTTCTGATGTCACACGCGGTCAGCCATTACATCGTCTTGGGAATACAGTTTCGGTCTCTACAAACTGTCGCCACATTCAAGAAACAATAGAACGATTCACATTAAGCCATCGGGCTACATGAGTTAGCGACAGTCCTGCTTCCATTCTTTCTGCGGCCCTCCACCGCAGAGAGTCTGCTAGGGTCTGTACCATACTGCATCGTCTACGACTGTGTACACACCGATTGTGGATGGGGATGTACCCGGCAAACACTACCCCATTTGATAGGTGTCATGACATCATCGATGGCGTGATTTTCCGTTGCCCGGGATGCCATGTTCCGTGCAAAACACGATTCTACGAACATCTGTTGCCAGTCTGTATGATTATATCGTGAATTAGACATTGGACGGGGAAATGGCGGTATTTTGCTTTAATTTTGGGCAGCAGTGTATAATAAGTTTTGTATTTTACCGTACTGTAATCTATTTGAGGCGCTGAGAACACTGAAGTACATCATCATCCGAGACTGTAACATTTATTTATCCTTCTGACATGTGGTGATCTTATGGTAGGTCTGGTATATCTGTGGTGTAGGCCCACATTGTATATGTGAACATTCACGAAAAGCTGCCTCAGTGTTTCCTTTGATATTTCGTTAAACGTGGGATCAACAGCGATGTGGTTTTGGCCCTTATGGTTTCTCTTCCAGTCAAACGATCATGTTGGTACACAGCACTACATGAATTTCATCATTTCCACAAACGGCAGTTGGCGTTCGGAGTTGATTGTTTACTGTGCTGGATCTGCTTTTGTATGTAGTGCCAACATGAACTCTGCTGAATCTGGTTCAAAATGGCTCTGAGCACTATGAGACGTAACATCTGTCGTCATGAGTCCCCTAGAACTTATAACTACTTAAACCTAACTAACCTAAGGACATCACACACATCCATGCCCGAGGCAGGATTCGAACCTGCGACCGTAGCGGTCACGCGGTTCCAGACTGAAGCGCCTAGAACCGCACGGCCACACCGGCCGGGTGCTGAATCTGTTTTAAGTGCTAACAGAACAGAAAATTACCAGGAGAAGTGAGCCGCAAAAGAATGAGGCCTTCCACACCAGATCTACTGACTGAGAAAGTGACGAAATGAAAGAAGCGTGACCACAAACGAAAGAAAAGAAGTGTATAATAAGCGCAAGTTGTTGTGTGGGTGCAACACAAGAATGTCTGATTTTCAGACCGCAGCCGGCCGCGGTGGCCGAGCGGTTGTAGGTGCCTCAGTCCGGAACCGCGCTACTGCTACGGTCGCAGGTTCGAATCATGCCTCGGGCATGGATGTGTGTGCTGTCCTTAGGTTAGTTAGGTTTAAATAGTTCTAAGTTCTAGGGGACTGATGAGCTCAGGTGTTAAGTCCCATAGTGCTCAGAGCCATTTGAACAATTTTTTTTTCAGCCTGCAAGTTGATTCGTTAACAAATACATGTGTTATGGATCTTGTACATTCGCCCGTAATAATAAAAATGCACGAAAACTCCCGCTTACACAAAGATGCGGAACGGAGAGTAACGAAAGCTTTCACGTTATTTCGTTCTTGCCCTAAACTGTGGTAGCCGCGTGCGCCTCTGCCTTGCCACGGTTCGCGCGGCTACCCCCGTCCGAGGTTCAATTCCTCCCTCGGGCATGGGTGTGTGTGTGTTGTTCTTAGTGTAAGTTAGTTTCAGTTAGATTAAGTAGTGTGTAAGCCTAGGGACCGATGACCTCAGCAGTTTGGTCCCATAGGAACTTACCACATTTTCCAGATTTTTTCCTTAAACTGCATTTAATTATGTACCAAATAACAAAATTACCCCAAAGAATTCTTCCGTTTTTCAGACAAGTTATGCATATTATTATCATTATTATTATTATTGTTATTATTATTATTACTGGCAGTGGCTGTAGTTGTGTAAATAAGTTTATAAGCATAACTGTTATACGGAAGTTGTTATTAATTTCACGCTCTCATGTTTATCTCAATCTAAAAATTTGTGAATACCCAGAATTATGCTTATGACCCTCCTCTGGGAAGGCGCACTATTGACTACCTCATACTACTATTGACAGTAATACCCCTTATACACTGTCATGTAAGCCGACTGTCAGTGTGCCAAGAGCGGTCTTAGGCACTGCAGTCATGGACTATGCGGCTGGTCCCGGCGGAGGTTCGAGTTACCAAATTTGGCAGCACGAAATGCTGCGGCCAGTCGGGCCACAACACATTTCCGCAAATGATTCGCTCGGCTGCTTACGCACGTTGCGAGTGGCGCCTCCACGAATCCCTGGCCGTAACGCGTTCCGCCGATAAGGATCTGCGGGGACGCCGGGCTGGTGGGAGCAGGATGCTCGGTGCCGGGGCGCAACTGGGCCATCAGATATCCCGGGGCGAGGCCGCCCGTCTTCTGGAGACGATTTACATACGCCACTCTGCTGGCTGCGCTCCAGCCGTATTTCCTCGAAAAGCTGACAAGCCGTCCAACGTCGCAACGAAATGTCGAGCTGGAGGGCAAGATTCCGACGAACGTTCCTCCTAGGCACCGCGTCATCTCTACTTCCTTGACGTGCAGTCGCCAGTGTCCTCGCCAGAGACGGTTACTTTCTCGATTTGACGACTTTCGCATTTCAGTCGACCTAAATAAAGACATTCCAGGAGATTGCTTTGCGACGGGAGAGCATATGGCTGGGAGACTATCATAACAGATCCTCCAGCGGACGGAGTTCCCGTCGTGTCTCCCAGCCGGCTGATTAGGTCAACACTTGAGGTAAAGCTGTCCTCATCCTTTATCACATGCGTCTAGAACAGACAGAGCAAACGTACAGTTTTATCAGTGGAAGTTTCCCGATAGCTTTTAAGAGCATTGCAAGTAGCGTTTACGTAAATAGCACGAGGAGTAGCTGAAAGGTAACATACCTGTCTCCCTAAACTAAAATGTAAATGTCGTGTGACTAGGGCCTCCCGTCGGGTAGACCGTTCGCCGGGGGCAAGTCTTTCCATTTGACGCCACCTTGGCGACTTGCATGTCGGTGGGGAGGAAATTATGATGGACACCACAACACCCAGTTCCCGAGCGGAGAAAATCTCCGACCCACCCAGAAATCGAACCCGGCGGGCCGTTAGGATAGACAGTCTGTCGAGCTGACAGCTCAGCTACCGGGGGCGGACTCCCTAAACTAGTAATGTAAGAAACATAAAAAATTTGTAGCCAAAACAGGCACAGTCAAAAGATGTAAAACAAAACAGATCTATTATAAACAAACACAAATGACCCGTAATGCTTTACTTGGCTGAAGTGTAAGTATAGGGGTACCAAAGCTTAACGTGGATTCCGAAATTAAAATTTTGCACATACATATCATCGTCAGAAGTGTAGAAAAGGAGAAGGACAGAAAAAAAATAGAACGAGCAGAGTGTGAAACGATGTAACTTGTTCATACCATTACATGGTGTATAAAGTCATTACCTTGGTGTGCGAGTGCCTTCGAATTAGTCACATTCAGAATTTCCTGTATAATGCTCTTTCGCAGCTGTTCCCAACTCGCACTTTTACCTCTGTGTCCTGGCGCACAATAGAACATGACATTGCAGTGCCAGTGTTGTTAAGAAGAACGGTGCAATGTTCCTTCGGACGTGCAGGTATGTGTGAAGGAAAATTGCGTCACTCTTCTTAAAAACACGGGCGGTGGAATATGGTATTTATGCGCCCATACGAGGCAGCGACAATCAATTAAAATGGCCGGCCCTGTACGGGAGTTACATAACGTGTGTACGAGTACAGATTGTGATGCAGGAACGACGACATACAGAAATTTGGGTCTGGCTCTGAGTCGCGCACGGATAGCCGAAGCGGTTAAGGCGACCGCTAGCGTAAAACGAGAAATGCATTTCCGAGCGCCGGTGGGACACAAATTTTCACTGTCGTCATTTGCTTATGCAGCTGACGGTTCTTCATATTCGCATCTACTCCCTGCAGGTTAGCACTGGGTGTGGTACTGACTTTAACTGTCGATGTAACTTTAACTGAAGGTGATTCACTTAGTTAGCTTTCTGTTGCATTCAGAATTAAGAACTGATTAATGTACTAAAAGTATACACTCGAGCCAAGACACTGTCACCACTGCCCATCGCGGAACTGAAAGCCACCTGGTGGCGTTGGGGACACGTGACGCTGTAAGGAACGTATACTAGCGGAGACGAATGCGCAGTCATTCTGCTGGCGATATGAGCTGCAAATAGGGAAATCCTAAGCGAATTTGACAAACGTCCGATATAGCTCTGAGCTTGTGAACGAGAGTCTCGGAAACGAGAAACTTGGTCGGCAGTTCGCACCTAATTTATGTGAACAGTCTGCAGTGTTTCATAAAATGTCACTATAGAAGTTTTCCATCGAATGGTAGGGCAACAGTAAGTGATTAATCTGTTTATTCGCTGGGAGTACACGTAATTACGCACGAAATCGGTGAACAATTCCGTATCGTCAGTCTTAGCAGCATCCGTTGGCGTGTTGTATTATTAAGGCTCCTGTGAAATGAAGTTTCTGTTCGTGGGCGTTGCTGCAGCGTATATGCAACATAGCGCGACTCCGCTGCAGGTATGTAACCACCGACATGTTGGTAAGGAATCAGTGTGTTATTCACGTCTTGCCGATGTTCGTGCGTAAATGCTGAAACATGAACTTGCGGTGACGTTATTACCAAATGCGTCCAAACAGGACCAACGTGATGTTATTCTTTTGTTGGCTGCCGAAGGACAGACACCGGTAGACATCCACTGGAGAGGAATGTGTATGGGGCAGCATGTCTATAGAAAAACACTGTTGTGGAATGGTGACAACAGTTCCGTGCTGGTCGCAATTCAAAACAAGACGTCGATCGATCAGGGAGGCCAACCTCATCCATTAAGGCTAAGTGGGAGACATTCGAGCAACCCGCTGTATTGTCCTGATCTCTCACCAAGCTGTTATCGTGGCCTTAAAAAGTCTCTGAAGGGGTGACGATTCCTTACCCGTATCCGATCATCCCGAAAGAAAACTGTTTCAATTAAGAATTCACAAACTACATTGCCATGGAGGATACAAAAGGCAAATGTTTTTCAACTGCAGCTGATAATTAGATGGCTGTAGCACCCTCACACTATCGCAGGTTTCGATTATTTATAATGAATACTGTGAATAGTGATTTTAACCGCACTTACCGTGTTTGCGATGGCCAATTACTTAACTACGGAAACTGGGCTCTGATCTAAATTATTAACCTGATGGACTGAAGTATTATTTGAAGAATAGTTTTCGCTCGTCTGTTTTGGCCTCCTTGGACCACTGCTGGTCCATAACACTTGCACGGATATCCTGACGATAATGATCAGTCGCTTAAGCAAAATTTAAGTTATACACGATAATTAGCGTCTTTTGCAACTGTAATGAAATTCTTGTTAATACCAAACACACACACACACACACACACACACACACAAGGACAGTCAACCCACTTTTAAGAAATTAATACAAAAATAAAAGAATGTACACACACACACACACACACACACACGCGCGCGCGCGCGCGCGCGCGCGCACGCGCACGCACGCACGCGCGCAATCTGGCAGGGAGTATATACAGTCTAGTGGAAAAATATAAACACTCACAGAGCGATAGCAGACACTACCACTACTACTGATGAATGGGTGTTGCGTGATGTCCTTAGGTTAGTTAGGTTTAAGTAGTTCTAAGTTCTAGGGGACTGATGACCATAGATGTTAAGTCCCATAGTGCTATAAAAAAAAACCACTACTACAAAAACAAACTAAAGGCGAACGCATCCCGTAGTACCAAAACAAAGCAGACATAATGGCAAGATGACAGTGGATCTTCATAACACAGAAACGTGAATGTGTTTAGTGCGGTGAAGGTGCTATGTGCTACAATCTCACACATACACATGGAAGAACAGTAAGAATGAAGTAAACAAAACACATCTATGAGTAACTACAAGAATTGGTTCAAATGGCTCTAAGCACTATGGGACTTAACATCTAAAGTTCAAATGGTTCAAATGGCTCTGAGCACTATGGGACTCAACTGCTGTGGTCATCAGTCCCCTAGAACTTAGAACTACTTAAACCTAACTAACCTAAGGACATCACACACATCCATGCCCGAGGCAGGATTCGAACCTGCGACCGTAGCAGTCGCACGGTTCCGGACTGCACGCCTAGAACCGCGAGACCACCGCGGCCGGCTTAACATCTAAAGTCATCAGTCCTCTAGACTTAGAACTACTTAAAAGTAACTAACCTAAGGACATCATACACATCCATGCCTGAGACAGGATTCGAACCTGCGACCGTAGCAGCAGCGCGGTTCCGGACTGAATCGCCTAGAACCGCTCGGTCACAACGGCCGGCTACAATAATTAACACTGTTTATAGTAATAAGTAAAGCATGCGAACTGTTCATGATCCTAGTAAATAAGATTGTAAATGTTTATGACTCCAGTGGTAGCAACAGTTCTTTATTTCAGTGTTAAATGTGAAGATAGCCTCGTTTGGCCGAAACCTGTTATTAACAGTTAAGAAAAGTAACTTATGCTGTTTTATTCGGCCAACTGACTGGTCCCAGTGGTAGCTCCAGTTCACGTCAGAGCACCGAAATTTAGCGCTATCGGGCTGGGCTAGCACTTGGATGGGTGACCATCTGGTCCGCCGAGCGCTGTTAGCGACCGCGGTCCACTCAGCCCTTTTGAGGCAAACTGAGGAGCTACTTGATTAAGAACTAGCGGCTCCGGCCTCGGAAACTGACATACGGCCGGGAGAGCGGTGTGCTTATCACATGGCCGCCGGCCGCTGTGGCCAAGCGGTTAAAGGCGCTTCAGTCTGGAACCGCGCGACCGCTACGGTCCCAGGTTCGAATCCTGCCACGGGCATGGATGTGTGTGATGTCCTTAGGTTAGTTAGGTTTAAGTAGTTCTAAGTTCTAGGGGACTGATGACCTCAGATGTTAAGTCCCATAGTGCTCAGAGCCATTTGAACCATTTTGAACCATCACATGGCCCTCCATATCCGCATCCAGTGGCATCTGTTGGTTGAGGATGACACGGTAGCCGGTCGGTACCGTTGGAGCTTCATGGCCTGTTCGGACGGAATTTAATTTTTCATGTTGTTTTATTCATTAAAAAAAATAATTTCGCTGTCTTCTCCGGCAACGTAAAGCCGTCTTTCTGTAAATTTTTGGAAATCTGAAACGATAGTAACCTGGTCACAGTATTTGGCACGGGGGACGTCCCTAAAACATCTCAATGCTCGGAAGGTAAATTGAAATGGGCGTATGGCATTGTTGGCCGGGAGGCCCCATTCGGGGAAGTTCGGCCGCCAAGTGCAAGTCTTATTTCAGTCGACGCCACACTGGGCGACTTGCGTGCTGATGATGAGGATGAAATGATGATGAGGACAACACAACACCCAGTCCACGAGCCCGAGAAAATCTTCAACCCGGCCGGGAATCGAACCCAGGCTCGCTGCATGGGAGGCAAGCACGTTACTTTTTTTTGCATTTTGTTCATTATTGTTCGTTGCATTTGGTTGTAGCGGACATCACATGACATCCATTGTAGTTCGTTGTTGATCCTGTCACACAGTTTTTTTTTTATTATTTATGAAAGAGACCAGCCAGTTCTCTGACCGAAACGCTGGGCTACCGTGCCGGCTTCACCCAGCTAAGCAGGCGGACTCTGAAGGTAACATCCCTCAGTACATTAAAAATCTTTGCGAAACAAAACTTTTGCGCACCTTTGGTGCAAGGTTTTTGTGGCATCAAGTTATTAGGTGCGTGACTGAGAGGCACAAGTACCACAATAGAAGTGATCCACCTTTTGGGCTGGACTGTTGATGTGCTTCAGGTTAATCCACTTTTACATCTTGACAGCACATCGGCCATTTGAGGTCTGTTTCTTTGTTCGTAATGTCACGTTATATTCACTAATGTATTTTACTGTTTCATTCACATTTTATTGTTTACAAGAATCTTAATTACGACATCCACATAATCTTCTACGAAATGTTGCGTCTTCAGTCAGTGCATTTGTAACTTTTGGAATCCACTTCTTTTCTCTCTCACAACGTCCTTACCTCGCTTCCATACATTAACGTAGAACATAAGTTTTGTATCCGTCCTTGCCTTATTTTTTTGAACTCGTTATAAGGGCGCAGATACTTCCAGAAACATGTATAATTAATTAACTACACGGCAGTCGTGCTTGGGTTCACATTATTATGAATAAACTTTTGGGGTCAACTTCTTAGGACCTGTATATGGGTCCGTAAGATACCGTCAGTTGGTGGAATGGGTTAGGATGTCATAGTAGCAAGGAACGTGGTACATTATACCGACGCTATGGGAGGCCTATTGTCCTGCCGAGTTCATACGTGGTAAACCGAGTCACTCGTTGGGAATATCTTACACTTTAGAAATGTGATTTACTGTTTTGCCGGACATCCATCATGTTGGAAGTACATCGCCATTCTGTGATGCAGCGAAACATCTTGCAGTAACATCGGTAGAACATTACGTAGGAAATCAGCATACATTGCACCATTTAGAGTCATCGATAAAATGGAGGCTAATTATCCTTCCTCCCATAATGCCTCACCATACATTAACCCGCCACGATCGCTGATGTTCCACTTGTCGCAGCCATCGTGGTTTTTCCGTTGCTCAATAGTACATATTATGCCGGTTTACGTTACCGCTGTTGGTGAATGACGCTTCGTCGCTGAACAGAACGCGTGCAAAAAATCAGTCATCGTCCCGTAATTTCTCCTGTGCCCAGTGGCAGAACTGTACAGGACGTTCAAAGTCGTCGCAATGCAGTTCCTGGTCATAGAAATATGGTACGGGCGCAATCGACGTTGATGTAGCATTCTCAACACCGACGTTTTTGAGATTCCCGATTCTCGCGCATCATTTGTTGCACGTCGTGGTTGACGTTTCACATGTGGCTGAACGCTTCCTGTTTCCTTAAATAACGTAACTATCCGGTGAACGGTCCGGATAATTGGATGATGTCGTCCAGGATACCGAGCAGCATACATAGCACAACGCCAGTTGGGCGTTTTGCTCACAATAGCCATACATCAACACGATATGGACCTTTTCCGCAATTGGTAAACGGTCCATTTTAACACGGGTAATGTATCACGAAGCAAATACTGTCTGCACTGGCGGAATGTTACGTGATATCAAGTACTTATACGTTTGTGACTGTTACAGCGCCATGTTTACGTACTACATGAATATGTAATAAAAATGGGGGTTCCTATTTTAAAAAACGCAGTTGATATCCGTTTTACCTATGGCAGCGCCATCTAGCGGGCCAACCATAGCGCCATCTGGTTTCCCCCTTCAAGCTCGGTCTTTGTAGTTTTTTTCGTTTGACGCTTATTTCGTGAGATATTTGGCCCGGTTACTATCAATGGACCACACTGTATATATCAGTTCATGACATCCAGTCTTACAAATTTCCTTTTTCTGACGGACACACGTCCAGATCGTCCGCTCTCAAAACTCTGCAGTCTCTCTCCCCGCATCCATCACTGTTGGCGGCTCACCTTCAACTGCACAAAGCTACGCGCTGTTCACATCCAACTGTCCAACACTACAATAGTGGATATTCCAACAATGCCAACCAGCCACAGACTGCACACAGCACCGTCAGTGATTTTTACACAGAGCGTTACGTGGCGTTACCAACATAAAAACCTAAACAGCCTACTTACAATACTAGGCAGAAATCCAATCGGCATTTGGATCGCACTTCCTTGACTCCTGTGCAGAAAGGTGTGCTGTATACTGGTGCATCCATTTTCAGTAAGCTACCACAAGAATTCAAAAATATTAGCAGCAATCCACGCGCATTCAAACGGAAGCTGAAGAGTTTCCTCATGGGTCACTCCTTCTATTCTGCCGAGGAGGTCCGTGATAAATTAAGCTGATTCCTGTGTTATATTGTTGATTGCGTTTTCGTAAATTTATGGCTTGTCATTTTTTGGTTCATAAACATTTTATTTTATCTGTTATTACTTTTATGTTAAACCATGGACCTTGCCGTTGGTGGGGAGGCTTGCGTGCCTCAGCGATACAGATAGACAAACCGTAGGTGCAACCACAACGGAGGGGTATCTGTTGATAGGCCAGACAAACGTGTGGTTCCTGAAGAGGGGCAGCAGCCTTTTCAGTAGTTGCAGGGGCAACAGTCTGGATGATTGACTGATCTGGCCTTTTAACACTAACCAAAACGGCCTTGCTGTGCTGGTACTGCGAACGGTTGAAAGCAGGGGGAAACTACAACCACAATTTTTCCAGAGGGCATGCAGCTCTACTGTATGGTTAATGAGGATGGCGTCCTCTTGAGTAAAATATTCCGGAGGTAAAATAGTCCCCCATTCGGATCTCCGGGCGGGGACTAGCAAGAGGACGTCGTTATCAGGAGAAAGAAAACTGGCGTTCTACGGATCGGAGAGTTGAATGTCAGATCCCTTAATCGGGCAGGTAGGTTAGAAAATTTAAAAAGGGAAATGGATAGGTTAAAGTTAGATATAATGGGAATTAGTGAAGTTCGGTGGCAGGACGAACAAGACTTTTGGTCAGGCGAATACAGGGTTATAAATACCAAGTCAAATAGGGGTAATGCAGGAGTAGGTTTAATAATGAATAAAAAAATTGGAATGCGGGTAAGCTACTACAAACAGCAGAGTGAACGCATTATTGTGGCCAAGATAGACACGAAGCCCACGCCTACTACAGTAGTACAAGTTTATATGCCAACTAACTCTGCAGATGACGAAGAAATTGAAGAAATGTATGATGAAATAAAAGAAATTATTTAGATAGTGAAGGGAGACGAAAATTTAATAGTCATGGGTGATTGGAATTCGGTAGTAGGAAAAGGGAGAGAAGGAGACGTAGTAGGTGAATATGGATTGGGGGTAAGAAATGAAAGAGAAAGCCGCCTGGTAGAATTTTGCACACAGCACAACTTAATCATAGCTAACACTTGGTTCAAGAATCATAAAAGAAGGTTGTATACAAGGAAGAAGCGTGGATATACTGACAGGTTTCAGATAGATTATATAATGATAAGACAGAGATTTAGGAACCAGGTTTTAAATTGTAAGACATTTCCAGGGGCAGATGTGGACTCTGACCACAGCGCCCTTGTACAGACCCTCCACGTTTCTGGCGAAATACCCTCAGACTTCAAGAAGAATATAATAATTCCAATCCCAAAGAAAGCAGGTGTTGACAGATGTGAAAACTACCGAACTATCAGTTTAATAAGTCACGGCTGCAAAATACTAACTCGAATTCTTTACAGACGAATGGAAAAACTAGTAGAAGCCGACCTCGGGGAAGATCAGTTTGGATTCCGTAGAAATATTGGAACACGTGAGGCAATACTGACCCTACGACTTATCTTGGAAGAAAGATTAAGGAAAGGCAAACCTACGTTTCTAGCATTTGTAGACGTAGAGAAAGCTTTTGGCAATGTTGACTGGAATACTCTCTTTCAGATTCTGAAGGTGGCAGGGGTAGAATACAGGGAACGAAAGGCTATTTACAATTTGTACAGAGACCAAATGGCAGTTACCAGAGTTTAGGGGCATGAAAGGGAAGCAGTGGTTGGGAGGGAAGTGAGACAGCGTTGTAGCCTGTCCCCGATGTTATTCAATCTGTATATTGAGCAAGCAGTAAAGGAAACAAAAGAAAAATTCGGAGCAGGTATTAAAATCCATGGAGAAGAAATAAAAACCTTGAGGTTCGCCGATGACATTGTAATTCTGTAAGAGACAGCAAAGGACTTGGAAGAGCAGTTGAACGGAATGGATAGCGTCTTGAAAGGACGATATATGATGAACATCAACAAAAGCAAAACGAGGATAATGGAATGTAGTCGGATTAAGTCGGGAGATGCTGAGGGTATTAGATTAGGGAATGAGACACTTAAAGTACTAAAGGAGTTTTGCTATTTGGGGAGCAAAATAACTGATGATGGTCGAAGTAGAGCGGATATAAAATGTAGACTGGCAATGGCAAGGAAAGCGTTTCTGAAGAAGAGAAATTTGTTAACATCGAGTATAGATTTAAGTGTCAGGAAGTCATTTCTGAAAGTATTTGTATGGAGTGTAGCCATGTATGGAAGTGAAACATGGACGATAAATAGTTTGGACAAGAAGAGAATAGAAGCTTTCGAAATGTGGTGCTACAGAAGAATGCTGAAGATTAGATGGGTATATCACATAACTAATGAGGAGGTATTGAATAGGATTGAGGAGAAGAGAAATTTGTGGCACAACTTGACTAGAAGAAGGGATCGATTGGTAGGACATGTTCTGAGGCATCAAGGGATCACCAATTTAGCATTGGAGGGCAGCGTGGAGGGTAAAAATCGTAAAGGGAGACCAAGAGATGAATACACTAAGCAGATTCAGAAGGATGTAGGTTGCAGTAGGTATTGGGAGATGAAGAAGCTTGCACATGTTAGAGTAGCATGGAGAGCTGCAGCAAACCAGTCTCAGGACTGAAGACCACAACAACAACACAACTTTTATGTTGTAATTTCATGTACTAACACGTTCCATGACCTTGGAGATTCGCTCTTCAATTTGGTCCTATGGAACTAGACGTGTAAAATAAAAAAAGGGCGGAGTAGCCACTTATGCAAAATGTAACTCTCATTCAAAGGAGCTGACATATCAAAATATTGCCAAAATCAGATAACTGGAAGTTGTGCAGTAGAATTTGAATTTTAGCAGAAAAGTATATTATAGTCCTTTACTGAAGTTCCATTGTGGAATACAGGGATTTCCTCTTGACGCTGTATTAGGCTCGGTTCTTAAGAAAGGCATGAGGTTGGTTTTGTTTGGAGATTCCAGCATAAACATTGATTCTCCAGAGAACAAAATGTTGGATTTACTTCAGTCTTACAACCTGGTACAGACAGTACACTTTCCAGTGAGAGTTCTGGGAAACAGCGGCACGATCATAGACAACAGCTTAATAGACTGTACTCTAGTTGATGGGCACAGTATGAGGAAAGTTAGCAACAGCTTATTAGACCGCAATGGACAGGTAGTAATACTGAAAGGAGTCAAGACAGAGTCACAATAAAAGTAGTAAACAAAAGACTTAGAAGTATGACTGTACTTGCAATGTAGACATTTAAAGTGAATCTCGAAAGGCTGACTTGGCAAGAAGTTTACAATACAAACGACTTTAACGAAAAAATATAATACGTTTCTCTAAACCTTAACAGCTCTTTATCATTAAAAAAATGCAGGCACTTATGCAATACTATTAAGCAACCGGTTTGGGCAATTAGTGGCTTTAGACTATGATTTAGTAGGAAAAATGAGCCTTGTCATAATATGAACAATAGTCAGAGTCCAGTAACAAAATTTTACTACAGACAGTATTGTCAAGTGGTGAGGAATCCCATCAGACAGACTCATACAGTGCAATACACTAAGAGAATAGAAAGCTCTCAGAACAAAATTAAAACTATATGGTCAGTTGTCAAAGAGGTTGTAAACTTCGTGGTAGGTTTTGAAAATGGATTATATATAACACTAATTCCTAAATATGGCTTGCACTCCAAAATACCCTTTCATTTACAATGTTTAGACTCATGAATCAAAGAACAACGCGATCTCACTGCAAAATTTATAGAATATGAGCTAGCCATGGAAGGCTTACCTTTCGCTGCGATTTTTATGGTCATAGCAAGAGAAATTTATTTTTACGTAAACCTTTGCAGACGCAGCAAACAGCTTACTTTACATGCAAAGGTGTAAAAGCAATGGTTCTTTAAGCACAGTGCCGTGCAATGGGCATGTGGAAGCACGTTTTTACGATAGCTCACAAATACAAGATATCATATAATCACACTTTCTACAGAATGAAGGACTTTGGGTCTGCCAGCTGCCCCGACACCTACATTTTGTGTTGAAAAATCATGCATAGAAACGCGAAGTAAAATGTTCACAGCGATTGGCTCTAGTTTTGAGATTAATCGTAATAACAATTCCAACACGCAACTTTGTGTTAGAAAACCGTTCATAGAAACGCAACGTTCGCAGTGTTTGGTTCCAGTTTTGAGATTAATCGTAGTAAAACTTCTACAAGATTACTATCATTGCTGAAGGCATGTTGTACACTCTGCTTAGAGTGATCATGTGGAAACTGCTAACTGCTAGTACAAGTTATAAACTGGTTAAATAGGAAAGTGGTGCCAAGGAAAGGTAATTGATTTAAAAGATATTTGTATATAAGTCTATAATGACTTGCACCAAAAGTAGTCATGACACGATAACTCATGCAACATTTGTCCTCAGAGAACACAAAGCGTTCAATATGTGTAAGAAAAGAGACAAAAAAATCCATACAAGTCGTAAAACAATGACAAAAGCCGATTGGCAGGGAGTGTGACGAAATAAAATGTTCTACCATTCACCTGAATTAATAGCAAACAGGTTCTGTACCGAACATCGAAACTCACTCTCCTTAAAGCCACAAAGACCAGACCCCCAGATGAAGACGTGCTTCCGTCATTGAAGTTGAAGTGAAATCCTCCATCTTAAACTTCGTGATGAGAACCAAGTAAATAATTGCGCGTGAATTACATTACCTCCGAAAAAGATTAACAGCCCAGTATTGCAAACGGGCTCATCTTCCGCACAGCCAAACTGACTCTTACCATACCATGGTAACTTTTGGTGACCCGCGGGTCTGATTCAGTACCTACTTAAGCTCGCGGGCTGGCTCGTCACGTGACGTGATAGCACCGCTCCTAGAGAAATAGTCAAAACTCCAGCGTCCATGACGTTAATATTCGTGGGGTAACGCACCGATATGGACGGAATCCCTTTCCCGACACGCATCGCTAACACATTATGCCTCAAAACACACATTTTTGAGAGTACGTTCATTTTAAATTCACTCTGTCTTCTAAAGTTTGTATTTATTTATCCGTCATGAACATTGTTTCACTGCGTGTGACATTTTACAATAGCTGTCTTCGTTGCAAAATTCTGCAACGACGCTAGCAAAGAAAATGAAAATATTCGAAGATGGGATGCCAGGCATCTTGAAATGACATCAAGGAAAAATAAACGGCTATAAAAGCAACTGGTTGCAGCTAATTCTGTAAAAATTACCTTCGATTTCTACAATTGCAATAGTCACTTACGTTCACAAAGAACAAGAATTATATACTATTGTCATTACAAGAAAAAATATAAAAACAAAATACGGCAATGGAATTGGCCATTCCAGTCGATAAGCAATTAGAAGTAACGTTGCGTTTTATAGCCACAGGAAGGTCATTTGAGCGCTTGAAATTTGTTTTTGTTGTGGTCTTCAGTCCGAAGACTGGTTTGATGCAGCTCTATCCTCTGCAAGCCTCTCCATCTCTGAGTAACTACTGCAACGTATCTACTGCATTCATCTCTTGGTCTCCCTCTACGATTTTTATCTCCCACGCCTCCATCCAGTATTAAATTGGTGATACCTTGATATATCAGAATTTGTCCTACCAATCGAACCCTTCTTCTAGCCAGATAGTGCCACAAATTTACTTTCTACCCAATTCTATTCCGTACTTCCTCATTAATTAAGTGATCTACCCATCCAATCTTCAACATTCTTCTGTAGCACGACATTTCAAAAGATTTTGATCTCTTCTTGTCTAAACTGCTGGTCGTTCACGTTTCACTTCCATACATGGCTACACTCCATACAAATACTTTCCCAAAAGACTTTCTGGCACATAAATCTATACTCGATGTTAACACATTTCTCTTCTTCGGAAATGCTTTTCTTGCCATTGCCAGTGTACATTTTATATCCTCTGTACTTCGATCGTAATCAGTTATTTTGCTGCCCAAATAGCGAAACTCATCTACTGCTTTCAGTATTTCATTTCCTAATCTAATTCCCTCAGCATCACCTGATTTAATTCGACTATATTCAGTTATGCCTGTTTTGCTTTTGTTGATGTTCACCTTCTGTTCTCCTTTCAAAGCACTGTCCATTCCGTTCAACTGCTCCTGCAAATCCTTTGCTGTCTCTGACAGAATTACAATGTCATTGGTTATCCTCAACGTTTTAATTTCTTCTCCCTGACTTTAATTCTTACTCCAAATTTTTCTTTTATTCCCTTTATTGCTCGCTCAGTGTATAGATTGAATAACATCAGGGATAGGCTACAACCCTGCCTCACACCCTTCTCGACGACTGATTCCCTTTCATGCCCTTCCACTCTTATAATTCCGTCTGGTTTCTGTACAAGTTGTTAATAGTCTTTAGTTCGCAGAACTTTACCCCTGCTTCCTTCAGAATTTCAAAGAGAGTATTCCAGTCAACATTGCCAAAAGCTTTCTCTGTGTCTACGAAAGCTATAAAAGTAGGGTGACCGTTCCTTAACTTCTAAGATAAGTCGTAGGGTGACTGTTGCCTCACGTCTTCCTACATTTCTCCAGAACTCAAACTGATATCCCCGAGATCGGCTTCTACCAGTTTTTCCATTCGTGTGTTAATATTCACAAACACAATTCGAAAGCGTTTTTTGTATATTTGTCCAAAAATACTTTTGATGACTGATCACATAGGCATGGGTTGCCCCTGCGATACTAAACGCATTAAGCCATTATTTCTCTGTTCATTTTAAAGAGCTTAAAAGTCTAAATCGCTTGAACTATGGATATATCGGCTGTAAAAATATTGTAAACACCCATGAGCGAGAAGTGCTTGAGCAGCCGTTGGAAAGTCAGTTCTGCGGTTCTGTGCAGTTGTTGTGGCAGATGGTTACATTGGGGTGAACGTAGTGGCATGGGAGTCGGGGAAGTCAATGGGTCTCTTCCATGGTACTGCCGATTGTGTCCAAGGGATTTCAAGGGATTTCCTATCCCTAGCGGAACAGGAAGGGAAGGTTAG
Source organism: Schistocerca nitens (assembly GCF_023898315.1). Classification (NCBI taxonomy): domain Eukaryota; kingdom Metazoa; phylum Arthropoda; class Insecta; order Orthoptera; family Acrididae; genus Schistocerca; species Schistocerca nitens. Next base: position 407,912,592 of record NC_064617.1, read on the forward strand.
CGCCCTTCAGGCTGAACTGGATACAGCTAGAGAGGAACTGATGAGGTTAAGGGGGAGAAGGGAGAGGACAGGTGGGAAGTGGTAGCAAGGAGCAGGGCCACAGAAAGAGAACAGTATCTGACAGTTTGATCATTGGCACAAACAACAGATTTCTTGTTACCTCTATCAACTACGGAAGAGGCTCAAGTAGATGTAAGTGTAGTCAGCAGTCAATAGACTTTCACTAGGAAACCACTTGTTTCAAAAGAGTAGAAAGTAGGAGGAAAGTTCTGTTGTCAGGAAATAGTGATGAAAGAGGTTTGGGCCAGATCTTGCCTGAAAAATTAGGTTACAGGTACCAGGTCACAAGTATTTTCAAGCCAGTGCATGTCTCAGCCAAGTGATAGAGGGTTTAGTATCATTGTGCAAGGGTTTTACAATGCAGTATCATGTTGTGGTAGGGGGTGGAGCGGGAAACAGTATTGATTGGTATCGGGGCTACAATATTGAGTGTGACCTAGTGAAAATAGCATCTGCATCGAACCATGCAAATGTTGGCTTGGTTCCGACTTTCATGTGGTATGATCAGCCCCTGTAGGACAGCTCTGTCAGGAGGGTCAATATGGAGCTAGGTCAGCTGCTTCGGGAGACTACTTTGTGAGACATATGTTTGGTTCCTGTTGATGGTATTGGTAGGTGGGACTTCACAAGACATGGCCTGCATCTCAATAGGAAGGGTTAACTGGCTGGGATGATAGCAAAACCTTTAAGGGGGGGTGGGCACTGCAACTCACGGTAGTACGTTTTTTAGGCTAAGATCAGTGTCCAAACATCCAGCATCGGTTGAAATTAAGCTTAATGAGAAGTTCAGACAAGCAGGTACTAGAGATGTTAAAATATCTCAAGATTCTCATAACAGTACAGTGAAAAATAGTGTTAGTATGTCACCTGATTCTAATAAAAGCATAGTGAAAAGTAATTTTAGGATATTGCATCAGAACATCAGGGGATTAAAAAACAAAGTAGATGAGCTTCTTGTTTGTTTAGAAGATTTAGAAACTTAGGGTGGAATAGATGTACTATGACTGTCTGACTTAAATTCCTTATTGTGCTATCTGTCAGACAGAGGAAAGTAGATTATTGTTTGTGGGGATTTCAATGTAGATTTTCTGAAAGAGTCCGATAGAAGGCTTGACCTTGAAGTATTACTTGGTTCTTTCAATTTGACATCAGTTAATGATTTTCCTACTTGGTGGTACAGGGAAGCAGCACACTGATAAATAATGTTTTCACAGACCAAGAAATATTTAATTAAATAAAAGCTTTTGCTGTTAAGGATGGTCTGTCTGATAATGCACAGCTAGTTACAGTATATGATATAGCTCCATACAGTAATGCAAACAGTCCTCCAAAGTAGAGTGTTCAGTTAACAATTTAACAATTGAAAATTTTAGGGAAAGCTTGGAACAGTTAGACTGGGATGAGGTGTACAGGGATCCTGATACTAATTTAAAATTTAACCTATTTCATGACACCTTTGTGAGTATATTTGAAAACAGTTTCCCTGAGAAAACACTGAAATATAATTGTAAGAAACCATGTAAAAAGCCATGGCTTACTAAAGGGATAAAAAATCTTGTAAACAGAAAAGGGAAATATATCTTATAGCTAGGAGGAGTAATGATCCTGAGACAGTGAAATATTATGAAACTACTGCACTGTATTAAGAAGAATTATTAAAAGTTCTAGAAGTATGTGCTTTATGTCTGAGATTGGCACATCTAATAAAATTAAAACAATTTGGAATATTGTTAAAAGGGAAACAGGGCAACTGAGAGCACAGGAAGACTGTATTTATATCACGCTCAATGAGAAGTTTGTTAACAAGAAGTCAGAAGTAGAAAACATTTTTAATAATCATTTTTTAAGTGGTGTAGAGAAAATGGAATCCAGATATTCATTACAAAATGCAAGGCAATATATGGAAGAGGCAATACCTACACAGTTTGATAAAAGTGAAATTCAGCCCATCTCTCCTACTGAAATCAGGAAAATAATAAATTCATTCAAAAGTAAAAGCTCACATGGAATTGATGGCATTTCCAACAGAGTACTAAAAGCTTGTTCCCAACAAATAAGTAGGATTCTCAGCGACATATGTAGTAGCTCACTGAAAAAGGGCATTTTTCCAGATAGACTGAAATACGCTGTTGTTAAACAATTGCACAAAAAAGGGGATAGGTCTGATGCTAACAACTACTGCCCAATCTCACTTCTGACAGCTTTATCAAAAATTCTTGAACAAGGTAATGTATTCAAGAGTAGCATCACATATTTGTAAAAATGAAATACTAACAAAATGTCAGTTTGGTCTTCAGAAAGGCTTTTCAACAGGAAATGCTATATATGCTTTCACTGACCAAATATTAAATGCATACCGAACATCATCCATTGGGATATTTTGTGATCTCTCAAAGGCTTGTGATTGTGTGAATTATGACATTCTTCTAGATAAGCTTAAGTATTGTGCTATGAGTGGGACAGTGCACAAATGGTTTAATTCATATTTAAATGGAAGAATACAGAAGGTTGAAATTAACAGTAGAGATAGTCTGCAAAAATCAGCAGTGTCCTCTAACTGGGGTGGTATCAAGAATGGCGTCCCACAGGATTCACTCTTGGATACCTTATTGTTCTTAATTTATATTAATGACTTGCCACACTGTATTCATGAAGACGCAAAGCTAGTTCTTTTTGCTGATGATACAAGTACAGTAATCACTCCCAACAAGCAAGAATCAGCTTAGGAAGTTGTAAATAATGTCTTTCAGAAAATTATTAAATGGTTCTCTGCAAATGGACTCTCACTAAATTTTGAGAAAACACTGTTTATACAGTTCTGTACAATACATGGCATAACACCATTAGAATATGAACAGAAGTCTGTTGCTAAGACAGAATATTCAAATTTTCTGGGAGTGTGCATTGATGAAAATAGAATTGGATGAAACACATCGATGATCTGCTGAAACGGTTAGGTTCAGCTACTTATGCTACTGGGTTATTACAAATTTTGGTGATAAACATATCTGTAAATTAGCCTATTATGCCTATTTTCATTCACTGCTTTCATATGGCATCATATTTTGGGGCAATTCGTCATTAAGAGAGAAAGTGTTCGTTGCACGAAATGTGTGTAATCAGAATAATAGCTGGAGCCCATCCAAGAGCACCTTGTAGAAATGGGATATTCACAGTACCTTCGCAATACATACACTACTGGCCATTAAAATTGCTGCACCAAGAAGGAATGCAGATGATAAACTTGAATTCAAAAAAAATTCTGAGGTCATCAGTCCCCTAGAACTTAGAACTATTTAAACCTAACTAACCTAAGGACATCACACACATCCATGCCCGAGGCAGGATTCGAACCTGCGACCGTAGCGGTCGCGCGGCTCCAGACCGTAGCGCCTACAACCGCTCGGCCACTCCGGCCGTCAACGGGAATTCATTGGACAAATATATTATACTAGAACCGACATGTGATTACATTTTCACGCAATTTGGGTGCATAGATCCTGAGAAATCAGTACCCAGAACAACCACCTCTGGCCATAATAACGGCCTTGATACGCCTGGGCATTGAGTCAAACAGGGTTTGGATGGCTTGTACAGGTACAGCTGCCCATGCAGCTTCAACACGATACCACAGTTCATCAAAAGTAGTGACTGGCGTATTGTGACGAGCCAGTTGCTCGGCCCCATTTACCAGACGTTTTCAATTGGTGAGAGATCTGGAGAATGTGTTGGCCAGGGCAGCAGTCATACATTTTCTGTATCCACAAAGGCCCGTACAGGACCTACAACATGCGGTCGTGCATTATCCTGCTGAAATGTAGGGTTTCGCAGGGATCGAATGAAGGGTAGAGCTACAAGTCGTAACACATTTTAAATGTAACGTCCACTTTTCAAAGTGCCGTCAATGCGAACAAGAGGTGACCGAGGCGTGTAACCAATGGCACCCGATACCATCACACCGGGTGATAAGCCAGTATGGCGATGACGAATACACGCTTCCAATGTACGTTCACCGCGATGTCGCCAAACACGGATGCGACCATCATGATGCCGTAAATAGAACCTGGATTCATCCGAAAAAATGTGTTTTTGCAATTCGTGCACCCAGGTTCGTCGTTGAGTACACCATCGCAGGCGCTCCTGTCTGTGATGCAGCGTCAATGGTAACCGCAACCATGGTCTCCGAGCTGATAGTCCATGCTGTAAACGTCGTCCAACTGTTCATGCAGATGGTTGTTGACTTGCAAACGTCCTCATCTGTTGACTCAGGGATCGAGACGTGGCTGCACGATCCGTTACAGTCATGCGGATAAGATGCCTGTCATCTCGACTGCTAGTGATACGAGGCCGTTGGGATCCAGCACGGCGTTCCGTATTACCCTTCTGAACCCACCGATTCCATATTCTGCTATCAGTCATTGGATCTCGACCAACGCGAGCAGCAATGTCGCGATACGATAAACCGCAATCGCGATAGGCTACAGTCCGACCTTTATCAAAGTCGGAAACGTGATGGTGCGCATTTCTCTTCCTTACACGAGGCATCACAACAACGTTTCACCAGGCAACGCCGGTCAACTGCTGTTTGTGTATGAGACATCGGTTGGATACTTTCCTCATGTCAGCACGTTGCAGTGTCGCCACCGGCGCCAACCTTGTGTGAATCCTTTGAAAAGCTAATCATTTGCATATCACATTATCTTCTTCCTGTCGGTTACATTTCGCGTCTGTAGCACGTCATCTTCGTGGTGTAGCAATTTTAATGGCCAGTAGTATATATTCACTTATGAAATTTGTCATAAATATCTCATTCCAATTCAAAAATAACAGCGAAGTGCATAGCTACAACAGTAGAAGAAAGGATGATCTTCACCATTCTGGATTAAATCTCACTTTGGCGGAGAAAGGGTGTAACCTCCCCACAAAAATTAGAAAGAAAAATATTTAAATGTTAATGGGAATAGAGCCAAGTGTAACCTTCCCGCAATAATGAAAGATAATTTTTAAATGTGAATAAACATCGTGCTAAGTGTAACCTCCCCGTAATTATTTTTAAATAATATGAATTGAATGAAAATGCAAATAGAGCCAAATGTTAGCTTCCCACAGTAGTACAACTCAATGATAATAACAATGTGCAAAAATATTAAGTCCCCACAAAATTAACGTTAAGATCAACCTGATAAATTGATTCTGGGAGGAAAAGCAAAGGAAATATTGTTTCCGATGTAATGATTATTTTCTTAAAAAATTGCTTTCAGAACAAAATTATTATTGGGGCAATTCTTGAACAAATTAATTACAGTTAATATACATTACATTATCACATGAGCGCAATGCTGCTTCATTACCTTATTTAAAAAATATAGCTCGTCCTGAACCTTGACCAGAGGCCCATGTCGACGCCCGCCGACTCCTCACACACAACTCCGACTGTCTCTCGCGCGCTACTGGCACGAACGAACTACATGCTCTCGCGACTCGCTACGTACAACTACTGCACTACTGACTCCTACGTACAACTACTGCACTACTGACTCCCTACATGCAACTGAACTCTCGCGCGGTCAAGCGCAGACTAGCAACGATAAATAACTCTCTGGTCAGAGATTCTGTCATGCCTCGCCATCGCTGCTACTGAATACATACGTGTTTCGTAACCCTCCACTGGGGGGGCAAAAATTTTTTCTTAACTAATTAACTTTACAATTACAGCATATATACAGATATAAAACAGGAAGTTAATATGGTGCACATGCATCAAGTACAAAACATATTAGACAATGACAAAATGTGAGTACAAAAGAAATGACGTAAGTTCACACGCACTGAAAAATTCTTTAGCATTTTCACAACAAATAAACATAATGGCAAAAAATCATGTTGATAAGTGACATAAGTGCACATGTACTGAAGTTCAGCAAATCGAAAAAAATGTATAGGCCATGAATATAAATGATATTAGTAAAAAATGATTTTCACTATATTACAAGAATTAGGATAGGAAAGGGAAGGATTGCATCATGGTTGTAGCACTTTAGGTTGCACGCAGCTGCACTGAAAGTCCATATCTTTCCACAGAAGTACAACACCAAGTGAGACAATTTGAAGTTCTTTTTCCAGAAGTATTTATCAGCGTAGCCAAGACACTGAAATGTCGTAGTAATATTCCATGTTTTCATTTTGGCAGTACATTTGGTACACCAAACAGTGGGACCATAATAACGTCTCCATCGCTCACGGTGGTGGACAGCATGTCGTGTCAACACCACGCTCTTACAAGGCACACGAACGTAGAATTAGTGAAAAAACCAAATATAGTGCTCCATGATCAGGAGGATGTACAGGACAAATGGATATTGCAGTAATTCAGGGTAGTGAGGTCAGAAGGTGAAGGACATTAAGTTACATACTAGTCTTCATTAGGAATTACATTAGTAGTTTGCGGCATTCATAGCCCAGTTATTGAACATTTCTGTACCATGTATGTAGTATTACAGAAAAATGTTCATTAATTGTTTTACATAGAATATTTGCACCCATTCTCTAATTACAAATCATCAGAAGTCATTACTTAAAACAGGAGGTAGTCAATAATAATGTTGATACTCAATCATTGGTCATCCCAATACAGTCATCATTTCTCAGTTACAAAGCATTATTATTAGTAGCATTCATTTTCCAGTTACAAAACATTATTAATTAATCACTTGTCATTTCAATATAGTAATAATCAGTAGCCTTCTTTTCCTAATTACAAAGCGTTATTAAATAATCGCATTCTTTTCTCAGTTACAAAGCATAATGAATAGCATTCATTTTCTAGTTACAAAGCATAATTAGTAGCATTCTTTTCCTAGTTACAAAGCATTGGTCATCTCAATACAGTAATTAGTAGTATTTTCCTAGTTACAAAGCATTATTAGTAGTTCTTTCTAGTTACAAAGCATTGGTCATCTCTATACAGTAATTAGTAGTTTTTTTTAGGTAACATATTATTCATAGCTGATCAGCATTACTCAGAATTCTCTTAAACTGGTATCATTATTTGGGACTGGTAATACATTTTTTTGTTGGCAATGCATTGCGTTGGGTAATTATAGGGGAAAGCAAGAGAGAAAAATTTGCTTCTGGGTTGTTGGTGTAAATGAAAATGTGTAACGTCATTCGTCATAAGTCAGCTGTGGCAAGATTATGAAACAAGTAGAGTATATGTAATCACATTCATAGATGACATAGATTTAATGAACAACTGCTTATAGCACATTAATTTCATAAATAATTTCTCCTGCAAAAATATATTAAAAAATGTATTATTAAGCTGAAAGAAGAAATGCATTTTATGCTGAAAAGTAGTGAACTTCGAATTAACAGGTAGTGAAATGTATATATAAAAAATGTGTTCCATAGCTGTCCTTTCCAAAACCTTCCGTCATTATACTATGCAATATAACACCTGCTGTCAAAGCGAACTGAAACAAATTTTAAATAACTACATAGCATAAATACATAACTTCAACAATATCCTCATCTATAAAGAAAAAAAAACTTCATTATCCATCACTTCATTACTTATATTATCATAACTCCATTCTTATCATCACCTGTAAAAAAAAAACTTCATTATCCATAATTGCATATTCTTCATCATTATTCATCAGCATTCATTATCATCTGCAAAAAATCACTTCATTACTCATTACACAACTATTCCTTATCTCTAGCATATTTCATCACTAAAACTAAGATGTGTAATTCTGTCTGACAGCCTGCATCAATCGCTTCGTATTCTGATAGAAAAAATTAGTTAAGACTGCTATTCTACGATGTGTATTGTATATTCTTGTTAATGCTTGTTAATTCTGATCCATTTACTCTTCCTCATAAGGTTTTTGCATCTTCTTTCGTTTATTCCGTAGGTGAAATTCCCATTTCTGTTTAACTTATTTCCTTTACACGTTATTTCTTTCTGAAAATGATGAATAAAGATTAATCTCGTGCATTTACATCATACACTCACTAAATAATGACTGGTTTATGGTAACATAATTTGAGCATACGGCATACCATGACAGAAAACGTAATATGTCAAAGACATAGGCAGTGTTCAGAGGCAAAAAGTGTAAGTTTTTTTGCTGCTGCATTGTGATCAATGCAGCAGCAAAAAAAAAAAAAAAAAAAAAAAAAAAAATGAAACAGTTACGATGTTGAGATATCATAGGGCAAAAAATGTCAAAGTCAACTGGTGTTTGCTATATCTTAACCATTTCATAGTGCATACAAACAAAACATGAAACAATCATAAGAAGGACAAAATGTGACGTTCGTTGTGTTCAGCTTGTATGTTGTGTGGTTAATAAAGGCGAGAATTAAAAACTTTAATGGAGAGAAAATTTAATAAAAATTGATATGTCAGTAGATAACATTGCATAATTATTCATAAGATACGTAAGTTTCTCTAAAAAAAATGTGCACAGTCTGATATGTAACGACAAGAAGAGCGACCTACTAACCTTACCTTGCCGGGCACTTGCCAAGAAAAAATACGATAATCATCAATAGGTAGTCATGTGAATATAATTGCAGAAATAGTCATAAAATGTGTAAATGGCATCATAGCATGTTAAATCATAAAGTGTCTTCATTCAATAAAGGGTTTAATGTTAGAGACATGGTGGTTGCCTTTACTTTTTCTGGTTCTCAGAGTTTCGACGTGTACAACATTGGGGTGAGGAATGCTGCGAATCCGATATGGACCTGCGTATAGAAGTTCAAATTTACTGCACTTACCTTTTATTTTGCTGGATAAATAGTGTGTACGTACTAATATCTTCTGTCCAATGTGAAAGTCTCGGCGTGTACAAACCTGTTTTTGCTGTCTTCTCCGGCGCTCTGCGGCACGTTTGATGTTGTTCAGTGCAATGTCAATTATTTCGTGGTGTCGTAATCGACGAGATGTTGGAAATGTTACTAATTCTTTAATTTTGTTAGGTGGTTCAATATTTTTCAGTATAACAGACGGAGATAGCATAGTGGATTCATTTGGAATGGAATTAATTACATCTTGGAATGAGAATGTGTGTGTGTCCCAATCAATATGTCTTTTGTGGCAGTATATTCTACACAGTTTACCAATTTATTTCATTAATCGTTCACAAGGGTTCGAAGAAGCATGGTACTTGGATATATAGATCGGAGAAATGTTCCTAGTTCGTAACGTGCGTGTCCATATAGCAGAACGAAATTGTGATCCATTATCGGAAATTACTCTCATCGCATGCCCTACATGAAATAGAAAATGTTTTACAAATGCTTTCGAAACGGTTTTAGCAGTAGCTTTGCGTAACGGAGTGAAAGTAACAAATTTTGAAGTGAGTTCGACAGCGACAAAGATGTAGCAAAAACCTCTGTTAGTTCTCGGAATTGGACCAAAAATGTCTACTGCGGCCATATGTCTTAATTTAACAGGTACAATGGGATATAATGGAGGAATATGTGAAGTGGTGTCTGACTTAGCTTTCTGGCAAAATTTACATGACGCTAAAACTCGTCGTATACGTTTCTCCATCTTGGTAAAATAACAGTTCTGTCTCAGTATAAGAAAACATTTTCTGGCTCCGTAATATGCGTAACTTAAACGAGTATACCATATTAATTTGTTAACCAGTTCGTCAGGAATGCATAATAACCAATTGTTGCTGTCAGGATGAGAGCGGCGAAATAGAATGTCATTGCGTACAGTGTAATGGTTTCTAATCGTAACATTATTCTTATTTTGCCAAAGGTGTTTAATTTCTTTCCACACATTGTCTTTACTTTGCTCTTTTGCTATGTCCTGTAATGACGACGAAATAAAATTTTCAAATGCAACTTGCTGAAATTACATGACGCTGAAATTTGCTTTGCAGAAGTTGGTTGCGACGTCTTGCTGATTATTGCTGAGAGAACGCGATAGTGCGTCTGCTATAACATTTTGTGTGCCGGGAATGTGAACAATTGTAAAATTAAATTCCTCTAAGTAAAGTTTCCATCTGCTTAATCTGTCATGAGTGAATTTAGCCGAAAGTAAGAATTGTATAGCTCTATGGTCTGTGTAGACGGTGGTATGTCTGCCATAAAGAAAGTGCCGAAATCTCGTAAAAGCCCATACAACACATAATGTTTCCAATTCCGTAACGGAGTAATTTCGTTCAGCAGGCGACAGAATGCGACTTGCAAATGCGATGTTTTTAATTACTGTTGAGCCATCTTCTTCAATTTCCTGAAAAATATGTACGCCTAAAGCGGTGTTAGAACTGTCGGTAGCAATGGAAAAATTGCTGGTAAGATCTGGGTGCGATAAAAGTGGTGCATTCAACAAGGCGTGTTTCAAATAACATTCTCGTGAATAAGATTCTGCGTGTCAAAATTATTGCTTACGTTACTGGAATATTCAATCTGTGCTGTGTCTAGTTAAATTCTATCGTACGTGTTATTATTTTCGGGAGGATGCTGTGGCATTTCAACTATTTGAACAGTTCTGTTATTACTTCCTGACGTCTTACGCTATGGATGACACCTATTGTCTGGTTCATTCATGATAATATGTTGTTGCTGATGTTCTTGCTTCTGAAAAGATCGACTGTTATTAAATGTACGCTGAAAAATTGTGCTCATTCTTTTTACGTTTGTCATGATAGTCACTTCTATACGGCGCAGTGCGATAGGAATTGAAATACTGTGTTTCCTGTACGTAGTTATTTCCTTGCTGCCGTGCGTTACTATTTGTTGTAGCTGGGACTATACGTGCACGCGGCGAAACATTAAAGCTTGGTTGGCCTTGTAGACTGTATTGTTGGTTAGGTATGCTAACCGGCTGACTTTCATGCCGTTGCGGTGAAAAACGACTATTGTTACTAAAATGCGTTCGCTGTTGCTGAAAATTTTGTACATACTGATGATTAAAATTTTTTTTTATATTAAAGTTCTCGTGGATGTCATTTCTGGAGCGTCTAATGAAAAAGTGTCACTTTCGGTATAACTAGTGTTATCGGGTTTTCATTATACATTCTTAATACTAGGTAGAGCAATAGTTAAAGAGCTGTTTTCATAGATATAAAGGATAGTAGAAGAGAAGGCAGCAGTGCAGAAAACTAAAGATGAAACAGCACTACTACAGCTCGGGGCCCTATGCACGCTACGGCACATATTCATTAAAGCGTAATGAATCCCCTGAGGTCATTTATGCGCTGCAAATAAATTTTAGCTTTTGCGTTACAGGCAATGCCGGTGAAATTCAAAAATAAATTGCTGTATCCATGCTAATTGTAGTTTCTGTATTACAGGTAATACTACTGAAAATACAAAAATAAATTGTCGTATACAGTTCAAATCGTGTATCTGTGCTCTGTTATTATTAAATTCCTTAGATTTTCTTACAAGTGCAAATTGCTTATAATCAACGTTCTCGTCACTGAATTTGAGAACACGTTCAGGTTTGTGTGAGAATCTGTTTGTCTGTGTCCTTTCGGATTTCAAGTTGCGTAACTTTTCAGATTTTACGTCACGTAGCTTTTCGGATTTTAAGTCGCGTCGTCTCTGTAGATTGCTCAAATTATACGCGCTACGTAAGTGTGACAAATGCTCGCAACGTGGCGTATTCTGTGACGTATTGGTGACTGAAATAGTTTTCAATTCTATTACTTTAATACTTTCGTCAATTTGGTTGTTGTGTCGTTCACTTTTATTATGGACATCCGTATTCAGAGTGTGTGAAACTTCCAGTGACTCTAAATTAAACTCGTCGCGTATCTGTACTGCGTTTTTAGGGCATTGTTCAGTGACTGCATTAATTTCGTCTTTATGTGATTCTGTTGTGCCTACACGTGCACTACTTAATTCTTGTGCAACAGTGCCAACTTCTTTATTACTGTTACTAGCACAAGCCTTAGTATCCTCACGTAATTGTACTTTAGCGTCCTGACATTGCACGGTAACAGCTGTAATCTGTTCGCTAACTTGTTTGTTCTGTTCATTAAGGTTTTCTTGTTTTTCATTCGTCAGTTTGAAACTTTCATCAATCATTTCGCTAAGTTGTTTGTGCTGTTCATCAAGTTTTTCATTAAGTTGTTTACACATTTGTAGCAACAATGCCATAATTGGATCCGACACAAAATTAGCATTTCTATTCTCTGTGCTGTTTAATGATGGATCTGGATTTATCTCGCTTTCTGTAACCATTTGGTTATTCTGAGATTTACAAAAAGGTTTGCCAGTCAAATGTACACTGTCAGTCACTATTTCGGAATTAAATAAATCCGTCCTACTTTGTGTATCCTGTTCATTTTCATTAGACAAATTTGTCTGTTCGTCAAGTGAATTTAGTTAACCGGTTGTGTTAAGCTGGGCAGCGCTCATTACAATAGAGCGCCCCGCATCTTCAATTGTCGTTAAGTTAACAGACGACACAATTGAATTCGTCTGTTCATCACTAGGATGATTGTCAGTAAACGGTGGATTGTCATCATTATATTGCGTGTCGCAAGTACTATCGGTGAAGTTATTTAATTCGGTTATTTCATTCATAATACCTCGCGATACACTATTCACAGTCTTTCGCGGCATTTTTTTTTTTTTTTTTTTTTACAATAGTCACAATTATTCACTAATGAAATAGGCACAATGCAAAAAGCAACAAACACAAATACAACAGAGCAACGAATTGCCGATGATCTGAGGAAAGAAAGTCATAAAATTAGTAAAAGCGTTGCGCCAAATGCTAATTATATTAAGTAAATAAGAGCAAATATCTGACTACTTCTCAGAAGATTCTCAACGAAATACGATCCTGGGCCGGATGTCGCCAAGTGTAACCTCCCCACAAAAATTAGAAAGAAAAATATTTAAATGTTAATGGGAATAGAGCCAAGTGTAACCTTCCCGCAATAATGAAAGATAATTTTTAAATGTGAATAGACATCGTGCTAAGTGTAACCTCCCCGTAATTATTTTTAAATAATATGAATTGAATGAAAATTCAAATAGAGCCAAATGTTAGCTTCCCACAGTAGTACAACTCAATGATAATAACAATGTGCAAAAATATTAAGTCCCCACAAAATTAACGTTAAGATCAACCAGATAAATTGTTTCTGGGAGGAAAAGCAAAGGAAATATTGTTTCAATTGTAATGATTATTTTCTTAAAAAAATTGCTTTCAGAACAAAATTATTATTGGGGCAATTCTTGAACAAATTAATTACAGTTAATGTACATTACATTATCACATGTGCGCAACGCTGCTTCATTACCTTATTTAAAAAATATAGCTCGTCCTGAACCTTGACCAGAGGCCCATGTCGACGCCCGCCGACTCCTCACACACAACTCCGACTGTCTCTCGCGCGCTACTGGCACGAACGAACTACATGCTCTCGCGACTCGCTACGTACAACAACTGCCTCGCAACTGCCTCGCAACTGCACTACTGACTCCCTACATGCAACTGAACTCTCGCGCGGTCAAGCGCAGACTAGCAACGATAAATAACTCTCTGGTCAGAGATTCTGTCATGCCTCGCCATCGCTGCTACTGAATACATACGTGTTTCAAGGGGTGAATTATGCTACCACAAAAATCTTTGGTCATTTGCCAAATAGCATAAAAAGTCTGATAGATAGCCAACCAACGTTTAAAAGCAAATTAAAAGAATTTGTGAATGACAACTCCTTCTACTCACTAGATGAATTTTTAGATATGAAGTAGTAACTGTAAAAAAATTAATTATATTGTGTAAAGAAAACTTATCTTAATGTGACACATTCCACATCATTACGGAATGTCGTATTCATGATCTATGCAACAAGGATTAATGTATGTATGTAAGTATTATACAAAAGCGAAACGCAATAATGCGAACTGTACTGGTCTGGATCATGAGCTGCAAATCCGAGGCAAACTGAGCGCCGGTTGAAATATTCGAAATTTCGTCCTGGGCGGAGTACAACACGAGAGCCTCCCTCTCTCTCCCATGATTTTCTACCACGGGCCGGACTCAAAGGAATCGCGGGCCAGATCGGGCACGCGGTCCTCCGCCTTGGTTGCTCACCAGTGCCGTAGCGCGCTGCAAAAAGCCAGCCGCTCATTGGGACCGCCAAATAAGACCGCGTGCTGAGCACTCCAGAACTGTTGTGTATCTTCAAACTCACTACCCAGGGTGTGACACGACGCGGGGTAGGACCAGATTGTTCTGTTAATCCGGTACTCAGAGGCCGTCAAGGACAGCTTAAAGACTGACGGAAACTATGTTGGTAGAGTCGATAACTATGTTCGTAGTTGTATCTTTGCAGTAAACATCCCTTAAATAATTCGTGAAACAACTAAATAATGAAAGTTGCAAATGAAACAGACAACTTTCATTATTCAGCCCTTGTAACTGAGAGACCATCTGGGATGCCGTTTGCAAGAAGATCAGCTGAAGACTTTCCAAACCGATCGTGCCACATCACACTAAAAATAAAATTCAACTCTGAACAGAAGCCTACAACAAAATAAGTACATGACTTCTTTAACCACATAAATGCAAGCATCACTTCGTGGCTTAAGCATGACTTCATAGCTTAATTATGTCCTACTTCCCAGACAGAAGACTGGGGAGAAAAGTGTCAAAATACGATTAATAAACTTTACAGAACTCTGAGAAGTATTTAAATAATTTACCTTTATTTATTTTGTGCCATTTCATCAATGAAATATTATGTTCTTTTTATAATTATTTTGTGCTACATTATAGTGCCTCTTGTTCTCTAGTTGTCCTATAATATTGGACAGAAAATATTCCTTTTGCGTTTTGCTTAATAATGAACAGAAACTTTTTCCGTCTTCTCATGATTTATGCTGGACAGGAACTACATGCTTATCATCCTCCTCTCCGTAAAGAAGAAGACAACTGAACTATCCGGCTCTGCAGCTGAGTGGTCACCGCACCTGACGGCCATGTGAAGGACCCGGGTTCTATTTCTAGTACTGCCAGTGATTTTTCCACGGTGGCAGCACTGGAACGGGTTGCAGTTAGCCCCAGGAGGCCTACTGAGGAGTTAAGTGACCGAATAGTAGCGGCACCAGGTCACGAAAACCGACATCGGTCAGGAGAGTGGTGATCTGATTCCATGCCCCTCCACAGCATCCAGTTACGCCATTGACAGAGGATGACACGGCGGTCGGCACCGATGGGCTCACCAGGGCCTTTGAACGGAGTTTATGATAAGAAAGGTGGAGGTTGCCCGTAGACTATGGGAGGAGAAGAACAACTGCAAAACACTGGCAAGGAGACGGTACGGGACGATGGGAGACATTCAGGAATAATTGCTGTAGCTCTGGACAGAGCTGTAGAGTGTATAAACTGTACCAGCAGACAGAGTTTGAGATATGTCCAAAGAATAACTGGGAACGTTGGTGCAAGTTCTACTCTGAGATGAGATGGAGAGGTTGGAGGGGAAGAGATTAGTTTTTAACATCCCGTCGAGACCGATGTCATCAGAGACGGAGCTCGAACTCGGATTAGGGAAGGATGGAGGAGGAAGTCGCCCGTGGCCCTCCAAGGGAACCATCCCGGCATTTGCCTTAAAAGATTTAGGGAAATCACGGAAAACCTAAATCAGGATGACCGACGCGGGTTTGGGCCGTCGTCCTCCAGAAAGCGAGTCCAGTGTGCTAGCCACTGCGCTACGTCGCTCGGTCAGATGAAGATGTTGGTTCAGAAGTTAGCACAGAAGAGGAAATAACGTCTGGCCGCATCAAACCAGTTACAAGCCTGAGAAGGTCCCGACCTTCCCCCCCCCACCCCCCCCCACCCCCCCCCACACCCCCCCACCCCACATATACACACAAAAAAGACGAAATAATGGAGTGAATGGCGTAATTATGAGGATAATGTTAACAAAAAGATAATGCGTGGAACATGCAGCCAGGCGGATGGACAGCAGATGGACCAAGACATAAGAGGAGAGCTAGACGATATCCCAATGGAAGGGGACAGGCGAATATGGAAGATTTGCAGGAGCATAGTGAATGCATGTGGATGAATACTGCAGTATATGGATAAGTCTGAAGGGGGCCCTTATCCATGAGTGCTTGTCACAGAGTTTTGATGATAACGATGATGATTTGCAAATGCACACACAACTCAGCGATCGAGAATGTCCTGTAATACGTAGAAGGGTTGGAAAGTAAGCATCCTATCCAAATGATGATAGGTATAATCGATTGAGGCTTTCGGGTGTTTTGTGGTAGTCCTGCAAATTCTCGTTTCACCTACGTCTATACACATACGCCACAAGTCACCGTACGGGGCATGGCGGAGGGTTCAAATGGTTCAAATGGCTCTGAGCACTATGGGACTCAACTGCTGAGGTCATTAGTCCCCTAGAACTTAGAACTAGTTAAACCTAACTAACCTAAGGACATCACAAACATCCATGCCCGAGGCAGGATTCGAACCTGCGACCGTAGCGGTCTTGCGGTTCCAGACTGCAGATGGCGGAGGGTATTCTGTATCACTACTAGCCACTTCCTTTCTTGTTTCACTCGCAAATAGAGCGCGGAGGAACAACTGGCGAGCCTGCTACCAGACAGGTGACTGGGCACTCATGTTATGAGTTAACTTAACCATCCGGACAGGCATACATAGGATTTCTCTTCCGCTGACTGCTGGGCACAGTCGTACACTTTTCTTCGTGTGAACGCCGCGTGCACCAGCATAGTTCATTTTGATAAGTTCAGAAACCTTGTCTTGTATGCTGCCAGGATGGTCGTTTCTAAACTGCAATATCCAGCATTTCATGACGAAAGCGCCGGTCGCTAGCGTGGTTTAGTCTAAGATTCTGTTACATGATTTTCAGCTCTACGTATGTGTTTTCTTTGTGACAAAAGTTAGATCTCTTTCTTCCAGTCCTTGTTTTGTTCCATATACAAGAACTGATGTAGGTTTCTCATTAACACACTGACTGTCACACGTTTCGTCTGAAATTTGGCCAACAGCTGGCTACAACCTTCCTATTAAATGGTGCAAATGCATGGCGCCCTGCGACGTCACCCTCGGGCTCGATGACGTTTCAAACAACAAGGTGCCGACACTCGCGAAAAAAAAAAAAATAACACGGTTCAGACGTTTGTGTGAGCTGTAAGGTCGGTTACTCATGTCACACTAGCACGACATTTCACAACAGCTCTGCCCAACGCCATAGGGCATGCGGCACACGATGGTCGTCACACGTCCTCTAACACACTTTTCAGCCCCAAGGGACGCCTCTGCCATAAAGGTCAGAATCGCGACACTCAGCGTTGAAATTATGTAGTTTCCTTATCGGTGGCCGAATAAAACATTTCAGACACACCATCACTCGTAATCGACACGAAAAGCCCTCAGCAAGTGACACAGTGGGCCTCAGTGAAACCACCCCTTCCCTTGGGGCGTTGATTCTCATAAATTTCACAGACGGAAACGACAGTTTTCGGTGGATGAGCAACAAGACGACGTTGTTGACAACGTACGACATTGCTGACACCTCCAGGACGATTCAACCTTCATAAAAGGCCGTCGTGGGGCTACAACCGCGTTGAACCTGATCCGACCTCTTTGATTTGTGTTACACTAAACCTTTTGCTCTGGCATAAAGGGTGGAGTCACTACGAACCATTAAAAATCATTTGACGAAATTTGAACGTAATACGAAGCAGCAAAGCGTGTTTATCCGTTATCAGCTCTCCTGTATACCGTTCTCCAGGGGCTGCAATATTGAGGTGCACATGAATAAAATGGCAAAGGGTCCTCTAAGAACCTCCAGTTCGGCAACACCCTCGCTACCACCCAGGGACCTTTCTTCAGCACTTTAAGAATGTATCTGCACAACGACTTCGATACCTATTCAGCTGAGTGCAGCACCGCTACAGCTCTGATGGCTGATGGTAAACAAACACTTTGGTTAGGTGGGGTGCCTGCCCTCAGGCGTTGAAGCAGCAGCAGAGCACCGCTCATCTAAATACGAGGGTTGTCCAGAAAGTAAGATCCGGTCGGTCGCGAAATGGAAACCACTGGGAAAATCCGGTAAAGCTTTGAGCAGATGTGTTGGTCAGTGTCTCTAGTATATCCGCCGATCGTGTCGCGTCGCTCTTTTCAGTTTTGAGTGAACAGTGAGCACGTAAAGATGCGTAGGGAATAGCGTCTGCCAACAAGTATGAGGCCCTGGTTAGAGATTTCGCCTGTGTCATGCAGCCCACATAACACAACTGTCGAGCAGTTCCTTCTTCACGCCAATTCTCGGCTGCACACTGCAGGAGCAATGAAGACGCTCCTGCAGCGTTTCCGATGAGAAGTGTTTGATCACCCACAATACAGTCCGCAATTGGCTCCCCCTGAGTCTCATCTCTGCTCACAAGAACCGCTGGCTATGAAGACAAAATTTTTCCACAGACAATGAGCTGCAGACAAGTGCAGACAACCGGCCTAAAGCACAGGCGGCGGCTTTCTATGACGAGTATATTGGAAAGTTGATTAACACTACGACAAACTCGAAGTTGTAGCGGCGACTATGTAGAGAAGTAGGTGGAAGGTGTTCCTATCTGCTGCAAATAAAATGTTCCTGGTTTTCAGTGTGGTTTCCATTTCACGACCGATCGAAACTTACTTTCTGGACAACCCTCGTAGTTATCGAAGGCACTGTACAGACATATTTTTAAAGTGCTCAACAAAGATGCATGGGTGGTGCCGAGGGTGCTGCCGAGCTAGAGCGTCTTATAAGAACCCTTTGCCATTGCCACAGGAAGGCGCGAAACAGGTCGCCTGAAAAATCATAAACACACTTTGTTCCTTCGGATCACATTCAGATTTAGTGGAATGGTTTCGAATGGTCCTCTATACCAGAGGAAAAATTGCGGTTGCACTGAACTCCAAAGGAGTCAGATCACGTTGAGTGGGGTTGTAGCCACACGATGTCCTTAGAGTAGGGAGACGATCGTTGCCAGCAATGTCGTCCTGCTGCTCGTCGCATTACAGTCGTTTTCGTCTGTGAAATTTGTGAGAATCAACGCCCCGTAGAAGGGGTGGTTAGTTGGCCCCTCTTCATGCCACCTCCTGGGGGCTTTTCGTGTCGCTTCTCAGCAGAGGTGTGCCTGAAATGTTTTCTTCAGCCATCTACACTGGAGAGCCCAAGAAACTGGTACACCTTCTTAATATCGTGTAGAGCCTCAAGAGGAAGCAGAAACGCCCCAAGACGACGTGGCATGGACTAGTGTCTGAAGTTGTGGTGGAGGGAATTGACTCCATGAATGCTGCAGGGCTGTCCTTAAATCCTAAGAGTATGAGGGGGTGGAGAGCTCTTCTGAACAGCACGTTGCAAGGCACCCCAGATATGCTCAATAATGTTCATTTATGGGGAGTTTTGTGGCCAGCGGAAGTGTTTGAACATAGAAGAGTGTTCCTGGAGCCACTTTGTAGCAATTCTGGACGTTTGTGGTGTCGCATTATCCTGCTAGAATTGTCCTAATCCGTCGAAATGCATAATGGACATGAACGTGGACGTGAATGGTTGAAGGTAACCACGTAGGATGCTTACGTTCGTGTCACTTGTCAGAGTCGTATCTAGACGTATCGAGTGTCCCATATCACTCCAATTGCATATGCCCCACACCATTACAGAGCCCCCACCAGCTTGAATAGTCCCCTGCTGACAAGCAGGGTCTATGGAGTCATGAGGTTGTCTCCATATCCCTACACGTCCACCGGCTGGATACAATTTGAAACGAGGCTCGTCCGACCAGGGAACATGTTTCCAGTCACCAACAGTCCAATGTCGGTGTTGACGTGGCGCTGGCGGGGCGTAAGGCTTTTTGTCGAGCAATCATCAAGGGTAAACGAGTGGGCCTTCGGCTCCGAAAGCCCATATCGATTATGTTTCTTTGAATGGTTCGCACACTGGCACTTGTTGATAGCCCAGCATTGAAATCTGCAGCAATTTGAGGAAGGGTTGCACTTCTGTCACGTTGAACGATTCTCTTCAGTCCTCGTTGGTCTCCTTCTTGCAGGGTCTTTTCCCGGCCGCAGCGATGTCGGAGTTTTGATGTTTTATCGGATTCCTGATATTCACGGTACACTCGTGAAATGGTTGCACGGGAAAATCCCCATTTTATCGTTACCTCGGAGATGCTGTGTCCCATCGATCGTGTGCCGACTATAACACCACGTTCAAACGCACGTAAACCTTGATGTAGGTAATGCCAACCGCAGCGCCTTATTCTGCCTGTTTACATATCCCTGTATTTGAATACGCATACCTATACTAGTTTCTTTATCGCTTCAGTATATAAGAAAAGCGTGCGATTTCATGGCTGTGTGTTGCGATTCTGGTCTCTATCGCAGAGACGTAAAAACAAGGGATGCGATGTGGGTAAGAGAAGGGTGTGAAGACCTTCGCAAAGTGTGACACAGACACGATAGCGTTGGGCAGAATTGTGGTGAAATTTTTTGCCGATGTGAAATCATTAACCTACCTTATGTAGTGTCGGCAGACTTGCCAACACTACGCACACTAATTGAAAGAGGCGGCCAAGATGCACGCGCTAACTCACGAAGGATGGAGTGAGGTCTGAAACAGGATACGTAATGAATATTATAAAGAAAAGTACGTAGCTTCTTGAATACTTAACTTTAATCCATCCTTTGTATACATCGTTCTTGATGAGACATCTGGAGATTGTGGCGATACAAGTGAGACTCTTTAAATACAAGCTATCTAAGGCTAATGGCGCCTTGCTAGGTCGTAGACATGGACTTAGCTGAAGGCTATTCTAACTGTCTGCTCTGCAAATGAGCGAGGCTTCGACAGTGTGCATCGCTAGCGACGTCGTCCATACAACTGGGGCGAGTGCTAGTAAGTCTCTCGAGACCTGCCGTGTGGTGGCGCTCGGTCTACGATCCTGACAGTGGCGACACGCGGGTCCGACATGTACTAATGGACCGCGGCCGATTTAAGCTACCACCTAGCAAGTGTGGTGTCTGGCGGTGACACCACACCTTACACATCACGTGAACTTCTGAGCTGTGGCCTTTTTTCACAAGTGTCCGCTTGTTGCTGTTTGAAGCGTCGCCGAGCTCAAGAGTGACGTCACAGGGCGCCATTACAGAGGAAGACTATAGTCACCTTCGAGCAAAATGTCAGACTTACGCCTCTCAATGGGAGGCAATTACAGAGTTTTGAAAACGTGATCCTTTAATTTTGTTGCGCAGCGTAGTTCATGCTTCACGTTGATTGCCCACTTATTTCATGTTATCGAGAGAATTTGAAATTATATGGGGTTCGTTTTCGTTCTATTTTTGATACTTTGTGGCACTGCGTTACGACGTGGTCCGTTTTAGGTCGTAAATAGCCCTGTTACTGAATTTTCTTGCTTTTTTGTTAATAACTTTTCTTCCAGAAGTCACTTGGAAATTATTAACATCTTTCACGCTCAGTTCCCATGAGCTTGCTTATCCTACATCTACATCTACATTCATACTCCGCAAGCCACCCAACGGTGTGTGGCGGAGGGCACTTTACGTGCCACTGTCATTACCTCCCTTTCCTGTTCCAGTCGCGTATGGTTCGCGGGAAGAACGACTGTCTGAAAGCCTCCGTGCGCGCTCTAATCACTCTAATTTTACATTCGTGATCTCCTCGGGAGGTATAAGTAGGGGGAAGCAATATACTCGATACCTCATCCAGAAACGCACCCTCTCGAAACCTGGCGAGCAAGCTACACCGCGATGCAGAGCGCCTCTCTTGCAGAGTCTGCCACTTGAGTTTATTAAACATCTCCGTAACGCTATCACGGTTACCAAATAACCCTGTGACGAAACGCGCCGCTCTTCTTTGGATCTTCTCTATCTCCTCCGTCAACCCGATCTGGTACGGATCCCACACTGATGAGCAATACTCAAGTATAGGTCGAACGAGTGTTTTGTAAGCCACCTCCTTTGTTGCTGGACTACATTTTCTAAGCACTCTCCCAATGAATCTCAACCTGGTACCCGCCTTACCAACAATTAATTTTATATGATCATTCCACTTCAAATCGTTCCGCACGCATACTCCCAGATATTTTACAGAAGTAACTGCTACCAGTGTTTGTTCCGCTATCATATAATCATACAATAAAGGAGCCTTCTTTCTATATATTCGCAATACATTACGTTTGTCTATGTTAAGGGACAGTTGCCACTCCCTACACCAAGTGCCTATCCGCTGCAGATCTTCCTGCATTTCGCTACAATTTTCTAATGCTGCAACTTCTCTGTATACTACAGCATCATCCGCGAAAAGCCGCATGGAACTTCCGACACTATCTACTAGGTCATTTATATATATTGTGAAAAGCAATGGTCCCATAACACTCCCCTGTGGCACGCCAGAGGTTACCTTAACGTCTGTAGACGTCTCTCCATTGAGAACAACATGCTGTGTTCTGTTTGCTAAAAAATCTTCAATCCAGCCACACAGCTGGTCTGATATTCCGTAGGCTCTTACTTTGTTTATCAGGCGACAGTGCGGAACTCTATCGAACGCCTTCCGGAAGTCAAGAAAAATAGCCTCTACCTGGGAGCCTGTATCTAATATTTTCTGGGTCTCATGAACAAATAACGCGAGTTGGGTCTCACACGATCGCTGTTTCCGGAATCCATGTTGATTCCTACATAGTAGATTCTGGGTTTCCAAAAACGACATGATACTCGAGCAAAGAAACATGTTCTAAAATTCTACAACAGATCGACGTCAGAGATATAGGTCTATAGTTTTGCGCATCTGCTCGACGACCCTTCTTGAAGACTGGGACTACCTGTGCTCTTTTCCAATCATTTGGAACCCTCCGTTCCTCTAGAGACTTGCGGTACACGGCTGTTAGAAGGGGGGCAAGTTCTTTCGCGTACTCTGTGTAGAATCGAATTGGTATCCCGTCAGGTCCAGTGGACTTTCCTCTGTTGAGTGATTCCAGTTGCTTTTCTATTCCTTGGACACTTATTTCGATGTGAGCCATTTTTTCGTTTGTGCGAGGATTTAGAGAAGGCACTGCAGTGCGGTCTTCTTCTGTGAAACAGCTTTGGAAAAAGGTGTTTAGTATTTCAGCTTTACGCGTGTCATCCTCTGTTTCAATGCCATCATCATCCCGGAGTGTCTGGATATGCTGTTTCGAGCCACTTACTGATTTAACGTAAGACCAGAACTTCCTAGGATTTTCTGTCAAGTCTGTACATAGAATTTTACTTTCGAATTCACTGAACGCTTCTCGCATAGCCCTCCTTACGCTAACTTTGACATCGCTTAGCTTTTGTTTGTCTGAGAGGTTTTGGTTGCGTTTAAACTTGGAGTGAAGCTCTCTTTGCTTTCGCAGTAGTTTACTAACTTTGTTGTTGTACCACGGTGGGTTTTTCCCGTCCCTCACAGTTTTACTCGGCACGTACCTGTCTAAAACGCGTTTTACGATTGCCTTGAACTTTTTCCATAAACACTCAACATTGTCAGTGTCGGAACAGAAATTTTCGTTTTGCTCTGTTAGGTGGTCTGAAATCTGCCTTCTATTACTCTTGCTAAACAGATAAACCTTCCTCCCTTTTTTTATATTCCTATTAACTTCCATATTCAGGGATGCTACAACGGCCTTATGATCACTGATTCCCTGTTCTGCACTTACAGAGTCGAAAAGTACTAACAGCGACAAACACTCCACCACCGGTTGCATGCAATCTATCCTTCCTAAACACCGTCTATACCTCTGTAAAAATTTCGGCAGAATTTATCTCTGGCTTAAGCCAGCTCTCTGTACCTATAACGATTTCAGCTTCGGTGCTTTCTATCAGCGCTTGAAGTTCCGGTACTTTACCAACGCAGCTTCGACAGTTTACAATTACAATACCGATTGCTGTTTGGTCCCCGCATGTCCTGACTTTGCCCCGCACCCTTTGAGGCTGTTGCCCTTTCTGTTCTTGCCCAAGGCCATCTAACCTAAAAAACCGCCCAGTCCACGCCACACAACCCCTGCTACCCGTGTAGCCGCTTGCTGCGTGTAGTGGACTCCTGACCTATCCAGCGGAACCCGAAACCCAACACCCTATGGCGCAAGTCGAGGAATCTGCAGCCCACATGGTCGCAGAACCGTCTCAGCCTCTGATTCAGACCCTCCACTCGGCTCTGTACCAAAGGTCCGCAATCAGTCCTGTCGACGATGCTGCAGATGGTGAGCTCTGCTTTCATCCCGCTAGCGAGACTGGCAGTCTTCACCAAATCAGATAGCCGTCGGAAGCCAGAGAGGATTTCCTCCGATCCATAGCGACACACATCATTGGTGCCGACATGAGCGACCACCTGCAGATGGGTGCACCCTGTACCCTTCATGGCATCCGGAAGGACCCTTTCCACATCTGGAATGACTCCCCCCGGTATGCACACGGAGTGCACATTGGTTTTCTTCCCCTCTCTTGCTGCCATTTCTCTAAGGGGCCCCATTACGCGCCTGACGTTGGAGCTCCCAACTACCAGTAAGCCCACCCTCTGCGACCGCCCGGATCTTGCAGACTGAGGGGCAGCCTCTGGAACAGGACAAGCAGCCATGTCAGGCCGAAGATCAGTATCAGCCTGAGACAGAACCTGAAACCGGTTCGTCAGACAAACTGGAGAGGCCTTCCGTTCAGCCCTCCGGAATGTCTTTCGCCCCCTGCCACACCTTGAGACTACCTCCCACTCTACCACAGGTGAGGGATCAGCCTCAATGTGGGCAGTATCCAGGGCAACCACAGTCTTAGTCCGATCGGGGGATGCGTGAGACGAGCTGGCCGTCCCCGACAAACCCCCATCCGGACCCCCACAGTGATGCCCATTGGCAACAGCCTCGAGCTGTGTGACCGAAGCCAACACTGCCTGAAGCTGGGAGCGAAGGGATGCCAACTCAGCCTGCATCCGAACACAGCAGTTGCAGTCCCTATCCATGCTAAAAACTGTTTTGCAAAGAACGTCTGAACTAATCTACAGAGAGCGCAAACAAATCGACAAAATTTAAACGGTTATTAAAATACAAGATTGCCTAGTAAATGCAGTAATGCTGCTACTAACGCACTGCTGACACACTGCTCGGCAGCGGAAGGAGACTACGCGAATTTACACTATTCAGGTACTAAAACGCGATGCTACAACTCTCAAATACTATAATACGCCCGAAATTTATGTATCAAACAATGCAAGTACCAAAAACACCCAAAGAAATTAAGAATTAAACTATGTAAGAAATGAGTGAGCTAGGAGTATACGACTTGCTGCTGCAGCTGCTTATCCAACGGCGGCAGGGAGCACACTGACTGTGACCAACCGACACTGGCCGTTCAAAACAAAAACAAAAGACAAACGACTACGCGAATTTACACTATTCAGGTACTAAAACGCGATGCTACAACTCTCAAATACTATAATACGCCCGAAATTTATGTATCAAACAATGCAAGTACCAAAAACACTCAAAGAAATTAAGAATTAAACTATGTAAGAAATGAGTGAGCTAGGAGTATACGACTTGCTGCTGCAGCTGCTTATCCAACGGCGGCAGGGAGCACACTCCTTTGTCTTAGTTTGCAGCTTTTCCGACCACAATTGAATGAGTACGTTCTGCCTTCAGCGGAACATCTATAATGATAATTTACGATCGGCAAATAAAATATTTATTCCTTTGCATGCACGTTAGAGCAAATATGAAGTAGGTTTGAACCGCTGAGAACTTCGAGACACATGCTGCCATTCTGAATATCTTGAGAGTAGCTTTTGTGATAATAGATCACATGCATATCTCTTTAATGGAGAGCACCTTCACACTTTAAGGTTATGTTAGAATAATTGAACGCGCTATTAATACCTTTGCATTACGTAAATTCATGTGCAATATCACCTTATATTTTCTGTTGCACCATGAAAGTCCTTCCCATTACCGAATACTTTCGTCAATAGAAGTCAGATAGTGTTGTTGTTCATTCATGGATCAAAACTTTGTTCAAGAAGGGGGAATATTTTTAGGGCCTGGATATTGAAGTCATACCACTTGTACACGCAGTATAGATTTAAGTAGAAAGTAGGAGGCTTTCAAGAGTAAAGGTAGTTTGTTTACATCTTCTCTCTGCTTTCCTTACTATGTCAATCGAACTTTTAGGACAGATCTTGATGATTATTTGATATGGAGTATAAATATTACGGGGAGTCTAAATTCGGCACACAACAATCCGAAACAGAACGTGAAGTTAGCAATACTACTGTATACAATGACACACTTCAGACGACGACAACCAGATAGTGGTGAACGGACCAATTACGTTTGCTTCTTGATAAATACCAGCCGCAAACCAGTTACAATTGAAGACACGGTTTCGGAGGCAATTCCTCGCGCCTCTCTCATCGTCGCAGTGCGGCACTTTGAGTGGAAGGTACTCTGCGCCTCAAGTTTGACGCAACAGTCCCAAGGATGCTGTAACTGTTGCTTCATTTCGCTGAACATTGACGACCGTATGTTTCCGAGTATAATGACGCGTTATTCCCCATCCTTTAGAGGCAGTAAAAAGAGTCGTGAACATCTTGAACTACTTTCAACGTAGGACCCTCGTCTTTATTAGCCAGAGTAGTAGTCAAGGAATCGCACGCGATGACGATATCCGCTGCTGTGCTGCTTAACGGTTTGAAGAGACCAAACATCCAAGAACATCAGTAATTTATTCAACCCCAGGATGAAAGATGTGTACCCCATCAGTCTGCATCTGGAGTTAATTCTATGAGAAAGTGAGGGAGCGTGTTCGAAGTGTTTACGTAGCGTAGGGTATTCGCCCAGTGCGAAACCGCCTAAAAACCACATCCAGGTTGGCCACCACACCGAACGCCGTCGTTAACCGTCCAGGCGTTTTGGAACCGGGACAGGCTTGCTTTCCCAAGTCCCGGAAGGGGCGAATGATGACGATATCTCATCTGTTTTCCTCGTCGTCTCTAATTTGAGTATAACTTACTTATATGAACTTGAAGAGTGGAAGAAAGAGGTTCAGCAAACTGCCGTAGTGAACTCCGAAACGTAAGAGACAAATTACACAGAGCAGCAGATTATTTCAATGCAAATGTGAGGAATTCGCCTAATGTCTAAAAAGCGTAATAGAACGAAAATACACTCCTGGAAATGGAAAAAAGAACACATTGACACCGGTGTGTCAGACCCACCATACTTGCTCCGGACACTGCGAGAGGGCTGTACAAGCAATGATCACACGCACGGCACAGCGGACACACCAGGAACCGCCGTGTTGGCCGTCGAATGGCGCTAGCTGCGCAGCATTTGTGCACCGCCGCCGTCAGTGTCAGCCAGTTTGCCGTGGCATACGGAGCTCCATCGCAGTCTTTAACACTGGTAGCATGCCGCGACAGCGTGGACGTGAACCGTATGTGCAGTTGACGGACTTTGAGCGAGGGCGTATAGTGGGCATGCGGGAGGCCGGGTGGACGTACCGCCGAATTGCTCAACACGTGGGGCGTGAGGTCTCCACAGTACATCGATGTTGTCGCCAGTGGTCGGCGGAAGGTGCACGTGCCCGTCGACCTGGGACCGGACCGCAGCGACGCACGGATGCACGCCAAGACCGTAGGATCCTACGCAGTGCCGTAGGGGACCGCACCGCCACTTCCCAGCGAATTAGGGACACTGTTGCTCCTGGGGTATCGGCGAGGACCATTCGTAACCGTCTCCATGAAGCTGGGCTACGGTCCAGCACACCGTTAGGCCGTCTTCCGCTCACGCCCCAACATCGTGCAGCCCGCCTCCAGTGGTGTCGCGACAGCCGTGAATGGAGGGACGAATGGAGACGTGTCGTCTTCAGCGATGAGAGCCGCTTCTGCCTTGGTGCCAATGATGGTCGTATGCGTGTTTGGCGCCGTGCAGGTGAGCGCCACAATCAGGACTGCATACGACCGAGGCACACAGGGCCAACACCCGGCATCATGGTGTGGGGAGCGATCTCCTACACAGGCCGTACACCACTGGTGATCGTCGAGGGGACACTGAATAGTGCACGGTACATCCAAACCGTCATCGAACCCATCGTTCTACCATTCCTAGACCGGCAAGGGAACTTGCTGTTCCAACAGGACAATGCACGTCCGCATGTATCCCGTGCCACACAACGTGCTCTAGAAGGTGTAAGTCAACTACCCTGGCCAGCAAGATCTCCGGATCTGTCCCCCATTGAGCATGTTTGGGACTGGATGAAGCGTCGTCTCACGCGGTCTGCACGTCCAGCACGAACGCTGGTCCAACTGAGGCGCCAGGTGGAAATGGCATGGCAAGCCGTTCCACAGGACTACATCCAGCATCTCTACGATCGTCTCCATGGGAGAATAGCAGCCTGCATTGCTGCGAAAGGTGGATATACACTGTACTAGTGCCGACATTGTGCATGCTCTGTTGCCTGTGTCTACGTGCCTGTGGTTCTGTCAGTGTGATCATGTGATGTATCTGACCCCAGGAATGTGTCAATAAAGTTTCCCCTTCCTGGGACAATGAATTCACGGTGTTCTTATTTCAATTTCCAGGAGAGTAGTTCAAGATCTTTAAGTTTGATAACACAGTGACCAACAACTCATTTAAAGAAATAAAACAAATAAAGGATTGTCGAAATTTGCTGTTCAAGCGTAAATAGCTCAATTGTGGACTGAATTCATCAGCAATTTAAAATCAACTGCTGGACCGCAATTCGAACCCGAGTACTATTCTTTCATTCGTGTACGCCACCAACTCCGCTCTTGTAGAGGAACGAAAGTAAGGTCTAATGCCAGTCCAGCATTCTGCTTAAGATTGCCACAAGTAGTCATTCCAGCATATATGCCGTATATATATCTAGCAGAAAATACGAGCTCTGTAATAAAAATAAATTAAGAAGCTATGGTTTGTTACACACGAAAATGCAGGGTGTTTGGAAATTCCAGTTACAGATTTGTAGGACTTGTAGGGGGGCGTGAGTATATAATATTTTGACTAGGAACCCGTGTGTTTCAATTCAGAAGTGTAACGCGTCCACGTCTGCTGAGGAAAAGGTAGAAGTCTCAGAGTTGCTTGTTCTGGTGCAACAGGGTAGACAGGATGATGTGTACTACGTAAGACGATCACCTCGTGTCTGTAAGAAACGTGCTCTCAGCATGATGTGGCACCATCTCACTTCTCACGTGCGGTTCGAAGACATCTCAACAGACGATATGGTGAAAGATGGGTAGGTCGAGGTGGTCCAGCTACGATCACCACTGGGGTCGTATGTAAAGTTTAATTTACGAAACACCTGTGCAGCCAGAGGAAGACCTGTTGGAACGAGTTCTGGCGGCTGCGCTAGAAACTGAAGAGACAACAGGTGTGATGGAGAGTGTGTATCAGAGCATGCTTCGTAGGTACAATATCTGTAACAACGTTTGTGGTAGCCTCGTCGAGCCGCTGTTGTAACGCATCAGTACTGTTGTGTACATACAGTATGCTGGGTTCGTTTTTGTTCTGGAATAATGTAAAGACTTAATATTTAAGTGTTGACACAAACAAATGTGCTGAAGTGATAAATGGATGTTTCGTTATGTTCCCTTTTGAACTGTTACAAAATATGTTTACTGCCTGAGGCCTAGTTCAGTTCCTCAAGCAGAAGTGGATGAGTGAAACAACTGAACTGAAGCCGTCGTAGAACGGAAACAGTACGTTCCCGTTTATGAGTTCCTATTCATTATATTATATGCTCACACCCCTCTACAAATCCTTGAAGTTTGTAACGTGAATTTACGAAGGTCCTGTATAATATCCTATCGGTTAATATGAAAGGAAATATCTGAAGAAGTTTATATTTGACCCGAAAAATATAATAATAGTGGTGTTAGATGGACTGATATTGGCTTTTTCAAATACGCTTTCCACATTTAGATGAAAAGTATATGCATTTCTCAAGTCCTGTTGGATTCAAATACTAAAATGCAGTGATTGAAAATTAGTAACAGTAGCCTCCTTTAAAAATAAATAAAGACAACAGGAGCCCATAATAGATTAACAAAGACATTAACATTTTAAAGGTATGATAAGATCTGTTCGTGAGGATATTGAAAAGGAGTCTGTAATTATTAGTACAACAATACAGTAAAATGGATATATGTATGGACAACATCTTCATCCTCCAAAAAATTGTTGAAAAATGCAGAAACCGTAGTTTAGAAACGTATACTGCCCACATGACTACTCGGGGCATTTCACATCTGCTTTAGCATCTGCTAAAATTGTACGAGGATCGTTCAATAAGTAATACCCCACATATTTTTAAAAAGCCATTAATATACATAGACAAACGTCCTTGTTGGTGCTTCACATTTGATGTTTGTTCTGTGCGCCGGTGAAGTTTCGAACCGTTCTGGCAGATGGCAGAGCCGTAGCACAGCGTTAAAATGGCGTCTACATACGACTCACGTTACAAGCAGCATGCTGTTATTGAATTCTTGTGCGCAGAAAAGGAAACTGTGGTGAACTCCATAAACGTTTGTGTGCAGTGTATGGCGAACTGCAATTGGTAGGAGTAGAGTTGTACAATGGGTAAAGAACGTTACAGCCTCAGGAAATACAGAAAATGTTTGTCCTGTGCGCCGGTGAAGTTTCGAACCGTTCTGGCAGATGGCAGAGCCGTAGCACAGCGTTAAAATGGCGTCTACATACGACTCACGTTACAAGCAGCGTGCTGTTATTGAATTCTTGTGCGCAGAAAAGGAAACTGTGGTGAACTCCATAAACATTTGTGTGCAGTGTATGGCGAACTGCAATTGCTAGGAGTAGAGTTGTACAATGGATAAAGAACGTTATAGCCTCAGGAAATACAGAAAATGTTTGTCCTGTGCGCCGGTGAAGTTTCGAACCGTTCTGGCAGATGGCAGAGCCGTATCACAGCGTTAAAATGGCGTCTACATACGACTCACGTTACAAGCAGCGTGCTGTTATTGAATTCTTGTGCGCAGAAAAGGAAACTGTGGTGAACTCCATAAACATTTGTGTGCAGTGTATGGCGAACTGAAATTGGTAGGAGTAGAGTTGTACAATGGGTAAAGAACGTTATAGCCTCAGGAAATACAGAAAATGTTTGTCCTGTGCGCCGGTGAAGTTTCGAACCGTTCTGGCAGATGGCAGAGCCGTAGCACAGCGTTAAAATGGCGTCTACATACGACTCACGTTACAAGCAGCGTGCTGTTATTGAATTCTTGTGCGCAGAAAAGGAAACTGTGGTGAACTGCATAAACATTTGTGTGCAGTGTATGGCGAACTGCAGTTGGTAGGAGTAGAGTTGTACGATGGGTAAAGAACGTTACAGCCTCAGGAAATACAGGAACAGAGCGCCATGATTAGCTACGCTCGGGACGTCCTGTCACAGCCACTGCTGCAGACGTGCTGAATCGTGCAGACGCCATTATTTGTACCGGGCATCACAAATCGACAGTTATCTCCACAGTTGCTCCAACACTATAATGCACGCAGACACACACGTCTGAGAACCCGGGAACACATCGCCAAATTGCGTCGGACATCATTGCCTCATCCACCCTACAGTATACACCTGGCACCCTCAGACTTCCATCTCTTTGAGCTGCTTAAAGAGTCTCTATAGGGAACACATTTTGAAGACGACGAGAGTGTCGGTCATGCAATGAAAACATGGCTACGCCTACAGAATGAGAACTTTTACCAACAGGGAATACATGCTCTTCCACAACGTTGGCGTACGGCCATAGACCGTGATGGAGACTAAGTAGAAAAATAGGACATGGACGAGACATGTTGATGTTTACTGTCACCAAATTCTGACTCTTAACAATACACATGTTCTGAGGAAAAATGTGGGGGATTACTTATTGAACAACCATCGCATTTATTTCACCACACACGCTCATTTTATTCATTTTAAAAAGACTGAGCGGTTGTACTCTCTTTTGATTTCTGCTGAGATCCAGCAGGGTCATCTGAACATTTCACTTCTTTCTGCGTTCGGCACTGGATGTTGTAACATGGCTTCACTTTGATTTGCAGCACTACACATTCCCTTAAGTAAAACACGACTAAATACTGGACCATTGACGCTCACTAACCATCTTCTGACTAAACACAACTGTGTGTATACCACTGATCAGACGATGTTTTCAATAAGCGATAGTAAACTCATATGGTGAAATAAATACAAATTTGTAGTAGTTGGAAAGATGAATTTGAAATACCTTAGGTAATTATACAGCAGCTCTGGCTACTCAAGTGGTCTTATGGCTATACAAGTGAAGAATTCACCGCCAATATAACTTGCGAACAAGCATTTGACTCTATGAGGAATCAGAAATTATTGCAAATCTTAGAAGGAAAAACCATATTTTTTTTAAAAAAGACCTAATTCATACAGTCAATTGCCTATGCTATAGAACAGAACTAAGCTTAAAATCAAAACAGATCTTAGTATTTCACATAAAGGTACAAGTAACAGTGGCCTGCACCAAGGACGCATTCTTTACCAATCCTATTTACCCTGTGTTTTGATTCAGTTATGAAAACCTATAATGAAAGACCGAAATGAAGAATTAGCGTATGGCGAAACTCTGCAGCGAAATGAAAACTGGTTGGCAAGCGAACAAACAATTTGGGAGCAAGTGGAATCTCCAATGCTTTGTCATTATTCTGAATAAAATACATAGCCAGAAAAAAAATTAGTACACCCTTTTAGAAGTTTCCAGTTCACTGAAGATTTTTTGTTGCAGCCTTGCATATGGAGTACCTGAAATGATCACATTTACAGATCATTAATTCAAGCAGTTCTTAGGTACCAGCCGGCCGCGGTGGCCGTGCAGTTCTAGGCACTTCAGTCCGGAACTGCGTGACTGCTACGGTCGCATGTTCGATTCCTGCCTCGGGCATGGATGTGTGTGATGTCCTTAGGTTAGTTAGTTAGTTAGTTCTAGGGGACTGATGACCTCAGATGTTGAGTCCCATAGTGCTCAGAGCCATTTAGGTACCAGATACTGCCCCACGCTGGAACACCCTATTAGTACTTGCGCAGTCTCCCAGGGTGACAATGGAGGCAGTGACTTTGGCATCCAGTCGGTCGTACAGATGGCAAATCTGTCCTGGGATACGTTGTACCAAGCCTGCTGTTCACATAGTTCTGTAAGAGGTTCGGTTGACGAGGCGCACAAGTCACTTCTCATCCCATCATATTTCAAATGTGCTCGATTGAAGAGAAGTCCGGAGATCGTCCTTGCCAGGGAAGCTGCTGCTCGTCTTGCAGAGCATGTTGAGTTCTACGGGCTTTGTGTCAACTAATATTATCCTGCTGGAACAATACATCACCTTCCTGTTGCAACAACAGCCAAAAAATGGGCCTAACAATATTTTGCATGTGCCGAGCGCTTATCAGCGTCCTCTGCAGAAACATCAAAGGTGAACGAGGGTTGTAGCTTAAAGCACCCCAGACCAATGTGCCTTGGACGAATGCACTCTATGAGACAGCGCCCACCAGTAATCACAAACGACCATCCCTTGCGTGCAGGCAGAATCTGCTTTCATAGCTGAAGACCACGGCGTGCCATTCCATCCAACAAGTGGCCCTCTGACAGCACCAGTCGAGCCGTGGACGACGTTGCTGTAGCACGAGTGAAGACGGCCTCGAGGTGTGCCTGCTTGTACTCCCACTGCTACTATCCGGTTCGAAACAGTTCTTGTTGACACGTCTGGATTCACCAGCCCTCTTATCTGTACTGTGGTCTACCACTGCTGCTCTTACAGTACGACGATTTTGACGGGCGTCTGGGCTGCGTGGACGTCCAGAACATCGTATAAGGGTATAGAATGTTCACATGGACGCAGATACCAGCATCGTCTCACAACTGACGCAGCACGTCCAACTTGTTTGGCTTTTCTCCGGAAGGACCGTCACGCCGCTCGGAAGGCCACAATTTGACCTCTTTCAAATTCACTCAGATGGCTGTGGGAACCACGAGTGTATCTCCATGGTATGGTTGCCTACATGCTACATACATGCATCACACTTTGCCTTCTCGCTGTGAGCATTCTCTCCTAAAGGGTAGACGCACATGGCTCTCTGGTAGCTATGCCACTACGCTGTCTGTCGGCGGACGTGCTGAAACCATTATCAGTGCATCTACTATCACCCGGGTAGCATATGCCATCATCGGATCAAAACTGACGTCGTCTTTTCCAGGTATATTAATTTCTTTTCCGACATAGTATTTATGCAATATGAATTACTTATCTGCACAAAAAGCACTGCAGTCGTGACCTTTAAAAAACAAATTTTCAGTGAAATAAAAAACTGTTCTCTGTGTTGTAGCCATTCAAAAGATAACATAGCTCGCGTGCGGTTGAAGCGGTACAGAATAGCATATTTCATGACAGGTGGATTGGCCGTCGAAGCACCACACCATGGTCCCCACGTTCACCGGATCTGACGTCCCCGGATTTCTTTCTGTGGAGAAAGTTGAAGGATATTTGCTATCGTGATCCACCGACAACGCCTGACAACATGCGTCAGCGCATTGTCAGTGAATGTGCGAATATTACGGAAAGCGAACTACTCGCTCTTGAGATGAATGTCGTTTACACGTATTGCCAAATGCATTGAGGTTGATGGACATCATTTTGAGCATTTATTGCATTAATGTGGTGTTTGCAGGTAATCACGCTGTAACAGCATGCGTTCTCAGAAATGATAAGTTCACAAAGGTACATGTATCACATTGGAACAACCGAAATAAAATGTTCAAACGTCGTTCCGTATTTTAATTTAAAAAACCTACCTGTTACCAACTGTTCGTCTAAAATTGTGACCCATATGTTTATGACTATTACAGCGCCATCTATCACAAAGCGAAGAAAGTGGTCCAACTAAAACATTCATATTTCTTTATGTACTACACGAATATGTAGTAAAAAATGGGGGTTCCTATTTAAAAAAACGCAGTTGATATCCGTTTGACCCATGGCAGCGCCATCGAGCGGGCCAACCATAGCGCCATCTGGTTTCCCCCTTCAAGCTAGACAAGTTTCGTTCTTTGTAGTTTTTTCGTTTGACGCTTATTTCGTGAGATATTTGACCCGTCACGATCAATGGACCACCTTGTATATTATCACTTTTGAACACTATTAAGGTAAATACATTGTTTGTTCTCTATCAAAATCTTTCATTTGCTAACTATGCCTATCAATAGTTAGTGTCTTCAGTAGTTAGAATCTTTCATTTAGCTGACAGTATTGGCGCTCGCTGTATTGCAGTAGTTCGAGTAACAAAGGTTTTTGTGTGGTAAGTGATTCGTGAAACGTATAGGTTACTGTTAGTCAGGGCCATTCTTTTGTAGGGATTACTGAAAGTCAGATTGCGTAGCTCTAAAAAAAAAAAAAAAAAAAAAAAATGTGTGTCAGTTTAGTGATGATCATGATCAGAATAAGTAAAGAGAGAAATGTCTGAGTACGTTCAGTTTTGCTCAGCTATTTGAAAATCAAGTAACGTAAGAGGTTTATCAGCATAGTCATTTATAATTTTTCAAAGGGGACGTTACATTATTAACTAATTGAAAGCTGCTAATTCTTGGGAATAAGCTGATACTGTTAACAAGAAACGACAATAAAGAATATATACATTGAGAGGCCAATGTCAGAACACCCAGACTAGTGAACAGGGGTCGACGAGTCTTTCACGAACGTAAGCCACTTATTGCCCGATCCGCCCGTTTCTGAGCCAAAAATATGGAACCAGTTATCTCAAAATATAATACCACATGTTATAAGCGAATGAAAATAAGTAAACTAGATTACTTTTAGTGTCGAGCTATCACTTACTTCAGATACCGTTCGAATAGTAAAAAATTGCAACATTAAGTCTTTGAACAATATCCTGAACGTGGGCTTTCCACGACAGTTTACTATCTATCTGAACACCTAGAAATTTGAACTGTTAGATTTCACTAATCATATGCCCAATCTGTGAAACTAAAACGTCAGGTTTTGTTGAATTATGTGTTAGAAACTGTAAAAACTGAGTCTTACTGTGATTTATCGTTAGTTTATTTTCTAGAAGCCATAGACTTAGGTCATGAACTGCACTATTTGAAACCGGGCCAATGTCGCACACAACATCCTTTACTACCAAGCTAGTGTCATCGGAAACAGAAATATTAAGAGTTACCCATAATACTAGAGGGCATATCGTTTATGTAAATAAGGAACAGGAGTAGCTCCAACACTGATCCCTGGGGCACCCCCATTTGACTGTAGCCCACTCGGACCCCACATCACAGCCATTCTCAACATTGTGAATAGTGACCTTTTGCTGTCTGTTGCTACAAGTGACTCCAGAAACACTCTTCTGAGTTTAAAGACTTCCGCTGGCCACCAAATTCCCCAGATATGAACGTTATTGAGCATTTCTGGGATGCTTTTGCAACGTGCTCTTCAGAAGAGATCTCTACCCCATCGTACTCTTACGGATTTATGGATAGCCCTGCAGGATTCATGGTGTCAGTTCCATCCAGCACACTTCAGACATTACTCGAGTCCATGCCACGTCGTGATGCGGCATTTCTGGGTGCTCGCGGGGGTCCTACACTATATTAGGCAGGTGTACCAGTTTATTTGGATCTACAGTGTATCTAGTCTTTGCCAGGACACTCAAGTGTTAGATTAGTACTGCCCCATGTCGATAATTGTCTATTTTTGTATTGTCTGCATTTCTTGATATCGAACAGGTGTTTTGGCAGATAACTTTTTCACTCCCAGGGATTAATGTGGAACATCGTTTCATTTCGTAGTTGGGTTATCGCCCTGTTTTTTTATCTTTTGTGAGGTGTCTCATGTTTACTATTAGTTAATGGTACCCAATATCTTTTATTACATGTTCATGAGCCCATGGGTAGTGATCTGACTATCTGCCAGTCCAACCGATGCGGACCATTCTGACATCCACAGGGGTATGTCGAAAGCTCAGCTGTACCCTGACATCCAGTAGTCCAAAAAGTAGAGCGCTGTCACCCGCAGACGGCCACGGAGTACTTTAGGTAGTCTTGCTCGGGACCTTACTGCAGCCACTGGAACACTTGTCTCCAGACACACGGTCTACAGACAACCGAACAGACATGGTTTATTCGCCCGCAGACCTGCAAGGTGCATTCCACTGATCCCTGTTCACAGGAGAGCCTGGTGTCAAGAACACAGTACATAGTCATTGGAACACTGGTCCCAGGTCAAGTTCATGGACGAGTTCAGGTATAGTCTGAACAGTGATTCTCGCCGGATTTTCATCTGGCGTGAACCAGGAAACAGATACCAACCCCTTAACGTCCTTGAAAGGGACCTGTGTGGAGGTCGTGATTTGATGGTGTGGGGTGGGACTATGATTGGTGCACGTACACCCCTGCATGTCTTTGACAGAGGAACTGTAACAGGTCAGGTGTATCGGGACGTCATTTTGCACCAATATGTCCGCCTTTACAGGGGTGCAGTGGGTTTCACCTTCTTCCTGATGGATGATAACGCACGGCCCCACCGAGTTGCCATCGTGAAGGAGTACCTTGAAACAGAAGATATCAGGCGAATGGTGTGGCCTGCCTGTTCTCCAGACCTAAACCCCATCGTGCTCGTCTGGGATGCTCTCGGTCGACGTATCGCTGCACATCTTCAAACCCCTACGACACTTCAGGAGTTCCGACAGGCACTGGTGGAAGAATGGGAGGCTATACCCCAGCAGCTGCTCGACCACCTGATCCAGAGAATGCCAACCCGTTGTGCGGCCTGTGTACGTGTGCATGCTGATCATACCCCTTATTGATGTCGGGGTACATGCGCAGGAAACAGTGGCGTTTTGTAGCACATGTGTTTCGGGACGATTTTCTCATCTTGTCACCAATATCGTGGACTTACAGGCCTGTGTCGTGTGTGTTCCCTATGTGCCTATGCTATTAGCACCAGTAACGTGGCACCACATTCTGCAATTATCCTTAATTTATAAACATGAGTGTAGATAGGTTTAATGTCACGTGAACGGGCAGGCCAGACCATTCATCGAATATCCTCTGTTTCGAAGAGTTCCTCCAACTGCGGTTACGCATTTCTTCCACAAAAATACAGTCAGGGTGCAGTACACCCCTGAGAAGACGCACTAGGGGATGGAGCACTGTGTCACAATAACGTTGACAGGTGAATGTAGGTGTTCAAAGAGTCGAAGGTCAATACGTCCATGCAACATTATGCCTTTCATTACCATAACACCTGCCACCACCAAACCGATCGTTTTCGACAATGCTGAACGTATCCTCATATGGCGAGAAGCTGGAACACATAATGCATTCGAGAACATTGCTCAATGACGGGCGAGAGCTTCACTGCCACCTGATTGATATTAAGTTGGTACGTATTTGGAACGCAAAACAGCAGTGATCCTGTTTGGCATATATTCGACATGTGCTTGACGCGTTTCCAGAGATCACGCAGTTCCAGTAAATTAGAGGCCGGTTTTATGTGGCGCCAGATACCGACCCAGATGTGTCCAATCTGGTTCATAAAAGGCCAATTTTGTGGCGAAGACACACCCATGGTCCTGAAACCAACATAGCACGATTCTGGACTTGTGATATTGACTGTTATCCTGCTGGAAGATGCGACAACAAGCACGAAGCGACGCAGATGAACTCGAATAACGTTCATTTAGTTCACAGCTGTCGTGGTTCGCGGGCATGGTGCACGTCCCATGGCAGCCCAAGTGAATGTCCCTATTTCATAATAATAGTGTAGCAAAAAACGTGATTCACTCTTGGAGACCGTCCCCACTGATGCAGGCCAATTCTAGATGATACTGCGTCACTGCAATGGTAATTGACTTTGTCGTGGGGTCAGCACGGGAACATTTAGGAGTTATCTGCTGTAGAGCGTCATGTGCACTTAACGGTGTCCTACGAACACCTTTGGTTGCACCATCTTACTCTTTTCTACTCTCAAATCTGTCGTAATCGCCTCCTGTTCTGCTTTACAGAAAGGACAAGCCTCCACGTTTGTGATAAGGCATGGACGTCCAACACATTGTCGCCTATTCGTGGTTTCACCTCTTTACATAGATGCGCGTTAATGAGGAGTGTAGCACGCTAATAACCCGTTTGCTTAGCCCCTCCGAACATGTTCGTTCCCAGGTACCACGCCACAACAAATCTGTCTATTGTCAAAGTCTCTCATGTAAGTGGATTTTCTCATTTGCGACCCGCATCGTCGCTAGAGTGGAAATGAAATGGGCGTTTGGCGTCATTGGCCGGGAGGCCCCTTACGGGGCAGGTCCGGTCGCCTTGGTGCAGGTCTTATTACATTCGACACTACATTGGGCGACGTGCGCGCCGGATGGGGATGAAATGGTGAAGACAACACAACACCCAGTCCCTGAGCGGAGAAAATCCGCGACCCAGCCGGGAATCGAACCTGGGCCCGTAGGATGGCAATTAGTCACGCTGACCACTCAGCTGTCGGGGCGGACGTCGCTACAATGTTTCGCCATTAGTCTTTGCCCTGCTCATATACACTGACGTAAAAAAATCGCGTCACCGAGAAGGAGTTCTGCGACATAAACGAAAGTTGGTAGGCGTATTTCTATACCTGAAAGATGACAAGAGTGTCGCTAGTAGCGTCACTGTGAGAATGCAAATCAGGGTTGCTTTACATACACGCTGTGACAGTCATGCGCGTTAGTTCTTACCTGTGAGATTGGACGTGGTGAGTTGATGTTAGTCAAGAACGTATTTAAGACGACAAAGACGCCATTGTCAACACATCACTGAGTATGAACGAGGTCGTGTAATAGGGCTACCAGAAGCTGACTGTTTTTTCTGTTCTACTGTAGAAAGATGTGTCAGGAACTGAGCCACTGGACGTGATTGCTGGTAGCGCTGGTCAGGAGGATGTACGGTCGTAGGAAGACTGGGCTTCGGACGGCCACGTGGCAGTGCCGTTTGCGTAGACCATCGTGTTCGGCGTATGGATATGGCGGTTGTACTGCAGCCACTGTAGCAATTAGAACAGCAATTGGCACTACAGTGACACAAATTGGTTACTTCAAGGACAGCTCCGAATCAGACGCTCTGTAGCGTGCATTCCATTGACCCCAAACC
The DNA here is from genome assembly GCF_023898315.1 of Schistocerca nitens. Taxonomy (NCBI): domain Eukaryota; kingdom Metazoa; phylum Arthropoda; class Insecta; order Orthoptera; family Acrididae; genus Schistocerca; species Schistocerca nitens. Next base: position 407,952,863 of record NC_064617.1, read on the forward strand.
TCCACCATTTACGATGACAGTGGTGTCAAGCGAGAACCCATTGGAGGGCAGGGTGGAGATCTGTTGTGTTTTCTGATGAAAGCTGATTCTGCCTCGGTGCCATCGATGGCCGTGTATTGGTTAGGAGGAGGCCAGTTGAGGGCGTGTAGCCGACCCTTCTGTGTGAAAGACACACTGGACATACATTTGGAGTTACCGTCTGGGGTGCCATTTCCTACGAGAGTAGGAGCACTGTCCTGGTTATCCCACGCACCCTGACTGCAAATTTATACGTCAGTCTGATGATTCGACCTGTTGCGCTGCCATTCATGAACAGCATTCCAGGGGGTGTTTTCCAGCAGGATAACAATCGTCCTCATACCGCTGCTGTAAAACAACATGTTCTACAATATGCTGACATGTTTCCTTGGCCAGATCTGTTTCCAAGTGAGCACATATGGGACATCATCGGACGACATCTCGAGCTTCATCCACAAACAGCATTAACCGTCCCTGTATTAACCCACCAAGTGCAACAGTCGTGGAACCCCATCCTACAAACTGACATCCGGCACTATACAACACAAATACTGCTTATTAATGTACCAGCATTTGCAATGGTTTATCTCACGCTTACATTAATCTGTGAGCTTGCAATGTTAATCACTCAAATATTTACCCAGACGAATGTATTCCCGAAATTACAGTACTCTACGTTAATTATTTTTTGATGTAGCGACTTTGTTTCCGTCATCATACTTTCGTTACCGCGATATGTGTCCGCATCTGCTCTAGGCGGCGTTCAGCCTCGCAATGGTCAGCAGTAGTCATGTTTTGGTTCATCAGTGTATTTTATCTACGTGCTGCTCACGTAACTACGGAGGCTGCGACATCTGAAACACTGCCGCTGCGCAGAATGCGGCACGTGACCGCTGACAGCGTACTATGCTCGGCGAGCGTCGCCTTCATTGAGCGGTCCAGAAGGCGTGAATGGACGGACGCCGTGCCGTCAGCCTTGACCCTGTGACCCTGGGGGCAAATCTCCTGCCCATCACTCACGCGCGGCCTTGCACCGCCCACGCTGCCGCAATGCCCGGCGCTGTGTGGATAAGCTTCCCTTTCTCACACTGTCACTTTTTCCTCAAGACTTCAGGACTTTGGTACTGAGACAACTATCTCAATTTTTGCTACTAAGGAATCAAAATGTAATAAGTTTTCAATAAGAAAGAATTTTCAGCTCTTCATAAAACAGGACCCGGCTTTGCAAAATACGCCGTTCTGCTGTTATAGGTCGTATATTTATTTAATTGTTAATTAGGTGTTTCCCGGTCCTCTCTATGTGAATACTGCAACAAATGCATCTATCTCTACATACAGGGTGTTACAAAAAGATACGGCCAAACTTTCAGGAAACATTCCTCACACACAAAGAAAGAAAATATGTTATGTGGACATGTGTCCGGAAACGCTTACTTTCCATGTTAGAGCTCATTTTACTACTTCTCTTCAAATCACATTAATCATGGAATGGAAACACACAGCAACAGAACGTACCAGCGTGACTTCAAACACTTTGTTACAGGAAATGTTCAAAATGTCCTCCGTTAGAGAGGATACATGCATCCACCCTCCGTCGCGTGGAATCCCTGATGCAGCTCTGGAGAATGGCGTATTGTATCACAGCCGTCCACAATACGAGCACGAAGAGTCTCTACATTTGGTACCGGGGTTGCGTAGACAAGAGCTTTCAAATGCCCCCATAAATGAAAGTCAAGAGGGTTGAGGTCAGGATAGCGTGGAGGCCATGGAATTGGTCCGCCTCTACCAACCCATCGGTCACCGAATCTGTTGTTGAGAAGCGTAAGAACACTTTGACTGAAATGTGCAGGAGCTCCATCGCGTATGAACCACATGTTGTGTCGTACTTGTAAAGGCACATGTTCTAGCAGCACAGGTAGAGTATCTCGTATGAAATCATGATAACGTGCTCCATTGAGCGTAGGTGGACCAAACTAAAATGAGCTCTAACATGGAAATTAAGCGTTTCCGGACACATGTCCACATAACATCTTTTCTTAATTTGTGTGTGAGGAATGTTTCCAGAAAGTTTGGCCGTACCTGTTTGTAACACCTTGTATAGGAAGTGTGTGAGAAAAATGAGACTGACAGCACTGTGAGAGATCTGGCAACGCTCTTTTGTTCTACTTGTCTGGACTGGTGTGTCAATCCATACCAGTTGCTCAGTCCGAGTTTCAGCTCCGTACAACGATCCCGTGATTTTTGAGAGCGCCATCAGTGAAGCTGTGTTTCTGTTGTATGTTACGAAAATGGAACAGCGCAATTTAGAGCAACGTCATGCCATCAAATTTTGTGCTAAACTTGAGGAGCCCGCGAATGTGAGCTTTCAAAAGTTGAAACAGGCATATGGGGAACATTGCTTTTCAAGAACACAAGTTTTTCGCTAGCACAAATCATTTCTGGAAGGCCGAGATCATGTTGAAGACGAACCTCGCTCAGGGAGACCTGCAACTTCAAAACGACGAAAGCGTAGAACGTGTGAGTGCTGTTGTGAGATCAGACTGACGTTTAACAGTAAGGACGAGGGGAGACCTGTAATACTAAACACTTCCACCGTACATCTAAATTTGACCGAAGTTTTGCACACGCGTAAGGTTTGTGTCAAAAGGGTGAACCGAGTGAGACCGAACACAGCGGGCAAGTGAGTGCTGCATCAACACGGAATTTTTTACCTCAAAAGGCATTACTGTTGTTCCACAGCCCCCCCCGCCCCCCCCCCCCCCCATTCACTTGATCTGAGTACTTGTGACTTTTTTCTTTTCCCAAAATTGAAAATTGGTCGTAAAATAACGTAATTTTGGCACTCTGGAGAACATTCAAAAGATGTGTTCGACATGCTAAAGGCCCTAAACAGATGAAACCTTGCGGCACTCCGCCGATGTACAGCTGCTGTAAGGTGTCAGGAAAATCCAACACCTTCCATGAAAACCCTGACATGATAAGCAAATCCAGTAGTATGTCACATAGCTCCGAATAAATCGTGACATTAAATTAACCAAAGTAATACGAGTAACGAGTGAGCAAATGGAATACCACAGACTAACACAAGAATGCCTAAATGCATGTCATACCTTCCCACCGTGAGACAGACGCAGTTCCGAGCGGAGAAACGAGAACAGAAGCCGAGAGCAGAACCGTGTTAAACTGGAAGGCCCTACGATAAGGGACGTACACCCACGTCTCCAGCTAACCGCTAGGACCACCCCCCAGCCCATGTTAAAAGCTAGAGCCCTCCAGAAGAACAGTATAGATCTTACGATAACACTAAAAGGACCACCCCAGCCGCAAGTTTTAGCGTGAGACTTTTTCGCGTCTCTGTTACGTCAGGAGCACCCCCCAGCCTACGTTAAAAGATAGAGCCCTCTAGAAGAACAGTATAGATCTTACGATAACACTAAAAGGATCACACCAGCTGCAAGTTTTAGCATGAGACTTTTTCGCGTCTCTGTTACGTTGCAAACTTTAAAAACATTGCCCCACCACGAAAAGTGTAAAGTTTCTCATTGGATAGACAGAATTTTCGTTGGCGGAGCTTAAGGTTAACAGTGAGACCCTGATTGGTCAGATGAAAACACAGCCAGATAGTTTTTTTTAAACCAACTTCGGTAAATTGTAGTAAGGAGAAGTTAGGAGAGAGTTGCTTCTGAGACGACTAGTTGAGCGGAGCTGTGCTGGCCGCCACCCCCTGACGAACACCGACAAGGTAATGAACGCACGCGATGCCGCATAACAGCACATAAAGCTTCACTCAGAACTGCAGAAGTCTCATCTGTTACACCCCCTTTTTGCGTAATACTAGTGTCGATCGTCAATTAAAGCTCATGGTGTTCAAATTTGCCACTTGAAGTAAAAATCTGAAACGCGATGATTTTTTTCTGTTATATAGTTATTGCGAAGCCACATCAGCCACTGTAATTTACGACAAGTTAGATAAGTAATTAAAGATAATTGAGGGTCACTGTAGACCATTTTGATAGTTTTCTCTTTTGTGAAACTTAATTTAAACCTAGATCATAGATGTGATATGGCATAGGTCATCCTTCGATCCATTGTAGAACTTGGAAACTCATTCAGGGAATATTCGTTCACATTTTTGCTGAACGCAGTTGGTTTTTACCATCCTGTATTAAAACATTTCCTTTTATCAATAGTGCAATTTATAAACAATGTTTTGTGAGTAGAATAAAATTTCCAATGGTAAACTTAACTGCTTTTTCGACATTATTTTACCATCTAACTAAAAATAGGAAAGCCTTGAACCACTTCCACTAAATTTAGTTAGTATTAAGATTCTTTTACAGGGAGTGCAGTGGAGCTGACGCTGAAATCATTAAGTATTTGGTTATATCATCGCTAGTCTCACTGAACTTTTTTGAACTCTGCATGTCATGTGTGGTCTCACGTCTCCTTACCAGCAACAGGTCCCAGGTTCAAACTAGTCAATTCCCTAAAAAACACGCTCAGAGCGTCGTTGCGCGAAAGTGGTAGGGAGACACGATATAGAACAAACAGACACGACGCAGAATGTTAGACTGCGTAGGTGACAATATTGTTTGAAAAAATAAAAGCTTCTATAGATAATAAATCAGTCTCATTACTTTTCTTACCTAAGTAGTACACTTCTGGGAAAAATGGAACACCTTCAAAGACTTCGTTCACTTGTATCAGGGTATAGCATGTGAATCATTTGTCATATTAGATGGCGCTAGGAAGTCCTCTCTGTCCACGCTCAGTTTTGACAGGTAGTGTCGAGTTTAGAGGTGAAAAGCGTTTGCAACATCTAGGGACGAAATCTGGGCACATGATGCACCTGCTCTGCCGTCGGGTGACATTGGGAACGATCTGCTTGCAGCAGGATGAAGATGACGTGTGCCTCTTCTGGCCAGGCTACCAGTGCAGGCTACTATGGTGTCTTGAAACAGTCGACTGGAGAGTGGAATGGAGCTCTGTTGTCTTCAGTGACGAAAGTGGGTTCTGTCGGTATGAGAGCGATGGATGTACAAATGTATGGCGTAGACCTAGTGAACAGGATATTCCACAGTGCATTCACTCGCGACATACTGGTACCATCCCAAGCCTTATAGTATGGGGGCCATCAGTTACAACTCATAGTCACATTTGGTGTACCTGCAGAGTAAAGCAAGCTGTGTCACTGCATTGCACAGGCTATCATCTCCATGCTACTGCCATTACTTTGAAGGGAATGTGATGTGCTTTTTTAGCACGACGATGCACTTTTGCCTTTATCTGCTGCGACGCAATGTGCTTCTCGTAGTGTACAACTGCTGTGGTCACCAAGATCACCAATTGAACACATATGGAACATGATGAGGCAGGTACCTGCTCGCTCTACAGGCCATGCAAGAAACATTGACAAATTGCAACTAAAACAGCAAGATGCTTGGGACAATCTATGGCCATTCGCCATCTTCACGATGATTTTCATGTGACAGTACACCCTGTGGTGACGCCAGAGGGGAGTACACTGTGTACTGATGAGACTCTTTGGGCACCCTTTACTGTGACATGTCTGTTTCACTTGGTCTGAATTTGTTATCATACACTTGTAAGTAGTAGTGCAAGGCCGGCACCTCACCACATTACAGGTTGCCTGCATCAGGGGCAAGTATACATTCAAGGGCTAGCCTATTGTTCTTATTTGATTGACAGTTACTTAACCTTTTATTCTGCTAAGAGGATCAAGACTCCCTGCGGATAATCCATCCATTTGACTGACAGGTCCTTAACCTCCTCCAAATCCTCAGGAAAACTCCAAACCTCCAACCCCCCCCCCCACTTTTGATATCAGTTTGATTCAATAATGAATTAAATCGATCAATTAATTAATTCCAACCTCTGGGAAACCCCCTGCTCTCTCTCTCTCCCCTCCTCCTTCCAGAAATTTGTGGGAAAAAGACTCAGTTGATAGATCATTTGGAGGGAATTCGATTGCAGTGTATGGAATATTGTTTAAATTAACAAAATTCTTGTCTAAATTGTTTAAACAATATTCACACACTGCAATCGAATTCCCTCCAAATGACCTATCAACTGAGACCAATTTCCGGGAGGGGGAGGGGAGGGGGAGGCCTGGGGGGGTTCCCAGAGTGTGGATTTAATTAAATGATCGATATGGTTGCAGGTTTTATGAGGGGTTTGGGGGGAGCAGGAGGAGTGGGTAGGGGTGGGGGAACAATAGGTTAAGGACCTGTCAATCAAAAGGGTGCATTATCCCCAGGGGTCGTAATCCTCTTAGCAGAACAATAGATTAAGTACCTGTCAATCAAATAAGAACAATAGGCTTGCCCCTGAATGTATACTTGCCCCTGATGTAGACATTCCACAACATGGTGTGGTGCCGGACTTGCCCTACTACTCTCGTACTCATACAATGATGATATGTCATCTCACTTGTCAATAAAATTATCTTTTCCTAGAGTGTGATGGTTTTTTTCTAGCTGTGTATACTCTGCAAGCCACTGTACAGTGCATGAAGGATTGTACTACGTACCAATATTATCGATTTTCTTTACTATTTCATTTGCGTGTTGAGCAAGGGAGAAATGACTGCTGCATGTCTACGTACTTGCTGTAATCTCTCTTATCTTATTCTCGCTGTCCCTACGCTGTGGCAGCATAATGGCCGCACAGTTTTCTTGGAATACAGAATCTCTTTATTTATCCAACAGTGTTCCGCGACAACTACTTTGTCTTTCTTCCAAGGATTCCGGTTTAAAATCGTCGGTCATTTGTAGTAGTCTTCCGGACAAGTTATGCTGCCCGGTAAGAAACCTGGCAACACATCTCTCAATTCCTATGCCTGTTGTCATGCCTACTTGATAAGGGCTCTAAATACAGGAACAGTGCCCTGGCATTGGTAACACTAGCGCCTTCTATTGTGTTTTCCCAGAAGCCTTTCAGCAAATTTGAAATCTTCTCTTCATCTTCATTTATACTGATTTTACTTCTTCGTCCCAATTCATATGCGTGTGAGTGTGTGTGCGAAAATACGTTGCTGCGGTAATGGACTCTCGAGTCCGGTATGACCAGTGAGTGTGTGAGTGTGTCCCCCAATTCATATCGCTTCATAGTATTAACCCCAAAATACATTTAAGGTGTTCACCATTACTCCTGTATTCGGATACTATGGGGTCTTTCCTTGTGTTACTGACGTTATCTTACACTTATCGATATTTAAACAGAGTTGTCATTCAATAGACCAGGTGGAAATAATGTCCAAGTCATTCTGAAATTACTTACTTTCGACCAACGGTGATACTTTCCGGTACACTTATTTTCCTCGTCTGATGATGCTATACGATAAATCGTTTGTGCAAATTGAGAACATTGGACGCCCTACTAGACTTCCTAGGGCCAGAATAGATGTCACTTTCGTTTCTGTGGGACTTTCGTCGTCCAGTAAAATGGCTGGTCTCTATGAGGCAAATAATCCTCAAGTCTTGTTTCTATTACTCCAATATTCCAATTGGTTCAAAAATGGTTCAAATGGCTCTGAGCACTATGGGACTTAACATCTGAGGTCATCAGTCCCCTAGAACTTAGAACTAGTTAAACCTAACTAACCTAAGAACATCCATGCCCTAGGCATGATTCGAACCTGCGACCGTAGCGGTCGCGCGGTTCCTGACTGTAGCGCCTAGAACCGCTTGGCCACCCTGGCCGCCATTCCAATTGGTACGTTGTATGATAGTATTAGGGGACTCCGAAAAGTAAGTTGCTTATTACGGCAGGACTGGTAACTCTTACTAAGTGCTACACTATACGTCAAAGTAACGGAGACACGTGACACTATTTTTTAACATGGTCACCAAGTTTCTGTAAACAACAGTGGCAACGCTCTACAAACAGCTCAATTGCTAAACGATAGAAATGCGTTTCTTGGTCGCAGAGCCATTCGCTGTGTGGTCTCCGTCGTTGGAAAATCTCTCCCTCCACCAACACTCCCCCCCCCCCCCCAATCTCCTCCAACCCCCCCCCCCCCAAATCCATCCAGAAGGCCAATAATGTCACACGATCGTCTCGTTTCACGCACCTGTCAACGGTACCACAGCAGAACTGTGAGAACTGTGACTACAAGGAATACGTACTCGTTTTTTACAGAGCGCCACCCTTGTTGCACAAAGGTCGTACAATGGGACGACACGTGTGACTTATCTTTCCGAACTCCATACGTATACTGGTTACTAATCGACGATGTGGCACAGTGTCGAATGCCTTTAGAAAATCTAGAAAGACGGAATCTACCTGTTCACCTGCATCTGTTATTTGCAAGATTTCGTGTATGAATAAAGCCAGCTGTGTTTCGAATGAATGGTTTTTCTTGAATGCACGTTAAGTTTCTGACGAAAGCTTGTTTTCCATCAGGGAGGTGTTAATGTTTGAACTTAAAATGTGCCCTAGTAACCTGCAACAGGTCGACGTCTACGATATTGGTCTACAACTCTGTTAATCTTATCTCTTGCCTCTATTGTAAACTGGGGTGACCCGCACGTTTCTTTCACAAGGGACAATCACTCCGTAAGCGATTCTCGATAAATATGGACAAGATAAGGAAGCAATTCCACTTCGTATTCAGTTTAAACTGTAAAAGTAATTCTGTCAGTGTCTAATGCCTTGTTCGCTTCAAGTACTGTTAGTTATTATTGTATACCCGGGATGTTAATCTGGGTATCACTCGTTTGTGAGTCTGTGCAGGGGTCAAACAACGGCACGGTAAAATTCTGCGAGTGAACACATTTTTAATTCATATTTTAATATTTTTTGATTTCTGTCTGTTATCTTCGGTTTCAACACCAGACTGATCCACGACAGATTGAATGAAAAGCTTGGACATGTCCGTTGACTTACATTTGAGCAGAACTTTCTCAGATTTTGCGGACAGGATATTCGGCAGGACGTGACCGTGAAAATTAAGGCGTTTTCATACGTGTGAATATGAGCTGGTTACAGCTTGTCAGTAATGGTCAGTGACTTTGAAAGGACAACAGAGTGATCTTATACCTCCCGAAAGAATGCTGCGTGTCTAGATACTACTCTATGCGTAGTCATTTGACGAAATACGACTGTAAGTCTGTTTATAACCACAACGTTTATGTCATTCAGCAAGCTAATATTGTAGACAATACATTCCATGGTGACTGAATTAATAACGATGTGAAAAAAATCGAGTAGCTATCTGTTCTGTTCTCGTCCAGAAATGCAGAAGTTGACTTTGAGTCGCACGGACCGTCGATACATTCGACATATGACGAATTTAAACCGAGATATTCCACACTGGTCGTCACGACCCTCCCCTCCGTTAGTGCATTAAATAATTAAAAGTACGAACTTGAGAAATGTATTTAACTATTACTTAAATCAAGTGATCTCTCTTTAGCAGTGCAACTATGGTGTAGTGCAACTATAGTATGTGAGGAACTAAAATTTTGTTGATTGTCTGTTTCTTGTTGCTCCTCCACGGAAACGTGGCTCACTAACAGAATTATTTGTGTCTAGGTAATATGGTCCAGGTTTTGATTTTCAAATAAGAACGCCGTGTGGTTAAATTGCATAGACGTAGAACGTTTTCGTCATAGTCATAATCGTTCAACAGATTAAAATTTATATATTCTCTTCAAAAATATGTTTGTGCAAGTAAAACAACACACCTATTCGAATTACATTCGAAGTTTTCATCATCATTTAAATTAACTGAAAAGTATAAAATCATGAAATTACAACTGTACAACATGCCAGTTTGCGCCAATACCAACTTCTCTCTCCCACCAACATATGACTTCACTTACTTAACGGAATACATCAAATAAAGTATTTTACTTAGCAAATGCCTTAATTATTGATAATCTGTTTTGAAGTTAATTTGAAAGTTTATGAGTAACAGTAATCAACCATGGTCTCGACGCCGGCACAAGTAGCTGAGCGTGTTCGGTCAGAGGGTTAGCTGCCCTCTGAAATTAAAAACAAAAATTATAAAAAAAAACTGAATGAACCGATCAACGATGAGATGGAACGTGTGTCATGGGACGCCCGCCCCGAACAAATACAACGCACAGTAACCAACAACAAAATGAGATAAAAAAGGAGGGGTAGCGTCTCTGATTAACAATCAAAACGTTCTCGGTACTGGGTTCCAAACCCGCCACGGCGTATATTTTCATTAATAATCAGCACTGGCGGTCGAAGTCTTCCGGCATGCTGCCAACGGCGTTTTCAAAGAGGGCGGAGAAGCAGACAGAGGTTCAGGGCACTCCCTTGCTCTTGGGGTCGGAAACTGCACCTAAAGGCGGAAGACTGAGCAATGGTCAATGGCATGAGGATGCAGAAAGCAATGGAAACCTCTGCATTAAAGATGTATAACGTGCATCCACAGGAGATGTGTCCTGTAACTAAAAATGGTGTCATGATGATCTCTCCATTGGCAAAATATTCCGAAATAGTCCCCCATTCGGATGCACGGGAGAGGACTGTCAAGGGGAACGTGACCATGAGAAAAAGACTGAATAATCACCGGAAGGATAACGTTCTACGAGTCGGGGCGTGGAATGTCAGAAGCTTGAATGCTGTAGCGAAGCTAGAAAATCTGAAAAGGGAAATGTAAAGACTCAATGTAGATATATTAGGGGTCAGGGAAGTGAAATGGAAAGAAGACAAGCATTTCTGGTCACATGAGAAGCGGGTAATATCAACAGCAGCAGGAAATGGTATAACGGGAGTAGGATTCGTTATGAATAGAGAGGTAGGACAAAGAGAGTGTTGCAGTTCAATGATAAGGTTGTTGTTTTCAGAATCGACAGCAAACCATCACCGACAACGACAGTTCAGGTATATATGCCGACATCGCGAGCTGAGGATGAAACGATGGAGAAAGTATATGAGGATATTGAAAGGATAATACAGTACATAAAGTGAGATGGAAATCTAATAGGCGTGGGGGATTGGAATACAGTTGATACAGTTGTAGGGGAAGAAGCAGAAGAATTGATCACGGGAGAATATGGGTTTGGGACAAGAAATGAGAGAGGAGAATTGAGTTCTGTAATAAATTTCAGGTAGTAATAGCGAATACTCTGTTCAAGAATCACAAGAGGAGGAGGTATACTTGAAAAAGGCCAGGTGATAGGGGAAGATTTCATATAGATTACATCGTGGTCAAACAGAGATTCCGAAGCAGATACTGGATTGTAAGGCGTACCTAGGAGCAGACAAGGATTCAGATCACAAGATGAAACAGGAGTCAATTAGGAAAAGATAGGGGATCCAATATTAGAATCAGAATTTAAAAGAGATTTGGAGGAATTAAGTTCAAATAAGGCAGAAGGGATAAGATTCAATCAGAATTACTGAAGGGTTCAGGAGTGGAAATAACGCTGAATGTGAAAGGATATCAATGATACGATTCGCTGATGACATTGCTATCCTGAGTGAAAGTGAAGAAGAAGTAAATGATCTGCTGAATGGAATGAACAATGTAATGAGTACAGAATTTGGACTGAGAGTAAATTGGAAAAAGACGAAAGTAATGAGTGGTAGCAGATATGAGAACAGCGAGAAATTTAACGTCAGGACTGATGGTCACGAAGCCTACCTAAGCCGCAAAATAACCAAAGAGGGATGGAGCAAGGAGAACATCGAAAACAGACTAACACTGCCAAAAAGGGCATTCCTGGCCAAGAGAAGTCTACTAGTATGAAACATAGGCCTTAATCTGAGGAAGAAATTTCTGAGAATATACGTCTGGAGTACAGCATTGTATGGTAGTGAAACATGGACTTTGGGAAAACAGGAACAAAACAGAATCGAAGCATTTGAGAAGTGGTGCTACAGGCGAATGTTGAAAATTATGTGGACTGATAATGTAAGGAATGAGGAGGTTGTGCGCAGAATCGGAGAGGAAAAGAATATGTGGAAAACACTGACAACGAGAAGGGACAGGATGGTAGGACATCTGTTAACACATCAGGTCATTGCTTCTACGGTACTAGAGGGAGCTGTAGAGGAAGATAGAGACTGGAATAAAAAACAAATATGTGTGAAATCTTATGGGACTTAAATGCTAAGGTCATCAGTCCCTATGCTTACACACTACTTAACCTAAATTATCCTAAGGACAAAAACACACACACCCATGCCCGAGGGAAGACTCGAACCTCCGCCGGGACCAGCCGCACAGTAGACTGGAATACATCCAGTAGATAACTGAGGACGTAGGTTGCAAGTGCTACTCTGAGATGAAGAGGATGGCACAGGAGAGGAATTCGTGGTGGGCCTTATCAGGCCAGTCAGAAGACTGATGACAGGAAAAAGAACTAACAGTTTAATGTTGATGGCTTAAAATGGAAATGACAGTAAATAATAAATTCAAAATGTGAAAAATAATTAAGTTATCCAAAAAATGACGAAACTCATATTATTCAAGTTGTTAAAACCAAAATGTGAACTAATAATAATTTTGGAAGTGTTTGTCTCGGATAATAAATTTATAAGGTGTATCAGGTAATCCTTTTCTTAACTGTAGCGAAGGTACTATATGCAAGGAAATATGCGTCGCCGATCAGTTCCATTATAAGGTGTAGTTGCAGTTGGATATGGCCATAGAAATAGTGCCCTTTGTGAAGAGGGACTTCCACTTAAATTTTACAAGTGGCCTGTAACTCGCACGTCAAACGTCTCAGTTACAAAGTTACAAAACACGTCGTCGATCAGTTCCCAAACAATAACCGAAAATGATGTGAAAAATTGCTTTACACGTAATGGTACTGCTTTGGATTGAAATGAATGTATTATGTGTCAGATAAGCACTACTGACAGAAATACATTATTTCACTGAGTTTCTCATTAAGACTCCTTTACGTGGCGCCCGTGTAACGGACTGCTGTTGTCATAAATAACAGCAGCCATTTAGACGAGTACAACACTCTTCGAACAACAAGTAGAGAGTAGGTGACTGTGTATGATAACTCGAGCCCAAGCGAGATTGAGAGGTACCAACATGGCTTCTGTTGAAGAAACTGTTGAACCAGTTGTACGAAGAAGCATTGTACAAGAGGAGGAAAGGGCGGTAGAAACAACAGAATCAGTGGTTCAACCAGTTGCCACAAATAGCACAATAGAAGCAGGTCCATGAGGAGAAGCAAATGCTAAACTAATGCTCAGTCAAATACTCAGTAAATTGGAAAAGCTAGATACAACAGAAAGGAAAACGGAAAAGAGGCAAGCAGGGCAAATAAAGTCAGGGGGAATCGTTGCCGAAGTGAATTTATAAGTGAAGCAGGAACTCAAAATGGTACGACAAGAAGTAGACGATAAAATCGAAGACGTAAAAGAATAAAGAAGACAATTGAGAAGGGATGGTGCAGGTTATTGACAAGTAGAAGCCAAGGATTTCGAACGAGTTAAGAGAGTAGGAGAGTGTCAAGAGGCAACTGAAACCGATGCACAGTAGATAAGTCACATGTATAAGCAGCTGCAAGAAGCAACGAGGAATGTTGTCACGTATGTGAGTTCAGTTGACAACTTTGAGTGGTATTGCGAGAACGCTAAGTAATTTAGAGTTCAAAAGATGGAGATCAGTACATCCCAAGGAAGTTGTGGTTGTGTTCAGAAGGAACATAACAATACTCTGTAGTGAGGATAAGAAACTAGATGTGGCAAGTAATTGAATGGAAGATGACACTCTATATTGGGCGAACAGTGTAGGAAACCAGTGCCAGATCGTTGAAGAGTATATTGAAAAGTTTATGGAAAAGTATTGGTCATCAGAAATGCCAGAGCACAAGGCCAAATACTGTCCTTAACAAGGCATGACACTCGTTTCCGGTCCCCGTCGGTCAGGATCCTTTTCTGAACACTGTTCTTATGCCGTCTTACGTGGCTACGAGTGATACACAATTTCTTGTAGACGTGATGGACATTCCGCTTTGATACACTGAAAGAACGGCCAGTTTCATTCACGTCACGTACATCGTCGATCCACATTATTGCGCTGATTCCATAGAAGCGACTATCAAGTTTACGTCAGCGGCAGGAGTTCGCATGAATGCCTGATATCATGTCTACCCAGCTGAAAAGCGACCAGTGTGCTCTCTTAATGGGATGACTTCAACTTGGTCCGGTGAGCTTATGACGTCAGAGAAACGACTGCGCACATCATATGAAGCGCTATGCGAGGAATTAACCTACTCCAAGCATTCGTGCCAACCATCTCCAGTTCTGGGATACGACGCTGTGACATACTAATACATGATGAATCCCCTGACACACTCATATCTCTTATCTTATATTTTTATGGGGCTTTTTTGTGATGTACTGGCTGGTTTCGTAATAAGTATGGTCATGTTTTAAATCGCAGCGTGTAACTGCTTTTTGAGGGACAGGAACTGCCTGTGCAAATATCAATTGTCGAGCAGAAGTAATTGCGTGACTCTCTCTCTCTCTCTCTCTCTCTCTCTCTCTCTCTCTCTGTGTGTGTGTGTGTGTGTGTGTGTGTGTGTGAGAGAGAGAGAGAGAGAGAGAGAGAGAGAGAGAGAGTGTTTGTGGCTGTACGTATGCGCGCGTGTGTGCATGTTGTTATTGTTGTCATTTTAATGATGGTATTGGTTGTAGCGTGCGCGTGGGCGCTTGTTTGCAGGAATAGAACTTGAAGAGAGAAATGAGGAGAGGAGGACGGAATCACGTGATTGCTCATGAAGGTCGTGGCAATGTCAGGCCGTTGGCATCGGCGAACATGATAGGCACCAATGACGAAAGGTATTACGGCAAGTGCCTGTGTTTTTGTTGACTCTGAATCTTATCTGGGAGAGAAGGAAATATCTCTCAACTGTCGGCAAGTGATGAAACTTGGTTTGCAGATAAATACTTTGGCACGACATCTGCATGTGATGTTTCAGTGTAAGTTTACTCGGTTGCAACGTCCCGTTAACATCGAGGTCATTAGAGCGCTTGGGCAAGGGAAGGCGGGGAAGGAAATAGGCGACGTCGTGTCGTCTTCAAAGAAACTAACCGTGCATTCGTTTTCAGCTATTTGGGGAAGCGATGGAGAACCAAAATCTGGAGGTCTCTGCGAAACAATAAACTAAGTTACGAATACTGACGTATTAGGGGAAAAGCAGTTGTTAAGTAAATGTGCTGTTACACTTTCTTCAAAAATGAATATTATTATGAAATGAATGAATTTACTGATTGTTACTTTGACTATTTGGAAACATTAATAAAAGTTCAAATCAAGTAACTGAAACACTGAGAGACAAAGAAAACAAAATTTATACGTAACGTTTTAATTATCATCATGAATAAAAATAAAAGAAAGTTATGTACTTATTTTCTGTTTGTTTTTAGGTACATGTTGTGGTGTCACAAGGCTTAGGCCTGTCCCACACCTCATTACATCGACCAAGACTTATGCGAATAATTGTAAGAACAGTTATTATTATTATGTTCTTTAAGTTTGTTTCTGGGTTTTCAGAAATACTGTGGGAAGAAAGCTTATTTATGTTGCAGATAACGTGGAAGACGTTGCCCAACGATCATCACGAAAGTTCGACGTAGCGGCAAGTGGGCAAGGAATAAAACGAATGCTGCAAACTACCGCGAGCCATGGAAGAGCCTGGGCCGCGAGGGCGTCGAGCTTCCTAGGTCGTCGTTGGACAACGTCAAAGGAAGAGATATTCTGCCTTCTCTTTGTCAACAGATCGATCGAGTCTTGAAAGTTTCATGTAAAACGTATAGGCGGGTAACACATTAGGTGGGACCCGATACCTGTAATGCTTCTACAGTTATTAAAAAGTTGTTAAACGGCAAAACCAATAGTTCATCATTTATATAGATAAAAAGTAGTAAAGATATAGGAAAGGAAGAGTTGCGGCCTCAGAACGAAAAGTGATACATCGCTCAGCAACGAAGAAGGACGTAAACAGCGGGCGTTACGTGGTGAAAACAAATCAACTGATAAAATAGTAAGTCTGTAATTAAGCATAAAGCCACGTAACACTGCAATGTCTGTATTCCTGTTACACACAGAAGTCTTCGCACCACGGTCTGTTTTAGACTTGATAATGTCTCTGGAACCTTATGGGCATTTTACTAAAGCACCTATGTGGGGGTTTAAGGCAGGATCGCCCGTTTCGTTCTATGGCTCTGAGCACTTTGGGACATAACTCCTGAGGTCATTAGTCCCCTAGAACTTAGAACTACTTAAACCTAAGTAACCTAAGGACATCACACACATCCATGTCCGAGGCAGGATTCGAACCTGCGACCGTATCGGTCGCGCGGTTCCAGACTGTAGCGCCTAGAACCGCTCGGCCACCCCGGCCGGCTTCGTTCTATGCTGAGGTGCCATTCCAATACAGCTGCAGAAAGTTTGCAATGCTGTTCGAGTTTAGAGGGAATACCAAATGGGCTGAGGCGTGAATGGGAATTTGGATTGAAGAGGGAGGCGTGCTACGGTAATTCGTACAGTTGTGCAAAGTCACTGTGCCAGGGTGGCGTACTGGTTAGCGCATCTGCTTAGTGAGTAGGAAACCCGCGATCGAATTGTAGCCTTGGTACAAATTTTCATTCGTAGCTTCAGCCTGCACATATACGTTATAGATAATGGAGACTTGAAAAGGTCTTTGGAACCATATAGTTTCAGCTGATGAGTCAGTAATGACGTCAATTAATGTTTATTTATATTAATGTTTGTCAGGAACCTGATAAAACTATCAGAATTTCATAAGAAACAGTTTGACTTTATATTTAATTAAAATGTACCCTGGGCGTTCTGCAGTATTCGTTATGTGTAATGATGCAGTTATGGATAGCTGTTTCAGATATGGACAGATGCGAGAAAATTCTTAAGATTATATTTCGCTTCCTCAAAGTATTTAAATTAATATACACATTTGTTTAAGTTTATCTTGTTTATTTCATTTTTTGATTCAAGTGGGAGGAGTGCAGCTAGGAAATGGTATAATGTGTGTGAATGTGAGGGGAAGGGGGATAGCTCTGAGAGGCGATATGTGGGCGACATGGGGTAGGGGTAGGCGGCACCACTTTATGTTTATGCTTTGGAACTGTATTTACACCACTAGTAATATCAGTTGGCTCAGTCTGGTAACTAGCTACAAAAAGATAGCAAGGTTATTAAACAGTAACGTCACCGCCGAATTTTACAAGCAAGAGTATCCCAATCCGTTTCAAGAACGATTAAAGTTCGAGCAAAACTAATATGTTCTAATCTAGTAAGCAGGTACACCATATGATCAAAAGTATCCAAACTAATTTCAGGAGGTTAGATACGTAGTTGGTGACATTTCAACAGGCATTCCCTCCGCAATTGTGTCGTCAAGCCGCAGATGATCGCGTTGCGTTGACTGTTTATAGCTTAGATATATCTAAATTAAGATAGAGACTATTGAACAGTCGTTCAAATGTAATGTTGATTTCAATATCTGCAGAAGCTACAGTTCAATTATGACAGTAATTATTAACTAGAAAGTACAATCGTTTATTGTGAATAACTTTTTGTGGAAATTTTGCGTTTTACCACGTTTTTCAAGTTATATAGAGAAAGTTAGTCACTATATTTATCAAGTCTGCTCTTAAACATGTCCCTTCGCTGTAAGAAGTTCACAGTATTTGTTCAGTATGGGAGAAGGTTTGAGAGAAACTGCTGACGAAACGTTTCAGAATCATTTTTGACGAATGCTGTCTCAGATTGTTTTATATGCTGATATGTAACTTTCAGCTACAAACTACCAGTCGAAAAGAAACTTTTGACATAATGATCCGAAACACTGTGCAGTATTTGCTTTTAATATTACTCTTTACTGACGCGAGACGTATTCATACACTTCTGTCAAAACAGTAAAAATGTAAACGAGAAAGACTATGAGTCGTTTTCGAAAATAAATTGTTCTTTAAAAGTTTGCAATGTTTTTCAAAAATTCTGCAAATGCTCCCAATTTTCCTCCGTAAAATTTTTTGAAAGCTCTTACATAATACTGCGTCCCTCTTATTTAAAAAAAACTGATTCCCAGTTTTCTTCACAGATTGGAAATGTGTATGTGTCGAGATGTGATATTCGTCATTGAAAACTTTCTTACCGAGATTTACAGGGACGGTCACGCGAATGGTGTGGAATGGTATTACTCAGTTCCTAAACTTAGATTTCAAACAAAATATGTAACTAAGTATGTGACTTTATGCTGGTTCGAAACTTTCAGTGCTACGTTATTTGTATCTAAAGCACTGACCTCGCAGTTAAAAGGGTACATTTCGAAAATAAATGTATTTCAACATAAAGGAAAACGCTGAAAGGCGGTCACGTAATAAAGAGCGTCTTTTCATTTTTACTGAATCTGTGGTAAACACTGTGTTTGTCACGAGTTTGGTCAGGCTGTCGATCAGCGTGTCGACTGCGAATCGCCGGAGCAATATACACTGAAGCGCCAAAGAAACTGGTACAGGCACGCGTTTTCAAATACAGAAATATGCAAACAGACAGAATACGGCGCTGCGGTCGGCAACGCCTATGTAAAACAAATAGTGTCTGGCGCAGTTGTTAGATCGGTTATTACTGCTGCTACAATGGCAGGTTATCAAGACTTAAGTGAGTTCGACCGTGGTATTATAATAGGCGCACGAGCGATTGGACACAGCATCTCCGAGGTAGTGATGAAGTGGGGAGTTTCCCGCATTACCATTTCACGAATGTATCGTGAATTCCAACAATCCGATAAAACATCAAATCTCCGACATCGCTACGGCCGGAAAAAGATCCTGCAAGTACAGGGCCAACGACGACTGAAGAGAATCTTTCAACTTGACAGAAGAGCAACCCTTGCGCAAATTGCTGCAGATTTCTATGCTGGACCATCATCAAGTGTCAGTGTGCGAACTATTCAACGAAACATCGTCGATATGGGCTATATGAGCTGAAGGTCCATTCGTGTACCCTTGATGATTGCACCACACAAAGCTTTACGCCTCGCCTGAGCCCCGTCAACACCGACATTGGACTGCTGGTGACTGGAAACATGTTGCCTGGTCCGACGAGCCTCGTTTCAAATTGTATCGACCGGGTGGATGTGTAGGGATATGGAGGCAACCTCATGAATCCATGGACCCTGGATGTCAGCAGGGGACTATTCAAGTTGGTGGAGGCTCCGTAATGGTGTGGGGCATGTGCAGTTGGAGTGATATGGAATCACTGATACGTCTAGATACGACTCTGACAGGCGACACGTGAGTACGCATCCTGTCTGATCACCTGCATCCATTCAGGTCCATTGTGCGATACGACGAATGTAGGCAATTCCAGCAGGACAATGCGACACCCCACACGTACAGAATTGCTACAGAGTGGCTCCAGGAACACTCTTCTAGATTTAAACGCTTCCGCTGGTCACCGAACTCCCCAGACATGAACATTATTGAGCATATCTGGAATGCCTCGCATCGTGCTGTTCAGAAGAGATCTCCATTCCCCGCCCCTTCCCCACTCGTGCTCTTACGAGGAAACTGGGGTAAAGCCTTCTGATGATGTTCTTTAGGGAGTCCTGAGTAGCTGAGTAGGCCTGTGGCCTTGTTACAAATGTTATCACATCCTTACCCGCTTGTGGGAATTTAAGGAGATGGGACCTGGATAAACTGACTAAACCAGAGGTTGTACAGAGTTTCAGGGAGAGCGTAAGGGAAAATTGACAAGAATGGGGGAAAGAAATACAGTAGAAGAAGAATGGGTAGCTTTGAGGGATGAAGTACTGAAGGCAGCAGAGGATCAAGTAAGTAAAAAGACGAGGCCTAGTAGAAATCCTTGGGTGACAGAAGAAATATTCAATTTAATGATGATATAAAAATGCAGTAAATGAAGCAGGCAAAAAGGAATACAAAGGTTTCAAAAATGAGATCGACAGTAAGCAGTAAGTGCAAAATGGCTAAGCAGGCATGGCTAGAGGACAAATGTAAGGCTGTAGAGGCTTATCTCACTAGGGGTAAGATAGATACTGCCTACAGGAAAATTAAAAACACCTTGGAGAAAAGAGAACCACTTGTATGAATATCAAGAGCTCAGATGGAAACACAGTTCTAAGCAAAGAAGGGAAAGCAGAAAGGTGGAAGGAGTATATAGAGGGTCTGTACAAGGGCGATGTTCTTGAGGGCAATATTATGGAAATGGAAGATGTTGTAGATGAAGATGAAATGGGAGATATGATACTGAGTGAAGAGTTTGACAGAACACTGAAAGATCTAAGTCGAAACAAGGCCCCGGGAGTAGACAACATTCCATAAGAACTACTGACAGCCTTCGGAGAGCCATTCCTGACAAAACTCTACCATCTGGTGAGCAAAATGTATGAGACAGGCGAAATACCCTCAGACTTCAAGAAGAATATAATAATTCCAATCCCAAAGAAAGCAGGTGTTGACAGATGTGAAAATCACCGAACTATTAGTTTAATAACGCACGGCTGCAAAATGCTAACGCGAATTCTTTACAGACGAATGGAAAAACTGATAGAAGCCGACCTCGGGGAAGATCAGTTTGGCTTCCGTAGAAATATTGGAACACGTGAGGCAATACTGACCCTACATCTACATCTACATCTATACTCCGCGAGCCACCTTACGGTGTGTGGCGGAGGGTACTTATTGTACCACTATCTGATCCCCCCTTCCCTGTTCCATTCACGAATTGTGCGTGGGAAGAACGACTGCTTGTAAGTCTCCGTATTTGCTCTAATTTCTCGGAGTTATCTTGGAAGCTAGATTAAGAAAAGGCAAAGCTACGTTTCTAGCATTTGTAGATTTAGGGAAACGTTTGACAATGTTGACTGGAATACTCTCTTTCAAATTCTGAAGGTGGCAGGGGTAAAATACAGGGAGCGAAAGGCTATTTACAATTTGTACAGAAACCAGATGGCAGTCGAGGGGCACGAAAGGGAAGCAGTGGTTGGGAAGGGAGTGATACAGGGTTGTAGCTTCTCCTCGATGTTATTCAATCTGTATATTGAGTAAGCAATAACGGAAACAAAAGAAAAATTCGGGGTAGGTATTAAAATCCACGGAGAAGAAATAAAAACTTTAAGGTTCGCCGATGACATTGTAAATCTGTCCGAGGCAACAAAGGACTTGGAAGAGCAGTTGAACGGAATGGACAGTGTCTTGAAAGAAGGATGTAAGATGGACATCAACAAAAGCAAAACGAGGATAATGGAATGTACTCGAGTTAACTCGGGTGATGCTGAGGGAATTAGATTAGGGAATGAGACACTTAAAGTAGTAAAGGAGTTTTGCTATTTGGGGATCAAAATAGCTAATGATGGTCGAAGTAGAGAGGATATAAAATGTAGACTGGCAATGGCACGGAAAGCGTTTCTGAAGAAGAGAAATTTGTTAACATCGAGTATAGATTTAATTGTCAGGAAGTCGTTCGTGAGAGTATTTGTGTGGAGTGTAGGTAGCCATGTATGGAAGTGAAACATGGACGATAAATAGTTCGAACAAGACGAGAATAGAAGCTTTCGAAATGTGGTCTTACAGAAGAATGCTGAAGCTTAGATGGCTAGATCACATAACTAATGAGGAGGTATTGAATGGAATTGGGGAGAAGAGGAGTTTGTGGCACAACTTGAGTAGAAAAAGGGATCGTTTGGTAGGACATGTTCTGAGGCATCAAGGGATCACCAATTTAGTATTGGAGGGCAGTGTGTAGGGTAAAGATCGTAGAGGTAGACCAAGAGATGAATACACTAAGCAGATTCAGAAGGATGTAGGCTGCAGTACGTACCGGGAGATGAAGCAGCTTGCACAGGATAGAGTAGCGTGGAGAGCTGCATCAAACCAGTCTCAGGATGAAGAACACAACAACGTGTTTGTGTGCTGAGTCTTGCAGCAGAGTTCCGATCCTCCGCCATCAATCTTCTGATTTAAGTTGCATTGTCACACCTACTGCTAAAACCTCGCATTCTTGTAGGACCTGCATTCTGCAGCCGAAATATTGTTCCTCAGAATTCTTGCCTTCTCCGGGACCCTGCATGTCTACCTTGTCACTTCTTCAACGGCCTCCGAAGGAAGTCAATGTATAGTTTGCCCTTCGCTTTGGCATCTTCGATTTTGAACGAACGGAGGAGCTATGCACCGTCAATAGCTTTTGGTACTCGACTGTCAAAGAGGCGGTAGAAATATGTTTGCACAACAGCCTAATAAATCTTGATAGGGGGTTTCAACTCAGCTCAGCATGAGATTGCGCAGTACTGGTAATACGACGGAACTATCCGTGGGCGGAATGGACAGACACGGGGACTCGATGCCCCATACAAGGGCAGCTCCGCGTCAGCTACCTCTCCTTCCCCCCTCCCTGTCCCCCTTCCGGAAGCGTATGATTGGCCCGCAGACAAAAGAGGTCAGCGTACAGTAGCTATATAGATATGCAGACCACGGCATTCCGACAGTTCGCCTGAAGATGATGGTTATGAAACGTATAGAGACAGCGCCACCAGCCGACCGATTACCCGAGAATATTTTATCACTGGAATAATCCGAGAAAGCCTGAATCATATGGAATGTAGATGAGCGTAAGTCGGAACGTAAAACCCGTATAATTAATACAATTGACAGAAATGGAGTGGCAAACTCCATGGGGGGTAGGGGAGAAATAATCTGGTAACTAACTCACGATATCATTTAAATGAATCATGTACACGGTTTTCCATCGGTCATGATCACTGCATCGATCTTGTGATGTGTAGGAGAACGCATGCAGTAATCATTGGGTTCTGAGTCATCGGTAAGCCATCAACTGCGAAGTGAAATTTGAACCCAGATCACCCATTTATTTCAAAATATAAACGTACCTACTCCTGCATCGTCACTATCATCCACCTCGTTGACCTGTCTGAACTTACCAGAAATGTGTTGCGAGAAGATCGGCTCCTACCCCAATAACCGCAGAAGAAGTGTGCACTGCAAGTGCTACCTCCCACTGGTCTCCGACCAGAAGTCGAAATCGAAGTCTCTCTATCAAGCCCCCATCGAGAAGCAGTCTGTATATCACACTGGTCCCTGTCCAGGAGAGAAGTGTCCTTAAAACCATGCTGCTCTTAGTCCACTAAGGAGAAAACGCCAAAAACTGATCGTTGGCCAATTCGAGCCAATCTCTTAATTTTTCACATGAAACAATTTTGCAACAATTTTGAAGGAAACCGTGACTCTGACAAAAGTCGTGGCTGAGATCAATGCCAGAAAACTGAAGGTATCTCCTCTTCGAAAGCCGACACTCGTTCTCCCACTCTGGCTATCTTTTGAGGCACTGTCTAGTCAACGTGTGTCGTGCTTCGCGTGTCACAGCACGCGTCAGTAACCTACAAGTCCTCGTGATAGAGTGCACGGTGATGAGATTTCAGAGTGTGGCTAACTTGTGTGTGTTTGCGCTCCCACGTCCTGCACAAGATCTTATCTGCAGACAGGGCCACCGGGATGCTGCTCTCTTTGACCAGCGTCCTCTCACCGAACATCAAACTGAGCGGGGGCAATTGGTGCAATATGAAGTCTGCTTTAAAGAAACACAGAGGTCTCTTACAGTTGTTTTACTCTGTACTACTGCTAGCTGTTGGGTATGGAACGTCCGCCAGTTGCCAGCCCACAATAATAGATCAGCGGTCAGCAAACGCCGGGAGAGTAACGCTGAGAGTGTCCACTACAGCGGCTGGGGGACTAGCCCCTTAGATTGCTGCACATCACGGAGTAACATTTTTGTCTGTAATGACATTCATAATTCCAGGTAAGTGCTCCATGGTCTCCTCAGAGAAACAGAAAATGCTCGTTTGCGATGGCTTCATCGAGATTCAGCAAATTCGCCAGCCAGACACCACATGCAAACCCAGTAGGCAAGTTAAATGGAATATTTTTATTAGAGTGAAGATGTAATCTCTGCAATCATCATGGATGTTTCATCAGAATATCAAAATCTGGATTATACGAACGAGTAAAGGGAAAAAATCTATCACTCGATTGAGTAACTAGTATGCGTAACTAAAACTGAAATCGTTGGGCTGGCTCCAGCGTGATCTACAAAGATTCTTTAATTTATTTCGCCTTTTCCTGACTCAAAAACTTATGTAGGAGGCATCCATATTAGTGTTTTGAATGAAACCGCTCAACAAGGTCACGTAATTCATCCAACTTGGTATTAAGGGACACACTGCACAAACGAGTTCCCTTTGAGTTTGTCTTTCGTAAGCGATTTTCGTACCGCATTCCCCCCCCCCCTTTTCTCCGCCAACCCCCCCCCCCCCATGAATCATATACCTTGCCGTGCCCCAGTTACACAGATAACCGTACTGGTAGGTGCAACCATAACGTAGATGTACCTGTTGAGAGATCAGACAAGCGTGTAGTTTCTCAAGAGGGCAGCGGACTTTTCAGTAGTTTCAGGGGCAGCAGTCTGGCTGACTGACTGATCTGGCCTTGTAACAGCAACCAAAACTGCCTTGGTGTGCTGGTACTGTGAACAGCTGAAAGCAAGGAGAAACTACGGCGGTAATTTATCTCGAAGGCGTGGCGTTCTACTGTTTGGTTAAATGATGATGACATTCTCTTGGTTAAAATATTGCGAAGGTAAAATAGTCCCCCATTTGGATCTCCGGGCGGGGAATACTCAGGAGGATGCCGACATCAGGATAAACAAAACTGGCGTTCTACGGATCCGAGAGTGGAGCGCTAAGCCACTTAATCTGACAGTTAAGTTAGAGAATTTAAAAAGGGGAATGGCTAGGTTGAATTTAGACACGATGGAAATTATTGAGGTTCAGTGACGGAGGAACAAGACTTTTGGCCAGGAGCATACAGGGTTACAAATGCCAAATCAAACAGGGGTAACGCAGGAATGGGCTTAATAATGAATGAGAGATTAGGAATGTGGATGAGCTACTATGGCCGCGCGGGATTAGCCGAGCGGTCTATGGTGCTGCAGTCACGGACTGTGCGGCTGGTCCCGGCGGAGGTACGAGTCCTCCCTCGGGCATAGGTGTGTGTGTGTTTGTCCTGAGGATAATTTAGGTTAAGTAGTGTGTAAGCTTAGGGACTGGTGACCTTAGCAGTTACGTCGCATAAGTTTTCACACACATTTGAAGAAGCTGCTATGAACAGCATAGTAAAGACATTATCATAACCAAGGTAGACACAAAGTCCACAACAACGACAGTAGTATAAGTTTATATGCCAATTAGCCCCGCAGATGATGAAGAGATTGAAGAGATGTGTGATGAGATAAAAGAAGTTATTCAGGTAGTTAAGGGTGACGCAAATTTAATTGGGATGGGCGACTGGAATTCGATAGTAGGAAGAGAAGGAAAAATAGAAGGTGAATATGGGCTGGGGGACAGGGCTGAAAGAGGAAGCAGCCTACTGGAATTTTAGACATTGCATAATTTAATCGTCAGTGACAGTTGGTTTAAGAATCGTGAAAAAGGCTTGCATACATGGAAGAGATCTGGAGGTACCAAGTAGCTTCATATTGTTATATAATGGTAAGACAAAGATTTCTGAACAAGATTTTAAATTATAAGATATTTTCAGGGGCAGACTCTGGTCTCTGACAACAATTTATTGATAATGAACTGTAAATTAAACATGAAGAAATTACAAAATGGTAGGAAATAAAGGAGATGGGACCAGGACGAGTTGAAAGAACCAGAGTTTGTTGAGAGTTTCAGAGGGAGCATTAGGTAACTGTTGACGAGAACAGGGGAAACGAATAGAGCAGAAGAGGAATGGGTAGCTTTGAGAAGTAAAACAGAGAAGGCAGCAGAGGATCGTACACGTAAAAAGACAAGGCCTACTAGAAATCATTGGACAACGCAGGGGATATTAAATTTAATCGATAACAGGAGAAATATTGCAAATGAAGCAAATTAAAGGGAATATAAACTTGTTGCAGGAGGCGACTATTGAGAAGTCGGAAGTAGAGGTGGTTCTGTGTTAGGAGACACTCTTGCAGTTCGCTACTGCGGGTTTTTCTCGGAAAGATGGTGGTGACCTGTTGTCAACGGTAGGTGGAGTGAGAGAATATTTCAGGACTAGTTATTTACTTCCACAAGTTATTTACTTCCACAAGTTACGATCAGTGTCTTGACTCGCTGCTGGCGTCGGCTGTCGATGGCCGTCGAGGATTCGCGTCGTAAGCGGCCTTCAGTCCGCTCAAGGCCTATTAGAAATCCTTGGATATGCTGTGGTATATATATTGTAACAATGGAAAATTGTACTGAAATGCATGAGGATCTGCAACGAATTGACGCATGGTGCAGGGAATGGCAATTTAATCTCATTGTAGACAAGTGTAATGTGCTGCGAATACATAGAAAGAAAGATCCTTTATCATTTAGCTACAATATAGCAGGTCAGCAACTGGAATCAGTTAATTCCATAAATTATCTGGGAGTAGGCATTAGGAGTGATTTAAAATGGAATGATCATATAAAGTTTATCGTCGGTAAAGCAGATGCCAGACTGAGATTCATTGGAAGAATCCTAAGGAAATGCAATCCGAAAACAAAGGAAGGAGGTTACAGTACACTTGTTCTCCCACTGCTTGAATATTGCTCACCAGTGTGGGATCCGTACCAGATAGGGTTGATAGAATATATAGAGAAGATCCAACGGAGAGCAGCGCGCTTCGTTACAGGATCATTTAGTAATCGCGAAAGCGTTACGGAGATGACAGATAAACTCCAGTGGAAGACTTTGCCGGCCGAAGTGGCCGTGCGGTTAAAGGCGCTGCAGTCTGGAACCGCAAGACCGCTACGGTAGCAGGTTCGAATCCTGCCTCGGGCATGGATGTTTGTGATGTCCTTAGGTTAGTTAGGTTTAACTAGTTCTAAGTTCTAGGGGACTAATGACCTCAGCAGTTGAGTCCCATAGTGCTCAGAGCCATTTGAACCATTTTTTTTGGAAGACTTTTGTGACGGCACCCAAACCCAAGGTCCTCGGCGGTACTTTTGGGGCAGCCACCACAAATTGTATGAAGTGTGGGTAGTGTCCAGGATGTAGCTATGTCTGTTGGCCGAAAAATAATTAATGACAAGAATTGCGCCAGCTAGAATGAAGAGATAATTATCTTTATTTATGATGAAACGTGCACCAGCAATACAAGTCCAAGTAATATCCAAGAGTAATCCGTGTACTGAGCCTAGTCGAATACAATAGCAAATATCACATTGTAATGGCTCCGCTATAAACTCCACGAAAGGCTAGCAATAGACAATCGACAATAGACTGTCCGTCTCGGGGCCAGCGCTCCTCCTTGTATGCAAAAGGCAGAGGGCGCTGCGGACCTGAGCTCAGCCATGGCGCGACCTCTTCCGTCGGCGGTAACGCCCTGAGACGCCGACGGCCGCGATAGGAACTGTGGCCAGCGATGTCACGATCAGGGTGCGCGTGCGCGAGTTCGTTGGTTGGTTGGTTGGGTCCGTAGATACATCAGAGACGCTTTTGTTGAAGTTTCGAGAACATACCTTCACCGAGAAGTCAAGCAGTTGCTCCCTCCTACGTATATCTCGCGGAGAGACCATGAGGATAAAATCAGAGAGATTAGAGCCCACAGAGAGGCATACAGACAGTCTTTCTTCCCACGAACAATACGAGACTGGAATAGAAGAGAGAACCGATAGAGGTACTCAAAGTACCCTCCGCCACACACCGTCAGGTGGCTTGCGGAGTGTGGATGTAGATGTGGATGTAGAAGGTAGCTGACACCCCACGCCCGTTCCTCGCCGGCTGCTGCTGTGGCGGATGCCGCCCTCGGTGGCTCCAGCGCTGGACGTATCACGCTGCCGCGTCATTGTTGGACTTACACTCCGATTTGGGTGGTGCTCAGTCCCTCCCGCTCACCGCCGTTCTTCTTCATCTGTTGGACAGCAAAGACATTACCATGTAGTACTATGATCTACCCTTCAGGTAGACCCTGGTAAGTTCACCGAACTATCAGGAACGCTTGTGACCTGATGTTGGACGAAAGGGATGACGCCTGGGCTCACACATTAGCGACAGTGGCAAAGTGTGCTGTTGAACTCTGTGGCTGGTGATTATGGCTAGGAGCCACCTCTCCTAGTAGCAGATTTCTTTGCTCAGTAGCGTGCTGGATATCTACGAGACTTGTGTCAGGGAATCGAGTGCGTACGTTATGTACGCCATCGATCCATCTGACCGACTGCCTTATGAGCTAAAATGCTGGGGAGCGAGGTAGTGGTTAATGTTTACCCAAAGTCACTTGTCATTACTGCATATGTCTTACTATTACGAAGGTATCAGCGGTTCTCACCCTGCCGAGTTTTCTTAACGAATTTGTTATAACAAAGGACTGGTTCATAAAAGCTCTTGATACACGTTGATGCATTAGGTGACGTGATTTAGTCCAGCTGCTTTCCCCACCCCCATTTACCCCTTACATTTTTGCTGAGGTCCGCTGTCTGACTTGCCAGAAACGCCGATGTTTTGTTTTCCCCTGTCTCACTCTAGGTGATGAAATGTTGTTCTTCACCCACGCCTCGTACTGAAACCGCCGTAATGTGAGCGAGACAGCTTCACTCTGGGACTCCGAAAATTTTAACCTTTTGCTGCCTTGTACAAGGTTGATATACGTCAGTATGAAAAATGAGACTGACAGAAAGTGCAAAATAGCTAAACAGGAATAGGGATTCAGAAGCATGTTTCGCTAGGAGAAAGATATATACCACCTACAGGAAAACTGAAGAGTCGTTTGGAGGAAAGAGAAGTAGCTGTATGAATATCACGAGCTCAAATGAAAAACCAGTCCTAAGGGAAGAAGGGAAAACTGAAAGGGCGAAGGAATACACAAGGGATATGAACGTGAAGGCAATATTATAAAAATCAAAGAGCACGTAGCTGATACGGCGAGAAGGCTTTGACAGAGCGCTGAAAGACCCAAATCGAAACAAGATCCAAGGAGTAGACGATATTCTGCCAGAACTACTGATAGCCTTTGGAGAGACAGCCTTGACAAAATTATTTCTTCTGGTGTGCAAAATGCATGAGATAGGTAATGGAAATGAGCATTTGGCGTCATTGGCCGGGAGGCCCCTTGCGGGGCAGGTCCGGCCGCCTCGGTGCAGGTCTTATTACATTCGACGCTACATTGGGCGACCTGCGCGCCGGTTGGGGATGAAATGATGATGAAGACAGCACAATACCCAGTCTCTGAGCGAAGAAAATCCCCGACTCAGCCGGGAATCGATCCGTGGCCCATAGGACGGCAATCCATCACGCTGACCATTCAGCTATCGGGGCGGACTATGAGATAGGTGAAATACCCTCAGAGTTCAAGGAGAATGTAATAATTCCAGTTCTAAAGAAAGCAGGTGCCGAACTGTAGCTTAATAAGTCATGTTTGCAAAAATACTAACACAAATTCTTTATAGAAGAATAGAAAAGCTAGTAGAAGCCGACATCGGGAAGATTAATTTGGATTCCGGAGAAACGTAGGAACACGCAAGGCAGTACTAATCCTACGAATTATCCCAGAATATGGTTAAGGAAAGGTAAACCTATGTTTATAGCATTTGTAGGCTTAGAGAAAGCTTGCACAGAAACCAGACGGAATTATAAGAGTGGGAGGGCATGACCGGGAAGTAGTGGTCGAGAAGGGCGTGAGACAGTGTTGTAGCCTATCCCTGATGTTATTCAATCTGTAGATTGAGCAAGCAGTAAAGGACACCAACGAAAATTTTGGAGCAGGAATGAAAGTTCAGGTAGAAGAAATAAAATCTTTGAAGTTTGCCGATGGTATTCTAATTCTGTCAGAGACAGCAAAGGACTTGGAAGAGTAGTTGAACGGAATGGACAGTCTCTTGAAAGGACATAAGAGGCTCTTCAACATAAGGAAAACAAGGGTAATAGAATGGAGTCGAATTAAATCATGTGACTCTGAGGCAGTAGATTAGGAAACGAGACACTTTAAGGCGTTATATGAGTTTTGCTGTTTGAGCAGCAAAATAACTGATGACGGCCGAAGTAGGGATGATATAAAATGTAGACCAGCAATGGTAAAGGAAAGGATTACTGAAGAAGAGAAATTTGATAACATCGAATATAGATTTGAGTGTTAGGAAGGCATTCCTGACAATATTTGTATGGAGTGGAACTATACATGGAAGTAAAACATGAACGATAAACAATTTAGACAATAAGAGAACAGAAGTTTTTGAAATGCGGTGCTACAGGAGAATGCTACAGATTAGATGGGTAGATCACGTAGCTAATGAGACGGTATTGAATAGAAGTGGAGAGAAAGAAAATTTGTGGAACAACCTGACTAGAAGAAGGGTTTGGTTGATAGGACACATTCTGAGATATCGAGGTATCACCAGTTTAGTACTAGATGGAAGTGTGTGTGTGTGTGTGTGTGTGTGTGTGTGTGTGTGTGTGTGTGGGTGGGTGGGTGGGTGTGGGAGAGGGGGGAGGGTAGGGGCAATATGTAGAAAGAGACCAATAGATGAACACAGTAAGTAGATTCAGAAGAATGTAAGTTGCAGTAGTTATTCGGAAATGAAGAGAATTGCACAGATAGCATGGAGAGCTGCATCAAACCTCCCTCGGACTGAAGAGCACAACGGCAACAACAACAAGTGAGTCTGATGCTGGTGCAGCTTCCTTTAAAATATTCAGGCAGCGGAGACGAACAAATTGCACTCATTAATATTGATCAAACAGCAGATGTTTACTGGTTGTTGAACAATAACGAGCGCCGGCCGTTGTGGCCGAGCAGTTCTAGGCGCTTCAGTCCGGAACCGTGCTGCTGCTGCTACGGTCGCAGGTTTGAATCCCGCCTCGGTCATGGATGTGTGTGATGTCCTTAGGTTAGTGTTGTGCTTTTGCGTAAGCTTGCTGTACCTATTGCTGTTCAACTCAGATTGGGTTAACCATTAAAACTGTTTCTTCTTTTTGGGGGCACACGTCAGAGCATAAATAAGTGTTTTAAACTTGTATGAATGCGCAAGTTGTAGGCCAGAAGATTAAAGGCAGCCTAAAACGCACTGACCAGTTCTGACAGAGGCTTGCCAGATTTTCAGACATTAGTTCTTTCTTTTTCTTTGTACTACGCCGATTCATTATCAACATTTGCCTTAGGAGAGAGTCCAGAAATGTATCCGAAGTCTTATATTAAGTATTATATTTCACTTTCCGCAAAACGCGAAGAAAACTGAATAACTATAGTATGATATTCTAGTGGAAACAGCAACAATTGCAGCAATACGAAAGTCGTGGAAAAATTATGTTTTTGTAACTCATTTGACTAGTGAAATCGCTAACTCACGGAAATAGGAAACATTGAACCCTTGACGCTTAGCTTATTTTCATAGGATTCCGTAGTTCTCACTGTCTACTGCTGAGAATATTTCTAAGGATTTTAATGTACATTTCGTAATGTAAATTTGTTGTATGTTATTTACCAGAACTTGTAGCCTGAGCTACAATCAGTGGGCTTCAGCTCGCCATTAAGGAGTAGCTACTAATCATTTGTTCGTCTTCTATTAGAAACACCAAGCAGTCAGCCGTCGCTAGAATTTTGTCTCTCCATTCGCAGAGCAATAGCCATCAGTTGGAAATGCGTCACGTAAATAAACCGTCGCAACTTACATAACGACTGCTCGGTGTTGCATGACTAACAAGATTTTTCAACGACCATGTAGTAGAAAGAAAAATTGGAAAACATGTGGAAGATTTATTTATTAAAACTGCTTGGACTTCAGCCATTTGCATAAGAACGAGCGATTTATGAGACTTGCAAGGCTATCCATGTCAGCTGCAGGTTTTGTAACATTTCATAGCCGACCTTAAAACGCAACGGAAAAGATATAAGCATCAGTGTTAAAAGGCTTAAACGATTATGCCACGAAAGAGAAGACGTACGCCTCTAGTATTTGTGTAGCCTGAATGGACATGCATTGACTAAAAAGACAATTATTAGGATAATGTGTACCTTGAAACACTTGATTGATGTTTTCCGGATATTATTTGAAAACCGAGATATTCCCTTCTATTATTCAGCGGTAAGAAGCTGTCTTTTTAAAGCAATAACTTTAGCATGAACAGTGCGATTTATTGCTCTTACAATAACTACTTCTTCAGATAGGTTTCAGTAGAAGAATGAGTGTTTCAGTTCATATTTCTGTATGAACTGTAATAATTATATTTTCTACTAAACTGTGCTCAAATCTTCGTGGTTTGCGAGGATATATGTCATGTGGAACATATCTTCGCCATATTCATAGCTTCTTTCAGTTAGGAACTGTTGACGGTTCATGTAGATTAATCTATTGTACTACACTCCTGGAAATCGAAAAAAGAACACATTGACACCGGTGTGTCAGACCCACCATACTTGCTCCGGACACTGCGAGAGGGCTGTACAAGCAATGATCACACGCACGGCACAGCGGACACACCAGGACCCGCGGTGTTGGCCGTCGAATGGCGCTAGCTGCGCAGCATTTGTGCACCGCCGCCGTCAGTGTCAGCCAGTTTGCCGTGGCATACGGAGCTCCATCGCAGTCTTTAACACTGGTAGCATGCCGCGACAGCGTGGACGTCAACCGTATGTGCAGTTGACGGACTTTGAGCGAGGGCGTATAGTGGGCATGCGGGAGGCCGGGTGGACGTACCGCCGAATTGCTCAACACGTGGGGCGTGAGGTCTCCACAGTACATCGATGTTGTCGCCAGTGGTCGGCGGAAGGTGCACGTGCCCGTCGACCTGGGACCGGACCGCAGCGACGCACGGATGCACGCCAAGACGGTAGGATCCTACGCAGTGCCGTAGGGGACCGCACCGCCACTTCCCAGCAAATTAGGGACACTGTTGCTCCTGGGGTATCGGCGAGGACCATTCGCAACCGTCTCCATGAAGCTGGGCTACGGTCCCGCACACCGTTAGGCCGTCTTCCGCTCACGCCCCAACATCGTGCAGCCCGCCTCCAGTGGTGTCGCGACAGGCGTGAATGGAGGGACGAATGGAGACGTGTCGTCTTCAGCGATGAGAGTCGCTTCTGCCTTGGTGCCAATGATGGTCGTATGCGTGTTTGGCGCCGTGCAGGTGAGCGCCACAATCAGGACTGCATACGACCGAGGCACACAGGGCCAACACCCGGCATCATGGTGTGGGGAGCGATCTCCGACACTGGCCGTACACCACTGGTGATCGTCGAGGGGACACTGAATAGTGCACGGTACATCCAAACCGTCATCGAACCCATCGTTCTACCATTCCTAGACCGGCAAGGGAACTTGCTGTTCCAACAGGACAATGCACGTCCGCATGTATCCCGTGCCACCCAACGTGCTCTAGAAGGTGTAAGTCAACTACCCTGGCCAGCAAGATCTCCGGATCTGTCCCCCATTGAGCATGTTTGGGACTGGATGAAGCGTCGTCTCACGCGGTCTGCACGTCCAGCACGAACGCTGGTCCAACTGGGGCGCCATGTGGAAATGGCATGGCAAGCCGTTCCACAGGACTACATCCAGCATCTCTACGATCGTCTCCATGGGAGAATAGCAGCCTGCATTGCTGCGAAAGGTGGATATACACTGTACTAGTGCCGACATTGTGCATGCTCTGTTGCCTGTGTCTATGTGCCTGTGGTTCTGTCAGTGTGATCATGTGATGTATCTGACCCCAGGAATGTGTCAATAAAGTTTCCCCTTCCTGGGACAATGAATTCACGGTGTTCGTATTTCAATTTCCAGGAGTGTACCTTCATGCGTCGTCCACAATCAGTGACATAGGTGTTGTAAGTTATGCGTCTCTGCTGATGTTATGATCAATGTTATTTATATGTCTTTGGACATAATAATTTGTAATCAATATTGTTGTACAAATATTGAAAACATACATGAGACGATTCAGTCGCCAGTTTACGAAACGACTTTGAGCAATCACTATGTTGAAGACAGCAATGGACTGTCGAATTTCGCACGTAGTGACTAATGTACAATGTATAAAAATTGGAAATTTGTGGTAAGGTTTTATGGGACCAAACTGCTGAGGTCATCGGTCCCTAAGCTTACGCACTATTTAATCAAACTCCAACTAACTTATGCTAGGGACAATACACACACCCATGGCCGAGGGAGGACTCGAACCTCCTACGGGGCGAGCCCCACGAACCGTGACAAAACGCCCAAGACCGCGCGGCTACCTCGCGCCGCCGTAAAATGTATAAGGTCGTAGAAAGTGAAACGTCCCCTTAGAAAAATTATACATGACTGTGCTTAAACTGACACACAATATGTTTTTAGCGCAACGCAATCTGACTTTCAAAAATCCCTACAAAAGAATGGCCCTGACTACCATTAACCTATACCTTTCACAAATCACTTACCTCACCAAAAATCTTCGTTACTCGAACTACTGCAAAACAGCGAGCGCCACTACTGCCAGCTAAATAAAAGATTCAAACTACAGAAGGCACTAACTACTGATAGGCATAGTTAGCAAATGAAAGATTTTAATAGAGAAGAAACAATGTATTTACCTTAATAATGTTGAAAACTCATAATATACATAGCAGTTCATGACATCCAGTTTTAAAAATTTCAAAACTCCGCCATCTCTCTCCCCACATCCACCACTGCTGGCGGCTCACCTC
Organism: Schistocerca nitens; assembly: GCF_023898315.1. NCBI lineage: Eukaryota > Metazoa > Arthropoda > Insecta > Orthoptera > Acrididae > Schistocerca > Schistocerca nitens. The sequence goes on from NC_064617.1 coordinate 407,987,580, forward strand.
CAACTGCGCAACGCTACGGGCTGTTCACATCCAGCTGCCGCTGCCCAACAGTAAAATGGCAGACAACAATGCAAACTAGCCACAGACTGCACACAGCACAGCCAGTGATTTTCATACAGAGCGCTACGTAACGTTGCCAATAAGAAAACAAACAGCCTACTTACATAGCCCCCATGCTCCCCACAAAAAATTTTACAAATAGTTTTGGGCACTGGCCAATAATGATTTGAAAAAATTTTTCATGATTACAATAACAAAGATATCAAATGCTCACACTTATTGATACAATGTTGGTCAAAAGGTAAAATTTTCTCACAGTCCATAAAGACAGTCCTGATCATTCATCATAGTAAAATTGCAGTTTTTTTTTTTTCAAAGTCTGAGCAGTAAAAGAAAATGCACACGGAAGTAGTGGATTTCCATGCTGTGTTGAAGAAGTAGTGTTGTCCCTCCAACGGAAAGACAGTGCTGACTCTTGACATGCAGACAGGTAATGGGCCACAACAGAGCAAACCCACCGCAGATTCAGTCGAAGTTTTGAAGAATACTGGTAGGTAGGTCATCACAAAGTAGACCCACTGTAGTCCTGGTAGAGATTACGTTATTGGTGGGCCATCAAACGTGCAGACCCACTGTAGTCCTTGTAGAGACGGCCAGCTAAATAAAAGATTCAAACTACTGAAGGCAAATGCAAGATTTTAATAGAGAACAAATAATGTATTTACCTTTATAATGTTGAAAACTCATAATATACATAGCAGTTCATGACATCCAGTTTTAAAAATTTCAAAACTCCGCCATCTCTCTCCCCACATCCACCACTGCTGGCGGCTCACCTCCAACTGCGCAACGCTACGCGCTGTTCACATCCAGCTGCCGCTGCCCAACACTACAATGGCAGACAACAATGCAAACTAGCCACAGACTGCACACAGCACAGCCAGTGATTTTCATACAGAGCGCTACGTAACGTTGCGAATAAGAAAACATAAACAGCCTACTTACAAAAGGTAACAGATGCAAATAAATGGGGCAGGTACTGTTGGTAGATTTATGTATATTTATAGTACGTATGTGTATGAGTAATATATATTTTAATCTCTTAACTCATATTATTTTTAGCTATTTCATTTAGATACTGTAACTGAAAACTGTTATGTATGAGCATTTGACGCTAAGGTACCTTCCTGTAAATGTAGTGTTGATACTTGTGTGTCTGTAAAATACAGCGTTTCACCATAATTAGTTCGTCATGTAATGTTTCTTCCACATTTTATGCATATATAGGTGACCTGCATGAAAATGTATAAGAAACATTACGCGATAAAACAGTTATGGTGAAACACTGTATGTAACAGTTACTCATTGATTATCACTACATCAGGTTACAGGAAAAGGCATACGTAGGTGAGTTGGAAAACCGGAAAAGAAGAGTCGAAACGTTTACGACCTGGTACAGTAGGAGGATACTGAAAATTAGGTAACTGTATCGAGTAAAATCTGTAGAGAAAGATAGAGATTTCGAAATTTATAACGAATAAATGAGAAAGTTTGGCGCAAAAAAATGCTACTCTGGGATGAAGAGGTTGGTACAGGAGAGGAATTTGTGGCAGACTGCAACAAACCAGTCAGAAGACTGATGACACAAAAAAAGGTGACTTGGAAATGATTGCCTGACCGAAGCTTGTTGTCTGTGTGTAAACACACATTACTGCACATTTTGATGGTTTCATGATGTTTTTTTTAAAAAGAGACTGAAGCTGTGCATAACTGTTTACAGAAAATACTTTTTACATCCAAAATAAATAAAATTTCCTTTCTTGCTATCCTTGTTGATGTTATAATTGTTACCGCATGAGCCACAATTACAGCTAACAACTCTGTCTAGGACGTTAGTAGCTGTCTGCATCAGACGCAATCTGCCTACACAACACCCATGAGAAGCAAGGCGCTTCCGTGGCACGCAAGAGAGGCAAGATTCTTCCGTGGTTTCACCCACTGCTGTGTAGCAACAGCCCGGCCTAGATCGGTGGCTTTCGTGTGACATAGTTCCAGATATGAAACTTCCTGGCAGATTAAAACTGTGTGCCCGACCGAGACTCGAACTCGGGACCTTTGCCTTTCGCAGGCAAGTGCTCTACCAACTGAGCTACCGAAGCACGACTCACGCCCGGTACTCACAGCTTTACTTCTGCCAGTACCTCGTCTCCTACCTTCCAAACTTTACAGAAGCTCTCCTGCGAACCATGCAAAACTAGCACTCCTGAAAGAAAGGATATTGCGGAGACATGGCTTAGTCACAGCCTGGGGGATGTTTCCAGAATGAGATTTTCACTCTGCAGCGGAGTGTGCGCTGATATGAAACTTCCTGGCAGATTCGAGTCTCGGTCGGGCACACAGTACTAATCTGCCAGGAAGTTTCATATCAGCGCACTCTCCGCTGCAGAGTGAAAATCTCATTCTGGAAACATCCCCCAGGCTGTGGCTAAGCCATGTCTCCGCAATATCCTTTATTTCAGCAGTGCTAGTTCTGCATGGTTCGCAGGAGAGCTTCTGTAAAGTTTGGAAGGTAGGAGACGAGGTACTGGCAGAAGTAAAGCTGTGAGTACCGGGCGTGAGTCGTGCTTCGGTAGCTCAGTTGGTAGAGCACTTGCCCGCGAAAGGCAAAGGTCCCGAGTTCGAGTCTCGGTCGGGCACACAGTTCTAATCTGCCAGGAAGTTTCATATCAGCGCACTCTCCGCTGCAGAGTGAAAATCTCATTCTGGAAACATCCCCCAGGCTGTGGCTAAGCCATGTCTCCGCAATATCCTTTCTTTCAGGAGTGCTAGTTCTGCATGGTTCGCAGGAGAGCTTCTGTAAAGTTTGGAAGGTAGGAGACGAGGTACTGGCAGAAGTAAAGCTGTGAGTACCGGGCGTGAGTCGTGCTTCGGTAGCTCAGTTGGTAGAGCACTTGCCCGCGAAAGGCAAAGGTCCCGAGTTCGAGTCTCGGTCGGGCACACAGTTTCAATCTGCCAGGAAGTTTCATATCAGCGCACACTCCGCTGCAGAGTGAAAATCTCATTCATAGTTCCAGATAGCTGTACGTAAACCCTCCGGGCCCAGCGTGTTAATGTTAAAAAGCTGGACTATACTATGATGGAAAATCTGTGTCAGACAACGTGTTATCTATGACGCAGCGGTCACACCCTCGTCGTGCCTGCCCTCTGACCTTCGTCTGACCACTTGGGCACCTGGGTTGCTCTGCACTCAATCACGTTAGCAGGTCTACGATGCCAGGGCCAGCTATCTCCACATTTGCTGTGACTTATGCTGAGCACTCCCTTGCCCTACGCCATTGGGGAGAGCTGCAGTCTGCTGTTTCCTGGATAACAACATCCGAAGCCTGCCTGGCCAGCTACAGGTCGGTAATCTGAGACACCACTTTCCACTACAGTAGCAACGGCAGCGCACCGTCTGCACTGCTACTGATAGTGGCAGACGCCGTGTCGGTATGTTTGCCTTACTCGCCAGAGATCAACACTTGCAGCGTCAACAGGAAAAGAAAATGATATTTAATACCGATATGAGGTGTTTTGAATATAATGAACCAGGTCATACAAAGCACAGAAGTAGGGAACAGTAATGTGAAACGTGTAAACGATTTGGGCACTTCAAACTGCACTGTACATGCAATTGTTCACAGATAAAGAGGAAGTGGTCGTTGGGTAAACCTTTTATCCTTCTGACAAATGAGGCAGAGGGTGATGCGTCTGGTGTACAACACTCCCAGTAAGGGCTAGCATGGTACATAGTAGTAGCACTGGCACCAGTACCAGTAGCTACAAAGATATACTTGGTTTAGTTTTCCTAGATGTGCATCACACTGCAGTTGACTTGGAACAACATATACTAGAGCTAGACATAACATCATTTTATCTTGGTCTTACAGCTGGAATACCAACACTGTCGCAGGATCGCCCTTAGGCAAAGGCCAACCACCTAAACCGTGCACAGGGTTCCTTAAAGTCAACTAATGGGATATTATACGAAAAGTATAGGAAAACTGCTCTGGGTAGACATAGGAGCTGGTCTGCCAATTAACTCTTTGCATATGGTTGAGCTTTTCCAGAAAATGAAGAGTCAGATAAGGCACAATGTTTTACACTACATCAGTCTGGAACCGAGTGACCGCTACGGTCGTAGGTTCGAATCCTGCCTCGGGCATGGATGTGTGTGATGTCCTTAGGTTAGTTAGGTTTAATTAGTTCTAAGTTCTAGGCGACTGATGACCTCAGAAGTTAAGTCGCATAGTGCTCAGAGCCATTTTTTATACTACATAGTTTGTTTTACTTGTGGGAAATTGATGGGAGCCAATCTGTGTCTGTCAGCATACATGATAGCAGCATGCTGATAGCTTGGATTACTAGCTGAGAATGAATTAGATAGGGATTTCACATCATGCTGGGACAGTCTGTCAGTCTAAATACACTGGGAAGGAAAGTATCATGTTTAGAGGGTAAGGTGGACATGGAGAAATCCTGGAAGAATATGCTGAGTTATTTGATCCTCGAGAACATTTGCCTGTGACACCAGTAACTAAGCATTCTGTTTCCTTAAGAAATGTTGCAGTGTTCTGCATCATTTACTGCCTTTAATGGAAGAGTTCATAAATCAATAACTTTGTGACAGTTTTGTGATGGGATTATATAAGAGAATAACATCCCCTGGGCAGCATCAGTCGTCATTGTGCCAGAAAAACCATCCCATGGTAATAATGCATAAAGGGTTAGTTGCAACTAACGGTATTCAAACCAACGGCCAGTGACAGATGCCTACCCTATATTTAATACAACGTAGATGTTAGACGATCTAGACCAATGTCGTTGTTTTACAACTGTGAATTACAAATTCAAATAGTTCAAATGGCTGTGAGCACTATGGGACTCAACTTCTGAGGTCATCAGTCTCCTAGAACTTAGAACTACTTAAACCTAACTAGCCTAAGGACATCACACACATCCAGGCCCGAGGCAGGATTCGAACCTGTCACCGTAGCGGTCGCGCGGTTCCAGACTGAAGCGCCTAGAACCGCTCGGCCACTCCGGCCGGCTGTGAATTACAAGTAGTGCCAGCAGATCATCTAAAAACCACGTTCACTGTCCCGTTTGGTCATTAATCAGTATTGCCGTATGGCTTTTGGAATGAAAAATGTGCCAGCAACTTTCCGATATATGAAGGTCGGACGAAATGGTTCAGATGGCTCTAAGCACTATGGGACTGAACTTCTGAGGTCATCAGCCCCTAGAACTTTGAACTACTTAAACGTAACTAACCTAAGGACATCACACACATCCATGCCCGAGGCAGGATTCGAACCTGCGACCATAGCGGTTGCGCGGTTCCAGACTGAAACGCCTAGAACCACTCGGCCACTCCGTCCGGCTAGGTGGGACATTACAGGAATTAAAGCCAAAGCAATGCATGGTCTACTTGGCTACATCATTGTATTCTCTAAGGCGATTCAGAAGTGTATGATGCACTTATGAAAAGACATTGCTCATTTAGTGCAGAAAACTAACACTCAGCCTCGGAATGTACTATTTGGATTGCAATATATCCAGTACTTGGGCCATATTATCAGTCAGGATGGTGCATACACCAATCTGTTACTTGTTGACGCCATAAGAAACTTCGAGACATCCACTACATAAAAGGCATTGCAACCTAGGCTTAACTAATTTCTATAGAAAATGTATTCCAATTCGTTGAAATTGCAAGACCCCTCACACACTATGAGAGGCACCCGCATGCCTTACTCATACTGTGGCATCAAGCAGTCAGGCCTGCAAGATGAGTGGTCTGCCAAGCGAGTGGATTCGTTCTTATTTATCGAGTAACATGAGCTCTAGTACTCACAATTAAGTTACAAATTATTCTCCTGTTTGAATATTACGCAACGGAAACGTATAACGCACATCTGACTATTAGTAATTTACACAACGCTGACTGTTCACTATGCACTGGCAATACCACATTTTCTTTCTTACCCAACAGATTGATCAACACGTGGCCATCGCACTAAATATGAATGGCGCACACATTATAAATTCTGGATATCATGACAACATACTATTCGAAGGAAAAGGCCACCATGAGAAACTCCGCCCAGTGGGCATGGCTTTACATTGGTGATTCTCTATCTTATGGTCTCGTAATTATCTAACACTACAGTGCACTTTCTGGCTAGGATGGTGGATCTTTTGCTATATCTCACACTTCGACTCTCACACCCATCATCACAAAATTTCTCTCAGACCGAGCGGTACAAAAGGAACATGTATAACCCACTACCTCTGAACCTATCTTGTTACTCTCCCATGCGAACCACACATACTTAAATTACATGAAATACACCACACTGGCAACATGGAATACAACACAAGGAATAGTCACAACATTATAATCACATCACTTTCAGCTTTCCCACTTCAATTAGTATTCATCCCAGTTTCACACGACACTGCCCCACTTCGTAGCTTTTCTTTCCTACCATGAACTCTGGAGGATATATGCCCGTCTTCCTGTGCAATGCAAGCCAAGTGGCGTTGCTGGATAGACGGCTGACTCACCTTGCTTCACTCTCAGAGTATTAGAGTTTGAATCCAGCGTCACACGGAAACATAACACGCAAAGTAATATTAAGAACATATTCGTCACACACGCCAGTCCTCAACTGATACCATGGACAAGTACTTCTCTTTATCCTTTGTCTCATACACAGACTGGCCGGCCGAAGTGGCCGTGCGGTTAAAGGCGCTGCAGTCTGGAACCGCAAGACCGCTACGGTCGCAGGTTCGAATCCTGCCTCGGGCATGGATGTTTGTGATGTCCTTAGGTTAGTTAGGTTTAACTAGTTCTAAGTTCTAGGGGACTAATGACCTCAGCAGTTGAGTCCCATAGTGCTCAGAGCCATTTGAGCCATACACAGACTGAGACTCACTCAGTACTCACCACATGGAAGTACTCGTCTCTAATTTCAAGTGCTGCACACGCCATTTCTTAAATATTTCCAACTTATAGTACACACCCCAGTAATTCAGCTTAACTTAAACACTCGGAAGTATTTCAACTTACTGCTACACGTGGTTTCACTGTGACTGTTGGTCACTTCCGAAGATTACTACGATTCCCTTAATATTACCTGCCTGACATTTAATTCTCCCCACAAAAGTTCCTGAAAAAGAGAAATTATTATTCCAAACTACTCTTAAGTATTTCACATGCATACCATGTCTCCACTCTTTTGTCTTTATGGAGCACACCTAAGACTGGTCTTACCAACACAAGATCCAGCGTCAGAGTGCTGAAACATGGCCATTCTTAAGGTCATCTCGCACCTCTGTCGAGGTGGGGGAAGACCATGCTACCCATTGGTCAGCCACATTTCAGGTGCTCAAAGCTCAGGTAAATTTCATCTCTTTGGTTCCACCAAAGGTGACCAAAGGACCGTCTCAAAGATGATCATATATTGAACATTCACTATCTGCAGTTAGCAGACGACCATACATTCATTCATTTCGCAGATCTCACCAAACTGGATGTAGGTATTTATTTTGTGGGAGTGCACATGTGATCAATTAAATAAATAAATTGTCATTCTTTCCTACACTGGTATCCGGCTTCAGTGTATTAAGTGAAATTGAGTTATTAGATAAAATATGTTGTTCTGACAAGGATAACGAAGAATGTTGTACCTATTTTCAATGTCGGGCGGTACTGTACCCGTTCAACTAAAAAAAAAAAAAAAAAAAAAAAAAAAAAAAAAAAAAAAACCGAGTAAAATTTCTGTGGTTTCTAGATTGCAAATCAGCATTTGTGAGACTGAAAGATTTGTTGCCCTGTTATCACTGCCCTAGCCTAGCAAAAGCAATTAATACTATGATGTGATGCCAGCAATTTTTACTTGGGAATATTTTCAGGTCAGGAGATAGATAAGAACATCCAATAGCATATGTATAAAGACAGCTCCATGAGGCAGAGAAAAGTTATTTGATTACAGAAAAGATATAGATAGAACTAATATATGCAGTTACTTATTTGTGCTATTTGTCCAGATGATGCAGCTAGATAGTAACTGATCATGCAGCACTGAAATGGCTAACGGGAGCAAGATCTGACAAGTCGTTTAACTAGATGGTAATTAGGACTGAGTGGATTCGATTTTGTAGTACATCTACTGGATTAATCACATGGAAAGGCGGTCACACTTAGTCACAAAATACACTCCTGGAAATTGAAATAAGAACACCGTGAATTCATTGTCCCAGGAAGGGGAAACTTTATTGACACATTCCTGGGGTCAGATACATCACATGATCACACTGACAGAACCACAGGCACATAGACACAGGCAACAGAGCATGCACAATGTCGGCACTAGTACAGTGTATATCCACCTTTCGCAGCAATGCAGGCTGCTATTCTCCCATGGAGACGATCGTAGAGATGCTGGATGTAGTCCTGTGGAACGGCTTGCCATGCCATTTCCACCTGGCGCCTCAGTTGGACCAGCGTTCGTGCTGGACGTGCAGACCGCGTGAGACGACGCTTCATCCAGTCCCAAACATGCTCAATGGGGGACAGATCCGGAGATCTTGCTGGCCAGGGTAGTTGACTTACACCTTCTAGAGCACGTTGGGTGGCACGGGATACATGCGGACGTGCATTGTCCTGTTGGAACAGCAAGTTCCCTTGCCGGTCTAGGAATGGTAGAACGATGGGTTCGATGACGGTTTGGATGTACCGTGCACTATTCAGTGTCCCCTCGACGACCACCAGTGGTGTACGGCCAGTGTAGGAGATCGCTCCCCACACCATGATGCCGGGTGTTGGCCCTGTGTGCCTCGGTCGTATGCAGTCCTGATTGTGGCGCTCACCTGCACGGCGCCAAACACGCATACGACCATCATTGGCACCAAGGCAGAAGCGACTCTCATCGCTGAAGACGACACGTCTCCATTCGTCCCTCCATTCACGCCTGTCGCGACACCACTGGAGGCGGGCTGCACGATGTTGGGGCGTGAGCGGAAGACGGCCTAACGGTGTGCGGGACCGTAGCCCAGCTTCATGGAGACGGTTGCGAATGGTCCTCGCCGATACCCCAGGAGCAACAGTGTCCCTAATTTGCTGGGAAGTGGCGGTGCGGTCCCCTACGGCACTGCGTAGGATCCTACCGTCTTGGCGTGCATCCGTGCGTCGCTGCGGTCCGGTCCCAGGTCGACGGGCACGTGCACCTTCCGCCGACCACTGGCGACAACATCGATGTACTGTGGAGACCTCACGCCCCACGTGTTGAGCAATTCGGCGGTAAGTCCACCCGGCCTCCCGCATGCCCACTATACGCCCTCGCTCAAAGTCCGTCAACTGCACATACGGTTGACGTCCACGCTGTCGCGGCATGCTACCAGTGTTAAAGACTGCGATGGAGCTCCGTATGCCACGGCAAACTGGCTGACACTGACGGCGGCGGTGCACAAATGCTGCGCAGCTAGCGCCATTCGACGGCCAACACCGCGGGTCCTGGTGTGTCCGCTGTGCCGTGCGTGTGATCATTGCTTGTACAGCCCTCTCGCAGTGTCCGGAGCAAGTATGGTGGGTCTGACACACCGGTGTCAATGTGTTCTTTTTTCTGTTTCCAGGAGTGTACGTGCTGGAATATGACTTGGTGGATAAGAATGGCAGAAATCACAAGGTGCTGACCTAGACTGTCAGCATTTCAGGAAACAACTAAAATTCAGCACAGAAGACGAGGTGCTGTTTAGAGAGAGGATGCAGTTTTCGCATAGTGGTAGCATCAAAATTATGAATCGAGGTATTAACGCGGGCTCTTGATTCAGTTTTAGCTGGATATGGTAGCTAGAGAGCGCAGAATGCAGTGTTGTGCAAACCTATTCGTGGAAGACATGCAAGCAAGATGTCGAATGTTATGTCAAAAATTGTGTCCAATACACACAAAGAGTGCAGCTTAGTCATTAAAAAATTACATTACAGATATTACAGAGGGCAAGTAAGCCATTTCAGGTGATTGGCACGGACATACTTGGGTCATCTGCTCACGCACTGACTCGGAACTGTTATGTTCTAATGATCAGTTAACTGATCACTTTTCGAGTTTTGTGTCCATGACAACCATACCAATCCTGCAGGCAGAAACAGTTCCACAAGTGATGGCTAACCGATGGATACTAAAGTTTGGAACAATTTAGATAGTGATAACAGACTAAAGAACAAATGTTATGTCAGATTCAGTATAGCAGTTGCGTCTACTATTACACTTCAACAAACACCCGCACGCAAATGGACAAACTGGGAGGATCTACCAGATGATAGGAAAAATATTAATCCATGAAATTTCAGTCTTATTCCCATATAATTTGTTTTTGGTAAAATAAATGCCATCTCCGTTTGAGCTACACAAACCCACTCCAAGAAAAGATATATCATCAGTTCGCAAGTTCTCAAAAATGTTAAAAAATATTTGACACCAAGTTAAAAAGATGAACACTAAGCCCTTGAAAAGACTGTAAGGTAACCATAATAAAAAACTAACTTTACTGAAGTATCAGATTATATGTACAATGGGTGATGCTAGCCAACTCCTATGTGTTGAAGGGAAAAGACTAAAAAGTTTGTTACACATTACTGAGGACCCAACCAAGTAGTAGAAATGACATCACCTGTTAATGTTAAATTACAGCTCCCAGTTCACACAACAGTATCATACATAGGCTATTTCATCCATTTAAAGCAACCTCAGAGGTGCTGCCTCCATTTCTCGCAGCACTTTCAGAAGGGGGCAGGTGAGTTCATGGGAAAAAGAAAAAGAAGGATAAGGTCAGACAAGCAGAACAGTATATACCTATAGTTATTCTGAACCATTTCTAAACACTTAGGCTGCAAGACGGGAGGATAAACTAATTGAGGATCTTCTCTTCTTTTAGGGCAAGGTCCAGTTCCAGTCATGTATATGAGGCAGCAGTTCCAGTGCCAGGCATCAAGCTCAGGACGAAAATGAACACTGGAAGCCTCACTGTAGTAAGCTTGCTGCACCGTTGTGGATCCTGAGGATGGATAATAATGTATAGGCAATGGAAACGAAATTCAGAACTTACAAGATATCCGTAGGGAACTGGAGCTCTTGATAAAAAAGGTTCAGTGATACACAAGAAAAATATCAGTTCCAGAACAGATTTTACCCAATTAGAGAAATAGCTACACCAAACTACAGAGTTGTCCCCAGGAGTCCAACGAAAAAGGGGTTGGCTAAACGCAGTTCGTCGAATCTTTCAAGTCGTTTTCGGTGCAGCTGACGCTAGTGCTTGAAAAATTTTGATAAGGTATTACAGCATGTAGAAGCTGATGTAGAAAACTACTATGGAACTGTGGACCAACACACCACACAGCTAGCCAGTCTAGAAAAGAACATAGTAAATAACATAAACAACTACGTTCCTCAGCCACTACACTCATCACCCCATCACCCCATTCATCTAACTGCAGGAAACTCTGTTACACACTGGACATGGTCGCATGAAACCAATACTCCTACCTCCAGGTAAGTTCGTAGATATGGTACATAAGGTTCAAGCAGAATGACCAGCACTACTAAATTTACTAACCGCAGTGAGGGACGAATTTCTGTCACTGTACCATCATATGCCCATCGTCACTATACATGAGGGCATGAAACTGAAAATTCAAATACAAATACCACTAACTTGCAGCGACTGCAGAGTTGAACGTTGTGATCTCCACAGTTAGCCAGTAGCCTGAGGAACCCTGGAAAAATTTGTCCTTCAAAGTACATGAAAAGAAAACTAGTGACCCCAGACAGACAGTCCCATGCCTAGCTACGCAGGCAGGAATTACTCACTGCAAAACTGAGCCAATCACCATCTGCCCAACACAGCGGGTACACACTGCCCCCAGGTCATGTGAGATCACCTTTTTATGCTCCCAGATATCTTCGACAGAACAATGTAAAGAGATAATAACAGATATAACGGCATTCGTTCAAAGAATAAGACTGCGTTGGTGGCAAACCCAGTTGTCATAGTTGTCAATTTTACTTGCTACGAGCAAGGTATTTACTGTGGCACACACCGCATAGAGATACAGGCACAAGGGCTATTGACCAATGGCACTTGTTGCGTTATTTCCCGACCAACTTTTTGATTACCCACTCGAACCACCACCCTATATATGTTACCCAAACATTAATTTACCTATCCGACCTCCCTGAGCTGCCTGCATAATTTTAGCTGTAACAGGTATCCCTTCAAGGTGAAAACTGCTCAGATTCCCTCCTTACCAAACTGTAACCAATTGTTTCATACCACTAATAATGGCACCAACAAACAATGGACTGCTAAAGGACAAAGCCAGTCATGAACCAAAAGCTCAGTGTGTGAGCCGAATGCTAGTGGAATAGCAAAGGAATTGCAAATAGAACAGAGGAGCAACTGTCACTGTGAGGAAGTAGCAGGACACAAGTTGTAAATTATTGTAAATGTACCGGGTGGTTATAATTAAACTCATGGTGTTCCGAGTACTGCGGTGTGGGCTGTATACGTTGCAGGATGCTGAAACATCATAGATATGTTCATCAATTGGTGTGCCCATAGAGTATGCTGAAAACAATCTTTCTACTTTCTGCCACCAGGAGAAAATATGGCGCTGAAATTTAATCTGTTCTTCAGCACTGTATTGAGGAGAGAGTTAGGTTTTAAACAACTGAGTCTTCTGTGAACATTAAAGAGTAGTTTAAACAGATAGCTGACAGACTGTGCAGGCCATTCGTGCATTTTTCGTGCTGAATGTGTAGAATAAAATAAGTGTGCACTCTCTGATAAAATAAACTAGGAAGTGGCGTGTAATGTTGAATGTATTTCCCGCGTTTTACCCTAAAAGGACTTCAGACTCCTATCGTAACACACACCTGTGACTGTTCAGACTTTCAGCATCTCGCAAATTGTGGAACGGTGAACTCTCGAAGAAAAACTCCATCACGCCGAATTTTAATCTTTTCTTCACCGACAGAAAACATTACGAAGATGGTGCATTTTTGCTTGGTGTTACGATGGGTTGCAGACTTTATTGCTGTGCCAGCGACGCTACGTCATCCTTTTCTCTCTAGCCTTTGACGAAAGTAAGCGTTCACAAAAACAGAAGTGAAGCTACGGAGAACCTGGTACGTTAATATTTATTCACGACTATGAACTTTGCTACTGCTAAAATAAAATCAGAACTGAAGGTAGAAAAAGGGTAACAAGGTTATCACGTTCAAGAAAGAATTTATTTGTAACTAAAGTAAAAAAAGGAAGAGCTGATTAGCTGTAGAAAGCCACGTAACATAATCAACGTTTCGGCAAGAGAAGTATTTTAGTGACAACTTGGTAACAGCACTCGACAAATCGTTCTAACGGAATAGCATTGCAATATCGTTTATTATTTCATATAGATGGCTAAAACCAAAAAAACCACTAATGTTTATCAAGTTTCATTTGCTTCATGTGGGCTACCACGGCCGTGTATATGTTGAAAGACATTTTGAAGTTTTCCAACTCGACTGTTTTTCACAAATTGTTTGTGAAAAGTGGCAAAGTGAAAAACTACGAAATGTTTTTAACAAGTAATTCTTAAGTGCCAGTATTGAATGTCTATCTGAATTACTTTCCGCAATTTCTGCTGTTATGAGAAATGAAACAATCGCTACCGATACAGTACACTGTGTACTTTTCATTGCTCATGTAGCATGATTTGTTCAAATATTTGCAGTACAGTCGGACTCTGTAAATCGTAGATACATACAGAGCATAGTATGGTCAAATATTTGCAGTACCACCTCGACGTTAGTTTGTCTACATATTCATTTGAGCGCAATAGCTTAATTCATAACCTTTATTTATCTGTTACTATTAAACTGCGGCATGTTAATCGAATATTGTGTGTATTACGACTGAGAAGGACGGTATGCTTGGTTTTTGTGCAAGTTATGCTTACTTCTGCCATACAGGCAGATTCGTAGAAAATCTGTTTAGTGGAGGAACAACGGCTTTTCCGGTAGTTGCTAATATACTGTTCACTGTAATTCATTTTACCCAAGAGCTTGTTAATTGTAGCACACCTTACTTTACTTCTCATAACAAACTAGACGGTACAGAAAGTACACTACTGGCTATTAAAATTGCTACACCACGAAGATGACGTGCTACAGACGAGAAAATTAACAGAGAAGAAGATGATGCTGTGATATGCAAATGATTAGCTTCTCAGAGCATTCACACAAGGTTGGCGCCGGTGGCGACACCTACAACGTGCTGACATGAGGAAAGTTTCCAACCGATTTCTCATACACAAACAGCAGTTGACCAGAGTTGCCTGGTGAAACGTTGTTGCGATGCCTCGTGTAAGAAGAAGAAATGCGTACCATCACGTTTCCGACTTTAATAAAGGTCGATTGTAGCCTATCGCCATTGCGGTTTATCGTACCGCGTCATTGCTGCTCGCGTTGGTAGAGATCCAATGACTGTTAGCAGAATATGGACTCGGTGGGTTCAGGAGGGTAATACGGAACGCCGTGCTGAATCCCAACGGCCTCGCATCACTAGCAGTCGAGATGACAGACATCTTATCCGCATGGCTGTAATGGATCGTGCAGCCACGTCTCGATCCCTGAGTCAACAGATGGGGACGTTTGCAAGACAACAACCATCTGCACGAACAGTTCGACATTTGCAGCAGCATTGACTATCAGCTCGGAGATCATGGCTGCGGTTACCCTTGACGCTGCATCACAGACAGGAGCGCCTGCGATGGTGTACTCAACGACGAACCTGGGTGCACGAATGGCAAAACGTCATTTTTTCAGATGAATCCAGGTCTTATCAGTGTTCGGCGACATCACGGTGAACGCACATTGGAAGCATGTATTCGTCATCGCCATACTGGCGTATCACCCGGCGTGATGGTATGGGGTGCCATTGGTTACACGTCTCAGTCACCTCTTGTTCGCATTGACGGCACTTTGAACAGTGGACGTTACATTTCAGAAGTGTTACGACCCGTGGCTCTACCCTTCATTCGATCCCTGCGAAACCCTACATCTCAGCAGGATAATGCACGACCGCATGTTGGAGTTCCTGTAACGGCCTTTCTGGATACAGAAAATGTTCGACTACTGCCCTGGCCAGCACATTCTCCAGATCTCTCACCAATTGAAAACGTCTGGTCAATGGTGGCCGAGCAACTGGCTCGTCACAATACGCCAGTCACTACTCTTGATGAACTGTGGTATCGTGTTGAAGCTGCATGGGCAGCTGTACCTGTACACGCCATCCAAGCTCTGTTTGACTCAATTCCCAGGCGTATCAAGGCCGTTATTACGGCCAGAGGTGGTTGTTCTGCGTACTGATGTCTCACCCGAATTGCGTGAAAATGTAATCACATGTCAGTTCTAGTATGATATATGTGTCCAACGAATACTCGTTTATCATCTGCATTTCTTCTTGGTGTAGCAATTTTATGGCCAGTAGTGTACATTCGGAGAGCGGATAGAATATCATTGTTTTAAGTCTACAGCAATGTTTTATTAAAAATCATCTTAAGTTTTATTAAACGAAGAGAAATTCAATGACTGTATGCCCTACAGACTTTAAGCTGGGAGGTTTGGATCACATCTCATTACTTTTATTGAAATTTGTTCCTGGAATTCAACTTTACTGTAATGGGCACAAATGTGCTACCTAAACCGACATATGAAAATTTGTGCCATTTGTTTCACAGGTCGCTTTAGGTAGTACATCTATACCTATTACAGTTAAGTTGAATTTCGGAAATAGATATCAGTATTGGAAACTGTAGTTTGTTATTAAAAGTAAATATCATATCTTTAAATCTGATGTATTGTGAGTGTCCCATAACTTAATATTACCTGTTTGGAAGTAGCTTAAGATGTACATGGTACCACTTGTGTTTCTTTTACGTGGAATCCAATGAAATACCTGCGCACCTGTGAATATATGAAATTCCTGTGAGAGACCAGAGTTTATGAGTTCACAAATAAATTAATCCTACGTTTGCAAATCAGGACCAAATGTAACTACTGTAGAAGGCGAAGAAAACCCAATGAAAGTGTACGTTACGTCATGCTACAGTGCTCTGTAACTGGCGCTCTCGTTCCGTACGGTTTGACGCGTCACTCTACAGGCTGGACTGGGTTTATGGCAGGGCAGTGAGTGACGGTGAGCCGGTGCGGAAAAGAGGGTCGCGTTCTCAGGGCCGCGGCTTGTTGTCCTCGACACTGCCAGCGGCCGTCAACCTCCGTCCAACTGTGTCTCTGACCGATATGGACACGCCTTTCTGTCGAGCGGTGCAGCTTGTTGGCAGGTCACAGCGAGAGCGTTCTGGCCTTCTCACACAGGACAGCAAAAGTGTAGGCAGCTGCCACGCCAGCCTTTGAAGCTGCCTCGTATGCTCTGCCCCTTCGTAGCTTCAGCCGTATGATACAACTACTCCTAAGTTACAATGCGTAGGGACATGCGGCCAAATGACTCAACTCAGTCTTGGGGAGGCTTTAGTTTCTTGGTAGGACATTGAGATGTCGTGGTTTATCTACAAAAACATATTACTGTTGTGAGGTGGTGGTGGTTAGTGTTTAACGTCCCGTCGACAACGAGGTCATTAGAGACGGAGCTCATGCTCGGGTTAGGGAAGGATTGGGAAGGAAATCGGCCGTGCCCTTTCAAAGGAACCATCCCGGCATTTGCCTGAAGCGATTTAGGGAAATCACGGAAAGCCTAAATCAGGATGGCTGGAGACGGGATTGAACCGTCGTCCTCCCGAATGCGAGTCCAGTGTGCTAACCACTGCGCCACCTCGCTCGGTTACTGTTGTGAGGGGTCCACTTGTACGTGGAGCCCGATTTTGTAATGTAACTCATGAAAAATGACCTGAAACGATTGTCATATGTAGAACAGATTGTATTTTATACACCATTGAACCAAAGATGTTGCCTAAGTGGCAGAATAGATTGTTAAGTAGGGTCGCGCGGGGCGCAGTAGCAGTTGCCGTTGCACTCTGCTATAGGTAGGATGTAAGACTTAAAGCTAGTGGCTAGCTGTGAGAGTTTAGTTGTTGGTCTATGGACGCAGCATAATACAGTTTTTATAAAATGAAGCGATGAATGGTATTGTTCGTGCTCACAGAGCCCGTAAATGTAAGGTCGTAGTTATTTCTATAAAAGTGTAAAGTGTGTATCATTAATTTGTGAGGCTGTAAGATTATCAAGAATAGGAGTGATACTGATCGTTAACAGTACTGACCATTGTCCATGACAATTAGAGAAGAGTAATGAAATGATACTGTAACTCAAAGGTGAAGCAACTGGAACAAATTTGTAAGGTACTGCTATTTTGTATATTTAGTTTTAAGTGTGCAGCATCGCAATGTGGCTTCCGCTGATTTTTACAATGCTGACCCTTGAATGTAGGAACCAGGCATTTTCCATCAGATTTAATTTATAGGTTGATGAGGCATATTTGATTTGGAATTTTTTGTGTGTTTTGTAATCCTGATAGAGAGAAGTTACATTTTGGAATCTATTTTGTCAAACGACCTCAGACTTTTTGTCATCTAACAATCCAACTGTATTTAATTACGACCATAAGTGAGAATTGTAGAACAATTGAGAAGCTCGCTGATTTTGAAGTTAATGTAACATGTTTCTTATCAGATTTTGTGAAGGAGAAACTTTATTTTGAATACAAGTTTCAAATTGAAGCATTTGGTCTTAGGGTATCCCCTTATCACTACCTCATCCAATTGCATGTCGTGTTCATTTGAACCGAAATGAATATTTTTTTAAAGAAATCATTTTCCGATCAGAGTAAGAAAAATATTCATGTGGTAGAATCAGAAAAGTATTAATGTTAGTAACAGCTTCAATGCGGGCAGCATTGCACAGCGCTGAGACAATATCCAGTATTTTCATTGAACATTTGCAAGGTTATTCATTTATCAACCAAACTACTGATATTATTTGTATGAAGCCATTTTACGGCCGGCATTGCACTTCGCTGTGCCAAGATTGAATATGTTCTACGCCTACTGTTGAGAGAACAGAATACCAAGATTACATCCGTTGCGGCTTAGAGCTAAGGAAAATTTTTTCATTATTTATTTGCAAAGGGAATTTTATCATTTTATTGCACAGGGCCATAGAACTCAGTGCTCACGAGACTGGGTAAATTTCAGAGGAATTGATTTCATTATGGGCAATGCGTATTTGTTTTCCAGATTAAGTTGTTAAATTTTTCTCGATTACAGTAAAACTGATTAAGCACCATTTGCTCAATAACATATCAAACAGTAAATTTGCGTGACACAAACATTACCCATTTCATTTTCATTGGCTAACATTTTTTAAAAGAGCGTTACACTTTTATAAAATAACGTTACACTGTGTTAAATGATTATCAACGAGTATTGGAAGCAGTTACATTCACAAAATATCTGGAAGTACGCGTGTGGAGCGATATAAGTGGAACGATCCCACAAAACGAAACGTAAGAAAGGCAGATGCCAGACAGGGTTCCACTGGGGGGGGGGGGGGGGGGGGGGGGAACCCTCAGGCAGTGTTGTCTAATCGCGAAGGAGGTAGCTTTCAAAACCAATGTTCGACCGTTACTTACATATTGCTCGTCGGTCTCCATCCAGTGCCAGAAAAGACTGATTGAGGGATAACTAAGATCCAAAGAAGAGCAGTGTGTCTTGTCACGGGTTTGTATAGTAAGCCCGGAATCGTCAAGTAGATTCTGAGGCAACGCCTTTTGCAAACATTTACAAGGCAGGTGTTGTACTTCACAGTGTAGTTAACTGTTATAATTGTATGAGCGTGATTTCATAGGAGGATCAACTAACATATTGCTTTCTCCTGTACGTGCCGGAGTTTCGAGTCCTCCCTCGGGTATGTTTGTGTGTGTGTGTGTGTGTGTGTGTGTGTGTGTGTGTGTGTGTTGTCCTTAGCGTAAGTTAGTTTACGTAGTGTGTAAGTCTAGGGACCGTTTACCTCAGCAGTTTGGTCCCTTAGGAATTCACACACATTTGAACGTTCCTATAAGTATCTTGCAAGAAGACTATGAAGGTAAAATAGAGATATTCAAGTTCGCAAGGAGGTTTACTAACTTTCTGTTTCCCATTCGTGACTGAAACCGGAAAGGGGGAAAATAACTATGGTATGAAAAGTACCTCCTGCCATACACTGCAAGTTGGGTTGCAGAGGATAGATGCAGATATGGATGAAAGCGTTTACGAGGCACAGGAGTTTTAGGTACTACACCTTAATGTTTTTGTTTTGGAATTTCTGTAAGTGACTTACCACGCAAAAATCGTAATAAACACTCCTAATTGTGATTTTCTTGTACCTTATTGCCCCCTTTTTCAGCGTCGACTCCTACGATATCATTTTTTTTTTTGTTGCCTGTGTTTTCAAATCTATTGCCTTATGTTCTGTAGCTTAGAACACGTGACCTGCAAAGCGCATGCTACTCACTGAGTTGCTGAAGCATTAAAAAAAAATACATATACATGAATGAAAATCTTGAAAAAACTCCTGCCACAAAACAAAAATACATACAGATGATAGAACTACACTCCTGGAAATGGAAAAAAGAACACATTGACACCGGTGTGTCAGACCCACCATACTTGCTCCGGACACTGCGAGAGGGCTGTACAAGCAATGATCACACGCACGGCACAGCGGACACACCAGGAACCGCGGTGTTGGCCGTCGAATGGCGCTAGCTGCGCAGCATTTGTGCACCGCCGCCGTCAGTGTCAGCCAGTTTGCCGTGGCATACGGAGCTCCATCGCAGTCTATAACACTGGTAGCATGCCGCGACAGCGTGGACGTGAACCGTATGTGCAGTTGACGGACTTTGAGCGAGGGCGTATAGTGGGCATGCGGGAGGCCGGGTCGACGTACCGCCGAATTTCTCAACACGTGGGGCGTGAGGTCTCCACAGTACATCGATGTTGTCGCCAGTGGTCGGCGGAAGGTGCACGTGCCTGTCGACCTGGGACCGGACCGCAGCGACGCACAGATGCACGCCAAGACCGTAGGATCCTACGCAGTGCCGTAGGGGACCGCACCGCCACTTCCCAGCAAATTAGGGACACTGTTGCTCCTGGTGTATCGGCGAGGACCATTCGCAACCGTCTCCATGAAGCTGGGCTACGGTCCCGCACACCGTTAGGCCGTCTTCCGCTCACGCCCCAACATCGTGCAGCCCGCCTCCAGTGGTGTCGCGACAGGCGTGAATGGAGGGACGAATGGAGACGTGTCGTCTTCAGCGATGAGAGTCGCTTCTGCCTTGGTGCCAATGATGGTCGTATGCGTGTTTGGCGCCGTGCAGGTGAGCGCCACAATCAGGACTGCATACGACCGAGGCACACAGGGCCAACACCCGGCATCATGGTGTGGGGAGCGATCTCCTACACTGGCCGTACGCCACTGGTGATCGTCGAGGGGACACTGAATAGTGCACGGTACAACCAAACCGTCATCGAACCCATCGTTCTACCATTCCTAGACCGGCAAGGGAACTTGCTGTTCCAACAGGACAATGCACGTCCGCATGTATCCCGTGCCACCCAACGTGCTCTAGAAGGTGTAAGTCAACTACCCTGGCCAGCAAGATCTCCGGATCTGTCCCCCATTGAGCATGTTTGGGACTGGATGAAGCGTCGTCTCACGCGGTCTGCACGTCCAGCACGAACGCTGGTCCAACTGAGGCGCCAGGTGGAAATGGCATGGCAAGCCGTTCCACAGGACTACATCCAGCATCTCTACGATCGTCTCCATGGGAGAATAGCAGCCTGCATTGCTGCGAAAGGTGGATATACACTGTACTAGTGCCGACATTGTGCATGCTCTGTTGCCTGTGTCTATGTGCCTGTGGTTCTGTCAGTGTGATCATGTGATGTATCTGACCCCAGGAATGTGTCAATAAAGTTTCCCCTTCCTGGGACAATGAATTCACGGTGTTCTTATTTCAATTTCCAGGAGTGTAGATGCAGTCACAATTTAAAAACAAGAGAAAAGAAAAAAGAAGTCAAAATGCTGAATGTTATTTGTTTCAGCAATCCTCTGAATAAGTGACTGAAAAAGGTCAGTCTATTCAGTGATAGGTTTCACTAAATTTTTGAATGCTATTTTGGAGATTTGTGCTTTAATGACTGAGATGTGGATTGTATCATTAACTGTCGCATTTGAAACTGACGCCCTCTTGGCTGAAACGTTGCGTCTTCTTGGTGTCTTTTCCGTCACATTTTCGCACCTAAAAACCACAGGTCTAGAGATTGCTTATAAAACACGTAGTCGAACTTCATTGGAACAATACTCGTTAACTAGTATGGGATATCGAGAAGAGCTGAGCTTACCGTCTCAGGTTTGTTCAGCCCATGGGAAAATGGCAGCGGAATGTTGTAAAATACAAACTGTTACAAAAACTACTGAAGTCGTTTAATATTCTGCCAAATTAAATAATTTAGAAAAGTTCACAGACCTACCGTTATAGGACCAACTTTGAAACGGTTGGCAGCTTCATGCTGAAGGTTACTGTAAAAGCCCAGAAATGTAAGAAGAGACTATTAACAAACAACTCACGCAGCATCCGACGAGCAACAGTGCTTTCCTCGTCAAAACTGTGAATGAGGATTAAGAAGCAACAGTGTCTGGTAGGTAAAAAGATTCGCAGCCAGGCTGCTTTCAGTAAGATACTAAGTGTGGATGTAGATTGCAAACCTCTTACTAGTAATACGTGGTTGGAAGCTACTGAGAACTGGAGTGGAGAGCAATCTTTTGAGTTCCGCATTTATCTTATACAACAACGAGTATATCATTTATAAACACATAAAGTAGATCTCCTCTCACTAAAACATTTAGTAAGTTTCTTTCACTACTCAAGGAGATAAGAGCGAGTCGTAACTCAGATATAACATTGCATAATGTGCTTATAATTAACGAAATTTAGACAGAAAAAAAGAAGCATAGATGGAGAGAGAAGGGAAGAGATGGAGACAAATGGAGAGAGAATGGCGGGGAGAGACGTGGAAAAATAGAAAGAGATAAAAGGAAACCTCCTATGATCGCGACTCTGGCTGTTTTTCAGTATGTTTGCACCATGAGAAGTCTGTTGTCAGAGGGACGAGGGGCGCTACACGAACAGCAAACTCCTATCGGCGTATATCACACATCTGACATTTAATTTTATAGATGGGCAATGTATCTTTTACATTTCATGCAGAAGGGTTGGCATTAGATGATATGTCTACAAGATGAGGCAGTTGTTCCTGGCTTGCACATTGTACAGATGTGAGGAAAGAAACAGCTATCGTCTTGTTGAAGAGATCATCTTGTTTCAAGTGATTTACGGAAACGTCGGGAAACCCTGACTTCAATGGACGCAAGGGGCTCAGAAAACCGCTTTCTCCAAATACGAGACCAGCGTCACCAGCGCTCTGCAGTTGCGTGGTAAGCGAAGCTGTTGACTGAGTCATCACATCAAAGGCCACGCTGTCAAGATCCGATTCTTTGAAGACTCCCATCAACACAGTCTTCAGTAAACAAGTGCATCAAGCTCTTTCGCACACACTTAAATTCCACTACGTTAACCACAAGATATTTTATGTATGCTGCCAGTTTACTGAGAATATGTGTCTCCGCGTATTCAGCTCAAATCTGTACTAATTTTAAACCTTTAAGTCTTTGTGGAGATGCATTTTGGTCCTAGTAATTTGGACAGTGAAATTCCAAATATTTAAAAGGTCCATTAAAGTGTATGCCACAAGTAATACAATACTTATCCTGTGATCATTATCTCATTCACATCATGTGGACTGAAGTTTTGCAGACGGATGGGGACACGCAACAATGTTCAGATGTATGAGTACACACACACACACACACACACACACACACGCACGCACACACGCACACACACACACACACACACACCTTTTTTTGAAGATATAGATATTTCTTCAGAAAACTCCAGGACTAACATAAGATGTAATTCTTGCAACACACTTCTTTATTCTGAAAATATTATCTTTGTACTTAAAAATGTCCTAAAATATTCTACGAGGCTTATTCGGAAAGACAGCTGCGATCCGTTGTGAGATGGAAACCACAGTGAAAATCAAAAACGTTTCATTTACAACCGTTAGCTACACCTTTCAGCCACTTCTCTACATAGTCACTGCTCCGACTTAGACTGTCGTACCGTTGTACCAACTTTCCAATACCCTCGTCAGAGAAAGCAGCTGCCTGTGCTTTCCGCAAATTCTCTACGCAGGTGTACAGCTCGTTGTCTGCGCCAAAAAGTTGTCTTCATAGTAAGCAGTTCATGCGAGCAGAGAAACTTAAAAATAATAAAACCTAAATAACGGCGATTGGTATTGTTTTATTGGATATTGATCAGCCGTAGTCCCATACTCCAGATAGAAGATGGAGTTACAGTCAGTATGACAGTTATGTTATGTGGGGTGCGTGACATTAGGCGAAATCTCTCTCCAGGCTCTCAAACTTGGCGGGAGACACTTTCTTCTAGGCATCTTTACGTGGTCACCGCGCGCTCAGATCTGAAAAGGGCGATGTGGCGCGATTGACGGGCATACTAGAGACACTGCCCAACACATAATTGCAGAGCTTCATCGGATTTTCGCAGTGGTTTCCATTTCGTGACCGATTGGCACTTGCTTTCCGAATAGCCCTCGTATATCTCATTACTGAACATAAATGTGCAGAGTAAACCTAATTATTAATTGATAAACCACTTACAAAAGTAATCATGTTTATTTCTGATATAAAGTGTTTCAATAAATCCAGATCGAGTGTTTTCGAATCTAAGTTGTGATCTGTTTATTGCTGCAAAAATTGAACACTCCCACGTCTCTTATATTTCATATTTTTTAGTTTATAGGTATACGTTCTATGGGAAATAATGAAATACAGGGTGATTCCGTGATGTTACAAACCTTCAGCGACGATGGAGAAGAGTAAAGGTGTCACAGAAAGTGCATGCTTTGACTTCTGCTGACTTTCGACCTCGTGTCATGTTCAGCCAGTGGTTCCTGCAGCGCCTTATAGTCGATTCTCATCTTCCTGCGTATGAACTTTACACACAAGAATCCTGTTTCACCAAAACCTGAATGCTAAACAGCCCCAATAGTCACTTTTGGCCCAATGAGAATCCCCACGCTACAATTGTAAAGAGCCATCACGGATTATCAGTAAACTTGTGGGCAGGCATAGACAGTTATTGTGTACAAGGACCGATTCTTCTTCTTCTTCCTCTTGTCCTCCACTTAAATGCACCAGTGTACAGAGTATTTACCAGAGACGTATTATCCAGGTTCCAGGAACATTTCCCACTTATTATTCGTCAACGAATGTAGTCCTAACATGATGGAGCCCCATCACACATTTGACTCAGAGTCCGTGAACACCTGGATCAGACATTCCACAAAAAATGTATAGGTAGACGAAGTCGTGTTTTGTGGTCAGCAAGTTCATCTGACCTCACTTGGGCTCTTCTCGTTGGGCCTCGTGAAAAGATTTTTGTACGAGGCCCCTGTCGAGACTGTCTTGACAAGAATTCTCGCTGCCTGCGGCACTGTTCAGATGACACTGGCGATATGACAACGGGTACGACGGTGCCATACCTGCATTGACGCTGAGGGACTCCATTATGAACTGTTGTAAATGTAGCAGCTTGTGAAACTTCTGTAGGAAAATCGAATTCATTATTTCTGTACCGTAGACTTGGTATTTTCGGTCTCTCTGACAGTAAGTTTCTTGCGAACGTTACTGGTCCATGAACAGGGGAAATTATCTGAAGGTAGTGGGGAGTATTCAGCAGGAATTCTGATCGTCATGATCAGGGTTCGGAAATTGGGGTCCACGAGACTAGGTCTAACTTGAGTAGATGTTCGCTTATACGTTTCGAGTCGGTCGTTTTCGAGCTACAGTTTCTCACCTCAAACTGACACATTTACCCTTCTCCAGCATCCCTGAAAGTTTGTAACAACACGGAATCACCCATACAGAGTGAGTTTTTCCACTGTGTACGAACTATATGGATAGATTGATGGGAGGATGCGGAACAAAAAAAGGCTAATGAACTTATGTCTGGAAATGCATGGTTCCCATGCTAAAGGCCATTTATTCAGTCATAGATTGTTACAGAGACTGAGGTCTAATACGCGCTGTACCATGCAGCCATAGTTATAGTATGTGTTGAATATGGTTTCTATGTGCCTCAACGCATGCGTGTACGCGCCGTAGCATGTTCTGTCTCACACGTTCATATCGAGCAGGCTGCATTCAAACAGTGTCAAAGGTGGCATGAATACGCAGCTCCAGTGTCTCCGTATCTGGAATGGGCTCTGCATACACCATACTTTTAGATGGCCCCATAACCAGAAATCGCATGGGTTGCAGTCCGGTGAACGAGCAACCATGCACCTGGACCACCTCCTCCGTTCCATCGAGCAGTGAAGACACCATTGAGATGCGTCCGGACGGTAACGGCGAAGCGGTCTGGACCAACATCATGCAGCAGCCACATAACCCTTCGAATCATGAAAAGCGAGACAAAGTCACGCGCAAGTAACGCCGATAGTTTCTGCCTGTTAGGTGACGGCTGCCAACTATCCCGGCCCACGCACTTCGTCTGCATCGATACTGATGATTCCCTGTCACCATTCCATGGGGGTTCTGCATAATATCCCACGGGTGTCTATTATGAAGCCGGCCGCTGTGGCCGAGCGGTTCTAGGCGCTTCAGTCCGGAACCGCGCTGTTGCTACAGTCACAGGTTCGAATCCTGCCTCGGGCATGGCTGTTTGTGACGTCCTTAAGTTAGTTAGGTTTAGGTAGTTCTAAGTCAAGGGGACTGATGACCTCAGATGTTAGGTCCCATAGTGCTTAGAGCCATTTGAACCATTTTTCTCTATTATGAAAGCTGGAGATACCACTCCCAGTAAAGGTGGTCTCATCTTTGGACAGGATGGATGACACAAATCCCGGAATCGTGGTTGCCGGGTGAAGAAACCAGTGATAAAACTGCTCCCGACGTGGAAAGCTTGCCACTAGTAAGCCTTGCACACGCTGTAAGTGAAAAGGGTCGTAACAATTGTCATAGATAATGTTACACATGGTCGTCTGGCTTACCCTGTACTGGCGGGCCAACTGCCTGGTACTGACACGGCGGTCGCCTTCCACAGTGTTAATCACATTTTCGTCCAAGTCCGGTGTCCGAATATTTCGGGTACGTCCTTCATGATTTCCTGCTTCATGAAACGACCCTGTCTCAGACAAACGGCGAAACAGTGTTGCAAACATTTTATGCTGTGGTTGTTGTCGGCCGGGATAGGTCTGCTGCCGGCCGGTGTGGCCGTGCGGTTCTAGGCGCTACAGTCTGGAGCCGAGCGACCACTACGGTCGCAGGTTCGAATCCTGCCTCGGGCATGGATGTGTGTGATGTCTTTAGGCTAGTTAGGTTTAATCAGTTCTAAATTCTAGGCGACTGATGACCTCAGAAGTTAAGTCGCATAGTGCTCAGAGCCATTTGATAGGTCTGCTGATACAACCTAACTAGCCGCCGCCCGTTTCCATTTGCCTTTCCTTAAGTAAACACCATGTCGGCAAGCACTCGATTCGGATACTGAACCATCGTGTACAACGCTGTATCACATCCACTACAAGGTCAGTCTGCAAGAGAAGTAAATCTGACACAACATTATCAATTACTGCGCCAGGAGAGGGCGCTAGGGCATGACGTATCAGGAGCAGTAACACCCTCTAGGAGGAAACCATGCATACTGTAACTGTGGGTGCATGGTACCACGCATATTAGACCGCTGTCTTGTGACAAAGTGTGATTGAATAAGTGGTCTCTAGCATGGAAAGCATGCATTTCCGGACATAAGTTCAATAGATCTTTTTTTCCCTTATTCTCTCATCGATCAGTCTCTATAGTTTGTACACGGGAGAAAAAATCACTCTGTATATGTACTGAGTGTTGTCAAAATTTAACAATGATTCTTTTTTCTTGAAGGCGCTGAGATAATTTCACACTTTTTTCGTCCTTTTAGTAAGAGAAATTGTGCTTCACTATTTTTTACTCTTAAAATCGAATTACATGTAGAAAAGACAAAATCTGCTTCTTCTGAGAGTATAAATGTGATGTGATGTGGAAAATTCTATCACCAAAGAGATCAAATAATGGCTTGAATCTGTGGTAAAATAAGTTACCACAGTGAAACAAGATATAGAAAACATAAGATAAAAGGGAGTGACAAGTCATCTACTGTTTGAGTAAGCAATGTTGTCTGGGCCTACTGGTATTTCCATGACATGTTCTGGGCCAAGTACAGAGCAACAACCTGACATTTGTACTTCCGAAACATCATACATATTAAGTATTACTTCCCCCATCGCCAACACAACGCTAGAGAAAGCTATGATACGGCATTGGCAATTTTTCGTGTTTTCGCCTGAAAAGAAATCCGTCCATCCCATCGTATTTATATTGCGTCACTCATGGAGTGACTGAAATTTCTGGGTGGATTTATGCAAACTGACGCTACTCTCTGGGCCACAGAGGCTGCAGATATGTTAGGTTGCACATTGCTGTGTATGAAATTTAGCTGACATACTGAACTTTTCTTTAAATGTGGAAGGAGATCTAAGTCTACATCCAATCTCGAGAAAATGGGCTGCACGTAGCGCACTTATTTCAGCTTGCTCGCACAAACTCTACAGCTAAAGTGAAATATCACAGCATGTATTTTATACCATAAAAATTGAGGTATTGAAAAGAGTTTTAGGCAAATGTTAGCTCACAAAGAGGAGAGTATTGTGCCATTTGGCCAAAACACAGTCCCTTCGTATCTTCCATAGCATATATAAGTAACACATTTTCAGCTACATGATATCATTTTGACAGGCCATGAATAGCTGGTGAGATGGGAATCAGTGTTTAATCAAGAATAAGTTTTTTCATAAGACACGATCCCAAGATGTCAACAGTTGCTTTTTTTAAACAATACGTTGTTCCAGGATTCTATAAGCAGATTTTGATACTGCAATAAGATAAATGTCGGTGTTACCCACATGCCACTGATGACGTTTCTCCAAAGAAAAAAGTAAAAAATCTGGGGAAAATAAATCGTTCCTTCGGTTGTAATTTCGGCTGAATCCTCTAGCCCCGGATAGAAACTTCCCATTGAATTTTATTTATGTACCTCAATGGTCTGCGAAACATGGGAACAATTCCCAGCACGTAGTGTTCCATCTTTTGGTTGCTGCCTCCATTCAGAGTGAATTCTCGAACATAGACCATAGATTTCTTTTGATACATTAAAGATATAATCTAACTTCATCTTGACGAGTAGTTGAAACTAGCACATAAACCGGAATCAATCGTATTTAAACGAATAGAACTATGTTTGTTTTAGGCTCCAGGACAGTGTTTCTTATTGAGACAGTACAGATGGAAAGACTGCACTGGAGACCTCTATGAGAGGGAAGACTTATTTGATGAGGTGATAAATGCAGAAACAGGAGTCGATGTAGAAAAGATAGGGGATTCAGTTTTAGAATCAGAACTTAAAAGGGCTTTGGAGGACTTAATATCAAATAAGGCGGAAGGGATAGATAACATTTCATCAGAATTTATGAAACAATTGGGGAAAATGGCAACAAAACGGCTATTTAAGTTGGTGTGAGAATGTATGAGTCTGGCGATATATCATTCGACTTTCGGAAAAATATCATCCAGACAGTTCCGAAGTCTACATGAGATGACAAGTGCAAGAATTATCGAACATTCAGTTTAACAGGTGATGCATCCAAGTTTCTGGCAATAATAATATACAGAAGAATGGAGAAGAAAAAAATGAAGACACGTTCATAGGATCTGTCGACCTGGAAAAAGCGTTCGATAATGTCAAATGGTGTAAAATGTTCGAAATTCTTAGAAAACTAGGGATAAGCCATAGGGAGAGATGGGTAATATACAACGTGTACAACAGCGCAGAGGGAATAATAAGAACTAAGTGTTCTCATTAAAAAGGTTGGAACACAGGGATGTAGTCTTTGGCCTCAAATTTCAATCTGTACATTGAAGAAGCAATGATGGAAATAAAAAAAAGAGTTCAAGAGTAGAATTAAAATTCAAGGTGAAAGGATATCAATGATAGGATTCGTTGATAAGATTGCTATGCTCAATGAAAGTGAAGAAGAATTACAGGATCTGCTGAATGGAATGGACACTCTAATGAGTACACAATGTGGACTAACAGTAAATCAAAGATAGACGATAGTAATGAGAAGTAGCAGAAGTGAGAACATCTACATCTACATTTATACTCCGCAAGCCACCCAACGGTGTGTGGCGGAGGGCACTTTACATGCCACTGTCATTACCTCCCTTTTCTGTTCCAGTCGCGTATGGTTCGCGGGAAGAACGACTGTCTGAAAGCCTCAGTACGCGCTCGAATCTCTCTAATTTTACATTCGTGATCTCCTCGGGAGGTATAAGTAGGGGGAAGCAATATATTCGATACCTCATCCAGAAACGCACCCTCTCGAAACCTGGCGAGCAAGCTACACCGCGATGCAGAGCGCCTCTCTTGCAGAGCCTGCCACTTGAGTTTGCTAAACATCTCCGTAACGCTATCACGGTTACCAAATAACCCTGTGACGAAACGCGCTGCTCTTCTTTTGATCTTCTCTATCCCCTCCGTCAACCCGATCTGGTACGGATCCCACACTGATGAGCAATACTCAAGTATAGGTCGAACGAGTGTTTTGTAAGCCCCCTCCTTTGTTAGAACAACATGTTCTAAGGACTCTCCCAATGAATCTCAACCTGGTACCCGCCTTACCAACAATTAATTTTATATGATCATTCCACTTCAAATCTTTCCGCACGCATACTCCTAGAGATTGCTTCCCCCTACTTATACCTCCCGAGGAGATCACGAATGTAAAATTAGAGCGATTAGAGCGCGCACGGAGGCTTTCAGACAGTCGTTCTTCCCGCGAACCATACGCGACTGGAACAGGAAAGGGAGGTAATGACAGTGGCACGTAAAGTGCCCTCCGCCACACACCGTTGGGTGGCTTGCGGAGTATAAATGTAGATGTACATGTACATATTTTACAGAAGTAACTGCTACCAGTGTTTGTTCCGCTATCATATAATCATACAATAAAGGATCCTTCTATCTATGTATTCGCAATACATTACATTTGTCTATGTTAAGGGTCAGTTGCCACTCCCTGCACCAAGTGCCTATCCGCTGTTTCCGGAATCCATGTTGATTCCTACATAGTAGATTCCAAAAACGACATGATACTCGAGCAAAAAACATGTTCTAAAATTCTACAACAGATCGACGTCAGAGATATAGGTCTATAGTTTTGCGCATCTGCTCGACGACCCTTCTTGAAGACAGGGACTACCTGTGCTCTTTTCCAATCATTTGGAACCTTCCGTTCCTCTAGAGACTCGCGGTACACGGCTGTTAGAAGGGGGGCAAGTTCTTTCGCGTTGTCTGTGTAGAATCGAATTGGTATCCCGTCAGGTCCAGTGGACTTTCCTCTGTTGAGTGGTTCCAGTTGCTTTTCTATTCCTTGGATACTTATTTCGATGTCAGCCATTTTTTCGTTTGTGCGAGGATTTAGAGAAGGAACTGCACTGCGGTCTTCCTCTGTGAAACAGCTTTGGAAAAAGGTGATTAGTATTTCAGCTTTACGCGTGTCATCCTCTGTTTCAATGCCATCGTCGTGCCGGAGTGTCTGGATATGCTGTTTCGAGACACTTACTGATTTAACGTAAGACCAGAACTTCCTAGGATTTTCTGTCAAGTCGGTACATAGAATTTTACTTTCGAATTCACTGAACGCTTCACGCATAGCCCTCCTTACGCTAACTTTGACATCGTTTAGCTTCTGTTTGTCCGAGAGGTTTTGGCTGCGTTTAAACTTGGAGTGAAGCTCTCTTTGCTTTCGCAGTAGTTTCCTAACTTTGTTGTTGAACCACGGTGGGTTTTTCCCGTCCCTCACAGTTTTACTCGGCACGTACCTGTCTATAACGCATTTTACGATTGCCTTGAACTTTTTCCATAAACACTCAACATTGTCAGTGTCGGAACAGAAATTTCCGTTTTGATCTGTTAGGAAGTCTGAAATCTGCCTTCTATTACTCTTGCTAAACAGATAAACCTTCCTCCCTTTTTTTATATTCCTATTAACTTCCATAATCAGGGATGCTGCAATGGCCTTATGATCACTGATTCCCTGTTCTGCACTTACAGAGTCGAAAAGTTCGGGTCTGTTTGTTATCAGTAGGTCCAAGATGTTATCTCCACGAGTCGGTTCCCTGTTTAATTGCTCGAGGTAATTTTCGGATAGTGCACTCAGTATAATGTCACTCGATGCTCTGTCCCTACCACCCGTCCTAAACATCTGAGTGTCCCAGTCTATATCTGGTAAATTGAAATCCCCGCCTAAGACTATAACATGCTGAGAAAATTTATGTGAAATGTATTCCAAATTTCCGCAGCTCGTGGTCGTGCGGTAGCGTTATCGCTTCCCGCGCCCGGGTTCCCGGGTTCGATTCCCGGCGGGGTCAGGGATTTTCTCTGCCTCGTGATGCCTGGGTGTTGTGTGATGTCCTTAGGTTAGTTAGGTTTAAGTAGCCCTAAGTTCTAGGGAACTGATGATCATAGCTGTTAGGTCCCATAGTGCTCAGAGCCATCTGAACCATTTTTTGTATTCCAAATTTTCTCTCAGTTGTTCTGCCACTAATGCTGCTGAGTCGGGAAGTCGGTAAAAGGAGCCAACTATTAACCTAGCTTAGTTGTTGAGTGTAACCTCCACCCATAATAATTCACAGGAACTATCCACTTCTACTTCACTACAGGATAAACTACTACTAACAGCGACAAACACGCCACCACCGGTTGCATGCAATCTATCCTTTCTAAACACAGTCTGTGCCTTTGTAAAAATTTCGGCAGAATTTATCTCTGGCTTCAGCCAGCTTTCTGTACCTATAACGATTTCAGCTTCGGTGCGATATACTTAACATTAGGACTGATTGCCACGAAGTAGATGAACTTAAGGAATTCTGCTACCTTGGCAGCAAAAAAACCATGACAGACGGAGTAAGGGGAACATCAAAAGCAGGCTAGCACTGGCAAAAAGAGCGTTCCTGGCCAAGAGAAGTCTAGTAGTATCAAACATAGGGTTCAACTTGAGGAAGGAATTTTTGAGAATGTACATATTAAGCATAACATTCTATAGCAGTGAGACATAGACTGTGAGAAAACTGGAACAGAAGCAAATCGAAGCATTTGAGATATTGTGCTACAGACGAATGTTGCAATTTAGGTGGATTCATAAGGTAACGAATGAGGAGGTTTTCCAGAGAACTTGCGTGGAAAGGAGTATATGGAAAACACTGACAAGAGGAAGGGACAGAATGATAGAACATGTGTTGAGACCTTAGGGAATAGCTTTCGTGGTACCAGATGGAATTGTAGAGGGTATCGTAGAGGGAAAAAATTGTAGAGGAAGACAGGTATTGGAATACATCCAGCAAATAATTGAGGGCATAGGTTGCAAGTGCTACTCAGAGATGAAGAGGTCGTCAGAGGAGAGGAATTCGTGGTGGGTCGATCAAACAAGTCATATGACTGCCGACCAAAAAAAGTGTAAGATATTTGAAGTGAATAAGTTTAATTTTCCACTACATAGTGGATTGGAACAAAAGGATGGAATGTTACGTAGTGTGAATTTTTTTTCGTGTGTTTCAGATCACTGAGATGTAGAAAGAAAATACTTTTATAAGTTTCAATCCCAGTTGTTTACTGAAAAAACACACTGTGTTGCAGGATTCAGCTGAAACTGCGATAGAAGGAGCAATATATTTTCGTCTTATTTGTTTCCTTTTATTCTTTCAGAAAAGGATCATCAGTGACGAATTTTTTGTGAAACCTACATTTCTCTTGGAGATACGATGAACCGTGCTTCTTTTGCGAAAACACTGTGTTGTTACACAGCTGCACCTCACTAACATGCGAACCATATGGCAAAATACTCTCCCCTTTGTTGCTAGCATTTGGTAAAATCTCGTTTCGATATCTTGAACCGCTGTGAGATATTCTGGATGTTCTGAAATATCACTGTTTCTGCATCATATGCATGCAGGGACGGTAGTGGTGGCATAAATAAACCATCTGATCAAAAGTATCCGGACACATGTAAATGGACATTAACACTGCATGTTTCCCTCCTTCGCCTTTATGACGGCTTCGACTCTAGTGGAGATGCCTTCAGTGAAGCGTCTGAATGTCTGTGTGAAATGGCAGCCCATTCTTCCTCAAGAGTGGAAACCAGAGGAGGTAGTGATGTTGGACGCAGGTGTCTGGAGAAAAATGAACGTTCTAATTCATCTCGAAGGTGTTCTATTTGTTTCAGGTCGGGACTGTGGGCAGACCAGTCCATTTCAGGAATGTTATTGTCCACAAATCATTGTCTCACAGATACTGCTTTACGACAGGGTGCAAAATCTTGTTGATGCAAGCAGTCATTGTCTCTGAACTGTTCCTCTTTTTGTGCACAGTACACAATGTTGTAAAATGTATTCATACCCTCCCGCATTTAGAGATTTCTTAAGTACAGTAAGGGAACACACCCAGATTACAAAGAAACGTGCCCACACCGTAACACCACCTCCCCTATACCTTCCTGTTGGCGCTACACATGATGATAAGTAATGTGTCTCCAGGCATTCGCCAAACCCAGACCCTTCCATCAGGTTGCCACATGTGTGGCGTGTCTCATCACTCGTTTCTACTCTTCAGTGTCCAGTCGTGTCGTTCTTCCTACCACTTCAAGCGTTTATTAGCACCCACTGTAGAAATATGTGGCTTATGCGGAGCTGCTCTGCCATTGTACACCATTAGTTTTAACATTCTAAACCCATTCATTGTGGTAGCTAATCTATTGGTGACACTTTGGAATCCTCGAGTGATTGATTCCTTCTCTGATTTCTTGCCATTTTTGCAACCACCGAGCTGTTCTAGACGCTATAGTCTGGAACCGCGCGACCGCTACGGTCGCAGGTTCGAATCCTGCATCGGGCATGGATGTGTGCGATGTCCTTAGGTTAGTTAGGTTGAAGTAGTTCTACGTTCTAGGGGACTGATGACCTCAGAAGTTAAGTCCCATAGTGCTCAGAGCCATTTGAACCATTTTTTGCAACCACCCTCTGCAATCCTCGATGGTCCCCGTCCAGTAGTACATGAGGTCTGTTTCACATTTCCACTCCACAGTCACATCGCAAACAGTCGACTTGGGCTGCAATAGAAGAGTTGAAATGTCCCTGATTATTTGTAACGCAGGTGACATCCAATGTCTAGTCCGCATTCGAACTCACTGAGCTCTCGTGACTGACCTGTTCCACAATCACTGCTTCTCTAGCGACATTCTTTCACATAGTTTGGAACTTAAATAGAGGCAACACTGCTGTGGAGACATTATGCAATGGAATCTACTAGCACACGTTGTTGATAAACCTACCTTACCTCCGAGCAAATGGACTAGTCCGTCGAACGTCAACGGCGTGCGCACAATCGAGGAAAATACATGTCACTTGTGAGCGAGCGGTCTAAGGTAATGGTGTCACTATGTTTTCGAAACAGGAACAACGGAGTTGGATCGAGATTGAATGTGCCACACGTCGTACAGCACCACAGTGTCATCGAGGTCTTCAAAAGGCGTGCGGGAAATCGGCATTGCCGTACAGAACAGTGGCACGTTGAGTAAAAGCGTTCAACGAAGATCGGCAATCTGTGGCAGACATGCATCGGGCATGTCGTCCTAGCCTCTCTGAAGAAGAAGTTGCCGCGTTAGTGGACAGTGATCGACGCCATCTGATTCGTGAACTTCCCCAAGAAACCGGATTAGCGCATACGACTGTGCTTCACATCCTGAAGGAAAGCCTGGCCATGCGAAAAATTGCATCACGATGGGTTCCGCATGACTTGACGGAAACGCCGAAATGGATGCGTTACGACGCTAATCATACGCACTTTGAGCGCTATGAGCGCGAAGGAGAGGCTTTCTTACGCCGTATCGCAACAATGGATGAGACATGGGACACATCGTACGAACTAAAACTGAAACGCCCATCCAACGAATGGCGTTATTATGGGTCGCCGCGAAAGTTGAAAGTGCATCAGAGCCCCAGTATGGTGAAAGTTATGGTGATTGTCGTGTACTATTGTGATGGTGATAGCCTAACGTATTACGTTCCTTGACGGTAACCGTCAATGCACAGTTTTACTATTCGTTTTTGGAGCATCACCTGCGACCAGCTTTGCGAAATAAGCGGCGACACTTTCTGCACAACCCACCCATCATTTTGCACGACAATGCACCGGCGCATACAGCACAAGCTGTGGCTGCTCTGTTCGCTCGATGGGACTGGTAAGTACTGCACCATCCACCATACTCCCCGGACTCAAGTGAAACAATCACTTCGTGGCATTCGCTTCAAAACTGTTGCGAGAGATTCGACAGGCAGTAGACCGTTCCATTCACACCATCAACAGAACTGGCTCTGCTAACGGTATACTACGCCTTCCACATAACTGGAAACGGGTTCTGCACAACGCTGGTGACTGCTTTGAAGGAAGTAATAGGCGAAGACATGTAACGATTTTGTATCGGTTGTGAATAAATAGTTGCCACTATTTAAGTTCCAACCCTCGTATATTGGTGGGTCTGACTCTAGTGGCATCCGTTGGTCAGCTCCACCTTACGTAGAGGTGTCTGAATGCTTTTGATCAGGTTGTGTTCAACCTATTTTCTCAAGATTAGAGCTAGATAGATGTGTCCGCCAAAGTTTAAAGAAAAATTCAATATTTTAGCTACATTTTGTATGCTGCAGTGTATCACCTGAGTTGCACCAAAACTCATAGTGACACCTATTTTTCATTTCAAACTGTTTGAATTTCGAGTATGGGATTACTTAATTTCGTAATATCACAATAACTATGACCATTAATAAAACGAAAGGTAGTTCATTATAAAACTGACGAACGACACTATACATTGCGAAAGAATCCATTTTTTAACGAAGATTTGTTCAAAATTGTGTGAGAAATATTGAAGAGTAACCGGAACGCACGCGACGTTCTACTCGTACAATACCAGCACAGCTGCACCTCGAGTAGTGTGTCAATCGGTGTTTTCTTGTGTGCACCTCGAAGCGAATATACTGAGGCGACAGAAGTCACGGGATACCGATATGCCCATATACAAATAGCGGGAGTATCGCGTACACAAGAGTAAACGGGTAGGGGCTGGCTGCGCTGTCATTTGTACTCACGTCGTTCATGTGGAAAGGTTTGCGTCGTGATTACGGCCTCACGGCGGGAATTAACAGACTCTGAACACGGAATTATAGTTGGAGGTGGACTCTGCGACATTCCATTTCGGAAACAATTTTTTTTTTGTCATCAGTCTACTGACTGGTTTGATGCGGCCCGCCACGAATTTCTTTCCTGTGCTAACCTCTTCATCTCAGAGTAGCACTTGCAACCTACGTCCTCAATTATTTGCTTGACGTATTCCAATCTCTGTCTTCCTCTACAGTTTTTCCTTATCAGTGTTTTCCACATATTCCTTTCCTCTCCGATTCTGCATAGAACCTCCTCATTCCTTACCTTATCAGTCCACCCAATTTTCAACATTCGTCTATAGCACCATATCTCAAATGCTTCGATTCTCTTCTGTTCCGGTTTTCCCACAGTCCATGTTTCACTACCATACAATGCTGTACTCCAGACGTACATCCTCAGAAATTTCTTCCTCAAATTAAGGCCGGTATTTGATATTAGTAGATTTCTCTTGGCCAGAAATGCCTTTTTTGCCATAGCGAGTCTGCTTTTGATGTCCTCCTTGCTCCGTCCCTCATTGGTTATTTTACTGCCTAGGTAGCAGAATTCCTTAACTTCATTGACTTCGTGACCATCAATCCTGATGTTAAGTTTCTCGTTGTTCTCGTTTCTACTACTTCTCATTACCTTCGTCTTTCTCCGATTTACTCTCAAACCATACTGTGTACTCATTAGACTGTCCATTCCGTTCAGCAGATCATTTAATTCTTCTTCACTTTCACTCAGGATAGCAATGTCATCAGCGAATCGTATCATTGATATCCTTTCACCTTGTATTTTAATTCCACTCCTGAACCGTTCTTTTATTTCCATCGTTGCTTCCTCGATGTACAGATTGAAGAGTAGGGGCGAAAGGCTACAGCCTTGTCTTACACCCTTCTTAATACGAGCACTTCGTTCTTGATCGTCCACTCTTATTATTCCCTTTTGGTTGTTGTACATGTTGTGTATGACCTGTCTCTCCCTATAGCTTACCCCTACTTTTTTCAGGATCTCGAACAGCTTGCACCATTTTATATTGTCGAATGCTTTTTCTAGGTCGACAAATCCTATGAAAGTGTCTTGATTTTTCTTTAGCCTTGCTTCCATTATTAGCCGTAACGTCAGAATTGCCTCTCTCGTCCCTTTACTTCTCCTAAAGCCAAACTGATCGTCACCTAGGGCATTCTCAATTTTCTTTTCCATTCTTCTGTATATTATTCTTGTAAGCAGCTTCGACGCATGAGCTGTTAAGCTGATTGTGCGATAATTCTCGCACTTGTCAGCTCTTGCCGTCTTCGGAATTGTGTGGATGATGCTTTTCCGAAAGTCAGATGGTATGTCACCAGACTCATATACTCTACACACCAACGTGAATAGTCGTTTTGTTGCCACTTCCCCCAATGATTTTAGAAATTCTGATGGAATGTTATCTATCCCTTCTGCCTTATTTGACCGTAAGTCCTCCAAAGCTCTTTTAAATTCCGATTCTAATACTGGATCCCCTATCTCTTCTAAATCGACTCCTGTTTCTTCTTGTATCACATCAGACAAATCTTCACCCTCATAGAGGCTTTCAATGTGTTCTTTCCACCTATCTGCTCTCTCCTCTGCATTTAACAGTAGAATTCCCGTTGCACTCTTAATGTTACCACCGTTGCTTTTAATGTCACCAAAGGATGTTTTGACTTTCCTGTATGCTGAGTCTGTCCTTCCGACAATCATATCTTTTTCGATGTCTTCACATTTTTCCAGCAGCCATTTCGTCTTATCTTCCCTGCACTTCCTATTTATTTCATTCCTCAGCGACTTGTATTTCTGTATTCCTGATTTTCCCGGAACATGTTTGTACTTCCTCCTTTCATCAATCAACTGAAGTATTTCTTTTCCTATACCCATGGTATACCCAGCTACCTTCTTTGTACGTATGTTTTCCTTCCCTTCTTCTGTGATGGCCCTTTTTAGAGATGTCCATTCCTTTTCAACTGTACTGCCTACTGCGGTATTCCTTATTGCTGTATCTATAGCGTTAGAGAACTTCAAACGCATCTCGTCATTCCTTAGTACTTCCGTATCCCACTTCTTTGCGTATTGATTCTTCCTGACTAATGTCTTGATCTTCAGCCTACTCTTCACCACTACTATATTGTGATATGAGTCTATATCTGCTCCTGGGTACGCCTTACAATCCAGTATCTGATTTCTGAATCTCTGTCTGACCATGATGTAATCTAATTGAAATCTTCCCGTATCTCCCGGCCTTTTCCAAGTATACCTCCTCCTCTTGTGATTCTTGAACAGGGTATTCGCTATTACTAGCTGAAACTTGTTACAGAACTCAATTAGTCTTTCTCCTCTTTCATTCCTTGTCCCAAGCCCATATTCTCCCGTAACCTTTTCTTCTACTCCTTCCCCTACAACTGCATTCCAGTCGCCCATGACTATTAGATTTTCGTCCCCCTCTACATACTGCATCACCCTTTCAATATCCTCATACACTTTCTGTATCTATTCATCTTTAGCTTGCGACGTCGGCATATATACCTGAACTATCGTTGTCGGTGTTGGTCTGCTGTCGATTCTGATTAGAACAACCCGGTCACTGAACTGTTCACAGTAACACACCCTCTGCCCTACCTTCCTATTCATAACGAATCCTACACCTGTTATACCATTTTCTGCTGCTGTTGATATTACCCTAAACTCATCTGACCAGAAATCCTTGTCTTCCTTCCACTTCACTTCACTGACCCCTACTATATCTAGATTGAGCCTTTGCATTTCCCTTTTCAGATTTTCTAGTTTCCCTACCACGTTCAAGCTTCTGACATTCCACGCCCCGACTCGTAGAACGTTATCCTTTCGTTGATTATTCAATTTTTTTCTCATGGTAACCTCCCCCTTGGCAGTCTCCTCCCGGAGATCCGAGTGGGGGACTATCCCGGAATCTTTTGCCAATGGAGAGATCATCGTGACACTTCTTCAATTACAGGCCACATGTCCTGTGGATACACGTTACGTGTCTTTAATGCAGTGGTTTCCATTGCCTTCTGCATCCTCATGTCGTTGGTCATTGCTGATTCTTCCGCCTTTAGGGGCAATTTCCCACCCCTAGGACAAGAGAGTGGCCTGAACCTCTATCCGCTTCTCCGCCCTCTTTGACAAGGCCGTTGGCAGAATGAGGCTGACTTCTTATGCCGGAAGTCTTCGGCCGCCAATGCTGATTATTTATCAAAATTTAGGCAGTGGCGGGGATCGAACCCGGGACCGAAGACTTTACCCCTAGACCACGGGAGAGAGAACCGGAAATAGTTAGGGAATACATATTACGAGATCCACATGTCAAAAGTGTGCCGAGAGTACCAAATTTCAGGCATTACCTCTCACCACCGACAACGGACTGGCCGACGGCCCTCACCTAACGACCGAGGGCATAGGCGTTCGTGTAGAATGATCAGTGCTAACAGACAAGCAACACTGCGTGAAATAACCGCAGAAATCTATGTGGGACATAAGACTAACGCATCGTTGGGAGAGTGCGGCGAAATTTGGCGTTATGGTTATGGCAGCAGACGACCGACGCGAGTGCCTTTGCTAACAGCGCGACATCGCCTGCAGCAGCCCTCCTCAGCTCGTGACCGTATCGATTGGATCGACTGGAAAACCGTGGCTCGGTCAAATGAGCTGATGGTAGGATTCGTGTGAGGCGCAGACCCCACGAAGCTATGGACCCAAGTTGGCAGCAAGGCACTGTGCTAGCTGGGAGAGGCTCAGTAATTGTGTGGACTGTCTTTATATGGAATGGATTGGGTCCTCTGGTCCTGCTGAACCGATCATTGACTGGAAATGGTTATGTTCGGATATACGGAGACCATTTACAGTACTGGCCATTAAAATTGCTACACCACGAAGTTGACGTGCTACAGACGCGAAATTTAACCGTCAGGAAGAAGATGCTGTGATTTGCAAATGATTAGCTTTTCAGAGCATTCACACAAGGTTGGCGCCGTTGGCGACACCTACAATGTGCTGACATGAGGAAAGTTTCCAACCGATTTCTCATACACAAACAGCAGTTGACCGGCGTTGCCTGGTGAAACGTTGTTGTGATGCCTAGTGTAAGGAGAAATGCGTACCATCACGTTTCCGACTTTGATAAAGGTCGGACTGTAGCCTATCGCGATTGCGGTTTAGCGTATCGCAACATTGCTGCTCGCGTTGGTCGAGATCAAATGACAGTTGGCAGAATATGAAATCGGTGGGTTCAGGAATGTAATAGGGAACGCCGTGCTGGATCCCAATGGCCCCGTATCACTAGCAGTTGAGATGACAGGCATCTTATCCGCAAACCTGTAACGGATCGTGCAGCCACGTCTCGATCCCTGAGTCGACAGATGGGGACGTTTGCAAGACAACAACCATCTGCACGAACAGTTCGACGATGTTCGCAGCAGCATGGACTATCAGCTCGGAGACCGTGGATGCGGTTACCCTTGACGCTACATCACAGACAGGAGCGCCTGCGATGGTGTACTCAACGACGAACCTGGGTTCACGAATGGGAAATCGTAATTTTTTCGGATGAATCCAGGTTCTGTTTACAGCATCGTAATGGTGTCATCCGTGTTTGGTGACATCGCGGCGAACGCACATTGGAAGCGTGTATTCGTCATCGCCATACTCGCGTATCACCAGGCGTGATGGTATGGGGTGCCATTGGTTACAAGTCTCGGTCACCTCTTGTTCGCATTGACGGCACTTTGAACAGTGGACGTTACATTTCAGATCTGTTACGTCCCGTGGCTCTACCCTTCATTCTATCCCTGCTAAACCCTACATTTCAGCAGGATAATGCACGACCGTATGTTATAGGTCCTGTACGGGCCTTTCTGGATACAGAAAATGTTCGACTGCTGCCCTGGCCATCACATTCTCCAGATCTCTCACCAACTGAAAACGTCTGGTCAATGGTGGCCGAGCAACTGGCTCATCACAATACGCCAGTCGCTACTCTTGATGAACTGTGATATCGTGTTGAAGCTGCAAGGGTAGCTGTACGATACACGCCATCCAAGCTCTTTTTGACTCAATACCCAGGCGTATCAAGGCCGTTATTACGGCCAGAGGTGGTTGTTCTGGGTACTGATTTCTCAGGATCTATGCACCCAAATTGCGTGAAAGTGTAATCATGTGTCAGTTCTAGTATATTTGTCCAATGAATACCCGTTTATCATCTGCATTTATTCTTGGTGTAGCAATTTTAATGGCCAGTGGTGTATAACCATTCATGGACTTCACGTTCCTAAAC
This sequence comes from Schistocerca nitens, assembly GCF_023898315.1. Lineage (NCBI taxonomy): Eukaryota > Metazoa > Arthropoda > Insecta > Orthoptera > Acrididae > Schistocerca > Schistocerca nitens. The sequence continues at coordinate 408,029,449 of NC_064617.1, forward strand.
AACGATGTCGTACCACTGGGCCACAATTGTTCACGATTGAAGAACATTCAGGACAATAAACTGATTTTGCCGCTCAGATCGCCCGACATGAATCCCATCGAACATTTATGGGACCTAAAGGACAGGTCAGTTCATGCAAAGCATCCTCCACTGGCAATACATCTGTAGAGGCAGCATGGCTCAATTTTTCTACAGGGGTCGTCCAATGACTTGTGGAGTCCATGTTTCGTCGAGTTCCTGCACTAGCCCGTGCAGAAGGTGGTCCAACACTATGTTAGGAGGTATCCAATGACTTTGTCAACTTAAGTGTATAACAGCATTCAGACACGCAGGGAGTCAGCACGGAGACTACCTGTTTTGTTTGTGGTGACACAAATACAACTTACACACTTTGCAAAGGAAAGGTACCATTGGCCGCAAAAAAATCTCCAATTACGCGGTTGAAGCTTGACCTGGAAATCGTCCAGTCAACAATGACATATGACTTTACTTTTACTGACATAAAGCATCGGTGACGGCATCTGTTTGCGGTGTAGCAACTGCCGCTCTCGCAAGAGGAAGCTATGAAGACCGAAACCTTGGCAACTGAACACACGCTTCGGTGAATTTCGCGTCACCGGTAGGGAGCGTGGGGAGGCGTATGCGGGGAATTGGCACGGGGAACTGCGCCGTGGCTACGTGGCGTGTCGTGCTCGCGACCCCTGCTCGCCGCTTGTGCTAGGCCGGGCCCGACGCGCAGGTCGTTGACGCAGCGTTGCGTAACGTGACGTCAGCTGCCTGCTGCGCCTGCGCGCTTACTCACTGGGTCGAGCCGCCCGCCTCGCTCACTGGCGAACGCGGCCGGTCCCGCCCCTCATTGTTGGCGGTGTGCCGTTTCTGCGAAAGTCCCCTACGTTCATGACGATTCCTTCCCCGTATTCACATAAGCTCTGTTGAACAATCGTCTTTAACCCCAAATTGTGGTCTGCTGCAGTAGTGCCCAAAAGCACAATCAAGTAATTGTAGCCTGATTCCTGAGCGGGTTGTAAAGGTTTGGTATCAATATGAATTGTAATCACAGTATAGTCAACAATTAACTAAGTAAATCCGTCCATACAGACCTCATAAAGCCCAATGTCACCGATCGACCGCCGTGCAATCCTCATCCAGCAGCTGTCACTGGATGCGGATATGGATGGGCATGTGGTCTGCACACTGCCCTCACGGCCGTTGTCAGTTTTCGTGACCTACTTAGCTCCTCAGTTGGCGTCACATGGGGTGAGTGCACCCCGCTTACCAACAGCACTCGGCAGACCCGGGACCCGGACCGTCACACATCCAAGTGTTAGCCAAGCCCGAGGACACTTAACATTCGGCGATTGAGGGAAACTGGTATTACCACTGCGGCAAGGCAGTTGAAATAGTTAGCATGATACCTAATTAAAGTGCTTTTGTGAAGGAAGACATAAATTTCAAAATTGCAATAAGAATGAAACTTTGTTCCACAGCAATAAAGCAATTTTTAATCACCAGCGATGTGACAAGTTTGCTATTAAGTAGTTCAAGAGATCCCTGCCATTTCTAAGAAAGAACAGTTCCATGAAGGAAGATACATTGAGATATAAGGTCCCGATGATGACTTTACGTTGTAAACTTTAGGAACGCAGACAACGAAAATATAAACAAATCCTTGCATTGTCTAGGAATCATGTGCCCATTATTAGAGGCAGTATTATATAGCTCTCCACTTAGCAAAATTTCAGTTAATCGGGGGAGCTTGATGTTCTTTTAGCGAGTCTCCACTTATTGGCTATACACTATCTGACAAAAAATAACAAAGCATCCACAAAACATGATTGGATATCTGTGTAACTCCTTAAACGTACACACCGTCAGCGACTACGTAAACAACAACCGAAAATATCGTCCAAGGACGAAGGTACCAGCCACACTACGTCTTCAAAATTGGCGTCTAAAAACAGCCAAGGTAGAATAACCACTCTTAAGAAAAAAATATGAACAAACAACTAAAAGGCTGTTGAACTAAATGCCGTGCTGGACAGCATTAACATGGCGAGGAAAAACAGACTGCCAGAAAACTATGCAAACGACCAGGGCAGGCAACTGGGGCGTTAATGGCCACAAGGCAGAAAACACCGCTGGTGAACCACACTGATAAGAAACAACCAATTTAATAGTTAAAGACCATACAGGAAGGCGGCTGCAAAATTTCGCCGACTCCAACACACCACATGTTACTGATAGTTGGAATGGCCCAGAAAGCAACAACCAGCAATGAATGAAGAGATGTCACAGTAGTTGAGGTTTCATAACAGGTTAACTGATAACTCAACTTCAGTGTCCAGGTTCGGTGGCCTCCGAAGTTTGTAGCTCTCGCAGCTAGCGCCTCACAATCTGACTGCGCACGCACCCCACCAGCAGTCCCGGCCTAATCTCGCACCACGGAGACTTCCCCGCTGCTGTGTCCCAACCGACCGGCTGCCACAGACACCACCACATGGAAATATATCGGTCACACCAAATATGGTATAGTAGTACCAGTATCGATAAGCGCTGCTGCTGCCACTGATAGACGCAAGTCAGCAACTCGTCTCAGGGAGAAATAAGACGCCATTTGATTGCGACAAAATGCCAAAGAACAAACGGCATGAACATGAGCTGGCAAAGGATCACATGGTCAGCGGCTATGGTGGCGACATGGAGAAAAGTCCCTTCCTTCTTATGTTTTGGAGGCAGAGTTGTGTTAAGGATATAATTTCAGGTCATCACTGGTAGTGATTGAAGGAACTCTGGCTGCTCAGTGGTATGTCATGGGCATCGTATACCCTTATGTGTTATCTTTCATGCAACAGAGAAATGCTCGTCCATATATGATACGAGTCTCTATGAATCGTGTGTGTGATACTGAGGTATTCCGTGGCCGACCATATCCCCAATATGTCCCCGACAGAAACTGCGAGACCAGCTCAGACATCAACTGAGTCGCAGTATCAGTATTCACGATATCAAGGATCAGTTAAAGAGGTGTGGGCTAGGTTGCCTCAATAGAGGATACAAAGGCTTTATAACACCCTTTGTAACCGAATCAGCCACACGGGGCACAACATCATATTGATAAGTAGGCTCATATTGCTCATACTGCGAAGTTCTTTGTAAATTTGACTATTTTGTCATCACTGGCTTAAGATCACATACCTTCTCGGCCTTTGAAGTTTCATTTTGTTTCCTCCTCCTCTTTTAGGTGCAGAACTTTGCGTCAGGCATTGAAATTTCCCTCTTTCGCAATAGCAATGAACACTTTGAAACGTCCCCTTTGAACAATTATACTGGACTGTCCTTAAACTGACACACAATATTTTGTTAGCGCAACGCAATCTGAATTTCAAAAATCCCTACAAAAAAATGGCCCTGACTAACATTAACCTATGCGTTTCACAAATCGCTTACCTCACAAAAATCTTGGTTACTCAAGCTACTGCAATACAGCGAGCGCCACTACTGCCAGCTAAATAAAAGATTCAAACTACTGAAGGCACTAACTACTGATAGGCATAGTTAGCAAATGAAAGATTTTGATAGAGAACAACCAATGTATTTACCTCAATAGTCATAATATATGTAGCAGTTCATGACAAATTTCAAAACTCCGCCATCTCTCTCCCCACATCCACCACTGCTGGCGGGTCACCTCCAACTGCGCAACGCTACGCGCTGTTCACAGCCAGGTGCCTAACACTACAATGGCGAGTATTACAACAATGCAAAGCAGCCACAGACTGCACACAGCACAGCCAGTGATTTTCTTACAGAGGTGGCGTTACCAATAAAAAAACCTAAACAGCCTACTTACAACTTGACATTTGTATCAGTGTTATAATACTACCAAGGCCTGAAAGTAAAACCTTCTGGGTGATAAGTCTGCGTCATTTTTCTTTTCTACTTCAACAACCTGACGTTTCCATGACGTGTGCTAGTAAAAAATGTACGATGTACAGGGGGAAAATTTCGGAAATCCTTAAAGATTTTTAAGAATGTCTAATTTCACAGCTATTGCTTTCCTGGTCGGCGGCTTCTAGCAAGCAAGAAAATAGCCAACAAGCTGCGGTATGCGAGAATATAATAACGCTCAGGAAGATATGTCGGCAGCACAATAACAGTTGTTCGTCGGACGAAATATTAGTTAACTACTTACAAGAGCACACTGGTTGCTTTTGAACGCTGTATATGATGAAAAATTGATTTCTGGCAGGCATCTGACCATCCGTTGCCCAAGAGAAATACGAGTCCCGCAACGAACTTGTGACGTCAGACTAGTCGCTTCCTCCACCACACTTCGCAAACACTTGACTCCGTGTATGGCCCACGAGAAAGAAACATTTCATTGAAAAGATATTAACTTTGTCATGTACTATCGAGTGCTTGCATGCATTTAAACGCGCGGCTAAGCATTTCTAAACTCGTACGAAATAGTTACTCTCTCCCCGCTGAAGGTGGCCGTTGGCACTCGTAAGACCTGTGTTGTTACGTGCTGTGACGTATGCACGACGGACTGTCGTTCCCGTGCGCTTCGGACTCTCTTCCACTGACGTACAGTCAGTTACACAAGAAAGTGTACGCCGTTATCTGTGTGAAATAAAAGACGCTATTCTAAATATACGTTTACATGAAAGTAGATGTTATTACTAAATGCACAATTACCTAATAGTTAATCTAATCGCCGTCATTATCTATTATAGCTTGGCACCTTATCCCTCTCTCTGGTAAATCATCCACGGTTCCAACCTTTAAATATCGTTTGATCCACTCCGCAACAATTGTCTCTGATTGTCTAAGAATTTTAGCGACAGCTCCATATGAAAGCTTTGGTCCCTTTGGATGATATACAAGGAACACTGCTCGTGACGCTTCAGGTATTTCGCACTAATTTTAAACTGCAACCTACAAAACAAAACATTCGATTCTCACACTATTCATCCATACACTGTGCAGAAGCGCATTCATTACAGATTCGAGACCACTATCAGAGATGTCACTGCGGACGTTAGATTTAAAATTATGGCGTACACTTTCTTGTGGAACTGACTGTATGTCACGGCAGTGGTGCGTAGGTGACATTTGGCTGTACGTTATCAGCACAGTAACATGGGTTAATGTGGAGACGTGATATAAAGGAGCTACCGATGTTGGACATGCTCATGACCATATCGTTAAAGAAGATACCAGATTTTGTTACTATACAAACACAGATTGTTAGAAACTCACAAATAAACAAGATACTAGCCAAAAATGCATAATTCGATGACTCCGCTTCGAGATCTGTGCTCCTGACAAGCCCCGTAATGGACTGATGGTAAGAAGTAAGATAGTGAAACTTCCTGGCAGATTAAAACTGTGTGTCGGACCGAGACTCGATCTCGGGACCTTTGCCTTTCGCGGGCAAGTGCTCTAACAGGAGAGCTTCTGTAAAGTTTGGAAGGTAGGAGACGAGGTACTGGCAGAAATGAAGCAGTGAGGACGGAGCGTGACCCGTGCTTGGGTAGCTCAGATGGTAGAGCACTTGCCCGCGAAAGGCTGCAGAGTGAAAATCTCATTCTTCTAACTACAATAGTGTTTGTCTTTAAAGTGTATTTCATAATAGTCTGTAAACTGTCACTTGAAGAGGGTAAGTAGTTTGGGAAACTAACTCTAAATATGCAGTCAAATTAGAAATAAAACTCGACTTTCGTACCAAAAGAAAACGGCTCTAAGCAGTTCTATGCTTTCACTTCTGATCATTGACAGTGGCGGACAACCATCCTATCTGTGTTTTTCTACGCTTTTGTTATTTTCTTCTAAATTAGTAAGATTTTTACTTAACACCCCCATTTGATTTAAATAATTTGCAGTCTCTGTTTTGTTTAATTTTCCTTGTAACTCATTATTATTACTTTGATTTTCTTTGCTGGCAATAATATTTGTATATTGGAGAAGTCCGCAGCTCGTGGTCTCGCGTTAGTGTTCTCGCTTCCCGAGCATGGGATCCCGGGTTCGATTCCCGGCGGGATCAGGAATTTTCACCTGCCCCGAGATGACTGGGTGTTGTTGTGTCGTCTTCATCATCATCATCGTCATTATTCATCCCCATTACGGTCGGAGAAAGGCAACGGCAAATCACCTCCATTAGGACCTTGCCTAGTACGGCTGTGCGGGTCTCCCGCATCGTTCTCCTACGCTCTGTCAAGATGCATGGGACTTCATTTCCATATTGTAAAAACTTTATATTATTGCGTGAGGATATTCGGTGAATGGACTAGGCTGCCAATTCCTCCAACCTAAATCCCGTCGAGTACATATGGGATGCATTCGGAATACGATTGCAGTATGTCCACGTGCACCAAAGACCAACCGGAAGTTGTCAACCGCGCTGGTGGATCAATGGGATGCCCCATCACAAGATGTCCGCAGCTCGTGGTCGTGCGGTAGCGTTCTCGCTTCCCGCGCCCGGGTTCGATTCCCGGCGTGGTCAGGGGATTTTCTCTGCCTCGTGATGACTGGGTGTTGTGTGATGTCCTTAGGTTAGTTAGGTTTAAGTAGTTCTAAGTTCTAGGGGACTGATGACCATAGATGTTAAGTCCCATAGTGCTCAGAGCCATTTGAACCATTTGAACCCATCACAAGAACTCCTTGGCAACATTGTGGCCGGCACGGGAGCAGGTTGTGGGGTATGCGTTCTGTGATTGTTTTCCCCAAACTGTTGTGTAACCGATATAAAACCCCTATTAAAAAGACAAATCTAATCAGAATAATTAATCACTACCAATAATCGAAGTGTGTCCCAGTACCAGCGACTGCCAATACTTGAGTGATGTAGGTTCTATTTTCATATTCAATTACATGTTCATCTAAATAAGAAGCCTCTATGAAAGAATCTTGGACTGGGCTGTGAGTGAGCCATTGTAGCCGGGAGGTACCGCCCCAGGACAATTCGCAGAAGGGACTCAGACACCGATAAAAGCAAGACGCCAGGTTATCAGAATGGCCGGGGGATAAGTAAGCCGCCGTTCGGCACCAGTCGCTAAAAGTCACGAAACATATATATCTCCCATGATACCGGTATGCCAAAGTCTGTTTTTAACGAGCAGGGGATCGTGCCAGTTTTCATAGAGACCCAGAGGAACGCTTTTGTGGACAGGATGGTAGAAAGCAGGACTTCTTCCAGAAACACAGACGGCCATACATACAGGTCTGAGAGTAGAGTGGGCAGCAGCAGAGTTCATGACGACTTTGTAGTGGGACACCGACACCGAACTCAGGCCCTGCGAGACAAAAGATTTAACGCAATGTGAAAACAGCCTCGATTGGGTAACATAAATGATTTAGAAGAGGGAGAGAGAAATACGGCCGTGCTTACAGAGGTTCATCCTCATTGGCCGCAGACATATACAGGAAGAGAGTAGGCCATAGCTTTCCGCGCCCAATGTTACGAAGTTTATTACTGGTTAATTGCCTGAAAGGAGAGGGAAGGAAGATTGCTACCGTGTTTTAAGACAACTTTTCACTGGTCGGCACTCGAAATGTCTGTCGTTCAGCCAATCGATGTTACTTAGCGAAAGAAAAACATAGAGACACGAATTTTCCTTGTAGGAAGTAGACAGCACGAAACTCACTCGTCAGCCAGGCGCCTCTAGAATTGAGCATCTGTGCAGCGAGGAGTCCTATGGACCAGCGTCTCCCCAGCCAGGCGCCCCTTGAGGAGACTTGATGAGCAGGCGACTTACGCATTTTTCCGGTTGATTTGAACTTAGACGCAAATGCAAGTTTTTGGTACGATTTTGCACACATTTCAGCTTTCAAATACAGGTTAACGCGGTGAGATCCAGCTTCATCAGAGAGATGAAATACAGGGATAGTCGAGTAATTTTTAACGGGATTCAATAATCTTAAGCCTTATTCTGAAGACTTGTCTGCAGCTATAGCTTCAATATGCTTTCAGCTACGGCAGTAGATGCAAACGCACACCCTTCTGTTTGCGCTTTCTCTCTTTAAACACGAACCCTTCAGCAAACACGGTACGACTAACGCAAATATAATTGTTTTATCCTGGTATGCGTCCAGTTGAATTACATTCCATATCCCTTGTCAAGGCTTTTCAAGCCCTAACTCTGTGATTGTAAACGTTTGTCAAAGCATTTAACATGCATTTTAATGAAATAAGCTGAGTTAATTATGATTTTTATTTAATTTCATAGGTATCGAATTCCTTGATGATTATTTTGGAGGGTGACGATTTAACTATGTCAGATAAACAGGGGCACTTCATGCATCTAATTGACATAGAAAGCATCCTCCCGCCACGACCATTTACAGTTTCGTAAACAGTGAAATATTTTTGTTGACTGAGAGGATGTTGCTGACTGCTTCTCTGAGCGAGTGAAAGGACACTGACCACTCAATTTTGATGTATCTCGTGACGTTACTCAGGAAGGTAAGGATATTGTTTCGACCTTGTTCCTACACCTGTAGTTAAAATATAATTTGAACTTCCGTGACCAGATCAGAGAGTTGAACTTTTGTAAGACAGATTATGGTCACCAGCGCTGTGAACACCCGAACGTATAACTTCATGCATGTGTGTGTGTGTAACAAAGACAATAGGAAGAAACTTTATACTTAGAACAATCTTGCACTGCAAGCAGTTCGCTTCTTGAGAAACTAGAACGTTGGACCCTCAAACCTCCAATACCAAGGCAGTGACTTTGGCAATTTTGCATGACCGACCTGTGTTATGCCTCAAACTGACAAAAACCTTACGTGCTTCTTTTTCATGAACAATATAATGTATTTCCGTATGTCTTGCATCTGTTTGCATAACAGAGACTGACAATTAGGTCTTGACTTAGCTTAGTTAAGATGTCTCTAAGCTTTTGTTGTTCTTAACTTGTTTAACTATGGTGCTATATAGGGAGCACACACATGTTGTATCGTTTGACTCCACCAGTTTTGTTTTACTATTCACTTAAAGTTTTTTCACGCCAGTTTAAGCACTATTACTGATGTGTACCTGTTTCATGCACAGTGACGCAAGTGTGGTTTCTGGAAGGAAAAACTGAAGTTGATATTTTTGTACATGCTTTGAGTTTGCTGTGTTTTATACAAAATACATACGTTTAGTTTACATACGTATTGTACTATGTATATGTTTTGAATGTTACGTTGCTTTGAGCCGAGAATGTCGCTGCAGATTTTGAATTTCGTGTATCTAGTACTAAATTTAACACTTGGTTCAAGAATCATAAAAGAAGGTTGTATACCTGGAAGAATCCTGGAGATACTAATAGGTATCAGATAGATTATATAATGGTAAGACAGAGATTTAGGAACCAGGTTTTAAATTGTAAGACATTTCCAGGGGCAGATGTGGATTCTGACCACAATCTATTGGTTATGAACTGCAGATTGAAACTGAAGAAACTGCAAAAAGGTGGGAATTTAAGGAGATGGGACCTGGATAAACTGAAAAAAACCAGAGGTTGTAGAGAGTTTCAGGAAGAGCATAAGGGAACAATTGACAGGAAAGGGGGAAAGAAATACAGTAGAAGAAGAATGGGTAGCTCTGAGGGATGAAGTAGTGAAGGCAGCAGAGGATCAAGTAGGTAAAAAGACGAGGGCTAATAGAAATCCTTGGGTAACAGAAGAAATATTGAATTTAATTGATGAAAGGAGAAAATATAAAAATGCAGTAAATGAAGCAGGCAAAAGGGAATACAAACGTCTCAAAAATGAGATCGACAGAAAGTGCAGAATGGCTAAGCAGGGATGGCTAGAGGACAAATGTAAGGATGTAGAGGCTTGTCTCACTAGGGGTAAGATAGATACTGCCTACAGGAAAATTAAAGAGACCTTTGGAGGGAAGAGAACCACTTGCATGAATATCAAGAGCTCAGATGGCAACCCAGTTCTAAGCAAAGATGGGAAGGCAGAAAGGTGGAAGGAGTATATAGAGGGTTTATACAAGGGCGATGTACTTGAGGACAGGATTCTGGAAATGGAAGAGGATGTAGATGAAGATGAAATGGGAGATAAGATGCTGCGTGAAGAGTTTGACAGAGCACTGAAAGACCTGAGTCGAAACAAGGCCCCGGGAGTAGACAACATTCCATTAGAACTACTGATGGCCTTGGGAGAGCCAGTCATGACAAAACTCTACCATCTGGTGAGCAAGATGTATGAGACAGGCGAAATACCCACAGACTTCAAGAAGAATATAATAATTCCAATACCAAAGAAAGCAGGTGTTGACAGATGTGAAAATTACCGAACTATCAGTTTAATAAGTCACAGCTGCAAAATACTAACGCGAATTCTTTACAGACGAATGGAAAAACTGGTAGAAGCGGACCTCGGGGAAGATCAGTTTGGATTCCGTAGAAATGTTGGAACACGTGAGACAATACTAACCTTACGACTTATCTTAGAAGAAAGATTAAGGAAAGGCAAACCTACGTTTCTAGCATTTGTAGACTTAGAGAAAGCTTTTGACAACGTTAACTGGAATACTCTCTTTCAAATTCTGAATGTAAAATACAGGGAGCGAAAGGCTATTTACAATTTGTACAGAAACCAGATGGCAGTTATAAGAGTCGAGGGGCATGAAAGGGAAGCAGTGGTTGGGAAGGGAGTGAGACAGGGTTGTAGCCTCTCCCCGATGTTATTCAATCTGTATATTGAGCAAGCAGTAAAGGAAACAAAAGAAAAATTCGGAGTAGGTATTAAAATTCATGGAGAAGAAGTAAAAACTTTGAGGTTCGCCGATGACATTGTAATTCTGTCAGAGACAGCAAAGGACTTGGAAGAGCAGTTGAACGGAATGGACAGTGTCTTGAAAGGAGGATATAAGATGAACATCAACAAAAGCAAAACGAGGATAATGGAATGTAGTCGAATTAAGTCGAGTGATGCTGAGGGTATAAGATTAGGAAATGAGACACTTAAAGTAGTAAAGGAGTTTTGCTATTTGTGAGCAAAATAACTGATGATGGTCGAAGTAGAGAGGATATTGAATGCAGACTGACAATGGCAAGGAAAGCGTTTCTGAAGAAGAGAAATTTGTTAACATCGAGTATAGATTTAAGTGTCAGGAAGTCGTTTCTGAAAGTATTTGTATGGAGTGTAGCCATGTATGGAAGTGAAACATGGACGATAAACAGTTTGGACAAGAAGAGAATAGAAGCTTTCGAAATGTGGTGCTACAGAAGAATGCTGAAGATAAGGTGGGTAGATCACGTATCTAATGAGGAGGTATTGAATAGGATTGGGGAGAAGAGAAGTTTGTGGCTCAACTTGACTAGAAGAAGGGATCGGTTGGTAGGACATGTTTTGAGGCATCAAGGGATCACAAATTTAGCATTGGAGGGCAGCGTGGAGGATAAAAATCGTAGAGGGAGACCAAGAGATCAATACACTAAGCAGATTCAGAAGGATGTAGGTTGCAGTAGGTACTGGGAGATGAAGAAGCTTGCACAGGATAGAGTAGCATGGAGAGCTGCATCAAACCAATCTCAGGACTGAAGACCACAACAACAACAACAGTACTAAATTGCGTGATGATGTAATTTTCAAGTATTTTTTTAACTTATTGCTATGTCTTAATTTAGCCATCTTGTATAAGTGTGAGTTGAATCTTTAAAAATGGTTTGAAATGAGAATGAGTAATTACTCGATAGCTAATGAATAAACAGAATAATCTACCTAACCAATCAGTGAGTATATGAGCCAGAAATGTAATGTTACATTGTTTTATAAAGTCATTAGGTGTGAATGTATGTCAGGCTAAGAGTAGAATTTGTTATGGCAGTTTTAAAAGAAGAGAGAGTAGTGATTTGCTAAAGTAAATAAATCTGTAAAATTTAGTTCAAATGGTTCAAATAGCTCTGAGCACTATGGGCCTTAACATCTGAGGTCATCAGTCCCCTAGACTTAGAACTAGTTAAACCTAACTAACCTAAGGACATCTCACACATCCATGCCCGAGGCAGGATTCGAACCTGCGACCGTAGCAGTCGCGCGGTTCCGGACTGAAGCGCCTAGAACCGCTCGGCCACCAGGGCCGGCAAAATTTAGTAAACAGAGTAAACTACACATCAGAAAAATAAAGGAGTGAGTGTGTAATGGCTCGTTAAATCAGTAAGGAAAGTAATGAATGTTGATGTGTAACCTTGGCAAAATCCTAATCCAAACAAACAGTGACTCAAATACGCACATAATCACAACGCCACATTGTAATAAATTTCTTTGATGTATTTACGCTGTAACAAGTTCTTAATGCAACTACATCTGCATAAATTTAAAAAGAACAAGAAGGCGTGTGTTATGTGATCGTTTTTCCAAAATAGTTCTGTAACTAATATAAAACCTGAAATCAAAAGACAAATCAGAGCTGAATAATTTATTCCCCACTGATAAATGAAGTGTGTTATCAGTATCAGTCACCGGCAGTACATAACTAATGTATATCACATTTTCATGTTGAATTTAGTGTTCACCTAAATAAGAAACCTCTTTGAAAAACGTATTGCGTTCGGTTGTGAGCAAGTGGACGTGGAGTGGTTCATAATAGCTGCAGGTGGAGCGCCCCAGGAGGATTCATGGGAAAGACTCAGACACCAACAAAAGCAGAATACCTGTTGGTCAGGCTGGCCCATGCATTGAGAAAGCCGCCTCTCTGCACCAGTCGCTAAAAGTCACGAAACAGATAGCGTATCCCATGGTGACGAGCCACCAGAGTCTGTTTTTAATATGGGAGCCCGTGTCATTTTTGAAGGAGATCCAGAAGAAAGCTTTTGTGGACAAAATAGTAGAAAGCAAGACACAGACCGCCATATACAACATCTGAGAGTGAAATGGGCAACAGCACAGTTTTCGATGTATTTGAAAGTGGGACGCCGCCACCAATCTCAGGTCATACAACACAATGTTTAATTCAATGTGAAAACTAATAAATTGGCTAACGTAAATAATGTAGAAATTGGAGAAAAACCGGTGTGCTTACAGTGGTCCATCCACACTGATCATAGACAGAGAGAAAGAGTGTAGGAGACAGTTTTTCAGTGCCAAGTGATACGAAGCTCACTACTTGAGAACCGGCCGGTGTGGCCCTGCGGTTCTAGGCGCTTCAGTCTGGAACCGCGAGACCGCTACGGCCGCAGGTTCGAATCCTGCCTCGGGCATGGATGTGTGTAGTGTCCATAGGTTAGTTAGGTGTAAGTAGTTCTAAGTTCTAGGCGACTGATGACCTCAGATGTTAAGTCCCATAGTGCTCAGAGCCATTTGAACCATTTGAACTACTTGAGACGCCCTACTAAACCCGCAGGACAGGACAGATAGTTTAAACTGTGGAAAGGTGCCAAAATAAGCGGCTGTCAGTTACACTCGAACATACAACTTTATTTATTTGACCAAAAATTACAAGAGCCAAGAAAATTTTTAAAGAAACACAGCATTAATTTACCGGCTGAATGCGCCATATAATCTCATGCTTTAAGGGCAAGACGACTTTAATTTAAAATCGGCTGAAAGCCAATAACTTATGACGCAAACTAAAAACAGAAATTTAAAAGGCAGAAGGCCTTATCTTAAATCAGTTATTTCAATTAAGCTGAAGGCCGAAAAAATCTCACACCTTAAGAGCTAAACAACCTTAATTTAAAAAAATCGGTTGAAGGCCATCTCTTAAGACTCAAACCAAAACTAAATTTTTAAAAGGCAAAAGATCTTATCTTAAAGCAGTTCTTTAATTAGGCTGAAGGCCCAAACAATCTTACGCCTTAAGGCAAAACAACCTTAATTTAAAAATCGGCTAGAAGCCGTACAAATACAAACAACGAGAACAAATAAGAAAAGGCAGTACACTCAACGGCGCTCAGAAGTTTCCGAGGGTCGGCCTGGAATTCAAACACTAACGCTCGCTTAATTGAGACAGGCAGTCGGCCCAACCATTCTCGATCCGACGAGAACCCAACGGACAGACAGTCAACGGACCCACCGACAAGATAACTTCCGCTGCACCCGACCAGCACACAACAGGGAGTTCAATGGAACAACGTAGAAGGTATTGGGGCCCACAACCAATTATACATTGAGCTGTCAAACTACACACCATCCTAGACAGCGACAACACGATGAGGAAAATACACTGCCTGCATATACGTCAACGGCCAGGGCAGGTAGCCGGAACGTTAAGGCAGAAGATTCCGCTGGCGCACATCAATTCAAAATAACCAAGTACAGTTAAACTCCACCAGAGGTTGGCTGAAATTTGCCAACTTGAAAACACACGTTGTTGCTCGCAGGAATGTCCCAACAGCTGACAACGAAATCCAAACATCACAATGTGAACAGTCGTAACTTGCTGGTAGATTAAGTCAAAACTCAACTTTCGTGTCCAGGATCGGTGAGCCACAGACGTCGTAGCAATGGGAACAGCATCACACACTCCGACCGCGCGTGGACGCCGCCAGCGGCCTTGACCAAACTACGCGCATCTAACACCGCACAGCCGGAACTATAAGCGCCAGGCCAAAGATAGTACAAGGTGCGAATGTCGATACACACCGCTGCTGCCACTCGCGGAGAGAGAGGATAACTGCGTAATCGAAATAACCGCGGAAGACTAAACACAAAATAGCAAACGAGGTTTAATCCAACGAATAACATGAGCCAGCCACGGCTCACTACTGGTTACCTGCCTGAAATGACAGTAAGGGAAAAAAGATAGCATGTTTTAAGACAACTTTTCACTGGTAGGCTCTCGGAATATCAATCGTTCAGCCAATCAAAGTTATGTGACGTCACCTCAGCCAGGCACTCTTCGAGGAGACGCAGATGTGAGTTGTTGGTACGAAACCAATGACTGATTTTTCACATACTTCAGCTTCCACTTGCAGATTAACATGGTTACATCTACCTGCATCAACGAGATAAACTGTTGGGAAAGTCGAGTAATGTTTACCGAGATTCAGTAACTTCTAGCTTCGTTCGGAAGACCTGATTGCAGCTATAGGTTTAATAACATTTTAACCCCAGCCATAGATGCGAACGCATACCCTTCTATTTGCGCTTTCTGCCTTCAAACACTAATCCTTGGACAAACAAAGTACGACCTCCGCAAATACGTTTTATCCTGACATGCGTTCAGTTGAACCACATTTCAGTTCCATTGTCCAGCTTTGCCAAGACATTACACTATCATTGTCAACATTTCCCAAAGCACTTATCATGCATTTTAACATAAGAAACTGAGTTAATTGTGATTCTTGTTTAATTTATTAGGTAACAGATTCCTTGATCATTATTTTGGAGAGTGACGATTTAATTATACCAGATGACCAGGGATAATTAACATAGCAGGCATATTTGCACCACAATGACCTATACAAGCACTGTCGTCCGTGGTAATCACACACTCCAGTAAGAACTATGTTCCGCCTTTTGTAATGTCCAGGGGACCATAGTGAATCGCAGCAGTCCGCAGCTCGTGGTCGTGCGGTAGCGTTCTCGCTTCCCGCGCACGGGTTCCCGGGTTCGATTCACGGCGGGGTGAGGGATTTTCTCTGCTTCGTGATGACTGGGTGTTGTGTGATGTCCTTAGGTTAGTTAGGTTTAAGTAGTTCTC
The DNA here is from genome assembly GCF_023898315.1 of Schistocerca nitens. NCBI lineage: Eukaryota > Metazoa > Arthropoda > Insecta > Orthoptera > Acrididae > Schistocerca > Schistocerca nitens. The sequence continues at coordinate 408,045,098 of NC_064617.1, forward strand.
AGTTCTAGGGGACTGATGACCATAGCTGTTAAGTCCCATAGTGCTCAGAGCCATTTGAACGATTTTTTTGAATCGCAGTGCCTTCAGAGTAATAATTATCTTTGAATAAAATTGTGAAATGTAACGTGGCTATGCTTGGTTTAACAGTTAGTGGAAAATACTCATCTTCGTTTTCCGGCGAATTCTGACGCTCTCGTGACTGTATCTGTTCCACCAAATTTGCTGAATCTTCCGGAATTCTTCACAGTGTAGCTAATGATTTGGTATGCCAAGAGAAATTTTAATTAATAGGGTTGACAGTAAGTTTCATTTTCACAATCACATGTGTACTCCACAATATTAGAGCTCCAAAAAACTTTAACAAAACCGACTCTCTCAAAACAGTAACAAAACTGACTCTCAAAAACCGTGGCAAAACTAACCCTCTGTTGGATGGGTCGCCACTGTTGCACACCATTTCAACAATTACAGCTGACGACATCTGTTATTCCAAACAGAAAATTTAAAGATTGCAATCAAAAACTTGTTGGAGTATACGAAATGATAATAGAAAATTTTGTATTAATTCTCTTCTCCCAAGCTGTAACATTAAGTTTTACTTGGTTCTTAGTTTTTATTAATGAAATTCACAAAATATGGTCGATAACAAATCCCTGATGTAAGTTGTTAGGTGGGAAATGTTGCTGACATGTACATGAGTTCTTTATACAGGGTGTTACAAAAAGGTACGGCCAAACTTTCAGGAAACATCCTTACACACAAATAAAGAAAAGATGTTATGTCGACATGTGTCCGGAAACGCTTAATTTCCATGTTAGAGCTCATTTTAGTTTCGTCAGTATGTACTGTACTTCCTCGATTCACCGCCAGTTGGCCCAATTGAAGGAAGGTAATGTTGACTTCGGTGTCTGTGTTGACATGCGACTCATTGCTCTACAGTACTAGCATCAAGCACATCAGTACATAGCATCAACAGGTTAGTGTTCATCACGAACATGGTTTTGTAGTCAGTGCAACGTTTACAAATGTGGAGTTGGCAGATGCCCATTTGATGTATGAATTAGCACGGGGCAATAGCCGTGGCGCGGTACGTTTGTATCGAGACATATTTCCAGAACGAAGGTGTCCCGACAGGAAGACGTTCGAAGCAATTGATCGGCGTCTTAGGGAGCACGGAACATTGCAGCCTATGACTCGCGACTGGGGAAGACCTAGAACGACGAGGACACCTGCAATGGACGAGGCAATTCTTCGTGCAGTTGACGATAACCCTAATGTCAGCGTCAGAGAAGTTGCTGCTGTACAAGGTAACGTTGACCACGTCACTGTATGGAGAGTGCTACGGGAGAACCAGTTGTTTCCGTACCATGTACAGCGTGTGCAAGCACTATCAGCAGCTGATTGGCCTCCACGGTTACACTTCTGCGAATGGTTCATCCAACAATGGGTCAATCCTCATTTCAGTGCAAATGTTCTCTTTACGGGTGAGGCTTCATTCCAACGTGATAAAATTGTAAATTTTCACAATCAACATGTGTGGGCTGACGAGAATCCGCACACAATTGTGCAATCACGTCATCAACAGAGATTTTCTGTGAACGTTTGGGCAAGCATTGTTGGTGATGTCTTGATAGGGCCCCATGTTCTTCCACCTACGCTCAATGGAGCACGTTGTCATGATTTCATACGGGATACTATACTGTGCTGCTAGAACATGTGCCTTTACAAGTACGACACAACATGTGGTTCATGCACGATGGAGCTCCTGCACATTTCAGTCGAAGTGTTCGTACGCTTCTCAACAACAGATTTGGTGACCGATGGATTGGTAGAGGCGGACCAATTCACCCATGGCCTCCACGCTCTCCTGTCCTCAACCCTCTTGACTTTCATTTATGGGGGCATTTGAAAGCTCTTGTCTACGCAACCCCGGTACCAAATGGAGAGACTCTTCGTGCTGGTATTGTGGACGGCTGTGATACAATACGCCATTCTCCAGGGCTGCATCAGCGCATCAGGGATTCCATGCGACGAAGGGTGGATGCATGTATCCTCCCTAACGGAGGACATTTTGAACATTTCCTGTAACAAAGTGTTTGAAGTCACGCTGGTACGTTCTGTTGCTGTGTGCTTCCATTTCATGATCAACGTGATTTGAAGAGAAGTAATAAAATGAGCTCTAACATGGAAAGTAAGCGTTTCCGGACACATGTCCACCTAACATATTTTCTTTCTTTGTGTGTGAGGAATGTTTCCTGAAAGTTTGGCCGTACCTTTTTGTAACACACTGTATAAGTACAAAAGAAGAGATAGTTTTACTTCTTGTGAAAAGTGTTCTGGAATTACAAAGTGAGAATGGTCTATGGTTTATGTTCAAGAATCGAACCAGAAGAGAGAGACTTGTACACTTGGTAAAACCGATTATAAAGCAGTAAAATAAATTGACTTTTAAAAATAACCAGATAAATGAAATAAGAATGTTACAAAATTTACGTAAACCTGAAAATATGGCAGCGTGACACCTGAGACCAGCACTTCATGTCATACTTATCCTTACGATCAAACATTAGTACGTTTCGAGTGTCATTTCTGTTCATCTCACTGCGTATTTCTTTCAGTTACCTGCTGTTCTATACTTTAGCATTTTTTTCTTTGTAAGATTCAAGAGTCATTGAGCTGTGTTTCTTAGCAGTGACATGATGCGAAAGTTACTTTCGTCCTTAAGTTTTGCGCGTCAATGTGTTACATTTGCATAAGTTTTTGTATTTTTAGAGGATTTAATTTTGTTTTTAATTTCAGAAAGGGAACTAGGTGAGATTTCCAGATTACTAAACTCGTATTATTTTTTGAACACATGGCTTGATTTTTCTACTGAACTGTTTATCTTATTGTTTCTGTGTTAAAATAAGGATTATTAACACTACTACCAGGGGATACGTGCGAAACTTTCGCACATCCTTGTATACATCCTTGTATATGCATTTCCATGTGTTCGAAAATGTGTTGCATTCGGAATGTTGGTCGCGGCTTGTATGATGGGCAGATATCAGAGGCTGTAAGTAGGGCCACGTAACTGGTAACTTTAATTCAACAAACATTTTCGGTTGCAGTGAGCACGTTAGGCTGTAGCAGCAGTAAGTAAATCACAATTCAAAGCGACAATGCCAGATATGTTTGTTGTCGTTGAAAGCATAACGTTTAGAAGACTCGACTTATACGACGGACGGAGATAATGGACTACTGCAGTGGTGTCTATCATCTATGACAATAAGGTATACAAATTATCCAGTTAATAAGTATTTTAAAACATAAAATAGTCTTTGTAATAAGATAAACGAAAATGGAGTTTCTTATTTGTAATTAATATGCTGGCTTCTTAAAATATATTTATGAGGCTAGTATCCATGATGCCCTTTTGGATCTACTGTAAAAATTTTCCTAAAATAGCAAGTTTTATCCCCCATGTCCACCCCGCCGTTAACCATGGATCTTACCGACTGTTGGGTGCCTTGCGTGGCTCAGTGATGCGGATAGTCGTACTGTAGGTGCAACTACAATGGAAGGGTATCTGTTGAGAGGCCACACAAACGTGTGGTTCCTGAAGGAGGACAGCAGCCCTTTCAGTAGTTGCAGGGGCAACTGTCTGGATGATTGACTGATGTGGCCTTGTGACAATCAAAACGGCCTTGTTATGCTGGTACTGTGAACGGCTGAAAGCAGAAGCTATAGCCGTAATATTTCCCACGGGAATTCAGCTCTGCTGTATGATTAAATGATGAACGCGTAAAATATTCCGGAGGTAAAATATTCCAGAGGTAAAATAGTCCCCCGTTCTGACCTCCAGGCGGGGACTACGTAGGAGGACCTCGTCATCAGGAGAAACAAAACTGGCGTTCCACAGATTGGAGCGTGGAATGTTAGATCCCTTAATCGGGCATGTAGGTTAGAAAATCTAAAAAGGTAAATGGATAGTTTGACGTCACGTATAGTAAGGATTAGTGAAGTTCGGTCGCAGCAGGAAGAGGACTTCTGATCAGGTGAATACAGGGTCATAAATACAAAGTCACATAGGGGTGAACCAGGAGTTGGTTTGATAATGAATAAGAAAATAGGAATGCTTGTAAGCTACTATGAACAGTATTGTGAACACATTATTATAGCCAAAATAGACACGAAGGCCACGCCTACCATAGTAACTCAAGTTTATATGCCAGCTAACCCCGCAGATGATGAAGAGATTGAAGACATGTATGATGAGTAAAAGAAATTACTCAGATAATTAAAGGAGACAAAAATTTGATTGTGATGGGGGACTGGCATTCGATAGTTGGAAGAGGAAGAGAAAGGAAAAATATGAGGTGAACATGTACCGGGGGAACTGAATGAAAGAGGAAGCCGCTTGATAGAATTTTGCACAGAGCATTATTTAATCATAGCTCACACTTGGTTTAAGGATCGTAAAAGATGGTTGTTGTTGTGTCCTGCGGTCGGTAGCAAAAAGAACTAACAGTCAATTTGAACACACTTTATTACAATTAAAGAAAAAACGCCTTCTTGGCGTAAACTAAGGTTTAAATGCAAGAACAACAGGAAATCCCACAACTCTTGTGGTGACAAACCAAATAAGGAAACAAGACAATGGAAGAAAATACTGACCAAAATATGCTCTACACAATAAAAAATGTGCTACTATAATGCTACAGCTAATGAATACAATGCTAGGACCGGCGTAAGTATTGGCTGGAGCTGTTCCTAGCGGTTGGTAAACAGTCAGTCTGACGGTCTAGACGTGCATATAAAGCCAGGTTGGCGGAGTGCTACATGAGTCATATGAGTTCTGATTGGTGGAACACTGTCACATGTTGTCTGGCGAAGTAGTTCCGTGTTTATTTGGAAAGTCTGTTATTGTTTCCGCGCTCCTAAATAGGGGTCGGCAACCCATCTTACGTGCCGGTTGTGCGGGCCCTCTAACAATAAGGGGCCGCTACGACAGTTGTATACGTGGAAGAGATCTGGAGACACTGGGAAAGTTTCAGTTTCATTATGTAATTGTTAGAGAGATGTTTAGGGACCAGATTTTGAATTGTAATACATTTCAAGAGGCATATGTGGACTCTCTCCACAATTTATTGGTTGTGAACTGCAGACTGAAAATGAAGAAGTTGGAAAAAGGTAGAAAAATTAAGAATATGGGAACTGGATAAACTGAAAGAACCAGTGGCTATTGAGAGTTTCAGAGAAATACAGTAGAAGACGAATGGGTTGCTGTAAAAGGTAAAGAGTGATGGCAGCAGAGGGTCAAACAGGTAAAAAGACAAGGCTTACAAGAAATCCTTGGATAACACAACAGATACTGAATTTAACTCATGAAAGGAGAAAATTTAAAAATGCAGCAAATACAGTAGGCGAAATGGAATACAAACTTATAAAAAATGAGATTGACAGGTAGTGCAAAATGGCTAAGAGGAGTGCCTAGAGAACAAATAAAGGATTAAGAAGCAGTTTTATTTCACTAGGTAAAAGGTAGATACCGCCAGGAAAAGTAAAGAGGCCTTTGGGGAAAAGAGTGGCAGATCTATGAATATCAAGAGCACAGATGGAAAATCAGTCCTAAGAAAAGAAGAGAAAGCTGAAACGTGGAAAGAGTATACAGAGGGTCTATACAAGGGAGATGGAATTGAAGGCAATATTATAAAAAGGGAAGGCTACATAGCTGAAGATGAGATGGGAGATATGAGACTGCGAGAACAATTTGACAGAGGCCTGAAAGACCTAGTCGAAGCAAGGCCCAAGAGGTAGGCAGTATTCCTTCACAACTACTCATAGCCTTGCGAGAGCTAGCTGTGCAAGATGTATGAGACAAGCGAAATACCCTCAGACTGCAAGAAGAAAGAAGTAATTCCAATTTCATAGAAAGCAGATACTGACAGGTGTGAAAATTACTGAACTATCAGTTTAATCAATCGTGACTGCGAAATACTAATACAAGTTCTGTACAGAAAATGGAAAAACTGGTAGAAGCCGGCCTCAGGAAAGATCAGTTTCGATTCCGGAGGAATGTAAGAACATGCGAGGCAATACTTAGCCTAAGACTTAGTATAGAAGATAGGTTAAGGAAAGACAATCCTACGTTTAAAGCATTTGTAGACGTGAGAAGGCTTTTGACAATGTTGACTGGAATACTCCCTTTGAAATTCTGATGGTAGCAGGGTTAAAATACAGGGAGCGAAAGGCTGTTTACAATTTGTGCAGAAACCAGACGGCAGTTGTAAGAGTCGAGGGGTATGAAAGGGAAGTAATGATTGGGAAGGGAATGAGGCAGGGTTGGAGCCTATCCCTAATGTTATTCAACTTTTAGCAAGCGGTAAAGGAAACAAAAGAAAATTTTGGATTAGGAATTAAAGTTCAGTCAGAATAAATAGAAGCTTTTGAGGTTTGCCGATGATACTGTAATTTTCTCAGAGACAGCAAAGGACTCGAAAGAGCAGTTGAACGCTATGGAAAGAGCATTGAAAGGAGGATATAAGATGAACATTAACAAAAGCAAAACAAGAGACGGCGTTGAAGGAATTAGATTAGGAAGTGAGACATTAAAAGTTGTATATGAGTTTTACTATTGGGCGGTAAAATAACTTATGATGTCTGTAGAAGAGAGTGTATAAAACGCAGAATTGGAATGACAAGAATAGCGTTGCTGGATAAGCGAATTTGTTAACATCCATGTAAATTTAGATGTTAGGAAGTCCTTTCTGAAAGTATTTGTATGGAGTGTAGCCATGTATGGGAGTGAAACATGTTCGGTAAACAGGTTAGACAAGAAGCAGCTTTTGAAATATGGTGCTACAAAAGAATGTCGAAGATTAGATGGGTAGACCACGTAGCTAATGAGGAGGTAGTGAATAGAATTGGGGAGACAAGAATTTTTTTGGCACAACTTGACCAAAAGTAGGGATTGATTGATAGGACACATTCTGAGACATCGAGGGGTTACAAAATTAATATGGGAGGGAAGTTCGGGGAAAAATCGTAGAGGGAGGCCAAGGGATGAATATCATTAGCAGATTCAGAAGGATATATACTGCAATAGTTATTCAGAGATGAAGATTCTTGCACAGGATAGCGCACTGCATCAAACCAGTCCTCGGATTGATAAGAACAACAACAACAATAAGTTTTAGCGAAAAATTGGTATGCACTGTCAGAAGCCGGTTAAAAATCTATATAACGATACCTCATACATCCCTTTATGATTAGTATGTGTTGCGGAAAGGGATAATGATTTAATACGGGTTATTTTGCAATTCTTATCAAAAGTGATATTACATTATGCTATGAACTTATGTTATGGGTCTCATTTCACTGTGATTGGAATTTTTTGGGTTAGCCGAAATCTTACTGACATTAAGTATCAGTGTTTAGAGTTCTAAACATGTTTCATTCCTGTAGTATGCAAATGAAACTGGATGTTTAAAGAGTGTCACCGCTTAGTATGGTAGGACTTGTTGTGGGCTCTCACCGTCCCATTCACATATGGAGTGAGGGAAGAATGACTGCTTAAATGCTTGTGTGCATGTTGAAACGAGTCTAATTTCGCCTTCATGGTCCCTACGGGAGCTACACACAGGGAAATTAAGGTATCTCTAGATTCGTCTCTTAGTACTGGTTCTTCAAATTTTATGAATAGGCTTTTCAACATTATTAGCATTTCCGGGGCGCTGTACAAACAAACATGTGACCGTTCGCGTCTCCCTTCATTGTACGCGTTTAAAATCTGCTGTTAGACCTATCTGGTACGGATCACACACAACACTGAAGCAATATTCTAAGACGGGACGCACACGTCTTCTTTGCAGACTGTTTGCAGTTCCTCAGTATCCTACCAATGATTCTAAGTAAGCTATCTGCCTTACCTACGACTGAGTGAATGTGGTCATTCCACCCTATCACTATAGATTGTCATATTTGGATATTTTTATGAGATGAGGTGGTTCTGCGAGGGCTTTTCGAAAAGTATGATCCGATCGATAGCGAAAGAGCTTTGCAGAGAAAAAAAGAGTTCAAATGGCTCTGAGAACTATGGGACTTAATATCTGAGGTCATCAGTCCCCTAGAACTTAGAACTACTTAAACCTATCTAACCTAAGGACATCACACACATCCTGGCCCGAGGCAGGATTCGAACCTGCGACCGTAGCGGTTCCAGACTTAAGCGCCCAGAAACGCTCGGCCACTCCGGCCGGCCACGTAAAGATACCTAGTAAATAGGGTCTCCCACCAAATATGAGTACCTGTGAGAGATTTCACCTGATTTCATGCAGCCCATACAAGATAACCGTCAGAAATTTTCTTCTCCATGACAATTCTCAGCAGCACACTGCAAGGGCTATAAGGACGCTGCTGCAGCGTTTTCGATAGGAAGTGTTGGATCGCCCTCCATACGTCCCGGACTTAGCTCCCTCTGATTATCGTTCTTGCTCACATGAACCGCTAGCTACGTAGGAAACATTTTGGCACAGACAATTAGCTGCGTACCAGCGTAGATAATTACGGGCGGCTGCCTTCTATGACGAGGGCATTGGAAAGTTGGTACAATGTTACGACAAATGTCCGAGTCGAATAGGCAGCTACCTGGAGAAGTAGCTGGGAAATGTAGCTGACTGTAGCAAATACAACCCTTTTGATTTTCACTATGGTTTCCATTTCGCGACCGATTGGACTTTACTTTCCGAATAGCCCTCGTAATTATTAATCACTGATATTGTAGTCATAGGTTACCAAAGCTTCGTGAAGTGCATAATTTTGCATTCCTGCGGGTTTAAAGCTAGTTCCTCTATTTTGAAATCTTATCAAGATCCCACAGAATATTTCTGTAGTTGTTTTCATGTAGCACTGCGTAATAGATAACTGCATCACCATAGGAAAGCTTAAGGTTGCTATTTATGTTGCCTGCAAGGTTACTGTTATGCAACTTGAAGAACTAGGGTCGCAACATACTTGCCTGGGACACGCCTGAAGTTACTACTGTTCGTGACTCTACACCCAAGCAAAATAAGATAATGTGCCACGCCTGCCAAGAAATCTTGAATCCAATCACAAATTTTGTTTGAAATGTCGTATAATCGTTCTGTGGTCAATATATGTTAGTGTAGCACCATTTCAAAAACTCTTAGGAAATCAAGAAGTATTGTGTCCGATTTCCTTGATCCATGGCTTTCAGTATGTCATGAGGGGAAAGCGCGGGTTGGGTTTTCCATTTATATTTGTTTTCGGTATCGACGCTGGTGGGCATGGAGAAGGTCATACTCTTTGAGATACTTTATTATGCTTGATTTCAGAATATACACTCTAAATTCACTTGGAGTCCACAGCATTTTACACACCTTTATTTATAACCCTTACTAATTGCATCACAGAAATAGTTACTTTCACATTATTACACGAGTTTATCACCGAATGCATTAAATCTGACATTTAATCTCTTTTCTTATAAACGTCACTCCAATCCAGTTTCTTAAAGTACTTTTAAAACTTCTCTCCTGGACTTATTAACTGTCTTAACTGTCTGTATATAGGCGTCTGAGCACCATATGTTAACAAAATGTTTATTCCCACCGACAATCAGATTCATCACTACCGAATAAATAATCTCTTGCTTGAGCTAAGACTTTGATAATCTGTTGGTATGTGAAAGAGACGGATGTCTGCGTTACAAATGTCGATTTATTTGGTTTATTTGTCTTTCCTCTAGATTTCTGGCTAAGCAATTCGTTCCTGTGAATGTGTTTAAGACTGTCTGGAAAGCATAGTATATATATATATATATATATTGAAAATCATGAAAATTCATTGACTTCAGTTCTTCATTTTATACTCAAGCTTTATGGAGGTTCGAGATTTGTAGGAGACAGACACATATGATGCATTTTTTTCTATACGTCCTGTGCCTTTCCCCATTTACAAATAGTATCGCTTCTCTTATTATGAGGATTAGCTGTAGTTTCTTCATAGAAGGGGGGGGGGGGTCCTCCCGTATACCTCATCATCACCTTGTTTTGTAAAGGAAGAAATACGTGCACACCACTATTTCTCTGTTAACGTGAATTAGTGTATACTCCTTAAATAGTCCGTATAATGTATAAAGAGGGAACTTGCAGAATATATAGTTACGCGTCTACGAGATTTTTTATTGCGCTGTTTTCTCCACGACATGTCTCAAGAGACTATGCGACTATGGGTCTCTATTTCACCATGGTTCAAATGGCTCTGAGCACTATGGGACTCAACTGCTGTGGTCATAAGTCCCCTAGAACTTAGAACTACTTAAACCTAACCTAAGGACAGCACACAACACCCAGCCATCACGAGGCAGAGAAAATCCCTGACCCCGCCGGGAATCGAACCCGGGAACCCGGGCGTGGGAAGCGAGAACGCTACCGCACGACCACGAGATGCGGGCTATTTCACCATGATCTGTTTCATAAACTACTTGCCAAAGTAAGTCCGACTGGTTAGCGGTTCTCATATATTTTTATTCTCTGTTGTTCAGTTTTAACTAAGTGAAAACAGGATTCCTCCAGTTTAAGGTTCTGACCTCGTCGATGAAATTAGAGACGGAGGATAAACTCAGATGGGGCAAAGATGGCTTAGATATCGGCCATAGTTGTGGTTAAAGAACCATTACGGCATTCGCATTTAGGGGAATCACGGAAAACCTTAATCGGGGTAGCACGATGGGATTCGAACCCTACTTTTCCAGAACAGATCTAGTTTCTCAGTCACTGTGCCACTACTGTTGTTCACGAAGGAAAGGCAAATCACGAAATTTAAAGCGCGGCTGTTCCAATATATACGCAAATCACTGCATGAAAAGCATTCAGGAAGGAGTGAAATTGGCATGTAAGCTTTCACTACACATGAACAGTTACACACACATCATAAACTACATAATGAGTTCATCACTCCAAAGGAAAGCTAGACAGGGGTCGTACTGATCCAGTGCCCAAGGTTCGATTGTCGGCACGGTATTAGCAGTTCGTATCAGTCAAGCAAACATCATCGTCACACAATGTTTGCAAGTGGGCGGATGCAGCGACATTGCACTTCGTGTGCACTGGGTATCGCCCTGCCCATCTCACACGAGTACAGTGAAAGAAGAGCGCCATTGTCGACTACAGCTATACGTCTATATCTGTACCTTTATACTGCAAACTGACTGACTGTATGCAATGCGGCATACATGATTTCCCTTCTTTTCAGTGTGGTCGTGTAAAATTAATGTCGTCTTGATTCCGTTTTTGTACTCGTCTTGGAACTATCGCTCTCTGAAGTTTAACAATAAACATTTAGTGGCACAGAACGCTTTTCTTGACGCGTCCTCCATTGCAAATTGTGGAACATACTCTTAACCTGAACAGGTAAGCACACAGTTCTTCCTTGAATCTTCTCTCTCTCTATCTCTCTCTGTCTCTGTCTGTGTATGTTTGTGTGTCTGTTTGGGAGGTGACTTCCTAGAGAGCAATACACCAAAATTCTGCGGACGAGAGTTGTGTGTGTGAATTAAATTTACTTATGACTCTTCTCTTGTACCATACTCCTATCAACTCCACCACTTGACTTAAATCATGATGGCATCTTAAAATGCTCAGACTGAAAGCTCCTAAATTTTCTCACAAATCTAAACTAGCCTGTCTGCATTGGAAAGAAGTACCCTCTCCTTCGAACTAGCAAATGCATAAATAAGAGAAAGTGAATTATTGCACGAGAAATGTGCCAGTCGCTATGTGTAGCGACTTCTTTGACAATATCATTATCGATTGGCGACACAGTTTTGTTTCATTTGAGTTTTTTTGCGCTGTTCGATATGCTTATGTAATCTGTTAGTGTCATCATATTTCACTTTGTATGGAAACTGCCACATTTAACTGTTACTCCAATCAGGACAGCTTCTTATAGAAGGTAGGCCCGAAAATGTACTGTATTGTCTGTTGCTCTGTCTATCGCTATCAACGATTTTCAGTCCGTCAGAATAAATCTTTGTCGATTATGCAAAAAACGTTGGTTACAAGGTTAAAGTTTCGGGTTTCTTTGAACTGGACGATTTAATGAAAAATTAGCATCTTCCTATCTCGGTACGGCGTGAACTAAACCACTTCACTTGGTCTGCCAAAAGTAACAAATTCCCCGTGGTCGGTTTCGTCTCAGAGAATCAAGCGAATTTTTCCGGGTGGCATAATTTGTGAGGAAACTAAGTGCCGAATAATACCAAAATTTTTGTTTCTCTATCTCAAAAGAAGAAACAAGGTCGATTTCTTGTTTGGTTAACTGGATGGTATTTGCATGTCCGAGATTTTTGTATTTGGTGACTTCTAGCTTGTTTAACCCTTCATTCCACGCTTTCTATAAATGATCTTAATATATTTTTTCATGTGTAGGATTGCTCAAGAGCCGGCCGGTGTCGTCGAGCAGTTCTAGGCGCTTCAGTCCGGAAACGCGTGACCGCTACGGTCGCAGGTTCCAATCCTGCCTCGGGCATGGATGTGTGTGATGTCCTTAGGTTAGTTAGGTTTAAGTAGTTCTAAGTTCTAGGGTACTGATGGACTCAGAGAGTCTCATAGTGCTCAGAGTCATTTGAACCATTTTTTTTTGATTGCTCAAGAAATACAGAAAAAAATATTTCAAGAAAATATTTCATTTACATTTTTTTGAAAAATAATTTTGTTTGTAACTTTGCATTCCGCCAGACTGCGTGCGCGTAGTCAATTCAAACAAGCAAAACAATCGGCAGTTTACACTTCCACTGACAGCAGACAAAATCCAACTAAAAATCTGCTTTGTAGATGTGCAAAGCAGCGCGTTGAAGGGGTAGATCGTGTGGAAGTAAATCCTGCGAACTACTAAAATGGATTTCGTCTCTTCTGCAGTCGAAGACTAAATGTAAGTCGCAAACGATACGCTGCCGTTCTCTTTCAGGTCCGTGACCCAAACCTGAATATCCATTCCGTTCTCGCTACAGTCACTGTTCTGACCTCGACACATAATAAAGACAATGGCTGTTGCCTCTACTGAACATCACTCCATTACTGCTCCAAAACGTACTTGACATTATCGCTGTGGAGGTATCCCATCGGCAAAATACGGTTAGCATGGAATACGATCACAGTACCGCAAGTTATGTGTGTTAATACAGACGAGCCGCCGAAGACACAAGAACAATTATATCAGCGTCGCATGCGAGAGAACTGAGAAGTTCCGGGACTGCAACGAGACCAGGTGCATGTTTGCTGAAATAAAGACACTAACGAGATCCTTCAAATCAAGAACATGGATTGTAGGAGACAAAGACGGCACAGATTTAACCAGTATAGAACTAGCGGATGGTCGGAGGTGAACATACTGCAACTAGTTTTACATGGATACCAGTGGAAACTTGTTTGTGGAAACATTCCAGTAGTGAAGGAAAGTAAAATCTTAAAAGAAGAAGTCGGAAAAGGTAAACTGGAAATGTAGATTGAAAAATAAAAAAAAAAAAAAAAAAAAAGCATTTAGAACTGATCTTATTACTGCCGAAATCATCAAAGTATCTGGAGATCTGAGTTTGGAAATCACGCATGAAATACGAGTATATAACAGCATATGGAATAACGGTACATGGATATAAGTCTGAACCATCTCGGTAATTATTACTCTTCATAAGAAAGGAAACGCACAGCGTTCTGAGAACTACAGCACTGTTTCACTGATTTCACATGCTAACAAGATTCTTTTAAATGTCATCCATGGGCTCCTGAGAACTTACTTAGATAAAGAAGTACCACCAGAGCAAGCTGGGTTTGTGCATAACTAAGGAACAAGAGAGCAGCTTCTCAGTGGCAGATGGACAACTGAAAAATGTAGAGAATCCAATTCATGTTTACTTTTTAGTTTCTTGGACTAACACAAGGATTTCGACTATGTTCGGTGGAAAGGACTGTGGAGTGCGATAGCAGAAATGGGCGCACGTGATCGCCTTACTACCCCTATCAGAAATCTCTACCCTGACAGCAAGGTAGTGATCAGGCTACATAATATTATTTCAAATTCTTTTGAACTATGTGAAGGACTTAGACAATGGTGCATTCTATCATCAGTCCTATTTGACATTTATAGAAAATACACTCCTGGAAATTGAAATAAGAACACCGTGAATTCATTGTCCCAGGAAGGGGAAACTTTATTGACACATTTCTGGGGTCAGATACATCACATGATCACACTGACAGAACCACAGGCACATAGACACAGGCAACAGAGCATGCACAATGTCGGCACTAGTACAGTGCATATCCACCTTTCGCAGCAATGCAGGCTGCTATTCTCCCATGGAGACGATCGTAGAGATGCTGGATGTAGTCCTGTGGAACGGCTTGCCATGCCATTTCCACCTGGCGCCTCAGTTGGACCAGCGTTCGTGCTGGACGTGCAGACCGCGTGAGACGACGCTTCATCCAGTCCCAAACATGCTCAATGGGGGACAGATCCGGAGATCTTGCTGGCCAGGGTAGTTGACTTACACCTTCTAGAGCACGTTGGGTGGCACGGGATACATGCGGACGTGCATTGTCCTGTTGGAACAGCAAGTTCCCTTGCCGGTCTAGGAATGGTAGAACGATGGGTTCGATGACGGTTTGGATGTACCGTGCACTATTCAGTGTCCCCTCGACGATCACCAGTGGTGTACGGCCAGTGTAAGAGATCGCTCCCCACACCATGATGCCGGGTGTTGGCCCTGTGTGCCTCGGTCGTATGCAGTCCTGATTGTGGCGCTCACCTGCACGGCGCCAAACACGCATACGACCATCATTGGCACCAAGGCAGAAGCGACTCTCATCGCAGAAGACGACACGTCTCCATTCGTCCCTCCATTCACGCCTGTCGCGACACCACTGGAGGCGGGCTGCACGATGTTGGGGCGTGAGCGGAAGACGGCCTAACGGTGTGCGGGACCGTAGCCCAGCTTCATGGAGACGGTTGCGAATGGTCCTCGCCGATACCCCAGGAGCAACAGTGTCCCTAATTTGCTGGGAAGTGGCGGTGCGGTCCCCTACGGCACTGCGTAGGATCCTACGGTCTTGGCGTGCATCCGTGCGTCGCTGCGGTCCGGTCCCAGGTCGACGGGCACGTGCACCTTCCGCCGACCACTGGCGACAACATCGATGTACTGTGGAGACCTCACGCCCCACGTGTTGAGCAATTCGGCGGTACGTCCACCCGGCCTCCCGCATGCCCACTATACGCCCTCGCTCAAAGTCCGTCAACTGCACATACGGTTCACGTCCACGCTGTCGCGGCATGCTACCAGTGTTAAAGACTGCGATGGAGCTCCGTATGCCACGGCAAACTGGCTGACACTGACGGCGGCGGTGCACAAATGCTGCGCAGCTAGCGCCATTCGACGGCCAACACCGCGGTTCCTGGTGTGTCCGCTGTGCCGTGCGTGTGATCATTGCTTGTACAGCCCTCTCGCAGTGTCCGGAGCAAGTATGGTGGGTCTGACACACCGGTGTCAATGTGTTCTTTTTTCCATTTCCAGGAGTGTATGTTATGAGAAAAAGTTTTCACGGCTCCACTCGTAGGATCCGAATTGGAGGACGAAGAATTAGCACTTCAAGAGTTGCTGATGACACCACGCTGTGTCCAGATTCACAAGTGAAAATGAAGGAATTACTGGATACAGTTGAGAGAGAAAGTGAGAAACTTGGCCGGCCGGTGTGGCCGAGCGGTTCTAGGCGCTTCAGTCTGGAACCGCGCGTGCCATAGTCGCAGGTTCGAATCCTGCCTCGGGCATGGATGTGTGTGATGTGCTTAGATTAGTTAGGTTTAAGTAGTTCTAAGTTCTAGGGGGCTGATGACCTCAGATGTTAAGTGTCATAGTGCTCAGAGCCATGTGAACCATTTTGAGAAGCTTGGGTTGTCAGCCATAAGAGAAAGATCAAGATCATGATAATTTTACAGAGGTGATTCACTACCAACTACTGATGTACTATCGCAATGTGAGAAAGTTGATCACTTTGTCTACGTAGGCCCAGTAGTTCAGAAAGAGGGCGGCTCTGTACAGGGAATACGACGTGGAATTGTGCTGGGTTGGCGATACTGTATCGAAGCTGAAGTGCTTTGGAAAGACGGGGATCTAACAAGAAATACTAAATTGAGATTGCTGATATCTCTGATGTTTCCAGTTTTCCTTTATGGGCTGAAACATGGACAATAATGCGGGAGAATTGAGAAATTCCGCCGGCCGAAGTGGCCGTGCGGTTAAAGGCGCTGCAGTCTGGAACCGCAAGACCGCTACGGTCGCAGGTTCGAATCCTGCCTCGGGCATGGATGTTTGTGATGTCCTTAGGTTAGTTAGGTTTAACTAGTTCTAAGTTCTAGGGGACTAATGACCTCAGCAGTTGAGTCCATAGTGCTCAGAGCCATTTGAACCATTTTGAGAAATTCCGGGACTGCAACGAGAGCAGGTGCATGTTAACTGAAATAAAGACACTAACGAGATCCTTCAAATCAAGAATTTGGATTGTAAGAGACAAGGACGGCACACATTTAACCAGAATAGAACTAGCGGATGGTCGGAGGTGCACATACTGCTGAGAATATAATGGATCAGAAACGAACGAACAAATCAGTTCTTCAAGAACTCAGTGTGAAGAGGTCCAGCGAATCCTGCAGTTCTTTGATCACGTAGTTCGGCGACAGCATGATAAATTGGAAGAGACTATTATCCGTCCGCAGCTCGTGGTCGTGCGGTAGCGTTCTCGCTTCCCACGCCCGGGTTCCCGGGTTCGATTCCCGGCGGGGTCGGGGATTTTCTCTGTCTCGTGATGACTGGGTGTTGTGTGATGTCCTTAGGTTAGTTAGGTTTAAGTAGTTCTAAGTTCTAGGGGACTGATGACCATAGATGTTAAGTCCCATAGTGCTCAGAGCCATTTTTTTTACTATTATCCAAGGCAAAGTCGAAGGAAAAGGATTGCCTGAAAAACCACTGAGCCAATACGTAGAAGGCTCAGACAAAGGAGAAGACAAACCAAATATGGGGCCAGCTACTTCGAGATAGAGAAGACTGGGAAAATTGGAGACAGACTGATAGGAGGATTGTGAGATGGGTCTTCCAACTTGCAACTATGAAAGACAAAGTAATGATGATGACGATCGCTGCTGCAGATGTGATAATTTAAATCACTCATGCAACAGTAAAAAAACAAAAAAGAAAAAAAAGAAAAAATTGGCATCTAACAACGCTTGTGGAAAAATCATTGTAACAAACGCTTCACATGTCTAGTTGAAATTTCTATGTCTTTGCATATGTTTTTGTGCCTGAAGATGGCCTCGAAGACCGAAAATAATTGTGAAATAAAAGCAGTTCCCCGAGCAGCTGTCATTATGTGAACAAATTTTGAGTTTCCTAGAGTACATCTACGTCTACAAACATATTCCGCAAGCAACCGTACGATGTGTGCCGGGGGAGAACGCTGTACCACTACCAATCGTTTGCTTTCCTGTTCTATTCGCAGACAGGGCGAGGGGAGGACGATAATCTCTGTGCCTCCGTATGAGCCCTAATTTCTCATATCTCATCTTCGTGGTCCCTAAGCGAAATGTTTGTTGGCTGCAGTACGATCGTTCTCGTCAGCTCAAAATTCCCATTCTCTAAATTTTATCAGTAGTCGCCTTCCCTTCAAGGACTCCTATTAGAGTTCCTGAAGAATGTCCGTAATACACGATCCGCATCAATAATAGGTCGCACTAATAATGCTTCATCCGAACCCTACGGATTTGTTTCTCCTACTCATCCGGATTAAGTTACATTTTTTCTAAAGTTAGAGCCAACTGCCATTCATCACACCTACTAGAAACTTTGTCTGAGTCGCCTTGTATCATCCTTCAGGTACCCATTTTCAACACCACCACCTCCCCGTACATCACAGCAACGTCAACAACAACTGCAGATTACTGTCCATCCGGTCCAAATATGTATACACACATCAGGAAAAGCTTTGCGTCACCCCAGTTCCCAGTACTCCAGAAGATAGACGTTGACCGTGAATATTGCATCACAGACACAGTCCCTTTGACTGTTCAGAGATGTCACTAAACCCGCCCAAAGATGTAAACAACCAAGCATGATCAGCGCCTATTAGACTTAGGGGGTCCGACATCCAATCAGTTCCAGTCATTCCACCAGGAAGTAGATACACGACTCGTGTTGTCTGTAGTTCAACCATTCCTAGACGGTCAATACCGCGGTTCGATCGCGTCCGCACTGTTACTTTGTGCCAGGAAGGGCTCTCAACAAGGTAAGTGCCCAGTCGTCTCGGAGTGAACCAAAGCGATGTTATTCGGACACGAAGGAGATACAGAGAGACAGGAACTGTCTATGAGATGCCTCGCTAGGGTTGTCCATAGGGCAGCCCGAGGGATACTACTGTAGTGGATGACCGCTACCTACGGATTATGACTCGGAGGAACCATGATAGCATCGCCACCATATTGAATAATGCTTTTCGTGCCGCCACAGTACGTCGTGTTACGACTAAAACTGTCCGCAATAGGCTGCATGATGCGCAACTTCACTCCCGACGTCCATGGCGAGGTCCATCTTTGCCACCACGACACCATGCAGCGCATTACAGATGGGCCCAACAACATGTCGAATGGACCGCTTCAGCAATGGCATCACGTTCTCTCCATCGATGAGTGTCGCTCATGCCTTCAACCAGACAATTGTCGGAGACGTGTTTGGAGGCAACCTGGTCAGGCTAAACGCCTTAAACACACTATTCAGCGAGTGTAGCAAGGTGGATGTTCCCTGCTGTTTTGGGGTGGCATTATGTGGGGCCGACGTACGCCGCTGGAAGGCGCCGTAACGGCTGTACGATACATGAATGCCATACTCCGACCCGTAGTGCAACCATATCGGCAGCATATTGGCGACTCATTCGTCTTCATGGACGACAATTCGCGCCCCCATCGTGCACATCCTGTGAATGACTTCCTTCAGGATAACGACATCGCAAGAGTAGAGTGGCCAGCATGTTTTCCAGATATGAACCCTATCGAACATGCCTGGGATAGATTGAAATTGGCTGCTTATGAACGATTTGACCCACCAACCATTCTGAGGGATCCACGCCGATTCGCCGTTGAGGAGAGGGACAATCTGGACCAACAGTGTCTTGATGAATTTGTGGATAGTATGCCACGACGAATACAGGCATGCATCAATGCAAGAGGACGTGCTACTGGGTGTTAGAGGTACCGGTGTGTACAGAAATCTGGACCACCACTTCTGAAGGTCTCGCTGTATGGTGGTACAAGATGCAATGTGTGGTTTTCACACACAGAAAAAGGGCGGAAATGATGTTTATGTTGATCTCTATTCCAATTTTCTGTACAGGTACGGGAACTCTCGGAACGGGGGTGATACAAATTTTTATTTTGATAGGTGCATGTGCCTTTCAATCTAGGGAGTACACTACCTGTCAAAAATGTTTCACAACGTATATACTTTATTACGAAGTTCTTTGTGAAGAACCAGGATATCAATTTGAAAAGTAAATGTAACATAGATAAATGTAATAAAAATAAAAATTGCATCGACTCACCACAACCTTACTCTTGTTCCTATAGGAGCAAAGCATGAGGCCATAAAAATATTTTACTCCATTTCTTGTGAGTAAGTGTTGGCAGATAATGAAAATAGTTTTAATTCCAAATTGAAATCATTTCTGCTTGACAAAACCTTCTACTAAAAAAGAAAAAAATTCCTAATAGATAATACATGTGTGGCTGAGGTACAATTATGAAATTGTATTGTTGAGTAAGATTTAAAAAAATTAATAACAGTGGCCACCCTTAAAATTGCGATGTCATATAGATGACATGAAACGTGCTAACTGTTCAGATAACCAAATGATTAGCTTTTCAGCACAACTGCGTGTAGTAGTTATAACTAACACCTTCTTTGGACTGTATGTAAGGCAAGTTACATAGTGGGTTTCCAGTAAGAAATCACATTTGAATATAGGCTGTCTTTAGATGATCGTGTTATGCCTCCTAAGGAGAAACGTCTACCAGGACGTGTGGGAATCCGACAGTGGCAACATCGTGGCGTATCAAGACAGTGGTTTTTCATACTGAGATATTGCTGCTAGCGTCGGTCAGTGTCCCACGACCCTCTTTTGAATAGGGAACTGATGGGTGCAGGAGGGCCAAACTGAACACCCTGTAGGAGCTCAGTGACCATGCACAACTTGCGCATGAGGGGGCAGACTATCGTTCGCTCGGCCGTGCAGCATAGCACAGCCACGTGCTTTATCCCGAGTTAGGAAATGGGCCTTTTAGCACCAAGACAATTATCCACATTAACAGTACGATGACATCTGGAACAGCAAAGACTGTCAGCACAGTGACTGTTGTTGCACCTCCGCTTGGTACGAAAACCGAGAGGCGTACCAACAATGGACAAGGCACCGAACAACAACACTGGACACAACATATTTTCCAGGTTTTGCGTGTTACGTCATGATGGACGTATCGACCCATGTATTTCTGAGGAGAACGGGGAGGAGGGAAGAGATCAGTGATTAATGTCACATCGATAACGAGTTCATTAGAGACGAAGCACAAGATCGGATTAGGGAAAGGTAGGACAGGAAATCGGCCATGACCTTTCAAAGGATCCATCCCGGCATTTGTCTGAAGCGATTTAGGGAAATCATGGAAAATCTAAATCAGGAGGCCGAACAGAGGTTGTCCTTCCGAACGAGAAGCCAGTGTGCTAACCACAGCACCATCTTGCTCGGTCTGAGGATAACTACTCCGGCTCGTGCCATTGTCACACAGGACCAGCACCTGTAGTGATGATACGGAATGCCATTAAGGACACTACACAATCGCCTTTCATTCACATACCAGATAATTAGGGCAGCATGGGCTACATTAAGGCTGGTGAGCCTCTCTTCGTCCTCTCGCTGACCACATCTGTCAACAAGATAAAGTAAGATGCATGTTGCCCATGCTGTTCTGACCTGCCTCAATACAGAGGGTGATTATTGTTCTGACACAGCACTCTTCGGATCTCTCAACCAATGAGAATATTTGGTCATGGGTTGCAAAGAGGGAGGCACACTGTCACTTGTAAGCCACTACGACTGATGAACTCTGGCATACAGACGAATCACAGTATAATTATGTTCCCTTTTTTTGTCATCCAAACTGTTCGACTGGACATTGAAAGCAGATGTAGGAATGGTACAGCAGCATCTGGGCTGCCAGGGAAGTAAGGTAGGCCGCTACTCTTGGAGCCATTTCAATGAAGGACGCGCCAGGAGGCGCACAGGTCTGTGGCTCGCATGCTGCCAGGCAGCCTTTTGTATGCCGCACTGGGGCGCCCGGTGCATCTGTTTTACCCAAAAACAAATTGAATATCCTATGGCGCAAGCCCTCGCAGCCGCAACCGCTTTACGGTTCGTTAGTAGAAGGAGGAGGAACGCTTTTTAATAGAATGCACTTCTGTGCACAAAAGTAGAAAGCTTAGTTTTTCTCTGGAAACCACTTGACGCTACAGATAACGATCTCAAAACAGAATGAGAACCCGCAATTTTGAGCCTTTGAAAGTGTGAGCCACCACTGGACTTCTGACATTACGACAACAAAATGTTCACACAACATCAGAGTTGCAAGGATTGGTTAACATAAATAAACTAGAAGTTACACAGAGAAGTTCGACTGTGGTGATGAAGATCCGTCTCACTGGTCAAAGAGAGAGATGGACAGAGAGACGACTTTTCTGTGTTAAATGTTAGAACGCACGTTGCTGGTTAATCGACTAGAGAAAGGAAGGGGACTAGCATATTCTGAGGAACGTTTGTATTGGTTGGTGCTTCGAAGATCTGAAGCCCAGCATGTCTGAATACAGTAACAGACGCAAAATACAGCAATGTGAGATTTCCTTTTCGTAAATATGTGGTCATAAATTACTTGATCTTCGGGAGTCTTGATCTTTGGGATCATCTATCACCACAAATGGCCTCCACCACCCTGCCGCACCACTAGAGCTGGTGTGTCAAGGAATTTGGAAAAAATTTCGGCTGATTTAAACTTTGCCATTGGCAAGGATGATTGGTGTCATAAGGCATTGATTCTACGGTCACGTCAGCCTCCATCTACAGTGGACATGATGTGTAGGGACATTAAAGTCCTTTTATAACATTTCAGTAACTTCAAGCTTCACTTTGAAGGCTTGCATTTATATTGAATGAACAGCCTGCTTTCAACTCCGACCACAGATACAATGTATTCCCTTCTGTAGAACTATGTTCCTTTTCAGTTAACATCACAACAATCACGGTACAACTGCACAATTGCAGTTTATTCATTTGCACGATTATTAGAATCTTAGAATCTCACCCCCCTCCCCCAAACCGTTTGTCAGATATACCAAGGTTTTATTATAATTATGTTTGTCAATATTTTACAAATAAATTTATCTGAATAGACCCAAGTAATTGTGATTTTTGAATCATTTAGTAGTCATTTCATTCCCAGTTCATTATTTTAACTAAAGTATGCCAGAAATAAGGGCCCATTTGCATACATAACTGCATCCATCCAGCACGTCCGCTTGGAAGAAACATTGAAACGTTATTGAGTGCTTTCTACGCTGCCCAGAACCTCTAAATTCCTTCCCTGGCTAATGTTCAACTTTTCTTCTTCATGGAAGTTTCTGAAGATGTCAGTGAGATATTTACACTCTGTCTTCGCTTCATCCTTAATTCCACTTCACGACAGTCTTTTCTAATGCTGGGGAATCCTTTGTCTGGAACATTAAGGCTACTGTCTACAAAATTAAAATTTGTTTCATGTGATCTAGAGAGGTATCCACAAATACGAAGCTTTGGTTAGCTAAGTACGCATCAAAACAACACCTTACTCCATTCAGAGTTTACTTATACCGACGATATTTTCCAAGTGCTTAGTCTGCATATTGTACTGTCACATCGATATGGCATATATGTTGCTGCTTATTCTTTCCCCCTGGATAAATGTGCGAGCAAGGATACCCGATTATTGGCACTTTCATATTTGAAACAAATAACAGCTCAGACATCACAATTTAAATTATTATGGTCATTAAAATTTAGATTATTAGACACTGATCTTCAGAGGCACACAACGAGATACCATAGTAGTCCAAATCGAAATACTGTGGAATTTTTAATATATATATATATATATATATATATATATATATATATATATATATATATATATATATATATATATATATATATATAATTTCTGTAGCTGCAGAAGGTCCTAAACTGGACCAAATAACCACTTCTCTGTAATAACCATAATGACTATGAGCGCTATTGAACTGTGCGGCGATGAAATGAATATAACTCGCTGCCAGAGATAGTTCACATTGACCATCCAACTTTTCATAGTTTTAAAAGGAACTACTGGTGAATTTGAACCGAGAATTCAAGAGTCTCTTTCCGAAACCCCAAATGTCCTTTTGATAGCACCTAATCCTGGTAAACAAACGTCTGACCAGGTGAAAAATATTTGAAAGATGTTTTCTTTCCCAGTGAGGTATTGTTGTTAGATTTTTGGGGCTATCAGTGTGAAAGATGCATGTAGACCATCGTACCTGAGGACAAGGAATTTGTTCATCTGGTGATCCCAAAGGGCTCGAAGGCACAAGTCTTTTTGTGAGATGCATATGGCTTTCGATCAAAGAAGGAACTTGTCAGAATGTTATCAGACCTAGTTCTGTCGAAAGATTATGGTGTCAATCTGACCTTGAGAAACAATATAATCAAGCTCCAATCAGAAGCACATAATCAATTCTCTTTGTCAAGGTTTATTATGTACTGAAATATATGTTATAAAAATCTAGATATTAAGATGGTCACCTGTGGCAATTTTAAATCTTTCTGAGTTTTGTTTTATATTTTGGCCGCTGCCGTGTAAATTGTGTGAACAAATTTCTTTCATTTTAACTGCTTGGTGTAAGAAAACAATGTTTAAGCATTTATTTTCAGATTACCGTTATTGTAATGACTTTATCTCATAATAATTAAGTACTCGTTATTTTCAATTAACAAAATACCTATATGTGAAATGATAAACTAAGAAAAAAGAAATTAAAGAGTAAAGAACAACTTAAAACATGAAACAAGTATAAGGGAAATATATAACTAGACTAATGGTGAACCATTAGATATTTTAAATAGGTATGCTGAAAACATTCTGACAGCATGTTGTTTATAGTTTATTTTCAAAAAATAGTATTTCAGAACCAGCTTTACACACATGGATGTATGTAGCTTGAAAGCTTCTTTAGTTTATGTTGTAACAAAAGTTTTCCAAAGTTAATGTATAGTGGCGGGGTATTCTGAAAAATTTCTGATCATTACAAATTTCGTTTATACTGTTTTCAGGAACGTTACTTACACATCAACTTTTATATGAGAAACTTTTATATATAATCGTTTCGAAGACTGAAAGGTATGTACACAGGGTAAATTAATTCAAGTTTTGTAAGAAAATATTATATTGAATCAGACATGGTCAAGTGTAGTATCGATTGTGTAGTAGCGTCGCTGCGCAACAGCAATCGTTGATTCAAAGTGTTGTGGATAATGTGGTAGCGCAACTTTAGATCGAGAGATGTAAGGAGGACTCTTAAGTGTAAAGACGTGCTGTATCTGATGTGTGATGGGTGTAAACTTACTACTAAGGGCAGTAACGATTTTTTATTTGCAAGGCACTGTGATGTTTGCTAACTGTAAAAGGAATCCCAACAGAAGTTGGAAATAATTAAGGTAAAGAAAATAGTTTTGTTACTAATGCAATGCCCATATTCATAAGTGATGGGTGAGACGATGTATAGCACATCACATCCAATGATTTTTTAAAGCTAACTGTTAATATATAATGTTTATTGAGTGTGTTAATGTTGAGTATTATTAATTTTCAAAGAGTAAAACTACAAGTTTTAAAATTAGTGCATATTGTTACGTACCTGAAGTCAATACGAGTTCCCAGATCCATGTCATTTTTGATTAAATATTTTTCTCAAGAAGTTACTGTCTCAGTCGTATTTGATTTAATTAAAACGTATGCTAAACAACCGTCGTGCACAACAGCTGTTTGTTAAGTATACAATTTAAAGTACTAACAGTGCAAAGAGCGTTGCCATTGCGAAGATAAAGGTAAGAAATTTTATTATTTCAGGGATGGCAATTACTAAGCACAGGGACCACTATTTTGAAACTGATCTGGTTTTGTTTTATTACCAGGGCCAATTTCAAATCAATAGTATTGCATCAGATTCGGTTTTTGTGTTACGTAGATTCATATAGTTTTGGTTTGGTTTAAAGCTACTGACAGTTTACATTTTCACAGTCAGAAAAGTTAAGTACAGGGTAAAGCACGTTAAGCGACGGGATACAATATACGTTCACATGCCATTCCCATTCTAACTGTTGTGTTTCAGACTACTGTCAATTACGTAATTTCAGTCATATTTGAAACGTATATGTTTTTCACTTGGCGACAACTTCGTGCAGCTCGAAATTCTTTTTGAAACCTTTTGAAATAATACAGTCAGGCAAACCCTCTGCCCTCTGTTACTTACGTGTTAGTAAGTGTAGTTAGCAATTTTGTGCTCTGCATTTAGTAATCTGTGTCAGTTATTCCTAACATGTCAACGACAAATTTCTCTTTATTTCTTGTGTTTTTTTTTGTTCTTTGATTGTATTTGTGCATCATGCCGCGTAAAACGATTAATATTACTGCACTTAGTTCAATCATGAACAATATCGACAATATTCCTTTACCAAATAACTCTGTTGCAATGAATACCAATTCTGAAAATACTTCATTTACAACAGTTTATAACACGACAGTCAATGAAAGTGTATCTTCAATGCCAAACAATCAAACTACCTCGAATTTACTTTACCTATCGATGTCGCAATTAATCAGACGGGATCTTCCACAAATGCGAAAGCCGCTGGTACACATACTTCCGATGTACAAAATTTGCGCTCTGATCATTTGCCTTTAGAATCCAATCAAAATGACAATACCCAAACCTCAACAGATATGTGAAATGCTGACACTGTTGAACAGTTTACGCAAAATACTTTAAACACTGATGGTCAATTATTGAATAATGCTATTGTAAAGATATTTAACCAAATCATGGATGGCAATAAAAATTCACAGCAGATACAAGACAAACGTTTTACAAATTAGTGACGCGATGAACCATCAGATACAAAAACTCAGTGATGAAGTTAATAAAGTCTCACAAAAACAAGAGGAATTGACACGGTATAGAACAACAAATAAACGAATATTTTGAACAACAAGAAGCACCACTTAATGAACGCCTCAATCAACAACACATGGAGGTATGTAATCAACATCAAGAGCAAGTTACACTTGCAATCCAAGTGTAAAATGAGACCATTCACCAACAAAACAAAAAGATCGAACACATACGCGAAACTCTCGTTTACGAGCAACATGAAATCACCAAAAATGTAGTAGCTCACGTAGAAAAATACATAGACAATTGCTACAATTAAGTAGTCGGTGATCTTAAAAACGTACGAGACACGAACACACAGCTTCAAAGCGATTTTACAGAGCATAAAACACAAGTAGAAACTCGTTTGAGTCAACAACAAGGAAAACACCTAGAAGACATACAAATTGTCAACGGTGGACTTGAATAATTAGAACTTGATACTGATTCTACCGTAGTCAGATCTGTCATATGTAAACTTAACAAATGTACAAAGTAACTGCAGAAATAGATCGACGAAAATGACACCAACAATACTGCTCAAATTTCATCACTTACAGAAAAACTTGATGACCTTTCGAACAGAGTAGAAATTTTAGAAAGTAATGCCGATACTAAACCTGAAGCACATGGCCTTCTCCTTTCAGTCTGAACAATTTCAGTCTATGAAGCGTGCTATTAATGAGCTGAACTCACATAGAAATCCACTAAATCGGAAAGTTAACAGTTTGCACCATGAAATTGCCACGTTAAAAGATCTGACACCATACATTCAAGTACTTTGTAATCTTCAATATACTCAGGCAGAAGAATTTGACACTACATCGCTACAGCACAATCTTCGCAGATTACGACATAAGAGGAATCAGACTCGGAACGTCAGCAAAACACGTTTTTTAACAGTAAAATTTCCGACACGATGGTTTCGATTACGCGCATTTCTTGTCAGTACGTAAGTTCAAAGTATTCTGCAATAACAAATCAGATCTCCATCCCTTAGACTGGCTATAATAGTTTCCATTCTCGTTACCACCTAATTGGCCTATTACTCACGAACTTGAATTCATTTGCAGTTTTTTGGGGGTCGAGCCCGCCACCGGGATGAGGCCCATTACAAGAAAATGCTACTCAATAGAATTTCAAAATGCCTTTTTGTCAGCTTTTTGATCGGAAACTACACAACAAGGAATTAAAGATCACCTAATCAGTTTACCGTCCTTTGAAAATCCTAACTTCCCAACCATTACGCAATTTTTTGAACACATGGTTCAACAAATCCAGAGCCTTACCGAGAAATTGAGTCAATCAGTATTAATACAGCTATGCACGTCTAAATTACCGAGTTCATTACGAGTCTCCCGGTTAAGGGGGAACGAAAAGAAAGCATTTCTGCATTTAACGATCTTTTACAATTTTTGAAAGTACAACATTTTGACTATTCCTTTGTCAATAAAGATATCTCCTAAAATAGCAACAGTAATAACACGTATGGATATCAAAACTCATCAGGAAATTTTAATGACAGGCGTAATAACAGGTTTAGGAATTGCAACAACTTTTGTGAAAATTAAGTAAGTTCTTATTTCATTTATAATCATCTTCTCTTTATTCTTAAATGACGTACATGTTGAGTACTAAGAGCATTGTTAGGAAATGAACAGAAAAAGTGGAAAGTTTCTCCTGCATGTCTGTGACATTCTCGTCCACTACGTTGGCTACAGCTTTGAGACCTCCCCTCAAGAAGAGGTTTTTAAGAGCAGAGAGTGGAGGACGGATATCTTAGTTTCGTAGAACTCATGTTCCGGTCAGCGAGCTTCGGTCTTCGAGACGTCGTCTGGTATTCATTTTCGGGAAATATAAATTTTGAAATCTGTGATAGTGTGATCGATTCTCTGAGTAGCTTACTACTTACTTGTTGCGGCAAGCAATATGAGTTGCCAGTTTGATTATAATGTGTAGTTTTGTAACATTCATTCGAATTCGCGAGCTGCTCAGACAAGAATAATTTGTTGCATTATCTCCAGGCAGTCTTTCACGTAATTTGGTACCTCATCACAGTGTTAAAGCATCATTTTATCATATTTGTGTGAATTCAACCCAAA
The DNA here is from genome assembly GCF_023898315.1 of Schistocerca nitens. Lineage (NCBI taxonomy): Eukaryota > Metazoa > Arthropoda > Insecta > Orthoptera > Acrididae > Schistocerca > Schistocerca nitens. The sequence goes on from NC_064617.1 coordinate 408,073,559, forward strand.
TTTAGAAAAAATTGCTTTTTGTTATCTATTGTGTATTGTGTCCAATAATTAGAGCAGATAAATACCTGCAATATCAGAGTTAATTTAAATTAGCAAATCCTTTAAATTGTCCTACAACTTTTCTGACCCATTAATAATAAATACAATCTATTGCACCTCTAAACTTTTTTTTCTCACCGTGACCATTTATCGTTGTGCACAGGGTCCAAACTCAACGATCATCCTCTTATTGTAGTTGAGGTAAAGAGAATGGCACTTACTCGCCTAGTTTGATTTTAAGTCTGTTTATTGTCTAAGGGAACTATGTCGATTTTTTCCTTAGGATTAAAAGATTGATGTGTTGTTTCATGACTATTTGGCTAGTGATCCTGCACTGCTCAGATGTAACAAGCAACAATATTTATAACGTCATATTACAACTCTGGTCCATGGTATCTGACAACATAAATAACTGAACTTTCAATCACAGTACTATAAAGTCTCATTTATTTTCCTCTCCCCCCCCCCTTATTGGGTGCTTCACATTCTTTATTAGGTAGTTTATTAGAAACTAATAAAATATTGATAACAGTGTTTTTTTAAAATAATCTAGTCATGACTGACACAATGAAACTCGTTTGTTTTGACGCCTCAGAAAAAGGGACCTGCTAAATAGAGGTTGGATCGGTTGGCCATGTCTGAAGTCTTCCCTTGTTACCTGCCGACAATCAATAGTTTTTGAGAAAATGGCAGTCAGTCTTTAGATGCCACTTCTTTGTGCGTCTATAACGCACTGGCTGAGAGCAGTTTCGAGTTTCGCTCCCCGTGTTCAAATCCTATCTTATGCTTTTTTTATTTAGTTGTCACGGAAGTAAATGACATCAATATTTTTGTGCGATCGTGAAATGCAGCGGAGTTGTTGACAACAGGAATAAGCATTTCGATTCGTATGAACAACAGATCATTATCACAATTCTTATGTCATCTTACTTAACTAACAATGACTGAAAATTAAAACAGGTAAATATTAGTATTTCAATTTTTGCTTAGAGTTTTTACTATTATGCTTCAAGAGAGCTAACCTTGCATTTTCATTAACAGTGTCGTTATCAGCACACCCGAAAGCGCAAAGATTTACTATTTTCATGCCAATTATAGAAAAAAGTGAAATTTTGTTGGAGAGTGCTATTAGTGGTGGAAAGAGTGAATGGAAGTTGAATCTTTGAAATGCCAGTCACTCGCTTTAGCAAAACGTCAAAAAAAAAAAAGTCAAATGTCCTGTGAAGAAGAACAGTTGACAGCAAATCAAGAAGATGTCATGAAAGCCACAGCGGTTTCATACAAAAAAGACACTGCATTCGGTGTGATAGTTGGGTCAATAACCGCTAGTATGTTCACTTCAGTTAGTTGCCGTTTCGTTACGACGACTGAGACTGGCCATTGCGCCTACCCGTATTCCTCATTAGAAATTTTATCCGTGATCTCTAGCTGGCTGCCATAGCTTTCCGATAAGGAACCAGAAGAATGCCCCACAATCTGACTTCCTAATGCTTCATAATACCTCTGATTTAAAAGGCATTCGCTTCGAAAGCAAAAACAGCAATCGGGAGAGTCGCATGTAATTTGCAAGAGTAAGTATCTCGGAAGAATGCGACAATATTTTGATCGATGTCTGAGGTACGTTAAGTCGGCTGTACAGACTGTTCGTTAGCAGGCCAATGACCAGGGTAACTAAAAACGGCTCAGATGCACCTTTCTAGTGCTAGCTTGGGAGGTCAGCCACCGTCCTACATACGATCTGTACCCGACGGCGAGGGTTGTCTTGACCCTGCGCCAGAGCTCTCGCTTGCCACCTGCAGTTTCCAGACGCTCACTCGACTGAATAAACGCAACAGTAACTGGGAAGCTGGCTGCGGTTAATAGGTCTAATTGACACTCGCAGACACTTACGGAATGAAGCAGAGCGTCGCTACGATACGGAAGCGAAAAATTTTCGTTTTCGTGCAAATTTGGCTGATGCCACTAAAAATGCACATTTTTTTCACTTAGATTTAATTTTACGCAGTGATGCTATCAGCCGTCTGATTCTGTTAAATCTGAAGCGTAGTACTATTGTAAATATGGACTACATCTTTCGTCATCTCTGCCGGCCGGAGTGGCCGAGCGGTTCTAGGCGCTACAGTCTGGAACCGCGCGACTGCTACGGTCGCAGGTTCGAATCCTGCCTCGGGCATGGATGTGTGTGATGTCCTTAGGTTAGTTAGGTTTAAGTAGTTCTAAGTTCTAGGGGACTGATGACCTCATAAGTTAAGTCCCATAGTGCTCAGAGCCATTTTTTTTTTTCGTCATCTCTAATGAATTTTGTGAAGTTACTGTTCTTCTTATCGAAAGCAAGGATTGTGTCTCTGTTACTTATTTCCACGGACTGCAATGTCGTCTGAAGTTGGTAAGAGATTCTAATGAGATTTGGTCCAGTGACTTATATACAGCGCGCAACGGAATGTGACTAAACAACTTCAACAGGACTGATCAGGAAATGAATAATATTAACAATTTTAAAAGGCATTTCTCAAGCGGGGCAGTTATTCTTACTAATTACAGCAGGGGAAAGATGTGCAGTAATGCACGTATGCATAAAGATTAGCGAACTATACTCCATGAAAATGGACATTTATTATCAAGAAGTAGTCTCTCCTCGAATTTTATCAGTCATCTAACAAAGCCAAAATCATCTTAATATTATGTTTCTTTACAGGGGCTGATTCCTTAACAAACTCTCTGGACATTATTCTATCAGTAATGGATTCTGCCATCGGAAGGATGGGAGACAGCTGCTCTAGTGAACACATTAAAACTCAAACCATCACTAAAACTGGAAAAGGAAGTCACTGGAAGGAAAGTTCATCGATCAAGAAAAATCCTAATAACCCCTACGAACTGCGAGCGGTTCTCGTGAAACATGGTTTGTGAGCGTACATTCAGCTTAAGAAAATCTGTAGTGCACAATGGAGAAATCCTAACATGGGTGGAAAATGGAAATCACTCGTCCCTCTAAAACCTGATCTGAAAACCAACAAAATTTGCGCATGCAAAATTTAGCCATTTAGTTCCCATGATTACTGAATTTAATAACTGGATAAGCAATCTACATTTTAAAAAAAAGTCTAACTGGAATCCCAACCAAATTGATTTATCCTAAGTGTGCTTGAAAGCAGCATGTGTTACTCACCGCACCTTCGGACCACGACTAAGACATCACAAAACTTTCTCAAGCTTCCCAGACACTGTGGTGTGGCGCAACATCCCTAAGTGGGGGAGGGGGGGGGGTGATGGGTGGCACCAGAGGACGCCGTCAAGCAGACACTATCCACGCCTGGCCCCTAGATGGCGCTCGTAATGTGGGCCAATGTCTGCTTTCTTATCGAGGCCTTTAAACCGTCAGATTTATTAGCCAATAGTGATGTCAGCTACTAACGGCGGGTGCCGAAACCCGGAACTACCCTTCTGCTTTCGTCAACGAGATGACATATGCAAGATTAATCCACCTTTCATGGATAAATGAGGACAGGTGACTACACTCAGTTAAGTCCTATAGTTCCACACTTGCGCTTCAGTTCTACCGTTCAACAGTTCAAGCCGACGCTCTCCATCCGTCTTCTCGTAACAGCAGCCACTATTTACAGTTGATCGTAGGACAGATAAACGCCGGGAGTAGTGAATTTCAGATTCAAAGACTGAAATTAATAACTGTCGTAGATAGCAGTCCAAGCAGTACTCTGTAGCTTAGATCAGGCTTGAGCAACGTTTGGTGACCCGCAGGCCTGGTTCACCTACTTGCTTAAGCCAGCCGATCGCCTGGTCGCATGACGCGACAGCACCGCTCTTAATGCATACGTCAAAACTAAAGCGTCCATGACGTTAATATTTATGGGGTAATGCATTGATATGAATGGCACCCCTTTTCCGATACGACATGCCAACAAATAATCTCACAACATGTGTTTTTGAGAATACGTTCATTTTATCTTCACTCAGTCTTCAGATGTCTACATTTACGCGTCTTGAACATCGATTCTTTATTTACTGACGTTTTACAATTGCTGTATTAAAAACTTCCGATGCAAAATCCTGCAGCATCTCGCTCACTCTCGGACGAATTTCTTTCGTGGGCAGGATGAAACCAATCGGGGGCCGGACCCTGCGCCGGCCGAAGTGGCCGTCCGGTTAAAGGCGCTGCAGTCTGGAACCGCAAGACCGTTACGGTCGCAGGTTCGAATCCTGCCTCGGGCATGGATGTTTGTGATGTCCTTAGGTTAGTTAGATTTAACTAGTTCTAAGTTCTAGGGGACTAATGACCTCAGCAGTTGAGTCCCATAGTGCTCAGAGCCATTGAACCGGACCCTTCCCGTGTGCCGACAGTTGCCCACCCGTAGCTTACAAGGAACCCATTGAGTGTGAGGTCGCAAGTTCCATCTTTAGTAACACTGATTTGAAAGTGTACTGTTAATTCCACGTTCCTTTCATATGCATTTCTTGTTCAAATCCCGATTGATTGTCGTTGAAACAAATTCCTTACTGAACGATAGGATAGGGCTACTTTGATGATTACACCACATGCTTCACGTGGTCAACTTGGTTTACACAAAGAGTGTAACTCCACAATAATTTTGATAATTAAAATAAATTACATCGAAACGCAATTTACAAAAGAAAAACCTCGAACTGGTTACTATCGTCTTACTATTAACCTGATGGGTCAAACAATTGTATAAGCACGTGGTACTGCTCTCACAAAGTACACCCCACGTGGATTGAACATAAAGAAAAGTTGCTATATTGAAAAATATTGTCAAGACGAGACGTTATAATCTCACGCACATTGGCATTTAAGATTGATGATCTTAGTTAGCGTTACAGATCATCAACATGTGGTTCCACTTTGCTCAGAAAGTAGTGACTAGGCAACTACTGGAAGATATTCTGAACTTCACACTCGAATTACACTGCGTTACAATTTAAGATAACATAAGATATTTTAGATCTAAACCTGAACCAAAGGTGATTAAATTTCCAGCTAGGCTGAACTTAAGAAATCCATTGTCCTACGGACTTAGCAGACACGCGCTTATCCGGAGATCTTACCATTTCAGACGCTCGCCGCAGACAGACTTACGTGGGCCCCTACCAAGGGTGCTTCCAGATACAAAACGGAAGTGACTAGAGAGGCAGCTTCCTATACCAACATGACAAGGGACGGACAGGACCATACTAAGAATAGAAACCTCTTTGCTTTTAGAAAGCGTAGCTACCAGTTCCGACGTTGGCTTGCCTGCTACCATCATGCATGCAACTAAAAATACATTTGCTCATTAATCCATTCACACAGAAGGAAAGGGGGATGACAGTAACTTATCATATACAGTATATAAAAGAAAGCTAATGTAGGTTCCGTATGAGACTGTGTGACATGAATTACATATAAACTGTGTTTTAAAGTGTAGTAGTGTGACAAATCGTTCTTGATTATGTGTAAAAGCAACACGTTCCACTGCTCAGTCTCCCCCCATATAGAGTCAGAAACACCACAGTAAATTTAGAAGTGGAATGTACGCCGTAAATGACAATAGATTTAAGAAATTAACATGTAAGGCATCCAACAGAGACCTTTCAATATTTCTCGCCAAAAAGAATAAAGATACTACCTTACCTCCCAGTCTTTTTTTCGCCAGCTTGTAGGTGAATGGTAGAGTGTCTCTCGCTACTTTCGAGTCATATTGCGAAATTTTTTTTTCCCCTGCAGGATAACACCAGTTGTACGGCATCGTCAATTTTTGAGCTGTATTGCCATTTTAGGCCATCCTTGTGTAGCGCTGTGCATGTGGTTGTGTAATTAGGCCCAATCTTTATAATTAATAATGTAATTAGGACCGATGTTTGCGTCAATTCCCGACCAAAATAAATAAATTACGCTAACCTAACCCTCTACTGCATCTGGACAGTTTCCATTTGCTGTGGGGTGCACTTGGTATTTCCATCCAGTGGAACCTGGGTTCGAGTCCCAGAAAAAGCGCTGCAATTTTTAATTTTCCATCAGTTCCAAGTGCTTCTGGTGGTATAATTGTGTTATGGGGGATGCACTTGGGGTTTCTGTCCAGGACGACCAGGATTCGAGTCCCGGAAAGGGTACTGCTAATTTGTAATTCACTCCAGTATATGTGGGAGGGGGTTGGGGTGGGATTTCAGCACAGTCCTGGACAAAGGAATTCCCACAAAAACTCGAAATTCCCGTCAAAATTCGAAATTTCAGCCAAAATTCGAAATTTTTACTGATAGGGTGAGTGGGGGAGGGTGGATGGGTCTTGGGCCCATGGACAGGGTGAGAAAAACACATGACAACATCCAGGGGCGGATGTGGGCCTGGTTGGCTGGTTGGGGGAGGAATTAATTGATCAATTTACAATTTCATTAATTTGCATATCAATTTGATATCGAAATTGCACCAAGAACCCCACTTTCCCACTACTAGTAAAATCTCAAAATGCACTTATTTCTGTACTTTAATTTAAAACATATGTAGAGACATAGATACGTACAGAGAGATACTACCAGTAAAGAATTATATACGTCTACGTTTCACATTATCTATTTACATACATTTTTATACCATTTCATTTTTGCTATATACACATTTCATGTTTTTAATAAGTGTGGATCGCTACACTTTCACTGACGCCGGCCTAGTTTCGCATCTCCCTCCCATTTTAATTCCAGACTGACATATACAAACATGAGTTTATGTGACTTTGTTTCCTTCCTTTCCAAATAGAAATGGCTATGAGCACTATGCGACTTAACTTCTGAGGTCATCAGTCGCCTAGAACTTAGAACTAATTAAACCTAACTAACCTAAGGACATCACACACATCCGTGGCCGAAGCAGGATTCGAACCTGCGACCATAGCGGTCACGCGGTTCCAGGCTGAAGCGCCTAGAACCGCATTGCCACATCGGCCGGCTTCCTAAATAGAAAGTCAGCTGTTGTTAGGCTGAGATCCAATACTTAACCTGTGTTGTCAGCATCGAAGAGTTGATCTTGCTGCAGTTGGTATAAAAAACAAAAATATTCTTTGCTTTTTTGAATTAAACTAAATTATATGTCATCAGTACTGATTATGGCATTTTTCTGATTTTAATTAATTTCAATTTACTTCTTTTTTAAAGATGTTATTAACACTGTTCGTAGAGGAAATCTGTAACTTTCAAGGGAACAGAATGGTTTTAAACATTCCTACCAATTACAGTGTCTACTTGAGGCATAAAGAAAACATCGACAGTTTTATTTCACGAGAATAGTTAGAAAATTATAGTATCACTAATACTGCCTATATTTGGCTGTGCTTAGGATTGCTGTTGTCATGTCATTAGCTTTACAGTTAATTAATATGAGGGTGAAATGGTTGGTAACAAACTTTAGAAGAAGGGGAAAATTCCTAAGCGTCACGTTCCAATTCTCAGTTTCAACCTTGTCTTTCTCTCAATAGTCCGCAGTTCGTGGTCGTGCGGTAGCGTTCTCGCTTCCCGCGCCCGGGTTCCCGGGTTCGATTCCCGGCGGGGTCAGGGATTTTCTCTGCCTCGTGATGACTGGGTGTTGTGTGATGTCCTTAGGTTAGTTAGGTTTAAGTAGTTCTAAGTTCTAGGGGACTGATGACCATAGATGTTAAGTCCCATAGTGCTCAGAGCCATTTGAACCATTTCTCTCAATAAATGAGTGGCTACGAGTTTCTGGTGTAATGGTTCTTCAGCAATTTCTTTCGTAATTTTATCTTGCAGTTAAGATTCCAAAAGGACATCTGATATTCTGGGGACTAGCTTTCTGGACAAAGTTCGGTTCACTCGCCTCCATTGTACGAAACAAATTGGTGATTCCCTGTCTGATCGGTGGCTGACGGAGCGACGCAAACAGGTATGCATATGAGTGCCGTAGAGGCTGCTACAGGAACTGCATGGGCTGTCGACCGTCCCCCAGGTCGCAGAAAATATTTCGTTTGTTCGGATCCGGCCATATTGGGAGAGCGCCGCCTTTCCATTAGACACAAAACAGGCACAATACACAGGGGCGGTCCCAGGACATTAACTTTAGCTTTCAGTCTCTGAGAGCAGATGAGTGGACGCCAGAAATGGCTGTTTTTGAGCCTATCGCGAGGTGGAGGAACGCAGGCGGCTGAGTTTTCAGGCCAGGATAGCATCTTCTCGGAATTATTGAAATCGGATAAGCACTCACAATACCATATTTGGTATTTTGGTAAATTCCTGTGATACAGAAAATCTGCTGCCAGCGTGTCACTGGGGCAGTGAGTGATGTTTGGGTGTGCTTTCTGTCTTAGACAAAAGCATATCTGATTGCCTCCTTTCTGTTGGACACCCTGGTGGGTGGTTACTATATTGCAAATTTTTTGATTGGGTGATACGTCTCACATCTGCTCAGTAACTGATCGGAGGTGAGGTGAGGATGCACTCTTCCAATGTGGTCACACATTTGTTGACTTAAATTTGCGAGAACTTGTGTGGAGATTTTAGAAGACGACTAACTATACTGTTTTGCTTCCTTAAACCAACAAAGGCCTTTCCTCCGCTAGTGGATCAATGTCATCTTATATCTGTTTCTTTTGGGTATTAGGTTTATACACTGTCCAGTCTCATTAATGTGACAACCTGTCAAAAGCCTGAATAGCCACCCTTTGCAGTGTGCCCTGATCACACAGAGAATACCATGTTAACATTCACCATATCATAACGCTCCCTCCTTAGGCCTGGTCCTTTCCGAAAACTATTGCAGGGCTTGCATGTCAACGGCCACCGGTCCGATGGAGCATAAAACGTGTTTCATCAGGAAAGGCCACCTGTCGCTACTCAGTGGACGTCCAGCAGCGCCATTAGCATGCAGATTCCAGTCTTTGTCATCGACGAACAGCAGTCAGTATGGGTGCATGAACTGACCCCTGCTGCGGAGATCAATATGCAACAACATTCTCTAAATGGGAGTCGAGACACTGCTGGTTGCCCCTTTTGTTCACCTGGGCGGTCAGTATTTGAACAGTTGCACGTCTATTAATCATCTCTGCAGCCGTCGTTTACCCCTGTCATCTATGGTCCGTGATGGAATGCAGTTGCCGAGGCGCCCGTTTTGGACAGCACCATTTTGCTATGCGTGGTATACCTTAACCACAGCGGCCCGCAAGCAGTTTACAAACTTAGCCTTTTGGGAAATTGTTCCATTCTTGGTTTAAAAGCTAATGATACGCCCCTTTGGACGTCAGATAAATGTTTCCGTCTCCACATTACGGCTTCGGCTGCCCTGTTTTCTACATGTCTGACACCTTTTATACACCAACCACTGCCAGTTATTGCACGTTGACGCCGAACGTGGGCGATGGTCACCTTAATATGACTAGGCCGTGTATGTTTCCCTGGATTAACTCATTCGAGATCGGATTTCTTTCAAGCTTATGTGACACTTGTGGCGACTACAATTTGTAAGCCGGCCGCTGTGGCTAGCGGTTCTAGGCGCTTCAGTCCGGAACCACGCTGCTGCTACGGTCGCAGGTTCGAATTCTGCCTCGGCCATGGATGTGTGTCATGTCCTTAGGTTAGTTACTTTTAAGTACTTCTAAGTCTAGGGGACTGATGACCTCAGATGTTAAGTCCCATAGTGCTTAGAGCCATTTGAACCATGTCGAACAATTTGTAATCTGATAAATAAACCAATATATGGATCATAGTTCTTCATTTAGAGGTTTGATATCACTTATACTATTGTACCTATGCTACTACAAGCCATAACTTAGTTGTTTCAGCCATTATCATTGTTAATTACATTATCACCAACTTAAAAGCGTTTCCTTAGGTGTAGCAGTGTCAGATATTTAGACTGACAAATGTGTCACATCGTTGGCCTCAAGGCAGGATGGCAACTAGCAGTTTTCAACTACTTTTCAGGGCCACCCAACGACCGGCTTCGCCTATCCAACATAAATATGCAGGTGATAATAAATATTAAACTTGTAGGTGATAATAAATAGGAAACTTTTTGGGATCATTTTTGGTAGGGCAATGAGAAAGGAAACTAGTATTCTTATAGAAAAACTCTTATTTATTTGATATATATGTTTATACTTTGCCCGCATCTCGTGGTCGTGCGGTAGCGTTCTCGCTTCCCACGCCCGGGTTCCCGGGTTCGATTCCCGGCGGGGTCAGGGATTTTCTCTGCCTCGTGATGGCTGGGTGTTGTGTGCTGTCCTTAGGTTAGTTAGGTTTAAGTAGTTCTAAGTTCTAGGGGACTTATGACCACAGCAGTTGAGTCCCATAGTGCTCAGAGCCATTTGAACCATTTTTTGTTTATACTTTCTTTATCTTTGTTTCGTGTTGGTGTACTATCGTTCAACCTAATTTTTAATTTCTGATTTAAATCTACATCTGTGTCATTTAATTCTTTCTCCACTCAGCTTTTTGATAAATACGAAGATGGCATATTCTCTAACTTTAATACATACCCAGTTTTTTTTCTGTTTCGTTCTTCGGCTTCAGTTTACTCCATTTCCCTCTTAATTTTTGCACACGACACACATTAACTGTACTTAGGAATGTAATTTCTTTTTTAGGGAATGTTTTGAGTCCATTCATATCTGCAAACACGGCTTCAAGGCGAAGCTACCGTACCTTCCACAAGGCAATGACTGTATAGTAACAACATAGATATTGGAAAAAATCGAGAAGGAAGCATTGGAAACTATTTAGAAGAAATCTAAAAATTCAGTGGCTATACGATATAAAGTGGAACTGGGTAATACTAAAATGGCTGTGCTAATCGAAAAGCTGCCAAAGATACTGCATCAGCTTGGAGCCTTATTAAATCCTTTGTGGAAATGCTTACATAACCAGTCTCTTGTCAGCCCTGTCTGTGTTGTCGTTGGTGCACCCACACACATGTCATTAAGTGCTCGTCAATAGTGTAACTATGACCGCTCACATCGCGCATGGCTACAAATTAAAATTCGGCTGCGACCGCGTAAACATGAATTCCAACAAATGAGAATAAGAAAAATAGCTAGCAACCTGCAGAACAACGTTTGATTCTAAACTGAGGTTATGGGGGTACGAGGACTTCTCGCCCACCTTCTTGTTATTTCCGTGCATCATTTACTGACGGCGAATAAATAAAGGATTGCATGATTGTATCAGAGATGCGTCCACAGAAACCCAATTTATTTAAAAACACCGGTTTGTCAGCAAATACTGTGGGTAGAAGAGTACACGATATTGCTGAAAATATAATTACTCAATTTAATGAGAAAACTTGGCTCTGGATGAGTCAACAGATGTTTCAGGTACTGCACGGGTGACAGTTCTTATTCGAAGGATAAATAAAAATTTTGAAGTGTGTGAGTATAATATTGAGTTTCATAGCTTTCACGGAAAGACCAGGGGACGATAAATTTTTGAATAAATAGAAAATGCTGTTCACGAAAACAATATTCAAAGGAAAAACTAACCGATTGTGCCAAAAACATTTGTGGAGGAAGTAAAGGTGTCATTGGTCTTATCATAGGCGGCAGAAAATGACGTAGGAACAAACCCCATTAATCGTACATTGCACAATTGATCAACAATCTTTGTGTGAAAATGGCTGAATATGTTGGAAGTTTTGGAGCCAATCACGTTAGCTCTTAATTTTCTAAGATCATATTCTTTCAAACATCGTCAATTTCTCGATTTTATTGAAGAGATTGAAGGAAACGGCTTATCATATTATAAAGTAGCACGCTCGCTAAGCTGTAGGAAAGTTCTGACGTGATTTCTTGAGCTCCGAACAACAATCGAATTTTTCTTGATGGAAATGAGTCGTCCCCTGGCTGGGTTACAAAACACAGAAGTGGTTATGGAAGTTATCGTTTTATACAAACCAAACAAAACATATGAATGATTTTAATTTGAAATTGAAAGGAGAAAATCGATCGCTACCTTATTTAAACACTCATATTAAATCCCTTACAAAAAAATTGTTTTGTTTCAGTCTCAAGAGAAAAATAAATGTTTCACGCATTTTAATGCATACCAAACATTCACTCAGCAGTCTGAGACTCCATTTCCGGTAGAAACTTGACTGCTTTAAAAATGAATTTTGAGTTTCGATTTTCATATTTTTATGCAATTGCAAATGATATCAAGGTTTTTCGAAATCCTTTTAACGCCGGTATAGATACTCTTGCCCCAGAACCTCAATTGGAAATGGTTGATTTCCAACGTAGCGATTTTTATAAAGATAAATATTAAAATTCACCACTGCTGTAATTTAACAGTAGTCCACTCGCAGAGTTTGATCAGTTTGATAATACTTTGCTCGTGGCTCTTCTCCGATTTCGGCGTTGCTTATCTCTGTGAAAAAAAATTTTCCCCAAAATGAAATGCACAAAAATTATTTACAGATCTAAACTATCTGATGCGCATCTGAAGTCGCTGCTGACAATTGCCACTATTAAACTTTATCCATGACTGCAAACAGTTGTAAGTGGGAAGTTCATAGTTGCATAAATCTCTTTAACCATAATTACAGTGCTTAATTTCATTATGTGAATTGCCCATGTATGTTACCTAGGTATGGTAAATTTTCAGGAAATCTTATATAATTAATTACAGTTAAGATGTTCAACTACAATATACACATAAGTTAATGTGTAGTAATTGGTCATAAAATAAAAACAACTGATTGTTGTACGCATTTTATATGACTTACTTGCATTGTAGATTGTACATTCTACAGTGCTACTTCGCTTACTGAGCATGATTCTTTCCTGAGTCTTACTAGTAACTAACACTTGTTAAGTGAAACATGTCTTTCCGAGATAATGCATTGCATTCAGAAAAAATCGGTACTCAAACCGATTTATAATACAGTCTCGTAATTTCGTATTTACAGTACAGTATATTTTAGAAGACAGTTGTCTAAAGATTTTTTTATGTCTGGACTTCAATATTTGTCGAAGAAGACACATAGCATCATAGTTAATTAAATTCTTAGTGTGCATAACAAGTGCCTTACTAGAATCTTTAATGGATTCGTGTTAGTTAAGGAAGTCAAAACAGAATTCGAATTCATAAACAGATTCTGAAAGGGAAAAGGTTACTATGTGCTGACAAAGAAAAGATCTTACAGCATCGTTGCAAAGAATTTGCCACATCGTCGCGAAAGCACGAGCTGCGGTACGGACGAGAACACGCAGTGGTTAGCACACTGGACTCGCATTCGGGAGGACGACGGTTCAATCCCGTCTCCAGCCATCCTGATTTAGGTTTTCCGTGATTTCCCTAAATCGTTTCAGGCAAATGCCGGGATGGTTCCTTTGAAAGGGCACGGCCGATTTCCTTTCCAATCCTTCCCTAACACGAGCTTGCGCTCCGTCTCTAATGACCTCGTTGTCGACGGGACGTTAACCACTAACCACCACCACCACGGACGAGAACAACTGCGGTGCGAGGCTCATTGCGATCGGTACGGCTGATGAATCTTGTACTGTCGGAGCGTCTGCTTTACACAGCGGTAGTTTGTAGGAGACGTGTGACTCAGAGTTAATTTATAGTGGCCGAAGAAACAGATCCAGCTCAGAAGGTGCTTTTTGAAATTGTTATAAAAAAAACACTAAACAGACGCTTTATGCGGATCGCCACTCGTTAGACGAGGCAATTTCTTACATTTTCTTGTACTCATTGTACTAATCACTCATTACGAGGCGTACACTACAAGCAAAGACAGACAGTAATAAGAAAAATTACTGTGGGCCAGATACCACCCGTGCCTGACACGTTATCAGGGGCCGCATTGTGGTGTCCGCGGGCCGGATTGGCACGCGGACCATCATTTGGAGACATTGATTTAGATAAAGAGACAGTCGCGACATCACTCACAAGGAGAAACTGGGGATACCAATGCGCAGAACCATGCAGAAGAACTGTAACTTAAGTTTATGTGAGGCTTTCTCTGAGGTGTTATGACGTGTAAGCTCTGTAAGTACACGACTGACATGTCCAGAAAATACGTATACATATGGCACCATTCGACACGCTCATACACTGCACTCTGGATGGCTGAACGAATGCACCGCCTCTATCGCTCCTTCCTGTGCACTCGTGACAGGGATACACTCCAACGCCACTGGAAAATACAGCGACACGTTCGGAACCTCATTACAGCAAAGCAACACCAGGACTGGCGCCAGACCTGTACACGACTCATCGCCATCCTCTCTATAAACTCCTCCAAGTACTGGTCAGCATTCCATTGCCTTACTGGTTCCCATTTCGCACCCCATTACCCCCTTTTCCATAACGACCGTCCCCTTCCCGACAACCTCAGTAAGGCCAACCACTTCGCTTCCCACCTTTCCGAGGTCTTCTTCATCCCTGATGATTCCCACTTTGATTATTCCCTTTTCCCCACCATCATGAAACGCACCGATACGTCGGTCACTCCACTTGCTCCCAGTCTTCAGTACTTGGGGCTGTTGCCCCCCTCCAAAATAAATACTCCAATCACAACATAGGACATTAAACTTATCCTCCGGTCAAAACGCAACACGCTCCCTGGTCAGGACTGTGTCACCTAGCACCACTTCGGAGAATGCCCCTTCAGCTTCCTGACTGTCCTTCAGAATTTATACAATGTCGTCCTCTTGACTGGCTTCTACCCCAACCTGTGGAAGACTTCCTGTGTCCTCTTGTACCTCATACCCAACAAACTCCTTTAATCACCTCTTCCTATCATCCCATATGCGTCACCTCTGCCTTCAGTAAGGTCTTCGAATCCATCCTCTCCTGTCATATCCATCACCACCTTAATCAACACCACCTTCTCCCCCTTACCCAGTGTGGCTTCCGACCCTCCTTCTCCACTGAAGACCAACTCCTTAACCTCATACACCTTCTTTCCATCCAACGTAACTCCCATCGCTCCGCCGTTTTCCCATTTTTGTTTCCCTCGACTTCCAGAACGCCTATGACAGCGCATGGCAACCCGGTCTCTTCTTTAAACTCCAAATATACGCCCTGCCTTTCAATTTTGTCCATCTGGTCGCTTCCTTCCTGTCACGCCGCCCTTTCTATGTCACCCTCCACGGTACCAACTCCCATACATTTTATCCTACTGCTGGCGTCCCCCAGGGCTCCATCCTCTCCCCTCTCCCCATCCTCTACCTACCCCTGTGTTTCTGCACTCCCTCCCTGGCTGTTTTCCTCTCCCGTTCTTCCCTCCCCAGGCTCCTTCGGAGCACCCCCCCCCCAATCCTCCCTTCTCCCTCCCTATTCCCTTCTCACCTATATCCCCACTGCTGACAGATCCTCCCAGTTTTTTATTCATCATCGAGTGTGCTGTGTCAGTATTGTGTTTGGTGCAGTTCTACTGTGTCATCAAGTGACGTGGTTTTTAGTTCTGTGCCCCAGATGGGGAATTACAAATACAATAAAGGAAAAAAGAAAAGGGTTCTGTCCTCTCCCAACGTCCTTCCTATGTCACCATCCATAATACCAAATCCTGTACCTTCAAACCTACTGCAGGGTGCCCCAGGGCTTCGTCCTTTCTCCTCTCCTTTATCTCCTCTATGCTGCTGAAATGGCCAAACCACCCCCACCCATACATCTCCTTCATTATTCTGATCACACCGCCTTCCTTATTGTCTATACTACCCTTCAACGGTCCCAGCGCTGCCTCCAAGCCCACCTAGACCAGTTTACTGCTTGGTGCAATCAGTGCCTCCTTCGAATCAATCCTTCCAAAACCCAGAAAATCATTATAGGACATACCACCCCCTTCTTCCGGCTCCATGAATTCTACCTACCCTCTATGACCATCCTACTCTTACTTTGAAACACCTTGGCCTCATCCTCGACCATTGCCTCACCTCGACTACCCATCTCCTTACCACCCATTGGAATGCCTACAATGGATCTTGCCTCTGAAACTCCTGTCTGATTGGACATGGGGATTGCAGCCTTCCACCATCCTTCATACTTACAAATCCTTGATCAGTCCCATTCTTTGTTATGTCAGTGTTGCCTGGATCTCCACACCTCCTAAAATTCTATAAAGCCTTCCAAATCCTTGAATGTCATGGACTTCGCCTAGCTTTCCATATCCATCTCCTGTCCCCCACGAGGATCCTCTATGATCCTATCCCTTTCCCACACCTCCTCGGTTTCCTTGCACACATCCATATCTTTGATCCCCTGACCTCCTTCTTCCTCTCCCCTCCCCTCTACAGCTCTCTCTCCCTCCCCTCCTCTTATTCTGTTTCCTCTGTCCTACCCCTTTGTCCCTCTCACTAAATTACTCCATTCCAAGTCCTTGCGCTCCTTCCTTGGTTGCTCGCTCCCCACCCTCTCCATCTCCTGCCCCATGGTGTGCTACCGACTCCCCCTCTCTTCTGCCCCTTCCTGCCCCCCTCCACTGCTGATCCTCTCCTCCCTTTTCTCTCTCCCTGCTCTGATCTCCTTTCCCTTGGCAGGTCGTTCCAGTTTCAATCCAGTTATTCTGTCGTGTTTTGGTGCTCGCTGTGTATGCAACATAAGTGCAGTGTGTGTTAATATTGTCACCGCAAACTGTGAACGCCGTCTTTAATTGAACTGTTCGTGCCGCCAGTGTTTATTTGCTATTTTCTTGTTGAGTGTCATTTTAATTATATGTGAACTTTATGTAAACATACCTTGTCAAACAACCCTTTTCTTGTATATTTTAACTCCAAATGTTTCCCCTTCTCATGTGTAAATTTCATCTTTTATCCCCACATTTTATGTGCATACCATTCTCCTATGATATTTTCTATAGTCTTTTCGGTGAAGAGCTGCGAATTGTGCCATTGCCAGCCTACCCCTGCCCAAGTGGCGCAGGGATATGAAATAACAATAAAGGAAACAAAAGGGTTCTCCGAATCATCACACCTTTCCATCTCCTGCTTCCACTGTCATCACATAGTGCATGTCCTCTAACCTACCCCCAACATCTACCCCCTCCCCTTACGTATCGTATCTACCTACTGTGGGAATCCATAGAAACCTACACTGGAAGTCACCCTTCATTCGTCCAGCAACCTGACAATGTCCCTCATGCGACTTCCTTCGTGCAGCAGACCTTGTCAGAGGCTATATCCACCCATATTTCTACCAAGAAAGAGCAGAGAATTGCGCCCCACCTATATGAGGCTATGGGTATGAAATAACGACGAAGAAAAACAAAAAAAGATGGATCTGTCCACTTCAATCCTCACCACCTACTTCCTAAGTGTTGGTTCAGTACTGCATCCCTCTCTACTCTTCCCCTATCCCTCCTCAAAACATTCACCCACACGAACACCCACCTACACACTGCCTTTAAATGCTACATTTCTGTGATACTCTTATCCCTGGCAGTCTACATATACTCATCTCTTCACTCATCTGTGTATCTATTTTGATCATCCGTCACATCAGGCTTCCCATTTTAGCTTATGTAGCTGTCTACCTGTTTTTATACAGGTATATTCGTGTGAAACAGTCATTTTCCATTCATCTATGATTATATTTTAATTAATCATCGAATCAGCCTTTTCTATTTTAACTTATACGACTGGCGATCTATATTTTTAGTGTACAAAACGTTCATTTTTGTCAGCCACCATGGCCAGCTTTTATATTATGTTATTCAACGCTTTACTTTCATGTGACTCAAGAGCAACAAATTGTATCTGCTGACAGCCCACCGCCTGCCCATATGGGGTGGGGAGGGATGAAATAAAAATAGCTCTGTGTTCAACCTCCTCATTATATTCCCACCCCTCCTCAGCCACATCGAATAACTATGCATCTTCTGTACATTCTGCAAGCTAGATTCCAATTATTCCATTGCCTTCCCTCTGATCACCAATCCTGGTACGCTGCCACACCATCACAAATACATCGCACCTTGCCTACACTCCATATACTGTCCCATCGCAACCTCAACCAGCTCTCTCTCTCAGACACTGAGGTCCACCCCGATATTTATCATTAGTACCAATCTTAACTCTTCCCCTCATATCCCACTTCATATCATGACACCACTCTCCTTTCCCTTCTCCACCCATCCCCATCTCTTTCCTCTTGCAACCACTGCCCCACACGCAAAACAGACTGCTCCTTACCCTATATCATTCCCACTGACTGTGTTTCCTCCTAACCACCTCAAATCCTACCTCTCATCTCCACAGTTTTCCTACCTAACAAACCCCTATCTTTGTACCCAAGGCCTTCAGCCTGATGAAACGTACACTCTCCTCTGGTAATACTTCTCACCCTAGTGCAGGTCATGCAGATTTGAATTGAAAGTGCAGTGCTTCAGTGTTTTTTCCCAGAAGAATTTTACTTTCCTCCATATGTTTTTAAACTGAATACATTCTCGTTTTTTAACCGTCTTTGATTTTTAATTTAAGACAGAAAACAGCGACAAATTTGGTTTCCATATTTCATCATTTTTTTTTTTTAATGGGCTGAAGTGTGGAGAATTGTACCACTGACAGCCCACAGCTCGCCAGTATGGGGTGAGGGGGATTAAAAAGCAACAAAGAAAAAAAATGGGTCTGTGAAACATTCATTAGCTATTTCAACTGTGTCAATTTTTACTTAATCAACAAATCCACCTTTTATATTTTAAATTATATTCTCGTATGGCTGAAGAGTGGCGCCTTGTATCCACTGACAGCAACCACCCACCTATATGGGGCGAGGGGAATGAAATGACAAGAAAGGGAAAAAGATGGGTGTGTGGTAGTTGGCTACATTACTATGCCATCCACTCCACACACACTGGTGTACTAAAATATACCAGAACAGTACCCAAATCATCCCTCTCCTTCTTCTTCAGCTTCAGAGCCTGTGCACAAGTATCCATCATCAGGAGGATGAAGGTGCAAATCTCCATTTTCAATTTCCATCCAGAATGAATGTATGTACACTACAGGCCATTAAAATTGCTAGACCAAGAAGAAATGCAAATGATAAACGGGTATTCATTGGACAAATAAATTATACTAGAACTGACATGTGATTACATTTTCACGCAATTTGGGTGCATAGATCCTGAGAAATCAGTACACAGAACAACCACCTCTGACCGTAATAACGGCCTTGACACGCCTGGGCATTGAGTCAAACAGAGCTTGGATGGCGAGAACAGGTACAGCTGCCCGTGCCGCTTCAACACGATACCACAGTTCATCAAGAGTAGTGACTGGCGTATAGTGACGAGCCACTTACTCGGCCACCATTGACCAGACGTTTTCAATTGGTGAGAGATCTGGAGAATGTGCTGGCCAGGGCAACAGTCGAACGTTTTCTGTATCCAGAAAGGCCCGTACAGGACGTGCAACATGCGGTCGTGCATTATCCTGCTGAAATATAGGGGTTTCGCAGGGATCGAATGAAGGGTAGAGCCACGGGTCGTAACACATATGAAATGTAACGTCCATTGTTCAAAGTGCCGTCAATGCGAACAAGAGGTGACCGAGACGTGTAACCAATGACACCCCATACCATCACGCTCGGTGATACGCCAGAATGGCGATGACGAATACATGCATCCAATGTGCGTTCACCGCGATGTCGCCAAACACGGATGCGACCATCATGATGCTGTAAACAGAGCCTGGATTGATCCGAAAAAATGACGTTTTGCCATTCGTGCACCCAGGTTCGTCGTTGAGTACACCATCGCAGACGCCCCTGTCTGTGATACAGCGTCAAGGGTAACCGCAGCCATGGTCTCCGAGCTGATAGTCCTTGCTGCTGCAAACGTCGTCGAACTGTTTGTGCACATGGTTGTTGTATTGCGAACGTCCCCATCTGTTGACTCAGGGATCGAGACGTGGCTGCACGATCCGCTACAGCCATACGGAAAGATGCCTGTCATCTCGACTGCTAGTGATACGAGGCCGTTGGGATCCAGCACGGCGATCCATATTACCCTCCTGAACCTTTTTTTTTTTTCGTTATCAGTCTACTGAATGGTTTGATGCGGCCCGCCACGAATTCCTTTCCTGTGCTAACCTCTTCATCTCAAAGAAGCACTTGCAACCTACGTCCTCAGTTGTTTGCTTGACGTATTCCAATCTCTGTCTTCCTCTACAGTTTTTGCCCTCTACAGCTCCCTCTAGTACCATGGAAGTCATTCCCTCATGTCTTAGCAGATGTCCTATCATCCTGTCCCTTCTCCTTATCAGTGTTTTCCACATATTCCTTTCCTCTCCGATTCTGTGTAGAACCTCCTCATTCCTTACCTTATCAGTCCACCTAATTTTCAACATTCGTCTATAGCACCACATCTCAAATGCTTCGATTCTCTTCTGTTCCGGTTTTTCCACAGTGCATATTTCACTACCATACAATGCTGTACTCCAGACGTACGCCGGCCGCGGTGGTCTAGCGGTTCTGGCGCTGCAGTCCGGAACCGCGGGACTGCTACGGTCGCAGGTTCGAATCCTGCCTCGGGCATGGGTGTGTGTGATGTACTTAGGTTAATTAGGTTTAAGTAGTTCTAAGTTCTAGGGGACTTATGACCTAAGATGTTGAGTCCCATAGTGCTCAGAGCCATTTGAACCATTTTGAACCAGACGTACATCCTCAGAAATTTCTTCCTCAAATTAAGGCCGGTATTTGATATTAGTAGACTTCTCTTGGCCAGAAATGCCTTTTTTGCCATAGCGAGTCTGCTTTTGATGTCCTCCTTGCTCCATCCGTCATTGGTTATTTTACTGCCTAGGTAGCAGAATTCCTTAACTTCATTGACTTCGTGACCATCAATCCTGAGGTTAAGTTTCTCGCTGTTCTCATTTCTATTACTTCTCATTACTTTCGTCTTTCTCCGATTTACTCTCAAACCATACTGTGTACTCATTAGACTGCTCATTCCGTTCAGCAGATCATTTAATTCTTCTTCACTTTCACTCAGGATAGCAATGTCATCAGCGAATCGTATCATTCATATCCTTTCACCTTGTATTTTAATTCCACTCTTGAACCTTTCTTTTATTTCCATCATTGCTTCCTCGATGTACAGATTGAAGAGTAGGGGCGAAAGGCTACAGCCTTGTCTTACACCCTTCTTAATGCGAGCACTTCGTTCTTGATCGTCCACTCTTATTATTCCCTCTTGGTTGTACATATTGTATATGACCCGTCTCTCCCTATAGCTTACCCCTACTTTTTTCAGAATCTCGAACAGCTTGCACCATTTTATATTGTAGAACGCTTTTTCCAGGTCGATAAATCCTATGAAAGTGTCTTGATTTTTCTTTAGCCTTGCTTCCATTACTAGCCGTAACGTCAGAATTGCCTCTCTCGTCCCTTTACTTTTCCTAAAGCCAAACTGATCGTCACCTAGCGCATTCTCAATTTTCTTTTCCATTCTTCTGTATATTATTCTTGTAAGCAGCTTCGATGCATGAGCTGTTAAGCTGATTGTGCGATAATTCTCGCACTTGTCAGCTCTTGCCGTCTTCGGAATTGTGTGGATGATGCTTTTCCGAAAGTCAGATGGTATGTCGCCAGACTCATATACTCTACACACCAACGTGAATAGTCGTTTTGTTGCCACTTCCCCCAATGATTTTAGAAATTCTGATGGAATGTTATCTATCCCTTCTGCCTTATTTGACCGTAAGTCCTCCAAAGCTCTTTTAAATTCCGATTCTAATACTGGATCCCCTATCTCTTCTAAATCGACTCCTGTTTCTTCTTGTATCACATCAGACAAATCTTCACCCTCATAGAGGCTTTCAATGTATTCTTTCCACCTATCTGCTCTCTCCTCTGCATTTAACAGTAGAATTCCCGTTGCACTCTTAATGTTACCACCGTTGCTTTTAATGTCACCAAAGGATGTTTTGACTTTCCTGTATGCTGAGTCTGTCCTTCCGACAATCATATCTTTTTCGATGTCTTCACATTTTTCCAGCAGCCATTTCGTCTTAACTTCCCTGCACTTCCTATTTATTTCATTCCTCAACGACTTGTATTTCTGTATTCCTGATTTTCCCAGAACATGTTTGTACTTCCTCCTTTCATCAATCAACTGAAGTATTTCTTCTGTTACCCATGGTTTCTTCGCAGCTACCTTCTTTGTACCTATGTTTCCTTCCCAACTTCTGTGATGGCCCTTTTTAGAGATGTCCATTCCTCTTCAACTGTACTGCCTACTGCGCTATTCCTTATTGCTGCATCTATAGCGTTAGAGAACTTCAAACGTATCTCGTCATTCCTTAGTACTTCCGTATCCCACTTCGTTGCGTATTGATTCTTCCTGACTAATGTCTTGAACTTCAGCCTACTCTTCATCACTACTATATTGTGATCTGAGTCTATATCTGCTCCTGGGTACGCCTTACAATCCAGTATCTGATTTTGGAATCTCTGTCTGACCATGATGTAATCTAATTGAAATCTTCCCGTATCTCCCGGCCTTTTCCAAGTATACCTCCTCCTCTTGTGATTCTTGAACAGAGTATTCGCTATTACTAGCTGAAACTTGTTACAGAACTCTATTAGTCTTTCTCCTCTTTCATTCCTTGTCCCAAGCCCATATTCTCCTGTAACCTTTTCTTCTACTCCTTCCCCTACAACTGCATTCCAGTCGCCAATGACTATTAGATTTTCGTCCCCCTTTACATACTGCATCACCCTTTCAATATCCTCATAGACTTTCTCTATCTGTTCATCTTCAGCTTGCGACGTCGGCATGTATACCTGAACTATCGTTGTCGGTGTTGGTCTGCTGTCGATTCTGATTAGAACAACCCGGTCACTGAACTGTTCACAGTAACACACCCTCTGCCCTACCTCCCTATTCATAACGAATCCTACACCTGTTATACCATTTTCTGCTGCTGTTGATATTACCCGATACTCATCTGACCAGAAATCCTTGTCTTCCTTCCAATTCACTTCACTGACCCCTACTATATCTAGATTGAGCCTTTGCATTTCCTTTTTCAGGTTTTCTAGTTTCCCTACCACATTCAAGCTTCTGACGTTCTACGTCCCGACTCGTAGACCGTTATCCTTTCGTTGATTATTCAATCTTTTTCTCATGGTAACCTCCCCCTTGGCAGTCCCCTCCCGGAGATCCGAATGGGGGACTATTCCGGAATCTTTTGCCAATGGAGAGATCATCATGACACTTCTTCAATTACAGGCCACGTGTCCTGTGGATACACGTTATACATCTTTAATGCAGTGGTTTCCATTGCCTTCTGCATCCTCATGTCGTTGATCATTGCTGATTATTCCGCCTTTAGGGGCAGTTTCCCACCCCTAGGACAAGAGAGTGCCTTGAACCTCTATCCGCTCCTCCGCCCTCTTTGACAGGGCCGTTGGCAGAATGAGGCTGACTTCTTATGCCGGAAGTCTTCGGCCGCCATTGCTGATTATTTATCAAAATTTAGGCAGTGGCGGGGATTGAACCCGGGACCGAAGACGTTTTGATTATGAATCAAAGACGCTACCCCTACAACCCCCCCTTTTTTTTCAGCTATCCTAACCATTTTTTTTAACAAAATGAAAAAAGGGAAAAATGATTTTGGAAGGTTTGTTTTTCTGCTTTTTTATTTTATTTTATTTTATTTTTATACAAATGGATAAAAGGAAGGCCGTTCCTCTTCGGCTACATAAACAGAATAATAGAAAGTCGTCCCGTTACGACAAAGGATGCTCCATACTATAGCCCGCTGCGAATTTTTCGATGACTGTCTTCTCGTTGCTGTGTTGTTTCCGTTGTTTGTTCAATCTCATAAAAAAAAGGAACTGGGAAGAGGTGCTATGGTTATCTTCTCATGTCATCGATAATCCAGCTGCGAGGCGGATTATGGAATGCGCTCCAAAGAAAATTAGAAAAATATTGCCTATATTTAGGGTTCTTGACGATCGCACAATGTCGTTCGTTGAGGTAATACCAAAAATCGGGTACCGTCTTTTCGCCATTACCGAAGAGGTAGTGAACAGCGTGGCCGCTGATCCACGTCACAGAGTTCGTTTTTGCTCTTGGGGAATAAATCTTATCAGGGAAAAGAAGTGATCGGGTAGTTATCCTGTCGGGAGTCGTGCGTGTGAGAAAAGCCAATATCTGACGCACCAAATACCAAACGTCCTTTGCCGACCCGCATTCGAAACGATGTTCATCCGTGTCAATCACTTGGCATGTGGCACAAAAGGGTGAATCAGCTAGGTGGATGTGATGTAGGCGGGACTGGCACAACTGTTTCCCATTAACAGTTACGTACCATGCAGATTGCACGTTAGTATCAAGGGTGGTGGCATTCACTGCCTGCCACACCGCGCGCCACTTGGTGTTGGGGTGTTTGCTTTCAATCACATTCGGCATCCTGTTCATTTGCATGGCAGCATATACCGCCCTCGTCATCATCAAGCGTGTGGGTAGTAGTGCGGTGCGGATGTAGCTTAATTCAAGGAAGAACTGGCTAATGTAGAAGAAAGGTGCTGGGATGTCCGATATCATCACAGGGGGTGCGAGTGAGATTGGTCGTAAGGCTTCCAGTAAGAGACTTGTGAGGCACGTCGGACTTCGTCGCCACAGTTGCAGGTGACAGCTGACGAACAGGGCCTTCGCTCTGTTCTGAACATGACAAAGGCCTAAACCCCCTCTGCTCCTCGGGGGGGTAAGGGACTCGTAACGAATCTTAAATAACATGCCCGTATTAACAAAGGATCCCAAAACCGCCAACATGCGGTGAACCAGGGTAGGTGGTACGGGGAGTATCTGTGCAAAATGGGGGATACGTGACGCCAAATAGACGTTAGCATATCGTGTCCGTTGCAGGAGGTCTAGATGTCGCAGACGGTGGTCACTTATTCCTGCTCTCATCTGATTCAATAAACGCCTGTAGTTAAGGGCTGTTGAACGCTTCATGTCAGATGTGAAATCAATGCCAAGACAGCGGATTGTGTCACTGATTCTTAGCGGTGCGACACTCTCGTCGGGTAGGCCTCTGCCTATAGACAGGGCGTGTGATTTGTGGAGATTGAGATGGCTCCCCGATGCCGCGCCGTAGGTCGCCACCCACGCCAGTGCTGCACGAACTTCGTCATTATTGCGAAGAAGGAGTACCAGATCATCCGCATAGGCAGTGCAGCAAAAAGTGTGTCCACCAAGGGATATTCCAGTCAGGCGTTGTCGGAGGCCGCAGAGGAGTGGTTCCAAGACGAGGGCGTACAATATCGCCGAAAGAGGGCAGCCTTGTCGCACCGATCGCTGGATCTGTATCGGCGGCGTAAGTCGGCCATTATATAACACCTTGGACGTCACGCCGCGTAGGAGACGCATCAGTACATTAACTATGACGTCCGGATACCCCATGTGTCGCAGTACCTCCATCAAAAATGTGTGGTCGACTCTGTCAAAGGCCTGGCTAAAGTCGAGTGAGGCCAAAACTCCTGGCAGTTGGCGAGCTTTGGCTAGCGCGATCATATCTCTATATCGGCACAATGCAGTGCGAATATTATGGTCACCACCTAACGATGCCTGGTCCTGCGACACAACACATCGTACTGATCGCTTTAGGCGTGCCTCCAGAAGCCGGGTGAAAATCTTCAAGTCACTGTTGAGTAAGGTCAAGGGCCGATAGTCACTGATCCTTGATCCGCCTCGTGGTTTGTGTATAGGCACAATCAGTCCTTCTAGGAAGGCCCCAGGTATCTGCGTCGTGGGAGACATAAGATCGCGGCAAATATCAGTCCATGCTGGTGCCAGCAATTGTTGATACGTCCGGTAAAATTCCAGAGGAAGGCCATCAGGTCCCGGGGACTTATGAGCAGCCCCAGCCTGTATTGCTTCAATGATTTCCTCTTCCGTTACATCTGCAGTCAAATCCGCCGCCGCTGTCGGAGAGATCGAGCCATAAGTGAGTTGAGAGACTTCGGCGATCACCTCTGGGGGATGTCGATGTTCCGAGTACAGCCTAGTGTAGTGAGCATGAAGGGCGTTTCCTATGTCGCGCTGGGTATCAAGGCGTCGTCCGTCTTCCGTCGTGATAGCGTGGATCAGTGTCCTGCGTCGGCGCCGTCGTTCTGCAATGACGTGGTACATAGACGGTTCCTCCTGGGCCACTCTGTCTTGAGAGCGCGCTCTGACGATCGCACCCTCAAGGTGGCAACGTGTTAATCTGATGATCTGTGCCTTGGCACGGTTCACCGTCATCTGCCGTGCAGGTGAGTACGGCAGTGTTGTACATTCCCTTAAGATGCTGTAGTAAAAGTCCATGGTATGTCTCTTCCATGCTGCAACATCTCGGCCGTAGCCTATCAAGGTCTTCTGGAGGGCTGGTTTGGCGCAGAGTAACCACCACGACAGTGTAGACCGGTAGGTACCACGCCGGCGGCTACAAGAGTCCCACGTGTTCTCTATAAGGCGGCGGCATTCCTGAGAAGCGAGGTGGGCGGCGTTCAACTTCCAAGGACCACGGCTGTGCCATACCTTCTGGCGGCCGAGGGTAATAGCGCAGATGTAGGCCTCGTGGTCAGAAAAAGCTGTGGGCCAAACTTCGGCAGCTCTTGTCCCCACCGCTATGGAGCGCGAGATGTAAATCCGGTCGATGCGGCTGGAGGAATGGCTGGTGTAGTGATTAAATCCGGGCCGATCGCCACAAACATGTTCCCAGAGTCCACCAATTGAAGATTATTTATAATTGTCGTAAGTTCTGCGCAGGGAGAATGATGTGGTAACTGATCCTTAGGTGCTTGGCTACAGTTAAAGTCCCCTCCCATTATCAAGGCGACCTGACGGCCCATAAAGAGGGGCGTAATTGTATGAGCGAAAAAGGTGGATCGTTCCCGACGCCGACCAGATCCTGACGGTGCATAGATGTTAATAAGTTTGACTCCTTGGATAGTAAGAGCCATGCCCCTGGCGTCAGGGAGATACTCGACGTCGTCTGCGGATATTCCTTCGCGGAGGAGGATCGCCACACCACTGCCATTTGCAGACGCATGTGAGACCCAAATCTTGTAGCCATAGAGTCCCTTGAAGTCTGAGACATACACCTCTTGAAGGAGCGCAATGTCGATGTCTGCTGCGTTGAGCAGGTCCTGTAGCATCTTTAGTTTATGTCGGGCACGTATGTTGTTGATGTTAATCGTCGCTAGCCGGTACGTTTGGTCAGCCAGGTCGGCAACTGGGTTGTGTAGGAGGCCAGGTGTGGGCGGCAGGGGCGGCCCCACAGAGGCTGACGATACAGCCGTAGTCACTATTGTTGGTCGGTGCTGGGTACAGCCGCGGGAGCATCTCTGCCTTCGGCATCCTCCTGGTGCTGTGGCTCATCCTCGACATCATCCGCCCAAGAATCAGATGCAGCAATTCAGCAATTGGTAACTGTTGATGAGTGCTGTCAGTAGAGCACTCGCGCGCATGTTCAGTAGCAGAAGTGATATTGTCAGACTGAGGCTCAGAAATTGTATCCGCCGTAGCATCGTGACGGGAAGGGTGAGTTGTGGTGGTAGAGTCCTGATTGTCGTCCGACGCCGGATGTTCGTCCGAGTCACGCATCCGAAGCAGGCAATCATCGGATGGCGTATGGCGCCGTTTCTTGCGTTTTCGAGGGGACCGTTGTTTCCGGACATGTTGTTCTGTGTCATAGTGCGGGCGACAATCATCTGATGCGGTCTCCATTGGTAGGGAGGCAGAGGTCGGGACAATTTCAGTTTCTACTTCCATCTTCTCTTTAGGCTCGTCTTGGAGGCACAATTGGTCACCGTCTTGAGGCAAGTCTGCCGATGACGTCGTAGAGGGGGATATGCTGTCCGCCACACTGTCATCGACCACTGACTGCAATAAGGTGTTACGATCCTGGGCAGGAACAGCTGTTGCGGTTGCAGCCGCTGCATAAGTGATGGGGAGTGAAGTAGGCGTCGCCGGGGATGGAACTTCACCAACCGGTGTCTGAGTCAGTCGGCGTTGAATGCAGGCCGATCGAACATGTCCTTCCTGTCCATAGCCGGCGCAAGTACGCGGTTGTCCTTCGTACATGACAATGGCTCTGCAGCCGCCAATTACTAAATAGGATGGCACATGCTTCGTCAGTGCAATTTTAATTTGTCGCACTCCATTTAAGACGGGGTACGTTTCAAACGTTTGCCATTTTTCAGCCAAGTGGCTTAGCACGTTGCCGTATGGTTTGAAAGCTGTCACCACGACATCTGGCGGGACTTCGAATGGCAGCTCGAAGACCCTCAGAGTGCGAAGGCATAATCCAGCGTGGTCGATCGTGACAGTTCCTACGTGACCATCAGAATGCTTGAATTTAAGTCCATGAGCGTGTCGACACACAACACCAGTGCACGCCTTTCCATTGATCATTTTTATGTAGACGACACTTTGTGTTATAGAAAAGTGGATCCCAATGATGTCTTGAGGTGCAATATGAAGTTCTTCCCGGATGAAACGTTCAATGTCAAGTGCTCGAGGTCTTGCATAGTCCGCTTGAAATGTGATCTTAATGGTGGACTTGCGATACGAGTGCGCCATGGCGCTACCGAGACACGGACGCGTGACACTCGCCGCAGCGGAAGGTAAACAGTAAACACTCGCGCGCGCGGTGAGCTAACAGGGGGACACAGGCACGACGACGTTGCCCCACCGCTGCTAACAGCGGACTGACATTCTACGCCCCGACTCGTAGACCGTCATCCTTTCGTTGATTATTCAATCTTTTTCTCATGGTAACCTCCCCCTTGGCAGTCCCCTCCCGGAGATCCGAATGGGGGACTATTCCGGAATCTTTTGCCAATGGAGAGATCATCATGACACTTCTTCAATTACAGGCCACGTGTCCTGTGGATACACGTTATACATCTTTAATGCAGTGGTTTCCATTGCCTTCTGCATCCTCATGTAGTTGATCATTGCTGATTCTTCCGCCTTTAGGGGTAGTTTCCCACCCCTAGGACAAGAGAGTGCCCTGAACCTCTATCCGCTCCTCCGCCCTCTTTGACAGGGCCGTTGGCAGAATGAGGCTGACTTCTTATGCCGGAAGTCTTCGGCCGCCATTGCTGATTATTTATCAAAATTTAGGCAGTGGCGGGGATTGAACCCGGGACCGAAGACGTTTTGATTATGAATCAAACACGCTACCCCTACACCCCCTTGAACCCACCGATTCAATATTCTGCTAACAGTCATTGGATCTCGACCAACGCGAGCAGCAATGTCGCGATACGATAAACCGCAATCGCGATAGGCTACAATCCGACCTTTATCAAAGTCGGAAACGTGATGGTACGCATTTCCCTCCTTACACGAGGCATCACAACAACGTTTCACCAGGGAACGCCGGTTAACTGCTGTTTTTGTATGAGAAATCGGTTGGAAACTTTCCTCATGTCAGCGCGATGTAGGTGTCGCCAACGGCGCCAACCTTGTGCGAATGCTCTGAAAAGCTAATCATTTGCATATCACAGCATCTTCTTCCTGTCGGTCAAATTTCGCGTCTGTAGCACGCCATCTTCGTGGTGTAGCAATTTTATTGGCCAGTAGTGTATCTATATATGTACGTGTGGGTTGTAGATTACTGGCGATTCGCATTAGCATTCCTCTCTCATTTCCTGTTGTGTAGACTTGGTTGCAGCAACTCTCCGGTGCTTCTCAATTCCAGCACTCCTGTAATTCGCACTACTATTACTCCTTACCTGTCAGTTAAAGGATAAGTGTTTTCACATTTCCTGTCATTTTAACTCAGAACACTCATGCAGCGTAGCGAACCCTGCAGACCTGCGACCCTGCCTTCTGATGTCAGCAATGATGTGCAGTGACACTGCTCTTAGCAGCTTTAGGCGGACTTCTCGATCACAAACCTTGCGATTGCAGAAATAGGACTTCTTCACGGCCTGGTATTTGTTTGTTTGAACAAAGATAAATTTTTAGTATCCTGCTCCCTGCAGTTGTTTTATACATGCCACGTTTGGAGTTAAACTTAGACAAGGAGTTTGGCTGCAGCAATATCCCCTACTTAAAATGAGGTAGTTCAATCAGCAGTATGCATGTAACTTCTCTCTGCACGTAACTGTCACTGGTTCCAATCCAGGGATAGTTAGAGCAATGGGAATTGGGAGGAAGAGTATGCACGATTCCTAAAAGTAGCCATTCCCCTCTGAGTGAGAGCGTTTTGCTCCCAGTGTGGTATTAAAGATATAAAACAGAGAGAACCAAACTTAGAGTTATGAACAACAGATACCACACGCCTCTGATCGTGAGTGAACAGTAGGTGGGCAAGCATGTCGCAAGGCTGGATCCGCACATACATACTCTGTCTCAGATGTCATAGTGCTAGTATTGTGGAATATGAATTCTGACATCGCTGAGCCTATACTAATATTTCAAGTTTCTGCCAGAAAACCGGAAATTGACACTGTTATAAGTACCCCAATAGGTCTGAGAAGGATTGTGATATTATAGAACCAGAGCCAATATTCCGATTCTGGGCCAATATGCCAGAATTACACACAGTTTATAAATAGCCCAACCGGTCTGAGCTGGATTGTGATGTCATTGAGCTGTCCCAGTATGCTCCAATCTCCATCTGCATTCCAGGTCGGCCATCTTGGATTCTGATGTCCTAATTAGGCTGGTGCTGGTATTCCAAGTCAGCTATCATAGCAATGCACCATTTTGAATTTTCCACCAATTTTTAATTAGGAGAGCATAGCCTTTCTTCCATAGGAAACACACTAGCTTCATTGAACTATTTTGTCAACATCCCACCAAAATTTCAAATTTCCCGCCAAAATTTGAGTTCCTGCCATTTTAAACCTAGAGAAAGTGACCTTTGTCAGATGGACGTGTGGGTGTGGGTGTTTGTATGAGTGTAGTGGTGGGAGTGGGAATGGTGGGTGGCTTGGTTGGGATGGGGGAATCCCAGGACTCATCGACGACGTCATTGGTGACCCACTTAGGTGCTTCAGCTGGTCCTGTATATCAACTGTCGGGTAGTCTGCATGGAGAGAATGTGATTATCATTATTATGATGTCATATTATTGTGTAATTCTGTTCTACACTAAATATGTTATTAGCAATATCCCTATCAATCTTCCAGCTATCGCTAATATTTCCTTTCTCACTTAAAATTCCGATTTCAAACTACTAAATACACGCAACTATATGTGATTGTAGTATAATTTTTATAACATGATGTTGGATAGTCTCTTGCACTCACGGACACAAAATTTGTTTAATCAGGACAATTTTATAGCAATTCTGGACGATCGCGTCATAGTCAGTGCAAGTACTGCGATTTTTGATAGAAATATTTGAGTTTCATCACCTTCTTAGTGTGACATTTTGTTTCAGATAGTATATTTTTCGATTACTTTCATATCATTTTCGTCTATCATTCTTCCAAAAGTACCAAAACTTACGACCATTAAGCACTTTTTCACTTTGTTCAGTTTGATTTTACACTTCAAAATCCACAAAATTCTAAATACATCACATTTATGAATCACCGCTCACTTATAACTGACTGTTGATTATGGAAAAATTGAGATGTAACTTCATTTACTGCCGACAACACTCTCAAGCAATATCGATCGTCTGAGTGCCACGGCAACTTATTACAGAGATATCCATGCTGAAATGCGGTGCTTATTTACAGCAGTAATTATGAAAATAATTAAATGAAGGATGTTGTACAAGAATTACTGAATGAGTGCCATCTACTGTTAGATCGCATCTGTCGGCAGCAGTTCTAATGATGACGACTTCGTCCGCAGCTCGTGGTCGTGCGGTAGCGTTCTCGCTTCCCACGCCCGGGTTCCCGGGTTCGATTCCCGGCGGGGTCGGGGATTTTCTCTGCCTCGTGATGACTGGGTGTTGTGTGACGTCCTTAGGTTAGTTAGGTTTAAGTAGTTCTAAGTTCTAGGGGACTAATGACCATAGATGTTAAGTCCCATATTGCTCAGAGCCATTTGATGACGACTTCCTACTTTTACCGGCAAGTATCAGTTAGTGGCCACGCAGTACAAAAGAACACTCCTTCAGCAAATGAAAAGATATATAACTCAATAAGCGCCTGGCAACTGTTTACCATTATTTAGATTCTGTAGGAGTAAGATTTTGTCAAGTGTGTTTTATCGTGTAATTGTTTTGTTAAACCAACAGCCATTTGGGATGCATGAGGATGAATTATATAGGTATATGTGGTGACTGCTCTTTCGGGAATCAGCGAAATGCCGCGACTAATGAGGATAATGGGCTCTACTTTAGTAGTGTGGGGATAAGTTGAGAATTTGGGTCTGACGGAAAACATGCTGGAGTCAGTGCAATTGTGATAACTACTGTGTTGGGATGGGTTAGTCGTTTGGGTATCTGCCTTGTAAACAGATCGTCGGCGGCAGCGGTGGTGAGCGGTTGTCTGGGCTGTGCTGCAGCTTACCACGCTCTCGGCTTGGTGAGTTTTGCAGCCTTACGCTTTGCAGGTTACAGCTGTCAGTATTTGGAACCGTTTGAACAGCAGAAAATATCGTGATGTTTCAACCAAGTAGGAAATACACTTTGAAGTTCACTTTCGATGAAAATTAAGTTTGACCGACTTCCTTTGAATTTGAAAAGTTCCTAAAAGAAGAACTGAAACTGAATTTGACGATCTTATTGGAACAGATATGTCGATTGCCAGTAGTGTCTATTTTCCCAAACTGAGAATCGCAGAACTTTGCGAGAAAGTAGTAGAATCGTGTGGAGGTGGTTTAAAATTTAAACATTGTGATGGCAATATTAGTGATGTTAGTGTTTCACATTCCGGATTCGGTTATCACCACGTCAGAATTTTTGAGCTTCCGTTCGAAGTGACTGCCGAATATATTAATTCAGTAATCTGTAGTTACGGGAAAGTCTTACGCAATATTGCCGAGAAATGATAGATTCCCCAAAGGTTCCCTGTAATGAACGGCGTGAGACAACTAAAAGCTGGTCTGTAGAGAGATTTTCCGTCCTACATTAATACTTGCGGATATAGACCCACAGTTATGTATGAGGAGCTACCCAGAACTTGCGCTGGAAACGGTGGAACGCGTCACGTGCGCGCCCGGTGTATACGGAGACGATTGGCCCAGCTGCCGGTCGGCGAAGCAGTAGTCTGAAGTCCTCGTTACCGCTAACTTACGCAGCGGCTGCTAACGGACAGAAACCATCCACCCCGATTACGGCAACGATGCCAATTGACTGTGTTAGTCTAAGAGTCATTCCGAAGGAGACCACAGATACTGCAGAGGTGTCCCTGACCACAACGCAACCGACAGAACCTGTGACGACTGCTCCAATCGCTAATGTATCAGATAACACCACGACAGCGGCTGTCCCTGCACATGAACCACCCAGCCCGACTTCGACAACATTCACGAATGACAATGTTAGTGAAAGTGACATTACAATGGAGACCACTGAAATTACGGGGGCGTCCTTGACCAAAATACGTATCACAGAACCTGTGACGAAACCCCTAATCAGCAACATCCCCAATGAATCGAAAGTTTTTGAAGCAGCATCTGCTGACGATAACTTCTCTCATCAGGACCAGGAAATTGCAGCGGACTATTCAGGGACTACACCAAAAAGCCGCCCCCCCCCCCTCAAAAAAAAAAAAACAAGAAGCAAAGGCTTGCACATGAAGGGATGAGCAAAGTGCTCCGCTAATGCGTGTAAAGGCTAAACAAGTAGCTAACAAAATCAGTGAAGTATCTGTGGGAACTTCAGTCCACAGTCCACTAGTACCATCCATCAGAAGTGCCTCCATTCCAAGTTGAGCCACATTGCACGTGAAACAAGCAGAACATAACTCTTGCAACTTTGGACAAAACACAAATAACCCTCCCACTCAAGGGAAGTGGGCAGACGAACCAATCTAGGACCCAGATATGAAAGAAATAACAACATCTACTGACGTGACTCAAACGGATTCGATAATGGGAAGTGGATATGGGTCAGATAACATTAAAACTGGCAGTCTGACTGGCAGTGCCGGCCGCGGTGGTCTAGCGGTTCTGGCGCTGCAGTCCGGAACCGCGGGACTGCTACGGTCGCAGGTTCGAATCCTGCCTCGGGCATGAGTGTGTGTGATGTCCTTAGGTTAGTTAGGTTTAAGTAGTTCTACGTTCTAGGGGACTTATGACCTAAGATGTTGAGTCCCATAGTGCTCAGAGCCATTTGAACCATTTGAACCTGACTGGCAGTGATGATAGCTGTTAAATTAGCAATGCTGAAAAAAGTTTTGACCCCCCCCCCCTTCAGGCCTAACAAATTGCGATCTTGAATGTGAAGTACTCGAAGTCCACTTAAGTTGAATAGCCTGAAAGATTTTTTGCATGCCTCCGATATCGACTTTGCCTTGCTTCAAGAAGTAAAAGACACTGAATTAAACAATATAAATGAGTATAATGATATTTTCAACTTTGAACATGGAAGTGAACTTGGGACAGCAATGGTAACAAAAAAAGGAATTATCGTTAACGTTGTTGAACTCTTCCTAATGGCAGAGGCATTGCTTGCATATTCTATAACACGAAGATCCTCAATATATACGCACCGTCAGGAAGTAGCAATCTACGCAACGGAGCAGAGTTTTTCAAACACTAAATTGATCCTGGGTTCGGTGTGCACCGTGACAATATCATAATTGCGGGAGACTTAAACTGTGTTTTAAATCCCAAAGTTCAAGTCTCCAATCTTAACAGGTCCACAGAGTTAGCATACATAGTGAAGGAGTTTAGACTGACACGTGAGAGTTTAAAAACGGTGACGCGCCTGGATTCATTTTCATTACGAACACTTCAGCGAGACGTTTAGACAAGATCTGCGTCTCTAGCAATGTGAAAAACAAAATACGACAGATGGAAGTGGGCCTGCAAGCTTTTCCGATCATGCTGAATACATAACCGAATTAAATATGGGACGCCAAAATACCGTCGCACACGAGGATAATGGATATTAAATGTCACGCCTGCAAGATGCCGCATGTCACGAGCGTGTTAGCAACACTGACCTACAGAATTTTCCCGGAATTACAAGAAATTCTAACAATAATAAAAGTCCAAAGCATATCAAATTAAAACAACGTGAAACTACCTCAAACTCATTTCAGTCACGAACGTCATTTTTTTTATAAGTCACTTACCTCACAGAAAATCTTCATAGCACGAACTACAGCAATTACAGGAAGCAGCAACTACAGCCAGCTAAATAAATAGATTCTAACTACTAGGAGGCGTATGGTTAGCAAAAGAAAGGTTTTTTTTTTTTTGAAGAGCAAAATTTTTAGAAAATTTTATTCATATGACAACTAGAAATAAAAATTATATAGTTGTAAAAAAAAATAACCATGTCCATACACGTCTCTATCCACTCGCTAACTGCTACTCCGTCCAACCACAGAATCTCTTGCCGAGTGTCCGCAGCTCGTGGTCGTGCGGTAGCGTTCTCGCTTCCCACGCCCGGGTTCCCGGGTTCGATTCCCGGCGGGGTCAGGGATTTTCTCTGCCTCGTGATGACTGGCTGTTGTGTGATGTCCTTAGGTTAGTTAGGTTTAAGTAGTTCTAAGTTCTAGGGGACTGATGACCATAGACGTTAAGTCCCATAGTGCTCAGAGCCATTTTTCTTGCCGAGGGCGCAGAGCGCTACGCCAAACCGAAACTACGGAAAACGTTAATGGATTGGTCGCGTGAAAAAAGTTTCTGGTATAAGGGATCTCCACAGACCAGTTACATCGCCAATTGGAAACTATACCAACATCAAGAAAGTACAATAAAAAAATTTGGCTCTGAAGCCCAAAGTTTTAGGACACAAAGTTCGGTCAAGAAGGAAAGACATGGTTTTCCATGAACAAACATCAGTTTTTCATGTGGCACGCGAAAATAAGAGGGGGCACGTGAAAATTTTTACAGTAGTCAAAACGAATGATGGAACCGTTTTAACTACCCAACAGGAAATTAATGAAGGACTATACCGACATTAAGCAGAACTTATGTTCCGCATTCCTCCCCCCCCCCCCATGAACCATGGACCTTACCGTTGGTGGGGAGGTTTGCGTGCCTCAGCGATAGAGACAGCCGTACTGTAGGTGCAACCACAACGGAGGGGTATCTGTTGAGAGGCCAGACAAACGCGTGGTTCCTGCAGAGGGGCAGCAGCGTTTTCAATAGTTGCAGGGGCAACAGTCTGGATGATTGACTGATCTGGCCTTGTAACACTAACCAAAACGGCCTTGCTGTGCTGGTACTGCGAACGGTTGAAAGCAAGGGGAAACTACAGCCGTAATTTTTCCCGAGGGCATGCAGCTTTACTGTATGGTTAATGATGATGGCGTCCCCTTGGGTAAAATATTCCGGAGGTAAAATAGTCCCCCATTCGGATCTCCGGGCGGTGACTACTCAAGAGGACGTCGTTATCAGGAGAAAGAAAACTGGCGTTCTACGGATCGGAGCGTGGAATGTCAGATCCCTTAATCGGGCGGGTAGGTTAGAAAATTTAAAAAGGGAAATGGATAAGTTAAAGTTAGATATAGTGGGAATTAGTGCAGTTCGTTGGCAGGAGGAACAAGACTTTTGGTCAGGCGAATACAGGGTTATAAATACAAAATCAAATAAGGGTAATGCAGGAGTGGGTTTAATATTGAATAAAAAAATAGGAATGAGGGTAAGTTATTACAAACAGCATAGTGAACGCGTTATTGTGGCCAAGATAGACACGAAGCCCAAGCCTACTACAGTAGTACAAGTTTATATGCCAACTAGCTCTGCAGATGACGAAGAAATTGAAGAAATGTATGATGAAATAAAAGAAATTATTCAGATAGTGAAGGGAGACGAAAATTTAATAGTCATGGGTGACTGGAAAATAGTGAGAAGGAAACTTAGTAGGAGAGTATGGATTGGGGCTAAGAAATGAAAGAGGAAGCCGCCTGGTAGAATTTTACACAGAGCACAACTTAATCATAGCTAACACTTGGTTCTGGAATCATAAAAGAAGGTTGTATACATGGAAGAAGCCTGGAGATACTGACAGATTTCAGATAGATTATATAATGGTAAGACAGAGATTTAGGAATCAGGTTTTAAATTGTAAGACATTTCCAGGTGCAGATATTGACTCTGACCACAATCTATTGGTTATGAACTGCAGATTTAAACTGAAGAAACTGCAAAAAGGTGGGAATTTAAGGAGATGGGACCTGGATAAACTGAATAAACCAGAGGTTGTACAGAGTTTCAGGAAGAGCGTAAGGGAACAAATGGCAGGAATGGGGGAAAGAAATACAGTAGAAGGAGAATGGGTAGCTTTGAGGGATGAAGTAGTGAAGGCAGCAGAGGGTCAAGTAGGTAAAAAGAGGAGGGCTAGTAGAAATCCTTGGGTAACAGGAGAGATATTAAATTTAATTGATGAAAGGAGAAAATATAAAAATGCAGTAAATGAAGCAGGCAAAAAGGAATACCAACGTCTCAAAAATGAGATCGACAGGAAGTGCAAAATGGCTAAGCAGGGATGGCTAGAGGATAAAAGTAAGGATGTAGAGGCTTATCTCACTAGGGGTAAGATAGATACTGCCTACAGGAAAATTAAAGAGACCTTTGGAGAAAAGAGAACCACTTGTATGAATATCAAGAGCTCAGATGGAAACCCAGTTCTAAGCAAAGAAGGGAAAGCAGCAAGGTGGAAGGAGTGTATAGAGGGTCTGTACAAGGGCGATGTATTTGAGTACAATATTATGGAAATGGAAGAGGATGTAGATGAAGATGAAATGGGAGATACGATACTGCGTGAAGAGTTTGACAGAGCACTGAAAGACCTGAGTCGAAACAAGGCCCCGGGAGTAGACAACATTCCATTAGAACTACTGACGGCCTTGGGAGAGCCAGTCCTGACAAAACTCTACCATCTGGTGAGCAAGATGTATGAGACAGGCGAAATATCCTCAGACGTCAAGAAGAATATAATAATTCCAATCGCCCGCATCTCGTGGTCGTGCGGTAGCGTTCTCGCTTCCCACGCCCGGGTTCCCGGGTTCGATTCCCGGCGGGGTCAGGGATTTTCTCTGCCTCGTGATGGCTGGGTGTTGTGTGATGTCCTTAGTTTAGTTAGGTTTAAGTAGTTCTAAGTTCTAGGGGACTGATGACCATAGATGTTAAGTCCCATAGTGCTCAGAGCCATTTGAACCATTTGAAATAATTCCAATCCCAAAGAATGCAGGTGTTGACAGGTGTGAAAATTAACGAACTATCGGTTTAATAAGTCACGGCTGCAGAATACTAATACGAATTCCTTACAAACGTATGGAAAAACTGGTAGAAGCCGACCTCGGGGAAGATCAGTTTGGATTCCATAGAACCGTTTGAACACGTGAGGCAATACTGACCCTACGATTTATCTTAGAAGCTTGATTAAGGAAAGGCAAACCTACGTTTCTGGCATTTGTAGACTTAGAGAAAGCTTTTGACAATGTTGACTGGAATACTCTCTTTCAAATTCTGAAGGTGGCAGGGGTAAAATATAGGGAGCGAAAGGCTATTTACAATTTGTATAGAAACCAAATGGCAGTTATAAGAGTTGATGGGCATGAAAGGGAAGCAGTGGTTGGGAAGGGAGTGAGACAGGGTTGTAGACTCTCCCCGATGTTATTCAATCTGTATATTAAGCAAGCAGTGAAGGAAACAAAAGAAAAATTCGGAGTAGGTATTAAAATTCATGGAGAAGAAATAAAAACTTTGAGGTTCGCCGATGACATTGTAATTCTGTCGGAGACAGCAAAGGACTGGGAAGAGCAGTTGAACGGAATGGACAGTGTCTTGAAAGGAGGATATAAGATGAACATCAACAAAAGCAAAACGAGGATAATGGAATGTAGTCGAATTAAGTCGGGTGATGCTGAGGGTATAAGATTAGGAAATGAGACACTTAAAGTAGTAAAGGAGTTTTGCTATTTGTGAGCAAAATAACTGATGATGGTCGAATTAGAGAGGATATTAAATGCAGACTGTCAATGGCAAGGAAAGCGTTTATGAAGAAGAGAAATTTGTTAACATCGAGTATAGATTTAAGTGTCAGGAAGCCGCTTCTGAAAGTATTTGTATGGAGTGTAGCCATGTATGGAAGTGAAACATGGACGATAAATAGCTTGGACAAGAAGAGAATAGAAGCTTTCGAAATGTGGTGCTACAGAAGAATGCTGAAGATTAGATGGGTAGATCACATAACTAATGAGGAGGTATTGAATAGAATTGGAGAGAAGAGAAGTTTGTGGCACAACTTGACTAGAAGACGAGCTCGGTTGGTAGGACATGTTCTGAGGCATCAAGGGATCACCAATTTAATATTGTAGGGCAGCGTGGAGGGTAAAAATCGTAGAGGGAGACCGAGAAATGAATTCACCAAGCAGATTCAGAAGGATGTAGGTTGCAGTAGGTACTGGGAGATGAAGAAGCTTGCACAGGATAGAGTAGCGGGGAGAGCTGCATCAAACCAGTCTCAGGACTGAGGACCACAACAACAACAACAACATGGTCCGCAGTGCTATTGACAAAGACGCACAGGCAGAACTGTTAAGTAATCTTCAAGGGAAACTCAGCATTACAGCATCGGAAAGTCTTCAGAGGAGATCGATGAAGATGATACACATGCTGCAATAGAATTCAGTCCCAAAAACAGAACGTCCATTCCATGTGGCATATCTGCAG
The DNA here is from genome assembly GCF_023898315.1 of Schistocerca nitens. NCBI lineage: Eukaryota > Metazoa > Arthropoda > Insecta > Orthoptera > Acrididae > Schistocerca > Schistocerca nitens. The sequence continues at coordinate 408,113,307 of NC_064617.1, forward strand.
AGTTTTATCAGCTCTTCCAGGCGCAACTGACACCTAAATTATTACAGCTATATAGCAATAGTAATGGGGAAAGGGGGCTCCAGTGAATTTTGTTAGTGTGGGTTACCTACATCAGGGGCAGGTATGCACTCAGGGGCAAACCTATTGTTCTCCTTTGATTGACAAGTACTTAACCTATTGTTCTCCTTTGATTAACAGGTACTCAAACTATTGTTCTCCTTTGATTGACAGGTACTTAACCTATTGTTCTCCTTTGATTGACAGGTACTTAACCTATTGTTCTGCTAAAACGATCCTTCTTTTTGATTGACAGGTCCTTAACCTATTGTTCTACTAGAAGTATCCTTCCTTTTGATTGACAGGCAATTAACCTAATATTCCCCTGCCCCTCCCTCTCCACCTCCTAACACCCCCCCCCCCTCCTCCACCACTGCTACAACTACACTTTCAGGTCTGAGTTATTCGAATAGCCCCTCTCTTAACAATTTCATTGACTACTTAATTAAATTGATCAATTCATTGACCTCTCCCCCTCTGTTAAACCCCCCAACCCTCTCACTCACCCTCCTGGAAATTGGTTGGAAAAAAGACTCAGTTGATCGATCATTTGGAGGGAATTCGATTGTAGTGTATGGAATATTGTTTAAAAAATTTAGACATTGTGTGGAATATTGCTTATTTAAACAATTTAAGGGATTCAAGGCAGTGTATGGAATATATGTAAATTGGTGGAGAGGAAGGATCTCATAAGAGGAAATTCAAGGGTATATTGTTTATTTACAAAAATTCAGTTTGTGGGGTTACATTTCTCTTGCTCATCATTCTCTGCTGTTTGGAAACATGTAGGTCTTGTAAGAAGCAATTACATGGGACAAACATGCTGCGTAACCTGATGTTTGGTACTGTACTCTGGATGTCTTAACCTGATGTTTGGGCTTTTGTCAGCACTTAACCTATTGTTCTGTAAAGTGGTTTTCCATGTCACCCCATTTCCTTAAACTATTTTACCGCGTTTGATACCAAATTAAGTAAATAGTTATGTCCTCCCACCATTTTCTTGTACACTTCTCAAATTTCACATGCTTTTGAATGCCATTTCTGGCACATTCTTCTTTGTCACCCACTCCCTTAAACTACTGTACTACATTTTACATAAAATTATGCAAATTAACCTAGCGTCTGCTCTTAACCTACTGTTCTGCTCCATGTCACCCACTCACACACACCCTCCCTTAGCTATTGTACCGCTAACCCCACATTGCTATAAAAAAAATTATGCAAATTAATTAAATCGATATTTTTCACATGGATCGGGTAGTTTCTTTTAATTCACAGAATCCTATTGGTCGGTGAAATCGATGGAATACAGTTTAAACAAAATATTGCTAATAAAAAACACACCCTGCCACTCGACACCTGACGCTGCCACTGCCCCCGCCGCGGCCGTCGCTGTTGCCACCGCTGACCCCAGCCCTGACCGCACCCCGGCTGCGGCCGCCAGGAGAAAAATAGGTTAAGTACCTGTCTATCAAAGGGGAACAATAGGTTAAGCACCTGTCAATCAAAGGAGAACAATAGGTTTGCTGATGATTGCATACCTGCCCCTGATGTAGGCAACCCACACTAACAAAATGCACTGGTGCCGCTTGCCCCACTACTAACAATTATGACTCCTAACTTCGAAATCTCGAAAGATATCTTGGAAGGAACCGTTGTGCACATTTCAAAAAGCTCACACGTGTCTCTCTCGGAAGCCTAAGACACTTCTTAACAGTGATTACAAACTAATGGTCTGCATCCTTTCACAAAGGCTCAAGAGAATAATACATGAGGTCACTGGTGTCTATCAAACATTCTTCCTCACCGTGTGGGATTATAAGACATTATAGCTACAGGAGACATTCTTGAACTTAGATGTAGAATAATGACACTAGACTTTGAAAAGGCTTTTAACATGGTCAACCATTAGTACCTCCTAGAGACAATTAGGGTCATGGGATTTCCACAATTGTTCCTCTAAAGATTATGTCATCAAAAATTATGATCAATAGTCAGTCATCGATGAGTTTGATCTGAGTAGTTCAGTGAAGCGGGGATGCCCAATGACTATGGCCTTGTTTTCCATTGCTATTAAACCTCTGCTCGTTGCTCTGCATCAAAACCTTCGAAGATTACACATACATGGCCAAAACATTGTCTGCAAGTCATATGCTGACTACGTAGGTCTTGTGGTAACAAACGAAAACGACGTACTGGTCGCACTACAACTTACATGCAGATACGAACTGGCATCAAGTGCAAAACTGAACTAGACGAAATCAGATATAATGAGTGCAGGACAAGGACTTCCCACGCAAAACACCAAGGTAGTAAAAGTGATCTCCTACATGCATATGTTGGACATAGAGTAGAGGTGTAACATAAAGCACGCCATCGCTGCCAGCTACAAGAAAATCTTAGCAATCATACATACTGCAGTTCAAGCACACAGCATGAGAAAGATAGATGAAGTTCAATGAGTAGGACGTGCAAATGAACACATAATATCCAAATTGAATTATGTGGCCCACATGTTACCAGTACATAAGGACATAGCCACGATACAGCATTAGGACACTAAATAGACGACGACAATATTTTCAAAGCGAAATTTGACAACCTCTCTCTTTCGGCAGAAAATTGAGGACTAAACCTCACGGACGTCAATTTTAAATCACAAGCCTTATGCGTTTATAGCACCTTCAAGTTAGGGACAAAATCTCCCAATAGTTTAACGGCCCATTTACTGGATAAGATGACTCTGTTAATGGGAACCCACTCATAAATGTGCAGCACATTCCAAACGGTTTTCACCATTCTAAGCAATTTTTAGTAGGATTTAGTTATATCTAACTGAGACTCACCGCTAGAAGCATGGCAACAGTAAAAAAAGTATATCAGAATTTAAGAGAAGATAAGAACAGAAATGTGATAGAACTGAAATACTCACATTACGACTGGAAGGAGATTTGGAGAAAATTAGCCATCGGAACTTACCTTCAGATGTGAAAGCAACGTGATACAAGGACGTCAACAGAGAAATACCTACCAACTCCAAACTTCACGCCACCCACTTACCAGGGCCCCGCTGTGTGCGTCTTGAGGCTTAATGGATACTGAGGAGCATAGATTAGTGTTCGTTAACGTGTAGGTCACCTGGCAAGTGATTAAGCAGAAATTAGCCTGCATGTGTAGGTTAGCACCCCATCAGAGTCAAACAAGCAGACCCTTTACACCCAGATGGAACTGCTTTCCCGAACACGAAAAAAAGGCTTTCAGTTGTCTCAAGGATCATTCAGTCCATTAAATCCTGACAGGAGGAACCAATGCAAGGAAGACTTTTGGCTATATCTTACCACCCAGCACCACAAATTATCCAAAACGAAAGAGTATAAGGAGACATGCATTTTTTTGAAATATGGAATTATGGAATTGTTTATAATTAACTTTTCTGTTACCAGTCACGATTTTCTTTTATTCATATTTTACATGAAGCGTTTCAGGAAATGATTCCTATTTTTTTTCTCTTTCCGCTATGCCATTTTTGCGTAATGTTTTCCATGTGTGAGGTTCTGCTTTGTTTTGTTGACTTTACTGCTGTATATAAAAACACGCCATTTTAGTTGTTGATTTTTATAAGTAGTTAGCGACGAAATTTGAAAGAACATTTACTAACAGTTTTTTCTTATGGTCCGTTTGTGCAGAGTGTCACACATGTTAAACATCACACGCATGCATGAGACTCTGCACAAATGGATCGTAAAAAAAACTATAAGTATAAATTCTTCCAAATTTTGCCACTAACTACATATAAAAGTCGATAACTAACTAAAAATTGCAAAAGTGCAAAGAGAAAACACACTCAAAAAAGGGAATCATTTCCTGAAACGTGTCGTGTAAAATATGAATAAAAGAAAATCGTGACTGGTACCAGAGAAGTTGCTTGTAAACAGCCCCATTATTTTCAGTCTCAGGCTTTTAAAAAAACCGTTTACAGTAGACAGAATTATATATAATTTCGTAAGGATGAGCCACCATTTGTGTTGCGTTATGGAACAGCGTGTTTATCGTTTATTTATTAATTACTTTTTATCATTAAACTTTACAATAATAATGGTCAGAAAGAACGTAGATAATTTAATAATAACGGAATGAAAGTAACTGAGTTCAGTATTACATCATACGCAGAAAAGTAGACAGCTTAAAAACAGTGTAGTCCCATTCATTTTACAATGTCTACTTCTCTCTCACAAATTTTTAAGTCAAGAGGTATTGCTATTATGCGAAGAGATTTCAGCCATAACCTGTGTGTCTCTTACTCTCGTTTTAACTTCCTAATGTGAAGATTACAAGATAAACAAGGCGACGAATACATGACATGGCCTCGGAATGGCAAAGAAGTTGTTTCCATTTCAAAAGCAGCTGAAGCTGACGAAAAGAAAAAAGAAATCTTAAGCAGGAGACCCATGTTTGAATCCTGGTCTGGTACAAATTTTCAACTTTCCCTATTCATTTAAATCAATGTCCCCTTTCACAAAGCGTCTTTAGTTCCTTTATGTCAAATACTTTAAATTATTTACCTTCTTTTGTAATTTCACTTTAAACCTTGTATAAAGTTTTTCATTACTCTATTTCATTTTTTAACTCACTTTACATATGGCAGGTAAAAATCTTCTGGGTTCTTAACTCGCGTAATATATTTTCTATACGCTCGACATTTCAACTCATTTGCTGGGATCTCCTTCAGGATCTTGTGGTGTCCACGGTTGACTGAACAGTATCAAAGACAAGTGTCACGTTCTGTTAAATGAGTTTTCTCGCTCTTATGCTGGAGAGGTGGTGTTAGTGGACAAAATTCCTGTGGCTGTCACTGGCGGGCCACTGTTAAGTTTCACTTACTGCTCAATAAAGATGGCGCACCAATGGTAGCGTCAGGGATTTTGTCCAATAACATCAGTTCTCCAGCACAAGTACGGGAAAACTCCCTTTTATAAGAGATCACGACACTGGTCTTCGCGGTGTTTAGTTAACGGTGGACAACATAAGATCCTAAAGATGATTCTAGCAGAGGGGTCGAAACGGCGATCGCGTAGAAGACATATGACACGGTCTAAGCACCCAGAAGATTTTACCTGCTGTAATAACAGCCACGAAAGCCTCTAGAATTATGTAAATCACTTTACATATTATGTTTTATATTATTTTCGCGCTATCTTATCGATGTCTTCACGTCATTTTAGACATTTTGTCCAAGTATATCAGGTCATAGATTTACTGACACTGAGACTTTTCCATTTCGTATCGTAAACAAATTCTCGACAGGGGCAGTTGCCCCCCTGGATCGCCCCCCATATGTTTCCTCTCTCCACCCCCCCCCCCCCCCCTGCCATCACCATCTACAACGCCATGCGAAAGTCCTGCATCTGGGTGCTTCACTTCGTTTTGTAAGGCAGATTCACTGAGTTCTTAAGCCGAAATCGATGAACGCAATGCTTTATTTCGGACAGGATTTTTTTTGTTTTAGATCTGATTGGAACAAGTCGGATCGCAGATTTAAAGTAGTGTCCATGTATTAAATCGCAAGGTAACTACAATTTACGGCTTTGCCGGCACCAGTGAACGTGACAATAGGTTATTAACGTGTTCTGATGGGCAAGGGGTGCCGCGAGGTACTCTCTGTGTGTGTGTGTGTGCGTGTGTGTGTGTATGTGTGTACAACGTATCCAAGAACACAAGATAAGTTGATCTTCGTTCCAAAGCAGTGATCGGTACATATCGATATATATTACATCTTGTGGCTTTATTGTTTCGATTATAAGAAATTATGTATTTCAATTATTTCTCATTGTAAGTTTTGTCACAAGTTGCCAAAACTGGAGCTTTTAATTTTTATGGTTTGAGGAGGTGCCTTGCATAGTTGAAGAGGTGCGTTCCGCACGTAACATTTTAGAAATCAAGCACAGCATGACCACAGCATTTCTGTGACTTGAGGCCTCAAAATTCAATAAAGAATTTCTTTGATTAAGCTTGTATTTCGTGTTCGCAGTGTTCTACAGAGGCAAACGCAAAGGGCACTTTTTTTATGGCTGCCACTACAGATCGCTGTGGGTGACCAACATTTGATCATGGTTGTAAAGGAAATGACGAACATTTGACCATGATTTTAAGGGGGGTTTACTGTTGGCAAGCTTTTACTCTTTTATGTGAGACACCATATACTGAAAGTTTTTAGAATGCAAAAGCGTGTAATAACCCTCAGTATATTATACTACAGAGCAATACAGTATACGTAGTATACTATAGTGGGTTCGATAACGGAAAGAAATCGGAACATTTTGTGTTGACTGTTCTCTGTTTACGACTGCTGCCAACTTAAGCGATCTATCAGTACTGGCTCTTTCGCCGCGCGGGATTAGCCGAGCGGTCTTAGGCGCTGCAGTCACGGACTGTGCGGCTGGTCCCGGCGGAGGTTCGAGTCCTCCCTCGGGCATGGGTGTGTGTGTTTGTCCTTAAGATAATTTAGGTTAAGTATTGTGTAAGCTTAGGGAGAGATGACCTTAGCAGTTAAGTCCCATAAGATTTCACACACATTTTTCTGGTTCTTTCGCAGTATTGCGAAATGTTGTGCGAGTCAGTTGAGAAGCAATTAATGCAACGAGTATGTTTAAAAATGACAGTCTCTATAATCCACATCCACCAGTTCTTTCTACTTTCCGTGTCTCATTTGTACCGTAGCTGCTGATCGGTAAGAGGCGAGGCTGCCACCACTGACCGAGAAACAAGTAAACATTCTCCCTCTCACAGTCCCTCTAGGTTACGTCATTCTTTTTTGGCACCCCGCAGCCCCTTGAGCCAAAGGGAACGTGTCAGGTTAATAAAAGGTATCTATACAAGATATTACATTACACAAAATATTATTTGACACTTAATATTTTTATTTATTTTATTTTATTTTTTTTATTTTTATTTATTTTTTGGTGGGGGTTGGGGAAATTACCCACTTACTATATCAAAAAATTCATCTAATGAGTAGAAGGAGTTGCCATTAATAAATTCTTTTAATTTCCTTTTAAATGCTATATGGTTATCTGTCAGACTTTTGATGCTATTAGGTAAGTGACCAAAGACTTTTGTGGGAGCATAATTTACACTCTTCTGAGCCAAAGTTAGATTTAACCTTGAGTAGTGATCATCCTTTCTCCTAGTGTTGTAGCCATGTACACTGCTATTACTTTTGAATTTATTTGGATTCTTAATAACAAATTTCATATATATATATATATATATATATATATATATATATATATTGTGAGGCTACAGTGAAGATCTCTAGTTCTTTTAATAAGTGTCTGCAGGGTGATCTTGGATGAGCTCCAGCAATTATTCTGATAACACGCTTTTGTGAAATGAACACTCTTTTACTCAACGATGAGTTACCCCTGAATATGATGCCATACGAAAGCAGACTGAAAATAGGCGTGGTAAGCTAATTTACTGAGATGTATATCGCCAAAGCTTGCAACGACCCTAATAGCTTAAGTGGCTGAACTCAAACGTTTCAGCAGATCCTCAATGTGTTTTTTTTTTTCTTTTTTCAGTTCAACCCCTCATCAATGCATACACCTAGAAATTTTGAATATTCTACCTTAGCTACCGATTTCTGATCGAAGTCTATATTTATTAATGGTGTCATTCCATTTACTGTGTGGAAGTGTATGTACTGTGCTTTGTCAAAGTTTAGTGAGAGCCCATTTGCAGAGAACCACTTAATGATTTTCTGAAAAACATCGTTAACGATTTCACCAGTTAATTCTTGTATGTTGTATCATCGGCAAAAAGTACCAGCTTTGCATCTTCGTTCAAAATGGTTCAAATGGCTCTGAGCACTATGGGACTCAACTGCTGAGGTTATTAGTCCCCTAGAACTTAGAACTAGTTAAACCTAACTAACCTAAGGACATCACAAACATCCATGCCCGAGGCAGGATTCGAACCTGCGACCGTAGCGGTCTTGCGGTTCCAGACTGCAGCGCCTTTAACCGCACGGCCACTTCGGCCGGCACATCTTCGTGAAGTCACTAATATACACTCCTGGAAATTGAAATAAGAACACCGTGAATTCATTGTCCCAGGAAGGGGAAACTTTATTGACACATTCCTGGGGTCAGATACATCACATGATCACACTGACAGAACCACAGGCACACAGACACAGGCAACAGAGCATGCACAATCTCGGCACTAGTACAGTGTATATCCACCTTTCGCAGCAATGCAGGCTGCTATTCTCCCATGGAGGCGATCGTAGAGATGCTGGATGTAGTCCTGTGGAACGGCTTGCCATGCCATTTCCACCTGGCGCCTCAGTTGGACCAGCGTTCGTGCTGGACGTGCAGACCGCGTGAGACGACGCTTCATCCAGTCCCAAACATGCTCAATGGGGGACAGATCCGGAGATCTTGCTGGCCAGGGTAGTTGACTTACACCTTCTAGAGCACGTTGGCTGGCACGGGATACATGCGGACGTGCATTGTCCTGTTGGAACAGCAAGTTCCCTTGCCGGTCTAGGAATGGTAGAACGATGGGTTCGATGACGGTTTGGATGTACCGTGCACTATTCAGTGTCCCCTCGACGATCACCAGTGGTGTACGGCCAGTGTAGGAGATCGCTCCCCACACCATGATGCCGGGTGTTGGCCCTGTGTGCCTCGGTCGTATGCAGTCCTGATTGTGGCGCTCACCTGCACGGTGCCAAACACGCATACGACCATCATTGGCACCAAGGCAGAAGCGACTCTCATCGCTGAAGACGACACGTCTCCATTCGTCCCTCCATTCACGCCTGTCGCGACACCACTGGAGGCGGGCTGCACGATGTTGGGGCGTGAGCGGAAGACGGCCTAACGGTGTGCGGGACCGTAGCCCAGCTTCATGGAGACGGTTGCGAGTGGTCCTCGCCGATACCCCAGGAGCAACAGTGTCCCTAATTTGCTGGGAAGTGGCGGTGCGGTCCCCTACGGCACTGCGTAGGATCCTACGGTCTTGGCGTGCATCCGTGCGTCGCTGCGGTCCGGTCCCAGGTCGACGGGCACGTGCACCTTCCGCCGACCACTGGCGACAACATCGATGTACTGTGGAGACCTCACGCCCCACGTGTTGAGCAATTCGGCGGTACGTGCACCCGGCCTCCCGCATGCCCACTATACGCCCTCGCTCAAAGTCCGTCAACTGCACATACGGTTCACGTCCACGCTGTCGCGGCATGCTACCAGTGTTAAAGACTGCGATGGAGCTCCGTATGCCACGGCAAACTGGCCGACACTGACGGCGGCGGTGCACAAATGCTGCGCAGCTAGCGCCATTCGACGGCCAACACCGCGGTTCCTGGTGTGTCCGCTGTGCCGTGCGTGTGATCATTGCTTGTACAGCCCTCTCGCAGTGTCCGGAGCAACTATGGTGGGTCTGACACACCGGTGTCAATGTGTTCTTTTTTCCATTTCCAGGAGTGAATATTAAGAAAATACGGGTTTATTGGTCATCCTGTGTCGCTGAGACAGTGATTTCGTGCAGCATGAATGGGGAGGGACGTCCATTGACGGGGGCGGCGTGCGGCGTGCGGCGGTGTCGGCTCGACGCTCGCAGCTGGTGTGGCGGCGCCGCGGCAGCGTTTGCGTAACGGGCCAGCAGTGGCAGGGCGCACGGCCGCTGAGTCAGCCGCCGCCACTCAGACAGCCTGGCGGCGGCGGGCAGCGGGCAGCGGTCGCGGGCAAAAACAAGCCGCGGGAAACGAGAGCCCGCACCCGACCTCCGTCGCCTCGTGGAAAATTTCTACCCGCCTGCCTGCTGCTGGGGCTGCCGTCTCATTGCCACCGGCGTTCGGCGATCCGGCAGACTTCAGATATCGGCAGAACGTGGCGGCTCATTCGAAACCTGATACGAACACTCGCTGCACGTGACGGGTGGGGTGCCTGTTCTTTCGATTTCGTCTTTCGTTTGCCGTCGATATTCTGCAGTGAACGTGAAAATACTTCAGTTCTTCTGCTCACCCAATTCTGTTGGGATTCCTTCATACGAGCCTCGAAAGTAATAAGGGGAGAAAATGGCTCTGAGCACTATGGGACTCAACTGCTGAGGTTATTAGTCCCCTAGAACTTAGAACTAGTTAAACCTAACTAACCTAAGGACATCACAAACATCCATGCCCGAGGCAGGATTCGAACCTGCGACCGTAGCGGTCTTGCGGTTCCAGACTGCAGCGCCTTTAACCGCACGGCCACTTCGGCCGGCAATAAGGGGAGAGGCGACCAGACCGGGCGACTTTAGCTAAATTGGTATCAAGATTTTGTTGTTTTCTTGAAATAAGATATAACTACATAAAACCTTTACTTGAACATTTGTTTTGGGGAAAAGTGGTGAAAAAATATTTTTTAAGGCTTACAAGATGCTAACGAAAGGCCGCTACTGGGCGGGGGCCACTCGTGACGTCACGATTAGCGCCGTTACCTGCTGGAGGGCTCGGTCACTGCCCTCGTGATAATACAGGCCTTAAGTCAGCCTGTATTGTATGGAGTGTAGCCATGTATGGAAGTGAAACATGGACGGTAAATAGTTTGGACAACAAGAGAATAGAAGCTTTCGAAATGTGGTGCTACAGAAGAATGCTGAAGATTAGATGGGTAGATCACATAACTAATGACGAGGTACTGAACAGGATTGGGGAGAAGAGGAGTTTGTGGCACAACTTGACCAGAAGAAGGGATCGGTTGGTAGGACATGTTCTGAGGCATCAAGGGATCACAAATTTAGTATTGGAGGGCAGCGTGTAGGGTAAAAATCGTAGGGGGAGACCAAGAGATGAATACACTAAGCGGATTCAGAAGGATATAGGTTGCAGTAGGTACTGGGAGATGAAACAAGCTTGCACAGGGTAGAGTAGCATGGAGAGCTGCATCAAACCAGTCTCAGGACTGAGGACCACAACAACAACAAAGTCAGCCACACACGGACCGTGCTGTCGCACGTTGAGCGTTGAGCGTGCCGTGTTTCTGACGTCATAGCGTGGAATAGTACATTGGGAAGTCTTTCCGAACGTGCCGAGCAATATCTAGCATGTCAGATATTCTGAACTTGCGTTTGGACGTTCACAAATAAGATGCATGTCATCTCCCTTCGGTGAAGAGTTGTGAGACACTATATTGGCTTCCAGTTGAAGCCCGTTTATGTATACAGGGTGTTACAAAAAGGTACGGCCAAACTTTCAGGAAACATTCCTCACACACAAAGAAAGAGAATATGTTATGTAGACAAGTGTCCGGAAACGCTTACTTTCCACGTTAGAGCTCATTTTATTACTTCTCTTCAAATCACATTAATCATGGAATGGAAACACACAGCAACAGAACGTACCAGCGCGACTTCAAACACTTTGTTACAGGAAATGTTCAAAATGTCCTCCGTTAGCGAGGATACATGCATCCACCCTCCGTCGCATGGAATCCTTGATGCGCTGATGCAGCCCCGGAGAAAGGCGTATTGTATCACAGCCGTCCACAATACCAGCACGAAGAGTCTCTCCATTTGGTACCGGGGTTGCGTAGAAAAGAGCTTTCAAATGCCCCCATAAATGAAAGTCAAGAGGGTCAAATCTGTTGTTGAGAAGCGTACGAACACTTCGACTGCAATGTGCAGGAGCTCCATCGTGCATGAACCACATGTTGTGTCGTACTTGTAAAGGCACATGTTCTAGCAGCACAAGTAAAGTATCCCGTATGAAATCATGATAACGTGCTCCATTGAGCGTAGGTGGAAGAACATGGGGCCCAATCAAGACATCACAAACAATGCCTGCCCAATCGTTCATAGAAAATCTGTGTTGATGACGTGATTGCACAGTTGCGTGCGGATTCTCGTCAGCCCACACATGTTGATTGTGAAAATTTACAATTTGATCACGTTGGAATGAAGCCTCATCCGTAAAGAGAACATTTGCACTGAAATGAGGATTGACACATTGTTGGATGAACCATTCGCAGAAGTGTACCCGTGGAGGCCAATCAGCTGCTGATAGTGCCTGCACACGCTGTACATGGTACGGAAACAACTAGTTCTCCCGCAGCACTCTCAATACAGTGACGTGGTCAACGTTACCTTGTACAGCACCAACTTCTCTGACGCTGACATTATGGTTATCGTCAACTGCACGAAGAATTGCCTCGTCCATTGTAGGTGTCCTCGTCGTTCTAGGTCTTCCCGAGGCGCAAGTCATAGGCTGGAATGTTCCGTGCTCCCTAAGACGCCGATCAATTGCTTCGAACGTCTTCCTGTCGGGACGCCTTCGTTCTGGAAATCTGTCTCGATACAAACGTACCGCGCCACGGCTATTGCCCCGTGCTAATCCATACATCAAATGGGCGTCTGCCTACTCCGCATTTGTAAAAATTGCACTGACTGCAAAAACACGTTCGTGATGAACACTAACCTGTTGATGTTACGTACTGATGTGCTTGATGCTAGTACATTACAGCAATGAGTCGTATGACAACACAAGCACCGAAGTCAACATTACCTTCCTTCAAATGGGCCAACTGACGGTGAATCGAGGAAGTACAGTACATACTGACGAAACTAAAATGAGCTCTAACATGGAAATTAAGCGTTTCCGGACACAAGTCCACATAACATCTTTTCTTTATTTGTGTCTGAGGAATGTTTCCTGAAAGTTTGGCCGTACCTTTTTGTAACACCCTGTATATATGCCGTTTCTGAGCACAAGGAAACTGGGGAGGTTTCCAAAACCCTGCGTTAATTGAATGATTGGTTGTAATAAAATAACAAGAAACGTCACATTCGTGGTAAGATAATTATTGTGACTTGCGTATAATGAGAGTCGAACATTTGAAATCAGCAGCATGTTGAAGATCCAATGAAAACACGTTGCTCTTGGTACAATTTGTTATAGTTAAATTTCAGTTAGTAATACAGCTGCAATCAGAGCTTGCAGAACATTGTAACATGTTAGATAAGGTCTCAAGTACTCGTTGTCGCGGTAGCGCAGTGAGTATCATTACTGTGTCGTGACATAATGGAGGCATCTTCGTGGTTCTAGTGTCACTGCAACCAAAAATGTATTTCTTCAAACCTTCCCTTTTTATATGTTCTGATACTTTATTCTAAGTTTAATGTAAGTATACACCATAATATCCGATGTTATGTAAATATAAGGGCGCCATTTTTGACGGGTGAGTTTGTTCGATTGACTAAATCGACAGTACACCTTGCGCTACTTACAGTAAGATAGTTTGCCGATTTTTAAGTGTTGTAATTGACATGTAGAGATTCTGCTACTGAGTAGGAACAGTGATCAAGTAAATATGACCTTAGGGTTTTATTAAAAAGTGAGAATGATGACTTAATGTTTATGCTACATGGAGGAAAAATGTAAACTTATATCGCGCCATTTGTAATGGAACTTACATAAGCCAATGTCCTCATGAGCGGTGAAGAGCGGACATGGTTCTTTGCTTTTTCCCTTATAACATTTTTAGGGACATTGAAGTTCTTATTTATGTATACTACAGACAAAACAATCTGTGTAGTATATGGACAAGGGTCGAAGGCACGTTTTAATAGAACTAACGCAGGCATTTTACGCGCGTTGCGATCGCGTGTAGCAAGTTGGGGCCCACGTACCGTAAGCCCAAGTCGCACCGTTTGTGAGCGTTTAGCAGCATGTTGAACGTTCGATAGCACGTTCCGTGTGCCCTTGGCTTTAGAGCAGAAATGGCGGGAACACAGTCAGCTGTTTCCCTTAGTCGGTGGATTGTGCTGACTAGCGTGCATTAATATGACGTTTCGTGTTGCTTTCCATTGGTATAGTACCCCGAAGCTGGCTAGAAATCTAATTGTTATCAAGAGGAATATGAGACAGTTTTTCTTTCCCTTCTGGGGGAAATCTGGTACTTACCAAGAACATAAAGGTTTGCTTGTACATTTTCCTGATCAAATTAATCGGAAAATTTGAATCACGCGGCCTGATAAGTGATTATTAAAAGCGTAGAAAGTATTTTAAAGAATACAAGCATAGATATTAGGTTTAAAGATAGGCTTTATTTTTCAGGTTCGGTTCTGTACTAATAGTCCCTCGTAAAATATGGACTTTGTGAAGTACTGCTGTTCTATGCTTATTTTCAAATTTACGAACGTATTGGATGATGTTTATGAGTATCGTTGCACATACAGAGAAGTCCAAAGAAAATTTTAAGGCCAAGTAATAAGTGTTTACTTGCCACATTATGTAGATAGCAACACTGATTTGAAACGTAGCTCACTGACGGATTCATGTGCTACATCTTTACTTTCCGTTTACTGTCTGTTAATACACAGCACCTGCGAGGATATAAATGTAACATGCCTTTTTAATTTTATTTTTGTAAAAATACTAACCGAATCGTTTTGTTGCCATACCCCTCAACCAGAGAGTACATATAGGAAGCTACTAGAATAATTTCGATTAAATTTGTCGGTTAACAGTACAAAAGAATGTAGTAGACGAGGTTCTGGAGGAAGTAAGACTGTGAGGACGGATCGTGGGTCGTGCTTCGGTAAGTTGGTGCCCGCGCAGTAGATCAGCGTAATAAAAATGCCGAATATAGTTTTCAACGATGAACATGAAGGGGTGTCCTCTGACATCCGGCCGGATCAATAATGATAATAATGATGAGAAAAGAAATGAGAATAATGATGAGAAAAGAAAAAAAAAGTTGCTAGAGCACATTCCCGCGAAAAGCGAAGGTCCCGAGTTTGAGTCTCGGTCCAGCACGCAATTTTAATCTGCGAGGAAGTTCCAACAATACAAAAAAATGCTTATGTCTTCCCTTAAAAACTGCGCTTTTGACTTGTTTGTTCTTCACCAGATGTCCCACAATTGTTCCGTAAATTGTATACCATGTTTTGTCATGCACATTTCATCATTTCTTTTTAATGTGCGTATGTATGTATGTAGATATGTATATATACAAAGGATGTTCAAAAAAAAGTGTCGAATAGTTTGAGAGGTGTTAGAACTCATCGAGGCAAGAAAAAAGTCAAACATGCGTCTGGAAACGCATACTTTCCGAAATTAACACTTGTTTATAGGAAGGTGTGCGCGACGTTTGGTTGCGGATTTAGCATAGCCGTTGCATTGGCGCTCCGTCAAATATGTCGGCATGGTGTTATGATGTCTTACTCACATTACTCTGCCTACCATTAGGTGGACCGCAATCAGTTGTGTGGTTTGAGTCGTGTTGTACGTTACGTTAGTTTTCGTCGTGTTTGTGTGCCTTATTGTACAGTACTGTCAACCCTGGGTACGTATCATGGTATTTTACCTTCTTCTAAAGACGAATTCACTTACGTGTTTATTGTTATTGCGCTGTTTGTACATACAAATGGTGTAGTACATTTACATTTTCTCTCTTCCACCACTTGTTTGCAATGGAAGCCTACTACTCCACAATGCAGTGGCGGATACAATATTCTGCTGCGGTTCGGCAAATGGACGTAGTTTGCGAGCCCGTGCCCTGTAAGCTGAAAAATATCCACAGTGCAGAGTGCCTTCTGATTGTCTGCTCGCAGACTTTTCCAGTATCTGAGGGACACAGGTACACTTGCAAATCAAAAGAGTGACAGTGGGCGGCCCCCCATAGTACGCATGCCTGGCACGAAGGAGCTTGTGCTACTTTCGCTGGAAGAAACCACTGGGACCAGTGTGCGACGATTAGCAGCAGCAGAAGGCGTGCCTCACTCTCTCAACTGAGGGTTGCTTCATGAACAGTTGCTGTACCCATATCATTTACAGTGCATTCAGGCTCTAAGGCCACAGAATCATCATAGCAGACAGCGGTTCTGTCAATAGTTGTTGCAGAAGTGTGCCGCAGATCCACTGTTCACATCCAGGATTTTATTTACTGACGAGCCAAGGTTACAAGAGAGAGGTTGTGAATTTCGGTTACCAGCGTGTATGGGAGGATTCTCAATCAACATATAGGAGGCATATTTGGCGACAGATTAATAAAACCATACGTGCTGCCACAAAGATTAAGTGGGGCGCATTATCTGGACTTTCTCATTAACGTATTGCCTATCTTGCTGGAGGCTGTGTCTCTGCAGAAACGAATACGAATGTGGTTCATGCATGATGACGCACCAGCACACTTTCACCACAACGTGCGCGAAAATATGATACAGACATCTTAGGATGGCTGAAGTGGTTGGGGGGGGGGGAGGGGGCCGGGGTGGGGTGGGGGGGGGGGGGTCAATGGAGCACACCTTGGCCTGCTGGTTCCTCAGACCTCAAACTCAAAGACTTTTGGTTACAGGGACACTTCAACTGGTCTACGCCATGCCAATCGACGATGTGCAGACACTACAGGGTCGCGTCTTCAATGTGTGCCCTTACACTGGAGGGCAGAGGGATTGAACACCCCCTGTAAACGGGTGTTTATCACAGAAAGTATGCATTTCCAGATCCATGTTTATCGGACTTACTCCAGAAAGTATGCCTTCCTAGTCCTATGTTTTATTTTCCTGTTTTGATGAGTACTGCCACCTCTCAAAGTATTGGACACTTTTTTTGAACACCCTATACATGCAACATTACATCGTATACTAACAGGGAAACTACTTACAAAATAGTTTAGTGTAATATACATGTATCCTATGTATGATAAACAGAGTGCGACATAATGTCTGTCATTGTACATTTATGTTGTTAATTTCCAATACAAATCATTTAACGGTGTTTTAAAATATTGGAAACGTAAAACCATATAAGTCGTGGTTAATTTTGTTTCAGAAAACACAATCACACCAGTAGAATTTAATTTACATCTACTTATAAATCTGCCGCCTCACTGCCAGCTGAAAATGTGACATCATCAAAGCTGTACTACAGCCATGAGTTCTCAAAGGCAGTGGCTCAGTGCATTGTGTCTCGCAGCAGTGATGGGACTCTATTGGCCGATGACGACTAGTGGTACCACTGATCCACTGGCTGCCAGGATTGCCACTTGGTGTTGTCCAAATCCACCAAGGAGCATTGCGATATGTGGAGTCTGTTAATCACAGACGATTAGTATCGCCACTTTTCACACGGCTGAAGTACTAAAAAGTGGAAGAACATACCATATGTAAGGTGTCTGCATTTTATGGACCTTACATGAACTCAGTCCATAATGACAGTATGATACGGTATGAGATCCTCAGAAAACTATATTATCAACAAAAATCAATTGCAGTAATCGCATGTACCAAAAACTAAGAAAACAATATCTACCAATCTACAAACAGAGGCATGCATAAATAAGTTAAAGTGAATCGCATTTTGGAGACAAACCAAGCAGGTGGTTAATGGCATTGGAAAACCCCACTTAACAATAGAACGCCAAGCTTCAGTGCAGAAGGGGATAAGGCCAGAAAAATACATTAATCCTTCTAACGTAAATACAGCTGGGACAGAGGGTAAGTGGTTGCACGGCTTTAACAGGGCTAGTGGCGACCTGGCAAGAAAAGTAAAACTTCACCTCTAATGATATGGCGGTTGGCTGAAGCCATATTGGGCGACGCAAACGCGACATGGTGGGGAGATCTCCATTATATAAAAGCATTTTGAGAACTAAAAATTTCTAGATATCGCTTGTCTCATGGCAGTCCACACAAGTGTGTGGAAAATAGCGAGGGTGTTGAGAGCTTTGCATCTGCCAAGTGTGGACGATACGCCTCACGTATCGTGGCAACAGATAGCAAAGAGGTAGTTAATTATTCCTGCTGGAATTTTTGCAGGCAATGAAATTGTACACATCGCTCCAAGCCCTAGTGAGTGTGCAATAGCCATTACTTCGACTAGCGAAACATTAACATTCTACGGAACGCAGGAAAGTTGAGACTGAGTGAATTCGGTGAAGGCCAGAGTAGGGAATTAGCGTTTTAGATCCAGCACGGAGACAACACCATTGCAGATCCCGACTGGTAAACTACCATCACGCATCAGGCCACAGTAAACGTTAAGTCGAGATTTTTCTCACTCCAACCTGCGTACACTTTGACCGTTGAATATCAAAAGCTAGGATACTAACCCACCCTTACATTAAGTACATGATAGTTTTTTCATTGGTTTAAAAGGTAAATTTATTCTCCACGAACTGAGTGCAATGACCAGCTATGATATCGTACAAGTAAATTTAGTAGATGATGATTTTTGATCATTCTTGCTTTTGATAACATTTTCATTTGTAGAGAAAACAATTTAATAATTACCAATTCAATATGTCCAAGAGTTAAATATTTTGTTAGTGAGTGTTGAAAGTAATTGAACATGATTGTGGTGTATCACTTGACCCCTGAAAGCACAGTTGATAAATTGTATGTAGAATGAAAAAGGGAACAGCGGTTTTGTCTTTCAAGGATAGATCCCTGACTTTCACCTTTATTAATTCATGCATTCTAGTTACATGACAGCAGCATTTCTAATTAATTCGTTATGACCCACACCTAATATTAGCTACCTTACAGGGCCAGATTCATATCTATATAGAATGTCTGTTCAACACTCTGGGCTTGAGAAGACAGTTCAGATGCATTATCCATTTGCATGCATATCTCACACGTATACCACATTTTCAATCCTCTTCATATGACAGAATCACCACTCTACTGACAAAAAATGCCAGTAAGCAGTAATAATAATTTGTAGGTAGCTAATGACATCCTGTCACAACCCAAAATGATCCACTACGGTAACTATAAGCCTAACATACGCCACCTTTCTCACTTGAATGAATTGTTTTTATGGTAATAATTCACACCTAAAATTTTCAATGTAGATTTTGTCTACTTGTGGTTTCCAATAAACCTTCGATTTCAGTCCATGGATTCTGAACGATACCCCGATTTTGATATTTTCATCCTCAGGATACCACACACTCACTATTTCTTGAACCAAACTTATCACTTAGATGAATTCGCAACTGAGACTAAGGCCTATCATCAGCTGTAGAATGGAATGACGACAATGAAAATTTGTGCCGGACCGGGACACAAACCCCTGTTTCCCACTTATCGCGAGCGGTCGCCTCACCATTCAGCTATCCGAGTATGACTCATGGCCGGACCCAAACCTCCATATGTCGTCAACCATGCGTCTTCGTGCCCTAAGAGATTAGTTTCGAGATTCGACACTGTGTGTGTTGCTTACCAATGTTGTACCGAATATGCCATAAATATTTATGTTCTGTCGACGAAATATTCTTGACAACTGTAGTAGAAGTCTCTTTACTGGTGCTCATATGTGACACCGATTTGTATTTATAAGTACCCATGTCTCCTACATAACTGTTAGTGTAAGATGTAGATATAGTCTGAGAGCGTATCGATAGTACAGTAAGATGCTTGTATTTTTATTCTCTGACAGTCAAAATTTTCCCAACCACTTATGGACATGTGACAGGCATATGAACAAGCACAAACGTCTAGGACTTGTAGAGGGGGGTGAGTACGTAATATTTTGAACAGGAATCCATGTCTGGAAACGACATCCATCGACGCTACAGAGCGTCAAAGGTGCAGGCGCCGGCGCCTTTAAAAGTGTATATGTATATACAGGATATTTCCGTGATGATGTTACAAACTTTCTGGAATGGTGGAGAAGGATAAATGTATTAATTTGAGATAAGAGTCGCTCTACCGGGAACGAACGACTCGAAAGTTATAATCGGAAATTGTTCTGATACCTCTGACAGTGTAATACGTGTACTGGTACTGTTGTTACTAAGACTGTAGGGTCGACAACTTCATAAGTTTGTAGTATGGACCAAAACAAGGAAAAAATGTCTACTGATCATGGGCTCTGAAATGCATACCTGAAGAGCTATGAGCAGTTGTTCATTTTCCCTACTGTGAAACGTATCTTCTCTATTGAACAAGTGCTCATTGCTATTTAGGTATGCATTTTACAGCCAATCTATACTTGACATTTTTTTCTTGTTTTGGTCCATATTACCACCTCTGAAATTTTCCTACCGTACAATCTTAGCAACAACAGTACCGGTACATGTATCACATTGGCAGAGATATTAGAACAGTTTTCACTTATAACTTTAGACTCGTCCGTTTCCGGTACAAGCATCATCCTAGAAAGTTTGTAACATTATCACGTAACCACCCTGTATACACACATCTCAACAAAAGTTCAGAATATCATAGACTTTACTGCAATGATTTCTTATAGTACACCTATTGAGGTTTGTACACTACCTTTGAAACGTCCCCTTAGAAAAATTATACAAGATTGTGCTTAAACTGACACACAATATTTTTAGCGCAACGCAATCTGACTTTCAAAAACCCCTACAAAAGAATGGCCCTGACTAACATTAACCTATACCCTTCACAAATCACTTACCTCACCAAAAATCTTCGTTACTCGAACTACTGCAATACAGCGAGCGCCACTACTGCCAGCTAAATAAAAGATTCAAACTACGGAAGGCACTAACTACTGATAGGCATAGTTAGCAAATGAAAGATTTTAATAGAGAACAAACAATGTATTTACCTTAATAGTCATAATTGACATCCAGTCTTAGAAATTTCAAAACTCCGCCATCTCTCTCCCCACATCCACCACTACTGGCGGCTCACCTCCAACTGCGCAACGCTAAGCGCTGTTCACATCCAGCTGCCGCTGTCCAACACTACAATGGCAGACAACAATGCAAACTAGCCACAGACTGCACAGAGCACAGCCAGTGATTTTCATACAGAGCGCTACGTAACGTTGCCAATAAGAAAACATAAACAGCCTACTTACATAGCCCCCATGCTCCCCACAAAAAATTTTACAAATTGTTTTGGGCAGTGGCCAATAATGATTTGATAAAATTTTTCATAATTACAATAACAAAGATATCAAATGCACACACTTCTTGATACAATGTTGGTCAAAAGCTAAAATTTTCTCACAGTCCATAAAGACAGTCCTGATCATTCATCACAGTAACATTGCAGTGTTTCTCTCAAAGCCTGAGCAGTAAAAGAAAATGCACACAGAAGTAGTGGATTTCCATGCAATCTTGAAGTAGTAGTGTTGTCCTTCCAACGGAAAGACAGTGCTGACTCTTGACATGCAGACAGGTATTGGTCCACAACAGAGCAAACCCACAGCAGAGTCAGACGAAATTTTGAAGAGTATTGGTAGGTAGGTCATCACAGAGCAGACCCACTGTAGTTCTGGTAGAGATTACGGTATTGGTGGGCCACCAGAGGCGCAGACCCACTGCAGTCCTTGTAGAAATAATGGTACTGGTGAGTCACCAAAGACGCAGACCCACTGTAGTCCTTGTAGAAATAATGGTACTGGTAGGTCATCAAAGGTGCAGACCCAATGTAGTCCTTGTAGAGACGGCCAGCAGCCATCTGTTGCAAATGTGCAGGTGCACAATCACCATCGAAGAGTCTTGCGGACAATATAGCAAGTCCATAAACCACCACTTGTGCACTCACAAAGTTTTTGGAATTGTCCTTAGAACCAGCAATGCTGTTATCCAGTCCCTTGCTGAATTATTAACACACGTGCAAACACTAACAGTCCCTACTTCTCACATATTTTCCATATACTATGACCAACAGAAACGTGTGCAGTGAAATGCAACTTACAAGTTACTTAATTTGATGACCTGGTGTCAATTACAATTTTATAACATAAGAATACAATTACAAAGGTACAAAATACATCATTAAAGAACATAACAATACAGAGAACATTTGTAGTACAGGCTTTACAAAAGAATCGAAACAACATATACGTCAGTGTTACAGGAATTATGACATGAGTACATACATAAAAGATCAGAATAACTTTCGAAACATCAACTTCACACATGAGCATTAAAACAAAACAGAATAAATAATGTCTAAACATCTTTACAAAGAAAATAACATAGTATTTGAAAAATTCTACAACATATCTCTTATCAGATAAACACATAAAGACAGGAAAAACACAAATACACAAGAGTGCACAAACACATACCAGAATAACACAGGAGGAAAGGACAGGGTTTGTTTTCAGTGTAACATTTGGTACTGCAGTCCAACCCAAAACTTCATTCCATAGATCTTTCGTCTTATTTCAACATTTGTTTCCACCAAAAAAATCCTATCCAAGCATGCTTTCTGTATTTATATGTTCACATATTTCTTACCTCATTATTTATTTCCAAGAAAATCCTACCTAAACCTGTTGTCCCTAAACCCTACTTTTTTGGTTCATATTCTCTTTCAAAATACCTTTTTTTGGCCAAACCATTTTCTTACAGCTTCTCAATGCATTTCTTCCAATTCATCACAACTCGTTCTCTCATATAGCCTACCCCATCTTAAGCTAACTTAAATCTACTGAGCTCAGATGCTAAACTAAGGGAAGAGGCAAGGCAGCAGTACAAAACAATTAACACAAACAGCAATGACAAAATATTCAAACTGGCCAAGCAAGCAGCAACTAATATTACGCAATGAGCAGCAAACAAGAAAAATAAATCAGTAGTAAAACTGGCTTAACAGAGTAATGTAAAGTGAAATTTAGTAGTACTATGCCTGGCAAACAGCAGAAGCAAATGCAATAAATTATATCTAAACATGACAGAGCTCAATCAGAAAAATATTACAGTAAAGACAACAATGCAGATAAGGGAAATGTCTATTCACATCTTAATATCTATGTCATTAAAGTGGTGCACCACAACTTATTCTACAAAATAAATTACCAAGTACTTGAAAAGAAAATTATGAATGCAGTTCCTGTGAAGGTAAATGTCTTTTTGTGCTCCCTTATTTTTTTGAAAAAAATTATTATTTACTCGATCTGTATACATAAAATATTTATATTAGTACATCTATAAAATTTTATTTTAACCAATGCTGTAGTGCAGCTAGAAACTAGATATTAAACAAAATGACTAAATAAATACATAAAGCAAGCCATATGGCATTTCTCTCAATTAGCAAGACAATAGCCGTGAAATGTTTCTCATCGTTTCATTAGGCATTTTAGTAAATATCATAAATTAAGAGCTCCACAGTATAATCATATGTTTTCAAGTTCGACCGTGTCGTTTTTTGCGATGCTTTCTACAAAGGAATGTCAATAGCGAGGATAATGGCCTCTTTTTTTTTTACCTGTGCCTCTGAAAGGCACTCACTAATGACTTCTTTCCAGGTGACTGTCTCCCATCTGGGTGCCCACGACACATTACGTGCAGGTGGTCACTTAACTTTCTTACGGAAATATTTACGACAGCAGTTTCCGCTACAGTGACAGTCTCATATAAAAATATTTCACAGGTCAAGAATTTGCGTTACAAGTGTGTAGAAACAAAATCCTATTGATATAACAGAGTCCAAAAAATTTTCGTTGGCATTGTAATACATTCACGCATTTACATACATTTCATAACTCTTAAAGTACGATTCTTGGTTTCCAACAACCTGTTTCACAAACCAGAATCCCTAACCACTACTCATTATTCCTTACCTTATTCGTCGACACTTCTTCAATATTTCATCATAACAGATACGTAGCATACTGAAATAACTCATATAGCATCAGCTTATTGATCATAAACATACCGCAACAGCATAATACACATAGTCATCGTAATAATAACATCATAACACCTCAGTCAACTCTCAAAATCGTTGTAGCTTCCTCCAATAATTTCAAAACTTAAAAAAAATTCTCTGCTCATGTCAAAAGTGTCATCTGCCTCATATCTACTTTAAAAATCGTGATCCCATACCAAATATATCATTCAAAGCTCTCATAATATCACAATGGGTCCAAAAAAATATGAACAGTTCACAAAGTACAGACAAAATACAATTTCGTAAGTGTGAAGTTACCCAACTGTGTAATTGCGTAAACATGTGTCACTGATGTAGTAAAAAAAAGTTTATCTCTCAGTTAAATGATCAGATAGCTGTGTAATTTGTGTCTTAGAGAAATATGGTACCGATGTGTAAAGTTGTATAAGCAAATACCATATTAGCTAGGGCTCCTTGTGCTTGCCAAACACATGGTACACAAAGTTAGCGTGTACCCCCCTGAGGATTAATGTAATTATACCCTCAGGTGTTACAGATTACAGCAGTGGAATGAAATGTATCACGGAAAACCTTTGAATCATTGTACTTCAAATATCTTTAAAAATAAATGATTTAAGTGCAAAATTAATCACTCAAATACGTGTCCTGTAGCGCAAAATGTGCGTCTTGTTGCAACATAATCTCTGTGGAAGTGTCATAGTTATCGTCCTCCGAAAGCTAAGTTCTGCAGAAGTCAATGTACTTACCTCATGATAAACAAAAGTGAAATGCTTTGCGTATAGATATCTTAGTTATTACGCTTAGTGCTGTGATGAAGAAAGTACTGTGCTGTAACATATTGTTGTGCTACGGAAAAGGCTGTCTCATTGTAGCTATACCACAAAAGTTACTACTAAAACATGTTTTGCTTTCCAGAATAATTCAGAAAAAACTGTGCAGATATAAAACAGATACACCGCAAAAGCAACATTGTAAATTGTCACTCATTAGTAGCGTCGTGATAAAATCGTGTAGCTGTCACAGAAACCAAATACTAAGTCATCTTTAATCTCACACAAACTACTTCAAATAAGGAATGCCTTTTCAAGTAAACCAAAATGTTGCATTAAAATCTCATTAGCAGTCTATGTTCTAAGTATGTAAGCCTTATAGTCGTTACGTAATTGAGCAACTAACAAGCAAGGATATACACACACAATAACACTGTGTCGTCTGTTCACAATAACAATGCATTCGTAATTTCTGTTTAAAAATGTTCCCTAGGTTCTAGACTGGATATTTAACTTCAAACATTGTTGCATGTTAACAGTTTCTTAAGTCTGACAAAGCATACTAGAAATGTGAAGTGAAAAGTTTTATGGCAAAGACAAAGTTAAAAAGCAGATTATCTTTCAATAAACGGTTTTACATGTGAAATGTGGTGTAAACCTTTACTCTTCCTAGTACGCAGAGTTTCAACTTCAACGCAATTATCATGTGGTATACGTCGGATTCTGTAAGGTCCATTGTAAACTAGAAAGAATTTGTGACTCAAGTGTTTCTTCTTATGTGGCAATGAATGAGCTTTAATGAGAACTTTCTGACCACTATATAATTTCGTTGCATTTGCTTTACCGTGTAGTTTTCTCCTTTTGTCTGCTGCAGATTTTATATTTATAATAGCCAAATCAATTATGTCTTTGTGTCGAAGTTTACGTGTATTCGGGAAAGGTACAAGCTCTCTGATTCTGTTCGGTGGTTCTTCATTCTTTAGTACAAGAGTAGGTGGTAAAGCAGTGGAGTCGTGAGGCATTTCATTCAGCACGTTTTGAAATAAGTGTAAATATCTGTCCCAATGCTGATGCTTTCTGTGACAATAAAGTCTGCAAAGCTTATTGATTTCTTTCATAATCCGTTCAGACGGGTTACAATGTGGTGAGTACAATGAAATAAAAACAGGTTTGATTTTATGATTCCGAAGCATGCGTGACCAAACAGCAGATCTGAATTGCGGTCCATTATCTGAAATGACTTTACTAACGTGTCCAACTTCACGTAAGAAATTTTTAACAAAGGCGTTGGATACAGACCGTCCAGTGGCTTTACGTAACGGAGTGAAAGAAACAAATTTTGAAGAAGTTCAACAGCGACTAGAACGTACGAAAATCCATTAGATGTTCTGACAAGCGGTCCCAAGAGATCAACAGCAGCAAATTCTTTTAATTTAGAAGGAATAATAGGAAACAACGGAGCACGATGTGAGACAGTAGATGGTTTCGCCTTTTGACAAAGTTTACAAATAGACAAGACTCTTCGAATTCTCTTTTCCATATTGTTAAAATAACAAGTCGTTCGAAGAATATGATAACGTTTTCGTGGACCAAAATGTGCATAGCTGAAATGAATGTACCAAATGAGCTTATTAACAAAATCGTCTGGAATGCAAATTACCCATAGCTTGTCATCAACAGTGCAGCGTTTGAAGAGTATGTTGTTTCTAACCAGGTAATAATGCCGAATCTGTGTGTGTGTCTTTCCATGCCATTTGCTCTTGATGTCTTTTCAAATCGGATCTTTATCTTGTTCATGAGCAATGTCCTTTAAAAATGTGGTGATGAAGTTTTCAAAGGCGACTTTCTGAATGTAAAGAATACTGAAATTTTTCTCGAGGTTGCCTTCTGTGTTACTTTTCTCAAGCCCAGCCGGTGCGCCTGACAGTGCGTCCGCAACAATGTTCTCCTTGCCGGGAATGTAGACTATTGTGAAGCGGAATTCTTGCAGAAACAATGCCAACGTTTTAACCTGTCATGATTTAATTTTGAAGACATAAGAAATTGTAATGCACGATGATCACTGTATACTTTTTCGTGCTTACCAGAAAGAAAGAAACGGAATTTGTTAAATGCCCAAACGATAGCTAAAGCTTATAATTCAGTAACGGAATAATTTTTTTCAGATTTTGTTAGCACTCGGCTAGCAAAAGCAATGGTTTTCTGAACGGTAGTATCATTTTCTATGGCTTCTTGAAATAAATGGGCACCAAGACCGACTTTAGAAGAATCCGTGCTAAGGCAGAAATCTTGTGACAGATCTGGATGAGCTAGTATTGGCGCATTAAGTAGCGATTCTTTCAAAGAACTGAATTCCAACTGTGCTTGTTCGTCCCAGTTCCAAATAGTATTTTTTCCAGTGAGAGAACAAAGTTTTGGTGTAACTAGAATTTGCATATTCAGAAAACGACGGTAAAAATTTACAAGACCTAGAAAACTGCGGACTTGTTTTTTTGTGGATGGAACTGGAATGGCTCTTACTGCTTCTAACTTTTCAGGATCCGGCTGAATACCTTCAGAAGAAATAATATGTCCCAAAAATTTCACCTTTGTCCTACCAAATTCAGACTTTTCCAAGTTAACTGTAATTCCAGATTCTGCAAAAATATATAACACGCTGTTGAGGATGCGATTGTGTTGTTCCCATGAGGCTTCTGCTATCAGAATATCGTCCACATATAAGGTGATGTGACGTTTTAAGAACTCAGGTAATATGGAATTCAGCCCGCAAATGAATGCTGCCGAAGAAATGTTCAAACCAATAGGAAGTTTCCGAAACTGATAACAAACGCCGAAACAAAGGAAAGCTGTGTATTTTCTACATTCTGGATGAAGTTCGATCTGATAAAAGCTGGATCTGAGATCAATAGAAGACAACTCTTTTACGCCATTAAAATTTTGAAGAAGTTCTTCCATCGTTTGCAGCCTGTCTGTTTCAGGAATGATGGTAGTATTGATTTGTCTCGAATCTAAGACAAGTCTGATCGATCCATTTTTCTTCTCAACAACATGTAATGGATTGTTGTATGAGCTTACTGCAGGCTCAATAATGCCCTCATTAAGCATAGATTGTATTTCTGTTCTAACACGGTCCCTATAATGTGCTGGAATTACGTATGGTCTAACACAAAATTTAGTATGCTCACGAACACGAAATTGGTATTGAAATCCCTTGATTGTTCCTGTTTTGTGAGTAAAAACTGTGGAATGTGCTTGTAAAATCTCAAAAAGGTCTTGCCTACCAGTGTCATTACAATTCTCAATTGTTCGAATTTTATTCTGAAATAACTCATTAGTATGAAATATGTCGTCGATATCATCTCTGTCAGTACTTGCAGAGTGATTGTTAGTGTCTAGTTCCGTAGACAATTCCGAACTGTTGTCTAACTGAAGGTAAAGCCGATTAATTTCTTCGTCATGGTTTGAGAGCCAATCTTCAAATTTCAAAGCTATTGACTTACCTTCTTTCTCTAAACTTATTTCAGCATCGTGAAAGTTTAAGATTGCTTTGTATTCATTCAAAAAGTCTACTCCCAATATAATTTCCGTCAACAATAATGGAACAATGAGAAAGTTCATAGAGAAGCTGTGGCTTTGACAAAAGAATTCTAAGTTGGTTTGTTGGCGTACATCTACATTTTTTCCAAAGATTGCACCTTGTAATTTAATCTTACGTAACGGAAGTGTGGGGCAATCATTCGATTTGTTACATTTGCTAAAGGCTGTTTCACTAATTACTGAAATGGGACTGCCAGAGTCAAGTACTGCCGTAAATTTTACGTCATTTACTGTAATGTGAATCACAGGATATGCAATTTTGTTCTGTTTTACGTCGTGTTCCTGGAGTAAGACGTCCCTAATGTCTTCCATTTTTGCGTAATTACTAGCTACGGCAGCTGCGTCGTCAGTTTCATACGTACGTTTCGTGGCTGCCAGCGGTATGAGTCATTGCCTATTGTCTCTTTGTTGGCGCGCGTCGTTATTGGGATTTGGAGACCTAACTTCTACAAATTCACCTTGTCGAGAGGGCCCTGCTCTGTTTGAATCCCGCCAGTTCTGATGCAATTCAGGTCTGTCGTTACGATTATCTCGTCTGTCGTCATGTCGGTAGATTTCATAATTTCTTTCTTGTCGGTCATGTGGTGGAGAATTTCTTCCTGAATCGTAACTGCGCGCTGAACTGTTTCGTCTGAAGTTATTCTGTCTCCCTTGATAATAATTGTTTTGGTTCCCATATTGTCTGTTTCTAAGGTAATCTCTGTCATATTCATTACTACGGAAATGCGATCTTTCTCTGTAACTATTGTTACTCTGCCAGTGGTTGTCATATGGGTAGTGTCTGTTTTGTTCACGATTTGCGTTGTAAGAATAGCCTTGTCGTGTCCAGTTATTATTTCTGTCGTCACGGAATTGTGACGGGTGTGACCTGTAGTGATTGTTTTCCTGTTTTCGCATCCCGCGACTGTCTGTGTCAGTTTCCAGCTCTTGTAACAGTCCCTGAAAAGCTTCAATGTCGTCTTTGCAACATCCTGCTAAAATAATATGTCGTAAATGTTTAGGCAATTTGATTAAGCAAATGCGGATGAGTTCTGAGGGGCTGTATGGGTTTGAAAGATACTGATTCTTATGCAACATGTCTTCAAAATATTTGACAAGACTGGAAAATTCAGATTGTTCAAAGTGTTTCATCATCATGATGCTATGTTTTACACGATCTTGTGTAGCTTGAGACCAATATGCTGAGAGGAAGGCATGGTAAAATTCTCCTTCACTGTGACAATCGTGAATGACCGATCGCATTCTTACAGCTGGTTCATTCTCTAAATAGCCACACATAAATTCTAATCTGTGTTTTAACGACCAGTTGGGAGGAAACCAATGAGAGAATTGATGGAGCCATGCTTGTGGATGAATGTCGTTGCCAGAATTCTTAAATGTTTTAAATTTACGTGTAGTAATGAACAGCTTATAGTCAAAGTCATCATGTCGGCGAGTCACATATCGGTCATTGTTACTTCGTTTCGGCGATTCCATTTCAAAATTCGGTGCACCTTGCCAATTTCTTTCATAATTTCCGAAATGCGCTGTGTTATTATTTTGTGGCTGTTCCGTATTTCTATGTCCCTCTTCCCGTATTGGGGCGCGAGTGTCCTCTGAAATACGTAATTCTTGTATTACTTGTGCCAACTGATCTTGCACTTCCCGCATTTCTCTTTTGTACCGTGTATTGATTTGATTTTGATTTTGTTTGAATTTTCTAATTTCCTCATACTCTTCAGTGTCAGTGAAGGCTACAGGTGTTGTGGCATTCAGATCATCATCTACCTTTGTAGATAAGTTAGTGAACTGATCTGAAAGTTCGGCTACTTTATCCGATAGTGAAATTATTTCCTCTGTATGTTTTTCTGAACCAAGTTTCAGAGTGTCCATTTGTGTTGAAATCGTATCTACTGTGTCCTTTAAGTTTTCCTGAGTTTTTGCAAGTTGCGTAACCGTATCGGTAGATGCAACTGAGTCAATTTTAGCTTGCAAGGTCTCATGATTTTCATGAACAATAATTTGCAGTTCTTTTATGGCTGCTTCGTGATTCTGTAATGCATTTTCATGCCGCGAAAAAATAGGTTGAAAATGCTCACAAATTTGTGTTTTTACGTCATTACAGGCTTTTTGACATTTCGATTCAATGTTATGTAACTCAGTAGTTAAATCTTCACGTGTTTGTTCAAGAGTTTGTTCCAATGAGTCTAACTTTTGAAGCTGTTGCTGTGTTTGTCTCTGATGTTGTTCCATTGTGTCTAACTGTTGCTGTGTTTGTCTCTGGTGTTGTTCCATTGTGTGTAACTGTTGCTGTGTTTGTCTCTGATTTTGTTTCATTTGCTGCATTAATTGCAATAATAATGTATTAGTGTCTGGAATCTGTTCCTCTGTGCTTTTTGGCAGTGCATTTGCACCGGCAACATTTACATTTTGACGAGCAGAAAATGTGTCTTCACTTATTTGAGAAAACGGTGGGGACCCAAAACCTGAGTCTATAGTAGTTGCAATATTGTGTTCTGTCATTTCGGATTCCTGAGGTGAGCTGTTGCCGACCGATCGATCGATAATGCTTCCCTGTTCACTACTTGTTTCTCTGTCTACACCATTATTTGACGCCTGCTCCATTTCCCTATGCACAATTACCAAATTACTACTTTGAATGTCTGTTAATTCATTACACAGTGGTGCTGATAAGCTACGCTCGTCGTCACTATTATTTCTCAGTTTATTTTGTAGCCTAGTGTTACGTTTTTCACACGCCATTATTGTCACAATATTTCACACGAAAACACAGAAAAGCACAATTTGAAGAGCAAAAATAAGAGAACACATTAACATAGCACTGAAAATAATATCTAGTTAATTGTAGCTGCAAAATACTTGGTGCAAATCTACATGCATGCCACAACTGTTTTACTGTACAACAATGATAAACTACAACTACAAAGGAAATTCTCTCTATGATTACGCGCTAGCAATAAACAATAGCTACACTAATTACACAAACTACAAGAAAAAATCAGAAGATTCCAGTGAGGTATCCTCGGCTAAGGGTCGACATATGAAACGTCCCCTTAGAAAAATTATACAAGATTGTGCTTAAACTGACACACAATATTTTTAGCGCAACGCAATCTGACTTTCAAAAACCCCTACACAAGAATGGCCCTGACTAATATTAACCTATACCTTTCACAAATCACTTACCTCACCAAAAATCTTCGTTACTCAAACTACTGCAATACAGCGAGCGCCACTACTGCCAGCTAAATAAAAAATTCAAACTACGGAAGGCACTAACTACTGATAGGCATAGTTAGCAAATGAAAGATTTTAATAGAGAACAAACAATGTATTTACCTTAATAGTCATAATTGACATCCAGTCTTAGAAATTTCAAAACTCCGCCATCTCTCTCCCCACATCCACCACTACTGGCGGCTCATCTCCAACTGCGCAACGCTAAGCGCTGTTCACATCCAGCTGTCGCTGCCCAACACTACAATGGCAGACAACAATGCAAATTAGCCACAGACTGCACACAGCACAGCCAGTGATTTTCGTACAGAGCGCTACGTAACGTTGCCAATAAGAAAACATAAACAGCCTACTTACACCTTACTAGCAAAATAAACAGAATTCCTTCTGGAAACAAGAACAATTTTGGTTACTTACAAAAAATCATTACAAAACAAAGCACGCGCTCTCCTAAGTGTACATCTTGAAAACAAAAACAGAGAAAATCTTTATCTCATGATGATTACCAGTCTTTAACAGCGAGTGTTTCGTCCCCACACACAGATGAGTTCTTCCACTCTGCAAGGCATGCTCTGGATGAGACCATAGAGTTTATCTTGGAGGCCCTACTTCTCAGTGGTAGCTTGAGTGAGGTCCTGAAGATTGTCAGGTGGATTCGCACGCTGTACAATGGTCACCTTCAAGAGGTCCCAAGAATGTTCAGTTGCATTCAGGTCTGGGGACAGTGCTGGTCAATGCATTCTTTTGATGTTGTATCTTTGAAGATCCCAAGACACTGCTAGAATTCTTTGCGGTGTTTCAGCGTCATCAACTAGGATGAAGTTGTCGCCGACTTCACATCTGTAGGGCCTTAAAACCGTTTATGGGACCTCTTGGAGTTATTGGGGAAAAGTCAAATTTCCTTAAATGGGAATTAAAGGGGTCCGCTGTCCCATCATAATTGCCGCACCGAACGTTACACTTCCACCTGCAAACGGATGGCCTTCCTGAACGTAATGGCGTTCCTGGTGTCGTCTAGCGCTTTCTTCAAACCCTGACACGTGGAGTGTCCAGTCACAAACCAACACTGGTCTCGTCAGCAAATATGATGCTACTCCATTCTGCAATGGTCCAATGTTATTGTCATTGATGTGCAAGAGCCCAAGTCCTTCGTTTGCGTCGGTTCCGTTCGTTCAGTGCAAAACTTCTGATAGGTCTTCTGGAATGAAGACCACTCTGATGCAATCTTCTGCGCGCTGTTTGGTCTGAGAAACGAATCCCTGTTGCCCAGAAGAAGTCATTTCCAATATTTCTGGCAGCTGATGTTGGGCCCTGCGAGCGAACTGTTGGAGAAAACGATCCAGCATTGGTGTTGTCATATGAGGACGACCACTGCGAGGTCTGTCGTTCACATTTCCCGTCTCTCTGTACTTCCTCCGCGTAGAGTGGCACGTAACTGATCGGCAACATCTTGTTGAGTATGACCTGCTGAAAGTAAAGCCACTATCCTGACTCTATCAGAGTGTAGTATGCCTCTACGTGGTATGGTACTGCCGTGCTGAACAAAAACTGAACGAAGCTGTTGTTGATACTGGACTATTCGCTGTGCGCCACTGCGGCAGCGGTGTGTTTACATGACTGGGAAACGGTCACAAATCGTGCCAGTGGTAAACACCGTCCAGTATATGGGCTCTAACTAGACAATGCACGAAGTGCCGGTGTCAGTGAGACCTCTAATATCGTAGAATACTTTTTACGATAATATTCCAAACTTTTGTTGAGCAGTGTACACAGATCTACGATCGCCAGCGCCTATAACTTTAACGTTCTGTAGCGTCGTTGGATGATGTTTCCGGACATGGGTTCCCGTTCAAAATATTATGTACTCACTCCCGTTTACAAGTCCTAGAATTCTGCAACGGAAATTTACGAACACACAGTGTAGTGTAATGTGTAGTAAACATTTCAAGGTTTGGATCCCTTGTGTGTCTCACGAGATGTTAACATTTCAATAGCGCAGTCATGTTTTTGTTCTCGAAAGCAATTTGCGTGTCATACACTTTATATTGCAGAAGATGATTGCGAACGACCATTCTGTGCACAAATAAGCATGACATGAAATTCTTTAATGAACTGACAATTATGTATGCACACTTGTTACTATAGGTAATTGCGTTTGTTTAACGCTGTATCTAAAGTAGTTACATGACATCCATGTTTTTGCTGTAGTCTTCTGTTATGGAATGTTTCACTTACGTTTTTTGCATGCACTTGAGAATGGACAGTGTCCAAAACTAGCAGTGCAAATAAAATAATTTAAAACATATCCTGATGAAATAAAGCCGTATGCTTTGCTTAAAATAGTAGGTAATCCTTCCCTGCCTTCCAGTTATTTAAACACAACATTATTAATAAAAAATTCAGTTGGTATTAGAATGGCATGCCTAATGAGCTTTTCTGGCCAGTTTGTTTCGTTGTTTCGCCTGCTATCATTATATGCAGGCACATGAGCAGGGACAACTTGGCAGGTAAAGCTTTACAACTGATTTTCTCGTGATACATCACATGGATCCCATTTCACATGTTTACTATGAAGATTAAAAATGTCCAACACTAAGTTAAACTCGCTGTTTCTTTTTAATATCCTCCAAACTAAGTGTTTGCAAATGATGCTGTTTTCTTTTTCCAATACCTACACAAATTTCTCTATATAAAAATAGCACCACTGATATGCACAACATATGTAACTGTTCGTCTGGATGCTTCACTGGCCGATGTGGTAGCCACGGCCTAATCCTGATAGCGCAGCATCAGATTTTCTTGTCAAGTATTTATGGGTAGGTACGAACATTTCTGAAAGCGTATCGTTTCGCTCAAACCAAATGAGCAATACCGGCCTTTTGCATTATCAACACTTTA
Organism: Schistocerca nitens; assembly: GCF_023898315.1. Classification (NCBI taxonomy): domain Eukaryota; kingdom Metazoa; phylum Arthropoda; class Insecta; order Orthoptera; family Acrididae; genus Schistocerca; species Schistocerca nitens. The sequence goes on from NC_064617.1 coordinate 408,147,485, forward strand.
TTATTAAAATTAAGAAGGTAATTTACGACTCAAGCGGTACATAAACTAGCTTCAGAACGATAACATTTCGCAAAAGCAGCCTTTAATCTCTAGCAACGTTACGTTACATTACATCGTCTGTTCTAGCCCAAGTATGGCGGCTCTGTAAGGAACACTGATGTACAGACTTCCCCTATATACACCTTGGGCAGAAGCATATCACGATAGTCCATCCTCACGCTGTTACATACAGGGTGACAATTACTGAACTACATGAAAAAAACGTAAATTAGTTGCAAAATGCAGCGTACGCACACTTTATTCAACAAGTAAACGTCACAAAAGATATTCAGATTTAGGTTATGAGATGTTCGATATGTCTTCCATCATTGGCGATGATGTGACGCAGACGAGTAGCTAAATTCTGCACAACCCGATAAAGTGTTGGAAAATCGATGCTGACGATAGCCTCCTGAAGGGCTGTTTTCAACTCAGTAATTGTTTTGGACTTATTGCTGGGCAGCTTGTCGTTAAGATCCCCCCACAAAAAAGAGTCGCATGTGTTCAGATCCGGAGAACATGGCGGCCAATCGAGGCCCACGCCAGTGGCCTCCGGGTACCCCAGAGCCAGAACGCGGTCCCCAAAGCGCTCCTCCAGGACATCAAACACTCTCCTGCTTCGATGGGGTCGAGCTCAGTCTTGCATGAACCACATCTTGTCGAAATCAGGCTCACTTTGGGTAATGGGGATGAAATCGTCTTCCAAGACCTTCACGTACCGTTCGGTAGTCTCCGTGCCATCAAGGAATATCGCATCGATTGTTCCGTGGCCGGACATTGCACATTACACAGTCATCTGCTGAGGGCGAAGAGCCTTCTCGATCGCGAAATGCGGATTCTCAGTCCCCCAAATGCGCGAATTTTGCTCAGTGACGAACCCATCCAAATTAAAGGGTACGTCGTCGCCAAACCAACCACACAGCGCATATTAATTCCCTTCACGACCAGCGGCCAACCGTGCAGTTTGAACATCCTAATGCAAACCGTTCAGAAGTTATGACGCTTTTATTTCATATACTTCAATAATTGTCACCCTTTTTAAAAGACAAAAAGCCTTAAGAATCTTATTGATATCATCACATATATTCACACTCATTCCCATTGCATTACTTTGCTTTGATGCACTTTACGGTTCTTACACAGTGGAGAATCCTCTCAGCATCCTCTCTTATATACGATGAGAAAATGTCAGCGAACTGTGATGCCTCTGTCGAGTAACTGGTATCTTTATTTTCGATTTTCTTTATTCTGTAGTATTCTGTATTATATGCTCGTTACATAGTAGTAGCAGTCAAGACGTACAGTAATCATGACACATTTCGAAGTTTTACAATACATACCATGGCATTTTAAGCAACACATATGCTTGGCAAAATACTGAAATTATATTTCTTTACAATATACAGAAATCATTATTTGCTACAGAACCGTTCACTCTTTTACTGCATTTTTCTTCATCTCTCGTCTGCACTGACGACTGTGGGTGAAAATATGTCTGGTGATTCTAATTTGCACTGATGGCACAAAAGCCTCTGGCTATCAAGTATGGAACCATTCTTGGAAGCAGAACGTGCACCGATAAGTCTTAATACATCAGACACAAGTAGGTTAAATCGCTTTTCCTTGCTGCTAACAGCTTACATTATGTTCGTCATGTCCCAGTCGACATTAATGTTCAAGTTACATCATGAAGCCAAAAATGAATTGTTCAGTAACAGTTTCCTGTATTACGAACAGTCTGCAAAGTTATTTATTTTACATACTATCTTGATGCTTCGACAAACCCTCTCCTGAGCTCGATAGGATATCGAAGAACAGTACAAACCGGGATAAAATTATAGTCCCGTCAAGTTTATATATGTTTTTCATTTCTACTGTGTTTCACATGTGTTGAATCTTACAATGACACCTTAAGTGAGACAATCGCAATACCTTACACGAAGCTGTGCGATTGCTATGTCTCCATTTATCTCCTACATGGCAAGACATTGAAGACTAACAAGAAATACATGATTACAAACGCATTTCATTTTCACCACTCTCATATGGCTACTCTGATACCGGCAAGTATAGGAGAGAAACATTCCCTAAAGCTCACGTCAAATATATACATCACAAATAGTTTTGCATCAACCCGGCTCCCATGACTCCTGAAGATAGACGTTGACTGTAGATATTGTACCACAGACACAGTCCCTTTGACTGTTCGGAGATGTCACTAAACCAGCCGCAAGATGTAAACAATCATGCATGAGCAGCGCCTATTAGACGGAGGGATCCGATAGCCGATCAGTTCCAGTCATTTCACCAGGAAGGAGGTACACGGCTCCTGTTGTCTGCAGTTCAACCATGCCTAAATGGTCAATACCGCGGTTCGATCGCGTCCGCATTGTTACATCGTGCCAGGAAGGGCTCTCAACAAGGGAAACGTCCAGGCGTCTCGGAGTGAACCAAAGCGATGTTGTTCAGACATGGAGGAGATACAGAGACAGGAACTGTCGATGACATGCCTCGCTCAGGCCGCCCAAGGGCTATTACTGCTGTGGATCATCGCTACCTACGGATTATGACTCGGAGGAACCCTGACAGCAACGCCACCTTGTTGAATAATGCTTTTCGTGCAGCCACAGGACGTCGTGTTACGACTCAAACTGTGCGTAATCGGCTGCATGATGCGCAACTTCACTCCCCACGTCCATGGCGAGGTCTTTCTTTGCAACCATGCAGCGCGATACAGATGCGGCCAACAAAATGCCGAATGGACCGCAAAGCATTGGCATCACGTTATCTTACCGATGAGTGTCGCTTATGCCTTCAACCAGACAATCGTCGGAGACGTCACACTGTCCAGCGAGTGTAGCAAGGTTGAAGTCCATTGCTGTTTTGGGTGGCATTATGTGGGGCCGACTTAAGCCGCGAGTGGTCATGGAAGGCGCCGTAACGGCTGTACGATACGTGAATGCCATCCTCCGACCGATAGTGCAACCATATCGGCAGCATATTGGCGAGTCATTATCTTCATGGGCGACAATTCGCGCCCCCATCGTGCACATCTTGTGAATGACTTCCTTCAGGATAACGACATCGCTCGACTAGTGTGGCCAGCATGTTCTCCAGACATGAATCCTATCAAACATGCCTGGGATAGACTGAAAAGGGATGTTTATGGACAACATGACCCACCAACCACTCTGAGGGATCTACGCCGAATCGCCGTTGAGGAGTTTGACAGTCTGGACCAACAGTGCCTTGATGAACTTGTGGATAGTATGGAACTTGTGGATAGTATGCCACGACGAATACAGGCATGCATCAATGCAAGAGGACGTGCTACTGGGTATTAAAGGTACCGGTGTGTACAGCAATCTGGACCACCACCTCTGAAGGTCTCGCTGTGTGGTGGTACAACATACAATGTGTGGTTTTCATGAGCAATAAAAAGGGCGGAAATGATGTTTATGTTGATCTCTATTCCAATTTTCCGTACAGGTTTCAGAGCTGTCGGAACCGAGGCGATCCAAAACTTTATTTGATGCGTGTCAATCAATTATCTACACATCTTTCTATAGGCACCATGGCCCTGAGTAACAGTTTTATTTCATGGCAAATACTCTTACATCACAGATTTACTACCGCTGTGTTGAAGACATTCCCCACTAATGATGGATCTTGCTGCAATAGTGTGGCTTTCACGACTCTGCGATATAGCTAGCCGTACCATAGCAACAACCACATTGGAGAGGTATCACTGAAGAGGGCATATTTAAAATGTGATTCCTGTGCAAGCTTTCTTTAAGAAATTGTCTGCATGTGAGAAAACTGAATATACTGATTTCGAAAATTTTCTCCTCATGTAACGTGCATGGTATTCTATTCCTGAGCAGAACTAATTTTGGTTGGCCCTGTGTTGCGCATGTGAACAGTGTCGCGAAAAAAACTGCGTAAAATGCAAAATTTTAAGTAAAGAAAATTAATCTAATGAAATGCCAGAAGATATTAATTGTGTGATGAGTGAAAACTATATAACTGTAACTCATTAGCCGGCTGGTGTGGCCGAGCGGTTCTAGGCGCTTCAGTCTGGAACTGCGCGACCGCTACGGTCGCAGGTTCGAATCCTGCCTCGGGCTTGGATGTGTGTGATGTCCTTAGGTTAGTTAGGTTTAAGTAGTTCTAAGTTCTAGGAGACTGATGACCTCAGATGTTAAGTCCCATAGTGCTCAGAGCCATTTGAACCATTTTTTTGTAAGTCAGTACTGAAGTAAGTTATGAAAGCTGCGTGATATGAAGTGCAATGTTTGCTTACGAACACCCACAAAAATAAATTATCGCTCTACTCGAAAGAAAATAACTGTCTGACACTACCAGCATTGTTCACTGAAAATTAATGTTCTAGCTAGCGCGCCACCTGAAAATGGTGAGTACACACTGTTTGCATGACGATGCAAGGTGAGATCTGCCCTGAAATAAAACTGACTTACACGCTGTTTTTTTGTCTTGAGACTGATGTTCTCGAAAGGAAATACAAATCGGCAGATACAGCAGCTAAAAGTAAATAATCTACTCTAAATCTGTTTGTCAGAAACAATATGTGGCTTCGCGTGATGTCAGGTGCAATGCTCTCATGACAAATTCTCCACAACTTTACTGTGAATCATGGAAGTGGGTTTTACTTTAAAGAAAATCGTTCTTGTGAAATCAAACTGCGATTATTGAGAGAAATAGAACATAAGAAAAATCTAATAATTACAAAATTCTCTCATTACAAAAATTACAAACATACCTTTGAAATTCCTCAAAAATCTTCTCCATCAATATAAAGAACAAGAAAGCATCGTAAATGAGTTTTCATGTCCATAATAAAGTATCCCAGATAGTAGAGGAGCGGCAGAAGACTTTTCGGTGATTGAAGTGGCAACATACTGGATGACTCATCGTGTGGCCTTGTCACATTCGCCAACATGGCCTTGCTATGTTGGTAGTGCGTACGGCTGAAAGCAAAGGGAAACTATGGCCATTATACAGGATGCATCAGAAAGAATCATGCAAGTTGACGAGTATCGAACGTATACTGTCGAGCTGCCTACTCGGTGCTGTGGGCCCGAAAAGAAGCTGTCATGAAGGAGATAAGAAGGGTGCTGGCTTTGCGTACGTTGACATTAAAAAGTTTTACACCCAAATTGAACCATTCTGAAGCAGAAATTAAATACTTTACTTTGTACATAGTAGTCGCTAAGTACTATTTTTTGTACATGTTTAGTGATTAGTGAAGCATTACTTTAATGTTTCTGAGAGAACATTAAGTACAAGAGGTAAGACTCCTGATTTGAAATTACCCTGAGATGTCATATTTGAAGTCAGAACAAATACTCACTATTTGTTAAGTAGGGCAAGATTTTATTCTTTCTATATAAAGGTTTACTTAATGTGTATGTATATAAGTGACGTCATATTTAAATTGTGCAATATATACTCTCATAACAAAGCTGTTCAGGCGAGAAATTTTAACACTACTGCTTTCGTAGACTACTGTAACAGCAGTATAGTGTCTGCAACCATCAGCTGGTAGTGGATGGTTGGAGAAAGAACATCGCAGTTACAGTATTCCTCGGAAGCCAGTTCATAGATGTTGGCCACTGATGGGGTCGTGTATACGATCAGAGTTCACCCGCTCAGCATCAGCTAAGGCCCGAAGATAGAGTATTTAGTCGACGAAACTGGTTGCCATATAATAAAGTAACATCAAAACGACAGCGACAGTTGTTCCATTTCATTGCGTGAACACATAATACCCTACTGGATAACACAACCGAGACAAATGCTATAAACTGTTATGATAACATGCCGCACAGAATAAAAAGCTGCCTTTCGACCTAGTGTTGAAGATCTGCGGTTTATCGCTAATGTTTTGCAGTTCGATTGGAAACCTACAGAAATTATACTAGCAGAATAGCGCACACTTTTCTGCACAATGATGTTAAACGAGAGACTGATGATTTACTAGTTAAAATAACCAACTACCAGACGATGGTAATCATCTCATCACAATACGTCAAACAGAAAGTGGCCAATATGATAAGCTGAAAAATATTGTATCCTCATGAGGTATAAGAAGATGGCACATCCTGTGGTTCTCGACAGTGTACTAAGTTCTGTACATCACTTTTTAAATTAACTTTTTACATCTGTCAAGAATGCAACTCCATGTCTACCGGACTTCCATTTGAAGTGAGAATGAAGAGTGTGTGAAACAGAATATGGAAGGAGTTAAGACTCCTTATGCATTTTTGTTTCTTTTCTTTACTGATTTTGTTACATTTGTTTTTTTCTTTACTTTCGAATAATTTTTCAGGTGTTATTACTTCATTGTCTTAGGCCCATGATTACTTACTTCTCTGTAGTAATAGTAGTAGTAGTAGTAGTAGTAGTAGTAATAGCAGTAGTTTTATTCATCCATTGATCACTTTTATAACGATGTATAGCAGTAGTTTTATTCATCCGTAGATCACTTTTATAACGAAACTGGATGTGTCTTGGCATTACAGCTTACCAACAACAAAAATAACGTAATTGTAAATACAGGCTTTTGCATACTTACAGACCTAGTTTGACAAGGATGGGACAGATTGTCAGCCATAGGAACTATCTCGGTATTTCCCTTAAGTAATTTAGGGAAACCACACAGAACTTAAACTGAAATGGCTGAATGAAGACTGGAGCCTCCATCCCCTGGAGTCAAAGCCAATCTGTTTAAAAGAGTGTTGTTACCTCACTCGCTTTAATGCCGGTGTACAATACTGTATTGCAAAGTTGTTACGTAATAGTATGAAAGGCTAGTGCTACACCGTTCGACCATTTCTCACTCCCAGTTACAGCACAGAGTACTCACACCACGCAAATATACATTCATTGGATCATAACCTAGCACTACACGTACTATATACGCATTGTTTCGTAATTTAACACTGCACACAGTCTCCTGATTTCAGAACCATAGCGGCGAAATCTGGTTCCTCTTTTGCCTACCGGAACTTCCCATTTGCTAGCCTGAAAAACTAAGTCCCTCTACAACAAGTGAGATGTTGAGCTCAGAAAGAGGATAAGGGGATAATATCATATACTGCTGCCTAGCTATGGAAGTACGTTCTTGCAGAAAGAGAAAAACAAGGAAAAACAGTGTGAAAATGTTATGTGAAATGATAGATGTTTATTATCGTTATTATTATTTATTTGTTTTAGATTTCCTACCAAACACCTATTCTGTGTTCCAGAATGAGATTTTCCACTGGGCAGCGGAGTGTGCGCTGATATGAAACTTCCTGAGAGATTAAAACTGTGGGCAGGACCGAGACTCGAACTCGAGACCTTTGCCTTCCACACAGTTTTAATCTGTCAGGAAGTTTCATATCAGAGCACACTCCACTGCAGAGTGAAAATCTCATTCTGGAAACATCCCCCAGGCTGTGGCTAAGCCATGTCTCCGCAATATCCTTTCTTTGAGGAGTGCTAGTTCAGCAAAGTTTACAGGAGAGCTTCTGTGAAGTTTGGAAGGTAGGAAACGAGGTATCTATTCTGTGTTATCTAACTAATCCTCCACTGTGTAGAACGTGTTACTTAACAGGTACTTTTTTAACAGACTTCTAGATTAATTTGTTTTAGTAATCTCTTTCATCTCCAAAAGCAATTTGTTGTAGATTTTATTTCTTGGCAGAAAATTCTGTTTTGAGTTTTATGGTTATTCCTTCTTATTGAAGGTAAGTTCAGAGTAGATCATGTTCCGTGGTCATGAAATGACATGTTTGTGCAGTAATTGTTAGTTTTTTCTCTGACGTGTACAACTAACTGGCGTAGTTAAAATCCCCAATCTTCTGGACATATCTGTACAAAGAGCACGACAGCTATTTTTGGTTATTATTCTTATGGTAGTTTTCCGTAATTTGGCAGCTTGTGTGTGCGTGTATGTGTCTGTGTGTGTTCTGTCATTCACTCAGGTCCTCAGCATAATAGTTACACACAAAATATGCTTTTGTAAACAGTACTGAAACGTAGAGTAATGTAAATACTTATACGCCGCAAGAGAACGAAAGAAAATACTGATTGTAACAGGACAAATATCAAGAATTTTATAAACAGTAAAAACCGTCCGCGGTAATATAGCGTGAGCTCTGTGTTCCGTAGATGCTATTCTAGACCGTGTTGTTGTGAATGAGTGCTCCTGACATCGGATTAAAAACGGAAAAGGCAGCAAGTCCGCGGAGCATTGTGCTCACCTCATAATCCGGTCGCGCGGCCTTCGCGAAAATGCTGTCCGAATGATGAGCCCGCGGAAACGGCCAAGCCCTTCCCTGCGTGGGAACGCGCTGATCGTGTTCCGGTGCACGGCGTTCACAAACGGTCGCAGATTTCTTTTTACTTATCACATATTGTCTGAACGTTTCAATAGCGAAGTAAGAGTAATGGGGAAAAAAATTGAACACATCCACAAATAGCGCCTGTAGGTATTCGCGAGGAAACACAAAACAAAGAACTTGAACGTGTCGGGTTAGCACTAAGCCAGCGCCTTGTAGAATCAGCCAAATGCGTTGTGGATTTCGCTATTTCTGTACGCACAATTCGGGACGTTGCTGCGCTCAAACGATTGATTGTGATGCTGAGCACAAACGAGCCTGGCACGGTTGGGTTGTTTTGGACGCTTCGTCAAACTCATACAGTATGTACGAGTAATTAGGTAAATGACAACTAGCTTGTTGGCTGAGCTGTTTTGACTGTATTTTCCTGAAAAGTAACTCGAGAAAGGTTGAGAAAAATCGAAAGAGTTTTTTCAAAAATGGTTCAAATGGCTCTGAGCACTATGGGACTTAACATCTATGGTCATCAGTCCCCTAGAACTTAGAACTACTTAAACCTAACTAACCTAAGGACATCACACAACACCCAGTCATCAGGAGGCAGAGAAAATCCCTGACCCGCGGGGAATCGAACCCGGGAACCCGGGCGCGGGAAGCGAGAACGCTACCGCACGACCACGAGCTGCGGACTGAGTTTTTCACATAGAGAAGTAATTGTCTCCATTACAACATAGCACACTAATTTTAAGTCGATGACTGAGTTATGTGTAAAAGTAACATGCCTGTCAATCCGCTCCGAAAAATTGATGTTTAATTTTTATTATTAAACAGATATTTAGAGTTTTTGAAAAAAGAAAAGACGGTTGGAAGAACCGTTGGACATCAGGAAGTTGTTTGAAAATCAACTTAAAGATCTCCTGGTGTGCGTCCACATCATTGTCTCCGCCGCTTTCACATATCGCTGTAGTTATCGTCTGTGTAGTTGTCTGACTCCTGTGCGACAATCATAGAGAACATTATGACCACCTACCTAATTGCCTGGATGTCCACCTTTGGCACAGATAAAAGTGGTGTCGCATCTTGGCACGGAAGCAATGAGGTCTTGGTAGGTCGTTGGAGGGATTTGGCACCACATCTACAGACACGAATCACCTAATTCCCGAACATTCTGGGGAGGATGGCGATCAACTTTTGAGCCACATTAATTCACATCGCAGACGTGTTCGATCGGGTTCGGATCTGGTGGGTTGAAAGGACAGTACATCAACTGCAACTCGCCACTGTGTTCCTCGAATCATTCCAACATACTCCTGGCCTTGTGAAATGGAGTATTATCTTGTTGAAAAACGCTGCTGCCTTCGGGAAACATGATCGTCACGAAGGGGTGTACGTGGCCTGGAACTAGTGTACGTTACTCCTTGGTCGTCATGGCACATTGCACGAGCTCCACTGGAACCATGGAGTCCTATGTGAATGTTCTCCAGAGCATAATGGAGTCGGCGCAAGCTTGTCTCCTTCCCGGACTACAGGAGTCAAAGAGCTGTTCCCATGCAAGAAGACGGATTAGCACCCTCCCATCGGCAAGATGAAGAATGAACCAGATTCATCAGACCATGCAACGCACTGCCACTGCGCAAACGTACAGTGCCGATGGTCACATGCCCATTTCAGTCGTAGTTGCCGATGTAGTGGTGTTAACATTGGCACGTGCTTGACTCGTCGGTTGTGTATGCCTATCGTTAGGAGACTTCGGTGCACTGTGCGCTGAGACACACTTGTAGTCTGCCTGGGATTCAAGTCTGATGTTAGTTCCGTTTGTCCCGTTTCACCAGTCTGCTCAGCCTACGACGTCTGATATTTGTAATGAGGGGTGACCATCCAGCCACACGACCTCTGGACGTGGTTTCACCTTAGTTTCGCCTCGCGTTGAACGCTCACCACAGCACTCCTCGAACACCCAACAAGTCGTGCACTGTCCGAAATGCTTGTGCCGAGCCTCCGGGCCATCACAGTCCGCCCTCGGTTAAACTCAGATAGATCACGCGTCTTCCCCATTCTATACACGGACAACACGCTCATTTACACTACATGCACCGTGCGTGTGCTATCGCCTCAGTGGGTTTATACCGATAGAAGTCGGTGGTCATAATGTCCTGGCTGATCAGTGCATGTCACGCTGGATAGTTGTCCAGTAGCATAGCTATTCGTATACTGCATCCGCACTTGGAAAGGGAGTTGATCGAATACCCTTTCAGTCATTTGGATTTAGGTGTTTCGTGATTTTCCTAAATCAGGTAAGGCGAATAGTGGAGTGTTTACCTGAGAAGCCGAAGGTCGATTATAGCGCGCATGTCGATTCCACGTCTAATAAAGTCGGTGGTACAAGACATGTTCGTATTCTGTTTTCGGTACGTGTGTTTGTTTTCAGTAGGCCTTTTCCACTGTTCTAAGTGTATAGCATAGCTTAGGTTATGTTAGGGGTATTAGTTTTCCCTTGCTTCGTCCATAATGTAAATTCTGTTGGTTTGTTCCACCTCAGAACCGTCCATGTTATATTTTTACAGCATAACCAATAATTCGATTCCTCTAAAATTAATTTGCAAGGTAATTTTTGTGATTCTACTGTTTTCTGTATGATGAACAAGATTCCTCTGTTTCATTTTGTGTCTTTTGATAACATATGTGACTGATTACACATTTAATTGCTGTCTAATGTCAATAATTGTTTTTGTGATCCACTTGCGACTATCCCAGAAATTGCAGACAAACGTTTCACACAATTCAGCTTCTATTCTTTTGCGGCAGTTGTTACATTCTAGCTTTCACATCCGTACAACTGTAAAGGAGAACCTATAAATTTTTATAGTTTGTGTAGGGTTTCCTTTCGAACGTTACACTTTAATTTTAAGATCCATTTCATAAGCATCGGTTTGTATTCTACAGATGATACCCCCGACAATTAAATTTATTTGTCTGTTGAATTATTGTTCTATTTATTAGCATTTATGCTCTTATGGGTTACTGTCGCTGTAGCGAACTTCAGTCTGAAGACTGGCTTCTTTAAGCTCTCTACTTTACTCTATGCTTTGCAAGTCACTTTCTTCATTTCTGTGTATCTAGTGCAACCTGCATCCCTTTGAATCTGCTTGTTGTATTCAAGCTTTGGTCTCCCTCTACAATTTTCACCCTCCACCACCCAGTCCTCTCACACACGCCCTTCGATTACCATATTAACGATTCCTTGATGCCTCACAATGTGTGCTATGAACCAGTCCCTTCTTTTAGCCTAGCTATGTCATAAATGTCTTTTCTCTCCAGTTCCTCGTTCGTATTCGATCTACCCACCCAATTATTTTGAACATTCTCGCGTAATACCACACACACACACACACACACACACACACACAAATAACTCTTGATGGCCGATGGAAAGCGGATATAAACTGAAGACTGGCAATGGCAAGAGAAGTATTCCTACAGAAGAGAAATTTGGCAGCGTTGGATATATATATATATATATATATATATATATATATATATATATATATATATAGAGAGAGAGAGAGAGAGAGAGAGAGAGAGAGCTACACAGCATAACAGGCAGGGCGACGAAGTACTACCAACATACTATGCACAGGCGTGAAATTGAAAAACTATCCGAAATTTGTCAGACTATTTTCAATCATGTGTAAGACTATATTAATGCTGATTAGGGTGTTAACCCCAATACCATAATAAAAGATATAAATGAAAAAAGAAACGCTAATTAGTATGAACTGCACTAATAAAAATAAATTTCAGCTTATCGAGATAACATAACTGTTTTAGTAAGACAAAGTACCCCAGATCGTTACGAATTAGCAAAATATTATGCGCATTCGGCCGCGAAATGGTCTGAGTCAACGTTCCGACCAGTCAGACTGGATTACGTTGCTGACCTACCATGAAAGTGTGCAAATTTAGCAATGCGTGAAGATTCATAACGAAATTAAGTTAAAAATCATTCAGTTTCACACTTAAGTCAATTCAATTATTGACAGAAGCGGAAAAAGTAGGCAGTAACAAGTATGAAATTCTACAAGACTTTCATATCGATAACCACAGGGCGCCGGTACAGAATGACGGTAGCAATAAAACGTATTAGCGGCGCGAGACTTTCTTAAATTCCTTTACTGATAGTCTCCCTGCCTCCATCGAGATTAGAACCGAAAACAAACCAGACCTCCCTTGCACTAGAAAACACCTTTCACTACGCTAGCAGACAAACAGGCAAACAGCCCTCTATTATTACCCCAGACATGAATAAGCCGGCAATTTCGCAATGAAAATGGCAAAATGATCTGCAGTTTCTGTTGCATAGAGCTTGCTGGGCTCAAAAACATGAATTGTCTACCTTTATGTCACCGCTTATGTGACAATCATTCGGGATGTTTATCGAAATAACACAAAACTGTTATTAGCGAGTAAATTTAGTAGGATAATTCTGCACCACCCCAGGAAATAAACGGCGACGTAGCTGCCAAACGTATACTACAAATACTCCATTAGACGTGCCACAGCCAGAAAACGTTCATTAGCCGAAGTGTTCCTAAGGCAGCTAGCAATGGGAATGCTCGCACATCTAAAACGCGGTGGCATTAATAGTGGGATCTGAATTACCATTTGTATAGGCAAATGGATTTTATTTGCATTCCTGTAAACGTGATTTGGATCGAAAGCGTAGCTATGGTTAATATGCTGATGTATCGATTGCAACTGGAACATTTCGAATAAAGAGTAAGGGAAATTATTATGCGGCCCTCATCTTAAGTAACTATTTTCGTTGTTAGGATTTCGTCACGTAAATCGGTAAAAATGGAACCCTACTAGTCTCACTTTCTTGAGCGTCTATCTATATACCCAACCCTTAAAACCCGTTTACCTCTAGTACGGGTGGACATAATAAGCGGAAATGTATCACACTTCCTGCGGTATACGGTCCCTTGGTGGTGTAAAAAAGTGAGCTATGTCAACGCAATCAAAAGATACGGCCGTTTATTTAAAGAAGATTTACGCGAAAGGTCAAAAAATGGCTTTAAGAACTATGCCACCAAACTGCTTAGGTCATCAGTCTCCTAGATCTAGAACTACTTCATCCTACCTAACCTAACACACATCCATGCCCGGGGAAGGAATTGAACTGACGGCGCAAGAAGCCGCGCAGTCCGCGATATGACGCCGTTGAGGGCACGGCTAACCAGCGTCGGCAAGCTGTTAATGTCATCTGGAGTTACTAAAAAGTTATTCACTTCTGGTGAATGATTTTCTGCGCAGTTCGTTTAAGAAAGAATAACTAAAATATATTTGAAGTTACGGAAGAGGAACGACGCCTAATTCATTTCCCCTTGTCTTTATTCATGATGTTATATTCGCAATCTGAGCATACGTACTATCCATAATCACACTTCAGATCCAACTCATAGTCACAGATATGCGAATACAGCACATTGGCTTATACTTGAGATGTTTTGATTTCCACGAAGTGATGCACACGATACTGTGGCGTCTCCGAAGCGCGAGTTTCGCCAGTGGTAGCTATCTCAGTTTATCAGGTGAGCGAACTAGCATAGTATGTTGGTAGCACTTCGTCGCCTTGCCTGTTATGCTGTGTAGCAGACTTTAAAGCAGTGCGGATCAGCATAACGAAAAGGCGAGGGGTCTCGCTCGTTTTGTCCACGACTGTACATATACAGATGGCGGTAGAATCGCGTACGCAACGTGTAGAAACTGTATGAAATTTTCTTCGTTTCGCCACAGATGGTGCTATAATGGGTACAAGATCATAAGTTACGACATGATACTCAGTGCCCCGTGAATATCCAATGGCACGAGGGACCCCACCTCCATGTTGCGAGGGTAGGACAGGCCAGTGTTTCATAACTTCTAATTGCCTTCCCCATTCGCAGCGTTTTATTACTCCAACGTATCTAACAGGAACTACTCGACGCGCCGCGTGGTCGTGTAGTGAGCTTCGACGTATCATAACAGTCAGTTCACTGCAACAGGACATCACGTATTGTGCAGACATAGAACAGGTAGCGGCTCTAACCATTACATCACTTCTTTATTGCCTGCACACTTACCTGTCATTTCGAGAAAAGACGTGCAAGTGGGCGATGAATGCTGCAACCGCAGAAGAAAAAATTAAAATGATCCCGATTTACGGGGAATGTAAGAGAATTGTTGAGGCTACTGTTGCCTTGTATGCTGAGTGTTTTCCAGAGAAAGCACGCTCTCATTCGTTCTTTTACAAGGTCGTGAACGCCTTCACATCCGATGGCAGCACACGGACCGCCAGAAGGAAACGGAGCAAACGTGTTACAGGAAAAGCTATTGAAATAGCTGTAAAAGCGACAGTGCACCACAAGCCATGGATAAGCGCCCACAAATACACAACGATGCCCATATGTGCATAGGTAACATTGTTACAATACTGCATCTTCATAAGTATCATACATGCCACGTGAGTAGTAGGGTAGTAGGGCAAGAGGGCATCAGTTCATTTTATTAGTGCGGGTTGCCTACATCAGGGACAGGTACACACTCGGGGACAAACCTATTGTTCTCCTTTGATTGACAGGTACTTAACCTATTGTTCTGTTATAAGGATCCTACCTTTTGATTGACAGGCACTGAACCTATTGTTCCCCCACACCCTCACCCTCCCCCAACCCCTCCTCCCCCCTCGCTGCTACAGGTACAATTTCAGGTCTGAGTTACTGGAATAGGCCCCTCTCACTCTTGTCAATTTGATTGATTTCTTAATTAAATTGATCAATTAATTAACCTCCCCACCTATGGTAAATGCCCCTCCCACCCGTCTGTGTATGGAAATTGTTTAAACAATTTAGACAATGGGTGGAATATTGTTTATTTCAACAATTTAAAGGATTCAAGGCAGTGTATGGAATGTATGGAAACTGGTGGAGAGGAAGGATCTCATAACAGGAAATTCAATCGTATATTATTTATTTATAAAAAATTCGCTTTTATGGGGGTTGGATTTCTCTTGCTCATCATTCTCTGCTGTTTGGAAACATGTAAGTCTTGCAAGAAGCAATTATATGGGGCAACCATGTTGCATAACCTGAAGTTCAGCACTGTACTCTGGTGTCTTAACCTAATGTTTGGGCCTTTGTTTGCACTTAACTTATTGTTCTGTTAAGTGGTTTTTCGTGTCACAACCATTTCCTTAAACTATTGTACCGCTTTGATACTAAATTAAGTAATCAGTTATGTCCTCCCACCATTTTCTGGTACATTTTTCGAATTTTACATGCTTTTGAACGCCATTTCTGGCGCATTCTTCTTTGTCACCCACCTCCTTAAACTATTGTTCTGCATTTTACATAAAAATTACGCAAATTAACGTAGTGTTCTGCACTTAGGCTGCTGTTCTGCTTCATGTCACCCACCCACACACACTCTCCCATTAACTACTGTACCGCTAACACCATGTTGATATAAAAAAAATTATGCAAATTAATGAAATCGATATTCTTCACATGTATGGGGTATTTTTTTAAATTCACAGCATCCTACTGCTCAGTCAAGTCGATGGAATATATTTTAAACAAAAGATCGCTAGTAAAAAACACATCCCGCCACTTGATGCCCAACACAGACGCTGCCAACTCCGCACACATCCTCAGGAGTCGGGATGCACCATCATTCCCCGCGAGGTGACAATGCGGTCATCAGCTGCCAAGCGACAAGTTGGTGAAAGTTCGAGTCCTGCAAGGATGATGCAGCGGCATTTGTTTCATACTTGGCACCTGAAACATTCCTGTCGAAATACATATTCATCTAGGCACCATAGCTGGCGTGATGATGCATGGCTGTGGTGCGGGTCCAGTGTCGAGAGAGAAGTTCCAATGCTTCCCAGAATAGCACAGGGTGCATTGTTCCTAGCAATCCTAATGGGACAGCGCATTTGTCCTGTCAAACTGCTGCTGCTGCTGCTGGTGTGGGAGCACCGTTCGCCATTGTTTTCTGCAGATGAGAGTTTCAGCGGCAAAATTATTTTGCACAGATCGCTACATTGCACTGACAGTTAAACCCCGCAAAAGTTGTCTACAGATCATCAAATACATACAAGACTCACAAGAATATTGGGAGCCAGGAACATATTTACTAGTGTAACTACAATTAAATATTACGATTGCTGCTGCAGTCTGACACTGATCGATGTACAGGTAATGTCTCCCCTTGACAGCTGTGGTTCTGGAACAAGACTCAGTGTCTATAGCACATGTAATTTTGCACATAAAAAATATCTCTCATACCCTTGTGGTTACTGAAGTGCTGAGTCTGTACATCCACCATGCCAGGACACACACACACATCTTCTCTCTTCATGCCACAACATAAGCCACAGTGACGTTACACTGCAATATATACACATTTTACACAAACAGTGCAGTTATATTTTATATATACAGCACCTGAAAAAATTATGGTATGCCTACACTCACACTGGCTATATGTCTCGATTCTGCTCAGTCTTAGGAAATTATCTGACAAAGCCTTCGAATCAGCACTTCTGGAACGTGCTGCAGTTTGCAAAGATTCTCTCAAACAAGTGCTACAAAGGACAGGCGTCCGGCACTATATGATAATGAATACCGCACCTGTGGATGTACTGCTCGGAAAGATATCAAGGATGTGTGGTGGTGTACTGTAATCAACATCAATATCTATAGAACAACAAGGGAAATGCGAGGGTACACTTATTGGTGCCGATGAGGGGACATATTGTAACACCCGTATTGCCCATCTTGTTTGTACACTATAGCAGGTCCAATTGGATCCTTGCATTGCTATATTGCGCAGCTATTTACAAAATGAATCTATCACCACTTACATTCGGATATACTCCTCAGTGCATTGAAATCACAATTCACCATGTCCAATCTATCCTTCCGTTATGACTAGACAATGTAACTTCTTTTTTGTTTTTATGTGAATAGTAGTTTGATTACTTCTCACAAACATATGTCAGAATATAAACCACAGAATCTTTACATTCAAGCTGCAGCATGTGCATCAACAATTAAACCTTGCAATGTGGCCTACAGATCGTCAAATATAGAAAGACTCTTACCCAATTACACTTCTCTGCCACTGAGGACAGGAGCATGAATATTAGAGCGTGAAACCGATCCCCAACCCAGCAATATATCGCCGTATACTGTGTCGAAGTAGTGAACATACAATTCGTATCCTGTGCCATACAAAAATCTCCCCTTTTCCATCATTCATATAGCTATCGACCACCAGACACTCGTACATATACTGCCAAGACAGACAGCACCGTATATGTTCCTCGCAGCACTAGATATTTTCTCGCAGCTGATGATCACAAGTCATCACCTTCTGATGCGTGACCAGAGTGCCCTCAGTGGACCAAAGTCACTCTCAGAACTGTTCTACAAATTCAGGCTCATTTCCCCTCAGCCCGAATGCATTACTGTTTCTGGTCTGGACCTGCTTGTTTGCTTGCTTGTTTTTCTACACCCATCTCGAGACTCTGGGATTACAAGAACACATGTATTTTCGCATGGTTTCCCATAATATTATACCATTTTCGCGGTACTTCTCGATATCAAGCACACAGCAGTATCCTACTGGTCGCTCACGCAACATAATTCTGAAGATATAGACTTGAAATTATTTCTCTACAAACCCGAAACTTTAGCGAGGTGGAGCGTGCTGTAAATCACTGAGTAACTAGAAAGTTATCATGTCTGCGAAGACCTTTACATGAGAACTCGAAAAAAATAGAGGCCATTGATATTTCCACTCGCAAATACCGATGTCGGTGATGTAATTGATTTCAAATTATCCCTGTCATTTACAAAGTCAACCAAGGTGTTTCTGATGTCTAGAAAACCAACAAATGTGTCTTCCACCTGTCTTTCACCTGCTAGATGCACACACCACAATCGATGTTCCCTCAACTAAATAAAGGCGCGAAATGTGCAGAAGCAGTCAACCGAACAATTTACATGGGAGGGAATAACGGTCCAGTGCAAACACACGTCCAAATACAATCTTCTCAAATTTCCACGTGATCACGAAAGCTATTCAACACATACTAAGTAGTAGTTCGCTATTTGGCCATCTTGAGGACAACACGGTTAAGTCAGGTACATTCCCACATTCCAGCATGCCTCTCCATTTGGATGGCTCCTACCGTTAACAGGATATGTGAACCATTCCCACCACAGGTCACTGGCGCTGGGTGGCAAGCACACATAGACAGAATCGTCCTAGGAAAAAAAAAACGGTTTCATATATATTTTACCCCTGTACTTACAACTAAATGTTACGATTGCGGTCTCAGTTGAATAACATTATACAATGCGAGATGTATCGGAAATACACCCTACCGATGGCTGCGGCTCTGGAAATAGAAATATCGGTACCATTCTTATAACTTGACATATTCTTCCCTTTGCTGTCACAGTACTACATGTCAAATCCATACCTTCCTTACGACTGGACATAGTATTTTCCTTTGCACATGTTGGAACACAAACACATACTTTATAAGCCTGATGCTAAGGCGAATCTATCAGGCACCCCTACTTCTAATACTTCGTCAGTAACTGATTGCTGACGATACGAAATAATACTGACCGAAAATCAACGATGGGTGGACTTGTCTCATAAATTTTTCGTGCGAGTGCTACCACTGCGTCCTAGAAAGAGGAGCGTAATCGTCTTACAAACTGCTATATGTTAAAAAAAAAAAAAGCACACAACCATATTACCATCACAAGCCTTGGTTCTACAGGTGCACACAAGTATCCATGTTAAAAGCTATACCGGCTTTATAAAGCCACGTATGGAATTACCTACGAATGATGTGGTTTTTACAGACAAATACTGTGACACTGAATATAGAGGGTGCTCGCCAGTGTGTATATTATCAGACCAGCAATGCGTTTACACATTGCCAAGGGCGCACCCTCGTAATAAAATTACCAAATTTAGAAAGTGATTCGGCTAAGGAGTGTGATGTGAAACCGGTATTTGCAACTCCCTCACGCCGCCGCCACTAGATTTTTCTCCAGTATTTGTAATGCATTCTCTCTCGATGCCATGTCAGAGGTTATGCGATATATCGACTGAGTTATAGGCGTTGATTGATTGAGAAGGATCACAAACAGTAGTAGATGGTATGATGATTGAAGTTGTAAGAAATGTACACTAGCTTTTCAGATCTCTAGTGCTATGCTTTCGGTAGAAGTGATATTTATGATTTGGAATGAAGTATTTCCATTCAACCAAATATCTGTGTTGGATCCTATGGAGAAGTACTTTAATGGTTACAGCCCCTAGTGAATCATATTTCTGGCACTCTCGTATCTGGAAACAAGCCACCTTTCTCAAACCTAACTGCTACAGTAAAATTTCAACATGGTTTTAAGTAGCCCCTGTGCATCTTGCAACTACCCCTCAGACTCTGCACTACCGTCCCTGCAGCTTTGCGCATGTGATTGTTGAAATGTAAGTCGGAACTGAGGAGAAGTTGGAGAAAGCTGTATCTACCACCTTCTGCAAGCCGTGTAGAAACAGGCGAAGCTGATTTACTGTGGCACAACTATGTTTTGACCATTCGATAGAAATGAAACCTGCTCCTGCAACATGAGGTAGTATTAAAGTCAGTACGAGAACTGGGGGAAGGACGTAGATTGTACTACTGCATTATGGTTCTTCTCCAAACTTCAAGCAGGTACTACAGATCCACGTCCCTCAGGGCCCATTCACGTCTATTGCCCTAACATCCTATCATCGTTATTCTGTACCATCTACCAGAGAAAAGTTACCAACTATAAAAGCTTCACTAACTTCATCTGATAGAGAACTCGATAAGATTTTTATCTCATCTCTCTCCTCCCATATATCGAAAACAAATACCACATGCGTGCCAGCATTGAGCGCATGTGATGATCCTATTAAATATACAGGTATTGATCCACTGCACAAAAGTTTCATCACCTGTTCTGTAGGAGGATGACAATATCCCACAAACTATACTGTACGTCGCAAGGAACGCTCCCTGTGACGCTGTGTCATTGTTTTCTTCTACTGTAACACGCGTTGTACGCTACTATACATTTTGTTTTTCCCCCATGACTTCAAGGTCTGTGTCAGGTTCTAAACTGACATTAACACGTTCTGATCCATTGCCTCTCACAGAAAACTAGACATCACATGGTGTAAATCATGTTGTTACTGCGGCTACCATAACACGCCACACACACTGGATGATTTTAAATAAGAGACAGTTACAACATAAGGAAAGTGGAACAGTTTGGCGGCGTTGTGGAGAGTTTCCAAACTGCTGTCTGAAAGTGACTGACGACCTCTACATTTAAACTCATCTGGCACAGTGACAGAATAGCTGATGGCTCTGCGTTCCGTTTTTACTGATTCCTCATATTGCAGTCATGTACGCCATCTGTTTTTCAGTGATATCCATCCCCAGCAGGTGTTGTTCCTCCACCAAAACTCATTCTCCAACTCAGACAAACGATGTCATTATGTGGTAACCAACGGCATACCAGTGGACGATGTACGCAAATACTCTGCACCACGGTAGATAGTGCGAACAATTTTAGCAATTTTACAGTAATTTCAACACACACCTATGATGTGACAGCGTGTTTCCAAATTTCAGTATCATAGCTGAACCACCCCCTCTCTAATTTGCGAGTATCATTGTGAATGTAGATAGATGACTGTGCAGTACGTACATTCATTGGTAATTCTCAAAGACGTTCATCATCAAAGTATATCAGACTGTGCTCTACATATTTCTAACACCTCGAGCATTGTGCTTAATTTATGATCTATCTCTATGCTGATGGGAGTCACAGAGCATTCACGGAGTCTTAGGGTAAAATTAGATACTGAAATACGCCCCTCACAAGGTCATTGACCAATCCGACCTGCAGCGCCATTACCGATTTTATCTGCAACCGACGAGAATTAGACGCTACATTCCACGTCTCGTGAATGAATGAAGCTTGCCGAGTCCTCGTCCATGCAAATGCACACGATTTTTCAAGTTGCGCCCATGTCGAGGAGGTTAGCATTCCTTATCGATGTTTAGTAACAGCTTTGAGTGTTTTGATGTAATAGCAGACGGTTAAGAATAACAAGAAATGGGTGATTTTTATGCACGATGGAGCTCCAGACGGATGGAGTTCGAAGCATTTTTACGTAAATCAACCAAGCTATCAATTTCAAAATATTATTCCAGAGTCTAGGATCAGTACCTAGAAGGTATTGGTAAGAGAGAACATAAACACACACGCCTAAGGCTACAACGTTCCAATCTTAAAACGGGCTATAATGTTCGATCGCTTGCATTTCCGACCTATCAGTAGTATGGAAGTACATTGCATAAATCATAGTTCTTTTAGAGGAATGTGTCACGTTTCACAACACATGAGATGGAAGTGGTCTGACGACCCACAAGTTTACCTTTAACGATCGCAAGTAGACAGTGCTTTAAATCACATAAAGAACATGTGGCTGTATACGAGTCAAACGCAGGCTATGTCACTCGACTGATGCTTCTTCACAGTGGAAAAATTGAAATACAGCAACTTCCCCCTCTCTAGAATGCATCATCAGTCTACCATTTAATATAACCTCGTTACAGCACCATCTCAATCCATCACCCCGTTATCCTTTAATGCAGATGCACTTAAGTTTAGAGGTGGATGGTTCTCTGTCTTCCTCAAAAGCGTCGAATACAGTAGCCAACAGGCATGTATCACTGGTACCTCAATTGACATAAGGTATAATGCTGCCTCGATGAAAAAAAAAGACTGATTTCCTTATCCCCCTCCGCTTTTTTTTCTTTTTTTAACATATAGCGGTTTGCAAGATGATTACGCCTCTTTTTCTAAGACACGGTGGTAGCACTCGTAAGAAAAACGTATGAGACATGTACTCCCATCGTTGATTTTCGGTCAGTGTTAGTTCGTATCGTCAGCAACGAATGATTGACGAAGTATTACAATTAGTAGTAGGGGTGCCTGATAGATTCGCCTTAGCATCAGGCTTATAAAGTATGTGTTTGTGTTCCAACACGTGCAAAGGAATTTACTATGTCCAGTCGTAAGGAAGGTATGGATTTGATGTGGAGTACTGTGATAGCAAGGGAAGAATATGTCAGATCATAAGAATGGTACCGATATTTCTATTTCCAGAGCCACAGCCATCAGCAGGATGTATTTCTGATACTTCAGTCATTGTCAAATGTGATTCAACTGAGATTGCCATCGTAACATTTAGTTGTAAGTACAGGGGTAAAATATATATGAAACAGTTTTTTTTCCTAGGACGATTCTGTCTATGTATGCTCGCCACGCAGTGCCAGTGACCTGTGGCAGGAATGGTTCACATTTCCTGTTAACGGTAGGAGCCATCCAAATGGGGAGGCCTGTTGGAATGTGGGAATGTACCTGACTTAATTGTGTTGTCCTCAATATGGCCAAATAGCGAACTAATACTTAGTATGTGTTGAAAAGCTTTCGTGATCACGTGGAAATTTGAGAATATTGAATTTGGACGTGTGTTTGCACTGGACCATTATTCCCTCCCATGTAAATTGTTCAGTTGACTGCTTCTGCACATTTCGCGCCTTTATTTAGTTGAGGGAACATCGATTGTGGTGTGTGTATATAGCAGGTGAAAGACAGGTGGAAGACACATTTGCTGGTTTTCTAGACATCAGAAACACCTTAGTTGACTTTGTAAATTACAGGGATGATTTGAAATCTATTACATCACCGAAATTGGTATTTGCAAGTGGAAATATCTATTTCCTCTATTTTTTTCGAGTTCTCATGTAAAGGGCTTCGCAGACATGATAAGTTTCTAGTTACTCAGTGATTTACAGCATGCTGCACCTTGCTAAAGTTTCGGGTTTGTAGAGAAATTATTTCCAGTCTATACAGGGTGTTACAAAAAGGTACGGCCAAACTTTAAGGAAAGATTCCTCACACACAAAGAAAGAAAATATGTTATGTGGACATGTGTCCGGAAACGCTTACTTTCCATGATAGAGCTCATTTTATTACTTCTCTTCAAATCACATTATTCATGGAATGGAAACACACAGCAACAGAACGTACCAGCGTGACTTCAAACACTTTGTTACAGGAAATGTACAAAATGTCCTCTGTTAGCGAGGATACATGCATCCACCCTCCGTCACATGGAATCCCTGATGCGCTGATGCAGCCCTGGAGAAAGGCGTATTGTATCACAGCCGTCCACTGTACCACAATACCAGCACGAAGAGTCTCTACATTTGGCACCGGGGTTGCGTAGACAAGAGCTTTCAAATGCCCCCATAAATGAAAGTCAAGAGGGTTGAGGTCAGGAGAGCGTGGTCCGCCTCTACCAATCCATCAGTCACCGAATCTGTTGTTGAGAAGCATATGAACACTTCGACTGAAATGTGCAAGAGCTCCATCGTGCATGAACCATATGTTGTATCAAACTTGTAAAGGCACATGTTCTAGCAGCACAGGTAGAGTATCCCGTATGAAATCATGATAACGTTCTCCACTGAGCGTAGGTGGAGGATCTAGGGGCCCAATCAAGACATCACCAACAATGCCTGCCCAAACGTTCACAGAAAATCTCTGTTGATGACGTGATTGCACAATTGTGTGCAGATTCTCGTCAGCCCACACATGTTGATTGTGAAAATTTACAATGTGATCAGTACATACTGGTGAAACTAAAATGAGCTCTAACATGGAAATTAAGCGTTTCCGGACACATGTCCACATAACAGCTTTTCTTTATTTGTGCGTGAGGAATGTTTCCTGAAAGTTTGGCTGTACCTTTTTGTAACACCCTGTATATTCGGAATTACGTTGCATGAGCGATCAGTAGGATACTGCTGTGTGCTTGATATCGAGAAGTACCGTGAAAATGGTATAATATTATGGCAAACCGTGCGAAAATACATGTGTTCTTGTAATCCCAGAGTCTGGAGATGGGTGTAGAAAAACAAGCAGGTTCAGACCAGAAACAGTAATGCATTTGTGCCGAGGGGAAACGAGCCTGAATTTGTAGAACAGTTCTGAGAGTGACTTTGGTCCACTGAGGACACTCTGGTCACGCATCAGGAGGTGATGACTTGTGATCATCAGCTGCGAGAAAATATCTAGTGCTGCGAGGGACATATAAGGTGCTGTCTGTCTTGGCAGTATATGCACGAGTGTCTGGTGGTCGATAGCTATATGAATGATGGAAAAGGGGAGATTTTTGTATGGCATAGGTTACGAATTGTATGTTTACTACATCGACACAGTACCCGGTGATATATTGCTGGGTTGGAGATCGGTTTCATGCTCTAATATTCAATCTCCTGTCCTCAGTGGCAGAGCAGTGTAATTGGGTAAGAGTCTTCCTGTGTTTGACGATCTGTAGACCACATTGCAAGGTTTAATTGTTGATGCACATGCTACAGCTTGAATGTAAAGATACCATGGTTTATATTCTGACATATGTTTGTGGGAAGTAATCAAACTACTATTCACAGAAAAACAAAAAAAAAAGTTACATTGTCTAGATGTAATGGAAGGATAGATTGGACATGGTGAATTGTGATTTCAGTTCACTGAAGAGTATATCCGAACGTAAGTGGGGATATATTCATTTTGTAACAGCTGCACAATATAACAATGCAAGTGTTCAATTGGACCTGCTACAGTGTACAAACAGGATGGGCAATACGGCTGTAACAGTATGTGCCTTCATTGACACCCCTAAGTGTACCCTTGTTTTTCCTTTGTTGTTCTATCGATAGTAATGTTGATTACAGTACACCAACATGCATCCGTGATGTCTTTCCATGCATTACATTCGTGAGTGTGGTATTGATTATCACATAGTGCCCGATACCTGTCCTTTATAACACTTGTTTGAGAGAATCTGGGCAGGATGCAGCACCTTCCAGAAGCACTGATTCGAAGACTTTTGTCAGATAATTTCCTAGGACTGAGGAGAATCGAGACATATAGCTGGTATGAGCGTAGGCGTGTAATAATTTTTTCGGGCGCTGTACAGGTATAAAAGATAACTACACTGTTTGTGTAAAATGTGTATATATTGCAGTGGAAAGTTACTGTGGCTTATGTTGTGGTATGACCAGAGAAGATGAGTGTGTGTGCTATCATGAGGGACATACAGAAACAATTTAACAGTATTTTAAAAAATCCCTATGGTTGTCAATACTAGCTTACTCTCGCTAGCTGCAGAGTGATTTGCATACTACGCTACCCTCTTCTCCGGCGCGATGTGGCTGTTCGCCGAATTGTTTTTGTCGTGTTGGGTGTTTTCGGCTGCCATAGTCAACCAGAGCCGCCTGTCTTTGCCTTTCGCAGCTCGCTTACGTGGGACTGCAGCTGGTGGAGGCGACAGATGTTTCTGTCATCCGCCTCGTCTGCTGTAGGCTGCTCTGATAAGTGCTCCCTGAAGCGTTGTTTCTCGTAGCGGTGAAATAAAACGTAATGCCTTTGGACCGCGGACACACTTACAACTCTACACCTCGGTCTGGCGTTTTCACGTTTTCATATTCAACTACGTGACGCGGATTAATTAGCGGCGTTTATAAATTTTGTTGCCTAACAGTTCCAAGAAACTTACAAAAGTTGAAACACGATACAATTTCACGTTTCACACAGTGTCGCTTTTTATCTTTTTCACTGTTCATACAGTATTGATTCGGACGTTTTATGATAATAATTACTGTCCACTATTCTCACTATGATTTTCACGTCACACTGTTCACAGTTCACGTTAATGGATACAAGCCTCTTCTTTAAATACACGTTATGAAACGTCCCCTTTCAATAATAGTACACTACTGTGCTTAAACTGACACACAATATT
The DNA here is from genome assembly GCF_023898315.1 of Schistocerca nitens. Lineage (NCBI taxonomy): Eukaryota > Metazoa > Arthropoda > Insecta > Orthoptera > Acrididae > Schistocerca > Schistocerca nitens. The sequence goes on from NC_064617.1 coordinate 408,173,842, forward strand.
TTTAGCGCAACGCAATCTGACTTTCAATAATCTCTACAAGAGAATGGCCCTGACTAACATTAACCTGTACTTTTCACAAATCACTTACCTCACAAAAATCTTGGTTACTCCCACTACTGCAATACAGCAAGCGCCACTACTGCCAGCTAAATAAAAGATTCAAACTATGGAAGGCACTAACTACTGATAGGGATAGTTAGCAAATGAAAGATATTAATAGAGAACAAACAATGTATTTACCTTGATATCATCATACATATACATATATATATATATATATATATATATATATATATATATATAGAGAGAGAGAGAGAGAGAGAGAGAGAGAGAGCAGCTCATGACAAACTTCAAAACTCCGCCATCTCTCTCCCCACATCCACCACTGCTGGCGGCTCACCTCCAACTGCGCAACGCTACGCGCTGTTCACAGCCAGCTGCCTAACACTACAATGGCGAGTATTAAAACAATGCAAAGCAGCCACAGACTGCACACAGCACAGCCAGTGATTTTCATACAGAGGTGGCGTTACCAATAAAAAAAACCTAAACAGCCTACTTACATAGCCCCCATGCTCCCCACAAAAAATTTTACAAATTGGTTTGGGCACTGGGCAATACATATTTGTTAAAATTTTTCATAATCGTAATTACAATAACAAAGAAATCAAATGCACACACTTATTGATACAATGTTGGTCAAAAGCTAAAATTTTCTCACAGTCCATAAAGACAGTCCTAATCATTCATCATATTGCAGTGTTTTTCTCAAAGTCTGAGCAGTAAAAGAAAATGCACACGGAAGTAGTGGATTTCCATGCAGTCTTGAAGAAGTAGCGTTGTCCTTCCAACGGAAAGACAGTGCTGACTCTTGACATGCTGACAGGTAATGGGCAACAACAGAGCAAACCCACAGCGGAGTCAGTCGACGTTTTGAAGAGTATTGGTGGGTAGGTCATCACAGAGCAGACCCACTGTAGTCCTGGTAGAGATTACGGTATTGGTAGGCCACCAGAGGTGCAGACCCACTGCAGTCCTTGTAGAAATAATGGTATTGATGGATCATCAGTAGACCCACTGTAGTCCTTGTAGAGATAATGGTACTGGTGGGTCATCAAAGATGCAGACCCACTGTAGTCCTTGTAGAGATGGCCAGCAGCCATCTGTTGTGACTGTGCAGGTGCACAATCACCATTGAAGAGTCTTGCGGATAATATAGCTAGTCCATAACCACCACTTGTGCACTCACAAAGTTTTTGAATTGTCCTGGAACCAGCAATGCTGTTAACCAGTCCCTTGCTGAATTATTAACACATGTGCAAACACTAACAGTCCCTACTTCTCACATATTGTCCATATACTATGACCAATAGAAACGTGTGCAGTGAAATGTAACTTACAAGTTACTTAATTTGATGACCTGGTGTCAATTACAATTTTATAACAGAAGAATACAATTACAAAGGTACAAAATACATCATTAAAGAACATAACAATACAGATAACATTTGTAGTACAGGTTTTACAATAGAATAGAAATAAAATATACATCAGTGTTACAAAAATAATGACATAAGTACATACATAAAGATCAGAATAAATTTTGAAACATCAACTTCACACATGAGCATTAAAACAAAACAGAATAAATAATGTCTAAACATCTTTACAAAGAAAATAACATATTATTAATGCAAATTATATTTGAGGATAACAGTATTCCTCATCATAGTGAATGTAGCTTAGTATTAGAAGACAAAAAAAATTCTATGAAACACTACACAGAGACAGGAAGAAAACAAATACACATGGGTACACAAACACATAGTGGGATAACACAAGGAAAGGACAGGGTTTCTTTTACTGCAGTATTTTGCAAACAAAACTTTCTTTACTTCTCGGAGATCTCCCTTCATTCTTCATTATTTCCAAAAAGTCCTATCTATACCTGCTGTCTGTACTTTTCTCGTATAACCTCTCAGTGCATTTCTTCAAATTCATCGCAACTCATTCTCTTATAGGCTACCCCCTCTTAAGCTAACTTAAATCTACTGAGCTCAGATGCTAAACTAAGGGACGAGGCAATGCAGCAGCACAAAACAAATAACACAAACAGCAATGACAAAAAATGGACATTGGCAAATCAATTGCAATATTACGACTAATATAAGGCAATGAGCAGCAAACAAGAAAAATAAATCAGTAGTAAACTGGCTTAGCAGGGTAACACAAAGTCACATTCAGTAACACTATGCCTGGCAAACAGCAGCAGCAATGCAAAATCATGTCTAAACATGACATAGCTCAAGCAGAAAAAATATTACACTAAAAATGGCCATGTCTAATACCTATGTCACATCTTAACACTAGAGTGATGCATCACGAGAATTTACACTAGCAGATAAGTTACCAAATCGTAAAGAAATCATTTATGCAATTCCTGTGAAGGGAAATGTCTATTTATGTGCCCTCGTTTTCTTGGAAGTAGATCATAAATTTCTTATTGACTGCATCTGTAGGCATAAAATAACTATATTAGTACATATATTAACTTTTATTTTAACCAATGCTACAGTGCAGCTAGAAACTAGATATTAAAGAAAATGAGCAAATATGTACAAAGGACGGCATGAAACATCATTCATTAGCCATATGGCATTTCATAAGGCAGTAAAAATTCTCTCAATTCTCGAGAAAGACGCTTGTCATGATCAGGTGTGCAGATGTAAGTATCTTTCCAAGTAATGAGTGTGTCGTATTTGCGGTGCTTTCTACAAAGGAATGTCAATAGCGAGGATAATGGCCTCCCTTTTTTTTCTACCACCTAATGGCTTTTTCTCAAGGCGGCTGGCACACCTGGCCGCTCACAACGAATTACGTCACGGTCACTTACCTTTCATACCGAAATATTTACGACAGCAGTTTTCGCTACAGTGACAGTCTCATATAAAAAATTCACAGGTCGAAAATTTGCGTTACAAATGTGTAGAAACAAAATCCTATAAATATAACAGTGTCCAAAAATTTTTCGCCGGCATTGTGATACATTCACGCATTTACACACATTTCCTACCTCTTAAAGTACGATTCTTGGTTTCCAACTTCCTTTTTCACAAGTCAGTGTCCCTAACCGCTACTCATTACTCCTTACCTTATTACACATATATATATATATATATTCGTCGACGCTTCTTTAATATTTCATTATATGAAATATGTAGCATAATCAAATTCCTCATATAGCATCAGCTTCTTGACCATAAACATACCTCAGCAGCATAATACACATCGTCGTCGTAAAAATAACATCATAACACCTCAGTCAAGTCTCAAAATCGTCGTAGCTTCCTCCAATAGTTTCAAAACCTAAAAAAATTCTCTGCTCATTTCAATAGTGTCATCAACCTCAAACGTACTTTAAAAATCATGATCCCATACCAAATACATCATTCAAAGCTCTCATAGTACCACAATGGCTCCGAAAAAATATGAACAGTTCACAAAGTACTGACAAAATACAATTTCATAAGTGTGAAATTATTCAACTGTGTAATTACGTAAACACTTGTCACTAATATAGTAAAAAAATGTTTGTTTCTCTCAGGTAAATAATCAGATAGCTGTGTAATTTGTGTGTTAGAGAAATATGGTACCGATGTGTAAAGTTGTATAAGCAAATACCACATTAGCTAGGGTTCCTTGTGCTTGCCAAACACATGGTACACAAAGTAAGCGTGTACCCCCCTGAGGATTAATGTAATTATACCCTCAGGTGTTACAGATTACAGCAATGGAATGAAATGTATCACGGAAAACCCTTGTATCATTGCACTTCAAATATCTTTAAAAAAATAAATGTTTTAAGTACAAAATTAATCACTCAAATACGTGTCCTGTAGCGCTAAATGTGCGTCTTGTTGCAACATAATCTCTGTGGAAGTGTCGTAGTTATCGTCCTCCGAAAGCTAAGTTCTGCAGAAGTCAATGTACTTACCTCATGATAAACAAAAGTGAAATGCTTTGCGTATAGATATCGTAGTTATTATGCTTATTGTTGTGATGAAGAAAGTACTGTACTATAACGTATTGTTGTGCTACGAAAAAGGCTATCTCATTGTTGCTATACCACAAAAGTTACTACTAAAACATGTTTTATTTTCCAGAATAATACAGGAAAACTGTGCAGAAATAAAACACAAACACTGCAAAAGCAACATTGTATATTGTCACTCATTATTAGCGTCGTGATAAAATCGTGTAGCTGTCACACAAACTCCAGAATGTATTTTCAAGTAAACCAAAATGTTGCATTAGAATCTCATTAGCAGTACTGGTAAATGTTCTAAGTATGTAAGCCTTATAGTCGTTACGTAATCCTGCAACTAACAAGCAAGAATGTACAAATACAACACTGTGTCGTCTGTTCACTATAACAATGCATTCGTAACTTCTGTTTAAAAATGTTCCCTAGGTTCTAGACTGGATACTTAACTTCAAACATTGTTGCATGTTAACAGTTACTTAAGTCTAACAAAGCATACTAGTAATGTAAAGTGAAAAATTTTGTGGCAAAGACTAAGTTAAAAAGCAGATCATCTCTCAATAAACGCTTTTACATGTGAAATGTGGTGTAAACCTTTACTCTTCCTAGTATGCAGAGTTTCAACTTCGACGCAATTATCATGTGGTATACGTCAGTAAAGAATACTGGAATTTTTTCACATGGTTAGCGTCTTATGTTATTTTTCTCGGAGCCAGCGGGCGCACGCGGCTGCCTGCTTGTGCGAGTCATTGTCTGCCTCTTTGTTGCCGCGCGTCGTTATTGGGATTAGGAGACCTAACTTCTACAAATTCACGTTGTCGAAAGTGCCCTGCTCTGTTTGAATCCCGCCAGTTCTGATGAAATTCAGGTCTGTCGTTATGATTATCTCGTCTGTCGTCATGTCGGTAGATTTCATAGTTTCGTCCTTGTCCGTCACGTGGTAGAGAATTTCTCCCTGAATCGTAACTGTGCGCCGAACTGTTGCGTCTGAAGTTATTCTGCCTCCCTTGATAATAATTGTTTTGGTACCCATATTGTCTGTTTCTATGGTAATCTCTGTCATACTCATTGCTACGGAAATGCGATCTTTCTCTGTAACTACACTCCTGGAAATGGAAAAAAGAACACATTGACACCGGTATGTCAGACCCACCATACTTGCTCCGGACACTGCGAGAGGGCTGTACAAGCAATGATCACACGCACGGCACAGCGGACACACCAGGAATCGCGGTGTTGGCCGTCGAATGGCGCTAGCTGCGCAGCATTTGTGCACCGCCGCCGTCAGTGTCAGCCGGTTTGCCGTGGCATACGGAGCTCCATCGCAGTCTTTAACACTGGTAGCATGCCGTGACAGCGTGGACGTGAACCGTATGTGCAGTTGACGGACTTTGAGCGAGGGCGTATAGTGGGCATGCGGGAGGCCGGGTGGACGTACCGCCGAATTGCTCAACACGTGGGGCGTGAGGTCTCCACAGTACATCGATGTTGTCGCCAGTGGTCGGCGGAAGGTGCACGTGCCCGTCGACCTGGGACCGGACCGCAGCGACGCACGGATGCACGCCAAGACCGTAGGATCCTACGCAGTGCCGTAGGGGACCGCACCGCCACTTCCCAGCAAATTAGGGACACTGTTGCTCCTGGGGTATCGGCGAGGACCATTCGCAACCGTCTCCATGAAGCTGGGCTACGGTCCCGCACACCGTTAGGCCGTCTTCCGCTCACGCCCCAACATCGTGCAGCCCGCCTCCAGTGGTGTCGCGACAGGCGTGAATGGAGGGACGAATGGAGACGTGTCGTCTTCAGCGATGAGAGTCGCTTCTGCCTTGGTGCCAATGATGGTCGTATGCGTGTTTGGCGCCGTGCAGGTGAGCGCCACAATCAGGACTGCATACGACCGAGGCACACACGGCCAACACCCGGCATCATGGTGTGGGGAGCGATCTCCTACACTGGCCGTACACCACTGGTGATCGTCGAGGGGACACTGAATAGTGCACGGTACATCCAAACCGTCATCGAACCCATCGTTCTACCATTCCTAGACCGGCAAGGGAACTTGCTGCTCCAACAGGACAATGCACGTCCGCATGTATCCCGTGCCAGCCAACGTGCTCTAGAAGGTGTAAGTCAACTACCCTGGCCAGCAAGATCTCCGGATCTGTCCCCCATTGAGCATGTTTGGGACTGGATGAAGCGTCGTCTCACGCGGTCTGCACGTCCAGCACGAACGCTGGTCCAACTGAGGCGCCAGGTGGAAATGGCATGGCAAGCCGTTCCACAGGACTACATCCAGCATCTCTACGATCGTCTCCATGGGAGAATAGCAGCCTGCATTGCTGCGAAAGGTGGATATACACTGTACTAGTGCCGACATTGTGCATGCTCTGTTGCCTGTGTCTATGTGCCTGTGGTTCTGTCAGTGTGATCATGTGATGTATCTGACCCCAGGAATGTGTCAATAAAGTTTACCCTTCCTGGGACAATGAATTCACGGTGTTCTTATTTCAATTTCCAGTAGTGTATTATTACTCTGCCAGTGGTTGTCATATGGGTGGTGTCTGTTTTGTTCACGATTTGCGTTGTAAGAATAGCCTTGTCGTGTCCAGTTATTATTTCTGTCGTCACGGAATTGTGACGGATGTGACCTGTAGTGATTGTTTTCCTGTTTTCGCATCCCGCGACTGTCTGTGTCAATTTCTAGTTCTTGTAACAGTCCCTGAAAAGCTTCAATGTCGTCTTTGCAACGTCCTGCTAAAATAATGTGCCGTAAATGTTCAGGTAATTTGATTAAGCAAATGCGGATGAGTTCTGAGGGGCTGTATGGGTTTGAAAGATATAGATTCTTATGCAACATGTCTTCAAAATATTTCATAAGACTGGAAAATTCAGATTGTTCGAAACGTTTCATCATTATGATGCCATGTTTTACTCGGTCTTGTGTAGCTTGAGACCAATACGCTGAGAGGAAGGCATGATAAAATTCTCCTTCACTGTGACAATCGTGAATGACCGATCGCATTCTTACAGCTGGTTCATTCTTCAAGTAGCCACACATAAATTCTAACCTGTGCTCCAATGACCAGTTGGGAGGAAAACAATGAGAGAATTGATGGAGCCACGCTTGTGGATGAATATCGTTGGCAGAATTCTTAAACGTTTTGAATTTACGTGTAGTAATGAACAGCTTATAGTCAAAATCATCGTGTCGGCGAGTAGCATATCGGTCATTGTTACGTCGTGTCGGCGGTTCCCTCTCAAAAGCCAATGCGCCTTGCCAATTTCTTTCATAATTTCCGAAATGTCCTGTGTTATTATTTTGTGGTTGTACCGTATTTCTATGTCCCTCTTCCCGTAGTGGAGCGCGAGTGTCCTCTGGAATATGTAATTCTTGTATTACCTGCGTCAACTGATCTTGTACTTCCCGGATTTCTCTTTTGTACTGTGTATTGATTTGATTTTGATTTTGTTTGAATTTTCTAATTTCTTCATACTCTTCAGTGTCAGTGAAGGCTACAGGTGTTGTGGCATTCAGATCATCATCTACCTTTGTAGATAAGTTAGTGAACTGATCTGAAAGTTCGGCTACTTTATCCGATAGTGAAATTATTTCCTCTGTATGTTTTTCTGAACCAAGTTTCAGAGTGTCCATTTGTGTTGAAATCGAATCTACTGTGTCCTTCAAGTTTTCCTGAGTTTTTGCAAGTTGCGTAACCGAATCGGTAGATGCAACTGAGTCAAATTTAGCTTGCAAGGTCTCATGATTTTCATGAACAGTAGTTTGCAGTTCTTTTATGGCTGCTTCATGATTCTGTAGTGCATTTTCATGACGCGAAAAAATAGGTTGGAAATGCTCACAAATTTGTGTTTTTACGTCATTACAGACTTTTTGACATATCGATTCAATGTGATGTAACTCAGTAGTTAAATCCTCACGTGTTTGTTCAAGAGTTTGCTCCAATGAGTCTAACTTTTGAAGATTTTGTTCCATTGCGTCTAACTGTTGCTGTGTTTGTCTCTGGTATTGTTCCATTGTGTCTAACTGTTGCTGTGTTTGTCTCTGATTTTGTTCCACTGCGTCTAACTTTCGAAGATTTTGTTCCATTGTGTCTAACTTTCGAAGCTTTTGTTGTGTTTGTCCCTTTTGTTGTATTAATTGTAATAACAATGCACTGGTGTCTGGAACATGTTCCTCAGTGCTTTTCAGCAGTGAATTTGCACCGGAAACATTCACATTTTGACAAGCAGAAAATGTGTCTTGACTTATTTGAGAAAACGGTGAGGATCCAAAACCTGAATCTACTGTATTTGCGAGATCGTGTCCTGTCATTTCGGATTCCTGAGCCGAGCTATTGCCGACCGATCGATCGATAATGCTTCCCTGCTCACTAATTGTTTCACTGCCTACGCCATTGTTTGCCGCCCGCTCCATTTCCCTATGCACAGTTACCAAATTACTACTTTGAACATCAGTTAATTCATTACTCGGTGGCGCTAACACACTGCTTTCGTTTTCACTGTCATTTCTCAGTTTACTTTGGAGCCGAGTATTACGTTTTTCACACGCCATTATTGTCACAGTATTTCACACGATAACACAGAAAAACACAATTTGAAGAGCAAAAATAAGAGAACACATTAACATAACACTGAAAATAATATCTAGTTAATTGCAGCTGCGAAATACTTAGTGCAAATCTACATGCATGCCACACCTGTTTTACTGTACAACAATGAAAGACTGCTACTACAAAGGAGATTCTCTCTACAATTACGCGCTAGCAATAAACAAAATCTACACTAATTACACAAACTACAAGAAAAAAAATCAGAAGATTCCAGTGAGGTATCCTAGGCTAAGGGTCGACATATGAAACGTCCCCTTTCAATAATAGTACACTACTTTGCTTAAACTGACACACAATATTTTTAGCGCAACGCAATCTGACTTTCAATAATCTCTACAAGAGAATGGCCCTGACTAACATTAACCTGTACTTTTCACAAATCACTTACCTCACAAAAATCTTGGTTACTCCCACTACTGCAATACAGCAAGCGCCACTACTGCCAGCTAAATAAAAGATTCAAACTATGGAAGGCACTAACTACTGATAGGGATAGTTAGCAAATGAAAGATATTAATAGAGAACAAACAATGTATTTACCTTGATATCATCATATATATATATATATATATATATATATATATATATATATATATATATATATATATATATATAGAGAGAGAGAGAGAGAGAGAGAGAGAGAGCAGCTCATGACAAACTTCAAAACTCCGCCATCTCTCTCCCCACATCCACCACTGCTGGCGGCTCACCTCCAACTGCGCAACGCTACGCGCTGTTCACAGCCAGCTGCCTAACACTACAATGGCGAGTATTAAAACAATGCAAAGCAGCCACAGACTGCACACAGCACAGCCAGTGATTTTCATACAGAGGTGGCGTTACCAATAAAAAAACCTAAACAGCCTACTTACAACGTTCCCCGCAAGGAATGCCATGTATAAATTAAATGTCGCTTGGGAAGTCAGATCTGGGAGCTGGAGAGATCAGCGGAGTTTGAATAAGAGTCTCTGTCCGTTCTTTCCACCAACCTGTCGTCTTCTAAAGTTGTGTCCCCAGAGCAGAAGACAACTCTTCGGTTGTGGGATCTTCTTTGGCGGAGGCTGCTACGCTGCCAATTCGAACCCGTGATTGTGCATTTTGTGGGATGCCACTTGCCCAGGTTAGTCTCTGTATCCACAGAGGGCAAGATCTGTAGTACAGACAATGATGGTAGGCGACACTTCTCATTAATGTATCCTGCTTGGTTATTATTCCAATATTCACACATTTCACACTGTATTTTACAACATTCTGCATAGCTTTCTTAATTGTGTGGTAACTTTTCCATCCAACTTCTCTCTGGTACGCACTAGACAGAGTGAGTATTACATAGACACAACTAAGCTACGCTTGATATAAAATACATGTCCGGCTCTGAAGAACACCCAAAACAGAGTGACTATTACATATTTACATCTAAGTAATGCACAATACTGAGATACGCATCCATCCCTCCAGAACGTCCAAACCAGAGATACATGTCCGGCCCACCAGAATGTCTGAAACAGAGTTACATGTCCGGCCCTCCAGAATGCTCAAAACAAGTGACTAGCGCAGCCGAAGAACTTCGTCTTCCAGGCGCACCAAAGTGACCCGAAGGTGTCCGAAGCACTTCGGTTGCAGTATTGTTACTCTCATGTTTCTCAAAACTAGTGAAATTTAGTAAACAAAAGTGGTAGACTCGTAGGGTAACCATGAGAGATTGTCATACTTAAAAACTGGGTTAAATACAATGAAAAGCATATAAGTAATTAGTAAGAGAAGTTAGGCATTTTGACGCCTAGCACCCGAACGTGCTGACCAATCAGTAGCAAGTTCAGTACAATTGGCAGACTCTCCCATGGGACTGGTGCATACCGTACCATCTGTCGCTTGTCCCTCACTCCACTTTTGTACCATATGCCACTTCACGTATATCAAACTGCATCAAGGCGAGCTTCTAGCAAGATAAAATACTGGCGGCCACAGCCAGGAATGTCACAGCAGTTGTCAGGCTGCGATCTGTAGGAACTTCTACAGTGCATCTTTTATTTTCAAATGCGTATGGGGCAAATCGCTCTTTTGTGTGTAAAAACTTGTATGAACTACTTTACTATTGTGACTCGATCAACATGTGAAATAAAATGAGAAGAAATTGTGTGAAATAGTGTTTTCACTGGACAATATAAATCCGTGGACCATATCATTTGCTAGAAAAATGATGAGCACTGCATTTTTACAACTAAAATATGACTGTACATTATAGGAACACAAGCTTCATCAAATTTTAGTCTTGAATGGGCTTGCTTTCTGTCTTATCTAAATTTACTAAATGAGAGTTTACAAGAGTTAAAAAGGTAGTTAATTTTTATGAAAAACTGCTTAAATTTTGTGTACGAGGGCGTGCTGAGAAGTAATGCCCCGAATTTTTTATAAGAAAACCCTTAGGACTTTTTAAATAAAACAAACATCATCAACATTTTCATCTTTATTCTTCATGTCTTCATAAACTGACGGAAAAACTCGCCTCTCAAAAAAAAAACAAGTAATGAAGAGTAATGATAGTTAGGGAATACATTTGTCTAGGTAACATATTTCAGTGATTATCATTGGAATATCACAGGATAATGTAAGCGCGAGATAGGCCATTGCAAATCTGAAATGCTGGTATATTAATAGTCGCTGTAACCGCCAGACTGTTGCATGAAAGCATGCAAACGTGCATGTATTGTGTTGTACAGGTGCCGGATGTCAGTTTGTGGGATGGAGTTCCAGGCCTTGGTCCGTAAATACAGGGAGGTTAGTACCGTTTGTGGGTGATGCTGTAGTTGTCGTCCCATGATGTCTCATATTTGCTCGATTGGACACAGATCTAGTGATGGAGCAGGTCAGAGCAACATGTAGACACTCTGCAGAACATGTTGGGGTACAACAGCGGTATGTGGGCGAGCGTTATCCTGTTGGAAAACAGCTCCTAGTATGCTGTTCATGAATGGCAGCACAACAGGTCGAATCACTACACTGACGTACAGGTTTTCAGTCAGAGTGTGTGTGGGATAACCACGAGAGTGCTCCTTCTGTCATACGAAATCACACCTGGACCACAAAGCCAGGAAACCACAACAGATCTCCACCCTGCCCTCCAATGAGCTCTCACTTGACGCGGCTGAAGTCGCAAATGGCCGTATTTTAGGGTCAGCGGAATGCACGCTACAGGGTGTCTGGCTCGGAGCTGTCCTTCAAGTAACCGATTTGAGCATTTCGTGTGTCACTGTGGTGCTAACTGCTGCTCGTATTGCTGCTGCAGATGGAGTACGAAGCGCCAGAACCATACGCCGAACACTATAGTCTTCCTTCACGGTAGTGCCACGTGGCCGTTCGGAGCCCAGTCTTCTTGCGACCATACATTCTCTTGACTACCACTGCCAGCAATTATGTACAGTGGTTACATTCCTGCCAAGTCTTTTTGCAATATCACAGAAGGAACATTCAGTTTCTCGTAGCCTTCGTTCAATCTCGGTGAGGTGTTGATAACGGCGTCTTTGTTGTCTTAAAGGCATTGTTGAATAACGTCAACTTACCACATGCAGTCTCAGAGGTGACTAATGCTCACGACCATTACAGCGTGTGTTTAAAGATAACTTGATTTTCACACTCGTAGTGCCGCTACTACCACCACTCTTACGCAACTGGCGCGAAATTTGAATAGACATCATCTCTGAGATGTAGAAACACACCTTCCAACTTTTGTTTATGTCGCACAAGTCCTTCTAGGTGTCACGATTTTTTTCCGTCAGTGTATTTATTTCACAACATAGTCCACCTGGCGACGTAAACGTTTCTCCCAACGAGAGACCAGTTGGTTAATAAGGGGACTATCGAATTTATGACTTTGTTGGTAGAGCCGCAACTTCACCTCTGCTTGCACTACTTCATCACTGTTAAAATGAAATCCTCGAATCTGCTCTTTAAGTTTTGGAAACTGATTCAAATCGGATGGGAGCAAGTCGGGACTGTATGGAGGATGATCGATGACAGTAAACCCAAAGCGTCTGCCTGTTGCAGATATATGTAGTCTATGAATAACGCCTGTTTTATTTAAAAAGAAAGCTTTAAGAGGTATCACATAAAAATCGGAGGCATTACTTTTCAGTAAGCCCTCGTAAATTTTAAAGGAGACTATTTCGACCTATATGCGTTTCATCCCCCCCCCATGAACCATGGACCTTGCCGTTGGTGGGGAGGCTTGCGTGCCTCAGCGATACAGATAGCCGTACCGTAGGTACAACCACAACGGAGGGGTATCTGTTGAGAGGCCAGACAAACGTGTGGTTCCTGAAGAGGGGCAGCAGCCTTTTCAGTAGTTGCAAGGGCAACAGTCTGGATGATTGACTGATCTGGCCTTGTAACAATAACCAAAACGGCCTTGCTGTGCTGGTACTGCGAACGGCTGAAAGCAAGGGGAAACTACGGCCGTAATTTTTCCCGAGGGCATGCAGCTTTACTGTATGATTAAATGATGATGGCGTCCTCTTGGGTAAAATATTCCGGAGGTAAAATAGTCCCCCATTCGGATCTCCGGGCGGGGACTACTCAAGAGGATGTCGTTATCAGGAGAAAGAAAACTGGCGTTCTAAGGATCGGAGCGTGGAATGTCAGGTCCCTTAATCGGGCAGGTAGGTTAGAAAATTTGAAAAGGGAAATGGATAGGTTAAAGTTAGATATAGTGGGAATTAGTGAAGTTCGGTGGCAGGAGGAACAAGACTTCTGGTCAGGTGACTACAGGGTTATAAACACAAAGTCAAATAGGGGTAATGCAGGAGTAGGTTTAATAATGAATAGGAAAATAGGAACGCGGGTAAGCTACTACAAACAGCTTACTGAACGCATTATTGTGGCCAAGATAGATACGAAGCCCACACCTACTACAGTAGTACAAGTTTATATGCCAACTAGCTCTGCAGATGATGAAGAAATTGAAGAAATGTATGATGAAAAAAAAGAAATTATTCAGATAGTGAAGGGAGACGAAAATTTAATAGTCATGGGTGACTGGAATTCGAGTGTAGGAAAAGGGAGAGAAGGAAACGTAGTAGGAGAATATGGATTGGGGCTAAGAAATGAAAGAGGAAGCCGCCTGGTAGAATTTTGCACAGAGCACAACTTAATCATAGCTAACACTTGGTTTAAGAATCATGATAGAAGGTTGTATACGTGGAAGAACCCTGGAGATACTAAAAGGTATCAGATAGATTATATAATGGTAAGACAGAGATTTAGGAAACAGGTTTTAAATTGTAAGACATTTCCAGGGGCAGATGTGGACTCTGACCACAATCTATTGGTTATGACCTGTAGATTAAAACTGAAGAAACTGCAAAAAGGTGGGAATTTAAGGAGATGGGACCTGGATAAACTGAAAGAACCAGAGGTTGTACAGAGTTTCAGGGAGAGCATAAGGGAACAATTGACAGGAATGGGGGAAAGAAATACAGTAGAAGAAGAATGGGTACCTTTGAGGGATGAAGTAGTGCAGGCAGCAGAGGATCAATTAGGTAAAAAGACGAGGGCTAGTAGAAATCCTTGGGTAACAAAAGAAATATTGAATTTAATTGATGAAAGAAGAAAATATAAAAATGCAGTAAATGAAGCAGGCAAAAAGGAATACAAACGTCTCAAAAATGAGATCGACAGGAAGTGCAAAATGGCTAAGCAGGGATGGCTAGAGGACAAATGTAAGGATGTAGAGGCTTATCTCACTAGGGGTAAGATAGATACTGCCTACAGGAAAATTAAAGAGACCTTTGGAGAAAAGAGAACCACTTGTATGAACATCAAGAGCTCAGATGGAAACCCAATTCTAAGCAAAGAAGGGAAAGCAGAAAGGTGGAAGGAGTATATAGAGGGTTTATACAAGGGCGATGTACTTGAGGACAATATTATGGAAATGGAAGAGGATGTAGATGAAGATGAAATGGGAAATACGATACTGCGTGAAGAGTTTCACAGAGCACTGAAAGACCTGAGTCGAAACAAGGCCCCCGGAGTAGACAACATTCCATTGGAACTACTGACGGCCTTGGGAGAGCCAGTCCTGACAAAACTCTACCATCTGGTGAGCAAGATGTATGAAACAGGCGAAATACCCTCAGACTTCAAGAAGAATATAATAATTCCAATCCCAAAGAAAGCAGGTGTTGACAGATGTGAGAATTACCCAACAATCAGTTTAATAAGCCACAGCTGCAAAATACTAACACGAATTCTTTACAGACGAATGGAAAAACTAGTAGAAGCCGACCTCGGGGAAGATCAGTTTGGATTCCGTAGAAATACTGGAACACGTGAGGCAATACTGACCTTACGACTTATCTTAGAAGAAAGATTAAGGAAAGGCAAACCTACGTTTCTAGCATTTGTAGACTGGAATACTCTCTTTCAAATTCTAAAGGTGGCAGGGGTAAAATACAGGGAGCGAAAGGCTATTTACAATTTGTACAGAAACCAGATGGCAGTTATAAGAGTCGAGGGACATGAAAGGGAAGCAGTGGTTGGGAAGGGAGTAAGACAGGGTTGTAGCCTCTCCCCGATGTTATTCAATCTGTATATTGAGCAAGCAGTAAAGGAAACAAAAGAAAAATTCGGAGTAGGTATTAAAATCTATGGAGAAGAAATAAAAACTTTGAGGTTCGCCGATGACATTGTAATTCTGTCAGAGACAGCAAAGGACTTGGAAGAGCAGTTGAACGGAATGGATGGTGTCTTGAAGGGAGGATATAAGATGAACATCAACAAAAGCAAAACGAGGATAATGGAATGTAGTCGAATTAAGTCGGGCGATGCTGAGGGTATTAGACTAGGAAATGAGACACTTAAAGTAGTAAAGGAGTTTTGCTATTTGGGGAGCAAAATAACTGATGATGGTCGAAGTAGAGAGGATATAAAATGTAGACTGGCAATGGCAAGAAAAGCGTTTCTGAAGAAGAGAGATTTGTTAACATCGAGTATAGATTTAAGTGTCAGGAAGTCATTTCTGAAAGTATTTGTATGGAGTGTAGCCATGTATGGAAGTGAAACATGGACGGTAAATAGTTTGGACAAGAAGAGAATAGAAGCTTTCGAAATGTGGTGCTACAGAAGAATGCTGAAGATTAGGTGGGTAGATCACATAACTAATGAGGAGGTACTGAATAGGATTGGGGAGAAGAGGAGTTTGTGGCACAACTTGACCAGAAGAAGGGATCGGTTGGTAGGACATGTTCTGAGGCATCAAGGGATCACCAATTTAGTATTGGAGGGCAGCGTGGAGGGTTAAAATCGTAGAGGGAGACCAAGAGATGAATACACTAAGCAGATTCAGAAGGATGTAGGTTGCAGTAGGTACTGGGAGATGAAGAAGCTTGCACAGGATAGAGTAGCATGGAGAGCTGCATCAAACCAGTCTCAGGACTGAAGACCACAACAACATGCGTTTCATAGGAGGGTAATGATCGATGTACAGACGTGTTCAAATCATGAGACTAAATTACTATTTTTGATACTCGTAAGTTTTCTGGTGCAAAAACAGGAGAGAAAAGTGTAATAATTGATTTGTTTTAATGCTTTGATTGATGCCACGAAATTTCCCCTCCAAGCAACTCAGAGATCACTGAATTTTTCACAGTTGGTAACATTTGTCATTTTGCCTCCAAATCGTGTTGGTGTTACTTGGCTGTGTACATGCTTTGAAAATGTGTTTGCAGTAATGTTTTATGTTTTGTGATGTACTTCAGCTTGTTATTTATTCTATCAACTTCTTGCTGCATTAACAAGACATTATTTGGCTGGTGAACTTGCATGTTTTTAGTTGTAGGAATAAATCATGGAGTTTCCAAAGAAAGTGAAGTTATGGGGAACACAAAAGATGTTTCACCTCGGAAAGTTTCGGGTATGGTAGCACTTCTTGCTGAAAATCGTTATACACAGCAAGAAATTGCTGACAGAATGAGAATATCACAGAAAACTGTCAGCACAATCAGACTTTCAGTGCAGAAAGGTGGTGAATACAAGCCAAACAGGAAAGAGACATGTGGACGTAAAAGAAAAATCAGTCCTAGAACAATCAGAAGACTTACAAACACGCCAAAAATGAACCGTAAACTTACTTCTACAGACATGAGCCATCAGCTGAAAGGTTTGGATGTCGACGTTTCACCTGTGACAGTGAGGAGGAGGCTGTCTGAATGTTGTTTAAAGGCATGCCGATCAAGGAAGAAACAGAAAATGACACCTGCCATCAAAACCAAAAGATTGCAGTGGGCTAAACAACTTCAGTAGTGGACAATTGAGGACTGGGCTAAGGTATGTGTAATGATATGGTAAATTAAGTGGATCTGATCTCTAAAGTTAGGAGTATTGGCTTGAAATTGTGATGCTTTATTGATACTGAAGAAATGCACATTTGAATTTTGGGACTGTTGAGGTCTCCTACGCTACTATTCCCAATTTTTCTAACTTGCAATTTTGTACACATGCTTCAGGTATGCTTCAGTGATGAATCTGTATTCACTGCGATGTAAGAAAGCAGCCAGTATGTTCGTCGCAGACCTGGAGAACAGTTCAAAGCTGTGTGCAGGAATGTGTGAAGCATCCAGCTTCCGTTATGGTCTCGAGTGTGATGTTCGTGAAAGGTCCTGGTAGATTACACATTGTTGAAGGGACAATGAGGCAAGAACAGTATAAAGACATCCTTGAAAAAAAACTTTTCCCCCAAAAGGAAGTAAAACAGACCCCAACAACTATCGTGGAATCTCTTTATTGTCAATAACATACAAAATTCTGTCTAAAGCCCTACTAAACCGAGCAGAACCTCAAAACTAGGCGAATACCAAGGTGGACTCAGAAAAGGTCGATCATGCGTAGAACAAATCCTTAAATTGAAAAACAAGATGAAATATTTGCATAGTACATCAAACAAAAGTTATGTCATCACGTTTGTCGACTTTAAAGAAGCATAAGACAGTATAGACCGAGAATCCCTTTTTGAAGTATTGGCAGAATTTGAACTAGATCAAAAGACAACAAACATCATAAAAGAAACACTCACAGAGACCAAATCCAAAGTAAAATTTATGGGAGAATTGAGCACAGAATTTGAAATAGACACAGGAGTACGACAAGGGGATGTACTGTCCCCAGTGCTCTTCAATTGTGCTCTTGAAAAAGTTGTTGGAGAATGGAGAAAAGCAGGTGCACTAGCACACAGACTGGGACCAAAACGTAAGGGCATAGAATTAGACTGTTTATCATTTGCTGATGACGTGGCACGGATCGCACAAGACATTACCGATGCACAGAAACAGCTAGAATTATTACAAGAGCAGGCAGCAAAAACAGGATTACACATTTCATTTGAAAAAAACAAAATTTATGACTGACATCAAAGATGCACCTTCTGATCTCAAAACTGGTAATAACTACATCTCTCGAGTAAAAGAATTTAAATATTTAGGTGAATGGATTGCAGAAAATTGTAATGAAAAGAAATCTGTCAGATCAAGAGCCCAGAAAATGGAGACGGCGTTTCAGATAACAAAAAAAGTTTACAACAAAAAGAGTCTCTCGTGGAACTGCAAAATACGACACTACACAACAGTAATTAAACCCGAAGCTCTGTACGCATCTGAGACACTAAACCTTCAACACAGAACACTAAAAGGGGAATTAGAAGTGAAAGAACGTAAAATAATGAGAAAAATCCTAGGACCAAGAACTAAAGATGGTGTGCATTATCCAAAACCCAATGCAGAAATATATAAAAATATCTCCAAAGTAACAGACACAATGCGCATGAGAAGAATCCAATTCACGGGCCATTTAGAAAGAATGGACTCAAACAGGAGAACGCACAAAATCCATACATTTTTAAAGAACAAAACTACAAAACCGAACTGGTACAAACAGACGGAAAAAGACCTGAGAGAATTAGGGTCTCCAAATCTACATGACAGAAATGAAATCAGAAAAATCGCAAACACACGGGGTTTTGAGGAAGAAGAGAGAAAAACTAATCGACATACGTGGTCTACGCAACGAAAGCTAACCCATTCGTTGCTTGTGAAGGAATACTGGGCGAAAACGAAGGCCAACAAATGTTGATTACGCGTGGTCCTAAGTGATCCATCCGCGAAGAAGAAGTAGTTTCCTATTAAAGATGCCATTTTTATGCATGATGGGGCACCCTGCAAAAAGCCAAAAGTGCTTGCAAGTACTTGGAAGAAACTGAAAGTGTTGCCCTGCCCAGGGAATAGCCCTGATAAGAACCCAATTGAAAATTTATGGACTACTGTGAAACAGAGGTTAAGGAAATTTACAATAACCACCAAACAGGACCTCATGGAGAAAATAGAGGAAATCTGTTACCATGAAAATGATATTAAAATGTCATGCGAAAAGTTAATAAAAAACCATGCCAAACAGGATAAAAATGTTGATAAAGAACAAAGGCATGTATACAAAGTATTGAATGTAAAAATATAAACTGTTTGTGGATGTAAATTAATAAATGTGAGGTTTTGGAAGAAAACGTCATTAGACTAATAATTTGAACACGTCTGTACTCTGAAAGTTCCTGGCAGATTAAAACTGTGTGCCGGACCGAGACTCGAACTCGGGACCTTTGCCTTTCGCGGGCAAGTGCTCTACCAACTGAGCTACCCAAGCACGACTCACGCCCCGTCCTCATAGTTGGTAGACGACTTGCCCGCGAAAGGCAAAGGTCCCGAGTTCGAGTCTCGGTCCGTCACACAGTTTTAATCTGCCAGGAAGTTTCATATCAGCGCACACTCCGCTGCAGAGTGAAAATCTCATTCTGGACGTCTGTACTCTGTTTAGTTTCAAAGATGTACCGTGCGGCGGCCAATGATTGTAGAAGTGGATGTGGCCGTGCAGTTGGAGATCCGTTGGAGAAAATGGCTCTGAGCACTATGCGACTTAACTTCTGAGGTCATCAGTCGCCTAGAACTTAGAACTAATTAAACCTAACTAACCTAAGGACATCACACACATCCATGCCCGAGGCAGGATTCGAACCTGCGACCGTAGCGGCTGCTCGGTTCCAGACTGTAGCGCCTAGAACCGCAAGGCCACTCCGCCCGGCTCCGTTGGAAATTGCTGGGGTAAGCTGCTTCGTGCCGCCGCACACCTGAAGCACAGGTGCGAAGCGTCTAGTCCGCGTCTCGTGTAAGCACAAGCGATGCAGATGCAAGACGGAGGGACAGGAAGTAGGAAACACGGTCGCCTGGGAATTGCGACGCGGCCGGAGCCGGCGGCCGCCCTTGGGAACGCAGAGAGTGCGCAGCGGGCGGTCCTACGGCAGGAATGCCGCCGAGGCGCACGCCGCGCCGAGGGGGCCGTTTGCGAAACCCGCGTGACGTCCCGCTCTGCCCCGGGGCTCGGGAGGCGC
The DNA here is from genome assembly GCF_023898315.1 of Schistocerca nitens. Lineage (NCBI taxonomy): Eukaryota > Metazoa > Arthropoda > Insecta > Orthoptera > Acrididae > Schistocerca > Schistocerca nitens. The sequence continues at coordinate 408,193,934 of NC_064617.1, forward strand.
GGTTGCGGTCTTTCCCGTGCCGGCGGTTCGCATGAAGAACGTCCCACGGACACGCTCTAATTGCCTTCTCCACGCAGTGGTCGTTTCCGCCGACTCCCAACGGTCAGGTCGTCGGGACTGAGGCCCGAACTTCACGTAATTTAGTGTAATCATTTCCTTCCCAAGGTAGCAGCGCAAGTGTTTCAGATTTCCGGCCGTCGTATAGCTCGGTTCACAATTGGCGACGCTTGGGTGGAGATTTCTAGGTCTAGACTTCGCTTTAAGGCGCGTACCCACCAGGCCGACAAAGACCAACGAACGACAGGCAACCGCTTCGTTGGCCGATATTTGCTTACAAGGGAACCTCCCCATCGCACCCCCCCCCCCCCCCTCAGATTTAGTTATAAGTTGGCCCAGTGCATAGGCCTTGAAAAACTAAACACAGATCAATCGAGAAAACAGGAAGAAGTTGTGTGGAACTATGAAAAAATAAGAAAATATACAAACTGAGTAGTCTATGCGTAACATAGGCAACATCAAGGATAGCGCGATCTTAGGAGCGCCCTGGTCCCGTGGTTAGCGTTAGCAGCTGCGGAACGAGAGGTCCTTGATTCAAGTCTTCCCTCGAATGAAAAGTTTAATTTTTTTATTTTCAGACAATTATCAAAGTTCAGGCACTCACACATAATCAACTTCGCTCTCCAAAATTCCAGGACATGTTCAGATTTGCTTGGACATATGCAGGATTTGACGGTCTACACACGGAAAAATTTGAAAACGTTGAAAACATATGTTTTGACAGAGTACAGGGAAAACTGTGCGACTGTGAAACTGTTGCATTCATTTGTTGCAGTTTAGGTGATAAACTCTTATGTCTTCATCACTTTTTTTGGAGTGATTATCACATCCACAAGAAAACGTAAATCGGGCAAGGTAGAAGACTCTTTTTACCCATTCGCCAAGTGTACAAGTTAGATGGGTCGACAACATATTCCTGTCATGTGACGCACATGCCGTCACCAGTGTCGTATAGAATATATCAGACGTGTTTTCCTGTGGAGGAATCGGTTGACCTATGACCTTGCGACCAAATGTTTTCGGTTCCCATTGGAGAGGCACGTCCTTTCCTCTACTAATCGCACGGTTTTGCGGTGCGGTCGCATAACATACACTAAACTTATTACAGTGAACATAGACGTCAATGAACGAACGGACAGATCGTAACTTTGCGAAAATAAAAAAGTAAACTTTTCATTCGAGGGAAGACTTGAACCAATGACCTCTCATTCGGGAGCTGCTCACACTACCACGGGACCACGGCGCTTCTGAGCTTACAATATCCTTGATGTTGCATATCTTGCGCATGGACTAATCACTTTGTATATTTTGCTTATTTTTTTCATAGTTCCATACAACTTCTTCCTGTTTTCTCGATTGATCTGTGTTTAGTTTTTCAAGGACTATCCACTGTGCCAACTTATAACTAAATCTGAGGGGGGTGCGATGGGGAGGTTCCCTTGTTAGTGTGTACGGGCGGCAAATCGGAGCCAACAAACCGGTTGAGCCGTCGGCACTCGGGAAGAAGCAGCTGACATTGACGTGAACGCAGACGGGATATCCCACATCGTGTGACATGCCACGATCTGGTTAACGTGATCTGACGCATTCCAGTTGCAGTTGTTAGCTTTATTTGGCTGGCAAACCGTGCAGTTAAAAGGAACGTGCATAGGATTCCTACGTTAGCTCTTTCAAAAAACACATTTCCTTTCTTGACCATGTGCGAGTCATATTATTCTGTCTGTGGTGTACATAAAGAAAAACTTCAGTATCCGTGGACGACCAATAAGACTAAAATGAAAGACTCGGGAAGGACTTCAGCTTATAAAAGTTCACCAAATCGCACAAATTGACAAAATTACTTAAAAATAGTCTTGATCGCTGCGATTAAGACTGTGTTTAAATAATTTCATGACGATAAAGATCGCTGTTCTCCAACAATGTTATATACAACTTTGAATGCTTTACCCAGTCAGGTTTTGGGAGAATTTAAAATATTTAGAGAGGTCAGAATGAAAATAATGAAATTTAATTAAAAAATTGCTTTTAATAAACAATATTTGGCTTTTAGAGTTATTCCGAAATATGTAGCGGCAATGTTCAATACGAAATCTCAGGTTAACATTGTTGTACAACGGAATAGCAGTACCCTCTACATGAAGCGTGAAATTAGAGGCGCTTATAGAGTAAAAAGATGCTTCAAGTTTTCAAATTTAAAAATTACATTTCGCATTGAGCAACGTTAGGTCCCCCATGTTGTTTTCCAAGTTGCTTAGTATAGTAAATGACAAAATTAATTGCACACGGGAATGTGTAGAAAAAAGACGTAACAGGAAAATTAATATGTTGATTGCACTACAACCTATGCACGAATTGTTAACGTAGCAGACATTCAATTTTCCTCTTCTGAAATAACCCCCCTTAACAAGTGATTAAAATATAATATAGCTCCCATATTAAATGACACCAATGTAAAACATATCATAGCTGGCATAAGGGTTGGCAGTAAAAAAAAAAAAAAATGGTTCAAATGGCTCTGAGCACTATGGGACTTAACTTCGGAGGTCATCAGTCCCCTAGAACTTAGAACTACTTAAACCTAACTAACCTAAAGACAACACACACATCCATGCCCGAGGCAGGATTCGAACCTGCGACCGTAGTGGTCGCGCGGTTCCACACTGTAGCGCCTAGAACCGCTCGGTCACTCCGGCCGGCGGTTGGCGGTAAACGTACCAAATTAAACAAACATGACACGTAAGATTGCTATTAGAGGCTGCGATCAAGACTGTTTTTATTTAATTTTATGAGAATAATGATCGCTGTTTTCCAGCAATATTATATAAGAAAAGCACAAGTACCTCCTGACAAATGGTTCAAATGGCTCTGAGCACTATGCTCCTGACAGAGCGTGCACTTATATTTACGTAACATCAAATACTACAGAATTGTTTCTATTAATTTCGTAGGATACTCCCTCAACCTTTCAGGAAACGCGAAGGTAGAAAAAAGAATGGACACAACAGAACACGAAACCTCTTCGGGTCTGGATCGTAGCACTTAAATCAACTCACTATACTGAAAATCAGCTGCAACCGAACTCGTATTTTACGTTACAGTGTTTTAAGGACTTTGATCGCTGAAATGTTGATGACATTTAACTAGAGGAAATCCTAACAAGAACGACACGTATTCATGACTCTTCAATGGGTCGTTGCTTTGAAACAGCTTACTCTCATAACGCGAGTTATAACGCGAAAACAACTAAATACAAAAACGCTTTAACCATAATTTTGTTTCTACCATACGTTGCACGTTGCCGAACTATCACTGTACTTATTTTGTGTTTCACTTGATGATATGGCGCCTCAAAAAGAAATGTTAGGAAGTGATATCACAAAACTCTTACAGCGCTACGTCAACGTTAGGTAACTTGTCGCGTGTGAATAGAGGGGTCATTCCTGTGGCGAAGGACCAGCGAACGTGTGTCCAGTGCCCTATCCCTTCGGTACCTCCCGCGTCTAGCGCAGCGGTAGTCCTTGTGTCTGCTTGTTTGCTCACTACCTTATCTTTCCTTTCCATCGTATTTGCTTCGATTTTTTTGGTTTTTAAGTTACTGTCGACGTAGAACGCGGAACTAAACTTTGTTTACGTACAGGTAGGGCCAAAGGCGTCTAAAAATACTCGACAGTTCATACTTGTTTCGGAATTTTACAGTCATATTATCATCATAGTGCGTTACTACTTCTGTGTATTCTTAGGGTCTGCTGAAATGGATAGTCATTGCACAAATATATATTATCAGAGGGATGCTCATTAGGAAAAGTGTTGATATATAATGTAGTTCGTTTTTGTCCAGAAGAGAAACAGAAAGGTTTGCTTCATTTAAAAGAGAAATGTAAAATAAAGGACAGCTCTGGTTGAGGGGAGGACATTGTAGCATGACGTGCACACTTTCTTGGAACACAGAGAAGACGAGAAAGATGCGAAGAAACCTACAACTTTGATCTGAACCGCACTCGAGTTATTAGATCGTAAAACAACAGTTTTATTTCAATTTCGTACACTTCTCCCTAGAGGAATGTGTTAACGTTATATTACACGTTCACAAGTTTCATTTTATTTTTGTCATTTTGAACGTTTTCTCCAGAAAATATTAAAACCGAAAGTACCCATCTTTCCTACACGCACAGCTATATTGTGCGACCGTACGACAAGTTTTATTTGCCTATTGTTTATTTCGACTGTTTTTCTGTCGACGTTGGCTAGCAGAATGTATGTTTGCTTTATTTGCTGTACTTACAGAAAATACGTTTCAGGAGCCGGCAGGGGTTGGCCGCGCGGTTCTAGGCGCTACAGTCTGGAACCGCGCGACCGCTAGTTAGGTTTAAGTAGTTCTAAGTTCTAAGGGACTGATGACCTCAGAAGTTAAGTCCCATAGTGCTCAGAGTTTTTTTTTTTTTTTTTTTACAGTTCAGGAACCGTGTCAACACTTTGACTGAGAGCAGTTACATCGCTCATGCGTCATTCGGAACAACCAACAGCAGAACATGTCAAAAGTTTGCAGCGCGCTCATCTAAAACGGCAGTTGTAAAGTCAACAGGTTACAATAAGTGAGCGAATAAATTCTATAATATAGGTAACATTGTTTTCAGAAACCAGGAAGCTTCGTCTGAAATAACCTACAGTCAGCGTCATGAGCTGATAACTCCCAGTGTCTTTTCATGTCGTTAAGTTTTTCTTTCACTTCCAACTTTGGTTTGTAACGGCAGCATACGAAGAAGAGAAACACGAGGCAGCTTCTCACTTTGCTTAGCAGGCCATAGCAGGCGGCAATAGCCCCGTATGTGCCGGTGTAGCTGCCAACCTCGACGCGGAGTATCTCCAACATATCTCATGTATTTTCTCGAGAATGGAATCAGATATTATCCTCCTTCCACCGTTGAAAACCATTTTGATATGTCAGCTACATTTCGTACGCAGCAACCTACGTCCTAAAACCCACCAAACATGAACTGGTCAGCGACTACATTTTTCCCTGCAAACTTTTCAAAATATACGCGGTGTTGTACTTTACTTCGAAGTATCTCAGGAACTATGGGCCTTTGCGAAAAGAAAACCATTTCATTATCAAGCTGCATTGTGTCGCTATAAGATGCGGAATATATTTTACAGAACAGTTTCCTTAAAATCGAATGAGAAAGACTGCATAGCGGAGAACACGTGCGAATTTCAAAACAGTGGTTTTTTAACGTGAAAAGCAAAAGTTTTACTGAGGAAGTAACTACTGAAACGGATGCAGCAATGTTTCATCTACGTAAAACAGTTTTTTTTTTAAAGGCATATCGGATGACACGAAATTTCACTCCCCGTGTACCGTGCGATTCGTTTTGCGTGGAGCGACTAGCACCTCAGTGGTTGTGGGTACCGAGATGGAAGGGGAAGCTTGTTACATCTCGCGCGGCGAAAAGGCGGCACCCTTTACCTCTGTGCTTCGTTCCCTTGTGTCAATGGCTTTAGCCTTGGTTGCGGTTCTGTCTGCTGGCGGTAACATCAAAGCATAGGCGGTTCTTCGGCGTTGGGACCCTTCTGTTGGTATGGACGGCAGGTCGAATGTTCGTAGGTTCAGTAGCGATATGTTGTCACTAGAAGGGGTGTATATTTTAATTTTTCAGGACAGCCACAAGTCATAGTTAGTATTTTGATTGACCAGTTTAGCTCTTTAATGTAACAAGAGTAACGTCATAAAGTCTGGAATTCACAGTTTAATTTGACAGCCAATTACTGTACTTTATACAGTAATTGGCTGTAAGATTAAACAGTGGAACCAGGAACGTAATGAGTGCGACTTGTGGTGTCCTGAAAAAATTAATTTCCTCTGCAGACAAAGCCTGCTCTCTAAGTGTGTATTTATTGTATTTAAAAAATACTACACTATAGAGTGGAACATGGAGACACCATTAAAGCTTCTAGAGCTTAGGCCCATACGATCTATGATTATAAAAACAAACTAAAAAGACTAGACGCTTGGACGGAAATAACTTGGTTATTAGAAAGTTATAAGTACGATGTGAAAAAGAAGATGCTGTCTTTACTGACGTCTTTCTGCCGTGAACGACAAAGAGAGACAAAGAAAAGTGCACCAGTTACTGCTCTCCTAAAAGAGGTGTTATCTTTGGAAACTTTTGGGCCTACACAGGTCAATAACAATGCGAAATCTGTAGCTTTCAGTAGGGAAAAAATGATGAAATAGCCCGTATTCCAATTCAGCTCTAAGGTAAGGCATTAATGACTTCTTTTTGCTGTGAACGGCAAATATAAACAAAAAAAACTGCTGTAGGTACTGCACTCCTAAAAGACGTGTTATCTTTGGAAATTTCAGGTCTAGCACAATTCCATAACAATGCGAAAACTGTAGCTTTCATTGGGGCAAAACTTATGAAACAGCCCATATTCCAATTCAGCTCTAAGGTAAGACATTAATGTTGTTCCATCACACTGCTCACCCTGCTTTCTAAAAGAGAAGTCCTCTAGAGCGTCACTCCTTCTTTTTTCTGATGATCAGCTTCTTTCAGTGAAATAAATGCTGCACATGCGACGACTACTAAATCCACTTCTTCCTTCATAATATCGGCCAGAGAAATTCTAATTAAAAAGCTACTTTACAACAATAACAAAACGGGAGCAACATCGAAAAGTTTCAGAGCCAACTGTTATTCCATGTGACGGAATTTGTTGGCCGCAAGTCCTTCGTCAGGAGTGATGAGAAGCGGATCGTCAAAGCCTTGACGACCAGCGTTCGGCCGAAGTCAATCTCTGTCGTTCGTTGGCCTTCACTGCCCTGTCGTGTACGCTCCTTTACACTCAAACGAAACCTGTCGAAAATGTTCTCTGGAGACTAATGTTTCGTTTTAATTTGGAGTAATTTTCGGACCACCTTCTAATGAAGAGAGTAAGATTTTTTGAGCACCTACTTATTGCCGTTTGCAGCCAGGTCAACGAGCAAAATACTGTCAGACTTAAAAGAAGAATCTAAAATTCCCCAGTCAGAAAGAAGGTAGGTGCTGACAGGTGTGACTTAAGGAACCACCAGTTTAATAAGTCATGGTTGCGAAATACGAACACGAATTATATACGAAAGAATGGAAAGAGTGGTAGAAGTCGACTACGGGGAGGATCAATTATCTTTACAGAGAAATATAGGAACATGTGAGGTAATACTAATAATACGAGTTAGGCTGCGTCCAGCTGAGCCCAATGACGATCGCCACACGACGTCGCCAGAGATAGCCCGATAACATCGGCCGACAGCCTCCTGACAGTGTGTCCGAGGTCCTTTGTAAGCTTTTAATGGGATATAGGTGGTTAGAATCTACACTACTCTGTGTTTCGAAAACAGTACTGGACGCTCTTTCCTCTCTTATTAAAATAATCCGACAAGTTTAACAAATGTATGAGATGAAAGGAAAACATTTTATTATATACTCTAGATAATTCGTGGTGAAACTGGAAAGCAATTGGAAGATTACAAACACTTTGAACGACTTCAAATAAGTTCAATACAAGAAACATACGTCGATTGTCTGTAACTCCATCTTGTGTAAGTGCAATGGGACTGCGGCTGGTCCAAGACCTGAAGAAAATAAGATACCAACAGCCGTAATTTTGTTTAGCTACCAGTTTCGGTGCTTATTGGCACCATCTTCAGGGCTCTATGCACGTACATAGATAAGTCATCTAAATGTTTGTGCTGCCACAGACCCCACTATATTCAACTGGTTTCTACAGATTTCTTCTCGATGGACCTCTAACGACAAAATGAGACGGTGCCAGTGAATCACCGAAATTGGTAACTAAATAAAATTATTGAATAAAATTACTGTTGTCGGTATCTATTTTCTTCAAATATGTCGATTAACTTTCAATGACTGTCATTCGGCTTATGTGTGAAAGATAAACTTGAATTATAGAATAAGATAATTTGAACAGTGGAGACACATACGACACAGCTGTAAACCTCCTTATAACAGAATTCCCACTGCAGTGGGATAAAAATAAAAATAAGAAGTAACATCCAAGAAAGATACAAAATGGTTCAAACGGCTCTGAGCACTATGGGACTCAACTGCTGAGGTCATTAGTCCCCTAGAACTTAGAACTAGTTAAACCTAACTAACGTAAGGACATCACACACATCCATGCCCGAGGCAGGATTCGAACCTGCGACCGTAGCGGTCTCGCGGGTCCAGACTGCAGCGCCTAGAAAGATACACTACAGTATCTTTTCCTTTGAGTCATCAGTCTTCTGACTGGTTTAATGCGGCCCTCCACGAATTCCTTCATCTCAGAGCAGCACTTGCAACCTACGTCCTCTATTATTTACTGGGTCTATTCCAGTCTCTGTCTTACAGTTTTTGCCCTCCACAGCTCCCTCTAGTGCCATGGAAATCATTCCCCGATGTCGCAGCAGATCTCCAATCCATGCAGTCCCTTCCTGTTGTCAGTGTTTGCCAGATATTTCTTTCCTCTCCAATTTGGGGAGAACCTCCTCATTCCTTACCTTATCAGTCCACCTAATTTTCAAGATTCGTCTGTACTGGCTTCTAACTGTAAAATGGCACTGAGAACTATGGGACTTAACATCTGAGGTCGTCAGTCCCCTAGAACCTAACTAACCTACGGATATCACACACATCCATGCCCGAGGCAGGATTCGAACCTGCTACCGTAGCAGTCGCGCGGTTCCGGACTGAAGGGCCTAGAACCGGTCGGCCACCGCGACCGGCTATGTTTGATAGTATTACACTTCTCTTGGACAGGAATGCTCTTTCTGCCACTGCTAGTCTGCTTTTGATTTCCTCCTTGCTTCGTCCGTCCGTCATAGGTCATTTTGCTGCCTAGATGATAGAATTCCAATCAATCGTGACAGGAGATGGGACCTGGATAAACTGACTAAACCAGAGGTTGTACAGAGTTTCAGGAAGAGCATAAGGGAACAATTGACAGGAATGGGGGAAAGAAACACAGTAGAAGAAGAATGGGTAGTTCTGAGGGATGAAGTAGTGAAGGCAGCAGAGGATCAAGTAGGTAAAAAGACGAGGGCTAGTACAAATCCTTGGGTAACAGAAGAAATATTAAATTTAATTGATGAAAGGAGAAAATATAAAAATGCAGTAAATGAAGCAGGCAAAAAGGAATACAAACGTCTCAAAAATGAGATCGATAGGAAGTGCAAAATGGCTAAGCAGGGATGGCTAGAGGACAAATGTAAGGATGTAGAGGCTTGTCTCACTAGGGGTAAGATAGATACTGCCTACAGGAAAATTAAAGAGACCTTTGGAGAAAAGAGAACCACTTGTATGAATATCAAGAGCTCAGACGGAATCCCAGATCTAACCAAAGAAGGGAAAGCAGTAAGATGGAAGGAGTATATGGAGGGTCTATACAAGGGCGATGTACTTGAGGACAATATTATAGAAATGGAAGAGAATGTAGATGAAGATGAAATGGGAGATACGATACTGCGTGAAGAGTTTGACAGAGCACTGAAAGACCTGAGTCGAAACAAGGCCCCGGGAGTAGACAACATTCCATTAGAACTACTGACGGCCTTGGGAGAGCCAGTCCTGACAAAACTCTACCATCTGGTGAGGAAGATGTATGAGACAGGCGAAGTACCCCCAGACTTCAAGAAGAATATAATAATTCCTATCCCAAAGAATGCAGGTGTTGACAGATGTGAAAATTACCGAACTGTCAGTTTAATAAGTCACAGCTGCAAAATACTAACACGAATTCTTTACAGACGAATGGAAAAACTGGTAGAAGCCGACATCGGGGAAGATCAGTTTGGATTCCGTAGAAATATTGGAACACGTGAGGCAATACTGACCTTGCGACTTATCTTAGAAGAAAGATTAAGGAAAGGCAAACCTACGTTTCTAGCATTTGTAGACTTAGAGAGAGCTTTTGACAATGTTGACTGGAATACTATCTTTCAAATTCTCAAGGTGGCAGGGGTAAAATATAGGGAGCGAAAGGCTATTTACAGTTTGTATAGAAACCAATTGGCAGTTATAAGAGTCGAGGGGCATGAAAGGGAAGCAGTGGTTGGGAAGGGAGTGAGACAGGGTTGTAGCCTCTTCCCAATGTTATTCAATCTGTATTTTGAGCAAGCAGTAAAGGAAACAAAAGAAAAATTTGGAGTAGGTACTAAAATCCATGGAGAAGAAATAAAAACTTTGAGGTTCGCCGATGACATTGTAATTCTGTCAGAGGCAGCAAAAGACTTGGAAGAGCAGTTGAATGGAATGGACAGTGTCTTGAAAGGAGGATATAAGATGAACATCAACAAAAGCTAAACGAGGATAATGGAATGTAGTCGAATTAAATCGGGTGATGCTGAGGGAATTAGATTAGGAAATGAGACATTTAAAGTAGTAAAGGAGTTTTGCTATTTGGGGAGCAAAATAACTGATGATGGTCGAAGTAGAGAAGATATAAAATGTAGACTGGCAATGGCAAGGATAGCGTTTCTGAAGAAGAGAAATTTGTTAACATCGAGTATAGATTTAAGTGTCAGGAAGTCGTTTCTGAAAATATTTGTATGGAGTGTAGCCATGTGTGGAAGTGAAACATGGACGATAAATAGTTTGGACAGGAAGAGAATAGAAGCTTTCGAAATGTGGTGCTACAGAAGAATGCTGAAGATTAGGTGGGTAGATCACATAACTAATGAGGAGGTATTGAATAGAATTGGGGAGAAGAGGAATTTGTGGCACAACTTGACGAGAAGAAGGGACCGGTTGGTAGGACACGTTCTGCGGCATCAAGGGATCACAAATTTAGCATTTGAGGACAGCGTGGAGGGTAAAAATCGTAGAGGGAGACCAAGAGATGAATACACTAAGCAGATTCAGAAGGATGTAGGTTGCGGTAGGTACTGGGAGATGAAGAAGCTTGCACAGGATAGAGTAGCATGGAGAGCTGCATCAAACCAGTCTCAGGACTGAAGACCACAACAACAACAACCTGACGTTAATATTCTGGCGGAGCTCATTTCTGCTACTTATCATTACTTTCGTGTTTCTTCAATTTACCCTCAGTCCATATTCTGCAGCCAATCAGCCTGTTCATTCCATTCAGCAGTTCATGTAATTCCTGTTCACTTTCACTCAGGATAACAATGTCATCAGCGCATCGTATCATTCATATCCTTTCATATTGAATTCCAATTCCACTCTTGAACCTTTCTTTTATTTCCATCATTGCTTCTTCGATGCACAGATTGAACAGTAGACGTGAAAGACTACATCCTTGTCCTTGTCTTACACACTTCGTTCTTGGTTGTCCAGTCAAATTTTCTTCTTTGATCTAGTAAATGTTGTATATTATCCATCTCTTCCTATAGCTTACTCCTGTTTTTCTCAGAATTTCGTACATCGTGCACCATTTTACATTGTAGAACGCTATTTTCCAGGTGAACAAATCCTGTGAACGTGTCTTGATTTTTCTTTAGTCTTGCTTCCACTGCCAATCGCAACGTCAGAGTTGCCTCTCTGCTACCTTTACCTTACTTAAAGCCATACTGATCGGCCTCTAAAACATCCTCAACTTTCTTTTCCATTCTTCTGTATATTATTCTTGTAAGCAACTTGGATGCATGAACTGTTAAGCTTATTGCGCTGTAATTCACGGACTTGTCAGCTCTTGCAGTCTTCGGAATTGCGTGGATGATATTTTTCCGAAAGTCATATGGTATGTCGCCAGACTCATACGTTCTGCATACGAACGTCAATAGCCGTTTTGTTGCCACTTCCCCCAATGATTTTAGAAATTCTTGTAGAATGTTATCTATCCCTTCTACTTTATTTGATCTTAAGTCCTCCAAAGCTCTCTTAAATTCCGATTCTAGTACTGGTACCCACATCTCTGATTTCTGTTTGTTCTCCTATCACATCAGACAAATATGTCCCCTCATAGAGGGCTTCAATGTACTCTTTCCACCTATCTGCTCTCTCCTCTAGATTTAACGGTGGAATTCCTGTTGCACTGTTAATGTTACCAACTTTGTTTTTAATTTCACCGAAAGTTGTTTTGACTTTCCTATAAGCTGAGTCAGTCTTTCGTTTTTATTTCATTCCTCAGTGGCTTGTACTTCTATATTTCTGTATTGCTGAGTTTCCCTGAACATTTTTGTGCTTCATTCTTTCATAGATCCAATATTTCTTCCGTTACCCATGGTTTATTCACAGTTACCTCATTTGTACCTATGTTTTTCTTTCCAACTTCTGTTATTGGCCTTTTTAGAGATGTACATTCCTCTTTAACTGTATTGCCTACTGAACTATTCCTTATTGCTGTATCTGTAGCCTTAGAGAACTTCAAGCGTATCTCTTCATTTCTTAGTACTTCCGTATCCCACTTCTTTACGTATTGATTCTTCCTGACTAATCTCTTCAGCCTACTCTCGATCGCTACTACGTTGTGATCTGAGTCTACATCTGTTCCTGGGTACGCCTTACAATCCAGTCTATGATTTCGGAATCTCTGCCTGAGCGTGATGTAATCTAACTGAAATCTTTCCGTATCACCCGGCCTTCTCCTCTTGTGGTTCTTGAACAGAATATTCGCTATTACATGCTGAAATTTATTAGAGGACTCAATTAGTCTGTCTCCTCTCTCATTCTTTGTCCCAAGCCCATATTCTCCTGTAACCTTTTCTTCTACTCCTTTCCCTACAACTGCATTCGAGTCCCCCATAACTATTGGATTTTCGTCTCCCTTTACGTACCATATTACCCCTTTCTTTATCTCTTCATCTTGAGCTTGCGACGTTTACATCTATACTTGAACTATCGTTGTCGTTGTTTTTTTTGCAGTCGATTCTAACATGAACAACATTATCACTGAACTGTTCACAGTAATATACTCTCTACCTTTCTATTCATAACGAATCCTACTCCCGTTGTACCAGTTTCTGCTACTGTTGATATTACCCTACACTCATCTGACCAGAAATCCTTGTCTTCTTTCCGTTTCACATGACCGACCCCTACTGCATCAAGATTGAGCCTTTGCATTTCCCTTTTCTGATTTTCTAGCTTCCCTGCCACATTCAAACTTATGACATTCTACGCCCCTACTCGTAGAAGATTACCCTTTCGTTGGTCATTGAATCTTTTTCTCATGTTCACCTCCCCCTTGGCAGTCCTCTGCCAGAGATCCGAATGGGAGAGTATTGCGGAATCTTTTGCCAATAGAGAGATCAACATGACACTTTTTCCATTAGAGGCCACATGTCTTGTGGATACACGTTACATGTCTTTAATGCAGTGGTTTCCATTGCCTTGTGCATTCTCATGCCGTTGATCATTGCTGATTCTTCCGCCTTTAGGGGCAGTTTCCCACCCTAAGGACAAGAGAGTGTCCTGAACCTCTGTCCGCTCCTCCACCCTCTGACGAGGCCGTTGGCAGAATGACGGTGACTTCTTATGCTGGAAGTCTTCGGCAGCCAGTATCTTGAAGAATCAAAATTGACATTGGCAACCTTCCTCAGTTAAACACCTAACTTTTTGAGGTTATAATCGAAGCCTAAAATTTCTGATACAAATTTCACGAACGTTACAGATGGCATGCTAGATAAAGTGTAGACTTGAGACTATGATAGCTAGAGGGGCACATAACACATTTAATTTCTTATTTTATAAGGCAAGTTTCGATTAATTATTATTGCATTTTTAAGTCGTTCTCTAGGTGTGGTTTCCAATAAGGCAGTTATTTCAGATCATAAGTTCCGAGGTATATATCTGTTAGTATGTTTCACACCCTTAGGATGACACAAACTTCTTTCTAGTATGAACCTAAAAATTTCACACAATTCTCTTTTTCCGTGTGGAAGGTTTTACCTATTCAGTTGAAGGAAAAAAACTAATTTTAATTCCGCGAAGTCTCGTCCAAAGTCTGTTCGTTCGGACATTGAGATGGGCTGACTGGCGTGCTGATTTGAATAGATCGGCCGTATTCGGCCGACGTCGGTCGTCGTCGGAATGCTGCGGTGTCGGTACCACTGCGACCGCAGCCTTTTCTACGACGATATACATTGAAAAATGAGAAACCTACAACTACAACTATGTTCAGCAAATCACTGTGAAATACATGCAAGGGTGTACTCCCCTTTGTTCCACGATTATTGTTTCTTGGTGTTCTATTTGCGTATGGACAGCAATGAAAATGACTGCTTAAATACTTCCGAGCGATATCACGGTGCGTATGGGAGGAGGGCTGTGGGATTTCACAAGCAGCGTTTCGCGAGATAGTTGACATTTATCTTCAAGTGTCTGGCGGTTTTAGAGACTCTGTTAAGTGAGTGAAACAAACGTGTGACCACTTGTGCTGTCCTGTTTTCAGCATACCCTGGTGGTCCTATTTGTTGTATGTCTCACGCAAATGAGCGGTATTATAGGAAAACTCACCAGCACACCACACAATGGCTGCTCAAAAATGGTTCAAATGGCTCTGAGCACTATGGGACTCAACATCTTAGGTCATAAGTCCCCTAGAACTTAGAACTACTTAAACCTAACTAACCTAAGGACATCACACACACCCATGCCCGAGGCAGGATTCGAACCTGCGACCGTAGCAGTCCCGCGGTTCCGGACTGCAGCGCCAGAACCGCTAGACCACCGCGGCCGGCACAATGGCTGCAACGCTATAGTTAATTATTTATATTGCCCTGCTACCAGTCACCTTTGTATTTATTTTCTGTTAACGCTATACGTTTCGGATATGTTCTGCTCATATTACTATGTCCCGTCCCATGAATGTGAGCACCTGACAAAGATCTGAATAATCACATTTTAGGCGGGGACCTCTGCGGGACGTGCAGAAAGAGAGTCAGTGAGATTTTGGAATGCACCGACAGGGATGTGGAGCCATGTCGACTCCAGTGCTGTGTGTTAGGTTCCATGGCGCGAGCAGCACGATTTTGTTTAGATGGGGGGAGTTTGACAGCCAGGAGGAACGCTAAACTCACCTGGTGCTCTTCGAACCACGGACGTACACTGAGAGCTGTGTGGTACATCGCATTGCCCTGCTGATAAATGCTATCGTGCCGAGGAAGAAAAAACTGCGTGTAGATGTGGACACAATCCCCAAGAATAATGCGTACTTGTGTTGACGCATTATGCCTTCCAGGATGACGAGATCATTCAGTGAATGCCATGAAAACATTCCCTAGACCGTAACTCTTTCAGGGTGTTTACTTTCAGACGTTTTGCGCCGATGGAGCATAAAACGTCATTCATCTGAAAAGATCACTTGCCGCCGCTCTGTGGACGTCTAATTGCTGTATTGGTGGGCAATCTTCATATAGATAAGGCTTACCGGCCAATGGTCTTCTTCAGTGCGGGTGCACTCACATTGCCCGAACTCTAACGGGAATCGGTAGATTGACTGCCTCGAGTAATGAGTATAGTGGGCAGGAGGACTATAAATGTAGTGCGTGGACAATAAGTTGGAAGTATGGGTCCCACGGGGAGCGTGCAGTCGCACTTTCCTCTGTGCTCTCGATGGATGCCGGCACGGCAGCTCAGCGTGTTCGGTTAGAGAGGCGGTGGCCCTCTGTAGTAAAAAAAACTGAGTAAAGGAATCAACGATCAACTTGAACGGATGTCCTGTGACGCCCGCCCAGACCAAACGCAACGAACAACACGGAACAAAAAATAAAGAAAAAAAAAACATGGCTCAGTTGGATAGAGCATCTGCCACGTGAGCAAGGAGATATCGATTTCGAGTCCCGGTCGGGGCACACATTTTCAACTGTCCCCGTTGATATTTATCAACGCCTCTAAGTAGCTAATGGTCTGGATTTCATTGTAATTTCATTCTTCGAGAGCAGCAAGATCACCATTGGTATCTGTTCCTTCGGACTGCCGGAAAGAACAGATACCATCTTCACATATCTTCCGTTTATGGTCCGTGGTGCACCACAGTTGCCTCAATGCCGGTTTTGCATAGCGCCGTTTTGCCATGCACGGTATAATTTAAACATGTCCACGCAGTTTATAGACTTGGCCGTTTCGGAAATGCTTCCAGCCTTGGCCCAAAGCCAGTGATCATGTCGTTATGAATATCCGATAAATCGCTTTGGTCCCGCATTACGACAACGACTGCACTGTTTTTCGCGTCCCCCCAGCACGCTTTATATCCCCTCCAATGCTAGTGCTGCCATTTACCGTCTGCGAGTGGTTGTTGCACACTGTCAGATATATGCGGTGGTCACATTAAGATGACTGGGTTGTGTATGTGTCTAATGAAACAATGTCTTAATTAATGTAAATTATTGCCGGCCAGAGTGGCCGAGATGTTCTAGGCGCTACAGTCTGGAACCGCAAGACCGCTATGGTCGCAGGTTCGAATCCTGCCTCGGGCATGGATGTGTGTGATGTCCTTAGGTTAGTTAGGTTTAAGTAGTTCTAAGTTCTAGGGGACTGATGACCTTAGAAGTCAAGTCCCATAGTGCTCAGAGCCATTTGAACCATTTTGAGCAGAAATATTGTAGCTACAATTTTGTGCAGTTTTCTGCTGAACGAGTGGCTTGTTAGAGGAAAACGGTGGTGGACTGGGCGGGGGGTAGGTGGGTTGGTGAAATGATGAAGTCTACGTACTGTCCACAGCAAAATAACAGCAGCAACAGATACCTCTGCATGGCGACTTCTCGCCCCACCCCCGCTTTCCAACATACATATCATGAGCAGAACAACGCAAAAAATTATGGCTAGAGTATTTATGCATTAATTTCGATTAATTAGGACAATATATCATTAGATAACGTTTACGTCATTATGTATACCCACCTGAAGCTGAGCAGAAATTATTCGAAATGCATAGCATTATATTAAGTGAAATAGAAAATAAATATTAATGTGACAGCTGGTGGCAGGATATCCAGGTCTTGTAAGGGTACTGTGCTTTCCCGCAATGACGGCAATTGCGTCACAGTACGTTTGCATGTACAACTTACGCGACCTTACATTGGTAAACTTATTCATACTGCTGTGTATTATTGTGAACAAACAGCTAACACCATGAGTGAAAGGAACAATTTTGTTTGCAAACAAGACACGCGCCACATACAGTCGACATTTGTAAGTTTGTACAGATAATTTCAGTGCAACAGAGATACAGAAGATACAAAGACAAATGGGCTGGATGCGAATGAATCTGCTTCAGCTGTGTTAGGGATCGTTGTGCCACCTATCGGTGACATTTGAAAATTTGTGCCGCATCGGGACTCGGAGCCGCATTTACCGGTTATAGCGAGCGGTCACCGTAACTATTACGCTATCCGTGCACACCTCCCGGACCGACCCAAACTTCCGTATATCAAACTGTCTATATCCCTATACCATACTCTCCTACGTTCATCGCTAAGTCAAGCTATTCTCATCCAGCGAATTTATTTCGAAGTAATTTCCGCCTTCTGACATCCGTCAAATGTGTCTGTTCATCCAGACATGCGAGTAAATATTACATGCGGAAATGGACAGCAAACGATAACAGCACAGGTCTCGACTTCTCATAGCCGCATTCTCGCTGGTGCGGGAACGCAGAGTATCGCTGCGAGCATTTAGTGATGGACGTATGCGACTATGGTATAGGGAGGTGTCATATGGGAGTTTGGTTCGTCTCGGTAGAGGTGCACGAGTAGCCTAATGGTTACGCTCGCGATAAGCAAGAGATCCGGGTTCGAGCCCGAGTCCAGCATAATTTTTCGTGTAAGCCAAGTTATTTGCATCCAATGAATTTATTTCAAATAATTTCGGTTGTCAGTCTTTGCATCCAGTGAATTTATTTCAAATAATTTCGGTCGTCAGTCTTTCGTCGAAAGTGTCTATTCATCCAGACGTGCAAATAAGATAAATGGATCGGGTGTGGGGTGGGGGGGTGGGGGGGTGGGGGGGGGGAGAAATGCAAGGAAATAAAATGCCTGTTTATTAAGCTACTGGGTGACTAATGGTCTCCTATACCATAACACACAGAAATTATCAAGTTACCTTCCATTAGGAACGTGTGTACATTCAAGGACTGTGATATGACTTTCCAATGATAAGAGCACAGCGGTCAGTCGTCCTTTTCTTTCAGGTTTTAGATTTGCCTAATAAAACCTGAAAGAAAAGGACGACTGATTGCTGTGCTCTATTATTTGAAAGACAGAAATTATTCCTGAAATGTCTCCGAAATTTTTCCCGTGGAGTCCGGATTCACGCTGTAGAGAGAAGCAAATGAAACTCTTACAAGGAGACGGCACGACCGTGGGGTCCGGGATTTGTCCGAAATTTTGTGTGGTGAAAGAGGACCCCTAACACCTCACGTGATTAAAATATGAGCACGCACTACTCGGAAAATCCCGAGAAAAATCGATCCAAAGTTTCTTAGGTGCCTTATGAGTATAAAATGTTAGTCCATTAGCGAGCCGCCGTCAGGCCTCTATGGTTAGCTGGCACGGTAGCTCAGCGTGTTCGGTCAGAGAGCCGGTTGGCCTCTGTAATAGAAAAGTGAGTGGAAGGATCAACCACCGAACTTGAACAGGATGTCTGCGACGTCCGCAAGTACCAAACACAACGATAAACAAAAAAAAAAAAAAAAAAAAAAAAATGGCTAGCGATCGGACTCTTACGCCAGAGGTCTCGGGTTCGATTCCTCCTTCGGCACTTTTTTTTCTTCCTTCTGTTGCTTGCAAAATTGCAGCGCATTGTTACAGGAGAATCGTCAAATTAATTCCCGGGAAGACTGTATAAAAATTCATTCTATTATTCACCATCAGTTATCGTCACCAATATTCCGAGACATGATTCAATATGCCTGGTTTGCCTCAAAATTATCAGAAACTCAAAACATTTTCGTAAATGTTAATGGGGCATATTTTTGTACAGATTTATTGCAAGCTCCCTGTGATTGTAGAAAATCAGCTTTTATATGTTGTGCAAGATGTCGCAAAAATTATTGCTTTCTTTGTTTTTACGATAATTACCACTGCAGTTCTTGTTTATAATTATTATATGTATAAACATTGAATGTTTCCCAATCGAATTTGTTATTCTGATTAAAAACCCAATGATTCTCCGTATATACTTTGCAATGAAAAATAGAAAACCCACCGCCATGAATTGTGTTGTTGGACAAAAAGAAAATAATTTTTATTCAATAATGTAACTAATTTGTTAAAGATAATGTAGGTTTGGGAAACTTTCTGAATAATTGGTGGAATAACAAAAGAAAATGAAACAGAAGAAAAAAAAAGTGCCAGAGGAGGAGTGGAACCCGAGACCTCTGGGGGTAAGAGTCCAAGCCCTAAACATCTAGGCCAGACAGCGGTTTGGCAATGGACTATCATTTTCTTTGGATCGATTTTTCCCGGGATTTTGCGGGTAGTGCATCCTAATATTTTAACCACGTGAGGTGTTAGGGGTCCTCTTTCACCACACAAAATTTCGGACAAATCCCCGACGCTCGTACCGTCTCCTTGTTAGTTCGGTGGCGGTTGTGTCGTTTTGTTTCACAAAAATCAATATTTTTCGTGAGGTGTTCCGATAGTACCTGTTCTCAGAGCATTTCGAAGCTTAATTCCGTGACCTGATGTCAATGTCGATTGTCTACTAACTATTTTGTTTACACGTCGTAATTTGTGTTCGTGGCCAGGCTGAGGCAGAGCAGGGAAGGGGGGCAGGGGGGGGGCGGGTGGAGGAGGGGCGCAGTGACGCAAATGGAAGGCTCTGGCAAACGGGTGATGTCAGTACTCTGCTGTACGGTGGCTGCTGGCCGGGCTCTGCACACGGAATTCGGCCTCCTCCCCTCCCCTCCCGCGGAGCCAGTGCGTCAGAGCAGCCGCCCAGATTACGACAAATGTCGGAGATAGGCGGCAGCCAACGAAAACACGCGTTTCTCCGTACGATGCGCATGGGGGACGGTCTGGGGCAATCGCCGGCAATCTACGCAGCAGGCGAAGGAGGCGTGCGTGAGGGAGGCGTGCGTACGTTCGGCGAACTCCCTTCACAGACGACACGAGATGTGGCAATTAAACAGCGAGACTGGTCTGAGAGATGCGACTTACTGCAAAGCAATCACTGACATTTATGCCCATTCAGAATTTTCTCCTTCTCTATCTACACACTGCCGATACGTGACAAAGCAATTCTGCATCTCGCCAGTTGTCACCTTTTTCACTCGGACTTTCTCTTTTGTTTTTGCCTGTTACACAGACTGAAAATGTCCTCTTTCCAATGCAGTTTTCAATTTTTGGACGAAGCACGTGGAGCAAGATTCGGCGAATGCGGAGGATGTTGGAGCACAGGAATGCGCTTATTAGCTAAAAACTGTTTAGAAGATAGGGCACTGATATCTTACGTGGTGTCCTGACAGGAACCGATGAGTTTTTCTCCCACAAATGCGTTCATTTCTTCTTTAGTATCCTGTCAGCTTCATTGTGATTTCATTGTGTCAACAGGCACTCAGGCACCCATTCAGTCGTAATATTAGGAACAGAAAGTCAGCATTAACTTACTGTCCGCTTTTTTTGGCTTCTTGGTTATCCTGAAGTCTTCACGACGATCGACAAAAGTTTTTTCTACATCTACATTTACATCTACATTATTACTCTGAAATTCACATTTAAGTGCTTGGCAGAGGGTTCATCGAACCACAATGATACTATCTCTCTACCATTCCACTCCCGAACAGCGCGCGGGAAAAACGAACAGCTAAACCTTTCTGTTCGAGCTCTGATTTCTCTTATTTTATTTTGATGATCATTCCTACCTATGTAGGCTGGGCTCAACAAAATATTTTCGCATTCGAAAGAGAAAGTTGGTGACTGAAATTTCGTAAATAGATCTCGCCGCGACGAAAAACGTCTTTGCTTTAATGTCTTCCATCCCAACTCGCGTATCATATCTGCCACACTCTCTCCCATATTACGTGATAATACAAAACGAGCTGCCCTTTTTTGCACCCTTTCGATGTCCTCCGTCAATCCCACCTGGTAAGGATCCCACACCGCGCAACAGAGGACGAACGAGTGTAGTGTAAGCTGTCTCTTTAGTGGACTTGTTGCATCTTCTAAGTGTCCTGCCAATGAAACGCAACCTTTGGCTCGCCTTCCCCTCAATATTATCTATGTGGTCTTTCCAACTGAAGTTGTTCGTAATTTTAACACCCAGGTACTTAGCTTAATTGGCAGCCTTGGGAACTGTCCTATTTATCGAGTAATCGAATTCCAACGGATTTCTTTTGGAACTCATGTGGATCACCTCACACTTTTCGTTATTTAGCGTCAACTGCCACCTGCCACACCATACAGCAATCTTTCCTAAATCCCTTTGCAACTGATACTGGTCCTCGGATGACCTTACTAGACGGTAAATTACAGCATCATCTGCGAACAACCTAAGAGAACTGCTTAGATTGTCACCCAGGTCATTTATGTAGATCAGCTCATATAGGAAAATTCATGATTTATCATCAGAGATTTCGTTTCCGAGCTGTTCTTGTCGAGTGTTAATATCTCTATGCAACAGTTTACTCAGGACCTGAACTGAGGAGATAGGGAGAGAGAGTGGCGGGCGTGGGGGGGGGGGGGGGGGGGTATCGGGCGTTAGTTACGCTGTGTTTGACGAAACACTCGTAGGTCTAGTCTTGAAATTTAATGACAAAGTACTACTAGTAAATATCCGCTGCGTGTTCAGGCTTTCTTCAGATCGAAACTTCTCTCCGTTTCGTAAGCAGGATGCGAGTCCACTTTGTGAAAACTTTGTTTATCGGAGGGGGGATGGAGAGTAATTACCCCTCCCTGGCTTTTTCTGACTACGCCCATGAGCTATTTCTTGATGACAGAGCAAATGTTGTTCCGCTCGCTTTTTTCTTCCTGAGTGGGATTTTTCGGGTGCATCTTCGCACAAACTTTTTAGTATTTAATTCATCATGTAAAATTTGTTTTACAGCTTCGTTGTTGGTATTTACTGTATCGACAGTGAAACTACAGCGAAGACGTTGGTCATTTAGCCACAATTTTATTAATTTTTTGAACGTTTCTTTTAGTTCATGCGGCTTTAGGTTGAGTAGGGCGTTCATTAGCCTCGACTTTCTCCCCAGATTCAGAAAACCGTTTGTGCCACTGAAAAACTCAGGTACGTTTTTCTTTTATTTATTTATTTATTATACCATGCGATTCGGAAAATGGTTCCTATTTTCAAGTGCGTTTTTCCGTGTATTATGGCATTAGCAGTTTTCGACGTGTAAAAAAAATGTTCAAATGAGTGTGAATTCCAAAGGGACCAAACTGCTAGGGTCATCGGTCCCTAGACTTACACACTACTGAAACTAACTTATGCTAAGAACAACACACATAACCATGCTTGAGGGAGGACTCCAGCCTCCGGCGGGAGGGGCGCCCAATCCGTGTCATGACGCCTCAAACCGCGCGGCCACTCCGCGCGGCGACGACGTGTTGTATATAAAGGCCCACAACTTTGTAATTAATGATGAATATTTTTAAATATTTAACTGCGAATTCGGAAAAATCTTTTACGTATTGTTTTCTTGGAACCGACTTATGCAGAAACCCACACATATTAAACATAGCTCACACAATTTGCAAGACATACCATGCGTAAAAACAGTGAACGTACAGAGATTAAAATCGCAAACATATTTCTGGATGTAATTAACAGAGATCGCTGTAGATCTTCCACAAAATATGTATACAATTTCTTCAAGCACAGGACATTTTTCGTTTGTAATCTGAATCACTATCTGGTTGCATATTATTTACTGAGGTACTTATTGCTGTTAATCAACATTTTGTTTGCGAGTGTGAGGATGCTATCGAAGCATCTGAAGAAACCACTTTCCGGATGTTGTGCAGAAATGGCTTAGCTGCAGCCTAGGGGATTGTAACCAGAATGAATCTTTCAGTCTGCGAATCAGTGTCCACCGTATGAAGACTCCTGGTAGATTAAAATTTTGTAGTGCGCCGGGACTCGAAGTCAAAGCCTTGACTTTCAGCACAGTTTCTTACTGACTGAGCTACCCACGCACGACTCACTAGGCGCTGCACAGAGGTTAATTTCTGCGGGGAGGGGGGAGAGGAGGTGCTCACAGTTTGCCTGCGATTATAATGACAATAACAACAATAAAATTTATAAACAATTTTAATCTAGTAACAACAATTTGTTTATATCAGTGCTCAGTTCATCGTCATAGCATAACTAGCAAATAAAGTGAAACGAAATGATCATATGGCGTTATTGGTATACCATTACTTTCTTAATGAAAAGAGTATATTATGTGGCATAATGTTCTTTTTCTGACAATATGGTATTGAAAGTCAAATGAATAAAAAAGCTGTTATTCAATAATCTCAAAATATCAACGTATATTATTATTAAGTCGAACCTGAGAGACTAAGCTTCTTCTACGTTATTATTTTTTTCAGGTAATGTTTTAGCTTCAATTGTCTTTTCACTGCTCTCTTAGCTTTCCCTGTCGGATCGTGGACTGTATGTTAAAAATTATTTATTCAACTGTGTTTCATTTCTTAAGATAAGATGATATATCTTATTTGAAACAATAATTTGTGGACTGCGCGCTTTATTTATGATTTTTCAGCGGCCGTCTTCCAAAGGTGGGAGCCGTATTGTTTAGTGATCAGCTTAATCATTCTCTTATTAGAGAAAGAAACACACTTCAACAGTGTCGAAATCCTATTATCTTAGTTCGTACATTTTTCACTGTAAGAATTTAAGTAAACGTTCACGGTCTAGAGTCACTGAAAAATGACAGCAGACAAACAAAACTCGCTGGTCCGAGATACCATCATTTCTTTTCAGCGACTGGAGTAATTAATATATTTTATTTCACCATATCACGAATTGTTGCGAGACTTTGAATCATTCGCATTTGCTTATTTCTTTCAACTGGAGGATTATTACACTGTAGAACTTTCTCTGTCGAGAGGGCACATGTCAATGGCCGGGAGAACCCGTATGGGGTGGTACAATCACCTAGTGCCAGTCTTTCAATTTGACCCCACTTCGGTGACTTGCGATTCGATGATTATGATGAAATAATTACGATAACACAACACCCAGTCCACCACCGGAAGTGTGTCGAACCGGGGTCACCATAGTCTAGTCAGAGGACCAAGAGCTGCAGACACCCTATCCGAACTTGCATTTCAGAAAAATACAGCATTTGAAAAGCCTTCGTCCTTAATACTAAGAAGTACATGGGGCATGCAATTGATTTAAGAACTACAGGGTCATCCACTTTGCATAAACTCCAGTGATTCATCGATGAGAGAATACGGAACAAAAAAGGTCTAATGAACTTTTGTCAGGAAATGTATGGTTTCCATGCTGTAGACCATTTATTCAGTCATGCATTGTTACAATGACTGCGGACTAATACGCGCTGTAGTATGCAGCCACACTTACAGTATGTGTTGGAAATGGTTTCCGTGTCCCTCAACGCATCTGTGTACGCTCTGTAGCATCTTCTGCCTCTCACGTTCACATCGGCCAGGCTGCACCTGAACAGTGTCAGAGGCAGCATGAATACGCTGGTCCAGTATTTCCACATCTGGAATGGGCTTTGCATACTCGATACTTTCGAGATGGTCCCGGAACCAGAAATTGCATGGTGAGCGAGCAGGCCATGCAACTGGACCCCTTCGTCCAACCCATCGACCAGGAAAGACATGATTGAGATGCGTCCGGACGTTAGCGGCGAACTGGCCTGGAACACCATCAAGCAGCAGCCACACAACCCTTCAAATCATCAATGGCACTTCTTCCAGCAGGGGAGGCAGAGTGATCTGCAAGAAATGCCAGCAGTTCCGGTCTGTTAGGCGTCGTGGAAGGAAGACTGGTCCCAAAATACGGTCGCCAGTTGTCCCGGCCTACATATTCCGGCTGTATCGATGCTGACGATTCGCTGTGAAACACTGTTGCAAACACTGAACGCTGTGGATTTTGTCGGCGGGGATAGGTCTCCTAAAACACTACTGGCCATTAAAATTGCTACACCACGAAGATGACGTGCTACAGATGCGAAATTTAACTGACAGGTAGAAGATGCTGTGACATGCAAATGATTAGCTTTTCAGAGTATTCATACAAGGTTGGCGCCGGTGGCGATACCTACAACGTGCTGATATGGCGAAAGTTTCCAACCGATTTCGCATACACAAACAGCAGTTGACGGGCGTTGCCTGGTGAAACGTTGTTGTGATGCCTCGTGTAAGGAGGAGAAATGCGTACCATCACATTTCCGACTTTCATAAAGGTCGGATTGTAGCCTATCGCGATTGCGGTTTATCGTATCGCGAAATTCCTGCTCGCGTTGGTCGAGATCCAATTACTCTTAGCAGAATATGGAATCGGTGGGTTCAGGAGCGTAATACGGAACGCCGTGATGGATCCCAACGGCCTCGTATCACTAGCAGTCAAGATGACGAGCATCTTATCCGCATGGCTGTAACGGATCGTGCAGCCACGTCTCGATCCCTGAGTCAACAGATGGGGACGTTTGCAAGACAACAACCATGTGCACGAACAGTTCGACGACGTTTGCAGTAGCACGGACTATCAGCTCGGAGACCATGGATGCGGTTACCCTTGACGCTCCATCACAGACAGGAGCGCCTGCGATGGTGTACTCAACGACGAACCTGGGTGCACGAATGGCAAAAGGTCATTTTTTCGGATGAATCCAGGTTGTGTTTACAACATCATGATGGTCGCATCCGTGTTTGGCGACATCGCGGTGAACGCACATTGGAAGCGTGTATTCGTCATCGCCATACTGGCGTATCATCCGGCGTGATGGTATGGGGTACCATTGGTTACACGTCTCAGTCACCTCTTGTTCGCATTGACGGCACTTTGAACAGTGGACGTTACATTTCAGATGTGTTACGTCCCATGGCTCTACCCTTCATTCGATCCCTACGAAACCCACCATTTCAGCAGGATAATGCACGACCGCATGTTGCAGGTCCTGTACGGGCCTTTCTGGATACAGAAAATTTTCGACTGCTGCCCTGGCCAGTACATTCTCCATATCTTTCACCAATTGAAAACGTCTGGTCAATGGTGGCCGAGCAACTGGCTCGTCACAATACGGCAGTCACTACTCTTGATGAACTGTGGTATCGTGTTGAATCAGCATGGGCAGCTGTACTTGTACACGCCATCCCAGGTCTGTTTGACTCAATGCCCAGGCGTATCAAGGCCGTTATTACGGACAGAGGTGGTTGTTCTGGGTACTGATTTCTCAGGATGTATGCAATCAAACTGTGTGAAAATGTAATCACATGTCAGTTCTAGTATAATATATTTGTCCAATGAATACCCGTTTATCATCTGCATTTCTTCTTGGCGTAGCAATTTCAATGGCCAGTAGTGTACAACGTTGCTGCCCGCCGCCCATTGCCATTTTCCTTTCCGTAGGTAACATCATGTCGACAAGCTCTCGATTCGAATACGGAACCATTGTGTACAACACTGTATCACATCCACTACAATCTGAGTCAGCAACAGCAGTGAACTGGGTACTACATTACCAATGACTATGGTAGGAGGGGGCGCTAGGGCGTGACGTATGAGGAACACTACCACTCTCTAGGAGGAAACCATCCATATTGCAACTGTGGCTGCATGATAAGCGTATATTAGACCGCAGTCTCTGTGACAAAGCATGACTCAATAAACCATGCATTTCCAGGCATAAGTTCATTAGATTTTTTCTGGTCTGTATTCTCTCATTCATGTTTCCCTGTATAAACGTTAACCCACATCTACTGAGCTGCACTGCTGTATACTCTCATCAGTCTGCTGTGGTGGTAAGTAGGACTCGGAGGACCGTGGTCGTAGTGAAGAATCAGAATCTCGTTCGTCAGGACTCAGACACCATCGAGCGCCACGACTTCTCTATCCAGTGATCTGCCTCCATCTACCAGCAAACGATGAGTGCCTTTTTTTTTTCCACCAGCCTCCGACTCGGCAATTTGCGCCCATCTGGCTGCAAACGCCAACCGGGACAAATATTACTCTTTTTCACCAACAGCGTGTCAATGCCACGTTGAACAAATCTTCACCCCAGAATGTCGGCAGTCACGGGTCAGTCAGAGCACACGTCCGTCGCTACTTTGTCCTACAAACTGCCATCTGATGTCAGCCGGTGATGGGCGAATCAGAGATTAGTTTAACACTTCTGAATTTCCCACGGCCACACCACATTCAAAGACCTATACTTTTTCGCCATAAATTGTGGTGTCCCAGTAAGCACTTGAAAATTTTACCCTCGGCCATCTCAAGAGGCGGGTGTGCCACAGGCCGCTAACCCCGACTTCCTGAAAAGGATCGGTAGGTTCCGTGAGTTGCCCTCGGTGGCCACATGACATGCACAAGGTGGCAACACAGACGGCTTATAACCTTCCATTTGACAGCACAAACAACTATTCGTTCGATAAGATTCTGTTGTTCCTACAATCGGACAGAACCCTGTTCCCATAAAACGTAACTTCTATTAAAGAGCTAAAAAACCAAAGACTGATGACGCTAAAAATTTTGATTATGCTTCGAAGCTGAAGAGCCAGCAGTATTACGTGTATCAGTAAGAGAAGGGAATCGCCATCACGTTACTGTAGAGTAAAATATGTCCTTTTTTTACTTGTTCGTTTAGGCCTGCACCATAGTATACGTCAGATAATAACATTATTATATGAAGAGTCCACAATATCTGCATTGTAATAATCAGTCTTTATTTCACGACAGATCTGTTTCGGTTTTCATTGCCATTTTCAAATAACCTGAAAATAAAGGATGTTTATAAATGAATATCGGGATTTTAACGCTTTATAATATTTATTATACTAAACTTACAGTTATAAATGATATATCAAATGAAAGAGCAACTCAAAAAGTTTTACCAAGAACCTTATGAATGTTCAATCTGAGCACCATTTGTCAAACGGCACACATAAACTCTATAGCCGAGTTCTTCCCAAGCGCTGGATAGGCCGCAAGGGGCCCAATGATAGGGCTTGCTTTGCATGGCCTCCACGTTCACCCGACCTAACGCCATGCGATTTTTTCCTTTGGAGCTTCATCAAGGATCGTGTGTAAGTGCCTCCCTGAATTAAGAAACCGGATTGAAGCAGCTGTTGCTACAATCGCTGAAGACACACTTATCAACTTTTGGGAAGAACTCGGCTATAGACTAGATGTGTGCCGTGTGACAAATGGTGCTCACATTGAACATTTGTAAGGTTCTTGGTAAAACTGTTTGAGTTGCTCTTCCATTTGACATATCATTTATAAGTGTAAGTTTAATATAATAAATATTATAAAGCGTTAAAACCCCGGTAGTCATTTATAAACACCTTGTACAATGTTGCTGAGAGCATTTACGCACATTATACTCCCTGCGTATCTGTTTGATTAAATATAGGTACTGACATATAGGTGAAATTGTCGTCCATGTTATATCGACAGTAATTAATATTATCTAGGTCAAATATTCAACAAAATTGTTCAAAACCACAAATATACAGCTAGTCTCCCGTACTAACAACTACCTCAAAATGAAGCTACGTTCGGGCAATACGAAATCCTTAGAGTACCGGTACGCTAACCCAGCTGTGTATAAAATCACGTGTAGCAACTCCAAGAACTTCTACATTCGCCATACAGGAAGAAATTTCAATATTGGATTTAAAGAGCACACCAGAAATAGCGACAATGATCAATGAGCTCCTTCCTCCATACAAAAATCAATACCACACTGTCGATAAAATTGAAAATGCATAAAATACCTAAAGGTTCCACTTAGAATATTCTTGAAGAATTAGAAATTTATATAACCACGAGAAACTATCCACAACAAACGCTAAACGAACATAAAGATTTTAAACAAAAATTGTACCTAAAAAAGTCATTGAAATACAGGAACACGAAACGAAATAAAATTTAAAAAGATAATAATAACACACAACACCAGAAGATACCATACGTCGAAATCCAACCAATGGGAAGTAACTTTTTTTTTTTACTTTATTGTTATTTTAAAACCTGTACAACAGGCAGGCTGTCAGCAGCATTTTACGCTGCTCTTCAGCCATAGAACACACAATGAGAAAAAAACAGGAAGAATACACATAAGTTCCAGAACGGAGGGCAATAAAACAGTAGACACATAAGGACAAACATGGAGCTGTTCACTCTCGACGATAATCCACACGGCAAACATTTGAAATGACGCACAAACACTGAAGATGGCGATGGCACAGGTGAACGAAGGAGTGCGACGGTGAACACTGAACACTAAACACGACGGCACACACGAGACACTGAGGGCGATGATCTCCGGCGCGCGAAATTCCACGTAGCGTGTGCGAGTCCGGGGACCTGCCAAGAAAGGAGGAGGGGGGGGGGGAGAAGGAGAGGGGAGAGCAGAGATGCCATGGGCAGAGGAGATAGGAGGAAAGGAGGAAAGGAGGAAGGGGGAGGGGAAGCCCGGGGGAAGAGGGATGGAGGAAGAGGGATGGAGGGTAAAGGAGAGAGAAGGGAGGGAGGGTGCCTAAAGGAAAGGACACCGGAAGTGGGGGGGGCAGGATCAAAGTTGATAGGAGGGGTAGATGGAGGGGAGGAGGACATCCTCAGAGAGGGGGAGCTGGCGGAAGCCACCTTGGGAGAGGGTAAGGAGGGTGGAGAGATGGAGGCCGGGTGGGACATGGGAATACAGGCGCGGCAGCGGGCGGGGGTTGGAGAGGATGGGCGAGACAAGCGGGTGAGGAGGATCGAGTTTGTGGGAGGTGTACAGGATCCGTATCCTTTCAAGGAAAAGGAGGAGGTGGGGGAACGGAATGAGATCGTACAGGATCCGCGTGGGGGAGGGGAGACGGATGCGATAGGCGAGGCGGAGAGCATGGCGTTCAAGGATTTGAAGGGATTTATAAAAGGTAGGGGGGGGGCAGAGATCCAGGCCGGATGGGCGTAACAAAGGATAGGGCAGATGAGGGATTTATAGGTGTGGAGGATGGTGGAGTGGTCCAGACCCCACGTACGTCCGGAAAGGAGCTTGAGGAGACGGAGTCGGGAGCATGCCTTGGCTTGGATTGTCCGGAGATGAGGAGTCCAGGACAGGCGACGGTCGAGGGTGACGCCAAGGTACTTAAGAGTGGGAGTGAGGGCGATAGGACGGCTATAGATGGTGAGATAGAAATCAAGGAGGCGGAAGGAAGGGGTGGTTTTGCCTACAATGATCGCCTGGGTTTTGGAGGGATTGGGAAGTAACCACATCGCTGCCTATTTGCGTATACTTTGTAAAGATGTAGCATCATAGTGAGAGTACTGTCAAATTACTGTCAAAACCAATTCAGTGCATAAGAAAGATTACAGTTACATAATTTACCAGCAACTGACATATAGGTAGCAGTTTACTGTCGATTATACAGGGCGATCCACTGATCGTGACCGGGCCAAATATCTCACGAAATAAGCGTCAAACAAAAAAACTACAGAGAACGAAACTTGTCTAGCTTGAAGGGGGAAACCAGATGGCGCTATGTTGGCCCGCTAGATGGCGCTGCCATAGGTCAAACGAATATCAACTGCGTTTTTTGAATAGGAACCCCCATTTTTGATTACATATTCGTGTAGTACGTAAAGAAATACGAATGTTTAAGTTGGACCACTTTTTTCGCTTTGTGGTAGATGGTGCTGTAATAGTCACAAACGTATAAGTACGTGGTATCACCTAAGATTCCGACAGTGCGGACGGTATTTGCTTCGTCATACATTACCCGTGTTAAAATGGACCATTTACCAATTTCGAAAAAGGTCGATATCGTGTTGATGTATGACTATTGTGATCAAAATGCCCAACTGGCGTGTGCTATGTATCCTGCTCGATATCCTGGACGACATGACCCAAGTGTCCGGACCGTTCGCCGGATAGTTACGTTATTTAAGGAAACAGGAAGTTTTCAGCCACATGGGAAACGTCAACTACGACCTGCAACAAATGATGATGCCCAAGCAGGTGTTTTAGCTGCTGTTGCGGCTAATCCGTAGCAGACAAACTGCGCTAGAATGGGGAATCTCAAAAACGTCGGTGTAGACAATGCTACATCCACATCGATTGCACCCGTACCATATTTCTATGCACCAGAAATTGCATGGCGACGACTTTGAGCGTCGTGTACAGTTCTGCCACTGGGCACAAGAGAAATTACGGGACGATGACTGATTTTGTGCACGCGTTCTATTTAGCGACGAAGCATCATTCACCAACATCGGTAACGTAAACCGGCATAATATTCACCATTGGGCAACGGAAAATCCACGTTAGCTGCGACAAGTGGAACATCAGCGACCTTGGCGGGTTAATGTATGGTGCGGCATTACGGGAGGAAGGATAGTTGGCCCTCATTGTATTGATGGCAATCTAAATGGTGCAATGTATGCTGATTTCCTACGTAATGTTCTACCGATGTTACTACAAGATGTTTCACTGCATGAAAGAATGGCCATGTACTTTCAACATGATGGATGTCCGGCACATTAGCTCGCGTGCGATTGAAGCGGTATTGAATAGCGTATTTTAAGAGAGGTGGATTGGTCGTCGAAACACCATACCGTGGCCCGCACGTTCACCGGATCTAACGTCCCCGTATTTCTTTCTGTGGGGAAAGCTGAAGGATATTTGCTATCGTGATCCACCGACAACGCCTGACAACATGCGTCAGCGTATTGTCAATGCATGTGCGAACATTACGGAAAGCGAACTACTCGCTGTTGAGAGTAATGTCGTTACACGTATTGCCAAATGCATTGAGGTTGACGGACATCATTTTGAGCATTTGTTGCATTAATGTGGTACTTACAGGTAATCACGCTGTAGCAGCATGCGTTCTCAGAAATGATAAGTTCACAAAGGTACATGTATCACATTGGGACAATCCAAATAAAATGTTCAAACGTACATATGTTCTGTATTTTAATTTAAAAAACCTACCTGTTACCAACTGTTCGTCTAAAATTGTGAGCCATATGTTTGTGACTATTACAGCGCCATCTATCACAAAGCGAAAAAAGCGGTCCAACTAAAACATTCATATTTCTTTACGTACTACACGAATATCTAATAAAAAATGAGGGGTCCTATTAAAAAAAACGCAGTTGACATCCGTTTGACTTATGGCAGCGCCATCTAGTTTCCCCCTTCATGCTAGACAAGTTTCGTTCTTTGTAGTTTTTTCGTTTGATGCTTATTTCGTGAGATCTTTGGCCCGGTCACGATCAATGGATATATATATATATATATATATATATATATATATATATATATATATATATATATATATATATATGCGTGAAGTTCACCAAGACGTAAGTACCAGTTTGTAATCTATCACATATGCAAGGCGTAATATGTTCATAAATGGTCACACCAACATTGTATTCGCAGGTTACTTAAAAATGGCAAACAAATGCCGAAACAGATCTGTTTTGAAATAAAGAGAGATAATTACCTTGAAGCTATTCTGGACTTCTTTATAGTGTCATTATCTGAAAATAACTACAGCACATATTTAATGTCCTGTATGTACTACGGTGGGTGGAACGAAAAGAAGGAGAACATCATTGTTTACTTAAAGATTCTTTTCAGAATTCGCTCTTGTAAGAAATAAGAGTATAATCAGTCATGTGAAAGTCGACCCGAAAGCTTACGTCGAGAAATAGAAGGATAGCGCTGTCACCAAAGACGTAGCTGGATCCTCCAGAACGTCACGGGCACCTGAAAAGAAGAATCGCACCTGGTGGCGTATTTTAATAAGGGAGACATAAAGCGAGCAGAAGACAGATGCGTTCTCCAGCCGTCGGCTGTCGCATTCCGCAGAACCTGAAGTGGAAATGGCACTGGGAGGGGAGGTTAGGGGTGTAGGGCTGGCGAGAGACAGGTGGTGGTTTTGTGCGGAGGCTGCGCGAGACGTCGGCCAGACGGGCCCGCTGTGCCAGGGAATCCCTCCTTTGTGCCGCCCGGGACAACGGGAGGGCTCCAGCACGACTGCACGATAACGCAGCAGCTGCACTCGCTGCTACACTTCAAAGAACCGCGGCCCGCTCACAAAGGAGAGCGCCCGCTAATTACCGCGATTTCTGCTGCAAGGAACCGCAATGAAAGTGAAGAACAAGATGAGCGTTATAGAACGCATTTTTCCCCTTCCTTTGTGTACGTCTTGTACTCAGTGACGTCCGTTTCAAAAATCTAGTCATAATTATTCACGAAGAAACGCGCTTTTTCTGTCTTTGCATCCCATGAAATCCTTTCATTTTATCCTACAGCGTAGATGTTATTATGTTATTGATCTACACAAGAAACACTGAAGAGCCAAAAAAATTGGTACACCTGCCTAATATTGTGTAGGGCCCCCACGAGCACGCAGAAGTGCCGCGACACGACGTGGCATGGACTCGACTAATGTCTGAAGTACTGCTGGAGGGAACTGACACCATGAATCCTTCAGGACTATCCATAAATCCGTAAGAGTACGATGGTGAGGAGGTCTCTTCTGAACGGCACGTTGCAAGACATCCCACATTTGCTCAATAATGTTCATATCTGGGCAGTCTGGAGGCCAGCGGAAGTGTTCAAACTCAGAAGAGTATTCCTGGAGTCACTCTGTAGCAATTCTGGACGGCGGGGTGTCGCATTGTCCTGCTGGAATTGCCCTGGTCCGTCGGAATGCAAAGTGGACATGAATGGAAGCAGGTGATCAGACAGAATGCATACGTACGTGTCACTTGTCAGAGTCGTATCTAGACGTATCAGGGGTCCCGTATCACTCCAACTGCACACGTTCCACACCATTACAGAGCTTCCACCAGCCTGAACAGTCTCCTGCTGACATGGAGGGTCCATGGATTCATGATATTGTTTCCATACCCGTACATGTCCATCCGCTCGATACAATTTGAAACGAGACTCGTCCGACCAGGCAACATGTTTCAAGTCATCAACAGTGCAATGTCGGTGTTAATGGGAGCAGGCGAGGCGTAAAGCTTTGTGTCGTGCAGTCATCAAGGATACACGAGTGGTTTCGAAAGCCCATTTCGATGATGTTTCGTTAAATGGTTCGCACACTGACACTTGTTGAGGGCCTAGCATTGAAATCTGCAGCAATTTGCGGAAGGGTCGCACTTCCATCACGCTGAACTACCCTCTTCAGTCGTCGTTGGTCCAGTTCTTGGAGGAACTTTTTCCGGCCGCAGCGATTTGATGTTTTACCGGATATCTGATATTCACGGTACACTCGTGAAATGGTCGTACGGGAAATCCCTACTTCATCGCTACCTCGGTGATGCTGTATCCCATCGCTCGCTATAACACCATGTCCAAACTCATTTACATCTTGATAGCCTGCCATTATAGCAGCAGTAACCGATCTTGCAATTGCACCTAACACTTGTTGTCTTATATAGGCGTTGCCGATCGCAGCGCCGTATTCTGACTGTTTACATACCTCTGTATTTGAAGAGGCATGCCTATACCAGTTTCTTTGGAGCATCAGTGTGCCACCAATAGAAGCTGGTAATTTCATAAATGGTCACACTTATTTAATTCTATGAGGTGCACGACAGACTACCCACTTTCTGTCTCTGAGGGTGAAGAATCAAACGTACATTAAAATAAGAACCTTCAAGTTTATGGCGGGTCATGGCCCATCGAACATAGACCGGTGTGAGGTGGAGCGTACACCATTAAGTTAAGTAGTGGTTTAGACTTAGTACATATGTACTGTTTGTGTTTTCCTTTTCATTCTCGTTTATAAATGTATAGCTATGGTGTTCTTTTAATCATTGACAAAGGTCTTGTTAGGCACTTGGGGTTTTATTGTTGTTCTGAAGAAGGTGTAGTTATCTACGCCGAAACCTGGGTCAACACCTAACACTAGGTGCTTTTTTCGCAATCGAGGCGGGTTTTTAGTTTTTTAATGTACATTAAAACGAAATTTCTAAAAACGCAGGTGGAAAGTAAACTGCACTCCTTGAGTAGGTTATTCGCTACCTACATCTAAATCCATATCAGTGATTCCGCAAGTCAACTTTCAGTGCGTGGCGTAGGATACTTTGTGTACCTCCGTCACTTCCTCCTTTCCTCTTGCAGTCGGGGATGAACATGGAACGTTGTGTAGTATTACCTGTATTGTGGGTAACATTATTATCGATTATCACAAAGTGTCTGTTTATAATGACCGTTCTAGACGCTAGTGCCTGTACTTTTATAAGCATTAAATGATAAAATAGCGTCGGTTGATATTTCCTGCGACGTGTCTAATGCATTTGACTGTGTGAATCACAGTATTCTCATAGATAAATTGAAGATTTGTGAGATTGATGTTATAGCCAACTAATGGATAATGTCATATCTAACCAAAAGAATATAGTTCGGGGACGTTATGGGGACTGGGGAGGTACCACGAATGGGTTTCCTCAAGCTCAATCTTAAATCCACCCTTGTGTCTCATACATGTAAACTATCTTCGGTCTAATATTCAACAAGCTGAATTCATTCTTTTTGCAGATGACACTAGTATTAAGTGAATGCATGCACATATACAGAAACAGAAGAAAGTACTAAAAAGACACGACATATTCAGTCGTGCACATTTAGCGCTACTACATCAGTGATAAATATAACACTTGGTGAGGAAATAATAAATAGCGTGGACACTTCAAGATTTATAAGTGTCCATATTGATGAGAATTTAAACTGGAAATAACACACTTCGGAACTCCTAAAACAATTCAGCCACATTTGCACTTAGAATCACTGCAAATCTCTTGGAGAAACAAATCAGGAACTTTGGCATGTTTTGCATATTTTCATCCAGTAAAGTCATGTAGAATAATGTTTTGCGGTAGATCACCATTGAGAAAGAAAGTTTTCATTACTCAAAAACTTGCTGTAAGAATAATACTTTGTTCTCATTCTAGATCGTCTCGTAGACATCTGTTTAAGGAGTTGGATATTTTGACTGCTGCTTCACAGTATATTTATTCCCTCACGAAGTTTATTATCAATGTTCGACTACAGTTCGAAATGAGCAATGATGTACATAATTACAGCACCAGTAGAAAAATGGCATTCATTATTCCATGTTAAGATTGTCTTCAGCATAAAAATTGGTGCAGAATCCAGAGCAAAAAATTTTGATCACCTAATCAGAGATATAAAATGCTTACAGAGAGCAGAGCAAAATTTCAAAACAAACTGGAAAAGTTCTCCTTGACAACTCTTATTAAGAAGAAGAGTTTCTATAATTGTAATGTGCAAAAGGTGGTGGGTACGAATTCTAAGTCACTTCCATCTATATCAAAAGAGTTGAAAAAAAAAAACTCTTTTAAATGTTCAGCATGCAGCAAAATTTACCAATTAATTTGCAATTGAAAGTGAAAGTACTCGTTCCACATCACTACGATTTATCGTGCAGAACGATCCAAGGTACGTAACACTAAATAACTAACTCATGGGATTTGAAAACTGCAGTTCAAATTTGGCGTAAGTAGTCAGCACCATACAAACAACTGCGATCTTGGCAAATAAATTGTTCGTATAAAAAGATTTCAACATTAACAATTACAGATCGACTCTTGCAAGACTACGTAAGTTAATCGAAGGGTGAACAGTGGTTGGTGCGCCTTCGTGTGATCTCGAATCACCCCAATGTTACCTTCAGGATCTTTTCTCGAGATATACGATTGAGCAAGTAATACACTATCTGATCAAATGTATGCAGACACCTGTCAGTGGACATTAATATGGGATTTGTCCAGCCTTACCCTAGCATTGATTACAGTAATGTGTGACTTTTGAGGAGCTGCTCGACCGTTGTAGCCTTCAGCACTGCACAGTCATTGCGTCTGCTGGCACCACTTTAAAAAACTCGAAGGTAATTCCTTCTGCTGATTTCATGCGAGTTTTTTGCAACCACCGTCCGCAATGCTCGGTGGTCGCTGCCCGTCAGTACATGACGTTTGACTGGACATAGTTCAGCCGTGTTTGTTCCTTTGCGTTTCCACATCTCAGTCATATCACGAACAGTCAACTTTGGCAGCTTTAGGTGTGTTGAAATGACCCGGATGGATTTGTTACTCAGGGGCATACCATTACCAGTCCACGTTCGAAGTCACTCAGGCGTCTTGACCGATCCAGTCTGCTACTGCTAACACACCGCCATCCTTTACACTGGCAGGTCAGCCAATCTTGACATTTAGTCAATTACGCATTATATGTGGATATCGGGATACTTTTAATCAGATAGCGTGTGTGTCTATAAACCCTAAGGGGGAAAAAACCGCACTACGAAGGAATTATCCGAATGTGAGGGAAACCGGTAGATTTGATGTACACGTATTTTGAGTCGTTACTCTTCCGCCTATTTTGATGCGGCGAGCTACAAATTTTTCTCCTGTGCCAACCTTCTCATGTCAGAGTAGCACTTGCAACATACGTTCTCAATTATTTTCTGGATGTATTGCAATCTGTGTTCCACAGCAGTTTTTAGCCTCTTCAGCTCCCTGTAGTAACATGAAAGTTATTTCCTGAGGTCTTAACTGATGTTTGTAATGCATATATGCATTCCCTTCACGCGTTTAAGCCTAGTATTACGCACATTTACGCGATCGGGAATGCTCAGTAGCAGCCAGGCTACATGTATATTTAACAATTAAGCGTCAGCAAGAGCATTAGTGATGAAATCATAGGAGGCAATGTTGTGCAACCTTAGTAGGGACAAGATCCGACTATTCGGGAGTAGGATCTTACAATGCCGGCCGCGGTGGCCCAGCGGTTCTAGGCGCTTCAGTCCGGAACCGCGCGACTAGTACGGTCGCAGGTTCGGATCCTGTCTCGGGCATGGATGTGTGTGATGTCCTTAGGTTACTTGGGTTTAAGTAGTTCTAAGTTCTAGGGGACTGATGACCACAGATGTTAAGTCCCATAGTGCTCAGAGCCATTTGAACCATTTGATCTTACAATCTGAGACAGTGTTCCGTCACAATGTCCGCAAACGTGAGTCAGATCCGCCTAGCAACAGCGATCTGAACGGCCATTGGCTGAAGGTTTATATATATATATGTGTGTGTGTGTGTGTGTGTGTGTGTGTGTGTGTGTGTAGGAAACGAGAGAAGTGTCCTCATTGGCTGAGAGAGAAAGGTGGGGTGGTCTCTCTTGTCCTTTGTGAAGACATGGCGAGTCAGTCGCGAGGAGCCACTCAAAATAAAATATTAAGTGAAGTTATTAGTTATAAGAACGCCACATGTCGTGGGCAGTGTCTCTCATTATGTAAAGTCAGAAAACTGCGTTAATGTGAGCAAAGGGTCGAATAACCGCGTAGTGCCGGCCAGAGTGGCCGAGCGGTTCTAGGCGCTACAGTTTGGAACCGCGCGACCGCTACGGTTGCAGGTTCGAATCCTGCCTCGGACATGGATGTGTGTGGTGTCCTTAGGTTAGTTAGGTTTAAGTGGTTCTAAGTTCTAGGGGACTGATGACCACAGCAGTTAAGTCCCATAGTGCTCAGACCCA
The DNA here is from genome assembly GCF_023898315.1 of Schistocerca nitens. NCBI lineage: Eukaryota > Metazoa > Arthropoda > Insecta > Orthoptera > Acrididae > Schistocerca > Schistocerca nitens. The sequence continues at coordinate 408,232,622 of NC_064617.1, forward strand.
TAACCGCGTAGTCCAGAGCCGCCATATTGCAGATACTGATTCTGTGACATGTGTGACAAAGAAATTTCTGTATTAAACCAATTATAGGACAAACGTTGTTGACAATTAACAACTGGCATCCATAAACACTCCACTTCAGCAGGATCACCAATTACATGGAGCCTGGCGACTGAGCGCTACCACTGTGCTACGAGGGACTTACCGAAGCAGCAAGACACCCGGTTAGTGATACCGCCCAGAGACGTACTTCCTTCTCGCTACAATATCAATGAGGGTGTTGTATGTTCTATCATCCTATCCCTTCCTCTTGTCAGCGTTTCCCATGTGTTCCTTTCCTCAGCTGGCCGGAGTGGCCGTGCGGTTCTAGGCGCTACAGTCTGGAACCGCGTGACCGCTACGGTCGCAGGTTCGAATCCTGCCTCGGGCATGGATGTATGTGATGTCCTTAGGTTAGTTAGGTGTAAGTAGTTCTAAGTTCTAGGGGACTGATGACCACAGCAGTTAAGTCCCATAGTGCTCAGAGCCATTTGAACCATTTTTGTTCCTTTCCTCACCAATTTTCCGTAGAACCTTCTCATTACTTACCTTGTCTGTCCACCTAATTTTCAGTATTCTTCTGTAGCACCACATCTCAAAAGCTTCGATTATCGTCTGTTCTGGTTCTCGAAGCCCATGTCTCATTACCATACAATGATGCTGTGTGTACATGTACAGACATGTAAATTCTATCAATTTCAGAAAAAAAGTAGAATTATTTATTGGTACATCACCGCTGTCCGGGGCGTCTCCAGACTAGTCGCTGGTCATTGGGGTTCTCCTCGATGCGGGGCTCGTCAGTGAAGACGAAGACGTGTTTTGAGACACCCCGAACACCGGTGGGATACCAACATGTCTGTCGCCCGCCATACAGTCCGACAATCAGGAGTGACGCTTTCGGGTGGGGTACCATTTCTTTCCTTAGCAGGACCCCTTCAAGCGCAGTGGTACGTCGACGATATTCTACGCCCCGTTTTTCTGACCTTCAGAGCAAGCCGTGCTGAGCTTATATTTTAGCAAGAAAGTGCCCGCCGCACACTGTTACAGTTTCTACTGATTGTCTTCGTGCTTGCCAACTGCACTTTGGTCAGCAACGTCGCCGAATCTCTCCCCAGTTGAGAACGTTTGGAGCTTTATTGGCATGGCCCTCCAACCGTCTCGGGATTTTGGCGATCTAACGCGCCGATTGGACAGACTCTGGCACAATATCCCTCAGGAGGACATCCAACACCTCCATCAATTAATGCCAAACCGAATAACTGCTTACATAAGGGCCAGAGATTGACCAACGCTTTATTACTTGTTCAATTTGTAATGCTCTTTCTCCTAGGTGAATCATCCAGTTTTTCTGAAATTGTAATCATTTATTTGTCCGTATATGTACATAACGTGTAAGACGTCGTGATCTCCTGACCTTCATTGCTTACATATTCCGCCCTCACAATATTACACACATCAAGACGCTTCATTCGAACCCAAACTCGATAAAATAAAGTCAATGTTCTATGAATTCGTGTAAACGATATGCAGATAACTAATAAATCTCAAGTACACACCGTGGTTGAAATACTCTAGGCTGGCGTACACACACACACATTCAAGACACGACGGTTACAAAAGCTTTTAGTTCGGGAGAGGCAAACACCCTATGCCAGGACACCGGTCCCTTCATAAGTTTTCACAGGGGGCTATCTACGTCGGCCGGCGGCTGCCCGTGGAGCGGACAGCGTGTGCCCGAGTGAAAGGGGGAACGACCCCATGTTTGGCTTAAAAGCAAATTCCGCTACATTGTGTGGGAGCGTCCAACCTACGTGTTCTTAGAAATATAGCAAGCAGTTTCAGAGATTTTCACAGGGAGACAGCAAACGCCAAACGCCGATGCTACAGATTTCCGGACTGGTCGCCTTAAACGAAACGTCATTTTCCCATTTTAGAAGAGCAATGCTGATTGGTGGACAATATTTCTGATGCCTTGCGCTGAAGGAGTAATGGAAGAGACCGAAAGATATACCCCTTCACGTCTGTCGTGGAGAGGGGCTGTTCCATTGTCTCTCTTGGAGCGAGAACACATAATGAGAGCAATTGCGCTTGTACGTGTACTCAAAGAGCGAGGAACAAGTCTCTCCTCAGTACTTCACTGGGAGAGCACCTCTGTCGAGAGCGAATCGGAGAGCGACTCTATATTGAGTCCTTGCGATTAAGCGTTGTTCACTGTGTTGGCCAACACACTTATTGTGCGATGTGAACGGACAGAGTTGTAGTTAAACGCCTGCGAGCGAAATTTTGAGTGGCATCGCGGTGGACTGGTTATCTAACCGGTGTACCACGCCAATAGTTAGTCTAGGGGGGAATAGGAGTCCTTCACTTCATCAAGGCTAAGGTAGAGTTTGAATGGCGAAGGTCAACCCAGATAGAACGAGAGTTATCTTATCTGTCCACAGCGAGCGGCGCAGACAGCAGTCATCGCAGCTTACGGTATTGTGCGCTACAGCTATTGCGAGCCCCATATTTCCTCCACAGCAGTACACTTCACTGCATTTCACACGCGACAGCCTCGACCATACCTAGCAACATTCTAACGGATAATTATTCAAGTTGAGTAGGCGCGGCTCTCAGCCATTCTGCCAAGTCAATAACAATCTTAAACTTTGTATAGAAATTTCATTAGTGAATCCTATCCTTGAGAGGTAACTTCACATTCCGAAAAGAACCAGGAAATAACGTGTTCAGCTCATAACTAAAAGTGCCATTGTGATTTCTCAGAATTTTTGCAAAATAAATAATAATTTTCGTTAGTTTCATGTTTTTCTTAAATTAACTAGTACTACTCCAGTACCCAAGTATCCCACTAGTTACGTAAGAAATTTTGTGAATTTTTGTGTCATTTCCTTACAGCAGACGACTCCAGAAGATATTTATTGCTGAAAGTTTTTCAGGCATTTGTCTTTAGAACGTTAGGAGCGTCTGTCTGACTTCTGTAGTAGTGTGGGGGTGGAAATTACATCTTGCAGGAGCCACAGAGTAAAGGGCACATCTCAGATTGATCCGTTGCGCAGAATGACAGAATAGCAACCCCATGCTCACAAACGTTTATCGATTTCCGCCCTTTTCGGCTAATTCCTTCGTTTTGCGTCGGTATATATTTTTTCTTAGAGTGTAAAATCTGTATCTTTCCTCCTAATTCTGTGTCCTGGTCATTATGCAGGATGTACGTGAGTCCATTTAATTGTTTCTTGACTTATTTTTCAATATTCACTCTCGGAATTTTGTGACGTGCAACGTGTTTCCTGTAGCGTTCACCACTAAAGCTCTTAATATTTTATGTTTAACTTATTAGTTTGTCTCCCTTGCTCATGACCTGATGGTAATAACTGTGAATGTTTGTATCACTGTGCGCCTGGGCAATCATCCACAGTATCCAGTATCTTTACCGTTGCCGCCTGAGCGAATATAACGATTTACACGGCATGGCAAAAAAAGTAAGCACCCGGAACTGGAAGACGAAGTGAAATTTCACGCATTGGTGTGAAAAGTTATATGATAGTATATCGGTGATTACAAAATCAAATTAAGTTTACAAAGAACTTGGCAGTGTGAGCTCACTTATCAGAATCCCATTGCACCCCCTGCGTTCTGGATGCATGCACTGAATCGGTTGGGAAGGCTGTCATAAGGCAGTTGTTGTATCCTCTCCTGAGGCAAGATGGGCCACAACTGTTGTAACTGGTCCTAGGTACCCTGGACAGGCACTGGTCCCATATAAGTTCTTTTGGGGATAGACCTGGCAATCTTCCTGGCTACGAGATGAACTCAGCATCATGGGCATAGGTCACAGAGAAACGTACCTCTTGTCCTGCTGAAAAATAGCACATGATACTGTCACATGAGAGACGCAGGACTTCTGTGTCTACCGTTGTGGCCTCAGTGTTCGCTCAATCGCTACCAGCTGTAACTTGAAGTCATACCCGTTGGTTCCCCACACTACGACACTACGAGTAACACGACTGTGCCTCTCCAAACACTGGACGAATCGGACCTCTCCTCAAGTCGTCGCCTTAATTCCGGAAGATGATCGTCTGGGGTAGTGTTGCACTTTGATTCATTGCTCAGCACAGTGCCATTCATCAGAAGTCCATGCATCCCGGACATGGCGCCACTATAAAGGTTGTTATTTGTGAAATGGTGTTAACAGCAGTCTATGCTTGGGACTGTAATAGCGTAGTCTGGCTTCTGCTTGTCTCCGACCAATGGTGCCTCTCGGATGGCAGGCAAAGATGCGAAGGAGTTCAATGTGTGCCGTGTTCGTGGTTCGTGTTCAATATGGCGATCCTCCTTGTGATGCTCACATGTGGTCGACCATAGCCATGACGACGAACATACTGGCGTTTACGTTCCATGCAATCCAACATCAGGCCACTGACTCATTCGAATGTCCGAAAGTTCTGGGTATTCGACGATTCGATTAGCTAGCCGAATAAAGACTGGCAATGAGACAGCTCCACAGATTCGTCTCGTGATAGTAACGCCGTCTCTGACGAGTATCCTTTACCTTGTGACGTTCGTCTGCTTTATTTCTTCGTTGATGGTCCTCAGTTTCCACGTACTGCGTTGTTATACTGGCTGAATAATGGCAAGTGGAAGTTCAACACTAACTACTTTAAATGATGTAGCCGACAGGTGCACATTTGCGTTTCACAGTTCTTTACTTTCACTGTTCGCCATCCCCCAACAATACACAGTTATATGGACAGTGCCTCATTAATAGGTTGCAGGCAAACTTCCACATACTGCTACAATAGTTTACTGTTGAACATCGACGACTAGTAAAAGCCTAACCACAGATTTCACAGTCTTTCAAATAAATTGAACAGACATTGTCATTGCTTTAAAAAATAGCCTATTGGTATAACACTTATTTCACAGTTAAGTTGATGCATTGTTGTTGATCTAACCAATATGGGTTTCTTGTCTCAAACTCGGCTGTGTACTGACTGTCTTGGGATCAAAATTTGTACCCTTATATACCATCCCAACAATAGGCACTGAAACTACACATTGTTTGATGATTAATATACAGAAAATACAATTAAAACTTAACTCATTAAATTAACTGAACACATAGAAAAATTGAGTCTTTCTAACAGTTTCTTCTGCTGAAATGGTTAAGCCACACTATTTGTTTAAATCATGAAATTAACAAATATAGTTATGCAAAGAATATTTCTGACAAAACTGGAAAGTACTTCGGAATTAATTAAGAGCCGGCTTTGCTAACATGTTTCCACATAGAGCAAAACAGAGCCTTTAAGAATACTATTAGTTGTTCCTCCAAATGTTTACAATTATTACAGAATTTATATTTGTTTGTATATCAACAATGAAATTTAAGCTACGAAACAATTACTGACTTCACCTTATAACAAAAGTATTAACTAGGAACAGTCAAAATAAATTAGAAAATTAATTACATACATAAAACTAAGCACAAAATTAGACCTGATGTTACATTCTTCAAAACTGAGGTACATAAATAGATACAACTTAAACTTCACAATGTTTGAAGTTAAAGTTACAGAAATTACAGTTAAAACTTAAATCATTAAATTAACTGAATACATCGAAAAAATGTGTTTTTAAACGTTTCTTCTACTACAAGAGTTGGGCCGAATTGTCTGTTTAAATGGTGAAATTAACCTATATAATTATACAAACAATTCTTATGAAAAAATTGGTCATTACTTTGGAATTATTTAAGGGCTAGCTTTGCTAACTTGTTTTCGAATAGAGGCAAATAAATACTTAAAGAATGCTATTAGTTGTTCCTCCAAATGTTTATAATTATTATAGAATTTATATTTGTTTATAAGTCAACAGTAGAATTTAAGTTACAAAACAATTACTGATTCCACCCTATAACAAAAGATACTAAATAGGAATAGTCAAAATAAATTAGAAACTCAATTACATACATAAAACTAATAGATCTGGTGCCATATTCTTAAACTGAGGGCCAGCCTTTCTCTTTTACGAAAATGCAGCTTATCCTCATGTATGTTAATAGTATTTATTCAAGAATAAAAAATGAATTTTAAGGAACCAGATTGCAAAACAAGAGTAAAATTATCCTAGCTTGCTTTGCCAGATCGTCCCCTCATTGGATTGACCAGATAGATATTGCAAATAGCTAACTGGGCAATTCAGTGACCATAAGTGATCCCAGACAGAGGATTAAAAATCTACACTCAAAAAAATATTACATAAGAAATCTTATCAAAATGACAGTACATATGGTTTTCAAATTTCTACTTATACACTCCTGGAAAAGGAAACAAGAACACATTGACACCGGTGTGTCAGACCCACCATACTTGCTCCGGACACTGCGAGAGGGCTGTACAAGCAATGATCACACGCACGGCACAGCGGACACACCAGGAACCGCGGTGTTGGCCGTCGAATGGCGCTAGCTGCGCAGCATTTGTGCACCGCCGCCGTCAGTGTCAGCCAGTTTGCCGTGGCATACGGAGCTCCATCGCAGTCTTTAACACTGGTAGCATGCCGCGACAGCGTGGACGTGAACCGTATGTGCAGTTGACGGACTTTGAGCGAGGGCGTATAGTGGGCATGCGGGAGGCCGGGTGGACGTACCGCCGAATTGCTCAACACGTGGGGCGTGAGGTCTCCACAGTACATCGATGTTGTCGCCAGTGGTCGGCGGAAGGTGCACGTGCCCGTCGACCTGGGACCGGACCGCAGCGACGCACGGATGCACGCCAAGACCGTAGGATCCTACGCAGTGCCGTAGGGGACCGCACCGCCACTTCCCAGCAAATTAGGGACACTGTTGCTCCTGGGGTATCGGCGAGGACCATTCGCAACCGTCTCCATGAAGCTGGGCTACGGTCTCGCACACCGTTAGGCCGTCTTCCGCTCACGCCCCAACATCGTGCAGCCCGCCTCCAGTGGTGTCGCGACAGGCGTGAATGGAGGGACGAATGGAGACGTGTCGTCTTCAGCGATGAGAGTCGCTTCTGCCTTGGTGCCAATGATGGTCGTATGCGTGTTTGGCGCCGTGCAGGTGAGCGCCACAATCAGGACTGCATACGACCGAGGCACACAGGGCCAACACCCGGCATCATGGTGTGGGGAGCGATCTCCTACACTGGCCGTACACCACTGGTGATCGTCGAGGGGACACTGAATAGTGCACGGTACATCCAAACCGTCATCGAACCCATCGTTCTACCATTCCTAGACCGGCAAGGGACCTTGCTGTTCCAACAGGACAATGCACGTCCGCATGTATCCCGTGCCACCCAACGTGCTCTAGAAGGTGTAAGTCAACTACCCTGGCCAGCAAGATCTCCGGATCTGTCCCCCATTGAGCATGTTTGGGACTGGATGAAGCGTCGTCTCACGCGGTCTGCACGTCCAGCACGAACGCTGGTCCAACTGAGGCGCCAGGTGGAAATGGCATGGCAAGCCGTTCCACAGGACTACATCCAGCATCTCTACGATCGTCTCCATGGGAGAATAGCAGCCTGCATTGCTGCGAAAGGTGGATATACACTGTACTAGTGCCGACATTGTGCATGCTCTGTTGCCTGTGTCTATGTGCCTGTGGTTCTGTCAGTGTGATCATGTGATGTATCTGACCCCAGGAATGTGTCAATAAAGTTTCCCCTTCCTGGGACAATGAATTCACGGTGTTCTTATTTCAATTTCCAGGAGTGTATGAACTAGCCACATGAAAATCCCCATATAAAATATTTACATACAATGTATTGTACAATGGCACAAAATCTCCACAAGTTCACAAGTTATACGTTTTTGATATAAATTAGGCATCTTCATCATAAGTGACATCTTTTCTTGGGTAAACAAAGACTTCATTCAAAGATACATATCAATTCATATAAGTCCTGTCTTGCTAAAAAAAAAAATCCTCATCAGTTGCAAAAAGTTAAATTATACTGCGCGTAGCAGTTCACTTGTTGGATAGAAAATTTCACTTACTCAATGTTTAGTATTTTTAAGAAGCACTTTCACACTTTTAATGAGGGTTTACACAGTTTCTCACCAAGTTGTCAATGCCTTTAACAGGTCCAAGTGGCAGTTAATTAGGTAATGCACTGCTATCAGTTTCCCTGGAGGTGGTTCTCCTCTGCCAGAGTGCATGAAAAAATTAGAAAAAATGTCTTACTTTAGTCACTTACTTTTTCTTCTAACTTAAGTGTAAGAGAAAATGTTTCACACTAAAAATGATAGTCATTACTTCATAAATATATACATTGTATAGTTGTCGCAACATTACAATAATTAGCTCTAAAATTGACTACAGTACGGAAGGTGTGGACTAGTAAAAATTTAGAATTAAGTGCACATTACACTGCAAAACATTACTCTAAGACTTAACTGTCTAAATCTGGTTAAATTTGAAAGACTTTTGTTTCTTTCCCTCTTGCAAAATCCCAAAAACTAAAGATGTGTAGTAGCATAGATTTACTAATCATTACATTACAAAAAAAAGAATAGAGTCACCATCACATAACTTAATTACTATTAAACTCAAACTTAAGGGATGGAAGTTGTACAAAATCATTGCTCCACTTCTCTACTCAACCCTGAGCACTACTCTCATTCAACCAGAAAATTAAATCCTCACAGAATCACAAAATGCTACCAAATAGGTGACCTGTCAGAATATTCACATTAGTCTAGCATCACAGTTATCAGTTAATCAGCAAAATTATTGTTCTTCATTCCAGTATTACCATTTAAAGCTCACAATTCCTAAGAACACAAATAGAAGTTTTCAGATAACCTATAGATCCAATGATGCAGCATTAATAGGACTTTTATGTCACAAAAATATTGCTCTTTCTGTTAAGCTCTCATTCTCTGCTGCAATTCCATGAATTGCACAATATACACAGTATCCAATGTTGCCTAGTTCAAAAATAGATCATCAATAAAGTTACACCACATTCGTTTGTCTACGTTTATCTTTTTCATTACTCAATCATGTCTGTCAACTCCATTTTTTCTTATCTCATTAGCTAGTGAAGTACACTCTCAAAAAACATCCCTACTGCGGAGACAGGCTCCCTAACCATTAAGACCCTAACTTTATTCATTATTTTGTTATTTCATTACTGCTTCATTATCTAATACATAAAAACCTGCTCTGCTTATCCAACGCAAAACTGATTCTACTGAAAAACACTCCACAGTTACAGATCCTTATGCTAAGACAAACTTAACTGTCATTACGGATCAGACAAAATTGCCATTTAGAAAAACTATTATTTCACTATATTCCATGAAATTGCTTGAGAATCTAGCCTGCAGGGTGTTATACACACAACTCTGGCTTAATCTTTCCACACATTACTCCAGGCAACTATGTTTAAAGTTGTAATTCCTTAATGTTAGAAAAGGCTGTACCATGACACAGATAGATAGTTATCTCACATATACTGCTTACACTGAACAGAAACATTTCTATTATACCACAATTAATATTAAGACCTGGTATCCAAGATGGTTTATGTAGCATATTGCCTCTGTTGCTGCACCAAATCACAATAATTTCACACATGAGTTGATTACTTTAAATGTTAATTATCCTTCACATATACTGACACCGTTCATTTTCTGTTTATCTTAACTCTTAAACAGAAATTCTTTACCTATGGTACCAGTTTACTTTCATCATCCTCTTGTGATTACATTACTTCTAACTAACACAACATTATATATATATATATATATATATATATATATATATATATATATATATATATATATATATATAACACTGGAGAAATCTTTTCTAATATATTCTTATACTAAAGACGTGTACTATTCAAAATCACATGAAGGTTGAAGGTAGACTGTCTCTGATTCATTTATAAACTACAGATAGGATAGGAGAAGAGTTTGACTGTCTCAGAAAATATGAAAAAGGAGACAGACAGCTAGGGTAAGCATTATCGCCACATAATGAACCCAACACAGGACGTTGAACCCCCTACTATTTGTTAGGTCTTACTTCTGGTTAAATGCACAATATAGTAAGTTGCTCCTATCTTCTTACAGGATAAACATTGCTACCCACACCACAATTCAACATCTCACTAGAATTAGAATTTACGCATGTATTACTACTACCATTTACATTACCCTTACCCTTACAGCACATACATATACAAGTGGCTCTTCATCACTACCTGCTCTAGTGCGAACCAAAACTGGAGCATTATCTAGTTTAAATGATTTAATTCAAAATTAAAATCATCCCCTCCATTTCTATTACTTGAATTTCTCCAGTCATTTCTGTGCCCATTCTTGCTATCCTCCACCTAACCCTTCCTTGAATTTCTACTGTAATTAGCCCTGTTCATCCTATTTACCTGAAATTCTCTCCCTTATTGATTACTGTCATCAAAATTCCTCCTACGATCTTCCACTGAGGGCTTCAACCTCTCCACTTTATCAAAATAATTCAAGAAATCCCTAATATTTCCCCTAGGGGTAGGTAGAAACATCTACGTCTACATCTACATGGATACTCTGCAAATCACATTTAAGTGGCTGGCAGAGGGTTCACTGAACCACCTTCACAATTCTCTATTACTCCAATCTCGTGTAGCGCGCGGAAAGAATGAACACCTATATCCTTCCGTACGAGCTCTGATTTCGCTTATTTTATCGTGGTGATTGTTCCGCCCTATGTAGGTTGGTGTCAACAAAATATTTTCGCATTCGGAGGAGAAAGTTGGTGATTGGAATTTCGTGAGAAGATTGCGTCGCAATGAAAAACGCCTTTCTTTAAACGATTTCCAGCCCAGATCCTGTATCATTTCTGTGACACTCTCTCCCATATTTCGCCATAATTCAAAACATGCTGCCCTTCTTTGAACTATTTCGATCTACTCCGTCAGTTCTATCTGGTAAGGATCCCACACCGCGCAGCAGTATTCTAAAAGAGGACGGACAAGCATAGTGTAGGTAGTCTGCTTAGTAGGTCTGTTACATTTTCTAAGTGTCCTGCCAATAAAACGCAGCCTTTGGTTAGCCTTCCCCACAACATTTTCTATGTCTGCTTAGTAGGTCTGTTACATTTTCTAAGTGTCCTGCCAATAAAACGCAGCCTTTGGTTAGCCTTCCCCACAACATTTTCTATGTCTGCTTAGTAGGTCTGTTACATTTTCTAAGTGTCCTGCCAATAAAACGCAGCCTTTGGTTAGCCTTCCCCACAACATTTTCTATGTCTGCTTAGTAGGTCTGTTACATTTTCTAAGTGTCCTGCCAATAAAACGCAGCCTTTGGTTAGCCTTCCCCACAACATTTTCTATGTCTGCTTAGTAGGTCTGTTACATTTTCTAAGTGTCCTGCCAATAAAACGCAGCCTTTGGTTAGCCTTCCCCACAACATTTTCTATGTCTGCTTAGTAGGTCTGTTACATTTTCTAAGTGTCCTGCCAATAAAACGCAGCCTTTGGTTAGCCTTCCCCACAACATTTTCTATGTCTGCTTAGTAGGTCTGTTACATTTTCTAAGTGTCCTGCCAATAAAACGCAGCCTTTGGTTAGCCTTCCCCACAACATTTTCTATGTCTGCTTAGTAGGTCTGTTACATTTTCTAAGTGTCCTGCCAATAAAACGCAGCCTTTGGTTAGCCTTCCCCACAACATTTTCTATGTCTGCTTAGTAGGTCTGTTACATTTTCTAAGTGTCCTGCCAATAAAACGCAGCCTTTGGTTAGCCTTCCCCACAACATTTTCTATGTCTGCTTAGTAGGTCTGTTACATTTTCTAAGTGTCCTGCCAATAAAACGCAGCCTTTGGTTAGCCTTCCCCACAACATTTTCTATGTCTGCTTAGTAGGTCTGTTACATTTTCTAAGTGTCCTGCCAATAAAACGCAGCCTTTGGTTAGCCTTCCCCACAACATTTTCTATGTGTTCTTCCCAGTTTAAGTTGTTCGTAATTGTACCTAGGTATTTAGTTGAATTTACGACTTTTAGATTAGACTGATTTATCGTGTAACCGAAGTTTAACGAGTTCCTTTTAGCACTCAAGTGGATGACCTTAAACTTTTCGTTATTTAGGGTCAACTGTCACTTTTTGCACCATTCAGATATTTTTTCTAAATCGTTTTGCAGTTTGTTTTGATCTTCTGATGATTTCATTAGTCGATAAACGACAGCGTCATCCGCAAACAACCGAAGACGGCTGCTCAGACTGTCTCCCAAATCGTTTATATAGATAAGGAACAGCAAAGGGCCTATAACACTACCTTGGGGAACGCCAGAAATCACTTCTGTTTCCGTCAATTACTACGAACTGTGACCTCTCTGACAGGAAATCGCAAATCCTGTCACATAACTGAGACGATATTCCATAAGAACGCAATTTCACTACGAGCCGCTTGTGTGGTACAGTGTCGAAAGCCTTCCGGAAATCCAGGAATTCGGAATCAATCTGAAATGCCTTGTCAATAGCACTCAACACTTCATGTGAATAAAGAGCTATTTGTGTTTCACAGGTACGATGTTTTCTAAACCCATGTTGACTATGTGTCAATAGACCGTTTCCTTCGAGGTAATTCATAATGTTCAAACACAATATATGTTCTAAAATCCTGCTGCATATCGACGTTAACGATATGGGCCTGTAATTTAGTGGATTACTCTACTACATTTGTTGCACTTGTTGAATATTGGTGTGACCTGTGCAATTTTCCAGTCTTTGGGTACGGTTCTTTCGTCGAGCGAACGGTTGTATATGATTGTTAAGTATGGAGCTAATGCATCAGCATACTCCGAAAGGAACCTAATTGGTATACAGTCTGGACCAGAAGACTTGCTTTTATTAAGTGATTTGAGTTGCTCCACTACTCCGAGGATATTTACTTCTACGTTACTCATGTTGGCAGCTGTTCTCGATTCGAATTCTGGAATATTTACTTAGGCTTCTTTTGTGAAGCCATTTCGGAAGGCTGTGGATAGTAAATCTGCTTTGGCAGCACTGTCTTCGATAGTATCTCCATTGTTATCGTGCAGAGAAGGCACTGATTGTTTCTTGCCGCTAACATACTTCACATACGAGCAGAATCTCTTTGGATTATCTGCCACGTTTCGAGACAATGTTTCGTTGTGGAAACCGTCATAGGCGTCTCACATTGAACTCCGCGCTAAATTTCGAGCTTCTGTAAAGGATCGTCAATCTTGGGGATTTTGCGTCTGTTTAAATTTGGCATGTTTGTTTCGTTGTTTCTGCAACAGTGTTCTAACCCGTTTTGTGTACCAAGGAGGATCAGCTCCGTCGTTTGTTAGTTTATTTGGTATAAACCTCTCAATTGCTGCCGACACTATATCTTTGAATGTAAGCCACATCTGGTCTACACTTAAATTATTAATTTGGAATGAGTGGAGATTGTGTCTCATGAAGGCGTCAAATGAATTTTTATCTGCTTTTTTGAATAAGTATATTTTTCGCTTATTTTTCGAGGACTTGGGGATTACAATATTCAATCTCGCTACGACAACCCTGTGTTCACTAAACCCTGTATCGGTTTTGATGCTGGTTATTAACTCAGGATTATTTGTTGCTAAGAGGTCAAGTCTGTTCTCACAACCGTTTACTATTCGCGTGGGCCCATGAACTAACTGCTCGAAATTTTTTTTCAGGGAATGCGTTTAGCACAATTTCGTATGATATTTTATGCGTACCTCCGGAATTAAACATGTATTTTCGCCAACATATCGAGGGTAAATTAAAGTCACCACCAACCATTATCGTATGAGTCCGGTACGTGTTCGAAATCAAACTCAAGTTTTCTTTGAACCTTTCAGCAACTGTATCATCTGAACTGGGAGGTCGGTAAAAGGATCCAATTATAATTTTATTCCGGTTGCCAACAATGACCTCTGCCCATACTAACTCACAGGAAGTATCTACTTCAATTTAACTTAAACTACTTCTGACAGCAATAAACACGCCACCGCCAACCGTGTTTGGCCTATCCTTTCGGAACACCGTTAGGTTCTTCGCTGAAATTTCGGCTTTGCTTACATCCGGCTTTAGTAATTCTCTAACTTTCTGAGGCAACTTAGTTTCTATAAACATAATTATTGATTAACTACCTAGGTCTTTGTCCAAATATTTTAGTTCGTTTATCCAAAGCTGACAGAAACCTTTCACAGTGCCCTACCTAGAGTCAAATCTCTCTCCTCCCTAAAATTCGCTCAAAATTCTCTGCTGATTCTCTTTGGACTAATACTCATCTAAAAATGCTTTCTCAAAGCTATTCCTTGAAGTACAACTATCAGCTACCTGAGCTGCCCATCTACAAGCCTCCCCTTTAAAAAGGTCTCTCACAAATGACATTTTCTCCTTGTCATTCCATGTTTCAGGCAAATCACTTCATTCCCTAATGAAATCCAGTTGATGTACTTCCCCATATGGTTCAAAATCATTAAATTTCTTATAACTAACAAATGAAGTACTGTTTGGGACACTACATATTCTATGTCTTAGATTTTGTACCTCTTCCATCTTTTTTCTACTTCAACAATTTTGTATCTACATTTTTATTTACTTTTACTAGTTCTTCCTCTACCAATACTGCACACTTGGTTTCTACCTTCATTCCTAAATCCTTTATAATCTGACCGATTTGGTTCTCAAGTTTAACCTTGTTTTCAGCACAGAATTTCCTGGCAGCTTTGACTTTATCTTTACACTTTTTTTCAGAACCCTCCACCCTCCTGCTATTGTCATCACAAAGCTTCTTTCTCTCTTCTACACACTTACTGCTTATCGATGTTAATTTCTCATTAGTTTTATGTCTTACAGTCTTTATCTTGTCATCACAATCTTTAGCTACTGCCTCAACTTTGTTATTTAATTCTGAAAGATTAGAGCTGACTACCTTAATCTCCTTTTTGATTTCTTTCTTCAGTGCATCCTTTAAGCTAACCATGTCAGTTCTAATGCTACCAGTTTTCTTTTCCACCCTGCTAATGTCCTTTTTCATACTACCAATGTCTTCCTTCATACTACTTTCCACACTACTAATGTCTTCTTTCGTACACATTCTCCTCATAATTTCCCTTAACATCGCTTCCACTTTTCTATGTGCCATAATCTCTTGCCCTTGCTGACGTTTGCTACTAGGTTCCTCCTCCTTGATCTTAACGATCTCATCCACTTTAGTACTGTTTTCGTCCATTTCGCTGATATCACCATACACTGTATATGACACTTTAATCATTTAATCTACTATAGGACTTTCATTACCGCCATTCATAGTTATATTCATGTCTGATTTATAACCACTGTAGTCTACAGAACCAGTCACACTTCAGACCTTATAGCTTTGTTCTCAGTTATCACATCACTTCCTGCTGTCCATTCTCGACCATCACACTGTCATGTACGTTAAGGCCACTCATCACTTAATATATAACAACTTTTGATATGAAATTGACTTATTCACTCTCCCTCTGCTGCAGTTGTCATCTGAAATTGTAGTCTACATGAATGCTGCAAGTCGTAATTCTCCCGGCGAGGCGTCTTCTTTATCCTGGTCAGCTGTGTCCACGTGCGTGCTGATTGCTACTGTACTCAGTGGTTGCTTCCATTGAATCTGCTCACTGATTGGTTACTGTCCTACTGCGGCCATGAAACCCATGCACTGATTGGCTGTTGTGTCTCCTTCGTTTAAATCACTCTAAACCACTCGAGTTCACTGCCAAAGTTTGTGAGTCCTAGTTTACTGTGTCAACATAAAACATTCCACCATAAGTGATGTCTGCCTGGTATGTTTCTTCATTGATGGTCCCCAATGTCGACGTACTGCGTTGTGATACTGGCTGAATAATGGGGAGTGGAAGTTCAACACTGACTACTTTAAATGATGCAGCCGACAGGTGCGTTTCACAGTTCTTTACTTCCACTGTTCGCAACCCCCCCAATAATACACAGTTATATGGACAGTGCCTTTCGATAAGCCTTATTAAAAGGTCGCAGGCAAACATCCACATACTGCTACAATAGTTTACTGTTGGAACATCTACGAACAGTAAAACCTAACCTCACAGCTCACGGTCATTCAAATAAATTTAACAGACATTGTCATTGTTTTAACACATGGCCTATTGATGTAACACTTATTTCACAGTTAAGTTGATGCATTGGTGTTGATCTAACCAATACAGGTTTCTTGTCTGAAAATCGGCCATGGACTGACTGTCTTGGGACCAAAAATTGGGCCCTTATATACCATCCCAACAATAGGCACTGAAACTACACATTGTTTGATGTTTAATTTATAGAAATTGCAATTAAAACTTAACTCACTAAATCAACTGAATACAATGAAAAATTGAGTCTTTTTAACAGTATCTTCCACTGAAAGGGTTAAGCCACACTATTTGTTTGAATCATGAAATTAACACATATAGTTACACAAACAATACTTGTGATGAAACTGGAAAGTACTTTGGAATTAATTAAGAGCTGGCTTTGTTAACATGTTTTTGAATAGAGCCAAATAGATCCCTTAAGAATACTATTAGTTGTTCCTCCAAATTCTTACAATTATTACAGAATTTATATTTGTTTGTATGTCAACAATAGAATTTAAGTTACAAAACCATTACTGATTTCACCTTATAACAAAAGTATTAACTAGGAATAGTCAAAATAAATTAGAAAATTAATTACATACATAAAACTAAGCACAAAGTTAGACCTGGCGTTATATTCTTCAAACCTGAGGTACATAAATAGATACAACTTAAACTACACATTGTTTGAAGTTAAAGTTACAGAAATTACAGTTAAAACTTAACTCATTAAATTAACTGTATGCTTCGAAAAACTGCATCTTTTTAACAGTTTCTTCTACTACAAATGTTAGGCTGAATTATTTCTTTAAGTGAGGAAATTAACCTATATAATTATTCAAACAATACTCTTGACAAAATTGGTCATTACTTTGGAGTTAATTAAGGGCTGGCTTTGCTAACATGTTTTCGAATAGAGCCAAATAAATACTTAAAGAATGCTATTAGTTGTTCCTCCTAATATTTACAACTATTACAGAATTGATATTTGTTTATAGGTCAACAATAGAATTTAAGTTACGAAACAGTTACTGATTTCACTCCATAACAGAAGTATTAAATAGAAATAGTCGAAATAAATTAGAAAATCAATTACATACACAGAACTAAGCACCAAATTAGATCTGGTGTTATATTCTTCAAAACTGAGGGCCAGCCTTTCTCTTTTATGAAAATGCAGCTTATACTCACGTATGTTAATAGTAATTAGTAAAGAATAAAAAAAATGAATTTTAAGGAGGCAGATGGCAAAATACAAGAGGGAAGTAAAATTTCCCCAGTTTGCTTTGTCACAACCTCCAGGCATTTCATAGGGGTCACTCAACATTTCATGCCATTTACGACCATTATATGCCCTACTAGATTTGTTAACAACACTAAGCATGAACAGCACTAATGCATCCTTGTGACCATTCTGTATGTCACTGAGAATTGCAAATTTATTTAATTAGACCCTCATGGATAGTTTGAACTTCTACAAAGCTATAGCGACTTTCAGCCATATCTTCTAGGTGTTTCTTTTTCCAGCGATGTATTTTTAAGCTTCATATGTTATGATACAGTAAATAAAATCCTCCTGTGGGTGGTAAAGACACTTCGCTTGATGAACATATAAAGAAAATGGATTAAGAAAGTCTTTTTCAGTCAAGAGGAAAGTATCACGTCAGATGCCTTGCTTGACTGTTACAAATGTAAGTTATCTTTTAGCATCGGAATGGCACGAGCACAATGACAGAATTAGCACTATGGTTGAGTCCACTAGTCAGTTTAAGTGCTGCTTCACTCCAACGGTTGACTTGTAGTTGAGAAGATGTAGTTTCAGTCACGCATCTGCTGATTTTTAGTCTTTATGGTGATATTTGAGCTGATTAGAAGCGCATTATTAATTTTTGGCTATCTGCAGGTGAATGTGACCCCACTGTCTAGATGAGTCTTTGTGAATAAGCTGCCACGTGGTTGGGTGGAATTGTAATGTCTTTTCATTGTGAGAGGACAGACAGAGTGCTTCACACTCGGGTATTTTCATCGAATTCAATTTTACATATCACTTTGGATTATTCTGTGTGTAATATTTTTGTCTGGCCTTAGACTTTTCATTGTGCTGAGTTTAGACTTTTGTGAGATGGGTTTTTTAAAGTTTCATTCTAGTTCAACCATTTCCACCACAAAAATTATTCTTTCGGTGAGTGATATCTGCTCCAGTTACTTTTTGCTGTAAATTCAAATATAATAATGGTTTCTTTGTGGTAGGCACATTCTGATGTTTAAGAATGCTCCACAGTCACTCATGTGTCTCTGTAAGTTCCATCATCGTCTTCCTGTTTTTAAAGTAAATTACCTTTGCATTAGCTAATTTCAAGTGGTACTTTTAGCTATCTATTTTATGAATTTCCTTGGGTTTCTTTGAATATCCATAATGCGTGGAGTGACATACGTGCTGACACATAAAGAATGTGGTTATTAGGTCATTCTTCTGCTACCATTTTCAAAATTTGTATCATGACTGTGGAGATAGCTAACGCAAATTTACAAATGATTTAATGTACAGTGTGACTTTTCCTTTTTATCATGGTGTGATTATCCCACCTTGGCTGGACGAAGTGGCTGCTCATTACAATGCCAGTAGCATGCCATTAAATCCTTGAGCGTCTCTGTTCAGCACTCACATCATGATTCTGTGCTACAGACGAAAGTAGATTCGAGAGTAAGCCATTTCGGCAATGTTTCCATTCGATCCCTTACACCCTGCGACCCATTCAAAGGCGTTTTAAAGTCTGTTTCACATAACCCAAATGATTTTTCGTTTATAGTTGTACTATTGGAGTATAAGTTCACTTTACATGCAATTTATGTGCGTAAAAATTCTGCCCAGATTCCGATATTTAGTGATTGTTCAAAGCCAAAACAAGTTATTAATGTACGAGAGGTTCTCCATTCTTTTTTTCTTTTTTAATTAGTTGCACAGCCTTGAATTTTAAATTATGGGTGTGCAGCAGACTTAGTCTAGAGATAACGTCTTTGATTGATAGTCAAAACGTCCTCAGATCCAGGTTTGGACCCTGACACCGCATTGATTTTGATTAAAATCACCAGCAATGGCGGAACCCGGAAACCCACCACCCGATGGCGCAAGTCAAGGAATCTGCAGCCTACACGGTCACACAACCGCCTGAGCATCTGATTCAGACCCTCCACTCGGCTCTGCACCCAAGGACCACAGTCGGTTCTGTCGACGATTCTGCAGATGGTGAGCTCCGCCTTAATCTCGGAAGCAAGACTGGCACTCTTTACCATTTCTGCTAGCCGCCCGAAACGAGAGAGACTCTCCTCCGATCCAAAGCGACCTATGTCATTGATACCGACATGGGTCACCATCTGCAGTTGGCTGCATCCTGTACTCTTCATGGGATCCGGAAGCACCCTTTCCACATCCGGAATGACTTCCCCCGATATGGACACGGAGTGCACACTGGCTTCCTTCCCCTCCTTGGCAGCCATACTCCTAAGGGGGCACCATTACGCGCCTAACGTTGGAGCTCCCAAGTGCCAGCAAACCCACCCTCTGTGAATGCTCAGACCTTGGGGGCCGAGAAGCTTCCTTTGGAACAGGGTGGACGACTGCATCTGGCTCGAGACTTCGTCAGCCATAGATAACGCCCGAAACCTGTTCGTCAAACGAACTGGGGAGGCCCTACAATCGGCCCCACAGAAAGACTTTCGCTGCCTGCCAGACTTTGGAATGATCTCACACTCGAGCACGGTTGAGGGGTCAACCTCAGTGCAGGCAGTACCCGGGGCGGCCACAGCAGTGGATCGATCGGAGGACACGTGGGACGTGCTCGACGTCCCTCACATCCCCGCGTCCGACCCCCCACACTGTTGCCCCTTGGCAGCAGCCTCAAGCTGTATGACGGAAGCCGACACTGCTTGGGGTCAGTGAGGTGAAATGGAAAGAAGACAACGGTGTCTCGTCAGATGAGTATACGGCGATATCAACAGCAGCGGAAAATGGAATAAACGGAGTAGGATTCGTTATGAATAGGAGGGCAGGACAGAGAGTGAGTTACGGTGAACAGTTCAGTGATAGGGTTGTTCTCATTACAAAACGACAGCAAACCAACACCAACAACGATAGTTCAGGTATGAATGCCGACGTTTCAAGCTGAAGATGAAGAGACAGAGAAAGTATATGAGAATATTGAAAGGGTAATACAGTACGTAAAGGGAGACGAAAATCTAATAGTCATGGGAGACTGGAATGCAGTTGTAGTGGAAGGAGTAGAAGAAAAAATTACAGGAGAATGTGGGCTTGGGACAAGGAATGAGAGAGGAAAAAGACTTAATGAGTTTTGCAATAAATTTCAGCTAGTAAAAGAGAATACCCTATTCAAGAATTAAAAGAGGGGGAGGTGTATGTGGAAAACGCTGGGACTGATGGGAGATTTTATTTAGATTGCATCATGATCAGGCAGAGATTCCGAAATCAGATACTGGATTGTACGGCTTACCCAGGAGCAGATATATACTCAGATCACAATGAAGTAGTGATGAAGAGTAGGCTGAAGTATAAAGAGACTACTCGGGTCAAGCAGTATATTGTTCCCTCCTATGTATATCTCGCGAACAGCCCATGAGGATGAAATCAGAGAGATTAGAGCCCACACAGAGGCATACCGACAATCTTTCTTTCCACGAACAATACGAGACTGGAATAGAAGGGAGAACCGATAGAGGTACTCAAGGTTCCCTCCGCCACACAACGTCAGGTGGCTTGCGGAGTATGGATGTAGATGTAGATGTAGAATCCACACTCAAAGAAGTGAGATACGGAAGTACAAAGCATTGAAGAGATACGCCTGAAGTTCTCTGAGGCTATAGATACAGCAATAAAGAATAGCTCAATAGTTAGTTCAGTTGAAGAGGAATTGACGTCTCTAAAAACGCCAGTCACAGAAGTTGGAAAGAAAAACATTGTTGTTATTGTTGTGGTCTTCAGTCCTGAGACTGGTTTGATGCAGCTCTCCATGCTACTCTATCCTGTGCAAGCTTCTTCATCTCCCAGCACCTACTGCAACCTACATCCTTCTGAATCTGCTTAGTGTATTCATCTCTTGGTCTCCCCCTACGATTTTTACCCTCCACGCTGCCCTCCAATACTAAATTGGTGATCCCTTGATGCCTCAGAACATGTCCTACCAACCGATCCCTTCTTCTGGTCAAGTTGTGCCACAAACTCTTCTTCTCCCCAATCCTCTTCAGTATAAAACATAGGTATAAAGAAAGTAACTGCGAAGAAACCATGGGCAACAGAAGAAATACTTCAGATGATCGATGAAAGAAGGAAGTACAAAAACGTTCAGGGACATGCAGGAATATAGAAATAAATAACTCACTTAGGAAATAAATAAATAGGAAGTGCAGCGACGCTACGGCG
Organism: Schistocerca nitens; assembly: GCF_023898315.1. NCBI lineage: Eukaryota > Metazoa > Arthropoda > Insecta > Orthoptera > Acrididae > Schistocerca > Schistocerca nitens. The sequence continues at coordinate 408,254,227 of NC_064617.1, forward strand.
AAATGACTGCATGAAAAATATGATGAGATCGAAAAAGAGATGATGGTCGGAAGGACTGACTCAGCATCTAGAAAAGTCAAAACAACCTTCGGTGAAATTAAAAAACAAGGGTGGAAACAGTAAGAGTCCAATGGGAATTCCACTGTTAAATGCAGAGGAGAGAGCGGATATGTGGAAAGAGTACATTGAAGGTCTCTACGACGGGGAGCTGCAAGAGCTGGCAAGTGCGAGAATTATCGCACAATCATCTTAATAGCTCATGCATCTAAGTTGCTGACAAGAATAATATACAGAAGAATGGAAAAGAAAATCGAAAATGTGTTAGAGACAATAAGTTTGGCTTTAGGAGAGGTAAAGTCACCAGCGGGGCAATTCCGACGTTGTGGTTGATGACGGAAGCAAAACTAAAGAAAAGTCAAGACAGGTTCATAGGATTTGCCGACCTAGAAGAAGCGTTCGACAATGTAAAATGGTGCATGATGTTCGAATTTCAGAGAAAAACAAAGGTAATCTGTAGGGAGAGATGGGTAATATACAATATCTACAAGAACCAAGAGGTAATATTAAGAGTGGGCGACCAAGAACGAAATGCTAGGATTAAAAAGGGTGTAAGGCAGGGATGTAGTCTTTCGCCTCTACTGTTCAATCTGTACATCGAAGAAGCAATGATGGAATTAAAAGAAAGGTTCAGGAATAGAATTAAAATTCTAGGTGAAAGGTATCAATGATACGATTCGCTAATGACATTGCTATCCTGAGTGGAAGTGAAGAAGAATTATATGATCTGCTGAATGGAATGAACATTCCAATGAGTACAGAATGTGGATTTAGAGTCAATCGAAGAATGACGAAAGTAATGAGAAGTAGCAGAAGTGAGATCAGCGAGAAACTTAACGACAGGATTGATGGTCACGAAGTAGATGAATTTAAAGAATTCTGTTACCTAGGCAGCAAAATAACCAATGACGGATGGAGCAAGGACGACATCAAAAGCAGATTAGCACTGGCAAAAAAAGTGCATCCGTTGCCAAGAGAAGACTTAATTTGAGGAAGAAATTTTTGAGAATATACGTTTGGAGCACAGCATTATATGGTAGTGAAAGATGGACTGTGGGAAAACCGGAACAGAATTGATTCGAAGCATTTGAGATGTGGTGCTACAGACGATTGTAAATTATGTTGAATGTTAAGGTACGGAATGACGAGGTTCTGCGCAGAATCGGAGAGGAAAGGGACGTATAGAAAACACAGACAAAAAGAAGGGACAGGATGGTATCTCATCATCGATATGTTCAGTAATATTGGAGTCTTCGTGCACCAGATTGATGCAAAAACGGCACTGTGGAGAATGATTCAAGACTACCTCGCATGGTCTGTATATTTAAGAAGTGCAAATTAAGCTAGGTGATGCTGCGGAAGTCACTGGAATGTAGTTTTTGCTATAGGTGTTCACGTTTACAGCGTTTTCCGTAACACACCCCACGCGAATACCGGGACGCTTCCCTCTAAAATGTCAGTATCAAATACTTATGGAAGCCTTGCCCAATCCGATATTATGATCGACATCTGTCACCCTGTGATCGACGGGATATCTAAATATAATTTTCATTCCTTTATCAAACAATAGAAAAGAAAAAAAGTACGAAAGTCGCTATCTGATGTGCGTCTCATGACGTCAAAAACCACTAGAAACGAGTTTGGAATTTAGTTGGCAAATCTGAGCAGTATCTGATGGTCAAGAAATGGCCGCTACCTACATTCTCCACTTGAGGGTCACATTGCAAATTCCTGACGAGGTTCAGTGGACATGTTGACGTTGTCAGCTGCAGGTGACAATAAGTCATGAGATAACGATGTGCTCATGTACAGATGGCGGTAGTATAGCGTTCTTTTCTTTTTTCCCCCATGCTGGCCGACTGCTGTGGCCGAGCGATTCTAGGCGCTTCAGTCCGGAACCACGCTGCTGCTACAGTCGCGGGTTCGAATCCTGCCTCGGGCTTGGATGTGTGTGATGTCCTTAGGTTAGTTAGGTTTAAGTAGTTCTAAGTCTAGGGGGCTGATGACCTCAGATGTTAAGTCCAATAGTGCTTAGAGCCATTTGATCCATTTTTCCCCGTGCTGTGCCAACTTCTTCACCTCAGAGTAGCACTTGCGACATACGTTCTCAAATATTTGCTGGATGTATTCTAATTGCTGCCTTCCTCTACATTTTTGACCCTCTACAGCTCCCTCTTGTACCATGGAAGTTATTCCTTGATCTTAACACGCGTCCTATCATCCTCTCCCTTCTTATTGTCGGTGTTTTCCACATGTTCCATTCCTCTCCGATTCTGTGAAAAACCTCCTCGTTCCTTACCTTATCTGTCCACCCAATTCTTCTAAAACACCACATTTCAAATGCTTCGATTCTCTTATGTTCCAATTTCCCGACAGTCCATGTTTCACTACCGGATGCTGTGCTCCAAACGCTCATTCTCGGGAATTTCTTCCTCAAGTTAAGGTCTGTGTCTGATACTAGCAGACTTCTATTGGCGAGGAATGCCCTTTCTGCCAGTACTAGTCTGCTTTTTATATCCTCCTCTCTCCATCCGTCATGTGTTATTTTGCTGCCAAGGTAATAGAATTCCTTCATTTACTTCGTGACCATCTTAAGTTTCTCGTTGTTGTCATTTCTTGTACTCCTCATTGCTTTCGTCTTTCTTCGAGTTACTTTCAATCCATATTATTCATTCCGTATTGTTCAATCCATTCAGCAGATCCTGTAATTCTTCTTTAATTTCACTGAGAATGGCAATGTCAAATCGAATCTTATCATCGATATCTCTTCACCCTGATTTTTAATTCCATCCTCGAAGCTTTCTTTCAATTCTATAATTGCTTCTTCGATGTATAGAGTCAACAGTAGGGGCGAAGGACTACATCCCTGTCTTACTCCCTTTTTATTCCGAGCATTTCCTTGTTGGTCTTCCACTCTTATTATTCTCTCTTGGCAATTGAACATGTTGTATAAACCCTTCTGTCCCTATAAGTTACCTCTATTTTCATTAAAATTTCGAATATCTTGCACAATTTGACATTGTCGAACGCTCTTTCCAGGTCCACAAATCCTATAAATGTGACCTGATTTTTCTTTAATCTTGCTTTTATTATCTACAACAACATTAGAACTGCCTCTTTAGTGCCTTTCCCTTTCGTAAAGCCAAACTGATCGTCATGTAACACATACTCAGTTTTCATTTCCTTTCTTCTGTATATTATACTCGTTAGCAATTTGAGTGCGTGACCTGGTAAGCTGATTGTGCGATAACTCTTGCACTTGTCGGCTCTTACTATCTTCGGAATTATGTGAATGACATTTTTCCGAAAGTCAGATGATATGTCGCCAATCTCCTGAGTTATATCGCGTACACAAGGTACAGAAGGATAGTGCATTGGATATACACTCCTGGAAATTGAAATAAGAACACCGTGAATTCATTGTCCCAGGAAGGGGAAACTTTATTGACACATTCCTGGGGTCAGATACATCACATGATCACACTGACAGAACCACAGGCACATGGACACAGGCAACAGAGCATGCATTTTCCCTTTCGTAAAGCCAAACTGATCGTCATGTAACACATACTCAGTTTTCATTTCCTTTCTTCTGTATATTATACTCGTTAGCAACTTGAGTGCGTGACCTGGTAAGCTGATTGTGCGATAACTCTTGCACTTGTCGGCTCTTACTATCTTCGGAATTATGTGAATGACATTTTTCCGAAAGTCAGATGATATGTCGCCAATCTCCTGAGTTATATCGCGTACACAAGGTACAGAAGGATAGTGCATTGGATATACGTAGAAGGACAGTGCTTTGACGGAGCTGTCATTTGTCCTTAGGTGATTCATGCGAAAATGTTTCCTACGTGATTATGGTCACACGCCTAAAGTTAACAGACTTTGGACGGGGAATTGTCGTCAGTGCGAGACGATTGGGGCATTCCATTTAGGAAACCGTTACGAAATTCAGTATTACAAAATCCTCAGTGTCAAGAATAGGCCGAGAATAGCAAATTTCAGGCATAACCTCTCATCACGGATTTAACACCGGGAGCAGTGTAGTCATTGCTGACAGGCAAGCAACATTGCGTGAAATAACTGCTTGAATGAATGTAGGACGTACGACGAAGGCAACCGTTAGGATAGTGCGGCGAAATCTGGCGTTAATGGGCTAGGGCAGCAGACGATCGACAGCACAACACCGCCTGCAGCTCATCACCTGGCCTCGTACCCATATCCGTTGGACCCTAGACCGCTGGAAAACCGTGGCCTGGTCTGATGAGTCCCAATTTCAGCTGGTAGGAACTGATGGTAGGGTTCGAGTGTGGCGCAGATCTCACGAAGTTATGGACCCAAGTTATCAACAAGCCATGATGCAAGCTGCTGGTGGCTCCACATTGGTGTGGGCTGTATTTACATGGAATGGTGTGCGACCTCTTGTTCAACTGAACGGATCATTGACTGGAAATGGTTACGTTTACCTATTTGGAGACCATTTGCAACCATTCATGGATTACATGTTCCCAATCAATGATAGAATTTTTGTCGATGACAACACGCCGCATGAGTGGACCACAGTCCTTTGCGAATGGTGAGAAGCACATTCTGGACTATTTGAGGGAATAATTTGGCCACCAGATAGTTGGACGTGAATCCTATCGAACATTCGTGGGATTTAATCGAGAGGTCACTTCATGCACAAAATCCTGTACCGGCAACTCTTTCACAGTTATGGTCAGCTATAGAGGGAGCATGGCACAGTACTTCTACAGGTGACTTTCCAGCGACTTGTCGAGTCCACGCCACGTCGAGTTGCTGCACTACGGCCGGCAAAAGGTCAGACACGATATTGGGAGGCATCCCGTGACTTTTGTCACCTCACCGTATATAACGTGCCTCTTACTGATACCTGCTCTTCTGGCAGTTAAAGACAGCTCTCGACGAGCCGTTACTGGCGCAAAAAGCATCTCAGTTGGCCCATTGTGGTGTGATGGATCAACTTACACTCTTCTGACAAGAATATTCTTAGGCAGTATAGGGAGTCGAGCCCGAGTCTTTCACGTGAAACTACTTTTGGTATCTTGGCTGTGAAAGCGAAACAACCAGACTGCATCAGTGAAACTTTCTTTCGTTGTTAGGAATCAAAGTCATTAAGAATGAAGTTAGTAACAAGTTCCTAAACATTTTGTGGACTAGGGTGTCAAAAAGGTCAACATCATAGACCACATACTTACAGATATGGACAGGGAAAATTGTAAAGTATTTATAAGACATCTTGACACCACTGCCTCACGCCAAGTTAGCTGTTTCGAGGTTAGCTGGTGAAGCTAAGAATAATTTTACAGTAGATGAAGAAATTTCACATAGATGCAGTTTTGTCTAAGGAGAAACAGCAGACTGTATAATTTGCGCAGTAAAGGTTCGGTACCAATGGGATGAATAACTTTACACTGTTGTCAGTAAACTCGATGTCCAACAAATTTGGTACACCAAAGGAATTTAGTGCTTCCGTGAAGAGAATCTGACATTTTCAGGGAGGGCGCTGCAGTTGTTGGGAAGTTAACGTCAAACGATTTTACGCGAGGGCGCCAGCTCGTCGGACCGCAAAGTTGAGAGAAATGCGAGTGCTTCTCGTAAAGGCAGAGAGAGGTAGGAGGTAGGCAGCATCTGGTCGTCGCTGACAGCTGCGCTGGTGGATTTTGGGGGGGGGGGGGGGGGGCGTCGCGCCGTTATGCAGCCGAAGGCAGCGCTGTTACGGCGCATCGACCAACCAGCTGCGAGCAGCCAGTTAATGGCTGTCCTGCCTCTCTTCTGCGGCGCATCAGGTGTTCGCAATACGCCGACTGAGCTAGCGAGTCGAGATTGCTGCAGAATTCTCCCGAGAGACAGGACAGTCTGTGCTTCTCTTTCGTAAATGAAGGACATAAAAATAAGACGGGGTTAATTTGATAAATCTGATAATATGATGATCATGTATTACATATTGCTTTATTGTCAATACTGAACATAACAAGAAGCATAACTGACTTTGTTCTGTGACGTACAGTCGTAAGGAAACAAAAATAGTGAAGATAAACACATTTCCTCTTGACAAACAAACCGAAGAAAGAGAAAAAGATCCTTACAAAAGATTTTATTACAAATAAAATACAGTTTCTTCTCGCTGTCATCTTGCATAACAGTGTTCATGAATCAACTAGCCTTCCTCTTAATTGGAGACACTTTTCAATGCAGTTAGACATACTCCTTAACAAACTGTCCAAATAAGCCTGGGATATTGTCTCATTCCTTCACAATGGCCTCTATGATACCCTGTGAGAGGCTGTGGGACCTGACGGTTCCAAACTGCTTCTTTCAGCACGGCCCAAGCATTCTCAATGCAGTTCAGATATGGAGAATAAGGAGGCCATTCCGTCCGACTGATGCTGTGCTCCATTGCGGAGACTGTGACGATGGGGTCGTGCACTGTCGTCTATCAATGTGAATTCTGTTCCAATATGTTCATCAAACGAAGCGAGAATGAGTGCAAAGATTTCGTCCGAATACTTAACACCAGTCATCCACCCTGTGTAGGCACAATGAGCGTCCTGCGGCTACACGTGTTTCAGCCTTAAAACACGACGAGATGGACCATCGACGGCGGAATTGCTTCACGGCCGCCGCCATAGCACACTGCTCCACCCTCCTCAGCATCCGGCGCCGAAGGACGGCCGCAAGTATCGCTTCGTGCTGCATTATATTGTCTTTTACAGGGTTTTTAGCGGCAGCAGACGATGGGCGCAAGGAGAGGTCATTCATCGACTTGACGCTTGCATGTATGTTCTTTCAAGTCCAGGTGGCTTGCAGTGCCGCCATCGAAATCAACTTCGCCTCTGTAACTCACACGATGATCATTCAGTCTCTCTTCCCCCAGATTCACAGATCCAGAGGACAGAGCGGCCACAAGAGCAGCCAGAGGGTATCACGACATCGCGGGACGATGAGGTATCTTCAAATACCGCTCGATGAAGAATCTAAAAAGTGTGTCTAGTAAATACTCATTTGGGCTCGTTTAAATATTTGCGTTTGCCTTTCGGCAGTGCTTCAGCACCCGCAATTTTCAAACGGTATTTGAAGACTTGCACTATCTGTCTTTTATACTACAGTCACGACAATCACGATACAACTTCGTGAATGCAATTGTTCCAGTTTGATACGCGATTATTGGAATCTTAACCCCAAACCCCTTTTAATCAGATGTGCGAAGGTTCTTTAGAACTGCTATTGCTTGTCAGATGATTTATGAGTCACTTTAATGTAATAAACCGAATTCATTGTGATCCTTCTTCCATTTAGTAGTCACTGAATTCCCAGTTCATTATTTTGGAGGGGGTTCCATTACTGTATATCAGATGCCGGCCAGTTAGTATACGTTTAGACTACCCAACCCAGGCCAACTTACAAACTGTGCGAAATTTCTCAAGGTACCGCTGTAAGTAGGCTGTTTAGGCTTTTATGTTGGTAACGCCACGAAACGCTCTATATGAAAATCACTGTCTGTGTTGTGTGCAGTCTGTGGCTGGTTGGCATTGTTGGAATATTCGCTATTGTAGTGTTGGGCAGTTGGATGTGAACAGCGCGTAGCGTTGCGCAGTTGCAGGTGAGTCGCCAGCAGTGGTGGATGTGGGGAGAGAGATGGCAGAAATTTGAGAGCGTACGATCTGGACGTGTGTCCATCAGAAAGAGTAAATTTGTAATCCTGTATATCATGAACTGATATGTATATTATGACTTTTGAACACTGTTAAGGTAAATACATTGTTTGATCTCTATAAAAATCTTTCAGTACCTAACTATGCCTATCAGTAGTTAGTGTCTTCAGTAGTTAGAATCTTGTATTTAGCTGGCAGTATTGGCGCACGGTGTATTGCAGAAGTTCGAGTAACGAAGATTTTTGTGAGGTAAGTGATTCATGAAAGGTATAGGTTATTGTTAGTCACGGGCATTCTTTTGTAGGGATTGTTGAAAGTCAGATTGCGTTGCGCTAAAAATATTGTGTGTCAGTTTAGTGATGATCAGAATAAGTAAAGAGAGAAATATCTGAGTACGTTCAGTTTTGCTCAGTTGTTTGAAAATCAGATAACGTAAGGGGTTTACCAGCACAGCAATTCATAAGATACCTCACTGAAATCTTCTGATTTTTTTCTTGTAGTTTGTGTAATTAGTGTAGCTATTGTTTATTGTTAGAGCGTAATTGTAGAGAGAATTTCCTTTGTATTTGTAGTTTTCATTGTTGTGCAGTAAAACAGTTGATGCATGTAGATTTGCACCAAGTATTTCGCAGCTGCGCTTGCAATTAGCTAGATATTATTTTCAATGCTATGTTAATGTGTTTTCTTATTTTTAGTCTTCAAATTGTGCTTTTCTTGTTATCGTGTGAAATACGTGATAATTATAGCGTGCGAAAAACGTAACGCTAGGCTTCCAAGTAAATTGAGAAATGATAGTGACGACGAGTGTAGTTATCAGCACCACCGTGTAATGAATTAACAGACATTCAAAGTAGTAATTTGGTAACTGTGCATAGGTAAATGGAGTTGGCGGCAAATAATGGTGTAGACAGTGAAACAATTAGTGAACAAGGAAGCATTATCGATCGATCGGTCGGGAACAACTCGCCTCAGGATTCCGAAATGACAGGACACAACCTTGCAAATACTGTAGATTCAGACTTTGCGTCCTCACCGTTTTCTCAAATAAGTCAAGACACATTTTCTGATTTTCAAAATGCGAATATTGCCTGTTCAAATGCACTGCCGAATAGCAGTGCACATGTTTCAGACACCAGTGCATTGTTATTACAATTAAAGCAACAAATGGGACAAAAGCTTCAAACGTTAGACACAATCGAACAAAATCTTCAAAAGTTAGACACAATGGAACAGCACCAGAGACAAACACAGCAATAGCTTCAAAAGCTCGCTATGCGACTCGCCGACACGATGACTTTGACTTTAAGCTGTTCATTACTACAAGTAAATTCAAAACGTTTAAGAATTCTGTCAACGACATTCATCCACAAGTGTGGCTTCATCAATTCTCTCATTGTTTTCCTCCCAATTGGTCATTAGAGCACAGATTAGAATTTATATGTGGCTATTTAGAGAATGAACCAACTGTAAGAACGCTTGAACAAACATGTGAAGGTTTAACTGCTGAGTTACTTAAAATCGAATCGAAATGTCAAAAAGTCTGTAATGACGTAAAAACACAAATTTGTTAGCATTTCCAACCAATTTTTTCGCGTCATGAAAATGCATTACAGAATCACGAAGCAGCCAGAAAGGAACTGCGACACCTTGCAAACTAAAATTGACTCAGTTGCATCTACCGATTCGGTTAGGCAACTTGCAAAATCTCAGGAAAACTTAAAGGACACTGTAGATACGTTTTCAACACAAATGGACACTCTTAAACTTGGTTCAGAAAAACGCACTGAGGAAATCAGTTCATTATCGGAGAAAGTAGCCGAACTTTCGGATCAGTTCACTAACTTATCTATAAAGGTAGATGATGATCTGAATGACACAAGACCAGTAGCCTTCACTGACAGAGAAGAGTATGAACAAATTAAGAAACTTAAACAAAATCAAAATCAAATTAATACGCAACCTAAAAGAGAAATCCGGGAAGTACAAGATCAGTTGGCACAAGTAATACAAGAATTACATATTTCAGAGGACACTCGCTCTCCAACACGGGAAGAGGGACTTAGTAATACGCAAAAGCCACAAAATAATAACACAGGGCATTTCGGAAATTATGAAAGAAATTGACAAGGTGCATCGAATTTTGAGATGGAACCGCCAACACGACGTAACAATGACCGATATGCGACTCGCCGAGACGATGTCTTTGACTATAAGCTGTTCGTAACTACACGTAAATTCAAAACATTTAAGAATTCTGGCAACGACATTCATCCACAAGCGTGGCTTCATCAATTCTCTCATTGTTTTCCTCCCAATTGGTCATTAGAGCACAGATTAGAATTTATGTGTGGCTATTTAAAGAATGAACCAACTGTAAGAATGCGATCGGTCATTCACGATTGTCACAGTGAAGGAGAATTTTATCATGCCTTCCTCTCAGCATATTGGTCTCAAGCTACACAAGACCGAGTAAAACATAGCATCATAATGATGAAACATTTCGAACAATCTGAACTTTCCAGTCTTGTGAAATATTTTTAAGACATGTTGCATAAGAATCAGTATCTGTCAAACCCATACAGCCCTTCAGAACACATCCGCATTTGCTTAATCAAATTGCGTGAACATTTACGACATATTATTGTGGCATGACGTTGCAAAGACGACAATGAAGCTTTCCAGGGACTGTTACAAGAATTGTAAATTGACACTGACAATCATGGGACGCGAAAGCAGGAACACAACAATTACAGATCACATCCGGAAATTGACACTGACAATCATGGGACACGAGAACAGGAACACAACAATTATAGGTCACATTCGTTACAATTCCGCGATGACAGAAATAATAACTGGACACGACACGTCTATTCTTACAACGCAAATCGAGACCGAAACAGACACCAGCCATATGACAACCATTAGCAGAGTAAAAATAATTACAGAGAAAGATCGCATTTCCATAGTAATGAATATGACAGAGATACCCATAGAAACAGACAATATGGGAACCAAAACAGTTATTATCAAGGGAGACAGAGTAACTTCAGACACAACAGTTCAGCGCGCAGTTACGATTCAGAGAGAAATTTTCCACCACGTGACCAACAAGAAAGAAACTATGGAATCTACCGACATGACGACAGACGATATAATCGTAACGAAACACCTTAACTTCATTAGAACTGGCGGGATTCAAACAGGGCAGGGCCCTCTCGACAAGGTGAATTTGTAGAAGTTAGGTCTCCTAATCCTAATAACGACGCGCGCCAACAAAGAGACAGACAATGACTCGCATCGCAGGCAGCCACTTGCCCCGGCTCGCTCAGAGAAAAATAACATAGATGCTAACATTAAGAAAAATTTTAGCATTCCTTACCAACGTATACAACATGATAATTGCTTTGAAGTTGAAACTCTGCGTACTAGGAAGGGTAAAGGTTTACACCATATTTCACATGTAAAACCGTTTATTGAAAGATAATCTGCTTTTTAACGTAGTCTTTGCCATAAAGTTTTTCACTTCATTACTAGTACGCTTTGTCAGATTTAAACTGTTAACATGCAACAATGTTTGAAGTTAACTATCCAGTCAAGAACCAAGAGAAGTGATTTAAACAGTAATTACGAATGCATTGTTATCATGAACAGACATTCTTGTTTGTTAGTTGCACGATTACGTAACGAATATATGGCTTACATACTTAGAACATACACTGTTAATGAGATTTTAATGCAACATTTTGGTTTACTTGAAAAGACTTTCTTTATTTGAAGTACTTTCTGTGAGATTAAAGATGACTTAGTATTTGGTTTCTTTGACAGCTACACGATTATATCACGACGCTACTAATGTGTGACACAATTTACATTGCTGCTTTTGCAGTGTATCTGTTTTATATCTGCACAGGTTTTCTATATTATTCTGGAAAGTAAAGCGTGTTTTAGTAGTAACTTTGTGGTATAGCTACAATGAGAAAGCCTTTTCCATAGCACAACAATATGATACAATAAAGTACTTACTTCATCACGGCAATAAGCATAACTACGATATCTATACGCAAAGCATTTCACTTTTGTTTATGATGAGGTAAGTACATTGACTTCTGCAGAACTTAGCTTATGGAGGACGATAACTATGACACTTCCACAGAATTATCTTATAGCAAGACGCACATTTAGCGCTAAAGGACACACATTTGAGTGATTTATTTTTGTACATAAACATTTATTTTTAAAGATTTTTGAATCACAAAGATACAAAGAAAGTTTTCGGTGATACATTTCATTTGATTGATGTAATCTGTAACATCTGAGGGTATAATTACATTAGTCCTCAGGGGGTACATGCCTACTTTGTGTGCTAAGCGTGTGGCGAGCGCTAGGAGCCCTAGCTAATATGGTATTTGCTTATACAACTTTACACATCGCTACCATATTTCTCTAACGCAGAATTACACAGCTATCTGATTATTTAACAGAGAAACAAACATTTTTTGTACTATGTCAGTGGCAGATGTTTATGCAGTTACACAGTTGGATAACTTCACACTTATGAAATTGTATTTTGTCTGTACTTCGTTAACTGTTCATATTTTTTTTTGGAACCATTGTGATACTATGAGAACTTTGAATGTCGTATTTGGTAGATGATTTTATTGAAGGTTTTGAAATTATTGAAAGAAGCTGCGACGATTTTGAGTTGTGATTGATCTTTTATATTGTTATTATTACGACGACGATGTGTATTATACTGTTGAGGTATGTTTATGATCAGTGAGCTGATGCTATATGAGGAATTTCATTATGCTACGTATTTATTATGATGTAATAATGAAGAAGTGTCGACGAATATGGATAAGTGTAATAAGGTAAGGAATAATGAGTAGTGGTTAGGGAGTCTGATTGTGAAAAATGGTTCAAATGGCTCTGAGCACTATGCGACTTAACTTCTGAGGTCATCAGTCGCCTAGAACTTAGAACTAATTAAACCTAACTAACCTAAGGACATCACACACATCCATGTCCAAGGCAGGATTCGAACCTGCGACCGTAGCGGTCACGCGGTTCCGGACTGGAACGCCTAGAACCGCACGGCCATACCGGCCAGCTCTGATTGTGAAAAAGGATGTTGGAAACCAAGAATCGTACTTAAAGAGTTATGAAATGTGTGTACATGCGTGAATGTATCACAATGCTGTCGAAAATTTTTTGGCCACTGCTATATTTATAGGATTTTGTTTCTACACATTTGTAACGCAAATTCTCGACCTGTCAATTTTTTTTATATGAGACTGTCACTGTAGGGTAAACTGCTGTCGTAAATATTTCGGTAAGAAAGCTAAGTGACCTTGACGTAATGCATTGTGGGCGCCCAGCTGCCCAATCTCCTGGAGAAAAAGCCATTAGGTGGAGAAAAAAGAGGCCATTAACCTCGCTATTGACATTCCTTTGTAGAAATGGTTATTACTTGGAAACATAAGATTATACTGTGGAGCTCATACTTTGTGCTACATACTGAAATGCTTATGAATTGATGGGAAATATTCTTACATCAGCACACCTGATTATGACAAGTGTCTTTCTACAAGAGTTGAGAGAATTTCTACTGACTTATGAAATGCCACATGTCTATTGAATGATGCTTTTATGCTTTGCTTTGTACATAGTTGCTTATTTCATTTGATATCTGGTTTCCAGCTGTGTTGCAGCATTGGTTTTATAAAATAAAATTAAATGCATTTGGTAATGTGAACACTTTCAGTCAACAGATCTGTTAAATAATAATTTTATGAGCCACATTCTTCAAAAAAGGAGCACTTGGAAAGGAAAGAACAATGAAAAGGGCCTAATAACAGTAACTGCATACATAATTTTCTTTTCAAGTACTTGGTAATTTTTTTTTTTTTTTGTAGAATAAGTTGTTGTGGTGCACCACTTTAATGACATAGACATTAAGATGTGAATAGACATTTCCGTTATCTGCATTGTTGTCTTTAGTGTAATATTTTTTATGCTTGTGGGTTTGTCATGTTTAGATATAAGTTATTGCATTTGCTGCTGCTGTTTGCCAGGTATATGTTACTGAATTTCACTTTGTATTAATCTGTTAAGTAAGTTTTACTACTGATTTATTTTTCTTGTTTACTGCACATTGCCTTATATTAGTTGTAATATTGCATTTGCTTTGCTAATTTAGATATACTGCTGCTTGCTTTGCCAATTTCCATTTTTTTGTCATTGCTGTTTGTATTAATTTTTTTTTTTTTTTTTTTTTTTTTTTGCTGCTGCATTGCATCGTCCCTTAGTATACAGGGTGAGTCACTTAACGTTACCGCTGGATATATTTCGTAAACCACATCAAATACTGACGAACCGATTCCACAGACTGAACGTGAGGAGAGGGGCTAGGGTAATTGTTTAATACAAACCATAAAAAAATGCACGGAAGTATGTTTTTAACACACACCTACGTTTTTTTAAAATGGAACCACGTTAGTTTTGTTAGCACATCTGAACATATAAACAAATACGTAATCAGTGCCGTTTGTTGCATTGTAAAATGTTGATTACATCCGGAGATATTGTAACCTAAAGTTGACGCTTGAAACCTCCGACGTTCAGTTGCGAGAGCCGGTGGACTGAGTCAAAGTAGTGTCATGCGCATACTGCATCGTCACTGCTTTCACCCGTTTCATGTGTCGCTACATCAGCAATTACATGGTGATGACTTTAATCATCGAGTGCAATTCTGTCAATGGGCATTAACAGAGAATGCGCTGCAGTTCTACCTGTTTACCGATGAAGCGGGTTTCACAAACCACGGGGCAGTGAATCTACGGAACATACATTACTGGTCCGTGGACAATCCTCGCTGGCTCAGACAGGTAGAGCGACAGCGACCGTGAACTGTAAATGTATGGTGCGGAATCATTGGCGACTACCTCATTGGTCCTCACTTCATTGCAGGGGCCCAAACAGCTGCAAAATACATCGCGTTTCTACAGAATGATCTGCCAACGTTGCTCGAAAATGTCCCACTGGAAACGCGTCGACGTATGTGGTATCAGCATGATGGTGCACCTGCACATTCCGCAATTAACACTAGGCTGACGCTTGACAGGATGTTCGACGGGCGTTTCATAGGACGTGGAGGACGCATAAATTGGCCAGCCCGTTATCCTGATCTTACACCTCTGGACTTCATTCTGTGGGGTACGTTAAAGGAGAATGTGTACCGTGGTGTGCCTACAACCCCAGAGGATATGAAACAACGTATTGTGGTAGCCTGCGGCAACATTACACCAGATGTACTGCGGCGTGTACGACATTCATTACGCCAGAGATTGCAATTGTGTGCAGCAAATGATGGCCACCACATTGAACATCTATTGGCCTGACATGTCGGGACACACTCTATTCCACTCCGTAATTGAAAACGGAAACCACGTGTGTACGTGTACCTCATCCCTCATGGTAATGTACATGTGCGTCAGTGAAAAATACCAATAAAAAGGTGTTAGTATGTGGACGTAATGTGCTGTTACAGTTTCTTCTCTACCTAAGGTCCATCACCGTTCCCTTTGGATCCCTACGTAATTCGGTGCTCTCCAATACACACGATCGAACAGCGGAGGAGTGGTACTCAAGCGTCAACTTTAGGTTACAATATCTCCGGATGTAATTAACATTTTACAATGCAACAAACGGCACTGATTACGTATTTGTTTATATGTTCAGATGTGCTAACAAAACTAACGTGGTTCCATTTAAAAAAACGTAGGTTTGTGTTAAAAACCATACTTCCGTGCATTGTTTTATGGTTTGAATTAACCAGTTACACTAGCCACATTCTTCACGTTCGCTCTGTGGAATCGATTCGGCAGTATTTGATGTGGTTTACGAAATATATCGAGCGGGAATGTTAGGTGACTTACCCCGTATATATCTGAGCTCAGTAGATTTACGTTAACTTAAGCAGGGGTAGGCTATATACGAGTAAGAGAATGAGTTGTGAAGAATAGGAAAAGAATGCATTGAGAAGTTATATGAAAAAGATTTGGGCCAAAATGAGTATTGTACAATGACAAATAATTATTTTGAAAGAGGATATGAATAAAACAGTAGGCTTTAGGGACAACAGGTTTGGATAGGATTTTTTTTGTGGGAACAAATGTTGAAATCAGAGGAAAGATCTATGGAATGAAGATTTGGGTTGGACTGCAGCACCAAATGTTACACTGAAAACGAACCCTGTCCTTTCCTTTTGTGTTATTCCGCTATGTGTTTGTGTACCCTTGTGTATTTGTGTTTTTTTCTGTCTTTATGTGTTTAGCTAATAAGATTTATGTTGTAGAATTTTTCTAACACTAAGCTACATGCACTATGGTGAGGAATACTGTTATCCTCAAATAATTTTCATTAATAATATGTTATTTACTTTGTAAAGATGTTTAGGCATTATTTATGAAAGTTATTCTGATCTGTTATGTATTTACGTATGTTATAGTTCCTGTAACACTGATGTATATGTTTACTTCTATTCGTTTGTAAAGCTTGTATTACTTCAAATGTTATCTGTACTATTATGTTCTTTAATGATGTATTTTGTACCTTTGTAATTGTATTCTTATGTTGTAAATTTATAATTGTATAGACACCAGTTCTTCAAATTAAGTTTCATTTCACTGCACACATTTCCGTTGGTCATAGTATATTCACAATATGAGAGAAGTTTGGACTGTTAGCGTTTGCATGTGTGTTGATAATTCAGCAAGGGACTGGTTAACAGCATTGCTGGTTCTAAGGACAATTCCAAAAACTTTACGAGTGCACAAGTGGTGGTTTATGGACTTGCTATATTGTCCGCAAGACTCTTCGATGGTGACTGTGCACCTGCACAGTCGCAACAGATGGCTGCTGGCCGGTTCTACAAGGACTGCAGTGGGTCTGCACCTTTGATGGCCCACCGATACCATACTCTCTACCAGCACTACAGTGGGTCTGCTCTGTGATGACCTACCTATCAATATTCTTCAAAACGTCGACTAACTCTGTTGTGGGTTCGCTCTGTTGTCGCCCATTAGCTGTCTGCATGTCAAGAGACAGCACTGTCTTTCTTTAGGAAGTACAACACTACTTCTTCAAGACTGCATGGAAATCCATTACTTCTGTATGCATTTTCTTTTAAATCTCAGACTTTCAGAAAAAAAAGAAAGCTGTAATTACTATTGTGATGAATGATCAGCACTGTCTTTATGAGAAGAGTTTTTGCTTTTGACCAACATTGCATCAATAAGTGTGTGCATTTGATATCTTTGTTATTGTAATTATGGAAAATTTTATCAAATCATTATTGGCCACTGCCCAAAACAATTGGTAAAATTTTTTGTGGGGAGCATGGGGGCTATGTAAGTAGGCTTTTTAGGTTTTCATGTTGGTAACGCCACGTAGCGCTCTATATGAAAATCACTTACTGTGCTGTGTGCCGTCTATGGCTGGTTGGCATTGTTGGAATATTCGCTATTGTAGTGTTGGGCAGTTGGATGTGAACAGCGCATAGCGTTGCGCAGTTAGGTGAGCTGCCAGCAGTGGTGGATGTGGGGAGAGAGATGGCAGAATTTTGAGAGTGTACGATCTGGACGTGTGTCCATAAGAAAGAGTATATTTGTAATACTGTATATCATGAACTGATAAGTATATTATGACTTTTTAACACTGTTAAGGTAAATACATTGTTTGTTCTCTATAAAAATCTTTCAGTTCCTAACTATGCCTATCAGTAGTTAGTGTCTTCAGTAGTTAGAATCTTGTTTTAGCTAGCAGGATTGGAGCACGCTGTATTGCGGTAGTTCGAGTAACGAAGATTTTTGTGAGGTAAGTGATTCATGAAAGCTATAGGTTATTGTTAGTCACGGGCATTCTTTTGTAGGGACTGTTGAAAGATTGCGTTGCGTTAAAAATATTGTGTGTCAGTTTAGTGATAATCAGAATAAGTAAAGAGAGAAATATCTGAGTACGTTCAGTTTTTCTCAGTTGTTTGAAAATCAAATAACATAAGGGGTTTACCAGCACAGTAAAGTATACATGTATTTTGTATCCACGACTACGATTTCTTAGCATTTTTGAAAAGAAAAAAAGCCATTGACAACATTAATAGAGAATAATTGTGGAGTATAACGAACAAATCTATCCATTCCATAAAAAAGTGTATCCACTTATCCACTCCATTAATAAACGATTTAAGAAGCCTATACGTAAAAATAACAATTATATTTATGTTGGTAGGGCACTTGCCCGCGAAAGACAAAGGTCCCGAGTTCGAGTATCGGTCTGGCACACAGTTTTAATCTGCCAGGAAGTTTCATCGGCGCACACTCCGCTGCAGAGTGAAAATCTCATTCTGGAAACATCCTCCAGGCTGTGGCTAAGCCATGACTCCGCAATATCCTTCCTTTCAGTAGTGCTAGTTCTGTAAGGTTCGCAGGAAAGCTTCTGTAAAGTTTGGAAGGTAGTAGACGAGGTACTGGCAGAAGTAAGGCTGTGAGGACGGGGCGTGAGTCGTGCTTGGGTAGCTCAGTTTGTAGAGCACTTGCCCGCGAAAGGCGAAGGTCCCGAGTTCTAGTCTTGGTCTGGCACACAGTTTTAATCTGCCAGGAAGTTTCATATCGGCACACACTGCACTGCAGAGTGAAAATCTTGTAATGTTGATGCATTAACTTGTTCTGCAAGCGGTGCTGATATTCAAGACAATAAAAGCGGATAAAAAGTTGGGAAAGTTAACCTTGCATTACTGAGCAACTGTTTCACCAGGTATCCAGTCTAGCTTACCAAATTCCCAACCAGACTAACATTATTTATAATCTTTTAATAGTCATCTTACGACAACCGGTGATACATATATAAAAAGTGAATTTAAATAAAAAGAAATAAATCAGTTTATATTTGGACATTTATTTTAACATTGATCATTGTTCCGTTAAAATTTCAGCAATTAAACTTGATTCATAACTAAACTGGTGCCTTATTTAGGATTGTGAAAATGTGAGTTTGCAATCTTACAGAACACATCAAATATAGAGCCAAGACTGGGAGACTGCATACAACACTGCATTCATAAAATAACACACGAAGAACGTTGAAACATATGCAAGAGGAAATTAACCACAACCAACCAATTCAATTTTCACCCGAAGAAGTTACGTTCGTAGCGCAATCCTATCCGTCATGAAATTACCACACACTGGTTTACTAAATTCATACTAACTCTCTGTGAAATCTTCCCGAAAAGAATAGCTGAGGGCTACTTTGATGACTACACTACATGCTTCACGTGGTCGACTTGCTTTACACAAACAGTGTAACTCCACAATAATTTTGATAATTAAAATATATTACATCGAAATACAAATTACAAAAGAAAAACCTCGAACTGGTTACTATCGTCTTACTATTAACCTGACGGGTCAAACAATTGTATAAGCAAGTGATACTGGTCTCACAAAGTACACCCCACATGGGTTGAACATAAAGAAAAGTTGCTATATTGAGAGACGTTGTAATCTCACGCACATTCGCATTTAAGATTGATGATCTTAGTTAGAGTTAAGGATCATCCACACGCGGTTCCACTTTACTCACAAAGTAGTGACAAAGCAACTACTGGAAGATATTCTGAAGTTCACACTCGAATTACACTGCATTGCAATTTAAGAGAGCATTAGATATTTTAGATCTAAACCTGAAATAAAGTTGATTAAATTTTCAGTTAGGCTGAACTTAAGAAATCCATTGTCCTACGGACTTAGCAGAGACGCGCTTAGCCGGAGATCTTACCATTTCAGACGCTCGCCGCAGACAGACTTCCGTGGGCCCCTACCAAGGGTTCTTCCAGATACAAAACGGAAGTGACCAGAGAGGCAGCCTCCTATACCAACATGACAAGGGACAGACAGGGCCATACTAAGAATAGAAACCTCTTTGCTTTTAGAAAGCGTAGCTACCTGTTCCGACGTTGGCTTGCCTGCTACCATCATGCATGCAACTAGAAATACATTTGCTCATTCATCCATTCACACAGAAGGAAAGGGGGATGACAGTATCTTATCATATACAGTATCTAAAAGAAAGCGGATGTAGGTTCAGTATGAGACTGTGTGACATGAATTACATATAAACTGTGTAACGTTTGTAGCTTTTAATTTTCTATGTGTAAAGTTGTAGCTTTAATTTTGGTATGAAGAAAGCGTTACTGCTAATAGCCAATGAAAGCGGGTTAAAAGCTGTGAGCTGTCTGGGGAAGTTAATCTTGCATTACTAAGCAACTGTTTCATCAGGTATCTAGTCCAGGTTTACCAAATTCCCAAACAGACTGACATTAATGATAATCTTTTAATAGTCATACAACAACCGGTAATATATATGTAAAAAGGAGAATTTAAATAAAAAGAAAGAAATCAGTTTATATTTGGAAATTTATTTTTAAGATTGGTCATTGAAATTTCAGCATATTAAATTCTATTCGTAACAAGCTGGTGCCTTATTTAGGATTGTGAAAATCTTACGGAACACATCAAATATAGAGCCAAGATTGGGAGTCTGCATACAACACTGCATTCATAAAACAACACACAAAGAACGTTGAAACGCATGCAAGAGAAAGTTAACCACTACAAACAGATTCAAATTTTTACCCAAAGAAATTACGTTCGTAGCACAATCCTGTCCGTCATGTAATTACCACACACTGGTATACTAAATTCATATTAACTCTTTGTGAAATCTTCGCGAAAAGAATAGCTGAGGGCTACTTAGATGATTACACCACATGCTTCACGTGGTCAACTTGGTTTACACAAAGCGTATAACTCCACAATAATTTTGACAATTAAAATAAATTAGATCGAAAAGCAAATTACAAAAGAAAAACCTCGAACTGGTTATTAACGTCTTACTGTTAACCTGACAGGTCAAACAGTTATATAAGCACGTGGTACTGGTCTCGCAAAGTACATCCCACGTGGGTTGAACATAAAGAAAAGTTGCTATATTGAAAATATTGCTAAGACGAGACGTTATAATCACACAAGCATTTGCATTTAAGATTGATCTTAGTTAGAGTTACTGATCAACACGTGGTTCCACTTTACTCACAAAGTAGTAACAAAGCAACTCCCGGAAAATAATATGAACTTCACACGAGAATTACACTACGCTGCAATTTAAGATAACCTTAGATATCTTAGAGCTAACCCGAAATAAAGGTGATTAAATTCTCAGTTAGGCTGAACTTAACAAATCCATTGTCCTATGGACTTAGCAGACACGCGCTTAGCCGGAGATCTTACCATTTCAGACGCTCGCCACCGCCAGACTGCAACTGCCTACTACCGAGCGTGCTTCCTGAGGGTGGCTCACAAAGACAAACGGAAGGGGCCAGAGGGGCAGCTTCCTATACCAACATGACAACGGACGGACAGGACCATACTAAGGATAGAAACCTCTCTGCTTTAAGAAAGCGTAGCTACCTGTTCTGACGTTGGTCCTACTGTTCTCTAGCAGACAGCCTTGTCTGCTACCCTCAAGCATGCAACTACAAACACATTTGATCATTCATCCTCTCACACAGAAGGGAAGGGGGATGACAGTATCTTATCATATACAGTATATAACAGAAAGCGGATGTAGGTTCCGTATGAGACTGTGTGACATGAATTACATATAAACTGTGTTTTAAAGTGTAGTAGTGTGACAGATCGTTCTTGTTTACGTGTAAAAGTAACACGTTCCACTACTCAGTCTCCTCCCAGATAGTCAGAAACGCCACAGTAAATTTAGAAGAGGAATTTACTCCATAAATGACAACAGATTTAAGAAATCAAACATGAAAGGAATCCAACAGAGACCTTTCATAACCCCAACGCTCCGGGAAAAGACTGTGCAGGGAATTTTCTGGCCATGCTAGGACATTCCCAAGCAGGCTTCTCACACCCTACTTAAACCAAAAGTGTAAAGAAAAGGCAAAAGGTCACCAGCTACTTGCTAAAACACAATAATTTCAAACATCTTTACAATCTACCAATTTCAAACAGAGAAAAAGAACACAATCTGTGACACCTATTTAAAAGATAGTGTAGACCTAATTCGGTCAGCAAGTAAAAACAATGGTTCCTGTGTCATTAATATGAAAACAATTTCTGGTTGTTACCCTTATGGAGTTCATCAGTATTTGCTCATTGCAAGAGCCAACTGATCACAGGAAAATTTATGACTGTTTATTAACAAGCAAAAATTTATGAAAATAGCAAAGGTGCCACAGCAATTAAAAAAGAACATGAAATAACATCAGTATTATAAAGCAGAACATTACAATGCACAATTCGTAAAAGCAAAAAATTGATAAGAAAAAAAACATGTTTTACAAAGTGGTTATCGCAAAAAAAATTCTATATCTTATAAAACTAATGATTTGTAGAATTAAAATAACTATGTGGCATTAATTTAATCACTCTACTATATTTCAATTAGTTAGCAAAACAATGAGCACTGTGTCATTATACTGAGAATACAATTAATTATGTGATTGTTACCCTTAAGGGGTTCCTCACAATAAATATGCCCCATGCAAAGGCTAATCGATCATAGTCCAATGAGAATGAATAGCAATCTGACTGATAAACGAAGCAATGCCACATGAATGAATTTACGAAACAAAATAACACAAATCTAATACATCACACAAGAACAAACATTGGTCAATAAAACAGTACAATAGTCAACATCTAAAAAAAACACCAATAAATAAAACACCTGCAAAATACAAGAGTCAAAGTCTAAAAAAAAATAGAACACCTGCAAAATACAAGAGTCAAAGTCTAAAAAAACAAAAATAGAACACCTGCAAAATACAAGAGTCAGTCTAATAAACACCAATAAATCGAATCCCTGCAAAACACACGAGTCAAACTTTCTGTGACAGAAACACACGTATATGCATTGAACTAAGAACCGTATAATCACTGTTCACTGATACACTCACTAGTTCCACTGTTCCGAGGCACAATATAAGGGGAGGGGGAGGGGGTTCGTCGCCGCAGCTGTCAGTAAGGATTTTTTTGTCCATCTGTTGCGTGCAATCCCGCCGTCTCTGCCCTCTCATGAAGTTTCTCTTGGTGGTCTGTGTCACGTACATCTCGATTTGGTTCCATGTTTGTGTTGTCAAATTCGTGCGGTATCCTCGATTGACACACCAGGTTGATATTCTTGGGCAAGGATGACACTTAATGGCTCTTCTTTTGTGCCACCCTTAGCGACCAGAGAACATCGAACCATGATTTACTGTCGCTTGACAGTAGGCATCCATCAGGAAATGTTGATAGGCGTCGTTGAAGTCTGCCAGTTTCTCTGGACAGTACCTGTCAAAAGGCTCCACGCCCCTTGTGTTGTTCCTCCATGGCCGTCTCGTCACGGTCGCGTGCGTGTGGTGCGTTGCCAGCAGATGGATTTCCGCGCGATGGACCGCTCGCCCATCTCAGGTCATCGCCTTCAGGTAGGCTTGCACGGGGCGGCCGCCCATTAGCTCCAGGTGCAAGGGAAAGTGTTTGCCGTGTGCCCTTCTTTTGTGGTCGACCGCGCTCCCGAAGTGGCCAGGTTGACAGCGTCCCCCGCTGGGAAACCCGCCAGTTTACAACTAGTCTGGCTGCTCCCGCTGTCTCGTAAGAGTTTAGCCGGTTCGCTTTCACGTTCTCAACTGCACTCACAGAAATTTTTTTTATCGTAGTTATGTGATTACACAATGTCATACATAATATCACTTAGTATTGTCTTTCACAATTTTTAAGGACAAAAGTGAGACTTAAATTTTTTTTAATAAAAAAAATTAGATGAATCGACAATATAAAATAAAATTTAAATGACTTGACAATGTAAAAAAAATAAAAGTGAAATGACTTGACAATGTAAAAAATAAAAATTAAATGAACTGACAATATAATATTTAAATCCACATCACTAATGTGGTTCACTTGTGTTTTAATAAATCAAATGCTACTAATTAATTCACTAAAATGAATAAGATTATGCCTTGTGCAAGTATAGGTCAGGACAGCATAGGGTTCACATGTTATTTACACACACACACACATGCACACCTGTTGTCTATTCTACAAACTAACTACCCATAAACATGCATTACTCATAATTCTACTTCTATCCACTACTAGTTAATCCAATAAGCTACTTCAACAAAATGTTTACACCACTACAACATTGTTCTAATTCGTCCTCTTCCTGACGCTCGCTGCATATGTCTTGTCATATAATGAATATGGAGAACTTTCCTTAAACATACACATTAAAAAGAACAATGGTTACTTACACACCAAAACATTTATACCAGTCAACACACCTGAAAAGAGACTCGCAATTATACAATTATCATACTTATATATTCACACATAAAACAGTAAGAAAATTTCATCTAAAATTACGTTATCACAAGAATTAATCACGCAGATGACTCTGAGAACGGTAAAAATATCTGGAATATGCAGGTTATACTACATTCTCTTACCTATTTTGCTCCGATTTCGTTCCTTCTTTAAGTTACCTTTCGCTTCCAAATCAGTTATTTCGCCTGTGGTGGTTATTCTGGATTCATTTCTCATGAATGGCAAAATTGTGGTCACCTCTATTCTGTAAAGCAGTACCATCTTAACATATTGAACTTACAACAGACACAAAAGATCCGAATCCTCTTGTAGTTTAAATGACAAATGTTTTGCTTTATCCTTATTACCTTAAACCAAGCTTTCCTTCGGTCCCATAATCAAAATTATTTAATCATCCTCTACCTTCAAGAGGGAAACTTCCTCAGTACAAATCATATAGGCTGCAGTGCATACCGCACCAGCGAAAACAGTAAGCTGTAATGCTCACAGCATCAGCAAAACACATAAACGTCGCTTTTCTAGGACAAGTATTAACGCAGAATAATTTTTCAGGCTTTGGCTCAACATCAATCAAGACTACAAAAAGGATCCACATTTCCGTTCCATTCTCCATTTGCTGAAAAACTGCTCGTATTTGACTACCACAATAATATTTCAGGGCCACGTAAATTACACAAACCACAATTCTTCTTTCACCTTGAAGGGAATCAATATACTTACGAAATTCACAGACAGCACTTTACGTACTCAGCTATAAAGAACAAAAAGGACATCTATCATCAATATTAACATATCATCGCATATTGGGAAGCCAATGGTTAAATAATCGTATTATCGCATCCTGTTTTCAAGAATCTAAACTTACTCATTCCTTTCTCAGAGTTCTCCTATCTTAAAATATTTATACAACACGCATACTATAGTAAGAGATCCTCATTTATACTGACAGATATAGAATAGTAATAGATAGATAGTAGCACTGAAAGCAGAAAATCAAAAACAAGGCTACTAACAGCTGGGGACCTGGGTTTGCCAGACCCATAATACCCACAGATCGGATATTCCCCTGAGTTTTTACACTAATTCAGCAACGATCTTGCTTCTCTCAGGGGCGACTCCATTCAATTTACACACAAAAAAAAACATAAGCAGCATTTTACTCGTTCACAAGGAAACCTTTTATGTTCACATTAGAACCAACCTAAATCCTAATTGCACAAGGAAAAAAAAACTTAAAATATCACTTCAATCAATCACATAGAAACATCTTTATCATTAATTTTTACCAACATATTATTCAAAATGTATATGTCACAAATTTAAACTAATCAATTCTTTCTCCTCACCGTCCTCTCTACTTCTCACTGTCCTTTCTACTCATTTGCCATGTCGCTCATTTGTTCCGATTTGGCGCCTCCTGGGCTGATCATTTGTCATTGCCGGTTTCGTTCATTTCCATTTACTGGATTATGTCTAGGGTTGGCCGGCCATATTTCAACATCATGCGGTGCTCCGCCTACAGTCCTATTCCCACCGTATTCATCGTAGTGTCGATTCTGGTTGCCGTACCTGTTGCGTTCACGATCTTGTCCCCATCCTCTATCATTTCTGTTGTTCCACCTGTGTTCGCGACTGTTACCCCAGTTTCTATACGGCCGGTCCCGATTATTGTTCCGTTCGCGTCGCGACGACCAGTCACGCCGTTGATTAGTAATACGGCCATGACTGCGATCGCGCTGCTGTGCCCCGTAATAACTTTGTGCCTGATTAGGCGGGCATTCTGCTGTATTATATTCCAACTCTTGGAGAAGTGTTTTAAACGTTTCCACGTCCTCTTTGCATCGTCCCGCAAGAATGACGTGCCGCAAGTGCATCGGCAGTTTGGTGATGCATATCCTAATTAGTTCCGCAGGCCCGTATGGGTCGTATAAAAATTGATTTGCCTGCAGCATGTGGTCGAATAGGCATGCAGGGCTGCCGAAACCAGACTGGTTCAAATTTGGCAGCATAATTATGCCATGTTTGACCCTATCTTGTGCCGCTTCCGACCAATAGGCGGACAGAAAGGCTTGTCGAAACTCCCGAGTGGAGTTGCAGTGACGCGCTGCCGACCTCATGCGACTCGCCGGTTCGCCTTCCAAATAGCCACACATATATTCTATCTTATGTGAACTTGCCCAGTCGGGAGGAAGACAGAACTCAAATTGCTCGAGCCATGCTCGTGGATGTATTCCTTTTTGCGAATTTCGGAATATCTCAAACTTTCTCACCGTAAGGAAATGTTTGAAATCAAATCCCCGCATTTCCTCCTGGCGAGGCCCTTGTATGTTATACATTCTTCCCTGTCGTCAAAATCTCCCTCGTGGCCGGAGTCCCTCTCTGCACTGTTCGTACGGCTATTTTTAGTGCTATTGGCGAGTTCGGAATCACACGCCATGCGGTTTTCCAGATGCGCCACGCGTTCTTGTAATTCGCCTGTTACCGCTTTGTGTTGCCTGTTCACTTCGAACTGTCCCTTCTGAAATTTAAGAAGCGAACGCACTTCTTCGGTCTCTGCGGCCGCTACCGGTGTAGTATTGTTCTCGCTTTCCGTCAGCTTCATCGTGCCTACAATGTCCGCTAATGCCGCAATCTTATCCTATATTTGTCTCTTGTCCTCCGCCCCAGTCTGTTTCAATTGTTCTACTTGCTGTTCCAACGCGTGGATCGCTAAACTGTTGTCCACTATTGTGTTGCTAATGGATGTGGGACATTGCGTTTCCACCTCCTGGACCCTCGAGAGTACCTGCTGGTGTTCTCTTTGGCATTCTTCTCTCAGCGCTTGGAAATTCCTAAGTAGCTGTTCTTCGCTCTCTTTAAATTCCGCATCGCGACTCCGCTTGCTCTGTTCTAAGGCTTGCAGACGGTCATCGATTTTTTTCAAATGTACGGCCTAATTCTTTCATAATATCACTTTTTATTTCACTTGCCAGATTGTTTATTCTTTGTGAGATATCATCGGACACTCTCTGCATCGACTTGTCAACTTTATTTGTCTGCTGGATTAACTTTTCGTCTATTTGTTCGCCTAGCTCTCGGATCGATTTTTCTGATTTCTGCGTCATTTGTTCGCCTAGCTCTCGGATCGATTTTTCTGATTTCTGCGTCATTTGTTCGCCTAGCTCTCGGATCGATTTTTCGGATGATTCTTTTTGTTCTCGGAACGATTTTTCTGATTTCTGCGTCATTTGTTCGCCTAGCTCGCGGATAGATTTTTCACATGATTCTTTTTGTTCTCGGAACGATTTTTCTGATTTATCTTTTATTTTGCTGCAATAAGGCTTTCATGAGTTCTGCCAAATCAATTTGGTTAGTAGGAGGCAAATTTATTTCTGGCTCTGCTGTGAGCCCTTTCGTCCTGTTTTGCATTTCGTCTGAAGTATTTCCCATTGTATTTTCGGAACTGTCTGACGCGTTAATATTCGAAATCAAATTATCCCCATGGTCCATGTTGCTTAAGTTGTCGGACCGCTTACTTTTAGCTTGGTTACGTGTCAGCATTACTGCAATTTACACCCGGTACGCGCCACACTAATCACAATAAATGTATCCCACAAAAATTACGACAGTAACACGAAAGATACCCAACCTAGTACGCACTTATTCACACGCAATACAAATTTTTATCTTTGATCGAAACAGTGGAATTTACAAGCGAGAAGAAGAAAAACACACATATAAAACACACGCACATAGAACACACAAATATAGAAAACAAAACAAGACAAACAACACAACGCCGCTCAACAACGCCGTGAATCTTTTGAAAGTCTGCTCAGAAACAACGCAGAAGTTGTTTGAGCGCTGTAGGGAAAAAATAATTAAGATTATAACACGCTCACAATCTAACGTTTCAGAGATTCCAGAGTCTAGCGGAATCACAGAACAGGGTCGCCATGTGTAACGTTTGTAGCTTTTAATTTTCTATGTGTAAAGTTGTAGCTTTAATTTTGGTATGAAGAAAGCGTTACTGCTAATAGCCAATGAAAGCGGGTTAAAAGCTGTGGGCTGTCTGGGGAAGTTAATCTTGCATTACTAAGCAACTGTTTCATCAGGTATCTAGTCCAGGTTTACCAAATTCCCAAACAGACTGACATTAATGATAATCTTTTAATAGTCATACAACAACCGGTAATATATATGTAAAAAGGAGAATTTAAATAAAAAGAAAGAAATCAGTTTATATTTGGAAATTTATTTTTAAGATTGGTCATTGAAATTTCAGCATATTAAATTCTATTCGTAACAAGCTGGTGCCTTATTTAGGATTGTGAAAATCTTACGGAACACATCAAATATAGAGCCAAGATTGGGAGTCTGCATACAACACTGCATTCATAAAACAACACACAAAGAACGTTGAAACGCATGCAAGAGAAAGTTAACCACTACAAACAGATTCAAATTTTTACCCAAAGAAATTACGTTCGTAGCACAATCCTGTCCGTCATGTAATTACCACACACTGGTATACTAAATTCATATTAACTCTTTGTGAAATCTTCGCGAAAAGAATAGCTGAGGGCTACTTAGATGATTACACCACATGCTTCACGTGGTCAACTTGGTTTACACAAAGCGTATAACTCCACAATAATTTTGATAATTAAAATAAATTAGATCGAAAAGCAAATTACAAAAGAAAAACCTCGAACTGGTTATTAACATCTTACTGTTAACCTGACGGGTCAAACAGTTATATAAGCATGTGGTACTGGTCTTGCAAAGTACATCCCACGTGGGTTGAACATAAAGAAAAGTTGCTATATTGAAAATATTGCTAAGACGAGACGTTATAATCACACAAGCATTTGCATTTAAGATTGATCTTAGTTAGAGTTACTGATCAACACGTGGTTCCACTTTACTCACAAAGTAGTAACAAAGCAACTCCCGGAAAATAATATGAACTTCACACGAGAATTACACTACGCTGCAATTTAAGATAACCTTAGATATCTTAGAGCTAACCCGAAATAAAGGTGATTAAATTCTCAGTTAGGCTGAACTTAACAAATCCATTGTCCTATGGACTTAGCAGACACGCGCTTAGCCGGAGATCTTACCATTTCAGACGCTCGCCACCGCCAGACTGCAACTGCCTACTACCGAGCGTGCTTCCTGAGGGTGGCTCACAAAGACAAACGGAAGGGGCCAGAGGGGCAGCTTCCTATACCAACATGACAACGGACGGACAGGACCATACTAAGGATAGAAACCTCTCTGCTTTAAGAAAGCGTAGCTACCTGTTCCGACGTTGGTCCTACTGTTCTCTAGCAGACAGCCTTGTCTGCTACCCTCAAGCATGCAACTACAAACACATTTGATCATTCATCCTCTCACACAGAAGGGAAGGGGGATGACAGTATCTTATCATATACAGTATATAACAGAAAGCGGATGTAGGTTCCGTATGAGACTGTGTGACATGAATTACATATAAACTGTGTTTTAAAGTGTAGTAGTGTGACAGATCGTTCTTGTTTACGTGTAAAAGTAACACGTTCCACTACTCAGTCTCCTCCCAGATAGTCAGAAACGCCACAGTAAATTTAGAAGAGGAATTTATTTCATAAATGACAACAGATTTAAGAAATCAAACATGAAAGGAATCCAACAGAGACCTTTCAACTGTGTTTTAAAGTGTAGTAGTGTGACAGATCGTTCTTGATTATGTGTAAAAGTAACACGTTCCACTGCTCAGTTCCTCCCAGATAGTCAGAAACACCACAGTAAATTTAGAAGTGGAATGTATGCCGTAAATGACAACAGTTTTAAAAAATTAACATGAAAGGAATCCAACAGAGACCCTTGAATCTCATTTTGGATGTTTGATGTAAATGGAAAGTTGGCAGCACCTTTCTCAACTAAGAGGGGTGTCGTACGACGGTGAAGCGTTTCGGCCACGCTTTTTAATATCTATGTAGGCGATTTACTGCGTGAATGAAAAGCCAAGATTATTGCGAGTACTAGCCCAGTCAAAGACACTAATCTTAATCGTGTTTTACATGCAGATATTATAACAATTCTAATAGTGAAAGAGAATAACCGGCTAAAAGGAACTCTTCTTACAAGTAAAATATCCACAAAGAAAACCATAACAATGGCTTTTATAGGAAGGGACCCAATAAAATCGAAAATACTTGTCAACAGTGCAGTATTAGAACAGGTAAGTCATTTTAAGTATCTGGTATGTGATATCATATGTGACTACATCAAAGACATAGACAAGAAAGTAGAAACATTAGGAAACAAATCTGGAACACAAAAAACGGGGAGGGATGGAAAAGATCCACCGTGGTACGACAACTGTGTTAGAAAGCTGCAATGAAAGCAAAGAGAGTTTTGCTACAAATTTAAAGGTAGAAAAACAAAAACTAAACGAAGCCAAAATTATCGTAAAGAGGACAAAGCGTGAAGCGCTCAACGAATTCGAAAGTAAAATTCTGTCTACCGGTTTCAAAGAAAATCCTAAAAATTTTTGGTCTTACATTAAATCAGTAAACGGATGGAAGCGATTTGTCCAGACACCCTGTGACTATAATGGCACTGAAACAGAGACTTACACAGTAAAGGCCGAAATACTAAATGTCTTTTTTCCAAAACTGTTTCACAGAGGAAGGTCTCACTTTAGTTCCTCGCACGAATGACAAAATGATGCCGAAATAAGTGACCAAAAGATAGAAAAGCAACAGAAATCTGTCAAAGACGAAAGCCTGAACGTGGAAGGGAAGCTAGAAAATATGAAAAGGGAAATGCAAAAGCTCGATCTAGATATAGTAGGGGTCATTGAAGTGAAATGGAAAGAATACAGGGATTTATGGTCAGATAACTAAAGGCTAATACCAACAGCAGCAGAAAATTGTATAACGGGAGTCAGATGTTTTATGAATAAGAAGAAGAGTGTGTTACTGTGAACAGTTCAGCGATCGGATTTTTCTTATCAGAATCAACAGCAAACCAATAACGACAATGATAGCTCAGATATACATGCCGACGACGCAAGGTGAAGCTGAAGGGATAGAGAAGCACATTGACGCTCTCTATCAGTCCATGCCTTAACACGTATACTTTTCTTTCCCTTTTTTTTTTTTTTTTGCTTCGTTTGTGACTTGTGTAATTATTTTACTTCTTTCAAAGTGATGTAATTTACAGAAGTGATCATAAATGGATAAATTTATAGTAGGAAAGAAACTGAAGTTCCAGACAAATTACTTGAGTATTGCTCTGAATCTGATGTTTCATAACCTGCCAAAGGTCTCCTTCTGACGGTATTTTTATCCATTTCTGATGACTTCAACAGTCAAATAGTGACTTTCAAACCTGTTAGTTCAGTGCCATCATGTAGTAGTGGGAACACAAATGTGAGGCTGTATAATGAATAATATTTATAAATGGGGTTTACCTTGTGTGGACTGGCAGTTTGTCCTATGCCAGAGCGGAAAAACTTTCAAACTCAGACATGGTACCTATAAGCTTCTGCGCCAATTTCAGCAAAACTTTACAATGAAAATATAAGACAGATTTGTAATGATCGTTAAGTCCACATGAGTCACTGAATTCATAATGAAATTTAAAAGTATCTGTGAGAGGTGTTTAATGTATCATTCTCTTTTATTAATATTAATAAAATTGTGTCTCATCAAATTTTCTGTAGTAGAAAGGTGTCGTCGTGAGGGAGAGTTTGAAAAGCTCTGATCTGGGAGAACGCATACGGAGCAAGTTTAAGTGGAGCGCCCACATAAAATTAATTGTGGATAAGGCAGGTGCCAGAATGAGATCCACTGGAAGAATCCTCAGGAAATGTAGTCCATCAAATAAGGAGGTAGCTTATAAAACACTCGTTCGACCAATACTTGATTATTGCTCGTCAGTATGAATCTGTACCATATACGTTTGATAGTGGAACTAGTCAAGATCCCAAGACGAGAAGCACTTTTCGTTATAGGTTCGTTTAATAAGCGCAAGAGCGTCGCGGAAATGCTCACTTAACTCTCGTGGCAGACACTGCAAGAGAGGCGTTCCGTATCATTGTGTGGTTTACTGTTAAAGTTCCGAGAGCGTGTGTTCCTAGAAGAGTCTACTATTATTTTCCTTCCTCCTGAGTACATTTCGCGAAAATAACTTGAAGATAAAATTAGACAGAGATTCGAACCCATACGGGGGCTTGTATGTATGTATGTATGTATGTTAACCGGGGACCTAGAAATGACGGAGAGACTCCGTCCCCGCCGCAGCCGCAGTGGTCCACAACCCCACGACGACTACCGCAGTCGACTTCACCCCTCCGCCGCCCCACACCGAGCCCAGGGTTATTGTGCGGTTCGGCCCCCGGTGGAACCCCAGGGAACGTCTCACACCAGACGAGTGTAACACCTATGTTTGCGTGGTAGAGTAATGGTGGTGTACGCGTACGTGGAGAACTTGTTTGCGCAGTAATCACCGACATAGTGTAACTGAGGCGGAATAAGGGGAACCAACCCGCATTCGCCGAGGCAGATGGACAACCGCCTAAAAACCATCCACAGACTGGCCGGTTCACCGGATCTCGACACAAATCCGCCGGGCGGATTCGTGCCGGGGACCAGGCACTCCTTCCCGCCCGGAAAGCCGTGCGTCAGACCGCACGGCCAACAGGGCGGGCAAAACGAAGGCTTACAAGCAATCGTTCTTTCTCAAGAGCCTACACGACTGAGACTGGAAAAGTGGTAGTGACATTAGTACACGAAGTACCCTCCGACACCCACCGAGAGGTAGTTTGCTGAAAATAGATGTCAGTGAAGAATGAAATTTAATAAAGCAAGTGTTGGCCGTCCCCACACTACTCTACGGAAGTGAATCGTCAAGAAACTTAGATCGAGACACATAAAATGATATTTCTTAAGGCTGTGAAAGATTGTACCAGAGTAGACAGATTAAGAAACAGCGACATTAGCGAAGAAGTAAACATATTTAAGGTAACAAACAACTGAAGGCAACCTAAGAAAATTGAGAGAATTTCTCGGCAGAGCATCTTACGAAGTCGAATTTATAGTCCTGTAGGCCTTAGAAGCCTGGGAAGGCGCCGCGCGGGGTAGCCACGCGGTCTGGGGCGCCTTGCAGGGTTCGAGCGGCTCGGAGGTTCGAGTCCTCCCTACGGCATGGGTGTATGTGTTGTCCTTAGCGTAAATTACAGTACTGGCCATTAAAATTGCTACACCAAGAAGAAATGCAGATGATAAACGGGTATTCATTGGACAAATATATGATACTAGAACTGACATGTGATTACATTTTCACGCAATTTGGGTGCATAGATCCTGAGAAATCAGTACCCAGAACAACCACCTCTGGCCGTAATAACGGCCTTGATACGCCTGGGCATTGAGTCAAAAAGACCTTGGATGACGTGTACAGGTACAGTTGCCCATGCAGCTTCAACACGATACCACAGTTCATCAAGAGTAGTGACTGGCGTATTGTGACGAGACAGTTGCTCGGCCACCATTGACCAGACGTTTTCAATTGAAGAGATCTGGAGAATGTGCTGGCCAGGGCAGCAGTCGAACATTTTCTGTATCCAGAAAGGCCCGTACAGGACCTGAAACATGCGGTCGTGCATTATCCTGCTGAAATGTGGGGTTTCGTAGGGATGGAATGAAGGGTAGAGCCACGGGTCGTAACACATCTGAAATGTAGCGTCCACTGTTCAAAGTGCCGTCAATGCGAACAAGAGGTGACCGAGACGAGTAACCAATGGCACCCCATACCATCACTCCGGGTGATACCCAAGTACGGCGATGACGAATACACGATTCCAATGTGCGTTCACCGCGATGTCTCCAAATACGGATGCGATCATCATGATGCTGTAAACGGAACCTGGATTCATCCGAAAAAATGACGTTTTGCCATTCGTGCAACGAGGTTCGTCGTTGAGTACACCATCGCAGGCTCACCTGTTGTGATGCAGCGTCAAGGGTAACCGCAGCAATGGTCTCTGAGCTGATAGTTCATGCTGCTCCAAACGTCGTCGAACTGTTCGTGCAGATGGTTATTGTCTTGCAAACGTTCCCATCTCTTGACTCAGGGATCGAGACGTGGCTGCACGATCCGTTACAGCCATGCGGATAAGATGCCTGTCATCTCGACTGCTAGTGATACGGGGCTGTTGGGATCCAGCACGGCGTTCCGTATTACCCTCCTGAACCCATAGATTCCATATTCTGCTAATAGTCGGATCTCGACAAACGCCAGCAGCAATGTCGCGATACGATAAACCGCAATCGCGATAGGCTACAATCCGACCTTTATCAAAGTCGGAAACGTGATGTTACGGATTTCTCCTCCTCACACGAGGCATCACAACAACGTTTCACCAGGAAACACCGGTCAACTGCTGTGTGTTTGAGAAATCGGTTGGAAACTTTCCTCATGTCAGCACGTTGTAGGTATCGCCACCGGCGCCAACCTTGCGTGAATTTTCCGAAAAGCTATTCATTTGCACAGTACAGCGTGTTCTTCCTGTCGGTTAAATTTCGCGTCTGTAGCATGTCATCTTCGTGGTGTAGCAATTTTAATGACCAGCAGTGTTGTTTAAGTTAGAGTAAGTAGTGTGTAAGCCTAGGGACCGATGACCTTAACAGTTTTGTCCCATAGGAACTTACCACAAATTTCCAAAGAAATTTCCTTGGAAGGCCGAGGAAGAGATGTGCACCGTAACGGACAACGCCCAAATATTTGAAGGGCAGAAGAAGGTGGCTTATTAAACTAAAGGTCTTGTAACGGTCACACCCGTAACAAAGGTTCCGATGCAGGTATAACGGATAATAGAGGAAGGAGTATGAGGATATTGCGTCTGAAGTGGAGGCTGTGATGAGAGACGTTTCGTGGTAAAGTCGGTTACCGTTACGTGGGATTAAGCTGTTACACCACTTATTCGTCGGCAAAGCGCTGTGTGTGGCGGTTCCCAGAAGAGCGAGAGGTTGGCCTCGTGCTGGACGTGTGGCCTGGCTGCCCTGAATGGAGCGGAACGCGTGCTGCGCTCCGCGTGCGGTCAGCTGCCGGGAGCGGCGGCTGATGCAATGCAGAGCCTTGTAGCGGCAGACTGGGTGGCGCGGGCGGCGCAGCGCGGCAGCCGTTGCGTCAGACGGCTACACAGCAGGGAGGGCGTGCGAGGGGGTGGGGGCGGTGGAGGTGGGGGAGGAAAGGCCGCGAGTGCTGCTAGGGGAAGCAGCAGCTCACTGACGAACTGACTTCTGCAGTTTCCGCGCGAGATCCACGTCACTCTCGAGTAACGACCTAGAGGGGTGCATTTGCATCTGTTCCATAAATTGTCCCACTGGAAAATAGGGCCCATACCTTGTCACAGCAGCATTTAATCGTCAAAACAATTTACAGAGAAACTTGCTTCACTATCGCTCTGCATTACTTTTACAGCCATGAACTAACGTCTAACTAACATTCAGCGATGTTCTCCCTTATTTTCTGTCATATACACCAACACACTTAGACCCTTAAAAATAAAAGTTGAAGTATAGTATGACTAGCATCGAACTTACGACCTAAAGCACGCCAGTCTGACGCTATACACGCTTTTATTACATATTTTTTATTACTAGGTTTCCTTATATACTATTTGCATAATAAGTCGAGATTAGTACATAGATAATGCCAACGGCCTTGCCGCAGTGGTAACACCGGTTCCCGTCAGATCACCGATGTTAAGCGCCGTCGGGCTGGGCTAGCACTTGGATGGGTGAGCATCCGGTCTGCCGAGCGCTGTTGGCGCGCGGGGTGCACTCAGCCCTTGTGAGGCAAACTGAGGACTTTGATTGAGAAGTAGCGGCTCCGGTCTCGGAAACTGACATACGACCGGGAGAGCGGTGTGCTGACCACATGCCCCTCCATATCCGCATCCAGTGACGCCTGTGGTTGAGGATGACACGGCGGCCAGTCGGTACCTTGGGCCTTCATGGCCTGTTCGGGAGGAGTTAAGTTTTTTAGTTTAGTGCATAGATAATAAAATTCACAAAAGTTAGAACATTGTACTTCTAGAGAAAAAAGTTAGAGGAAGTGGAGTATGAAGCTAGGACGTTCTGCAAAGACGCGCTCTTGTATCTTTTTCAGTTTATGATTTTTGTAGATCATGAACATTAAAGGCCCTCCTCTTAATGAAAATTTAAATGTTTCTCCATAAATTTAAGTCTGACGATTATCCTATTACGTTTTTTTCAAGTGCAATTTCTAACACGTTATCGAAGTTAGTTTTCATGTTATCATATTGTTTTGCTTGCCAAAATGATTTTCCTATGTACACTTTCAAATCGATTACGTTGTCACTGCCGTATTTATTAATTTTATAGTTTACTTAACAATCAGAGAAGCCCTTAAAGACTGGAGGAAGACTGCAGAACAGCCACGGTATCTTGCTCTATCTTGCTCAAGGGAGGTTTGCTTATAGCTTTCAACAAGCAGTCAACAAAAATCGAATTTTCACGCGTTATGTAAGAAATCATGGAGAAGAAAATAATAACTTTGCATTTTAAGCGTCGCTTCTTGGTAGGACAACATTATAATAAAAGAAAAGCGCTAGTTCTAGAGTTGTACAGAAATAACAGTTTCTGATTTTAATTATTTGTAATATGTTATCCATAATCGATAAAAGATTCCAGCGAGTGTCAGTGAAAGCACTCGTCACTGATAAATGGGAAGGTGATTACTGAACGCATCTGACATACTGTTAAGGGCTTTTGGGTTGATACCTCAATAAGCAAATGTGATGGTTAGAACAACGAACAGATTGACTAAAAGTAATAATTTGCTACTTCAGCAGATCAATCCTGGTAACTGCACGAAAATTAAACCCGTTGTAACTGAAAACCCATTTCAACCAAGGAGAGCCCCTTCCTCTCATTTCCGCTATAAAGCTTGGCAAACAAGCTAACTAAATCCTTATTCTTCAGTTAAAGCTTCTGGGCTGAGAGGGCGTGGTCGATGCGTAAAACTGCTCCAGCTGCGGCAGATATCTTCCGAGGTAAAACGGCTACTGGCACTAAAGCCTGAGAGGCTCTCATATTTATAAACAGAGGGCAACACCATACATCAAGTGATGCCGACTGTGCGATTATCTCTGGCTGGCGTCATCATTCTCGATTAAAAATAAGCGATTGTCATTCTGTTGGCGCAGAATCGACATCCAACATTTTATTTAATATCAGATCTTCTCCTTTTCTTTTAAAATTATTATGGTGTTTATGAATATCTATTGGTTCTCTATATATATGTGTGCATGATAATGCGATGTCCTTGCTAACGCATAGCCAAACACAAAAGGAACTTTTGTCTGGGACACCTCGAAAATCGGACGTAGCAGAACATGTTCTTCGAGAGAGGAACCACGAAGTAAAATTCAATGAGACGAGCATTTTAACAAGAACATTGCATTATCATGCTCGTATGTATACAAAAGCAATAGAGATTCATAAACACCATAATAATTTTAATAGAAAAGAATAAGGTTAACGTCCTGATTACTCCACTCAAGTAAGACTGAAGTCAAAAGAAAAAAAAATGGTTTAGGGAAACTGCAGGGTAGCGGAACGTGAAAAATTAGATACAGCTCTACCAGTTCAAAACACGACTGCAAATATTTTTGAATTGAAGCATTGTTTTCAGAACCAGTTGAATCGAAAGCACCTCTCTTCCTACATGACTACTCAATAATGTACGTGCATAGAATATACACGATCCCGTCACATTAATGTGACCACCGCGTATGGTCGACGTCAACGTCCCGTAACCACCCGCAGACGGCAGGTGGTAATAGCAGCAGCAGTGGAAGGCGTGAGAAGCTCGTCAGGTGTGGCGGAAACAGATGCGGAGTTGTTTCTCACACCATGACTTTGGTGATCTCTGGTAATTGTTAACGTGAACCAGCTATTTTATTTCAACTCTAGCTGTGTACCCGGCTTTGCTCGGTTATAAATTTATTTTAATTCTATTAGCCTCTCACCCCCTTCCCCCCACCTCTCTCCCTCCTACCACCGCCACTCGCAGTCAATCTCCTCCTGCCTCTCTCCCTGTCCATCTCCTCCCACCCATCTCTCTACCCACCTGCTACTACCCCACCTCTTTGCCGATGTGTACCTCCATACTATCTTCATCCATCTGCTTTTCTTTCGACTGTCCACCTGCTCCTTTCAACCCTGTCAATCTCCTGCCTACTCTATCCCTTCCTCAAACCCACTACCACCTCCTCCGTCCCCCCTCTCTCTATTCACCTCCTCTTCTATTCACCCTTTCCTCCCAGTCCATCTCCTGCCCCCTATATCTCTTCCTCAAACCCACTATCACGTCCTATCTCTATTCACCTATTCCCCTCTCTTTCCATTCCCTCTTTCCTTTCTTTGTCCATTTCTTCCTCCCCATTTCCTGACCATCTCTTTTTCCCCTTCTGTGCCTATCTCCTCTTTCCCCTCTCTCACTTCACCTCCTCCTGTTTCCTTCCTCTGTTCATTTCCTCCTCCTGTCTGTCTGTTCACCTCCTCCTCTTCCCTTTCTCTGTCCATTCCCTCTCCCCCTCTATGGCTGTCCAACTCTTCCTTCCCCTTCTATCTCGAAGTTATCATGCCTACCCCAACAGAAAATCACATGTTCTTACCCTCACAATATTTCTTTCCAGATAATAACATGTTTACTAAGTTTGGTTCAGGTCGATCCATGGGTGTTTTACCCACTTCTTTGCCCTCATACTTACTTCTTTTGAGTCGTCATTCTTCTGACTGGTCTGATGTAGCACACCACGATTTTCTCTCCTGCGCCAACATAATCATTACAGAGTAGCACTTGCAACCTATACCCTCAATTATTTGCTGGATGTATTCCAATTTCTGTCCTCTTCAGTTCTTATTCTCTTTAGTCGCCTCTAGTACATGGAAGTTACTTCCTGATGTCTTAAAACATATCCTATCACCTTCTCCCTTCTTCTTGTCAGTGTTTTCCACATATTCCTTTTTCTTCTCAGATTATGCACAGAACCTCCTCATTCCTTACTTTATCAGTACATCTGATTTTCAACATTCGTCTGTGGCACCACATCTCAAATGCTTCGATTCTCATCTTTTCTGGTTTTCCCACAGCCCGTGTTTCACTACCATACAATGCTGTGCTCAAAACGTACATTCTCAGAAATTTCTTCCTCACACTAAGGCCTATGTTTGACACCAGTAGACTTCTCTTGGCCAGGAATGTCCTTTTTGCCAGTGGTAGTCTGCTTTTACGTCCTCCTTGCTCCTTCCCTCAAGGGTTATTTTGCTGCCTAGACAGCAGAATTCCTTAACTTCATCTGCTTCATGACTATTAATCCTGATGTTAAGTTTCTCGCTATTCTCATTTCCGCTTCTTCTGTTACTTTAATCTTTCTTCTATGTACTCTCAATCAGTATTCTGTCCTCATCAGACTGTTTACTCCATTCAACAGATCCTATAATTCTTCACTTTCACTGAGGAGAACAATAACATAAGAAAATCCTAACATTGATATCCTTTCACCTTGACTTTTAATTCCACTCTTGAAGCTTTCTTTTATTTCCAACATGGCTTCTTGGATGTATAAATTGAAAATTAGGGACGAAAGACCACATTCTTGTCTCACATCATTTTAAATCCGACCACTTCAGTCTTCATCTTTCACTCTTATACAGTTGTAAATGTTCTATATTACCCGTGCCTCCCTGTGGTTTACCCTTATTTTACTCATAATTTCGAACATCTTGCATAATTTGACATTTTCCAACGCGTTTTCCAGGCCTAGAAATACTATGAATATGTCTTGATTTATCTTTAGTCCTGCTTCCATTATCAGCCACAACATCAAAACTGCTTCTTTGGTGCCTTTACCTTTCCCAAAGTCAAACTGATCGTCATCCAACACATCCTCAATTTTCTTTTCCGTTCTTCTGTG
The DNA here is from genome assembly GCF_023898315.1 of Schistocerca nitens. Classification (NCBI taxonomy): domain Eukaryota; kingdom Metazoa; phylum Arthropoda; class Insecta; order Orthoptera; family Acrididae; genus Schistocerca; species Schistocerca nitens. The sequence continues at coordinate 408,294,396 of NC_064617.1, forward strand.
TATTATTCTTGTCAATAACTTGTATGCACGTGCTGTTAAGCTGATACTCGTACTTGTCAGCTCTTAGTGTCTTAGAAATTGTGTGGATGATATTTTTCCGAAAATCAGATGGTATTTCGCGAGACTCATACATTCTACATACCGACATGAGTAGTCGTTTGTTTCCACTTCCCCCAAGGATTTTAAAAATTCTGATGGAATATTATCTATCCCTTCTGCCTTATTTGATCTTAAGTCTTCGAGAGCTCTTTTAAATTCTGATTCTATTACTGGATCCCCTCTCTGTTCTCTATCGACTCCTGTTTCATCTTCTAGCAGACAAGTCTTTTCCCTCATTGAGGCCTTCAGCGTACTGTTTCCCCTCAGCTCTCTCCTCTGCATTTAACAGTGGAATTTCCAATTCACTCTTAATGCTACCACCCTTGCTTTTAATTTCACCAAGGTTTTGTTTTACTTTTCTGTATGATGAGTCAGTCATTCTGGCGATAACTTCTTTTTAGATTTCTACACATTTTTCATGCAGCCATTTCTCCTTAGCTTCCCAGTACTTCTTATTTATTTCCTTCCTAAGCAATTCCTGAATTTCCGTGATCGTTTTTGTGCTGTCTTCTTTCATCCATCAACTGAAGTATTTCTTCTGTTCCCCATGGTTTCTTCGAAGTTACCTTCATTACACCTATGTGTTCCTTTCCAGCTTCAGTCACTGCCATTTTTCGAGATGTCCATTCCTCTTCAGCTGAACTGTTTACTGAGCTACTCCTTGTTGTGATATCTATAGCCTTCAAGAACTTCAAGCGTATCTCTTCATTCCTTAGTACTTCTGTATCCCACATCTTTGCATATTGATTCTTCCTAATTAGTTTGAGAGATTGCAGGGCACTCTCACTTTTGATATGGAGTCATGCTGCTTACTGTTCATAGGGAAGGTGATCTCTATTACTTGGTTTCTACATTTGATACAATCTGACTTCATTCGTATGATGAAACAGTTGGCAGGTGTTAACGCTCTTGCTTGTGTGCTCCAGTGAAGGCACAGCGGTAGGCTAGAGGAAGGCTAGAAGGTAGGCTAGAAGGACGAGGTTGCCGAGTCAAGTTAATTAACAGCAGTAAAAGCGTATGGCGGTTGAGAGGCGATGGAAGCTGTTTGCTGCAGAACGGATGGGAGTATCTGGGTGAAACATTTGCCGAGAGCCAAGTGCCCTAGTCTCATTGTGCAGACACATTGGCGGCCACATCCACATAGGCTGACTAGGGCCAAGGAGTCACTGCAGCTTTGACTGGCGCACTGTATGGCCTGATGGCCAGCAATAAAGTAGAGTTTGGGCCCTTGTTAGGTAGAAAGCAGATGAGATGGCTGAGAGTTTTTGCGAATTCCGTGGAAGAGGCGGTGGCGCCCAGGCTTCCAGACTCTGCTACAAAACATATTTGTGAAGGCACGAGGCTTTTAGCGAGATTATGGCCATTCTTTAGAAAGTTCTAAATGGGCGCAACAGGTAAGATAGCGATCTTTTTATGGAGAGCTGTGGTTCTACTCAAATTACGCTTTTAGCAGAGACAAGGGCTGAACATGTGGGAAAGAGGGAGTGAAGCTCAATCTTTTTTCCTTTTCTCCCAATTAATTTTTAGAGTCGCTGGTTGGTCAATTCCGTGTATGCGGAGCAGGGAAGTGGTCTCCAAACTTCGAATGCCGAGCTCTAGCTCGTGATTGCCTTGTGCTAAAGTGAGTGTAGTCTAAGCTGTAGAGAAAGAGAAGATCACTCTTGTACTGGCGCTTCGCTAGTAAAGAACGGCAGGTTTTTACCTAGATAGTGAGACTTGTGTCCTTTTTAGAGTGTTATGTAAAGTCTGTGCCAGTCACTATCTGAACCATCAGAGGTACTGCTTCTTACATCAAGCACACAACGAGTTATGCGTGGGTATACTTACTTGTTTTGTGTGGCTGTTTAAGCGTTTGACATATTGCGTCACACACAGTCGTGTCACGGAGTCAAATTAGTTTATCAGACCAGCAAACGGGTCCACCTGCACACTGGTCTCCACTGGGCTATCAGAGGCTCATAGGGATGTACCTGCATTCTGAATGAGCGAAACGCAAGATTTTGTACTTGCATATTTCCGGGTACATGCCATTGAAAACAGATTTCCTCTGTTCATGACTGCACTTGGCGAGAGTGTCGTGCTGTGCCACCCTCCCCTGCAGCAGGGTAAAGTATTCGCTGCTACAGTGTAGAGCTTCAATATATGCTTCTCAGCAGCCTGTTCTTTGGAACCATATTTTTCTTTGTGCAGTAGTAGAGTATAGATGCTTGATTCTCATTTATGAAATCAGAGAAAGCAATTAGTTCTGGTTAGTGTGGTGCGTTGATCCCTAGCTGATCACTTTGTTAACCATAGACCACATATTATTGAAGACGATTGTCAGATAAAATATTTGTGTGCCATTTCTTTAGCCATCATTTGTCATGTGTTATTAAGAAAGAATGAATGAATGGTTATTTAGACCATTCCTCCCAGTGTCCTTATTTAAGCTACCGTTGCCATTTTATTAAAGTCATGGTTGCAATTGATTGAACCCAGAAGCTTGCAATTGGCGACCCTGCCAGGATCTAGGACTTTGGCGCTTCTGTGATGCTGTCATTTAGCGTCCTTGCCAAACAGGTCCGCATTATGTTGGTTAAAAAGAAAGAAATGGTTCATTAGTGTGTTGTAGATAATTATTTCTCTGATTGTGTTGTTTATCTATTTGTTTGTTTTATTTACAGTGTATTTGTGTCAGTGACTTCTGTATCACTTGTCAACCAATTTCCTGTAGTTACTGATGGCGTTGTTGTATTATTTTTGTGGTGTTTACTATTGTATTTTTTGTATTTGGTTGTTTGTTGGTTTTGGATCTCTTGTACTATTGTCTTAGTCTCAGACTTCAATCTGCTTTCCTAATTTCTTTTTTGTCATCACTGTATTGTGCTGCATATATGTTGTGAGTTAGGTAATATGGTTCTCCATATACTGCACAGATAATTAAAGTTTGTTGTTGATAGAGAATTTGAATGATGACGAGAAGTAGGGCACGGAGACAAGTAGACTGGGAGTGGGAAAATAAAGTGTACGTCATGGAGGAAGAGCGCAATGAAATGGTGGAGGCACAGTTTGAACGTAGGGAGGCGTTGCTGTTGGGTGTTAGCAACAACGATGTCATGCAGCAAGGAAATCAGGAAGTCCAAAGTGATATGGTTAGTCTTGAGGGGACGGACAGTGTCAGATCGCGTGTGATAGAAGATGTGAGCATGCCACAACATATCGAAGTGAGGTGTTTATCAGAAATCCGGACGGTGACGGCAGGGAAGTATCAGAACGAATGATGCGGAAACAACACCACTGAAATCAAGTGTGAATAAGAATTCAATCTGGTGGCATTTTTAATGGGAATGGAGAAGAAAATTGGTGGACTAAAAGGAACAGAGGGGAAAATTAATGAATTTGTACGAGATAATAACGAGACGAGAACGGACATAAAAAATATCGGTGCTCTGGTAAATGAGATGCGAGAAGAACACAAGTCATGGGCAAATCAAACCCAGGACAACCTACCGAAAATAAAGAACCAAGCAATCAAAAGTTTACAGATTGCACATGGAGCTAATAAGACGGCAGAGGGCGCAAAGACAGTAGCAACTTCCGCAATACGAGTAGCAGCTGAAGCATCGAAAATGAGTAAACGCACAGAACAGCAAGGACGAGAAGCAGTGATCAATTTGAACAAGATGGTCGAAGTCGTGGAAATGCGCCAAAATGACACGGAGCAACCGATCGACACGAAAATACGTGAAGCCACGGATTTTCATGCGACAACGCCCATGGACAAATTAGAGTCTGAGCTGCGCAAATTAGCGACTGGTTCGGACGTAACAACTGCAACTCCAGTAAGCGAGACTGTAGGGGTCCGGCCTCTTCTTTCGTTCAGATCTCAAGAAGCTATCAACACGCGTATGGAGAAGAAATTGGATGAGGCGCTAAGGAAACAATTTCAAATACGGCCAAGCGCAAACGTAACAGGACCAGGAACAACTTCGGATGGCACGGATAACTGCATACCGTTAGCAGCGAGCAGTGTGAAAGAGTACAGTACCGCCCGACATTGAAAATAGGTACGAAATACTTCATTATTTTTGTCAGAATAACACATTTTTTTTGTAAAATAACTCAATTTCAATTAATACAGCGAAGCCGGATACCAGTGTGGGAAAGAATGACAATTTATTTATTTAATTGATCACATGTGCACTCCCACAAAATAAATCCCTACATCCAGTTTGGTGAGATCTGTGAAATAAATGAATGTGTGGTCGTCTGCTAACCGCAGATAGTGAATGTGAGTATATGATCATCTTTGAGACGATCCTTTGGCCACCTTTGGTGGGTCCAAAGAGATGAAATTTACCAGAGCTTTGAGCGCCTGAAATGTGGCTGACCAGTAAGGTAGCAAGGTGCTTCTCCTACTTCGACAGAGGTGCGAGAGAACCTGAATACGGCCATGTTTCAGCACTCTGCCGCTGGATCTTGTGCTGTTAAGACCTGTTTTAGTTGTGCTCCGTAATGACGAAAGAGTGGAGACATGCTATGCATGTGGAATATTTAAGAGTAGTTTGAAATAATAATTTTTCTATCTCAGGAACTTTTGTGGGGAGAATTAAATGTCAGGCAGGTAATATTAATGGGATTGTAGTAATCTTCGGAAGTGACCAACGGTCACAATGAAACCACGTGTAGCAATAAGTTGAAATACTTCCGTGTGCTTAAGTTAAGCTGAATTACTAGCGTGTGTACAATAAGTTGAAATATTTAAGAAATAGCGTGTGTACCATAAGCTGAAATATTTAAGAAATGGCGTGTGCAGGACTTGAAATTAGAGACGAGTACTTCCACGTGGTGAGTACTGTGTGAGTCTCAATCTGTGTATGAGACAAAGGATAAAGAGAAGTACTCGTCCATGGTATCAGTTGAGGACTCGCGTGTGTGATGAATATGTTCACAATGTTACATTGCGTGATATGATTCCGTGTGACGCTAGATTTAAACTCTGAGAGAGAATCAAGGTGAGTCGGCCGTCTATCCAGAGACGCCACTTGGCTTGCATTGCACAGGAAGACGTGCATATATCTCCAGAGTTCATAGTAGGAAAGTAGAATTACAAAGTGGGTCAGTGTCGTGTGAAACTGGGATAAATATTGATTAAAGTGGGAAAGCTGAAAGTGATAGTGTTGTGACTATTTAGTGTAGTATTTCATGTTGCAGTGTGATGTATGTCATGTAATTTGGGCATGTGTGTTTTGCATGGGAGAGTAGCAAGGTAGTTTCAAAAGATTAGTGGGTTATGCTTGTTCCTTCTGTGTCGCTCGATCTGGAGGAAAGTTTCGTGATGATGATTGTGAGAGTCGAAGTGTGAGATATAATAAAAGATCCACCATCCTATCCAGAAAGTGCACTGTAGCGTTAAAAAAATTACGAGACCATAATGTAGAGATTCACCAATGTAAAGCCATGCCCACTGGGCGGAATTTCTCATGTGTTATTGTTGTAGGTTATAGAATTTGTGTGTTTAGGTTAGAGAATTTATCGGAATAAATAAGATAGTGAAAAGAAAAAGATTGGTGGACTTTTCCTTCGAATTGTATGTTGTCATAATGTCCCGAATTGATAATGTGTGCGCCATTCATATTCAGTGCGGTGGCCACGTGTTGACAAAAGCCGTTAAATAAAAGACAAAAAGTAAATGTGGTATTGCCAGTGCGTAGTGTACAGTCAGAGTTCTGTAAATTACTGATAGTCAGATGCGTGTTTCCGTTGCATATTATTCTTACAGGAGGTTGATTTGTAGCTAAATAGTAAGATACGAGAGTTCATGTTACTCGATTAATTAAGAATGAATCCACTCGCTTGGCAGACCACTCATCTTGCAGGCCTGACTGCTTGATGCCACAGTATGAGCAAGGCAAGTGTGGGTGCCTCTCATAATTTCGACCCTGCCAGGATATATTTTTTGTCAGGATATTTTTTGCCAGGATATTTTGTTGCCAGGATAATTTGGCCAGGATATATTTTTTTGCCAGGATATTTTTTGCCAGGATATTTTTTGCCAGGATATTTTGCTGTTAGGGTTTGTTGTTAAGATTTTTTTTTATTTTTGATGGAATATATTGTGATAGCGCTAAGAAGTAAAATTTTTTCTGTTTGCAATTTCTTTCTGGATTGGTGAGGATCTTTTATTTTTTTTATGTAATTAATTGCCATATTGTCCAAGGCTGGAAGATCGTGGTATAATTTTTTTTGCGTAATGTCCGTAGTAACTAGGTCGCAGTCGAGAAGTGTAGTCATCATGGAGAATAGCGATTCTGGCGTGAACGTAGCAGTGCAGCAGGAAGTAGCTGTTGACCATGGGTTAATGAGCGAGAAAGACAAACACTCCGAAGGGGCTGAATTGTTCAGTGGACCGCTGCTGGGTGATCCTTTATGCGGCGGGCTTTGTTCGCAAGCGGGGGCTTTTCCCGACGACGCGGGTGAGCCGGGACTAGGTCAGGTATGCAGTGAAAGTGGAGCTACCCTTAGCGAAGCTACGGTTTCTCAGGCGAACGAGGTGAGCGCACCAAAAGTAGCAAATGGCAGTGTGATATTGCAGTTTTTACAGAGGATGGATAGAGATAATAAGGAAAGAGATAGAGAGAAGAAGGAAAGATGGGAAGTGATGGATAGGGAGAATAAGGAGAGAGATAGGGAGAAGAAGGAAAGATGGGAAGCGATGGATAGGGAGAATAAGGAGAGAGATAGGGAGTTTAACGAAATACTGGAAGCGATGGATAGAGATAATGAGAGAGATAGGGAGTTTAAGGAAATATTGGACTCGATGGATAAGATAGTGAAGGAAAGATTGGAAGCAAATAAGGAAAGACTGGAGGCAATGGATAAGGGAAATGAAGAGTCAATGACGAAGCTACACACAGTTATCGATGAGCGTCTGCCCGTAGTTAATAATCGGTTAGATGAGGGGGAGAAGAATCTGGGTGCGTTGAAGGAAGTATGTGACGCCGTGAAAGAAAAAGCTAATAATTTGGAGGTACAAGTATTTGCAATAGAGAGTGATACTACTGAGCGTAGGGACGTGTTGCCGGATGAGCAAATCAAAGAGGTAGTGGTCAGAATGAATACGATTAGTGCAGATGCAGAAAAGATCAGTACAAGAGGCGAGACAGGTTCTGACAGTACGCAGCGAGAGGTTTATGCCGACCAGGAGGAGATACAATCACCATTACAGTTTAAAGAGGCACAATTAGAAACAAATAGGAAACATAGGGAAGAACTAGCACAGTTGCAATTAGCATGCAGAAGCGAAGGTGAAACACCACCGGGTAGACTGCAGAGGGAGAGTGAGATAAATTCAAAAAACGAAAATACGCAGAAAGAGGAAGACGAATTCACAGAGTCAGAAGCACGGTTGTGTCGGATAAAGCAGGTGGCAAACCCAACTGGGTATAGTCCAAGGCTGTCTCAATTTCAAGATTCATTACCTTCGTCGTGGGGACTGCCCCTCAAAATGAAGTTTGTGTGTAACCATTTGAGGGACGAGGCTAGAGCGAAAATGTAGGAAGACATTAAAGACTGTAGTAGCTACTTAAATGAATTCTGGTCGAAAAGTAAGCAGGACCAGCTTAAGCAAAGTATATTGATGATGCCAAATTGCAACGAAGGTGGTATAAGCGATCCAATGTCGTGCTATCAGGAAATGCTGAGACGAAATAAGTATTTGGATGTGCCATACGAAACTGGGGAGTTCATTAGGATCTGTATAACGAAGTTGCCAGTGAGATTGCGCAGAGATATAGTGATAGCAGGCAGAGGCTTAGACGATTCTGCGTCACTTCAGCACTTGTTACAGGAACTGGGTAATGAAAGCAATATCGTGAATGGAAACACGACTCATAGGCCAGATACTGTCGAGGATAGGAACGGCAGAAACTATCACAATGACAGGAGAGCATGGAATCCAGGCATTTCATTCTTGTCATAATGGATTGAAGGATAGGAGAAACTAATCCAACATATCAGCCCTTAATATCTTGCCTTAAAACACATGCAGCTGGCGCTGAAAATTGTCTATGTAGCAGACATACTCTACTGATATGTAGGAACGCAAATACCACACTTGTGAACAGAGAATAAAACACCAGTAATGGCATCTGTTAGGCTGGTCTCTCAGAGCAAAATTTGCAAATTTTTATTTCGAACAGTAAAGTAAAAGAACTGTTTCTTCAAAGAAACCAGTTGCTAAAATGTTATGTAATAATGCCAATGAGTCCAGTTTAATTAGTGTGATTTGACTAATTGCAGGTACTTAACACGTAATGTAAAAAAGTAAACGTTGTGATCTGTATGGAATAGGGTACGTTAATACTGCTGTTACAGGTAACATCTGTAATGTGAACGAAGTTTTTTAAATTAGATGCCATCTGATGTCATTGTCGTAGTGACAGTTATAATGAAGTGCTGTGTATGGTTGTTCGGAATCTGGTGTTAGGGAAAGAGGCCACTAGCACCGGGCTGCCCATTTCTCCCAGCTTGTATATTCTCTGCGCACATTTAATTTTCATGTAAGCTTAGATTCCTAACTAGCAAATTCTTTACGGTGTATAGTGGACCATTCAGAGTGAGGCGGATTGTCCATGAAAATGCTGTACTGATTGAGACGATCAAGGGAAAACAATCTCGTGAGCTTCATCGCATTTCTAACATCAAATTATGGAAAAGTTAAGGATAGATCTAAAGTAGACAATTTATGGTAGATAGTCAGTGTATTTATTTGTGGTGTGAACGTTGTGCAGGGTCAAATCGAACATAAGAATTTTCAGGCGGGATGTCAGGAAGTATGACGGAATAGACTGGTTGAATGAGTCATGAACAGGAGTCGACAGAGTGGTGTATGTACGTATTTTTTGTCATATGAATAAGGATCAAGCAGAAACGACGTGATGATTAATGAGTGGATAAAGATGGTAGATAGAGAAGCGACGTGATAAATATTAGTGGACAAAGGTGATATTTAAGGAGAGAAGCGACGAGAAGCAGTGTGATTAATAAAGAGAGATTCGACGTGATGAAACAGTGGTAAATAAAGGTGAGTAGAATTAATAATGTGGAGATGTCTTAGATGTATGTTACAGAGGGACCTGTGTATGGTGCAATAGAGATTGATGCCAATGGCGAAGGAAGACCAGGAAATGATGGAGTAATGGACGGACGGAGAGCCGAAATACGAATGAAGAGATGAGGACAACTGCACAATGTGAAAGGACATAAAGGGAGTATGAGATCCAAATGGTGAACGTTGTGGAATACTGACGTAAGGTGTAATATAAGTGTAGATCTAATTCTTAGCATAACATTTGCGATTTGGCAAAAAATAATATTTTTTGTTGTTGTTGAAGCCTGGTACCAGTATAACTAACCAAAACGGTACCAAGAATGTGTACAGTTATTTTGCAGGTTGAATAATTTGTGTATTTTTGTTCTTAGATGAAATGTCGCAATTCTAAAGTGATATTTAGCAGGAGCATTGATCAGTAAAGTGAATGCAGAGGTAAGCCGATGGAGAGAGGTGCCAAAGTGAAAGGACGAATTCGGAGACTGGAATGCTATCTCCGAAACAGCTTCATGTGTTATGTGGTTGAGTATAAGGGAGCAAAGGTATGGTATGTTGTCGTGAGTGTGGTGGTGTTAAGGCTGGCTGACTTCTAGACCTATTCTGTTAGTGTATTAATGGATTGAATGAGAAGGAAAATGTGATGTCTGCTGAGTGAGAGTCGTAGAGTAGTGTGATCAATGCGCACACTCCTGTAAAGGGGATGCTACCGATCTGTAACTAAAACATTATTATGTATTGTTTGATTGGGATGAACCTCGATGGCAGGTCAGGATCTGACATCATGTGGATGGTTCATACATGCCCTAGAAATGTTGTTATATATAATAAAAAGGTAAAATATATAGAAAGATACTAATTTCAGTCTGTCACAAACACAAAGGTGCATTGTATGTTGTAGATTTAGAGTCACCAGTTTCTAAAATGTTTATTGTGTTAGGATGTTAAAGTAGTTTAATATTTAATAACATGTGGTAGGTGCCGGCCGGTGTGGCCGTGCGGTTAAAGGCGCTTCAGTCTGGAACCGCGTGACCGCTACGGTCGCAGGTTCGAAGCCTGCCTCGGGCATGGATGTGTGTGATGTTCTTAGGTTAGTTAGGTTTAATTAGTTCTAAGTTCTAGGCGACTGATGACCTCAGAAGTTAAGTCGCATAGTGCTCAGAGCCATTTGAACCATTTTTTGTGGTAGGTAATAGTGAGCTGTGTAGATTATTTTCTCATTTTTTGTTAGAACACTTTCAAGGGGTTTTAATTTCAGTCTGTCACAAGCACAAAGGTTCATTGTATATTGTAGCTTTAGAATAAACAGTTTCTAATATTTTCACTGTGATAGGATGTTAGAGTAGTTTACTATTTTATATTGTAATTATGAGTTGTATAGATTGTTTCTTATTCCTTTTGTTTTTTATTTTACACTTTCATATTTTGTATGAGGGACGACAGGTACAATCAATAGCACAAGTGTGGGCTGTATATAGAAAAGAGATAAATGTTGATGTTGTATGTGTAGAAAACTAGGGTGTAAAATTTTATGTTTTTTAGAACAAAGATTCTTTTATTACCAATGTATCTAATAGATCATACATGCAATCAATGAGTATTTAAATACTGTAAAAATATCCTTTTGTCTGTAATGTTGCGAGACGCACGGAAGGGTCTGACTGTTTGGGTGTCGTAACGCCCATACTGCTAGCGGGCCGAGCTGACATCGCCATGGCGACGGGCAACAGAGCCGCGGCACTCCCCACTCCACTGCCGGTCGGGGTACACTCCACGCGCCCGCTACAGCAGGTCAACGGCCTGGGGCGACACGCACGTACCACTGGCCATTCATGAGTTCTGCCACCCTTACGACTGGGGAAAGTATTCCACGGAGGCAACAGCGGGTGGTTTCTTCTGCTCAACGGCGCGCGCGGCAGCGCCACGGCAGAATGAACGACGCGGGGCAGAGTCCGGCGGGCATTTGTTACCAGCAACTATTAACTAGTACTAGACTGTGGAGCTGTGAAACAAGATGACTGCTCGTTACGTCTCCATAAGGTGGAAAGTGAAGGACTGGTGTTTCCACGTTGTGAGTGGTGGAAAAGATTTTGTCTTTAGCAGACAGGATGATCGTTTTGTTTTGTCTTGACCACTGAACGGTGGGATCCATAAACTTTTGACAGTGACTTGTTAAGTGTGCTTTGTGAATTGCATGTGGGACGCTTGGTATACTTAAAGAGGAAAGTTGTCGTTTGGTGACTAATTATTGTATCAACGCAAGAAACTAGAGTGGGACATTGACATTTGCACTTGTAGTAGGAGACATTTCTTGAATTGGTGCGGGAATAAGTGCTGTTTGTTGGAACTTACGACTTTTAATTACACCATGAACTGAAAGGACAGATCCGTGGGTAATAGTACTTGTAGGGCCATTTCTGGACGACCAGATCCGTGTGGATGGTACGCTGAGAGTGACTATGACATTTGTGTTTAATGTGAGATACAGTTTACTGTTCAGTGCGTGTTCAAAATGCCGATTTGAGTGACTTAAAGACTTTCGTCCGGGTAACCATGGGAGAGCTTTGACACCGAGACAGTGTTTCTAGGGAACCTGCCAGCAACTTTTTAGACCCCAAGAAAATCACAGAATGAAATGATTCCGTGTGACTCGCAAGATAGGCAATAATGTATTTGTACTTGTAATTGTGTAATTTTTTTTTATATGTTTCATTCCTGAAGGGATAGCAAGTGTAATTGTATTTCATCAACATTTGTGTTTAGAATAGTTAGTGTTTTTTTTTATTTGTTCTGGGTTATCAAGTTCACGTAGCATGTTTATTAGAATATTTGGTACAATGATGCTTTAATTATTAGGCAGTGGCGTAATACTAACATAGCGGCTCTTGTTGCATTGGTCAGTAAGGTTGTCACAGGTGTCAAGAGTTTGCATTGCACAACAAATATCGGAATTAATTGATGCATTTTGATGTCGTGGACAGTAATGATCTTGTTGGTGTGTTGACTGAAGCCACTTATTTTCATTATCACAGTGGTGATATTTCACATTAAAGTGTAACGAAGGCTAGTCGAAATGCAAGTTCTTGTCGTCTAAATGTGTAACAATAGAGAAATGAGCAGTAGAGTAAGATACGAGAGCTACTGGTGGATTCAAGCACTTATTGCTAACTATTTATTGCGTGTGTTGATATGGAGCCTGACTTCTATGTGCAACTAGTGTACGAAATTTTTTTCTTTTGTTGATTTTGTTTTGTATTTAGACATTGCCGTGTAAAGATTATTACGCCGCAATTTATGAATGTCAGATTACTTGCTCTGTGTTTGGACGGTGAGCTATTTAAAATTTCAGGAGTACAATTAGTATTTTTTTATTTGTTTTAGAATTATTGAAGTTTGGAATACTCCCAAAAATAACGGAGATCCCGGTAACTAAGCCAATTTTTATCTCACCATTATTTTTTATTTGTATGATGTAATGTTCTATTTGCCATTTTGATTGTTGTAAACATTTATGTGTACGTTAATCCGGATTGTGGAGAGTACAATAATGGAACAAATGTGTCAATAATTTGGTAAAGTAACAGCATTTGGTCGTCTATTTGAGGTCACCAGGGGCTAAGGTCTCCTCCTGGTTATTTTGATGACTTGCTATGTTTGCTCTAATACAGTTTTCTTAAAAAAATGTTCGGAACTACCCACGCATTGCAAGGATAGTACCATGCCATTATTTTCTGCATGGCTAGCCGGTGGTGAAAGGGTACAGTACCGCCCGACATTGAAAATAGGTACGAAATACTTCATTATTTTTGTCAGAACAACACATTTTTTTTGTAAACTAACTCAATTTCAATTAATACAGCGAAGCCGGATACCAGTGTGGGAAAGAATGACAATTTATTTATTTAATTGATCACATGTGCACTCCCACAAAATAAATCCCTACATCCAGTTTGGTGAGATCTGTGAAATAAATGAATGTATGGTCGTCTGCTAACCGCAGATAGTGAATGTGAATATATGATCATCTTTGAGGCGATCCTTTGGCCACCTTTGGTGGGTCCAAAGAGATGAAATTTACCAGAGCTTTGAGCGCCTGAAATGTGGCTGACCAATAAGGTAGCAAGGTGCTTCTCCTACTTCGACAGAGGTGCGAGAGAACCTGAATACGGCCATGTTTCAGCACTCTGCCGCTGGATCTTGTGCTGTTAAGACCTGTTTTAGTTGTGCTCCGTAATGACGAAAGAGTGGAGACATGCTATGCATGTGGAATATTTAAGAGTAGTTTGAAATAATAATTTTTCTATCTCAGGAACTTTTGTGGGGAGAATTAAATGTCAGGCAGGTAATATTAATGGGATTGTAGTAATCTTCGGAAGTGACCAACGGTCACAATGAAACCACGTGTAGCAATAAGTTGAAATACTTCCGTGTGCTTAAGTTAAGCTGAATTACTAGCGTGTGTACAATAAGTTGAAATATTTAAGAAATAGCGTGTGTACCATAAGCTGAAATATTTAAGAAATGGCGTGTGCAGGACTTGAAATTAGAGACGAGTACTTCCACGTGGTGAGTACTGTGTGAGTCTCAATCTGTGTATGAGACAAAGGATAAAGAGAAGTACTCGTCCATGGTATCAGTTGAGGACTCGCGTGTGTGATGAATATGTTCACAATGTTACATTGCGTGATATGATTCCGTGTGACGCTAGATTTAAACTCTGAGAGAGAATCAAGGTGAGTCGGCCGTCTATCCAGAGACGCCACTTGGCTTGCATTGCACAGGAAGACGTGCATATATCTCCAGAGTTCATAGTAGGAAAGTAGAATTACAAAGTGGGTCAGTGTCGTGTGAAACTGGGATAAATATTGATTAAAGTGGGAAAGCTGAAAGTGATAGTGTTGTGACTATTTAGTGTAGTATTTCATGTTGCAGTGTGATGTATGTCATGTAATTTGGGCATGTGTGTTTTGCATGGGAGAGTAGCAAGGTAGTTTCAAAAGATTAGTGGGTTATGCTTGTTCCTTCTGTGTCGCTCGATCTGGAGGAAAGTTTCGTGATGATGATTGTGAGAGTCGAAGTGTGAGATATAATAAAAGATCCACCATCCTATCCAGAAAGTGCACTGTAGCGTTAAAAAAATTACGAGACCATAATGTAGAGATTCACCAATGTAAAGCCATGCCCACTGGGCGGAATTTCTCATGTGTTATTGTTGTAGGTTATAGAATTTGTGTGTTTAGGTTAGAGAATTTATCGGAATAAATAAGATAGTGAAAAGAAAAAGATTGGTGGACTTTTCCTTCGAATTGTATGTTGTCATAATGTCCCGAATTGATAATGTGTGCGCCATTCATATTCAGTGCGGTGGCCACGTGTTGACAAAAGCCGTTAAATAAAAGACAAAAAGTAAATGTGGTATTGCCAGTGCGTAGTGTACAGTCAGAGTTCTGTAAATTACTGATAGTCAGATGCGTGTTTCCGTTGCATATTATTCTTACAGGAGGTTGATTTGTAGCTAAATACAGTAGTAAGATACGAGAGTTCATGTTACTCGATAAATTAAGAATGAATCCACTCGCTTGGCAGACCACTCATCTTGCAGGCCTGACTGCTTGATGCCACAGTATGAGCAAGGCATGTGGGTGCCTCTCAAGTGGACATGGTGATATAAACGTTGCATTTTCTCGAAGCTGTGGAGGCAGCACAGATGAGGGGACGCCGAACGAGGAGATCCAAAGGACTGATATTTTCCGTAGGACGGAAGTTGTCGCCGAAACGTCATTCGATTTTCAATATTTCTTACAAGACCGAAAATTCGAAATTTTTCGAGATGAGGTTAATTTTACTGACCCACGCACTTGGATATCGCAATTTGTCCTCTCTTTACCTCCAAATTGGCCTTTAAAATACAAATTAGACTTTATTTGTGGACACTCCGCAACTGTGCGGAGAAAATGCGCGGAATATCAGCGACATGTAAGAGTTACCAGAAGTTCAAAAAAATGTGTGTGAAATCATATGGGACTTACTGCTAGGGTCAACAGTCCCTAAGCTTACACACTACTTAGCCTAAATTATCCTAAGGATAAACACACACTCCCATGCCCGAGGGAGGGCTCGAACCTCCGCCGGGACCAGCCGGAAAGTCTATGACTGTAGCGCCCCAGACCGCTCAGCTAATCCCGCGCGGCTTACCAGGAGTTCAAGGACAGCTTCCTAAATATCTACTGGTCCAAGGAGACGCAAGAGCGCATAAAGTACGAGATGATTGTTGGCAAAGATTTCGAGAGTTCAGGCTACAAAAGCTCAGTCAAGTTCCTTGATGCAATGATTAACAAGAACCAGTATCTCGGCGTACCATGCTCTACCAGTGAAATCATACGTCACTGTTACATCAAAGTTCCTTCAGAAATTGAACAAGTATTATCTGGCAGGTGCAATGTGAAATTCTTTACGAATTAGAGTACGCATTCCGAGCAGAGAATATCAGGGAACACAAAAGAAACTCTGACAGATACGTCGCAGGTCCTATGTCGCGTCCACAACATAACAATTATAATATAACAGGAATGGAAATGTACGAAATGGAACGCCTTAAGGAAACAATTCACGGTCGGGAATGGAACAACGAAGAGCCTGGAATGGGAACCGCAATGGTTATGTACTACGCAACGGAGGCTGGAATGGAAGGAGGAATGAAGGGTATGGACCACAAAACAATGAATGGCCAGACCATGGATCCGGTTTCAATGACAATCGAAGATGTGCGCGAATGAACAACGGAGGAAACGGAAATGGAGATCAGGCCGAGGAAATTGAGATTCGGGGACCGAACCCAGGACGAATGGCACGAGGAAATAACAACCAACGTCAATGACTAGTTGATAATGCAGAAGAGGCACAAAATGAATCTGCAGCTGAACTCTGACATAGCCTCATCAATGTTATTAGATATGACGATCTTGAAGAAACGTTGCTGGAAGAAAGAGTGGGGTTCACTCATAACGACGTTCATTCAATCATTATGCTAACCATAGAAGGAAAGGAAAAAGCAATTCTGGATAGTGGCAGTGAGATTTCAGCCATCGTGGAAGAGTCTTATAGACATTGTAAGGGAATGTAACTGAAGTGAACATGCAGAATAGGCTAGAGTTACTTTGCTGATGGGAAACTTCCTGATCGTGCCAACTGACAACTGAGTTGATTATCGGAAACGATTTTCTAAGCGAGTACAATGCAATGCTGGATTTAGGACGCGGTACAGCGACATTAAATAAGGCTAAAGGAACCACGCTTCGATTCATTGATCGAGCGATACAGGCCCAAGTCCCGGCGAGGTGCCTTAAGATCTGCGTAGATTCAGAAGACTGGCGTTTACAGAAGTCGAAATCAATGTTGAGAGGTGAAAGGGATTGCCACAATGAACTTGAGGACACTGAGGGCGAGATCTGTCATGCGATACAAGAGAGGGTTTGTGGTATTGACAATATTACCGTAGAGGAGAGAGAGGAGAGGGCTGAACTACAAACCATGCTACTTGACAACATTATAGTGTTCCTCCCTAAGACAGGAGCCATCAATAATTTCCAGTATGCGTTCCATGTCAAAGAATATCAGAAGTTCTTTGTCCCACCTTATCCCATTCCCATCACATACAAAGTCCGGAGAGAACTATGGAGGATGCTGCAAGAAGGAATCATTGAAACTGGTGTGTCCACGTACAATAACCCATTGCAGGTAGTTGAAAAGAACGATGGGTCGATATGTCTGGTGCTTGTTTCGAAGCAAATCAACACGATAATCTTGCTGGAAACAAACCATCCGGAGAAGCTGGAAGATCTCTTGCAAAGATTCTATGATTTCAAACTGTTTTCGTCCATTGATCTCCGTTCAAGTTTATGGCAAATAGAATTACACCATTCGTGTCGTCAATACACACTTTTCCTAATTGAAGGAGACTACTATCAGTTCCAGAGATTGCCATTTTGCCTTAATATATCGTCCACAGCGTTCGTTATGGAGCTGAAAGGAATTTTGATGGAAAGCCTAAAAAACGACATCACATGTTATGTTGATGATATCCTCATCATAACGTCCAATTGGGACTAACACAGCAAGGTCCTTGGCGAACTGCTAGGAGCACTAAGGCAACATGGTGTCACAATTAATATAGAAAAATCTTGTTTCGGAGCGAGGGAAGTGGATTTTCTTGGACATGTGATTTCGGCAGAAGGAATTGCACCAAATCCGGAAAAACTCGAAGCAATAGCTCGGTTCCCAAGACGACAGACCAGGAAGGACTTCATAGGGTTCCTGGGATCATAAATTTTTATATGAAATTTATTAGAACGAAGGAGAATGGTGCACAATTACTTTGTGCCTTAACAGGAAAGAAGACATCGTGGATATGTGATGAGGCAGCTGATCATGAATTCAATTCGCTTAAACAGGCTCTTGTGGAGGCACTTATCCTAGCTCACCCTGACTTAACAGCGGATTTTTTTATGTGGACTGATGCAGCGAAAACAGGTCTTGGTGTAGTAATATTCCAACAAATTATGGAAGAGGCCACGTTAGAAAACAAGACCATAGCATTTGGATGGCGGCTCCTTAGAAAGTGCAAAAGAAATTACTCAGTAACTGAGTTGGAGGCAAAAATTCAAATATTATCTGTTCAGACACAAGACCAATGTCTACACAGACCACAGAGCTTTAGAATTTTTGCTGTTGGCAAAATTGGGACCGATGGGCTGACATGGTGGGTTTTATTCCTGCAGCAATTTGACTTCAGTATCACACATGTGCTCGGAAAAATAAATGTGATTGCGGATGCACTTTCTTCATGACTGCATCATTACAGGATATAAGAAGAGAGGAGGATAAAGATCTAGAATTTAAGCAGCTGAGAGGACGTTGGAAGAACCGCCAAGAAGTCGAATTACAAATGTTCTACCTTGTAAGGAAGGGAAACTTATTCCACCGATGAAACGCAGCCAAGATGATATGGAGCTTTTATATACCAGACGAGTTAGTTAATAAGTTAATCTGGTACACCAACTTAAGTAGTTGTCACTTCAAACCACGGAAATGCTTCCTTAAGTTGAAGGACCTGTGTCATTTTAAACAAACGGAAAGACGCATAAGGAAGATTCTATCCGTATGCAAGGCTTTTCACAAAGGTGAAACCAGACAGTCATACAATAAAGGCACCACTCCATCCAATCGTTACAAATAAAACTGGGACACATGGCAGCCGCAGACTTCATCCGAAGCCTGATACTGAACTGTAAAGGGTACCCAGGATAAGATATAAACTCAGCTCACAGTTAGCAGAGGTAAGGAATAGGCTGAAGTTTAAGAAACTTGCAAGCTTCCGGGTTCAATCAATTGCAACCATGACTTTAATAAAATTGCAAAGGTAATGTAAATCAGAACACTGGGAGGAGTGTTGGTCTAAATAATGATTGATTTATTCTTTCTTAATATCACATGACAAATGATGGCTAAAGAAATGCCACACAAATATCTTATCTGACAATCACTTTCAATAAAATTCGGTCTATGGTTGACAAAGTGATCAGCTGGGGATCAACCCAGAACTAATCGCTTTGTCTGACTTCATAAATGTGAATCTGTGATATCGCCCAAAAACTACGTTACTATCAAGCATCTATACTCTACTACTGAACAAAGAGAAATATGGATCCAAAGAACAGGGTGCTGAGAAGCTGCGAATACTTTACCCTTCTGCAGGTGAGGGTGACACAGCACGACGCTCTCGCTGAGAACAGTCACGGACAGCGGCAATCTGTAATTAACGGCGTGCGCCCAGAAATATGCAAGTACGCCGTCTCGTGTTCGGCTCATTCGCAATGCAGTAACTTCCCTATGAGCCTCTGATACCCCAGTGGATTCCAGTGTGCAGATGGACCCATTTGCTGGTCTGCCAAACCAAACTCCATGGCTCGACTGTGTGTGCTGGAATACGTCAAACGTTTAGACGGCCACTCAAAACAAGCAAGTATACCGACGCATAACTCGTGTGCGTGATGCAAGAAGCAGTACCTCTGATGGTTCAAATGGTGACTGGCACAGGCTTTAAGTAGCACTCTAGCAAAGGACACAAGTCTCACTGTCTAGGTAAAGACCCGCCATTCTTTACCAGTGAAGCGCCAGTACAAGAGTGATTTTCTCTTTCTCTACAGCTTAGACTACACTCGCTTTAGCACAAGTCAATCACTAGGTTGAGTTTGGCAATTGAAGTTGGGAGAACGCCCTTCTGCTCTGCATAGACGGATTTGACCAACCACCGACCTTAAAACTTAGTTGGGAGAAAAGGAAAAAACATTGAGCTTTGCGTCCTGTTCCTCACATGTTTGCGCCTTGCGTCTGCTAAAACATGACTTGGATAGAACCACAGATCTCCATAAAAAGATCGGTAAATTCCCTGTTGCATCCATTTCGAACTTTCTAAAGAATGGCCATAAGCTCGCTAAAAGCCTCGTGCCTTCAGAAATATGTTTTGTAGCAGAGTCTGCACCGGAATTCGCGAAAATTCTCAGCTGTCTCATCTGCTTTCTGCCTAACAAGGGCCCATACTCTGCTTTACTGCTCGCCATCAAGTCATACAGTGTGCCAGTCAACGCTGCAGAGACTCCTCGGCCCTAGGCAGCCTATGTGGATGCGGCCGCCGACCGACCAGCGCCACCTAATTTTACTGTAGCAGATAGGTTCGAAAAAGGTGACTCGTTTTGAGATACGAGAGTGCCAGTAATATGATTCATTTGTGGCTGTAATCATTAAAGGACATCTCCATCGGATACATTGCAGGTATGTGGTTGAATGGATAGACATGACACCAAATCCCAGACAGCATTTCTACCAGAAAGCGTAATACTAGAGATCTGAAAAGCTAGTGTACATTTCTTACAACCTCAATCAGCACACCATCTACTGTCTACGATCCTTCTCAATCAACCATCGCCTATAACCCAATCGATGCATGGACAAACCTCTGAAGTGGCATCGAGACAGAATGCATTACAAAAACTGGAGAAATATCTAGCGACGGCATGAGGGAGTTGCAAATACCAGTTTCATACCACGTTTCTTAGACAAATCACTTTCTAAATTAGGTAATTTTATTATGAGGTTGAATCGTCGAAAACGTGTAACCGCACTGTTAGTCTTATAATATACACTTCGACAATCACCATCTATATTCAGTGTAACGGTATTTGTCTGAAAAAAAAAACACTTCATTCAGAGGTAATGCCATACCTCAATTTATAAATCCAACATAGCTTTTATTATGGCTACTTGTATCCACCTCTAGAACCGCTTGTGACAGTAACATACAGTAGTTGTTGCGATCGGGTTTTTTAACATCTGGCGGTTTGTAAGACGATTACCCCTCTCATTCTAAGACTCAGTGGTACCACTCGCAAGAAAAACTTATGACACATGTCCACCCATCGTTGATTTTCGGTCAGTATTATTTCGTATCGCCAGCAATCAGTTATTGGCGAAGTATTACACTTAGTAGTAGGGGATGTGTGATAGGTTCACCTTGAGCATCTGGCTTATAAAGGATGTGTTTCTGTTCCGAAATTTGCAAAGGAAAGGACTATGTTCAGTCGTAAGGAAGGTATAGATTTGATGTGGAATGCTGTGATAGAAAAGGGAAGAGTATTTCAAGTCATAAAAATGGTTGAGATATATCTATTTCCAGAGCCACAGTAGTCAGCAGGGTGTACTTCCGATTTCGCTCATTGTCGAGTATCATTCAATTGAGACCACAACCAGCCGGCCGAAGTGGCCGTGCGGTTAAAGGCGCTGCAGTCTGGAACCGCAAGACCGCTACGGTCGCAGGTTCGAATCCTGCCTCGGGCATGGATGTTTGTGATGTCCTTAGGTTAGTTAGGTTTAAGTAGTTCTAAGTTCTAGGGGACTAATGACCTCAGCAGTTGAGTCCCATAGTGCTCAGAGCCATTTGAACCATTTTTTTTTGAGACCACAACCATAACATTTAATTGTGAGTATACAGAGCAAATATTTATGTGACCGGTTTCCTAGGACAATTCTGTCTAGGGGTGCATGGCGCACCGGCGGTGGCCTGTGCCGGGAATGATTCACGTTTCCCGCAAACAGCAGGAGCAGTCCGGATGGAGAGGCCTGTTGGTATGCAGTAATGTAGCTTACTTAACTGTGTCGTCCTCTAGACGGTGGAATAGCGAACTAATCGATAGAATGTGTTGGACAGCTTTCGTGATTGCTTGGAAATTTGAGAAGATTCAATATGTACATGTGTTTGCACTGGACAATTATTCTCTACCATGTAAATTGTCCGGTTGACTGCTTCTGTACATTTCCCAGCTTATTTGGTTGAGAGAACATCGATTGTGGTGTGCACATATAGCAGGAGAAAGACACGTGAAAGACACGTTTGCTGGTTCTTTATACATGAGAAACACCTCAGTTGACTTTGTAAGTTATAGGGATGATTTGGGATCACTGACATCGGTATTCGCGAGTGGGAATATCAGTTTCCTCTATTTTTTTCGATTTCTTACGTAATGGTCTTCACAGACCGGATAAGGTTCTAGTTAGTGGTTTTCAGCACGCTCCACCTTGATAAAGTTTAGGGTTTCTAGAGAAATAATTTCCAGTCTATATTTTCGGAATTATACTATGGGGGCGATACTGCTATACAAGCGATATTGCTGTTTGCTTGATATCTAGAAGTATCGCGTAAATGGTATGACATTCTGGCAAGCCATGTGAAATTGCATGTTGTTGTTGTTGTGGTCTTCAGTCCTGAGACTGGTTTGATGCAGCTCTCCATGCTGCTCTATCCTGTGCAAGCTTCTTCATCTCCCAGTACCTACTGCACCATACATCCTTCTGAATCTGCTTAGTGTATTCATCTCTTGGTCTCCCTCTACGATTTTTACCCTCCACGCTGCCCTCCAGTGCTAAATTTGTGATCCCTTGATGCCTCAAAACATGTCCTACCAACCGATCCCTTCTTCTAGTCAAGTTGTGCCACAAACTTCTCTTCTCCCCAATCCTATTCAATACCTCCTCATTAGTTACGTGATCTACCCACCTTACCTTCAGCATTCTTCTGTAGCACCACATTTCGAAAGCTTCTCTTCTCTTCTTGTCCAAACTAGTTATCGTCCATGTTTCACTTCCATACATGGCTACACTCCATACAAATACTTTCAGAAACGACTTCCTGACACTTAAATCTATACTCGACGTTAACAAATTTCTCTTCTTCAGAAACGATTTCCTTGCCATTGCCAGTCTACATTTTATATCCTCTCTACTTCGACCATCGTCAGTTATTTTACTCCCTAAATAGCAAAACTCCTTTAGTACTTTAAGTGTCTCATTTCCTAATCTAATTCCCTCAGCATCACCCGATTTAATGTGACTACATTCCATTATCCTCGTATTGCTTTTGTTGATGTTCATCTTATATCCTCCTTTCAAGACACTGTCCATTCCGTTCAACTGCTCTTCCAAGTCCTTAGCTGTCTCTGACAGAATTACAATGCCATCAGCGAACCTCAAAGTTTTTACTTCTTCTCCATGAATTTTAATACCTACTCCGAATTTTTCTTTTGTTTCCTTTACTGCTTGCTCAATATGCAGATTGAATAACATCGGGGAGAGGCTACAACCCTGTCTCACTCCTTTCCCAACCACTGCTTCCCTTTCATTGCCCTCGACTCTTATAACTGCCATCTGGTTTCTGTACAAATTATAAATAGCCTTTCGCTCCCTGTATTTTACCCCTGCCACCTTCAGAATTTGAAGGAGCGGTTTCCAGTTAACATTGTCAAAAGCTTTCTCTAAGTCTACAAATGCTAGAAACGTAGGCTTGCCTTTTCTTAATCTTTCTTGCAATCCCAGAGTCTGGAAATGGGTGTAGAAAGCAAGCAACCAAGCAGGTCGGGACCAGAAACTGTAATGCCTTTGTGCCAAGGGGAAACAAGCCTGTCCTTCTACAACTTCAGAAAATGACTTCAGTCCACTGAGGGCACTCTAGTTATGTGTCATGAGCAGATGACTTGTGAACTCGGCTGTGGTGGATGACCGCCTGACTTCGTGGGAAATATCTAGTGCTGCAAGTAGTATATGGTGGATGTGCTCATGCTGTCCATCTTTGCAGTATCTGTTCGAGTGTCTGGCGGTCAATAGCTATATGAATGACGCAAAAGGAGCGATATTGTATGGCGCAGGATACGAATTGTATCTTTAGTACTTTGACACGGTATGCAGTGATGTACTGTCGGGTTGGAGATCGGTTTCACGCTCTAATCGTTCAAATGGCTCTGAGCACTATGGGACTTACCTTCTGAGGTCATCAGTCCCCTAGGACGTAGAACTACTTAAACCTAACTAACCTAAGGACATCACACACATCCATGCCCGAGGCACGATTCGAACCTGCGACCACACTCTAATATTCAAGCTTCCATCCTCAGTGGCAGAGCAGTGTAATTGAGCAAGAGTATTTCCATATTTGACGATCTGTAGGCCACTTCTGCAGGGTTTGACTGTCAGTGCAATATGGCGATCTGTATAAAATAGTTTTGCCGCTGAATTTCTCATCTGCAGAGAGAAAAAGGCGGACAGTGCTTCAACACTGGCAGCATCAGCCATTTAGTGGGTAAATTCAGTAAGAGCCAATCATAATGGTCCATTCATTCACAATACATCTTTTGTGCCTGGATATAGGAGCCTCTACATAGCATGAGAACTTTTGCATTTCAGAGATATGTGTTGAAAGAAAACGTCGCGACATCCGGGAAGGGTAACACTTGATGGATAGGGTGCCACGTTAGGACCATCAAGAGGAATGGATTCGGCGTTATTCTGCGCTATTTTTGCAAACTGGTGCTGTTAGGTTAAGCATTTCCATGCAGACAAACTGAGACATCAAGAAAGCTCCTACAAAAGCGACCATTAACTATTTCTGTGACAATTTTCAATTTCCGATATGTAGACTTGGCTCTTATTTACATAGCCATGTGATGTCAGCTTAACATTGAGATCCTTTTAGGTACACCTGCGATGGTAAGTCGCTACGCGAACGCTTCGCAGTGATGCGTCAGTCATGCTGGGGAGATAAACACGTGCATGGATAGACGCAGCTCGCATGTCCCATTAGGTTCGCTAGAAACAATGTACCCTGTTCTATTCTGGGAAGCATTGGAACAGATTTCTATAGGGCGAACTGTGACGCCAGCAGTGGTGGCCAAGCAGTTCTAGGCGCTTCAGTCTGGAACCTCGCGATCGCTACGGGCACAGGTTCGAATCCTGCCTCAGGAATGGATGTGTGTGATGTCCTTAGGTTAGTTAGGTTTAAGCAGTTCTACGTTCTAGGGGACTGATGGCCTCAGATGTTAAGTCCCATAATCCCTAGAGCCATTTGAACCATTTGAACCGACCTGTGACGTCAGTGTAACATTGAGAACCTTTTAGCTACATCTACAAGGGTAAGCCACTACGCAAACATCTATCTCGGCGCTGGACCAGCAGGTACGCCTCAGCCACTGTGGTTAGGTGAACATGTGTGTGTCCAGAGGGTGATACAGCTCTTGTCCAGAGGGTGACACAGCTCTTATGTACATAGACATGTGACATCAATATAACACTCAAAGAACTCTACGTGTATACGCGAAAATAGACGCGACTTTCACCTGCTGGCTGTAGGGGGCCTGAGAGCAATGGCTTGCGCCCCCTGCATTTGTCTCTCTGGCGGGAGCTCGCTTCCGGAGTCGGTGGCGTCAGCGTGTGCTCACGTTGGAACCTTTGTAGGGGGACATTTCGCTGAAATGTCGCGGTTTACGATAATTCGAAAGCGTTTTTTACGTGCATTGAGTGTTTATGCACTGCATTATTTCGCGTGTTTAAGCGTTGTGAGCGTTTTTGCAGAGCCTTTTACATACATTATTTTGACAATTTACGAGTTGTTTGAGTGTCTTTACATCAGTGTACTACATTATTTCGGTAATTTACGAGTTGTTTCCGTGTCCGTAAGCTGTGTATTGTAACCCCAAGCATGGCAGGGCGAGTGTTTTGTATCAGTGTAATATATATACTATGTCAAATCCGTCCCTAAATAAATTCCTCGAAAATAAATAAAGTACACTCCTTCCTCTGTCCAGCAGCCTAGCACAGGCTGAGTCATTTTCCCGCCATTTTTCACCCAGACTACCATGGGATGAAAGCACACTATGGTGGCAGAACTGAGTACTAGGTCAGTTAGACTCTGGACCTCATCGTGGACACACTGGATGCCGCTACTGCCTCAAATTGTTTAAATAAACACTGCGTGCAAAATAAAGACCTATACCATCCTATCCAGCACAGGCTGAGTCCTTTCCCCTTCAATTCCGAGGAACAGGTGACGGTCGGATGACTTAAGTTAGTGGAGGTAGCCCAAGTGACCTATTTTCCTGCCATTTTCTTATGTTAGTGGTGGTAGCCATGGTGTGTTGCATTGTCCAGCTGGAATTTGAACTTCCCGCCATTTTCTAGGGAGGGGAGAGGGAAGGGGGTTTGGTTAGTGGAGGTAGCCCAATTGACCTATTTACCCACTAAAACTTGAACTTCCCACCATGACATCATTGTGACATTGCCATATCTATCGCCGCCGTCTTGGATCCGCCATCTTGAGTAAATTTGGCAGCAGTGGAGAGTGGGTTGGAACATAATCTGTTCCACTACTCATGTCCTTTCTTCTTGTCAGTGTTTCGCACATATTCCTTTCCTTGCCGATACTATGGATAAGCTCCTCATTCCTTATCTTTTGAGATGCTAATTTTCAATGTTCTTCTGTAGCACCATATGTCAGATGCTTTGATTTTCTTCTTTTCTGGTTTCCCCACAGTCCATATTTCACTACTATAAAATGCTGTGCATCAAACTTACATTCTCCGAAATTTCTTTATCAAATTCAGCCCTGTGTTTTATACTAGTAGAATTCTCTTGGCCAGGAATGCCCTTTTTACCAGCGCTAGTCTTCATTTCATGTTTTCCTTGCTCCGTCCGTCATAGGTTATTTGGCTGCCTAGCTAGCAGAATTCCTTAACTTCATCTACTTCGTGATCACCATTGTTAAGTTTCCCACTGTTTTCATTTCTGCTACTTCGCCTTACTTTCGAACTTCTTCGACTTACTCTCAGTCCATATTCTATACCCGGTAGACTGTTCATTTCACTGAAGATAACGTCATCAGCGAATCTTGTCATTGATGTCTTTTCACCTTCCACTCCAGAACTTTTATTTTATTTTCGTGATTGCTTTTTCGACATATAGATTCAACAATAAGGGCGGAAACCTACATCCGTGTCTTACACGCTCTTAATCCGAGCACTTCGTTCTTGGTCTTCCACTCTTATTTTTCCCTCTTAGTTCTTGTACACGTTGCATATTATCCGTCTTACCCTGTAACTAACTTCTACTATTCTAAGAATTTGGAACATCTTGCACCGTATGACACTGCCGAACGCCTTTTCCAGGTCGTCAAATCCCATGAACATGTCTTGATTTTTCTTTAGTCTTGCTTCCATTATCAACTGGATTATCAACTATCTTTTTTTATACCGTTACGTTTCTAAAGCCAAACTGATCGTCATTTAACACATCCTCAGCATCCTTTTCCATTCTTAGTACTACCGTATCCCATTTCTTTGCGTCTTGATTTTTCTTGACTAGTCTCTTAAACTCCATCACTACTAACTGTGATCTGGGTCTATATCTGCTCCTGGATACGCTTTACAATCCAGTATTCGAGCAAATCGTTCTTGGTCGTCCACTCTTAATATTCTCACCTAGCTCTTGTACATGTTGTGTATTACCCGTCTTTTCTTATAGCTTACCCTCATTTTTCTCAGGATTACCAACATCTTGCACCATCTTACATCGTCGAACGCTTTTGCCAGGTCCACAAATCCTATGAACGTGTCTTGATTTTTCTTGAGTCTTCCTTCCATTACCAACCGCAACGTTAGAATTGCCTTTCTGGTGCCTTTACCTTTCCTAAAGCCAAACTGATCGTCATCTAACACATCCTCAATTTTCTTTTCCATTCTTCTGTACATCATTCTTGTAAGTAACTTGGATGCATGAGCTATTAAGCTGATTGCGCGATAATTCTCGCACTTGTCAGCTCTTGCAGTCTTCGGAATTCTGTGAATGATAATTTTTGGAATCTCAGATGATATGTCGTCAGACTCACAAATCCTACTCACTAATATGAATAGTCGTTTTGCTGCCAATGATTTTAGAAATTCTCCTGAAATGTTATCTATCCTTTCCGCCTTGTTTGACCTTAAGTCCTCCAAAGCTCTCTTGAATTCGGTCTCTAATACTGGATCCCCTATATCTTATAAATCGACTCCTGTTTCTTCTTCTATCACATCAGACATATTTTCCCCTTCATAGTGGAATTCCCGTTGCACTCTTAATGTTACCACTCTTTCTTTTAATTTCACGGAAGATTTTTTTGACTTGCCTATATGCTGAGTCTGTCCTTCCGACAATCATTTCTTTTTCGATTACTTCACATTTTTGATGCAGACATTTCGTCTTAGTTTCCCCGCACTTCCTATTTACTTCATTCCTCAGCGACTTGTATTTCTGTATTCCTGAATTTCCCTGAACATTTTTGTACTTCCTCCTTTCATCGATCAATAGAA
Source organism: Schistocerca nitens (assembly GCF_023898315.1). NCBI lineage: Eukaryota > Metazoa > Arthropoda > Insecta > Orthoptera > Acrididae > Schistocerca > Schistocerca nitens. The sequence goes on from NC_064617.1 coordinate 408,322,302, forward strand.
GTATTTCCTGTGTTACCCATGGTTTCTTCGCAGTTACCTTCTTTGTGCTTATGTGTTTCTTTCTAATTTCAGTGACGGTCATTTTTAGAGATGTCCATTCCTATTCAGCTATACTGACTACTTAGCTATTCCTTAATGCTGTATCTATAGAATATTCGCTATTACTAGCTGAAATTTATTAGAGAATTCAATCAGTCTTTCTCCTCTCTCATTCCTTGTCTCGAGCCCATATTCTCCTGTAACCTACTCTTCTATTCTATCCCCTACAACCGCATTCCAGTTCCCCATGACTATTAGATTTCCATCTCCCTTTACGTACTGTATTACGCTTTCAATATTCTCATATATTTTCTCTGTCTCTTCATATTCAGCTTGCGCTGGCGGCATCGCTGTTTGTGCTGGTCTGCCGTAGATTCTGATAAGAATGACTATTAGATTTCCATCTCCCTTTACGTACTATATTACGCTTTCAATATTCTCATATATTTTCTCTGTCTCTTCATATTCAGCTTGCGGTGACGGCATCGCTGTTTGTGCTGGTCTGCTGTAGATTCTGATAAGAACAACCCTACCAATGAAGTCTTCACAGTAACACTCTCTGCCCTACCTTCCTATTCATAACGAATCCTACTCCAGTTATACCAATTTCCTATACTCAGTTGACCAGAAATATTCTTTCCATTTCACTTCACTGACTCTTGCTATATCTACTGTAGATTGAGCCTTAGCATTTCACTTTTCAGATTTTCTAGCTTCTGTATCACATTCAAACTGCTGGCACTTCACTCCCAGACTCGTAGAACGTTTTCCTTTCGTTGGTTATTTAATCTTTTTCTCGTGGTCACTTCCCCTTGGCAGACCCCGACCGGAGATTCGAATGGGGGCTAGTCCGGAATCTTTTGCTAATGGAGAGAACATCATGGCACATTTTCAGTTACAGTCCACACGTCTCTAATGCAGTGGTTTGCATTGCCTCCTGTATTCTCATACCGTTGATCATTGCTGATTCTTCCACCTTTAGGGTCTGTTTCCCACCGCGAGGACAAGAGAGTGCCGTGAATATTTGTCCGGTCCTCCGCCTTCTTCGACAAGGCCGGTGGCTGAATGAAGGTAGCTTCTTAAGCTGGAAATCATCGGCCACCATTATTATGATTTTCATTCAAAATTTAAGAGGTGGCGGGGTTCGAACCCGGGACCGAGGACTTTTCATTACTAGTCTAAGACACTACCCTTTTTTTCGTTGTATATGGTCACGTGATATCCATTTTAAGTTCATCATTAATTGTTTCACTCAGTTTTTGCATTACAGAGGACAGCCATCTGTCTGACCGAACACCATGAGTTGCCATGCCGGCGCCTCTAGATCACAAATGCAGCGAACATTCCGCTGGTGAGTAACAGATTAATTGTGGAGATGTTAAACATGGCTTTGTGACATCCTTCCTAGGAGTGAAAGTCCAGAAATGCATTCATGAATAGGAAAGAATGTTAGTGTTTTACATCCTGACGACGATCCGATCTTTAGAGACGGAGCACTAAGTCGAATTATGGAGGAATATTGTCTCTGAACAAAAGTATCTGAACACCTGTCAGTAGGAATTAATATGAGGTGTGGCCGTCAGTCGCCTTTGTGACGGTTTCAACTCTGCTAGGGACTTTGAATGCGGTATGTGAATGTCTGTTGAGGAATGGCAGCCCAGTCTTACTAAAGACCTGAAAGGAGAGAAGGTAGTGGCACTGGACGCTGGGGTGTGAAGTGAGGCCGCCTTTGAGGTCAGATCTGGATTCTGGGCAGGTCTGTTTCAAGAACGTAATGTTATCTCATACATAATGCTTTATAACAGCGTGCATTATCATGCTGATAGAAACAATCATCATCTGCGAACTGTTTCTCTAGTGCACGCAGTACACATAGGTGTTCTTGATTGGAGACTCCATGGAGTGCTGTGTGCACAACGACCATATATGTTAAATTACAAGCAAGGTCAGCGTTGACCGTAATATTGATGTTTTATTGATAGCAGAATCGATTTTCGATGACATAGTGATCATCATCAGTGTTGTACAAATTAAACTCAGACACTGGAATCAAGTTATCAATAACCAAAACTTTAATTTAATAGTGTTGTTGTTGCAAGAAATGTGACTTCGGATTCTGTGTTGTTCCATGATATGCAATACACTACTGGCCATTAAAATTGCTACACCAAGAAGAAAAGTACATGATAAACGGATATTCATTGGACAAATATATTATACTACAACTGACATGCGATTACATTTTCAAGCAATTTGGATCCATAGATCCAGAGAAATCAGAACCCAGAACAACCACCTCTCGTCGTTATAACGGCCTTGATACGCCTGGGCATTGAGTCAGACGGAGCTTGGATGGCGTGTACAGGTTCAGCTGCCCATGCAGCTTCAACACGATGCTGTAGTTTAGCAAGAGCAGTGACTGGCGTATTGTGACGAGCCAGTTGCTCGGCCACCATTGACCAGGCGTTTTCAATTGGTGAGAGATCTGGAGAATGTGCTGGCCAGGGCAGAAGTCGAACATTTTCTGTATCCAGAAAGGCCCGCGCAGGACCTGCAACATGCGGTCGTGCATTATCCTCCTGAAATGTAGGGTTTCGCAGGGATCGAATGAAGGGTAGAGCCACGGGTCGTAACACATCTGAAATGTAACGTCCACTGTTCAACGTGCCGTCAATGCGAACAAGAGGTGACTGAGACGTGTAACCAATGGCACCCCACACCATCACGCCGCGTGATACGCCAGTATGGCGATGACGAATACACGCTTCCAATGTGCGTTCACCGCGATGACGCCAAACACGGATGCAACCATCATGATGCTGTAAACAGAACCTTGATTCATCCGAAAAAATGACGTTTTGACATTCGTGCACCCAGGTTCGTCGTTGAGTACACCATCGCAGGCGCTCCTGTCTGTGATGCAGCGTCAACAAGGGTAACCGTAGCCATGGTCTCTGAGCTGATAGTCCATGCTGCTGGATACATCGTCGAACTGTTCGTGCATATGGTTTTTGTCTTGCAAACGTCCCCATCTGTTGACGCAGGGATCGTGACGTGGCTGCACGATCCGTTACAGCCATGCGGATAAGATGCTTGTCATCTCGACCGCTAGTGATACGAGGCCGTTGGGATCCTTCCTGAACCCACCGATTTCATATTCTGCTACCAGTCATTGGGTCTCGACCAACGCGAGTAGCAATGTCGCGATACGATAAACCGCAATCGCGAAAGGCAACAATCCGACCTTTATCTAAGTCGGAAACGTGATGGTACGCATTTCTCCTCCTTACACGAGGCAGCACAACAACGTTTCACCAGGCAACGCCGGTCAACTGCTGTTTGTGTATGAGAAATCGGTTGGAAACCTCTGAAAAGCAAATCACATGCATATCACAGCATGTTCTTCCTGTCGGTTAAATTTCGCGTATGTAGTACGTCATCTGCGTGGTGTAGCAATTTTAATGGCCAGTAGTGTATGTCATACAGAAAAGAATTACTGAAATATTTACTTTCTCCATCTGTTTACCTCTGATTGCTAATCGGCCCACTGAAAATTTGTAACAACTTACAAATTTGGTTGGTTTGGTTGGTCTGGATTTTGGAATTATAAATTTAGTGACTTATCGAAACAGGTAACCAAACAGTTCCAGACTTGCCTGAAATACTCAGAAAGCAAGGGAAATGTGTATATTGCGATTTTGCTTCATTGAGGCATTCGAAATGGCGAAATAACAAGAGAGGATGGGAGAAGCGCGGTGTGAGGATTAAACAATCGGCATGAGCGCGGTGCTACGCTACTGGCCATTAAAACTGCTAACCACGAAGATGACGTGCTACAGGCGTGAAATTTAACCAACAGGAAGAAGATGCTGTGATACCCAAATGATTAGCTTTTCAGAGCATTCACACGAGGTTGGTGCCGGTGGCGACACCTACAACGTGCTGACATGAGGAAAGTTTCCGACCGATTTCTCATACAAAAACAGCAGTTGACCGGCAATGCCTGGTGAAACGTTGTTGTGATGCCACGTGTAAGGAGGAGACATGCGTACCATCACGTTTCCGACTTTGATAAAGGTCGGATTGTAGCCTATCGCGATTGCGGTTTACCGTATCGCGACATTGCTGCTCGTCTTGGTCGAGATCCAATGACTGTTAGCAGAATATGGAATCGGTGGGTTTCGGGAGGGTAATAAGGAACGCCGTGATGGATACCAACGGCCTCGTATCACTAGCAGTCGAGATGACAGGCATCTTATCCGCATGGCTGTAACGGATCGTGCAGCCACGTCTCGATCCCTGAGTCAACACATGGAGACGTTTGCAAGGCAACAACCATCTGCACGAACAGTTCGACGACGTTTGCAGCAGCATGGACTATTAGCTCGGAGACCATGGCTGCGATTACCCTTGACGCTGCATCACAGACAGGAACGCCTGCGATGGTGTACTCAATGACGAACCTGGGTCCACGAATGGCAAAACGTCATTTTTCGGATGAATCCAGGTTCTGTTTACAGCATCATTGAACAGTGGACGTTACATTTTAGGTGTGTTACGACCCGTGGCTCTACCCTTCATTCGATCCCTGCGAAACCCTTCATTTCAGCAGGATAATGCACGACCGCATGTTGCAGATCCTGTACGGGCCTTTCTGGATACAGAAAATGTTTGACTTCTGCCCTGGCCAGCACATTCTCCAGATCTCTCACCAATTGAAAACGTCTGGTCAATGGTGGCCGAGCAACTGTCCCGTCACAATACGGCAGTCACTACTCTTGATGAACTGTGGTATCGTGTTGAACTGCATGGGCAGCTGTACCTGTACACGCCATCCAAGCTCTGTTTGACTCAATGCCCAGGCGTATCAAGGCCGTTAATACGGCCTGGGTACTGATTTCTCAGGATCTATGCACCCAAAGTGCGTGAATATGTAATCACGTGTCAGTTCTAGTATAATATATTTGTCCGATGAACACCCGTTTATCATCTGCATTTCTTCTTGGTGTAGCAATTTTAATGGCCAGTCGTGTAGTTGCGGCATTGCGTGATCGGAAGACCCTCCGTCACTGGGGAGCCGAGCGGTAGCTGGAGGTAGCAGGGACCCCACTTACCAGTAGAAGGGGACGGGGGAGAGTGCGAGCTGCAGCAGCCAGAACTGCTCCGGGGCGGAAGCGGGGCGCGTGCCGGCGCTCACGTAGCCCCTTCCTCTGCGGCCCGAGGCCTGCGGCACGTCGCCACGCAGCGCCCAGGTCTGGCGTGTGCTGCCGCACGCACCATGTCGCGTGTAAGCCGCTCTCTGACTGGGTTACACGGGCCACAGCCGCCAGCAGCCGTTGCTGCGATGCCGCTATAACTGGACCGTCTCCTGCTTGGGCTGGTGAAGGCTCCAGGAAGAACCGACTCTAGCATCTGCCAGCAAAACCTCCTCTTTTTTCTTCTTCGCTTTTTTTTTAAATTATTTTTACTCATTCCAGTCACATTAATGCGACCACCGCCTATGTTAGACGTCAGCGTGCAAAAATCACTTAGAGGCGGCAGGTAGCAGCACTACCATTGTCGGAGAGACGCGGGAAACAGTCCAGCCGGGGACGGAGAGATTTATCTGACATCCAGAAGGTAGGAGACGAGGTAATGGCTGAAGTAAAGCAGTGAGGACGCGGTTTGAGTCGTGCTTGGGTAGCCAGTTGGTAGAGCACTTGCCTGCGAAAGGCAAGGGCCCCGAGTTCGAGTCTCGGTACGGCTCACAGTTTCAATCTGCCATGAAGTTTCATCCAGAACGATATCATTATTTGCTTTCGGACCAAGGGTTGAAGCATTTCCGAAGCGCGAAATTTGTAAACTGTTCGCATACCGCCGTGGTTAAGATATACGGTACAAAATGATGAGATGGCGCTATCCGAAACCGGCGCCAAGCTGACCGTGGTATACCACAGGCCATAGATAACAGGGCCGCACGACGGCTGCGGAAGTGTGAACAGGGTAAGAGACGTGAACTATTGAGCAAATGAGTACCCAGGCCGGCCGGGGGGCCGAGTGGTTCTAGGCGCTACAGGCTGGAACCGCGCGACTGCTACCGTGGCAGGTTCGAATCCTGCCTCGGGCACGGATGTGTGTGACGTCCTTAGGTTAGTTAGGTTTAAGTAGTTCTATGTTCTAGGGGACTGATGACCTTAGAAGTTAAGTGCCATAGTGCTCAGAGCCATTTGAACCATTTCTGTGCCCAGATGAGGCAAGGGGCTACCAACAGTGTCTCCTCAACGACCGTCCAGCGAACATTGCTGCATATGATCCTCTCCATCGGCCGCCTAGTTCATGCACCCATGCTAACTGCTGTTCATATGCGACAAAGGCTGGAATTTGCACGTCAATAGCGCAACAGAACTTCCACTGAGTTGGGACAGGTGGCCCTTTCAAACCAATCATGGTTTACGCTTCATCTCACAGATGGCCATGTACGGCGTGAAACGACTGAATTCAAACAAAATGCATCAATCGTCGGAATGGTCCAGGCCGAAGGAGGAAGCGTTATAGTATGGGGAACGTTTTCGTGGCATTGCGCTGGTGACATCGTCATTATTAAAGGTACAATGGATCAGCACAACTATGCGTCCCTCCTTGGAGAACATGTCTACCCCTATAAGCAGCTTTTTTCCCCCTCGGCATGATGGCATCTACCAGCAGGACGATGCAACGTTTACCCACAGCTCGCAGTGCTCGTGTATGGCTCTAATACCACCAGAATGAGTTATCCATACTCCTCTGGTCACCAAACTCACCGAATTAAAACCCAATCGACAATCTGTATAACTACATTGATGGTCTGTTCACAACATGAATCCTCCTCCGAGAAACCTACCGCAGCTGGCCACAGCACTGGAGTAGCTATGGTTCCACATCACTGTCGGTGCCTTCAAAACCTCAGTGACTTTTTCCTGCACATATCGCAGCGGTCCGCGCTGCAAAACGTTGTTTTTCAAGCTTTCGACAGGTGGTCACATTAATGTGACTGGACAGTATTTTTAGCTATTGCTCTACAGTTCACATCGTTCCATGCGCACTTGTTAACCGATGTCTACTATAGATACATCTACACGTAAATCTACTCCCATATTCCGAAAGCCACGTTACGGTGTTTGGCAGACGGTACTTTGCGCACTGGTGTCACTTCTCCCTTTTCCTGTGCCAGTCACGAATGATTCGCGGGCAGAACGATTGCTGGTAAGCCTCCGTGTGGGCTCGAATATTTCTAATTTTATCTTCATGGGCGAGATATACGTAGGAGGAAGTAATATATTGGTTGGCTCTTATAGGAACCATAAATTTCAGTACATGCTGGTAGACGTTTCTTCTCCTTAAGCGATTCGTAAAACGAGCGTCTCACATACAACCAGCAATTAAACGAGATTTGTGGGTGAGAAAACGACTGCAAAATTTTTCCTTTTGAATATATTTCAATCGGAACGAATGCGATAGCATGTGTTCCAAAATGCCGCGCATGAAAACGGGATTTTTCCCGAGTCTCATAGCTCTGGCTGTTTTGGTTGTAGAAAGGTAGGGGTCAAGCGTTTTGGATAGCCCTCGTGCTAGGGACCATTTCTATACCAAACAGAAGGATCGTCTTACTGTAACTATCGTACAGTACAGGTCCAAAGTTTAAATACTACACATTCCCTCCAGTTTAGGCAAATGGAGCAAATCGGATGGTTCTTTTTGCATTAGATGTGGTTTACGATGCGCCTTGAGGGTCTTACAGAGGCGCCATTTACTTCTTGGGCGGTCCTTGAGTACACCAAACAAAAGAGTTAATCACAAGTTTTTCGCCGTCAACTGCAGATATCTAAATAACGAATTGCAATAAATTGCTCATTTTAACACTATATTCTGAAGGCATTTATCTGTTTACTTCCCGTTTTCATAAACCTTTATCCGTTATCGAGAAACGCCACAAAACGTGGTTCTTGGGCACCAACAGCCTTGAAATTTTTCTTGATATCGTTCTTCGTGATACAGAACTTAAGATTTCCCTTACTTGTACATGTAAAATACGCACATAAAATTCGGAAAGAAGCGAAAACGTAATTTATCAAGCTTCGTAGAACGCAGAATTATGTTGTACAGTGTTTCTATTCCGGGAACCCCATACTGTAGTATTGAAGCACATCCAAAATGTTTGTGCACGTAAAATCCCGTTTGTGGTGTAAAATGAGTTTTCCGTTATTTCAATATAAAGTAAGCAAACTATCAAAATTTTAGTAATGTATTAAGTTGTATTCACATGGGTGACATGCCCTGCTGTAGCAGGGAAAAGAAGGGAGCCAGAGGAAAAAATGCTCGTATCGGAGCACAAAAAACCGAATATGCTCCTGTTTAATAAACTGATTGAATAGTGAGGTACCAGCTGCCTCAGTCTACCTTCTCCATCACCTTTAAAAAATTTCCCAAAAATGTTGGCATCGGAACATATCCACGCTTTTATATGCTGCGAGAGAAGGAGACAGTGTCAGTGTGAAAGAGACGGAAAAGTAATAAATCCTGGAAGACGGTAGACAGAAGTTGTGGTATAGAAAGACCGAAAGAGATAATAACCCTGTGAGAGAAAGAATGAAGAAGTGAGAGGGCAACTGACAGCGATGGACTAGAATTCTTCAAGGGTTGTATGGCTGTGGTCTTCTATCCCTGACGTTTCGTCCAAGGCTACGTTGGACATCTTCGGAGGTGCTCCTGGTTGTGCTGAGTCTTGCCGACTATCGAGTAGAACGTCGAAAAACGGTCTAAATACCGTGGAAAGTGGGCGTGGTCTGGATTTCACGTGATAGCAGAGATAAACCTTGTCAAAGATAAAATATAACTATCGATCATAGTACGTCAAAGATAAAAACTTCTCATCGATTCTGTAGCGCCACTGTCCATATATTGCTGAGTTTCATAGCTTCTTCTTTGTCTGTTAAAATTGTCCCCACGTTTATATTATTTCGATGGCTTCTCTATATAGCCGTGGATAATATTTCGAACTATTTCGTAACGTAAGTATAAAACCCTTACAGCATTCATAATAAAAATACCCTTTGTTACACTCGTCTGTCAGTCTTAGTTTTCGTGGTATTTAATTTCGAAATCAGGGACTCCTCCGCAGGAGACCTTGAACCAACATACACAGCGTCAGGTGGCTTGCGGAGTATGGATGTAGATGTAGATGTAGACGTTGCTTGGTTTTAAGTTGTGATAACTCGGGCTAGTTCTATACAAGAATGTATAGATAAAATTTAAACAGCAGACGCCCACATGGTTGAACTAAATCAGCAGATAGTAAAATTGACCTTACATAAAACGCTGAGTACCAAATAAATTAGACATAACCAGTAAAAATAATATTCATAAATTATCAAGAGGGCTCAAGTCCGATAGTCAGGAACTAGGCAATCCAGGCTGAATGGCTGTGGCAGAAACTCTTTTAGCCATGTAATTTAGCCAAGTTGAAACTGGCAAACTCTTTAAATAATATCAAAGTTAACTCAGACTTAAAACAGTACAACACACACAGTTTGAAGAACCCTGTGGTGTAATGGACAGCCTCCAACGATCGTTTGTACAGTTTACGCACCGCTAAGGAGCTTACCAAAAAGGTCGAATAAACACCGAGAAGTGCGTGTCACTAATAGTTAAGTTGATACTGTGGAGAGTGCGTGTGCACCTTCGCGGGAGTGGTGGGGGAAATAGAATTCATGTACATTTCTGATATAAAACTGATACGCTAAATAATTTAATTGATGATATAATCCCCTTAATCTATTGTTCTACTAAGTGGATGATGACCCGCTGGGGGTTGACTCATGACCCTCTGTGGATAATTCATCCTTCTGAGAAACAACCGACCTCTCCCTCTCCCCTCCCTTATAGTGTTACAGGGATACATTTTTTTGTCACCCCTCCCCAGTTCAGTTCTGAGCCACTATCCCCCGCTCCTAGGAAATCACCAGTCCTCATCCCTCCCCCTCACTAATACGAGCACACTTTTGATATCAAATTAATTGACTAATTAATTAAATTGATGAGTTAATTACCTCCTCCCCTTCTGGGAAATCCCCAACAAATCAGAGGGTCCCTCCACTCTCCCCCTCTGGGAAATCCGCAGCCCTCCCCACCCATTATCCATCCCCTCCCATCCTGCACCAGAAAAAAACGGCGGGAAATTAAAAAATCTGTGGGAAACACAAGTTTTGTGGTAAATTCGAATTTTGGCGGTACATTCAAATGCTAATTACATTGTATCGCAGAGGACGTCACAATAATAATTAAATCTGCATATCAGTGGTATGGAAGGGTATAGGGTTCACTCTTTATTTCATCATCTTTGGAATACTGGTGTCACAATCCAAGGTGGCCAATCCAGAATACTAGTGCAATCTAACTTCCCATCTTCATACTGGCGGGAAATTAAAAAATCAGAGAGAAAATTAAAATTTTTTCCTCTGGCTGTGGAGCATGGGAGTTGAGGAAGGGTAATTGCCATCGGTCAACCACTAGAGAGGAGCTCTAGCCAGTCTCATCAATTTGCTGGATGTAGAGAGGATATTTTCTCTGTTAGTCTAGAACTAGAGAGTTGCTCCAGCCAGTCTTGTCAAAAGCCCTATGTGGGGAGGGCACCAAACTTTCACGAAGTGCAGGGGAGTGGCCTTCTGCCAATCTAAAAGAGAATAGCTGTTGGGAGAGATATAAGGATGGTAACAGTATTAGGACAGCGACCCACTGTCCAAGTGCTACTATACATCTGAGCCCCTATATATGTATATGAATCCTATAGCAACAGAATTAGTGAATGAAACACATTTATACCTTTGTACGAGTCGCAAGTTCCATCCTAGCCAACAAAGCCCGTGGAAACATATCGAACGATATTTCTTATGAATGTAGTGTTTATTATCTTACTTGAAAAGACATCTCAAGAGGAAAAAACTGGCGAGGCATCTCCATTCTAGGTCAGCATCATCCACCAGGTTTATTGTGTACCTAAAGGGCTGACAATCCGTAAACTTTCTTTGTATCTGACCAGTCAGCACAGGTTAAGTCACTCCTGATCATGGACTGGCCTTGCTGACTCAGGCACAGTGCAAGACAAGCAGGTGTGGCTTGGGTGCAGAGTTTATAACGTCCCTGTTGGTACTCCTCCAGGTCCATTATATGAGATCTCAGTCTGTCCTTAATTTCCCAACAAACTCTCTGTACAGCTAATCTCATTAAATAAGTCCTCCAGGGATATTATGATGACTGTTTCAAATAAGACAATCGTTTGTTAAGGGGACTTTTTATTCAAACACTCAGCAAACATTAATACTTTTGATAACATTTAGCATTTCAATGCACTACATGCCGCAATCTGCTACAATTCACTTCCACACTGAAACTTAAGCAACGATTAGTCGTGGCACGGATCTGCTATAGAAGCATTAAAACGGCTATCGAACATTGCCGACGAATCTCTATCCAAGCTCGACTCACTCCATTACGGCCGAGAGCCCAACCGCAACTAACTCGCATCACAACAATAACTGAGTGTATTGTCAATAGGCAAAGATTAACTTATGCTGGTAGGCATAACAACAGTATGGAAAGTGTGAGTCGGCCTTGATGAAAACACTTTGTCATTTGTTTACTCATTTTTCCCCAAAATAGTTTCGGCGATAAAATATCGCCATCATCAGTGGGTTCTTTAAATCTAAAACAGTTAGAAAATAGCATAGTTATACAAACACTGTAACTCATTATTAAATCAGGTTATCTTCGATTAGGAAAGTGGGTGCACTCAGCTATTGTGATATGATTTATAAATTATAGAGCGCAGCAATCAGTCGTCCTTTTTTTCAGGTTTTATTTGGCAAATCCAGATTTCAGCTAATGCCTAGCCATTATCAATGCACTATTTCCAGGTCTCGATGCATGTCAGTTCCCTGTTGTTCGGGCGTCAGTAACAGTTCTTCTAAGAGGCTTCTAAGAATTGTGGCAGACGCCCGAACAACAGGGAACTATCATGCATCGGGACTAGAAAATAGTGCATTGATAATAACTAGGTGCTAGCAAAAATCTGGATTTGCCAAATAAAACCTGCGAAAAAAAAGACGACTGATCGCTGCGCTCTATAATTTCTTCTTCTTGCGTTACGCCCTCAGTAGGACCACGGGTACCCTTTCGTGGACTGCATTTTCCTCTTCTTCTCCCAGAACCTCTTAATTCTTTCTCTTTTTCTCTCCCGCTCTTCTTCCGAGATCTTCAGTATCCATTTCCCCTGTCGGCTCCACTGGTGACACTAATCTTTTCCTGTATTCTTATCTGTCGTTGATCTCTGGCATATTGGTCGGTGTATATTTGTTCCTCCAATTTTCCTTTCCTTCGACCTTGATCCCCAATTCCAACCAGTCCTTCCGAAGTTCAACAACCCACTTGGTTCCTGTCTTTCCCCTTGTTCTCCCAGTTGTTTCCCACACTTTCTTCCTCATTTTGTCCATATTCATCCTAATTACACGTCCAGCAAACCTTGCCCTCTTGAGTCTGATTTCCCCGGGTATTGTTCTCATGTTCCGGTACAGTTCTTCCCTAGGTATTCTCATCCATCACTCTCCAGCTCTTTTGGGACCTAGTATTTTTCTCAATATTTTTCTCTCTTCTTTCTCTAGTTGTTCTGCCCCATTTATTCCTAGTGACATCGTATCAGCAGCATATAATACTGCACTCCTCACCGTTGCCTTGTAGTGGCTTATCTTTGCCTCTGTGGATATATTCTTTTTATTGTATAGCTCTCGCGTCATACAGAAGGCTGACCTCATCTTCTTTATCCTCTCGGTAATTCCCTCCTTGCTCCTGTTCCTTCCTGTTATAAATTCTCCCAGTTATTTAAATTTGTCCACCATTTGTACAGTGCCTTCCGGTGTTTCCCTTTCTGCAGTGGCATTTAATGTCTTTGTCTTGTTATAGGCGATCCTCAGGCCCCCCTTTCTGGCTACGTTACGTAAGTCTTAGAGTTGTGTCTTTGCGTCTTCTTAAGTCTCACTTACTATTTCTATGTCGTCTGCAAAGGCTAGGCAGTCCACTTGAGCCCTGTTGTCCTTTTTGTCCTCCACATGGGTCTTTGGTATTCCCATTTCCTCGTTTATTGCTCTCCACTACCTGATCAGTTCGTCCAGTACTATAGTGAACAACAATGGTGACAATCCATGTGCCTGTTTAACATCAGTCTTGATCTCAAATTCTTCTGACAGTGCTCCTCTAAATCTCACTCTTGCTTTTGTGTCTGTCAGAATTTCTTTTATGAGTTTTTGTGTAATTCCATCTAGTCCTGTGTTCTTCAGGATCCTAACAAGAGTGTCTGTCGAAGGAGTCATGTGCCTTTGTGAAGTGCACGAAGGTTATTATTGTCTTTTTGTTTTTTAAGGTCCTATGTTCTATCAGTCGCTTCAGGATAAGTATCTATTCTATATATCCTCTTCCCTTCCTGAATACCGCTTGGTAGCCGCCAGCTGTACTTTCTACCTGTTCTTTTACTCTCTTGAGCAAGAGTTTTGACAGCACCTTGTATCCGACCTCTAGTGGCGATATTCTTCTGCAGTTGTTTGCATTTCTCTTGTCCCCCTTCTTATGTATTGGTACTACAATTGCATTCTTCGATCCTTCTGTCAATTTTTTTGTTCTCCAAATCTGGTGGATTATGTTGCTCTCGTTGTCTTTTGCTTTGTTGCCTCCCCACTTCATCATCTCGGCTGCTATACCATCTTCTCCAGTTGCGTTTTATTCTTTACATCGCTTGTGGCATGTGCGACTTCATCCCTGGTTGGAGGGCGTGGCTCTCTCTCTTCTGTGTCAGTCCCCAATTCCAGCTCGTCTTCAGGAAGTTCACAGTTCAGCAGGTCGCGAAAGTATTATGCAAAAATCCCACAGTTCTCTTTCGCACTCACAGCCAGCTCCCCTTTCTTATCTCTTATAAACAGTTCTCTACTCTTTTATCCAATCAGACTCTTTTTGAATTTCCCGAAAAAGTGTCTGCTGTTGTTTTCACTGAAGTTGGTCTCAATCTCGCCCAGTTCCTGCTTCATCTTCTGTCTTCTGGTCCATCTCATTGTTCGGGCCGCTTCCTTTCTTGATCCTAAGAGAACTTCCCATTTTTCCGGGTCCTTCTTGCTGCTCCAGTCTCTCCAAGCTTTCTTGCGAGCCTCTGCCGCTTCCTCACATTCCTTGTTCCACCACCAATGCTTCATTTCTTTTCTTACTTTCCCCATAGTTCAGCCTATTTCGCCATATTTCGCTTCATGTCGTCCCATTCACTGAATGCTTCAATGCCTTGCTCATATCTGGATCGATTGTGTCTTAATTTGTCTCTGTCTATCCTTATGTTTCCTGTTCTTCTATTCGTCTGTGGCAGTCTGTCTCTGTCTGGAATCCAAAGGCATTTAGCTTCTGTAAGATAATGATCCGATTCCAGTGTACTGCCTGACCTTTGTGTTCCTGATCTCTTTAGTGTCTGTCCAGCTGATTGCTATGTGGTCAATTTCGAATTCCCCAAGCCGGGTGCATGGGTTTGCCCATGTCCTTTTCTTTCTCGTGAAGTGTGTTTTCATCAGTCACATTTTGTGTTCTCGACACGGATCAATTAGTCTTTCTCCATTTTTGTTTGTTTGCTGGTGTGCAGGGTACTCGCCTACTACTCCTATAATTTATAAAACATTATTAAATTTTTATTGTTCGTTTTTGAATATAATTTTCTGTACAATACTTTCATACTACCTTATTTACTGTGTGTTATGGCTTGTTTTTTAAGAATTGTTGTCACTGTTTGCGGCATATTTTCTGTCGTTATTGTGTTGTCGTTCTTTCTCTGCATACATCACGTCGTTTGCAACTGTGTGGGCGGCTGTTACAAAGCAGTGTTTTCTAACAGCCGCAGATGACATGATATAGGCTGAGAAAATACGGCAACAGAATAAGCACAGAAAATATGCCACAAACAGCGTCAACAATTCTTTAATTAAACAAATGAAACATGCCGTAACATACAATGAATAAGGTAAAATGAAAGTATCCCCAGAAAACTATATTTAAAAAACAAACAGTAAAAATGTAATAATGTGTTACAGTGTTTGTGTAATTATGCTATTTTCTGCATGTTTTAGATTTAAACTCAACTCATGAATCATATCAGTGGCACATCATTGATATTAAATTGATCGACTAATTACTTAAATTGATCATGAGAGCCCCTTTGCATAGTGAGGTTTTCTTTTTTCTGCAGTCGGATTACAAGCACCAGGTAACTAAAATGGGAATCCCCAGAGAGTAGGTGATCTACATTTCCAAGAACCCTACGGAGAAACCTTAGAAGAACCGAAATTAGAAGCTGACTGTAGAAGGAATCTACTACCGCCAATATACAATTCGTGCAAGGACCGCAAAGACAAGATACAAGAAAGTAACGCTCATACAGAGGCATATACCGGATGATCAAGAAGTCAGTATAAATTTGAAAACTGAATAAATCACGGAATAATGTAGATAGAGAGGTACAAACTGACATACATGCTTGGAATGACATGGAGTTTTATTAAAACCAAAAAAATATAAAAGTTGAAAAATGTCCGACAGATGGCGCTTCATCTGATCAGAATAGCAATAATTAACATAACACAGTAAGACAAAGCAAATATGATGTTCTTTACAGGAAATGCTCAATATGTCCACCATCGTTCCTCAACAATAGCTGTAGTCGAGGAATAATGTTTTGAACAGCACTGTAAAGCATGTCCGGAGTTATGTTGAGGCGTTCGCGTCGGATGTTGTCTTTCAGCATCCCTAGAGATGTCGGTCGATCACGATACAGTTGCGACTTCAGGTAACCCCAAAGAAAATAATCGTACGGACTGAGGTCTGGGGACCTGGGAGGCCAAGCATGACGAAAGTGGCGGCTGAGCACACAATCATCACCAAACGACGCGCGCAAGAGATCTTTCACTCGTCTAGCAACATGGGGTGGAGCGCCATCCTGCATAAACATCGTACGTTCCAGCAGGTGTTTATCAGCCAGGCTGGGGTTGAGGGGATGATGCCATTCTGTAACATATCGGCGTACCTCTCACCCATCACGGTAGCAGTTACAAAACCAGAATCACGAATTTCCTCGAAGAAAAAAGGCCCGATAACGGTAGATGTGGTAAATCCAACCCATACCGTGACTTTCTCGTCGTGTAATGGAGTTTCCACGACAGTTCTAGGATTTTCGGTAGCCCAAATTCTGCCGTTGTGGGCGTTGACAGACCCTCGGAGCGTGAAATGAGCTTCGTCGGTTCACAACACGTTACTCAACCAGTCGTCATCTTCCGCCATCTTTTGAAACGCCCACACCGCAAATGCCATCCGCTTCACTAAATCGGCAGGTAACAGTTCATGATGTCGATGGATTTTGTACGGATAGCATCGGAGGGTACGCCTCAGTGCCAACCAAACAGTAGTGTATGGAATGCCGATGCGACGTGCGACTGCACGAGCGCTGACTTCCCCGTGCGTAGACGAACCTGCTACAGTCTCCATTTCATCCTGAACTGTCTCAGCAGCATTACGTCTTGTGATCGGTCGTCCACTACGGGGTCTATCGTCCAAACAACCCGTGGCTTCTAACTTCGAAATCATTCTCGCCACAGCTGCAATTGTCAACGGACCTTTATCCGTTCGAATCCCCTTCCTATGGCGATAGGATCGTAACGCTGAACTAGCACATTCCCCATTCTGATAATACAGCTGCACTAAAAGCGCCTTTTCAGGTTACGTCAACATGCTGCGACTGCTGGCGCATCTGATTCTCTCTCTCATTACAGCTCCTTTTATACACGATTGTTATGCACAGTCACTGACGTTTTGCTGTCCAGCGCCATCTGTCGGACATTTTGTGAACTTGGTTTTTTTTCTTGGTTCTAAGGAAACCCCATGTCATTCCAAGCATGTGTGTCAATTTTTACCTCTCTACCTACATTATTCCGTGGTTTATTAAGTTTTCAAATTTATACTGGCTTTTTGATCACCCTGTAGATACTCTTTATTTTCCTCGCTCTATTTTCGAGTGGAATAGGAACGGAAGTGCCTATAGTGGCACAGGGTACTCTCCGCCATGCTGATGGTTTACAATAGATACCTCTAGATGTTGATATGAATTTAGTCTACCTATTAAGGTATTAGCCCATCCATTTATAGACACACAAAATTGGCTGAAGAATGTTGTCTATTTTTTATAGAGAAAACAAAATCCGAACTTCTACTGCTGATTGTCTCCCTGTAAAATCCTTCATTTTAGCTTCTAAGTTTTCCACTGCATTCAGACTGTAAGACATGTGGGAGAGGCTGTAACTTGTGAAGCTAGTAGGCTGTAGTATGTTTGCCAACAACACTTAGAATATGCGGTATGGACCGCACCTCTTAACTCCACTTTTGTCAGACTACCGCTTATGTACCATATTCTCACGGATCTTCCAGTCTTTGTAAACACCGTTAGAATCCGCCAGATTTTGAGAAGTAAGAGATGTCTCCCACCAAGTCGCAGACCCTGCCAATTCTATCTAAATTCCATAACGTTGCGACGATACTGGTTAGAAGGCTGTCCAGCTCTCTACCCGCCACTGGCTATATAGAGAACTATCACAACGAGAGACAGAAAAATTGTACACTAACATTAGGGGAGAAATTCTCCACCATGTGGATGCTCGCATCCTGATTTTTTTTTTTTTTTTTACGATTGGTACTGCCTCTAGTGATTTGTAGTCAACGTCATAACAGAACAGTAGCTGGTCTCTTCGGCTATTTTAAATTCAGTAGTTACATTTATCTACATCCAGCTTTAACGTACATCAAACATCAATCGTCTGCAAATCAGTATAGCTCACCAGTGTCGCAACCCTGCTATAGACGGGAGCCTTCCACTAAATATGTACTCTGCAAGCCACAGCACAGTGTCGTAGCAGTATTATCGATTTCGTCGTTCCTTTTTTCCAGTCACATGCGTAATGGTCGAGTAAAAATGAATATCTGTATGCCTCTGTGTGTATCCTAGTCTCCTTTATGAACTTCGTTGACAACATAATGTTCTGCGAAAAATACATCGCCCTTTCTTTCAAATGGAATATACCTCCTTAACATAATTCTAACAGTGTCACATCATACAGTACTTACATTAAGACACCAAGCACCTACCACCACCAGTTCCGATTTCATCTGCTGTGTAATGATATGCTAAAGTACTATTACTCATGGCATTAGGAAACACTCAGATTTTATTTTTCTCCCTGCAATTAACCTCCAATACAGAATCTAGTCGCTACTAGCTTAGAGAGTTGTACAAGCCACAAAGCACTTGTTATCAGATCATATGGAACACTATAGCACAGATGTTAACAACACTACTCTGTTGTACATTGGGGGCTTCCACGGTACGGGATAGGTTTGGGATGGCTCGGATAGAGCTGTAGGTGGCTCCACCACATGATCTGGGATGAGGTTCGAAGGCGATCCACCACGCGTTATGGCCAGGATACGGTCCAGAGGTGGATCTACCACCTATTGCAGTCGGGATAGGGTTAGAATGTGAATCCACCTGAAATATACCCACGATGGTGTCTGAAGGTGGATTCACCCGTGTAGGTCCGGAGTGGGGTCTGGGGGCACATGTGACAACGATACACATACATACAGAGAAACAGCGGAGTTGAGCAAGGTGTTGACAACTGTACGTCACTACAAGCAAATTTAGAATACATGGCCCGAAGTGATGTCATGATCACATGAGCATAAGTGTCAGCATCTTGGTTATATATAAAGTGAACTTCGGAACAAGGTCACTTCGTGACATGCTGATGGTGTTTGGGAGGTGTATTGGTGAGTCGAACTGTTTGTTTTGCACGATACTTGTAACCTCTGCATAATGAAAATACTCGTACAGTCATCTCCTGAATCAGCAGCGTTATGCATTTCATAATATGATGTGCAGAAGATTAGGTTAGCTCATCCTAAACATAGAACATACAATGTGAGGCTGGCATGTTTCAAAGGTTGGTCTTAGCTACTAAGCAACGTCCTGACAAACTTAAGTAAATCTCGATTATTTTACACCAATGACGGAGATGAAACCATGCGTGTCCATTCTGGTGGAGGGCTGAAGTGCTGGAATGAAATAAATAACCCATGGGTTGAACATGTTGTGTTGTTTTCCAAGTGCTTGTTTGTGATTCTTTTTAGGGGTAGGGATTTTGTGGAACACATCTGTCAGACGAGAGTTGCAAAAGTTGCTGTAAAGGTTCCAACTAATATTAAACCTCTATTAAATCTTCGGAAAACAGCAACTGGACACAATGTGACTGAGAGAGCTTCTGGCAATGCTGACCTGAGTAAAATCTGCTTCCAGGAAGAAGTGGGAGTAGAAAATATCATTTAGTCCCCAAGCAGAGTATTACTGTTAAGATCTGTGCTATAGAGTTTCATATGATCTGGTAACGAGTGCTTTGCGACATGTACACTCCACTACGCTAGTAGCGTATAGATTCTGTGTTGGAAGTTTATTGCAGGGAGAAAAATAAAATCTCAGTGCTTCCTACAGCCATGAGTAATATTATTTTAGTATAAAGCACTACACAGCAGATGAAACCGGTATTGGTTCTTTCTTGGTTTCTTAATTTAAGCACTGTATGCTGGATGATGTAATATATCAGTATTTTGATTTGTTGTATTTAATTCTACCCTATCAATCAAATCTTATTTTGAATTGTTGTTGTATGTTTATTAATATGAACTGGCCAGAAATAAATACATGTTTCAGCAGTTTTGGAAATTTTATCCCCATGGGGGTGAAATAGTGGGAATTTTTTTGGAAATACATCATTATTAAAGAACTACTAAATTATTTTTAAAGCTGCAACTATAAAAATTAATATTTCACTTCTCGATTACAAGTAAAATAGTAAATGTTTCAGTGTTTTTGGAAATTTGACCCGTAAGGCGATGAAATAAGGGATGAAATGATTTATGAAATATTTCACTGCGAAAGTTTTTTAAACCTAAATCTATAAAAATCTATAATTGGCTTCTCTATTAGAAATAGAAAAAAATATGCATTTCATTGCCTTTATAAATTGCGCCCGTAAGGAGTGGGAAACGAGGGGTGAAACGTTTCACGAAAATATTTCATTGTGAAATCGCTTTTAAAGCTAAATCTATCAAAATTGATACTTGGCTTCTTAGTTAGAAATGAAAAAATGCTTTTTTTACTGTATTTGGAAATTCAGTCCTAAGGGGTTGAAATAGGGCCCGACTGATTCACTGACTGATCATAGCCCAGCCTAAACTACTAACGATAGAAACTTAAATTTGGAGAATGTAGATCTTGTACTGTGGGCATCGCTTAAGAATGGATTGTTCGAAATTCCACTCCTAAAGGGGTAAAATACGGGATGGAACACTTTTTGAAAATATGTCGCTATTGTGGCAATTTTAAAACTAAATCTACGAAAACTAGTATTTAGTTTCTCGGGCAGCAACAAAAAAAGAAAAAAAAAAGAATCCACCTCGTGTTTCAGCATTTTTGGAAATTCAGTTACTAAGGGATTAAAGTTTAAAACAGTTTTTTTGAAAAAGTCATTATTAAATAACTATATAGCATTTTCAAAGCTACGTCTATGAAAATTGGTATTTGACTTCCTGGTTACAATTAAAAAATGCGTGTTTCATGTTTTGGAAAGGGTGTGACATAGGGAATGAAAAGTTTTATGAAATTATGTCATTATGAAAACATTTTCAAGGTCAATTCTATGAAAAATTTTATTTGGCTTTTCTGCTAAAAATATAAAAAAATGTGTTTCACTGTTTTTGGTACTTCAACCTCTGTAGAATGAACATTTTTAAGAAAACATTTCATTATTTTTAAAAAAATTATAACTAAATCTATTAAAATTGCCTTTTAACTTCTCGGCTGGATATAAAGACTTTGCATTAAAGGGCGATAGTTACTATGGAAATATCACCACAAGAAAGCAAAAGGCATGACTAACAAAAACGTTGGAGTCTAGCTACCAGTACCGCATTTTGGTCAGTAGTACATTCGGGAAAGACCATGCTTCTACCTCCTTAATTAGCGTGAAATGTTTATAAGGTGCACCAATTTGTTAATAACATAAAAATCTGATTAAAAAAAGGGAAAGAAAGCTTTGCAGACCATACAGTCTACGCGAGTGAAGCAGAGGGTGCTAGGCTGGTTTCTTAATCATTTTTGTGCAAATCATCTGAGGAGGTGTCTTCAGTTGATGCGAAACAATAAAAGGTATTTTGCAGTCATTAAGGATCGTTTCATTCAAATTATTAAAAATTTGCCTTGCTGCCCTCCCCCCGCTTCTTCTCTGGACCTGAAGGCCAGGGACTTCCTCTATCCTCGATTAATAAACCACTGCACCATAATCGTAAAACATACCGTCGTTTGTTTGTCGCACAGACTCCCGCATGGAGAACATAGAATCAGACATCAGTTTCGTAGAGAAGCAACTGAAAGAATTGAAAACAAGTAAGTCGCCAGGTCCAGATGGCATCTCAGTTCGGTTTTACAGAGAATACCCTGCGGCGGTGGTGTTACCTTGCATTTAATGTAGATCTCTCGCTCAGTCAAAAGTCCGAGGAGACTGTGAAAAAGAACAGGTGACTTCTACATGTAAGAAAGGCAAAAGAACGGACTCGCATAAATACGAATCAATATCCTTAACAGTGGTTTGCTGCAGAATTGTTGAGCACATTCTAGTTTGAATATAATATATTTCTCTGAGACAGAAAAGCTTCTGTCCACAAATCAGCGGCCGCCCGGTGTGGCCGTGCGGTTCTAGGTGCTTCAGTCTGGAACCACGTAACCGCTACGGTTGCAGGTTCGAATCCTGCATCGGGCATGGATGTGTGTGATGTCCTTAGGTTAGTTAGGTTTAAGTAGTTCTACGTTCTAGGGGACTGATGACCACAGATGTTAAGTCTCATAGTCAGATGTTAAGTCCCATAGTCCTCAGAGCCATTTTTGAACCACAAATCAGCTCGGATTTAGGAAGCACCGCTCATCCGAAACTCAGTTGTGCGCTTTTCTCAGATGATATCCTGAAAAACAACGGATGAAGGACAACAAGCGACTTCCACATTACTAGAGTTTCGGGCAAGCGTTTGACAGCGACTCACTGCAGAATGTTCACAAAGGTATGAGCATACATATTAGGTTCCCAGACACGTGAGCGCTTCGAAGACTTTTTAAATAATGGAACCCAGTACGTTGTTATCGACAGCGAGTGTTCACTGGAGATAAGCTTGTCGTTTGGAGTGCTGTAGGGAAGTGTGACAGGGCCACTCTTATTCTCCATAAAAAGAGGGTCCACTTAAACGTTCCAGAGCAAATATCTCTGGAACAGCAATAGATATTGGAAAACGACTTTCACAGGTATGAATGTAAGGCAGGGGTCATGAAAATAAATACTAGGAGGTATTGTAAGAAGTAAGAAAATACTATTTTTCAAACTAACTTATGTTTTTTTAATGGAAATGCCATATTATTTCTTACGCAATCACTAACATGAAAAATCACAAATAGAATGGCGTTGGTTGCATCGCAGTACGTCAATTACAGCCAGAGAAATTGCAAAGCGAAGTTGACACTTGAAATAAACGAAACGCGCCGCTGTTGAACATCCCGAGATGCAAGCGTGAACCCCACGTTGCTCTTAATCGCGATGTGATTGACGTACTACTATGTAACAAACGTTCTAGTTGTTGGTATTTACACTGGTATTCGGTGGACTGGTATCAATGCAGATGTTGAGTCACAAAACTTGTACAACTGCCATTTACCTCTCTGTTAGATCCTTGGTCTGCCATTACGTTGGCCACTGATATTCGGTCTTTCGTTACCATTATGTCCAGTCCAGTATTATAGCAAAAATCAATACAGCATGAACGGGTTAAATCTTTCCTTGGTTTTCAGTGTGTGTGACTGAACATATGTACTGATTCCAGTCCACTTCACAACACTGCAAAAAAGCAATAAGTACAGCTTTGTTGCAATGTGGTAAATCAATCACATCGCGATTACGAGCAACGTGGGGTTCACGCTTGCATCTCGGGATGTCCAATAGCGGCGCGATTCGTTTCTTTGAAGCGTCAGCTTCGCTTTGCAATTTCTCGGTATCTAACGGACGCATTACGATGCAACCAACACCATTCTTTTTGAATTTTTTCATTTATTGATTGCGTAAAACATAATAAAGGCCGTACATTAAAAAAAAACATAAATTAGTGTTGAAAATAATATTTGCCTACGTGTTAGAGCCCCCTTTCATACCCGTGAAAGTCGGTTTTCAATATCTGTAGTTGTTCCAGAGATACTTGCGCTGAAATGTTTAAGTTGACCACCCTGTATATTAATAGCCTGGCGGACGGGATGAGCAGCAATTTACGGCTGTTTGCTGATGGCGCTGTGGTGCGCGGGAATGTGTCATCGTTGACTCACTGTAAGAGGATACGAAATGGCTTAGAAAGGATTCTGCTTCGTGTGACGCATGACAGTTTTCTTGAAATATAGAAAAATATAACTTAATGCGGATGAGTGGGTAAAAAATTCTTGTAACGCTTGAATATAGCATTAGTAGGATACTGACAGACACAGTCTCATCGATTAAATACCTAGGTATAACGTTGCGAAGCGATGTCGCGTGGAACGTCTTTCCGCGACTCTGTGTCCGACGCGTCGTACTCCAGGACCCTCTCCGAGTCCTGTGCCGTACTCTCCCTCGCGCCGCACTGTTCCGAATTGCCTCGTGTCCTCTCTCGAAACCTTCTCGCGCTTCCATCCAGTCTCCCCATTCACGAGCGCTGTGATTGGCTACAGCGTTCGCGCCCTGTCTTCAAGCCAACGCACCCACACAAACATAAGGAAACGCATTCGAAATACTGGATTTACATTTAAATAACTTGAAATGAAATAAATATTCCTACGGCTGGACCATAAACACGCTCTAACACACATTATTAAGCACATAAACAAATTAAATAAACATATATCCAAGGAATAGCAACAAAAGGTAGGCCAGTAGCCTAATGTCTCTATGCTTTCTAAAACACAGTAAACATTTAACTAATTTCTTCAAGAATAGTATATATCGGATATAAAGAAAGACATAGATGAATAAACATATTTATAAGCGTTTTTTCGTTTTATTGTCGAGTACTTATGGCCTGACGCGATCGATAGTAATCGGCCACTTTGACCTCCAATAACTCATGTACTATTCAAGTTACATGCCTGTAATTTATACCAATTTAGGTAATGTACATGTTTCTTTTTGAGGTATCATGATTCCTCTAGCTACTATTAATTTCTATACGAACTGTGAAATGTCAGCCATTAAGGTTTCACAAAGTCCGCCAACTTTGACACTCCCGGCATAGAAATCTCTTTCATCGACACAAAGCACCGTCCTCGCCACAGCGTCAACGTGGAATTCCCAGCCACGCGATCGGCCTGGACCACGCGCTGGGACTCTTGCTCAGCTAACGTTCGGTACCACGTGCTGCTGCCGAGCCCCGACTTGCCGAGCGGCCCGTTCGGCCACGCCAACTCCCAACTTAGAATATCTTCAAGGTGCCACATTTCGCCCATTACCTCACATTGCCTACCCCGAAGTTTTTATCCTCTACAGCGCCCTTTACTGCAATGGAAGTTATTCTCCGATATCTTAACACATTTCCCATCATCCTGTCCCTTCTTCTTGACACTGTTTCCCACTTATTCCTTTCTCTGCTGATTCTGTGGAGAGCCTTATCATTACTTATTTTATCCGTCCATTTGATTTTAAACATCTTTCTTAGGTGCTACGTCTCAAACGCTTCGATTCTTTTCTTTTCCAGTTTTTGCTCAGTTCATGATTCACTACCAAACAATGCTGAGCTCCAAACGTTCACTCTGAGAAATTTCTTCTTCAAATTAAGGCCGGTGTTTGATACTAGTAAACATCTTTAGGACAGGAGTGCCCTCTTTGCCTTTCTAGTTTGATTTGATGTACTCCCTGCTTCGTCAATCATCTGTTATTTTGCTTCCAAGGTAGCAAAATTCCTAAACTTCGTTTACTTCGTGATCACCAACTTAAGTTCGTTGCTAATCTCATTCCAGCTACAATTCATTGTTTTTGTCTTTGTTCGGTTTACTCGACCAGTTGAAGTATTTCTTCTGTTGCCCAAGGTTTCACCTTCCTTGTACCTATGCTGCCTGTCCAGCTTCTGTGATCGCCTTGTTTGTAAATGTCCATTTCTCTTCAACCAAATGGGCTAACGTGGTATTAATTGCAGCATTACGTACAGCCTTACTGAACTTCAAACACATCTCATGGTACCTCAGTACTTCTTCCGAATTGATCTTCCGGGCAATTGTCTTAAACTTCAGTCTACTCTTCATTATTATTAAATTGTGATTGGAGATTATATCTACACCTGCGTACACCTTACAAATGAAGATGTAATTTCGGAATCCTTGATCATGATGCCATCAGGATCGTATGTTCTCTTGTTTCTGCGCCTTTTCCAAGTATACGTCCTCCACTTGTGATTTTCGAACGGTGAATTCCTTGTTATTAACTGAAATCTGTTGCAGCACTCAGTCATCCACCTCTCTCTTTCCTCCCACCAACCCCACATTCTTGTGTGACTGTGTCTTCTGTTCCTTCCATTACTATCGCAATCCAGTCACCCATGATTATTAGATTATCGTCACCATTTAAATACTCAATTATCCATTCAATAATCTGTTATATCTTCTCTATCTTTTCATCGTCTCCTTTTGGCGTCGGAATGTATATGTGGAATGTTGTTGCTGGCATTGATTCACTATTGATTTTGAGGACAATAACTCTACCACTGAACTATCCCCAGTAACTTACTGTCTATCCTCCCTTCCTATTCATAACAAATACTACTACCAATATACAATTTGCTGCTTTTATTGATATTACCGTACGTCCATGTGATCAGAAATCCTTCTTTCCATTTAAGTTCACTGACGTCCAATGCATCTGATCTAAGCCTTTGAATTTCCATTTTCAGATTTTATAGCTTCCTTACGAAGTTAAAAGTTCCAATTGCCCACCCTCGAACTCGTAGAAAGTTACCCTTTCGTTGCTTATTCCGTCTATTTCTCACGATCATCTCCCCTTTACAAGTTCGCCCCCTGTGGCCCGAGTGGGGGACTAATCAGGAATCTTTTGCCAATGGAGAGATCGTCATCATATTTTCTCTGTTACAGACCACATGTCCCGTGGATACACATTATGTGTCTTTAATGCAGTGGTTTATATTGCCTTCTGCATAATGATGTCGCTGAACATTGCTGACTATTCCGCCTTTTGTTGGTGGTGTCCCGCCCCATGCGCAAGCTCTGTCGGCTACTCCGTTCACTTTGACAAGCCATTGGTAGAACGAACTTTTATATCGGAAGTCTTCTGTCGCCATAGCTGATGACTTTTATTCAGAAATTAAGCAGTGAATGCGTTCGAACCAGGGAGCCATGACTTGATTGCGAGCTAAAGACGCTACCCCTAGACCACAGTAGCTACCTGTATCAGGTGTAATTGAAAAAGTATTTAAGCACCTGGCTGCTTCAGTTCAGAAACGTTGACGCTCTGATAAATCATTGGCTGTTTCCCTAAGCCTCAATTGAGTTTCACTTCTGATTCACACGTAACGATGGTCACTGCTCAATGAACTTACCTTTACGCAATAGATTGCAGCAGAAATAATTGCAAGTCAGTTGGAGTCATTAGAATACTCATGGCCTGGAATAAGCTTACTATGGCCTCTGGTAAAAAAGAGGGATGAAATGTTACTATATTTCTCATGAAAGAAAAATTTGTCTACACATCTCTGTATATTTCACCTGCGGACTGTTACCTACCACGCAATAGAAATAACGTCACATTAATAACAAATGAGTCAGATGGACAAGTTTCAAAGGACAAGATGAAAATTAAGTTCTCGCAGAGTAAAACAGTGGACCTGTTTTTCCTCATGCATGTCATGGCGCACTTCAGGAATAAATTCCTTCCCATTATGAAGTGAAACTGTTTACAACGATGTTTCATTTGACGTCTGCGTCTTTTTTTTTTTTTTTTTTTTTTGCCTCTCTTACCATGCATTCAGCATTTTATGATTTTAATGCAGTCGTTAAAATATAAATGTTTTGATTTTTTACACATTAATATTAGAAAAAAGTAAATTCTATGTATGTACTTAACTTAGTGCCTCCTCGACTGCGCAAAAATTCGCGCACAAGCCAACAATCGCTCACACTCTTTGTTTACATGAAATCAAAATATGGTACATAAAACAATAAGTCTTTGCGAAGAATTGAGTCAGGAGTGTCCCATTTTTCAGTGATTGCTTTGTTTTCATCAATCTGTCACTTACAACTTCTGTCACTAACACCACAGACTACTTCAACTATCAGTCGTGATTTATATTCTATTTCGTACTATTTCGTTGCAAATAATCGTTGGAATGCGTGAAGGAATGAATATATTTATAGGTTTAGCATAGTAATTACTTAAAGGAGAAATATTTGAGGAAATTAATCGCTTCAGTGTCTAACTCGTCTTTGAGAAATGTTTCTCCTGACTTCTTGTGGTATACAAAAATTTTCAGTTCATCCATCAAATTCATTCTATATGATTTCCAGAAGTGAGGAATATCTTAAGATTTTCTTGCTTGTCTGTGAATGAGTATCCAGTGTTTTGCACATATGTTCCAAGGATTATTTTGTTAATTGGTTACGTTTTCAGTATATCTAGCATGACAGTTACTGCCAGTCTGCCCTATGTAGTAGCTTGCGCAAGTTTTGCATGTGATTTTGTATGTTCCTGCATAGTGGAATATACTTTTTATTATGTAAGATGTGGAATAATTTCTTTTAGGGAAAAGTTACTTTCAGTTTGTGACATGTGAAGGTTTGCTATTTTTTGAGAGGTGTTACCTGCAAAAGGTATGGTAATCATACATTGGGCTGTATTACTAGTTTCTTCTCTAGAGGCAGAAATATCTGTTTCTCCATTTAGTGTATAGTTGATTGGAGAGAAATTTTTAGTAACCAATTCGCCTAATGATATTCAATTCCTTGCCCCTGTTCTTTCTCCAAAGCAACTTTTTTTCCTCTATGTACTTTTGTTTTGTATGCAGCCCTCTTGATACATTTCTGTGACATGATGTGGCAGGGATTGTGGTGCTGCAATATATCTTTTTCCTATGTATCTCTAAATTCTGCCTTTCGCTGTGATTTTCTACACACAAAACTAAGGAATAAATGCTAGTGAGTGGGGCAGCCTTAGCTGTTTAAATCCATTTGGGTGAATAAATGACCACAACAGCTGTCATGACAGCTATCACAGCAGCTGTTGGGTTTGTTTATTTATTCAAAATAATTTTCTGATATTCATGTGCGAAATTTATTTTTTGTTTTGATTATGAAAGAAATGTGTGATATTATTGGTGTCATTGGTGTCACCCTTGACTAAAATTAAGGTATTATCTACAAGTATTTTGTAGTAGGCTACACTGTGTTTTTTTAAACAATACTTCTGGCTGTTAAATATTTTCTGTTCTAGATCGTTACTGAAAAAGTCTGCTGTTATGACAGACGGACAACACCATATCTAGCTCTTTAGGTAATTGTAGTCGGGGATTAGTTCTAGTAACTGTATAAATTCAACAAATTCAGTTTGTGAAAACTTATTATACTTTAGTAAATTGTTCTCTATGACTGCAGTGGCTTCTTTCATACTGGAGTACAGGCTGGCGATGTCCTGTGGTATAAAATGAGCACCATCAGGAATGTTTATTTCTCTCGTTAGATTAGTTTGGTACTGTTGCATCATATGTGCAATACTTTTTCAGAAACTAACTGAGTTTGTGAAGCAGAAGTGTTTATACGATTTATTATTGGCTTGATAGGACATCCTCCCTTGTGTACTTTACATTGTGATCTTAATAGTGGAATTTTAAAATTCATGCGGATGATGTTTTTCATTTCATATCCTGTGTACAAGAAATGTTTCTTAAATTTCCTCTTATTTCGTTATGGAACTATTTCGTTGAATCTTTGTACTGTTGCACTTTGTTGTTTTCTTAAAAAATGTAAGGGTTTGAAATGTATTAATTTTCTTTCATAATTGGGAATGTGTAGCGTTTATGTACTTTTGTGATTAATGCCTGATTCTCTCATTGTTTTCTGTTTATACTGCCCACTGTTTTTAAATCATTTTGTATGTGTCTACAGACATCTTTTTAATTCCTTATTTGCTTCTCTAGGTATTTGTTTAGTTAGTGACCTATGGCAGACTTATCATTGCTGTTCAGTTTTGCAATGGTTGTTAGATTCTTTGTTGTCACTATGAGCTGTTTGACTGTGTTGCTTGATAGTTTCTCCTTAGCATTATTTTTCAGACCTTTGTGTAATGGGGTTAACACTTTATCTTTGAATACTGTGTTGTTCACTACTCTATTATGCAATGACTGTGTGCTTTTAACACTGTACCATTGCTTTTTGTTCCAATTTTATTTGGATTTCACATTGTTCAATTTCTTAGTGTGTGTGCCACACATACTCTTTACAAACTATGTCATGAATTTTATCTGACATAAAATTCTGAATTATTGATTGTTTGCAAATTTACATCTAAAGGTTGGCTTTTAAAAGTGTATTTGTTTTTGTATAACTGCTTTGTGTCTATTTAACCACATTCCTTCCACTTTACAGTTTACAATCTTTGTACAATGACTTCTGTATCATAGTATAACGGTAATGTAATTTATAACTAGATCTAACTGTTGATCCTTTTTGTTCAATTTTATGTTTACACTTGCTATAAAAATGTTATTTTTTTGCGGTTTTGAACTTGTATATTACCTTCATTGCCAGGCTTATTACTAACAACTTATTTTCAGTCTTTCAGTTTCCTCATTAAGTCAACTAATTGTATCAGTGATCACTTTGATTGCGTGGATGCCAGTAGCACTGCACATTCATGAGAATGAGGACTATGACTTCAAAATTGGTAATGAATAGGTGGAAATTAGAAAAATGGTGTGATGACTAATTACATTATGTTCAAAAGATAAGGTAGAATTTTTGGTTCGATAATAAACAATATTGCAGTGAGGAGAGAAATAATTTTCGGTGGTTGGAATATTTATTTAGTTCATGTGTGTTTCTTTTCAGTTTCTATTTGTCTTTGAAGTTCATGTCTGGTCTACTTGCTTGTTCTGTTTGTCATTGTTGCAGTTTTGTGAATAATTTTTAGGTGTATTGTGTATTTATTTATGTGCCATGCTTGGGGATTTATTGGATTTAGTACACACATCAAGGTAGAACAATTGTGGTGAAAATCTTGTTCCTTTATCATTACCCTCTGTTAAATGCACATTAGGAGTCAGAGTTCTAGAGAAAGGTAACTGAAAATGAAATGTGGAGGCTGATCGTAATAGGGAGGAAACTGCAGCAACCAGAGAGTAGGTCGTATTCTCCACTGAGTAGGTGACTCCAAATGATAGACGAGTTGAGACAGGTCAAAGAGATAATTTGGTGTTATCTGAGGTGAGATACTATGATAATGAGGAAGAGGACGAGAAGGTACCTTATCCAGCGGATGGGATTGTGATGTTTCGTAACTGTGAGGCAGAGGATAATTTAGAAATGCATTTGCACACCTTCAAGCATGCTTAGTTGATTTCACCTGCCCATCCTGACGTGCTCCTTCCATAACACAGGATGCACAGATCAGGAACCTTGATATTAACACAGCACGTTGGGGATATGGAGCTCCCATAAGATGAGCAACATAAAAGTATCGAAAAGCTTGATAAATGCATGAATGGGCAGTCACCTGAAAGATAACTTGGATGAGTCGGAGCATCTGAAAATACCCAAAACGGACAGACGACCAAAACTCAAGACAAGACAAATAAACTACATTGCGACACACAATATAAATTCCCTCATACAACCAGGCAAACTCAAAATTCTGACGGATGAAATGGATCGCAAGGGGATTCTCATAACCGGACTTCAAGAAATGAGAAATACTGATCAGGAGCCGATAGAATCACAAGGATATAGGATTTATAAGGGAATACCAGGAAAAAGAGTCATGAAACAGTGTCCACAATTTGGAACAGGATTCGTGGTGAGTCTGAAAATAATAGAGTCCATAATAGAATTTAAAGCACAATCTCCCAGGCTCTCAACATTAACTCTAAAAGCTGCAAATAAAATGTACACAATAATAAATGCCCATGCCCCGACAAATGATAAAAATAATAAAAAAGAACACAGAGAAGAGGTAGAAAAATTTTGGGAGCTCTTAGATCAAACGACGAATAACATTAATAAAAATCACATCAAAATTTTAATTGGAGACTTCAATGCCCAGTTAGGAAGGGAAAAGAGATATAGAGACATAATAGGGAAATGGACAGCACAAAGAAGAACAAACAAAAATGGCATAAGACTAGTGGAATTTTGCAGAAACCATGACATGATCTCAAAGTCGACGTATTTTAAGAGAAGACCAAGTAAACTTAAAACTTGGAAACATCCAGACTGGAAAAAAGGAGAATGGCAACTGGACCATGTCTGCATGGATAAGAATTACCACAAGGAAATTTACAATGTGAAAGTACTGAGAGGGACAGATACCGGATCAGATCATTACATGATAAAAATTAAAATTAAATTAACCCCATTAGCAAAGAAAAAATCCCACCAGAAGAAGAAGAGAACCTATGACCCTCATAAACTGATACAAAATGAGGATTATGAAGCACAAACCAGGGATATAAAAATAACAGATGATCTGGAAGAAATAATTCCCAAATTGAAACAAATAGCTGAACAAGTTGCCCCTATAAATCCAAGGAAAAAACACCAGTGGTGGAACGATGAATGTGATGAAGCAGTGTTGGATCGACACCAAGCCTGGTTAAGGCATCAAAATGAAAAAACAGAAAAATCATATTTGGAACTCACAAAACAAAGGAAGACAACACAAAAAATAATAAGGAGAGTTAAACGTCAGTACCAAAAAGATATACTTCTAATGATAGAAACAAATAGTGAAAAAACAAACTCAAGAGACTATTACAAAATATTTGGCAGACAATTACAAAGATATGATCCTCCAACATTAATGTTAAAAGATAAAGATAATAGCCTAGCCCATAGCAATAGTAAAAATACAGAAATTCTAGCAGAAACATTTAACAAGTTACTAAATTGTGAAGATCCCCCAGAACTTCTTCAGATAAACACAGAAACCCCAATTAAAACACCAGCAGAAAATATAAATCCACCTACAATTAATGAGGTCTACAGAGCTTTGAAAGAACTCAAAAACTACAAAGCAAGTGGAGAAGATCAAACGTTTGCTGAACTTTGGAAATATGCAGCAGAACCAGTAAAGATAGCATTACACAAATGCATAGTAAAAATCTGGAATGAAGAGAAATTACCAGAAAATTGGACTACTGCTATAATACATCCATTACATAAGAAAGGAGAAAAATCAAATCCAGACAACTATAGAGGAATTTCCCTTTTGGACTGCACGTATAAGATCATGTCAAGAATACTATACAACCGCTGTAAAGATCAACTAGAACTGGAACTGGGAGAATATCAAGGAGGATTTAGATCCTGGAGAAGCTGCCCAGAACAGATAATCACCCTAAAGTTAGTTATGGATGTCTACAAAAGAAGGCAAAAACAACTAGTCATAACCTTTGTAGATTTCAAAAAGGCGTATGATTGCATCCATAGATCTTCAATGATGAAAATATTAAGGAATTTTGGACTTCATCCTAAATTAATAAAAATGATACAGTTAACCTTAACAAACACCAAATCCAAAGTAAAATTTAGAGGAGAAATATCTGAACCATTTACGATTAAAACAGGGTTGAGACAGGGAGATTGTTTATCACCATTGCTATTCAATTGTGCTCTTGAATATGTAATGAGAGAATGGTACAAGGAAAATCCTATGAATATTAAAATTGGGACTAAGAAAGATAAAATAAACCTAAATTGCTTGGGATTTGCTGATGACCTAGCATTACTAGCTAATAATATTCAGGAAGCCACGAAACAAATAACAAGCTTACAAAATATAGCACAAAAATTAGGACTCCAAATATCATTTGAAAAGACTGAAATAATGGTAACGGATCCACTTGTAATAGATCACATCACAGTGAATAATAGGGAAATTAAAATAGTGAAACAATTTAAATACCTGGGTGAAATTATAACACATAAATTGGACGAGAAACCTGCATGGCGAGCAAGAACTAATAAAATGATAAAAGCTCAAAAACTAACGTGGTCTACGTACAATAAAAAATGTCTATCGATTAAAACAAAATTAAAACATTACAAGACGGTGGTTCAACCAGAGGTTACATACGGAAGTGAAACTCTTTTTAAAGTCACCCAGAAAAACAGAATTGACAAAATTTTAAAAGTAGAGAGAAGAATTGCTAGAACATGCATAAATAAGAAATATCAAAAAGCTGGGCAATGGCGGATAGTTCCAAATGAAGTGGTATACAGAGAACTGGAGCCCATCACTGATACTATACGAAAGAAAAGGATCTCTTTTTGTGGTCACATTCTGAGGACACCAGAAACCAGATTATCAAGGAAAATTATTGAGAAACTCTGGAAGTTGAAACAACAAGGAGGATGGCTTAAGGAAATAAGAGAGGATATGGAAGAACTGGAAATAACCCTGGATGATTTGCAGAACAAAACGCCAAATTTAAAGAAGTTGAGGGACACAGAAATAAGATTTAAACCAAAAATTGACAAACGACATACAATGAAAAGGGTATTTACAGATGAGGAACGACGAAAAGCATCGGAACGAATGAAGAGATACTGGGCCACTCGGAAGGGGAAAATACCAAAGAAGAGGACCAGAAATGATTGACTGAAGTGGTCCAATGAGGCCGTAAAAGCAGAAGAAGAAGAAGAAGAAAATGCATGAAGAAGACTGAAAATAAAATTAGACAAACTTCTGAAAAAAATCAACATTTGTGTACAGACGTGGATCGGCTTGTGATTAAAAACTGTGACATGATCTGGAGAGAAACAGAGAATGTGAGAGTGGAATCAGTGGACATGTGTCTGGTGCCAGTAGGAGAAGCACTGGAAGTGCAAGCAGATCTTGCACTCAAAGAGCAGTAGGAAAGCTGAGAACTTAGAACATTACAATGGTGACTTTAAGGTGAAAGTGCCAGACGTTTTAGGCTGGCGCAGTAACTCTAACAGCGCGAATAATTGCACACCAGGACATCCTGGGTCTAAGAAATTTTGGGTCAGGATCGCAACGCTACCTGTAATTGAAGTGGGGCAACGCACCAGCAGGCATATCACCTAAGTTGGAACAGTTTGACTACAAGCATTAACTGCAGTATCCGTATGCAAGATCCAGATGTCCAAGGACAACAGGAACACTACTTTCCAAGGCGTAATTCGAATAATTTGACTGCTGTTTCCTGCTTTCATAGTCAGTGATGCATCATCTTGAGTTTGTCTGTGGCCTTCTCGAAGGAGAAATGGCAGTAAGGATGAATCCTACTGCACTGCAGTGTACAATGAAAAAGGGTTCAAAGATACTTTTCCGGGACACTATTGGTCGAAAGCTTCACATGAAAGAGAAAAGCAGACATAATCATGGGCCATGATCTGGAGGGATCCAGAGTTCTGAGTCCACTGAAATTCCTAGAGATCATAAAGAAAAATCAGTCCGTGTATAATTCCTCATAAATCATTCACTTCTGCGGTAAGAAGTTAGCTGCAAACTACCAGTAGATTCTTGCTTGACGTTGTGAAGAATATATTGAGGCATTTAAGGGCTTGCTACAAGAACTGAAGTTTGTACAAAGACAAGACCACTGTTGGAACCAGCAATACGAAACGGGACGTAATTTTATCGGAACACAGCGACCTCATTCTCATCGCCATAACAATCGTTTTGAAATGAACTGTGGCAGTCATTTCTGGCCATATCAGCCGAACTGAGGAGGATTGAGCAGCTGCCAATGCAATGGTAACCCATGGTTTAGTCAGGAGGGAATGATCATTAGCAACCCAGCAATAAAGCTGAGGTTCACCAAATCAATGGCTGAACCCAACTGCTGGCCCTTCATCACAGTAATGACCAGGAGCTAGCATGGGGACAAGAGTGAATCAACCTGTGGCTGTCCTAGGATGAAGTAAAACAAACATTGTTAAATAAGAAGATTTTAAAGAAGTGTTGTTAGAAGAAAAGGAGAATATGACCACAGAGAATTCGCACCCAGTCGTACGATGTTGGAAATCGGAAATTTGTGGTAAGTTTTTATGGGACCAAACTGCTGAGGTCATCGGTCCCTATGCTTACAAACTACTTAAACTAACTTAAACTTAGCTGGGGACAACACACACATTCATGTCTGAGGGAGGGCTCGAGCCTCCGAAGGGGGGAAGCCGCGTGAACTGTGGTAAGGCGCCCTAGACCGCGCGTCTCGTGCGTTATTAACAGAACATGTGGGCTGGCTGGTCTAGATAGCGGGAGTCAAGTATCGGGGATATCAGAATATGGTTTTCAAAGACGTGCAGGAAACCATTATTGGCTAATACTAAGCTTACATAAAATGGATGTTTGAGGAGCAGTAGGGGGAAGAGCATGGAAGTGCACTGGCAAGTCCAACATGTGTCGTTGTGCCAGATAAAAAAGTTGGAATGGAACGTTTTGGTTATGCCAAAGTTGGCAATATCATTTGTCTTCGGAGAGGAACTTTTAAGCGAAAATCAGTGAGTTCTGGACTTAGGGTGCAGAGAATTTATCATGCAGAAGGACATCCCAATACATATATTGTTTGAAGAACAGGTGCCGGCCGAAGTGGCCGTGCGGTTAAAGGCGCTGCAGTCTGGAACCGCAAGACCGCTACGGTCGCAGGTTCGAATCCTGCCTCGGGCATGGATGTTTGTGATGTCCTTAGGTTAGTTAGGTTTAACTAGTTCTAAGTTCTAGGGGACTAATGACCTCAGCAGTTGAGTCCCATAGTGCTCAGAGCCATTTGAAGAACAGGTGTCACATGAACAATTGCCTGCACACTGCTTGAAATAATTTGTTGAATAGAAAGAGTCGAAGATTGAATCAGGGAGACGTTTCGAAAATAGAAGTGATTACCCTTCAAGTGATCATAAGACAAAATCTCACTAAATATCCAGAAGTAAATAGAAGCAATTAGATATGCAAGAATGGACGAAAAAGAAGAGCTGTACGAAATTTTGAATTCCTGTATGTCTGGTTTTTTCTTTTTTTACTTAAGTTGGGTTCTATAAAGAATTTTCGTTATAAATTCAGTATATTTCTCATTCAACCGTATTCCATTCTGCGGGTGAAAAAGCAAAAGGTATGTGAAGAAATATAGGTAATGTTGGAGCAAGACGTGACTGAACCAGTGGTTTCTTCATGCAAAAACCCTCTGTGGGCCGCAGAGAAAAGAGATGGTATGAGATGGTTGGTGCTCAGCCTGCAACTAGTTAACACCACTATAATGCTGGAGATTCATAGGCCAGAAAACTTG
This sequence comes from Schistocerca nitens, assembly GCF_023898315.1. Classification (NCBI taxonomy): domain Eukaryota; kingdom Metazoa; phylum Arthropoda; class Insecta; order Orthoptera; family Acrididae; genus Schistocerca; species Schistocerca nitens. The sequence continues at coordinate 408,359,043 of NC_064617.1, forward strand.
GAAAAATTACTCCAGAAGTTCCAGTGTGTCCAAGTTTTTTCATTGCTCGACCTCTGATCAAACAACTCAGAGATCAAATTGGAGCATCTTATCATTAGGGATGGGAAAATCCATCAATTAAAACCAATACTGATATTATAGTTGTGAATAACTGGTCTTTTTGGTATTTGTTTGATTATAACAGGTGTTCAGTAAAAATTCGAAATACTAGTTAGCCACAGGAGCACTGCTAAGACATTTTTTTTCAAATAAACCGTTTATAAAAAAGGAATAATTTTTATTCATAATTTGCGTTGGTTTGAAATACTGCGTTGTTATATGAAATGGGAAAAAGGATCAGTGGTGTGTTAATGACAGTGCCAACACAAACGATCAACAAACATATGGCATACGAATAGGTACAGCATTGCTGAGACAATAATGTCCCTGTTGATATGTGTTGTGGTTTAAGGAACACACATGTAAGCAGTGTGCAGGAATTTCCCCTGCCTGGTCTGTATGTTACTTTCTCCTGGCGTCGCCAGACATCCGTTGTATGGCAGAACGGCACCAACCGTAGTGTGCAGATATTTTTACAAAGTGACGTAGCAGTGAAGTACAATGCTTTAAAATATTGAAGATTTGTCTGCTAGTTCTATGAAATAACAAAGGAGGTAGGAAATTATGGTAACCGTAATAAACTAAAAACTTAACAGCAATACAGTACATCCATTGTAGACAATAAAAATAGAAACTAGCTGAACTGCTGCCTATGTCTACATAATATGCCTTTATCTGCTTGTAGCCCTTGAAAACGAACAAGTTAACACAAAAAATAGAGTTCTACAACCTTAGTTTTCACTCTTTAGCACAGACTATTTACAATGCCCAAATAGTGGGATGATCCTTAATTACAGCATGATATTTGAGCGCAGTTTTAAAATAAGTATCAAAATTCATCAGAGATCTTAGATAATGACAGTCTTATAATACACATCGAATTTTGTTGTTTTAAGTACAATACATTAATTTATTACAAGAAGTCATCCCAGATTGGCCTTGAGAGATCAGTACTACTACTTGAATTATAAATTGCATTTTCAAGATAAAGATTTGTTGTGGTTTGTCAAGAAGTTTCACGACAACATACACTCCACTGCAAAACGAAATATTCATTTTACACAGTAATTTTAGGCTGTTGCTGAGTTGTTCTGCGCTGAAGCTAGTTTGGAAGTTATAAAAGAGGTACTGACAGAACTGGATTTGTGTAGAGAGGTCATATTTTGCTTCAGGTTTTTTCAGTCGATAGAAAGGCCTTCGAAAGATAAAGCTTCAGTTCCGGGTTCTAGGTCACCAGAATAGTCCGTCGGTGAGTTTCATCACACTGAATACTTCATGTTTCTAGTATTGCAGTAGTTGCTTTCGGACTTCACACTGATGAGCCAACACATTGTGGCCACTGTCCACGCGAGATCAAATTCCGCGTGTTGACGTGACAAGCACATGGCGTGATAGAGAAGGTACATAAGCGCATGGGGAATCATTGCAGCGACGATACGGAAAGCGAATAGGGAAATCCAGCGACATAAGTCACTGTGCCAAAGGGTAAGTTCTTATGGCCCAACACCTATGAACAAGCATCCCGTAAGCGGTAAGGCTAGTTGACTGTTTGCTTGCTATTGTCGTGAGCATTTAAAGACAGTGATCCAGGGATGGTGAAATCACGAGTTTGTGACATGACGGCGGTTGTCGACGCATCGTCTCCAAAGGTGGAGGCCACAATACTGCTTGCCCTGTAAGCAGGATAGGTGTCGATCTGAGCCAGATCGGAAGACAGGATACAATGTTGGTGCAGTTTCAAGTGTTTTAGAGTATATCGTTCTGCGCCCATTGTGGAATATGGCACTCTGGAGTAGACAAAAATGGTTCAAATGGCTCTGAGCACTATGGGATTTAACAGCTGTGGTCATCAGTTCAAATGGTTCAAATGGCTCTGAGCACTATGGGACTCAACTGCTGAGGTCATTAGTCCCCTAGAACTTAGAACTAGTTAAACCTAACTAACCTAAGGACATCACAAACATCCATGCCCGAGGCAGGATTCGAACCTGCGACCGTAGCGGTCCTGCGGTTCCAGACTGCAGCGCCTTTAACCGCACGGCCACTTCGGCCGGCTGGTCATCAGTCCCCTAGAACTTAGAACTACTTAAACCTAACTAACCTAAGGACATGACACACTTCCATGCCCAAGGCAGGATTCGAACCTGCGAGAGTATCAGCAGCGCGTTTCCGGACTGAACTGATGTCTTCCCTGACGACTATAGCATCTTCTTACTTTACACGCAACTGCTATGACTCATATTCACCAAACACAATGAAAAAAGTTGTGCTCAGATATTCAGACAATGGTGGAAGGGTAAAAAATTTTAATGACAGGGGAGACATAATAAAGGGAGTCCCATAACTTTCAGTTTTGGTTAGAATGCGCCAAATTTTTGGGTGTACATATTCATGAATATTTGAACTGGAAGAGCATATCAATGAGCTTCTGAAACAATTAAGTTAAGCTATTTTTGCTCTTCGAATAATTGTTAGGCTTGGAAACAAACGATTCAGTCTCATGATATACACACCTCAAAAAAAGTTTTGAATAACATAGAGTTTATTACAATGACTTCTTACAGTACACCCATTGAGGTCTGTACAATTACTTATTAACAAAATAAAAGTTATTCCTTCTGAAAACAAAAATTATTTTGGTTAGTTACAAAAAACCATTACAACAAAGAAGGTTCTCTCCTAAGCGCACCTCTTGAAAACAAAAACAGCAAGAATCTTAATCTCATGATGATGGATTTAGTAGTGAGTATGTTCTCCCCTCACACAGATGAGCTCTTCCACTCTGCGAGTCATGCTCTGAATAAAGCCATCAAGTATATCTTGGGGTATGAGGTCCCACTCCTCAATGGCAACTCCAGTTAGGTCCTGAGGGTTGCCAGGTGAAACCAGACATTGTGCGATAACCAACCACCTTGCATGCATGTTCAGTTGGATTCATGTCTGGGGACTGTGCTGACTAAATCATTTGGTTAATGTTGCATCTTACAAAATACCGAGACACTGCAAGAGAACTTGCCAGTGTCAATGAAATTCATGAAAAGCCGTGTACTTCAAGTTATTATTTTATTTTATTGTGGAGGCTACCAGTTTCAGCATTTCATTATGCCACATTCAGGCACCATACGCATCTATTCAAATAAACGAACTTGTCGTGTTGTTGTTGTGGTCTTCAGTCCTGAGACTGGTTTGATGCAGCTCTCCATGCCACTCTATCCTGAGCAAGCCTCTTCATCTCCCAGTACCTACATCCTTCTGAATCTGCTTAGTGTATTGATCTCTTGGTCTCCCTCTACGATTTTTACCCTCCACGCTGACCTCCAATGCTAAATTTGTGATCCCTTGATGCCTCAAAACATGTCCTACCAACCGATCCCTTCTTCTCGTCAAGTTGTGCCACAAACTTCTCTTCTCCCCAATCCTATTCAATACCTCCTCATTAGTTATGTGATCTACCCACCTTATCTTCAGCATTCTTCTGTAACACCACATTTCGAAAGCTTCCATTCTCTTCTTGTCCAAACTATTTATCGTCCATGTTTCACTTCCATACATGGCTACACTCCATACAAATACTTTCAGAAACGACTTCCTGACACTTAAATCTATACTCGATGTTAACAAATTTCTCTTCTTCAGAAACGCTTTCCTTGCCATTGCCAGTCTACATTTTATATCCTCTCTACTTCGACCATCATCAGTTATTTTACTCCCTAAATAGCAAAACTCCTTTACTACTTTAAGTGTCTCATTTCCTAATCTAATCCCCTCAGCATCACCCGATTTAATTTGACTACATTCCATTATCCTCGTTTTGCTTTTGTTGATGTTCATCTTATATCCTCCTTTCAAGACACTGTCCATTCCATTCAACTGCTCTTCCAAGTCCTTTGCTGTCTCTGACAGAATTACAATGTCATCGGCGAACCTCAAAGTTTTTACTTCTTCTCCATGAATTTTAATACCTACTCCGAATTTTTCTTTTGTTTCCTTTACTGCTTGCTCAATATACAGATTGAATAACATCGGGGAGAGGCTACAACCCTGTCTCACTCCTTTCCCAACTACTGCTTCCCTTTCATGCCCCTCGACTCTTATAACTGCCATCTGGTTTCTGTACAAATTGTAAATAGCCTTTCGCTCCTTGTATTTTACCCCTGCCACCTTCAGAATTTGAAGGAGGGTATTCCAGGTAACGTTGTCAAAAGCTTTCTCTAAGTCTACAAATGCTAGAAACGTAGGTTTGCCTTTTCTTAATCTTTCTTCTAAGATAAGTCGTAAGGTTAGTATTGCCTCACGTGTTCCAACATTTCTACGGAATCCAAACTGATCCTCCCCGAGGTCCGCTTCTACCAGTTTTTCCATTCGTCTGTAAAGAATTCGCGTTAGTATTTTGCAGCTGTGACTTATTAAACTGATAGTTCGGTAATTTTCACATCTGTCAACACCTGCTTTCTTTGGGATTGGAATTATTATATTCTTCTTGAAGTCTGTGGGTATTTCGCCTGTCTCATATTTCTTACTCACCAGATGGTAGAGTTTTGTCATGACTGGCTCTCCCAAGGCCATCAGTAGTTCCAATGGAATGTTGTCTACTCCCGGGGCCTTGTTTCGACTCAGGTCTTGCAGTGCTCTGTCAAACTCTTTACGCAGTATCTTATCTCCCATTTCATCTTCATCTACATCCTCTTCCATTTCCATAATATTGTCCTCAAGTGCATCGCCCTTGTATAAACCCTCTATATACTCCTTCCACCTTTCTGCCTTCCCTTCTTTGCTTAGAACTGGGTTGCCATCTGAGCTCTTGATATTCATACAAGTGGTTCTCTTCTCTCCAAAGGTCTCTTTAATTTTCCTGTAGGCAGTATCTATCTTACCCCTAGTGAGACAAGCCTCTACATCCTTACATTTGTCCTCTAGCCATCCCTGCTTAGCCATTTTGCACTTCCTGTCGATCTCATTTTTGAGACGTATGTATTCCTTTTTGCCTGCTTCATTTACTGCATTTTTATATTTTCTCCTTTCATCAATTAAATTCAATATTTCTTCTGTTATCCAAGGATTTCTATTAGCCCTCGTCTTTTTACCTACTTGATCCTCTGCTGCCTTCATTACTTCATCCCTCAGAGCTACCCATTCTTCTTCTACTGTATTTCTTTCCCCCATTCCTGTCAATTGTTCCCTTATGCTCTCCCTGAAACTCTCTACAACCTCTGGTTCTTTCAGTTTATCCAGGTCCCATCTCCTTAAATTCCCACTTTTTTGCAGTTTCTTCAGTTTCAATCTGCAGTTCATAACCAATAGATTGTGGTCAGAATCCACATCTGCCCCTGGAAATGTCTTACAATTTAAAACATGGTTCCTAAATCTCTGTCTTACCATTATATAATCTATCTGATACCTTTTAGTATCTCCAGGATTCTTCCAGGTATACTACCTTCTTTTATGATTCTTGAACCAAGTGTTAGCTATGATTAAGTTATGCTCTGTGCAAAATTCTACAAGGCAGCTTCCTCTTACATTTCTTCCCCTCAATCCATATTCACCTACTATGTTTCCTTCTCTCCCTTTTCCTACTGACGAATTCCAGTCACCCATGACTATTAAATTTTCGTCTCCCTTCACTACCTGAATAATTTCTTTTATCTCGTCATACATTTCATCTATTTCTTCATCATCTGCAGAGCTAGTTGGCATATAAACTTGTACTACTATAGTAGGCATGGGCTTTGTGTCTATCTTGGCCACAATAATGCGTTCACTATGCTGTTTGTAGTAGCTAACCCGCACTCCAATTTTTTTTATTTATTATTAAACCTACTCCTGCATTACCCCTATTTGATTTTGTATTTATAACCCTGTAATCACCTGACCAAAAGTCTTGTTCCTCCTGCCACCGAACTTCACTAATTCCCACTATATCTAACTTTAACCTATCCATTTCCCTTTTTAAATTTTCTAACCTACCTGCCCTATTAAGGGATCTGACATTCCACGGTCCGATCCGTAGAATGCCAGTTTTCTTTCTCCTGATAACGACGTCCTCTTGTGTAGTCCCCGCCCGGAGATCCGAATGGGGGACTATTTTACCTCCGGAATATTTTACCCAAGAGGACGCCATCATCATTTAATCATACAGTAAAGCTGCATGTCCTCGGGAAAAATTACGGCTGTAGTTTCCCCTTGCTTTCAGCCGTTCGCAGTACCAGCACAGCAAGGCCGTTTTGGTTAATGTTACAAGGCCAGATCAGTCAATCATCCAGACTGTTGCCCCTGCAACTACTGAAAAGGCTGCTGCCCCTCTTCAGGAACCACATGTTTGTCTGGCCTCTCAACAGATACCCCTCCGTTGTGGTTGCACCTACGGTACGGCCATCTGTATCGCTGAGGCACGCAAGCCTCCCCACCAACGGCAAGGTCCATGGTTCATGGGGGAAGGAACTTGTCGTATAGCACCATAAATCATTGGAAATCGTGAAATCAATCGTTATACAATTGCTTCACGCCTTCGAATGAAGCAGCTGTATAACGATTGAATTCACAATATCCAGTGATTTATGGCGCTATACGACAAGTTCGTTTATTTGGATAGATGCGTACGGGGCCTGAAGATGGCACAAGGAAATGCTGAAACTGGTAGCCTTCACAATAAAATAAAATAATATCTTAAAGTACACAGCTGTTGGTGAATTTTATTGACATTCACAATTACTTAACCAGCCGAAGTCCCCTGGCCATGATGGACCAACAGACTGCTAGAGAACGGTGGGGTCTTGCATTCTCGTCGTCTAGGATGAAGTTGTCACTGACTTCACGTCTGTAGGGCCTTGTAACCGTTTATAGTACCTCTTGGAGGTATCGGGAACCAGTCGATGGGAATCAGAGAGGTCCGTCGTCACATCATTATTTGCCACCGACAACATTACACTTTCTCCTGCAAACGGATCGACCTCCTGGACGAAAAAATGGTTCAAATGGCTCTGAACACTATGAGACTTAACATCTGAAGCCATCAGTCCCCTAGCCTTAGAACTACTTAAACCTAACTAACCTAAGGACATCCATACATCCATGCCCGAGGCAGGATTCGAACCTGCGACCGTAGCAGTCGCGCGATTCTGGACTGACGCGCCTAGAACCGCTCGGCCACCGCGGCCGGCACTTCCTGAACATATCGGCGTTCCTGATGTCGTCTAGCGCTTCTCTAACTCGTCTAGTGTCTGATCAAAAACCAATCCTGGTCTCGTCTGCAAAGTTGACATTCCCCCAGTCTGCAATCGTCCGATGTTGATGTGCAAGAGCCCAGATCCTTAGATTGCGTCGGTTCCGTTGGCTCAGCGCAATCTTCCGAAATGAAGACCATCCTGATGCAATCTTCTATTCACTGTTAGGTCTGAGATATGAATTCCTGTTGCCCGGGAGAAGTCATTTCCAATATTTCTGGCAGTTGGATGCCTGCGAGCCGACAGTTCGAAGAAACGATGCCGCAGTTATGTTCTCATACGAGGACGACCACTACGAGGTTTATCGTTCACATTTCCTGTCTCTCTACTTTCTCCACACCTTAGGTACACCACTTTGAGTGACATGTGCCCGACTGGCAACATCTTGCTGTGTATGATCTGCTAAAAGTAAAGCCACTATCCTAACTCTATCAAATTATGGTATGCCTCTATGTGGCATGTTACTGCAGTGCTGAACACAAACTAAATGAAGCTGTTGTTGATATTGGACTGCTATCGGTGTGCCGCTGCGGCAGCAATATGTTTACATGACTGGGAAACGGCCAGTAGCAAACAACGCACGGTATATGGTATCTAACTGGATAATGCATGAAGTGCCTATGTCAATGACACCTCTAGTATCGCAGACTACGTTTTACGATAGTATTCCAAACTTTTGTTGAGCCGAGCATTTCGCATATTCCACTCAGTAATGTTTTATGGAATAATTTTCTGGGGTAACTCATTACTTACAAAGTATTGATTGCACAAAAGCGATCAGTAAGAATAATATGCAATGTTCACTCATGGACGTCATGTAGAGACCTCTTCAAGATGCTAGGCGTTTAAACCACATGGTCTTCGTTACTGAAATTCGTCATAAATAATCCATCACAACTTCAGAGGAACAGGGATGTCCATACCTGCAACACTAGAGGAAAGAAAATTACTAAAGCTGTCAGTGGCTCAGAGTGGAGTTGAATACGCAGCAACAAAAATATTTGGTCATTTTTCCTATAACATAAAGGCATGACAGGCAGCAAAGCAACCTAGCCTAAGACAACTCTTTCTGTTCCATGGATGAATTTCTGTTTGAAAGCTGGCAGCCTAAGGAGGGGGGGGGGGAGGCGGAGAGTTGTTTTTAACTGTAGTTGATGAGTACGACTGTAAAAAATGTGTTCGTTCATACGTTGTAGGTTATCACGGCCAGCGTCTTCTTCAGTTAAAACATACAGGCTGAGAGGCTGTGGTCCTAGCGTTTCGTCTCCAACTTCCGAGATAAAACGACTGCTGCCATTAAGGCTTGACGGACTCTCCCCTTCATAGAGTGCATCCAGGACACCACCATACGCATAGAGTATAAATATCTATGTAGTGAGCTTGTTCTCAGCACCAAACCGGGATAGCCACGTGGTATTGGGACGTCGCTGCTTGTCTGCAATTTGTGGTAACACGAAACTTCAATATTACACGTATGCACCTGTTTTTACATACGTTTCTACACGATTTAGTAGTAATTACAGCGATGGTGCAGTATTGTTAGTAATGTTGTTACTAGGTAAATAAAGAGAAGTACGTGAAAGGAGGACCAGTTACTTTTCATAGGTACGTACAACAAATCTCTAGTAGGAATATGATATTGATGTGAGGCGCTTTATATGTTAAAAATATCGAGACGCGCTGTTATAATGTATTGTAGAGCAAATAGTGTAGTGTAGAGCAATACAGTGTCATTGTGACGTAATTAATTAGAACGGAGATTCGATAAAATAAGTGCAATAGAAAACCTAAAAAGGTATTGTTGCCTGCCACTTCTTTTCCCGCACCCGAAAAATCGTAAGTAAAGTGGAACTGAGGTATGATACTGTGGCGAAAAAGCACAATACCCTTGCTCTTCACAGCTTTAAAACTATTTCAGTTCGAGGTATAAAATTGTTGAAATGTCTATAAAACGCATATACAAAGTTTCGGGATACTTCTCAAGGTGATCTGTTTGTTGTATCGACTATACGGACTAACATGCGCCGTCCCAATACCACATGACTTGATCAGCAGGAGATGTTGCGCAAAATGCTCACTCCATAGATATTTATACTCTATGACCATACGTACGTATGCAAACTGTATCACTCTCTGGACTGCAACATTCTCGATTAAAAATAATCGATTGTAATTCTGTTGCCGCAAGGCCGACGTCCATATTTTATCCAACTTCAAACCTTCTTCTTTACTATTAAAATTATTATGGTGTATATGAATCTCTAAGTCAGCAAGGCCATCGCATAGATATTCATAAACGTCATAATAATTTTAAAAGAAAATTAGAAGATATGAAGTTAGATAAAACATGAATGTCGACTTTTTGCCAACAGAATGACAATCGATTATTTTTAGCTGAGAATGATGACGCCATCCAGTTAGTTAGTTAATTACACTACTGGCCATTAAAATTGCTACACCACGAAGATGACGTGATACAGACGGGAAACTTAACCGACAGCAGTTGACCGGCGTTGTCTGGTGAAACGTTGTTGTGATGCCTCGTGTAAGGAGGAGAAATGCGTACCATCACGTTTCCGACTTAGATAAAGGTCGGATTGTTGCCTATCGCGATTGCGGTTTATCGTATAGCGACATTGCTGCTCGCGTTGGTAGAGATCCAACGACTGTTAGCAGAATATGGAATCGGTGGGTTCAGGAGGGTAATACGGAACGCCGTGCTGGATCCCAACGGCCTCGTATCACTAGCAGTCGAGATGACAGGCATCTTATCCGCATGGCTGTAACGAATCGTGCAGCCACGTCTCGATCCCTGAGTCAACAGATGGGGACGTTTGTAAGACAACAACCATCTGCACGAACAATTCGACGACTTTTGCAGCAGCGTGGACTATCAGCTCGGAGACCATAGCTGCGGTTACCCCTGACGCTGCACCACAGACGGGAGCGCCTGCGATGGTGTACTCAACGACGAATATGGGTGTACGAATGGCAAAATGTCATTTTTTCGGATGAATCCAGGTTCTGTTTACAGCATCATGATGGTCGCATCCGTATTTGGCGACATCGCGGTGAACGCACATTGGAAGCATGTATTCGTCATCGCCATACTGGGGTATCACCCAGCGTGATGGTATGGGGTGCCATTGGTTAGAAGTCTCAGTCACCTCTTGTTCGCATTGACGGCACTTTGAACAGTGGACATTACATTTCAGATGTGTTACGACCCGTGGCTTTACCCTTCGTTCGATCTCTGCGAAACCCTACATTTCACCAGGATAATGCAGGACCGCATATTGCAGGTCCTGTACGGGCCTTTCTGGATACAGAAAATTTTCGACTTCTGCCCTGGCCAGCACATTCTCCAGATCTCTCACCAATTGAAAACGTCTGGTCAATGGTGGCCGAGCAACTGGCTCGTCACAATACCCCAGCCACTACTCTTGATGTACTATGGAATCGTGTTGAAACTGCATGGGCTGCTGTAGCTGTACACGCCATCCAAGGTCTGTTTGACTCGATGCCCAGGCGCATCAAGGCCGTTATTGCGGCTAGAGGTGGTTGTTCTGGGTATTGATTTCTCAGGATCTATGCAACCAAATTGCTTGAAAATGTAATCGCTTGTCAGTTCTAGTATAATATATTTGTCCAATGAATACCCGTTTATCATCTGCATTTCTTCTTGGTGTAGCAATTTTAATGGCCAATAGTGTAGTTAGTTAGTTAGAGACAGTCATGCCTGTGCAGCTGGTCCCGGCGGAGGTTCGAGTCCTCCCTCGGCCATGGATGTGTATGTTTGTGCTTACGATAATTTCGGTTACGTAGTGTGTAAGCTTAGGGACTGATGACCTTAGCAGTTAAGTCCCATAAGATTTCACACACATTTGAACATTTGACAGTCATGCAGTCGACGTACTTTGCGTTTGGCGGTGCCTTGTAGGCACTCCGTAAATGCGAAAGCCCTCAGGACTTAGTGTGAGTAGCCGTTTAACTAAGATGTCTTCTGCCGATGGAGACGAAACGTCAGGAAACAGTTTTATACATCGACCACGGCGTCTCAGCACGGTAATTTTAGCTGAAGACTGTGTTCATTCGTGCGGTTCTAGGCGCTTCAGTCTGGAACCGCGTGACCGCTACGGTCGCAGGTTCGAATCCTGCCTCGGGCATGGCTGTGTGTGATGTCCTTAGGTTAGTTAGGTTTAAGTAGTTGTAAGTTCTAGGGGACTGATGACCTCAGATGTTAAATCCCATAGGGTTCAGAGCCATTTGAACCATTTGAACTGTGTTCATTGTTAACTCTAATCATATATACATTTTCTGTCAATTAACTCTTCCACGTCATTTCGATAAAATAAGCTCTCAAATGTTCTACGTAATGTATGTATAACTAATAGAGTAACTGCACGTGCTGCAGTGGGGTGAGAAGCATAATAGTGAACTTACGAGTATGTTGATGTCATGGCCACCAAATTTGCTTCATGTGAACCTGATGAAGAATATCTTGGATGCTATTGGGATCTAGCCATGCACTCACAAACTACCGGCCTTTGATTCACGAAATATCCGCCCCCGGTAGCTGAATGGTCGCCGGCACGGTAACTCAGCGTGTTCGGTCAGAGGGTTAGCTGCCTTCTGTAATAAAAAAACCGAGTTAATGGATCAACGATGTTCTGAAACGGGTGTCTTGCGACGTCCGCCCCGAGCAGATACAACGAACAAAAACGAACAAAATGAGATCAATAAAAAAAAGTAGTCAGCGTGATAGACTGGCAATCCTGAGGGCCCGGGTTTGATTCCCGGCTGGGTCGGAGATTTTCTCCGCTCAGGGACTGGGTGTTGTTTTGCCCTAATCATCATCATTTCATCCCCATCGACGCGCAAGTCGCCGAAGTGGCGTCAAATCGAAAGACTTGCACCAGGCGAGCGGTATACCCGATGGGAGGCCCTCGTCACACGCCATATAATATTTACGAAATCTGCATGCTCTGTGAGTAAACATCTTGCGACACATATCTCCGCACACCTAACGAGGATTTCTCTCATCCTTACCACGTTGCTGCATTGCATTCCAAATATGTACCGACACACTATGAACCAGTTGGTCATAATGTTTTGGCTCATCAGTGTATGTATGTACGTCCGTGAGAATATTTCCAAAAGTTGTTAGATCGTTTAAAGGGTTTTTCGTATGCCACGAGGCTCCGGCGTACGCGAGAGGAGGGTGAGCGGTGGAACGCAGCGGCAGGTAGTGGTCGGCGCGGTCCGTGATTGATTCCCACGAGAGAGGCGCGGCTGAAGGCGAAGGCCGGGACCCGACGCGGCAATAGGCCGCGAGCCATTGGCCGCGCCGCCTGCTGGCTGCTGGCTGCTGCGTAGAAGCCCGGCCGGCTATCCCCGCTGCCTGCTGTTCCCGGCCGCTACGCAGCACACGGCACAACGACAGGACGCGACGCGCTTCGCCGAAACCTGTGGCGCGGTCACGCGACGCTGCGCTGCGCTGCGTGTCCCACGCCACGTCATTCTGCGTCACGCCGACAGCCGACACTCCGTGTCAACATCTCTTCCTGTTGTGCTTCCACTGCTTCCTCTAGCATGCAACACGTTCTGTTTATGTATTGAGATTCTCCTGCAAAAATCTTGAGGTCTAAATTCACATTTTATCCGAGTTTTCCATCTAATGAAAGCGTTTTGGAAAAAGATCGTGCCTCGAGCCAACACGATTTTCTTCTTCTTCACCCACACATGTTTCGGTGACATTTTTCATCATCAGTAGGTTCATTTGATTTTCTGGCGAATAACAAGTAAAAGTTTACATCAAAATACACAAAGTTTTTAAAAAAGTTTTCCATATATTGAGAGGTGGGCAACGGCCTTGCGGCAGTGGATGCACCGGTTCCCGTGAGATCACCGAAGTTAAGCGCTGTTGGGCATGGCTGGCACTTGGATGGGTGACCATCCAGCCGCCATGTGCTGTTGCCATTTTCGTGGTGCACTCAGCCTCGTGATGCCAATTGAGGAGCTAGTCGACCGAATAGTAGCGGCTTCGGTCAAGAATAACATCATAATGATCGGGAGAGTGGTGTGCTGACCCCACGCCTCTCCTATCCGCATCCTCCATGAGGATGTCACGGCGGTCGGATGCTCCCGGTAGGGCACTCGTGGCCTGAAGACGGAGTGATAGAAAGAGAGAGAGAGAGAGAGAGAGAGAGAGAGAGGTGGTAGTATGGACCAAGACAAAAAAAAGCCCAGGTAACATGGGCTAAAGCTGAAAAGCTATGAACACTTCTTTGGTAGAAGAAATGTGTTTGACAATAGCGAAGATGAATAAGTGTTCATAGCTCTTAAGGTACGCATTTTAGGGCACATATTTACTAGAAATTTTTTTTCTTCTTTTCGACCATGCTACCACCTCTCAAAATATGGAAATCAGAATAAGTAATATATTTTTAACACCCTGTATACACATTTCAGATTATGCTCCTTATGTTCGTAATTATTTTGACAAATTATATATAGCATAATAGCACATCCTCAGGATCTTGTAGCTGTCTGTCGTCTGCACTACAGTTGATATTTTGGTATGGTGTGCCACCTGCAACCACGTATGGAGTTCTCTACAGTACATTTCTTATATTGAACAAATATGTAAGGTCCAAAATAAACGCACCGATGTTTGGGTTATTTTATACGAAACAACGCAAACACTAATAGTTTCATTTTAGGCAAAACGATTTGTTATTGTGTACAAAATAACCCATTTTACGCCTAGCGTTGTCACTCAATATACACTGACAAGCCAGAACATTATGACCACTGCCCATTAAGACGTTGGATGCCGCCTAGTGGCACTGCGGGCATGTGACGCAGTAACAAAAATATGTAACCGGAGCAGTCACGGTCGAGGTATGACCCTAGCTAAGATATGGGCTGCAAACTGGGAAATCCACTGTTGTAAGCAGTAAAAGGGTAGTGAAACTACCACCAGGCGCTAAATGTTGGCCGTCTACGACACTTCACAGAACGTGGGGTTCAGAGGCTTGGCTGCTCTGTAAAGTGGAGTAGATGGTTATCCGTGGCATGTTTGCCGAACGAGCGTAATCCTTGTGCACGCACTAGTGTCTCGGAACACACAGTTCATCGTACATTGTTGAACGAGGAGCTCCGCAGCAGACCACCCCTACGTGTTCACACGTTGACCTAACGACATTGTCATTAACGACTGGAGTGGGCACTACACCATCTGGATTCGACCTTTGATCAATGGAAACGTGTCGGCTCTTCAGGTGAATCACATTTTGCTACACTGGGTTAATGATCGTTTCCACAAACGCCATCATCGAGATGACTCGAAACACGCAGCGCGCCACGGCTGCAGGCTGGTGGAAGCAGTATTGTGCTGTGGGAGACATTTTCCTGTACTTGTATGGGATCTGTGGTAGTAATCGAAGACACACTGACAGCTGCAGACCACCTGCATCCCTTTATGCTTTGCCGGCCGGGTTGGCCAAGCGGTTAAAGGCGCTACAGTCTGGAACCGCGCGACCGCTACGGTCGCAGGTTCGAATCCTGCCTCGGGCATGGATGTGTGTGATGTCCTTAGGTTAGTTAGGTTTAAGTAGTTCTAAGTTCTAGGGGACTGATGACCTTAGAAGTTAAGTCCCATAGTGCTCAGAGCCATTTGAACCATTTGAACCTTTATGCTTGATGCCGTCAGCAGTACAACTGTCCATGTCTCGAGGCGAGAACCATAGTACAGTGGTCTGTGAGCATTATAGTGAAGTCACGTTGATGTCTCGGCGACCAAAATCGCCTGATGTAAACCCTATGTAACCCATCTGAGTCGCTATCAGGAGCCAGCACAGTGTACGCAGATCAGCGGCCCATTGTGTACTCGAATATACCTCCATAAACCTAACAACAAATTGTCGGATCCCAGATACGCAGAATCAGTGACGTATTTCGTACCAAAGACGGACAAACAAGCTATTAAGCAGGTGTTCTGGCTCGTTAGTGTACGTAACGTATTAGAGAAATCAGTGCGAGCTCTGATTATTTTATTATGATGATCATTCCTCCTTATGTAGATGGGCGCCAATAAATATTTTCTCACTTTGAGGACAAAGCTGGTGATTGGAATTTGAACAGAAGATCCTACTGCAGCGAAAATCGCCTATGCTTTAATGATTGCCACCCCAGTTCACGTATCATATCCGTGGTACTCCCTCATCTATTTCGCGATAATACAAAACGAGCTGCCTTTCTTTGAACTGTTTTCATGTCCTTCATCAATCCTATCGAATGCGGATGCCAAACAGCACATCAGTACTCCAGAAGACGGCGAATACGCGTAGCGTTAGCAGTCTCTTTAATAGACATGTGGCATTTTCTAAGTGTTTTGCTTTCCCCACAACATTATCTATGTGATAGTTCCCATTTGATTTAATCGTAAATGTAATCCCTATGTATTTAGTTGAACTTACAGCCTTAGACTTGTGTGTTTTATTCTGTGACGAAATTTAGGTGGTTCCTTTCAGTACTTATGTGAATGTTTTCACACTTGTCATTATTTAGAATCATTTGTAACTTTTCGCTCCATACAGGTATCTTGTATAAATCTGTCTGTAATTAGTTTTGACCATCTGATGACTTTATATGACTGTAAATGACAGCATTATCTGCAAACAGTCTAAGAGGGCAGCTCAGATTTTCTCCTGTATCGTTTATGTATATCAGGAACAGCAGAGGGCCTATAACACTTCTTTGGGGAAAGCCAGATATTGATTTTGTTTTGCTCCATGACTTTACGTCAGCTACTACGAACTGTGATCTTTCTGACAGGAAATCAAGATTCCAGTCGCACAGTTAAGCCGATACTCCCTCCACAGGCACGCATTTTGGTTAGAAGTCGCTCGTGAGGAACGGTGTCAAAAGTCCTCTGGAAATCTAAAAATATGGAATTAATTTGAATAAAGGGCTAGCCGAGTTCCACAAGAACGATATTTTCTGACTCCGTGTTGGATGTTTGTGGATAAATCGTTCACTTCGAGGTAACCCATAATGTTCGAACACAACATATGCCCAAAATCCTACTGCAAATCGACATTAGCGATACTGATCTGTAATTCAGCGGATCATTCTTATTTCCTTTCTTCGGTATTGGTGTGACTTGTGCAACTTTCCAGTCTTTGGGTGGGGGCCTTTCGTCGAGAGAGCGGTTGAACATGATTACTTGTACGGAGCTATTTTACTTGCGTTCTCTGAAAGGAAGCTGACTGGTACACAGTGTGAACCAGAGTCCTTTCCTTTCTAAAGTGTTGTATGCTGCTCCACTACCCCGAGGATACCTGCGTCTATGTTACTCAGATGGCAGTTGTACCTATTAAGAATTCAAGAAAATTTCCTTCATCTTCTTTCTTGAAGGAATTTCGGAAAACAGTGTTTAGCAACTCTGCTTTAGTGGCACTGTCATGAGTAACGCTACCATATAATCGCCCGGTGAGGGTGTTTATTGTGTCTTTCCGCTGGTGAACTTTGCATAAGACCAGAATCTCTTCGGATATTCTATCAGATTTCGAGACAGAGTTTCGCTGTGGAAACTATTAAAAGCGTGTCTCGCATTGAAGTTCGCCTTTAAGTTTCGAGCTTCTGTATAACTTCGCCAATCTGGGGAGTTCTACTTTTTAAGTTTGCGTGAAGTAAGTTGCGACAGATTGGGAAGACTGCAAAATTACTTAATTTACCATGAGAGCTCTCCAACAGACAATTGTGATAAATATTCCACCCAGCCACACTAAGCACTAGAACAGCTTGTTGAGGTTATTGAGCCCCATATCATTGCCTTTCCTGCCCAGAAGGAAGGAAGAAAGATTGGGTTTAACGTGCCGTCGACATCGAGACGGAGCACAAGCTCGGATGGTGGCAAGGATGGGGAAGGAAATCGGCCGTGCCCTTTGAAATGAATCATACCGGCATTTGCCTGGAGCGATTTAGGGAAACCACGGAAAACCTAAATCGGGACTGCCGGACGCGGGTTTGAACCGTCGCCCTTCCGAATGCGAGTCCAATCTGCTAATCACTGTGCCACCTCGCTCGGTGTCCTGCCCAGAAATCCCGTTACTCACTTAGAGATAATCCCAACAGGCGCTATTCGCCAGAAGATCTCACTGTCAAGGATATGCACCCCGATTTCCTTAACGCCTACTGAACAATGTGCCTTACAAACGTTACTGACAGGTTTCCAAAACTTTCTGCATCTATTTCGGATATTCCAAATCTGACACTTGCAAAGAATGCATTTCGCTTCAGAAAAATAAAGAAAACCGCAGCTAAGGAAGATACGGAGACATGTATTTGAGGTACAGAAATCCGTTCACCTCAGAAAAGTGGAGGCTTTCTTGGGTGAAAACAGAGGTTTTATTCTGAAAGCCAGACAGGGAAAAATTAACTGCTGCTCGTTTGATTTTAAGCATAATTTACGTCTTTCTCGTTTACCACCGCGTGTTCTATACTACATGTGTTATTATGTTTTTGGGATACACGATTTGGTAACAGCAACTGTCAAAATACGCACATGATTGGAAAATGAGGGAAAGAAGGGTCAAAATGAGATTATCTCAACGCTGCTACATTTCATAAACAGCACCCCACACTCGGAGTTAAAAGATGAGCTGGTTTCAGTAAGTGACAGGGCAAAATAAAAATAAAACAATGGTTTATTTCCTCTTCTGTGTGGTCCACATTCTCAAAATATTCAAAAGTCTTATCTATCTCTTTCCCATACGCGGTTATAGCTAGCCAACAAACGACCAGGATTTTCATTTATTTTCGCATAACGCGGTAAGATTAGCATCACTGATCTTCCCCAAACCTGGGATGAAAGGATTCTCCATTTCTTTTGGATATTCGCCCACTATGATTTCAAGGATTTAAAAAAAAAACCGACTGACAGTTTGTTTCCAAAGATCATAAAATCAGGGTGTCTGATACATACAGTTTGACTTCAAAAACAAAACTTTATATTTGCGACACGCGTACCATGGTACTTGGAGCCGTGACATCATCACATATCCGAGTATCCGAGGTTCAAAACTCCCGACGAGTTGTTTTCACATCTCCTCTGGAGTGAAGGACGTATTAAGGCTAAGGAATTATTAAAACGTACCGAATACCTCGAAAATCCTGCAAGCAAAGAATACCACTCAAGACTGTTTCATACAGCTGCATCAGCGGATTCACCTACAACCATTTGTGCCTATGAAGCAGCAATGGATGTGAAGATCAATGTTTTGATATGCCAATGTATGCCGTATATCACATTTTTCATCCTGTTTTCTTAATAAATAATCGTTTAACTAATACAAGTCAGCCTGACACCGACATCGGTATGCTCCTATAACTATATGTATTACACTGAAGCGCCAAAGAAACTGCTATAGGCATGCGTATTACAATACCGAGGTAAGTAAACAGGCAGAATATAGTGCTGCGGTCGGCAACGCCTATATAAGACAACAAGTGTCTGGCGCAATTGTTAGATCGGTTACTGCTGCTACAATGGCAGGTTATCAAGATTTAAGTGACTCTGAACGTGGTGTTATAGACGAGTGATGGGACACAGCATCTCCGAGATAGCGATGAAGTGGGAATTTTCTCGTAGGACCATTTCACGAGTGTACCGTGAGTATCAGGAATCCGGTAAAACATCATATCTCCGACGTCGCTGCCGCCGGAAACGACTACTAAAGAGAATCGTTCAACGTGACAGAAGTGCAACACTTCCGCAGACTGCTGCAGATTTCAGTGCTGGACCATTAACAAATGTCAGCGTGCGAACCATTCAACGAAATTTTCAAATAACTTCCGGGAATTCAGCCAGGTAACACTTTCAGTGACCGCCGATATTTCGGTGGGAGAACACCCCGCCATTTTCAAGGCAGTTTGCCTTGAAAATGTCGGGGTGTTCTCCCGTCGAAATTCGGCTGTCGCTGAAAGTGTTACCTGGCTGAATTCCCGGAAGTTATTTGAAAGTTGTATACGCCAGGAGAAACTCAGGCCCCACATTCAACGAAACATCATCGACATGAGCTTTCGGAGCCCAAGGGCCACTCGTGTACTCTTGATGATTGCACGACACAAAGCTTTACGCCTCGCCTGGGCTCGTCAACATCGACATTGGACTGTTGAAGACTGGAAAATTGTTGCTTGGTTGGACGAGTCTCATTTCAAATTCTATCGAGCGGATGGACGTGCACGGCTTTGGAGACAACCTCATGAATCCATGAACCCTGCATGTCAGCAGGGGAGTGTTCATGCTGTTGGTGGCTCTGTAATGGTGTGAGGCGTGTGCAGTTGAAGTGATATGGGACCACTCATACGTCTAGATACGACTCTGACAGGTGACACGTACGTAAGCATCCTGTCTGATTACCTGCATCCATTCATGTCCATTGTGAATTCCGACGGACTTGTACAATTCCAGCAGGGCAATGCGACACCCCACACGTCCAGAATTTCTACAGAGTGGCTCCAGGAACACTCTTGTGAGTTTAAACATTTCCGCTAACCACCAGATTCCCCAGACACGAACATTATTGAGCATATATGGAATGCCTTGCAACGTGTTCAGAAGACATTTCCACCTCTTCGCACTCTTACGGATTTACGGACAGCCCTACAGGATTCATGGCGTCAGTTCCCTCCAGCACCAGACATTACTCGAGTCCATGCCACGTCGTGTTGCTGCACTTCTGCGTGCTCGCACGGTACCTACACGATATTAGGCAGGTGTTCCAGTTTCTTTGGATCTTCAGTGTATTATATGTTATAAAGGCGGCTTTTTTCTTAATTCGGCAAAAACCCCACTAGCTCAATCCATTTTCCTTCTTCACACAAAAGAATATAATTTCGTGTCACTCAAATAGTTCTCATGACTTTCCTGATGCCTACTGAGTATTCAGACAACACAGATTAGCTACTTATGGGACGAAGATAAGCTGTTTTTTTTTCTCAAAAATGTGATTTTCTGACTAGTATGGTTCTTGCCGGCAACCCTTCAATTAACGACCGACGCATTTTTTTTACATTTTTATTATGTGAATGTGAACATTTGTGTTTCACGGATAGATATTTTCGTTCGAAATTTACTTTAATGTTGTAAATTTGATTGTACAAAACAATATGGTTTGCCGTTTCAGTGTCTGATGAGAAACTACGTTTGGCGTGATCCAGGAACAACGATGTGAAAGTACAAGTTTTCCATTCCCATCATGCTGACTGCTTTCGGTGAGAGCCCGTATCTCTCACAGTTGGGTGCTTGACTTCGGTGGGTCCCCTTGTCTCTCACCTTTGGGGTGCTTGATTTCGGTGACTATCCATGGCAGTTGCGCCTGTCACTATCACTTTATTGACATTTTATCTCGTTTTGTATTCCGACAGTAGCCATGTAGCTGCTAGTGCGAGAACTAGGGCGGTTGTATGGAAACAAACGCCAAATTAGTTACCCTTCTGGTGGGGTTCGAGGGTGACACCAAAATCATTCCGGAAACTCACCACAATCGACCCAGTGGGGAACAGAAAATTACTTAGCACAAAAGTAGCTTATTCGCCAGAAATGTCAAAGTCTAGCCATATTCTTTGTACCGTAAATCACATATGCAAAACTCAAGTAACATTTGAACGTTATTATTAACCGTTAAGACACGAAAGTTTACATTCACATCGCAAATGATATTTAGAGTTAAACATGTCGGTTCTTAATTGCAAAAACAGGCACACTTGATATTTGTCGATTACAGCGCCATCTGCCACGAATGGAAAAAAGTGGTTCGCATAAACTGTAATTTTTTGAAACGGGACCCGAATATGCAGTACAGTCGGGGGCTCCCATTTGAAAATACAAACCTGACACCGCACACATAGGAGGGGAGGGATGGTTTGGAGGTAGCCAATTGTAGGACAGACAGGTATCCCCTTTACTACTATTAAATTTTCATCTAGAACTTTTTGTCACAAAATGCGTCGTTTTCGAGATATTTAGCTGTCTCATGTTAAAAAAGCACTCTGTCTATTATAATACAAGTTTTTGACCTGTATTCGACAGAAAATAAAATTAACCCACTAATGATAGTGAAACTTCATCAAAACATGTATGGATGAAAGAGAAGAAAATTGTGTTTTCTCAAGGCAGCATCCTCTACCATAACATATTTAGGCGTACATGTTAATGTTACGGCTTTTAAACAAGCCTTCGTCAGTAGATAAATAAATCCACAACTCTCGTGGTGTTGGTTATTGTCGTTGATGTCATTTTATCCAGCGTTACAGACTCACAATAAATTTGTTTATTCTACAAGTCCAGCATAAACAAAAGATTTTATTGGCCTTAATATGACTGACATCACTGTCGCTATCATACTAGTACTCAAAAACAAAAATACAGTGCCATCTGTAGTGTTAAATAGCTGTAGCTGCCAAACAAACCATCATCTGCCACTGCCATCATTCTGTTAACACTCTGCCATATCTGTGACGATATATCCTGTCCTGACAGCCTTGTATGAAGATATGGCTTGAGTAGTGCACCCAGGACACTGATGACATTGTGGGCTGAGACCCACAAGATTTTCCTTTTAACAGAGTGAGAGAGAGAAAGTCTACTAGGATATTTGGCAGAGGTGTTGTTGGAACGGAAGTGAATGGGGTTATAAAAACTTTCAAATACAAATTAAGAATACTTTACTCTTCAATAATCAACCTTACTTTGAGAGACGTCTTTCAGTGGCTCTTTATCCATCAATGATTACACTCTGTTACCGAATACTACCTTTTAATATCAGAGACTACTTATAAAGGCACATTTGCATGCCGTGCGTGAGTTTCCTCGGAAACGCGAAATCTTAATTAAATAATTAATCTCTGACAAATAAATAAAGACTATGGCACAGAACTGCAGCGCTATGCCGCTGATAAAACAAAATACAATTAGGACACTCTTATGTTTGATTAAGAAGATGGAGGTCATGTACAATAACTGGTGCGGGAAGCACGTATATTTTATTAACTGGCACACCGACATATTTGATGTTATATAAGAACACTGCGAGTTGCAATCTTACTAGGCACTCGATTCTGTAAAGAATTTATATTTATGAAAGTAAGTAGAATTATTTAACGGTAGGCTTATTCGTTGAATATATCTGATTTAACTAACTGTGTAAATTTTTTATGTTTAGTAGACAGTCACCTCTATACGACGTATTGACATGGCTGGCAAATTATTCTAATATTGAGATTTAGATTTGAGTCCGCACCTACCGCAGCAGTCTTTGGAAACGATTTAAATACGAAGTCCGATTATTTGAATCACATTTCACGGTCAACTACGAATAACATTGCATTTACGAAAAAGCCATTGTCAAGCGTCTGATATCAAATAATTAAACGTCCACGTTCCAGATAAGCAAATATTAATTACAACCAATCACTATCATACATAAAAATACAATAATTAATATTTTTTTTTATTTATTTATTTATTTTATATTGGCGACTGTGACAGGACGTTGTTCAGTTTGCCATTTGTTACATTGTTCTCTTTGTTTCATGTGAAAAATCAACTTTCTGGACCTGGACTTGAATATATGAGAAATAACAAAAATCTGAAGATATTTGCCAATTCTAAAATTTTGCAGGAAGACGCAACGAAGCTTCCAGCAAAATAAGGTAAGACGCAGCATCTTTGCATTGGCAGGCTTGACCAGACGCATAATTCAGTGTATTAGCTCTTCAGCAGATTCTGTACTATTTCTTTCGCGTGTAGCAGTTTTCAGTGATAAATTTCATTCTCAGTGCTTTTCCTTAAACAATAACTTCTGCAACAATACCAATACACGAGTGTACAATATGGCCGACTTCTGTACGATACGTTGTAACATGGCCAGCAGCCATTAAGAATAATCCGTTATTCAGTTTACATTTTTAAATTAACAAACAGCCATTGTTGCTACGAGCGATTCATGATCAACTGCATTTTATTTTAAAACCAGTGTCAAACTTTATTTTCTTGAAGCATATCTTACGTGTGGCATGGTCATAACTAGAAAACAATACGCAAAGATGGAACAGCAAAGACATACTATTCAGACGCAATCCGACTCGGACGAGAGACAAATGTTAGAAAATGACTTTACGACAGCAACCGGTAGTGACGATTCATCAAATATTGACGCAAGTGTTAACGGAAATTTTGACAATAGGCCGTCCACCACAAAAATTTCAAAGTCTCAGTCAGAGCCCATGTTAATACATGAAGTCACGTCTAATGACGCGGCGGGGGGCTGTGACCTTGCAAACAGTAAACATTGCCAACATGTTACAAATGCTAATGAAACAAAACGCAGAAAATATGGCAACCTTAAAGACACAAAATGACGAAATTAAATCTGATCTCATAGCAATCAAGACATGCAATGACACTTTATGTAAACGTGTGGAACTTATAGACGCCACACTGACCAAACAGATGACTGAACTCAGTACGAAATTTTCCAAGCTTAATACGAAACAAGAAAAGACTACAAATGACGTAGCACTTTTACAGGCACAAGTAAAAAACCTTAATGTCACGTGTGAAGCTCTTACTGGACAAATTCAAACATATCCTACATTACATGACTGTGGTGTCACCGCCAGACACCACACTTGCTAGGTGGTAGCTTAAATCGGCCGCGGTCCATTAGTACATATCGGACCCGCGTGTCGCCACTGTCAGGATCGCAGACCGAGCGCCACCACAAGGCAGGTCTCGAGAGACGTACTAGCACTCGCCCCAGTTGTACGACGACGTTGCTAGCGACTACACTGACGAAGCCTTTCTCTCATTTGCCGAGAGACAGTTAGAATGGCCTTCAGCTAAGTTAATGGCTACGACCTAGCAAGGCGCCATTTGTACCATTGCATGTATCTCAAGATAGTCTCACTTGTATAATCAAGAATGCTGTATACCAAAGGACGATATAAAAGTTAAGTGTTCTAGTAGCTACGTTCTTTTCTTTATCATATTCATTACGAATCCTGTTCCAGACTTAACGCCAGACGGCGTGAGTTGACGCGTGCCCTTTCGGCTACTTCACTGTGGACTGGCTGCCTTATCAGCCCACTACAATGACTACCTTGAAAAACGAGTTACTGACGTGCAGAATAAATTTGACGATGTTGAACAACACCTGACTGACAGATTACAATCTGATGCCACAGCTCATTTTCAAATTATTAATAAGGAATTTCATGATTGGGTAGAGAACAAAGACAAACATTTTGATAGATGCATACGTGAAAATTTACCAACAATTGTGCACGACTCCGTAGCGGAATACATCACTAATAACAAACAGCTGATTAGTGACGCAGTGCAATCCGGCACTGCACCAATGACACAATGCACCTGTTGTGGCGTAACAAGCTGGTCACGCCACACTGAGGAGGAAGCCGAAAGGCACGCATACACACACGCCGACTGGCGTCAAGTCTGGAACAGGATAAGTTATGACTGCTATAAAGAAAATACGTAGCTTTGGAATATACTTAACTTTTAATGCTTCCTTTGGTACATCTCTCTTGACTATACAAATGAGACTCGTAAGATACATGCACTGTGACAATTGGCGCCTTGCTAAGTCGTAGCCATTAACTTAGCTGAAGGCTATTCTGTCTCTCGGCAAATGAGAGCAAAGGCTTCGTCAGTAGTCGCTAGCAACGTCGTCGTACAACTGGGGCGAGTGCTAGTACGTCTCTCGAGACCTGCCGTGTGGTGGCGCTCGGTCTGCGATCACACAGTGGCGACACGCGGGTCCGACATGTACTAATGGACCGCGGCCGATTTAAGCTACCACCTAGCAAGTGTGGTGTCTGGCAGTGACACCACACACCGATCAACCACAGTCTGAATGTAACGAAAATATCAGTCAAAATGTACAGTTCAGAAACCAATATACACACGAGTATGACGCACACATACCGCACACAACAAACACACAAGAACAAAACACACCACGACAACAACACATACCACGTCGTACAAATACAAACACAAGCTATTATCATGGTAAACCACAGCAACATTATCGTAATTACTCGCCATCTGAACATTACAGTAATTATAGTGGAACAAATCCATATCATAATGCAAAGGAAGAAGAAAGCTTAATAAAACACAGGCAATTTCAGACTTTTATACCAGAAAAACGAACCATTCATCCGGTGATTTTTCTTAAATCTTTTAGTAACGCATTTCCACGCACTTGGAGTGACCGGAAAAAGATTTCATATATTGTCGGTTACATCCAAGGCGATGCAGCTGTCTGGGCATACAGTCAAGCTGACATATGTACCACGTACAGTGAGTTTGAGCGTGCCTTTCTGAACAAATTCTGGTCGCAATCCGTCCAGGAGCGACTCAGAAGACGAATTTTAGAACCTGAAACTTTTAACAGTAAAAATGGTAACTTACGCAGATGTTTTGAAAAATACTTGAACATGGCACATTTTTTGGACGAACCAGTCGCAACACGTGATATACTCCGTGCGTTGAAGGCCAAATTGCCTTTCAACATTAAAGAAAAACTCTTACATATTCCGGATGACGATCCAGATTATTTTTTAACAGCTTTATATTCGGTTGACATGTTACTAGAAGATCAGCGCTTCGCGCGGCAAAACAGCAACCACAATGTTTATATTAGTGCGCGGTACAGCAAAAACAGCAAACTCACATGCCGTCTCAATACGGAAATCAAAATTAACACGCGTATTCCAATACAAACAACAGTTACAACAGTAATAACACTTCATGCGGCAATCCATACAAAAGGCACCGCGGTAACAACAACAACGGTAACAACGGATACAAATGTAACAACAAAAACACAAACAGAAATAGAAATAATAATAACTACGAGCCAAGACAGCATCAAGGCTGGACTCGTAGCGATCAGTACTTTCATTCAAACACTGCTATACCACAGCAGCCACCAGGACAAAATTGGAGCATACCTTACGACCGGCAGGTAAGTCATAATGCGCAACAGCAACAACAACTGCAAAAGTTTGGAGATCACAACAGGCAATATCCGAATGTGAATATAATAGAGGTGACACCTGATACACAACCTCAATCTGTGTCAGTTCCTAATACAAATGCTAATCCAACAAACTAGAAACAGTCACTTCTATGCCCCGAGTCGTGGCTGATTAATTCTTGGGGGGCGACTTCAATGTTAATCAGTTATTTGACACCATCATTGAACAACAAAATATTGATATGCCTAATAATTGTAAACAAAAACTACCTGTTTTATTTATAAGATACAACCACAATGAGAATATATCAGATGAACTTTTGCAAGACAGTACACAATGTCGTTCAAACACAAATGAAATCGTTTTAGCATCTACTACCGGTGTAGTAGGTGGGATTCCAACTACTATTATCTTAGATACAGGTGCAGCTGTGAGCGATTTGTCTTTTAATTTCTATAAAAAGATGTGTGAATTGGAGCCTGTGCCTGAGTTTCCCGCCCAAAACTGTAAAATAACTACTGCTTTAGGTAATAAGTCATGTAGGGTTAAGAAGCAAGTTTTTGTAAACATTAAAATAGGTAATGGAACCGTACAATGGCCATTCCTGGTTGTACAAAACCTTGTGACAAATTGCATATTAGGATTAGATATTATGAGCGAGAAGGACTGCATTATAGACTTCTCCAAAGGTAAATGTATTTTAAATGATAAAGGCAGTGTAATTATTATTGATTTGGACAGGAGAACTCTAAAGCATGACAAACACTGTACAGGGTACAAGGTTCAGTTAGTACTTGACAATGACATTCATGACACGCACACACACTCATCTGACACAGAGCTAATGGACTTGAAAACATTGCTTGATCATAAGATAAATGAAGCTACAGCTCTCAGTGTACATGAACGTATGAAACTACAGGAAGTGTTATCCAAATATTTACAAGTTTTTACCAAACGATTAGGTGTTATCAACACGTATGTGTACAAGATTGAAGTTAAGCCTCACAAGATCTTCTACCATAAGACATATAACGTACCGTTATCTCAACGACCTGCTGTGTGGCAAGAACTAAAACAAATGTTAGACTGGAAGGTCATTGAACCATCCACCTCAACTTACTGTAGTCCTCTACTTGTTGTCAAAAAACCAAATGGTAGCATTAGGCTAGTGTTAGACGCAGAGATACGAAACAAACATCACACAAACATAATAAAAACAAAACAAAAATTCAAGGCAGGAATGCTTGTACTACTTCGTACTCATCATAAATCTGTAGCACTCAAACGAAGCAATGCTAAGTGGCGTCTGCTATATGAAGGACCTTATATTATTGTTAACATACCGCATCCTGGTGCGTATCTGTTACAACATCCTAGAACTAACAAAATTATTGGGCTATACGCACACCGAGATCTTAGAGCATTTCATGCTAAATAATGTCAAAGTCATATCCATGAAAACATTGCTAAGCAACTCGCAAAACTCTGTTTGCTACAACATAGATAATAAGTAGTATAGAAATTTTCATTTCAGCTGTACCAGTGACGCAGTTGAAGACAGAAGAACTTTTCTTTCAACGCCGCGGCACTACCAAGAAGACTGAATATTAAGGTAAAATTTATGATTACGTAGCAGTGAATGATATATTAATTTTTCACGGAACATTTGTGACTGTAGGTACCAAAAATGGCTCTGAGCACTATGGGACTCAACTGCTGAGGTCATTAGTCCCCTAGAACTTAGAACTAGTTAAACCTAACTAACCTAAGGACATCACAAACATCCATGCCCGAGGCAGGATTCGAACCTGCGACCGTAGCGGTCTTGCGGTTCCAGACTGCAGCGCCTTTAACCGCACGGCCACTTCGGCCGGCGACTGTAGGTACCACTGACTTGGTATGACACCTGACGAATCGACAGACGTCATCTGTGAATGGACCTTTTACTTCGAGAAATAGATTAGAGGCACATCTCTCAGCAAGAAAAGCATCTACCAGTAGCCAAGGCCACACGGACACTATACACACACGCACAAAACGCGAGGAATCTAACAGTTTTCCGTCTCTTATTATTTTGAATATTTATTGAGTAATGAAAACGCCTGGTCTTTCCTACTGATGTAATGAATGTTGTGTCTAACCTATCTTAATTTCAGATGACATCACAAAAAATATCGATAAAATCCCAGCAAAACCGTTAAAGCGAAAGTAAATATCTGCAATTCATGTAATCAAATGTGACATAATGTAATAATTTATAGCTATGTAAGGATGAAGTAAACATGTTTATGTGTAACTGTATTATGTTTATGCTAAGAAAATATGTGACGTGTATATGTATGATTACTTATGCTTTTTTAAAAAATGATGTATAATGTAACTATTACTATGTGAAAATTTGAACGATAACGAGTGACAAAATGTGAAAAACTTTTAAAAAAAATTGCATAGTGAACCACTGTTCACGGACATTAACGTACATTACTAAGTCTGCAACTACGCAGAAACCTATGTGAAAGAAACTGTTAATGACATGCATCATGCATCGTACCTTTGTAAACGCGATGAACGATTTCTTTGATAAGTAACTACGAACATTTAGGTGAGCTGTATTTAGCAAAAAACTGAAAATGTGAAGTGCGTAATTGGTGCATCGTCTAGTGACATTACTACAGTATCTAACTTCAAGATGTTAACTGGATTAAATGGTCACAACGTGCCTGTTCAGAAAACAACACGACGAGTGGAAGAATTTTGGTTGGAACTTCAGGAAATGGAATGTTCTCGAAATGTGACGCACACACTTACCTGGACTGTCCAAGGATCGACGCCAGCTATGTGCCGTCCGAGGTTCTGCAACCAAGCTTCCACGGAAAATCGAAAACGAACTGCATATGGACCAATTACTCGACGGATCACGTGTGATCTGTAATAAACAATGCTTTTTGTCACAACGAACTGCATCACAACGACTATAATGGAAATAGGAAATGGACATGCTTATGTATCAATTACGTTGTTATAGAGCGATGTTACTGTGGTCAAAAAACTTTACCACGACGACACTAACCTGTGAAACATTACTGTGCAGCAGATGAATATAAACTGTAATAACGGTGTGTATAGGTCAACGAACCTGAAACAAAAAGACATTTTTCTTTGAAGCATTTCAATGCAATACTATGTAACTAAGAACATTCGACAATCTAAAGTTGTATTGTATTATAACAAATATTGTAATTTTAAAATTAAGTTACCTCTCATGGAATGTACTCTTCATATGTAATCTTGGTGGAATATTTTCATTGTTCAACGACTAAGAAACGCGCGCGCACACGAACAATATGAACTGTAATACTGTGCCACGTGATCTAATTTTACGATATAACGGCAATGCCGGAGTCACATAGACGCTTCTGCGCTTGCGCGCACTCTATTTTGCCAACATAAGAACTTTTACGGCGCACGCGCGTCATTCAAATTTTGTATATAATATACTGTATAATGTATGTCATGTAAATAGTTGTAGATAACTTAGATTTTCTTGTGCCTTCAGGTGAACTGCTCGCCTGCAGGTGTATCCTTTCGCCTCGCTATTCAGGGGGCAATATAAAGGCACATTTGCATGCCGTGCGTGAGTTTCCTCGGAAACGCGAAATCTTAATTAAATAATTAATCTCTGACAAATAAATAAAGCCTATGGCACAGAACTGCAGCACTATGCCGCTGATAAAACAAAATACAATTAGGACACTCTTATGTTTGATTAAGAAGATGGAGGTCATGTACAATAACTGGTGCGGGAAGCACGTATATTTTATTAACTGGCACACCGACATATTTGATGTTATATAAGAACACTGCGAGTTGCAATCTTACTAGGCACTCGATTCTGTAAAGAATTTATATTTATGAAAGTAGGTAGAATTATTTAACGGTAGGCTTATTCGTTGAATATATCTGATTTAACTAACTGTGTAAACTTTTTATGTTTAGTAGACAGTCACCTCTGTACGACGTATTGACATGGCTGGCAAATTATTCTAATATTGAGATTTAGATTTGAGTCCGCACCTACCGCAGCAGTCTTTGGAAACGATTTAAATACGAAGTCCGATTATTTGAATCACATTTCACGGTCAACTACGAATAACATTGCATTTACGAAAAAGCCATTGTCAAGCGTCTGATATCAAATAATTAAACGTCCACGTTCCAGATAAGCAAATATTAATTACAACCAATCACTATCATACATAAAAATACAATAATTAATATTTTATTTTTTTATTTATTTATTTATTTTATAAACTGCTTCACCAGCGTCTCGTTCTGATAATACCATAAAAAACTCATATCAAGATAAGAGACGAGTGCGAGACAGCACTCATGCCTTCCTATACACAGAAAACTAGCAGTTATTCCTCGTTGTGACTCACGCAACTAGACACTGGGAGACAAGCGTAAGGAGGCACTTGTTACTCAATATATTCTGGCACACGGAAATACTATTACTCTTTGCTACTTCCAGACGCAAATGCGACAGATCTTTTGCCACTTCCTCAGACAAATGCGACAGAGCTTGTTCTTTACTAACAGGCAGAGAACTCTATGTAAGGACTGTGATTGGATGTTGTTGTTGTTGTGGTCTTCAGTCCTGAGACTGGTTTGATGCAGCTCTCCATGCTACTCTATCCTGTGCAAGCTTCTTCATCTCCCAGTACCTACTGCAGCCTGCATCCTTCTGAATCTGCTTAGTGTATTCATCTCTTGGTCTTCCTCTACGATTTTTACCCTCCACGCTGCCCTCCAATACTAAATTGGTGATCCCTCGATGTCTCAGAACATGTCCTACTAACCGATCCCTTCTTCTAGTCAAGTTGTGCCACAAGCTCCTCTTCTCCCCAATTTTATTCAATACCTCCTCATTAGTTATGTGATCTACCCATCTAATCTTCCGCATTCTACTGTAGCACCACATTTCGAAAGCTTCTATTCTCTTCTTGTCTAAACTATTTATCGTCCACGTTTCACTTCCATACATGGCTACACTCCATACAAATACTTTCAGAAACGACTTCCTGACATTTAAATCCATACTCGATGTTAACAAATTTTTCTTCTTCAGAAACGCTTTCCTTGCCATTGCCAGTCTACATTTTACATCCTCTCTACTTCGACCATCATCACTTATTTTGCTCCCAAATAGCAAAACTCCTTTACTACTTTAAGTCTCTCATTTCCTAATCTAATTCCCTCAGCATCACCCGACTTAATTAGACTGCATTCCATTATCCTCGTTTTGCCTTTTTTGGTGTTCATCTTATACCCTCCTTTCAAGACACTGTCCATTCCGTTCAACTGCTCTTACAAATCCTTTGCTGTCTCTGACAGAATTACAATGTCATCGGCGAACCTCAAAGTTTTTATTTCTTCTCCATGGATTTTAATACCTACTCCTAACTTTTCTTTTGTTTCCTTTACTGCTTGCTCAATATACAGATTGAATAACATCGGGGAGAGACTACAACCCTGTCTCACTCCCTTCTCAACCACTGCTTCCCTTTCATGCCCCTCGACTCTTATAACTGCCATCTGGTTTCTGTACAAATTATAAATAGCCTTTCACTCCCCGTATTTTACCCCTGCCACCTTCAGAATTTGAAAGAGAGTATTCCAATCAACATTGTCAAAAGCTTTCTCTAAGTCTACAAACGCTGGAAACCTAGGTTTGCCTTTCCTTAATCTTTCTCTTAAGATAAGTCGTAGGGTCTGTATTGCCTCACGTGTTCCAACATTTCTACGGAATCCAAAGTGATCTTCCCCGAGGTCGGCTTCTATCAGTTTTTCCATTCGTCAGTAAAGAATTCGCGTTAGTATTTTGCAGCCGTGACTTATTAAACTGACAGTTCGATAATTTTCGTATCTGTCAACACCTGCTTTCTTTGGGATTGGAATTATTATATTCTTTTTGAAGTCTGAGGGTATTTCGCCCGTCTCATACATCTTTCTCACCAGATGGTAAAGTTTTGTCATGACTGGCTCTGCCAAGGCTGTCAGTAGTTCTAATGGAATGTTGTCTACTGAGGGGCCCCTGTTTCGACTCAGGTCTTTCAGTGCTCTGTCAAATTCTTCACGCAGTATCATATCTCTCATTTCATCTTCATCTACATCCTCTTCCATTTCCATAATATTGTCATCAAGTACATTGCCCTTGTATAAACCCTCTATATACTCCTTCCACCTTTCTGCTTTCCCTTCTTTGCTTAGAACTGGGTTTCCATCAAAGCTCTTTATATTCATGCAAGTGGTTCTCCTTTCCCCAAAGGTCTCTTTAACTTTCCTTAGGCTGTATCTATCTTACCCCTAGTGAGATGAGCCTCTACATTCTTACATTTGTCCTCTAGCCACCCCTACTTAGCCATTTTGCACTTCCTGTCCATCTCATTTTTGAGACGTTTGTATTCCTTTTTTCCTGCTTCTTTTACTGCATTTTTATATTTTCTCCTTTCATAAATTAAATTCAATATTTCTTCTGCTACCCAAAGGTTGCTACTAGCCCTCGCCATTTTACCTATTTGATCCTCTGCTGCCTTCATTATTTCATCTCTCAAAACTACCCATTCTTCTTCTACTCTATTTCTTTCCCCCATTCCTGTCAATTGTTCCCTTACGCTCTCCCTGAAACTCTGTACAATCTCCGGTTCTTTCAGTTTATCCAGGTCCCATCTCCTTAAATTCCCACATTTTTGCATTTCCTTCAGTTTTAATCTACAGTTCATAACCAACAGATTGTGGTCAGAGTCCATATCTGCCCCTGGAAATGTCTTACAATTTAAAACCTGGTTCCTAAGTCTCTGTCTTACCATTATATAATCTATCTGATACCTTTTAGTATCTCGAGGGGTCTTCCATGTATACAACTATCTTTCATGATTCTTGAACCACCTGTTAGCTATGATTAAGTTATGCTCTGCGCAAAATTCTACCAGGCGGCTTCCTCTTTCATTTCTTAGCCCCAATCCATATTCACCTACTATGTTTCCTTTTCTCCCTTTTCCTACTCTCGAATTCCAGTCACCCATGACTATTAAATTTTCGTCTCCCTTCACTACCTGAATAATTTCTTTTATCTCATCATAGATTTCATCAATTTCTTCGTTATATGCAGAGCTAGTTGGCACAAAAATTTGTACTACTACAGTAGGTGTGGGCGTCGTGTCTATCTTGGCCACAATAATGCGTTCACTATGCTGTTTGTAGTAGCTTATCCGCACTCCTATTTTTTATTCATTATTAAACCTACTCCAGCATTACCCCTATTTGATTTTGTGATTGGATACTTATCAGAAAATCAGTGCCTTCCTTGAATGTGTACAGTCTTTTAGTAGTTTACCGCAGCATCATTTAGTGACTGTTACCGACGACTTGATATGACTGCAGCTCCGATTGTGCAAATTACTTGCTTACTCTATTGTTAATCCCCTGGCAGTTTAGCTTTCCTTTTAATGACCGAAATCTTTCCAGAAGCTTCTCGAATCTTTTTAAACAGTCTAGAAACGCCACACCTGGACCAGCACGTCCTTACTGGGTCTCAGTCAGCGGGCGTGGCTATTTGCATTATTTACAGCCTTTTGTCATCCTGGCAGTGGCCGCAGCTGCAGTGGCATATCACATTCACCTGGCATGTGCAAACAGTTGTGCTAGCTTGCTATACTTGCTGCTAGCCATATGCAGTGTTTCTCTTCAGCAGCGCCATGCCTGTGCCTTACTCCTTAATAAAGTTTCCATTCTTTTCATGGCGTCCATGACACTTCTGATATCAATAGCATTTTGTCAGATAGGTTTTTTCCAACGCTGGTTTCATTCGTGAGTCATAAATTAAAGGAAAAATCACACATCGTAGTTACCACTTTCGAAAATAATGCATTAGCCATTTAATTCTTCGCATCTGTCATCCTCATATAATGTAGATTTTGCATATAAACTGCAGGAAAAGTTTGGAAGCCAGGGGGAAAAATGCTCGTTCACTTAAATTTTAGGAGCAATTGCCTAGGATGTGACTCAAATGATTTTAAAGCTTATTCTGAATGATGTTGAGAGGTGGCATGAGCCCCCTCTCATATTTCTATCTTACGATTCTCCTCTCTAGTTGCATGCGGTGGAGGGTTGCTTTTCCTTAACACGCGTACTTCCCACGCAGCGTCTCTCGTCACCCGGGTGGGCCGGTGACAGGCGGGCTCTGTGGAACCGGAGAGAGTTAAGCCGACGTGTGTGAGGCAGTCGAGTGAATGCTTTTCAGACGCCGACATTGTCAAGAGACACGCCCGCTGGGGTGTGAAGTAGCGGCTGGGCTAGAGGTTCCGTTACTTCAGAGAAACTTTGCGAAAACACTTTCTGGCGGGCTACCAGCGAGGCGTGGGAATGACTTGTGTACCCACGCAGTTGTGGCGGGAAAATTCCCGCACTTTCTGCAAAATCAGCACAGAAATTGGCGCCAAGAATCTCCATTGGTGGAATGGTAGTGCTCCGGCAATGGAGTGGAATTTCCGCCGGTTTTCGAGTTGCTGATTGGAACGTAACCACGGCCACCGTCGTGGGGGCGGGAATGTTCGGTGTTCGGCCTGTACGGGTGCTCTGAGTAGTCGGCAGTCGCCTTTCGGTCGAGGACATCGGAGCAACCAGCCCTCGCCTGCGGTACGCCAGATCGTGTTCTGGGAGATAAGAAGATTGTTGGTAATGTACGTCCGCAGCACCGGCAGATAGGGATTTTCCTAGGTGATAATCAGAGCTCAGCAGAGCGCGCCTGTTCATCCTTTTCTAACTTTGTTCAGTTTCGAGTAGCAGCAATTACTATTGGGTTAGCTGTGTGTCTCTCTTGAGATTTGAGTGGAAAGGAATTGGCTCCACATACCACTTCGTCTTAAACCTCACGATCTAAGTTAGGGACAACTTCACCTTTACTGTGTTTGTATGAATCTCCAATTTTAGCCAATTTGATGTTTTATATTTCCTGTGTCTCTTTTACTATTCTGCATTTAATCTTAATAAATCATATTGTTATTTTGGACAGAACTTTCTTTCTGTTAATCAATAGAGCAACCCTATCATTCCTCACTATGCTAATGAAACCTTTGTTTATTTAACTTATTTATCAAATTAAATTATTGCAGGTGCCAAACTCTCTTCTACTCCACTAGCAGGGTTGATTAGAGTCAGTTCGCGTATTTGTTTTATCCTTGTGCAACAGCAAAAGTCGGAGTTAGAATAGGGGGGGCTTAGAGCATGATTTACACATGTGGATTCTAGTAGAATTTAGTGATAAATACACTACTAGCCCCGGCACCTCGCATAATATGGCGACCCTTGGCCTCGGATCTTTCCTGTGAATCTCTGATAAACAAACAGGATTCTTAGTAGGAACATTCAATTTTTTTTTCTCTCTATTTTTTTTAATGATTAATACCCAAGTTTTTTTTTGTAGTTCCGCGTTTAGTTTTAAGTAGCGGCGCATGACTACAGTTTTTGTTTTCAGTGTATATATTTTTTGTTCATTGTTTTTTTGTGTTTCGCTGATGTGGTGTCTGTACCGCATCGCACTTTGTCGGATTTGTGTGCGGTTTCTGTACCACATCAAATTGTGTTTGTGATTACAGCGTTGGAACAGCGTTGTTGAAATTTTATGTTTATGTGTAAAAAATATATGGAGTAGATTAATTTTATTGTGCATTTTAGATGAATTTGTTTTTATGAATGATAACGAGAAGTAAGGCACGACTATTATCGGGCGAAGCTAAAACAAAAGAGGATAGCATAATGGATAAGGGGCAGTTTACTGACGGGAATAGGTTCGGAGATGAGATGGGCACATTTTTAGCAGGACAGGACGCCAGGGGCATTGATGAGGAAGGTGATTTGGACGCGATCTCAGAGCAGCGTTGCGGCCGTGATTATGATAGTGAAGTAGAGGATGAAACAGAGACAGGCACACAGGTCGAGACGGTAGCAGAAGTTTATAGTCAAACGAACGAGTGCAGACAGAGGCCAGCTCGGTCACGTCAGAGCTCTAGCGCCCAGGTGTCCAGAGTTACATCGCCCATGTTTGAAGAGGATCAAGAAGATGACGTAAACCCAATACTGAGCTTCCTACGATCAATGAAAGAAGAAGCTGACGAAAAGCGTAAGAAGCAGGAAGAAGCTGACGAACAGCGTAAGAGGGAGAAGGAAGAAGAGGAGAAACAACGTAAGAAGGAGAAGGAAGAAGCTGACGAACAGCGTAAGAAGGACACGGAGGCAATAATTTCGCATATAGGGGAAATTCGTGGGGAATTACTAACAATAAAGAAAGAATGTGGAGAAGCAAAACAATTGTCAATGGTAGCACAAAAAGTAGCAGGCCTAGCCCAAACGGCAGCAACAGGGGCAATGAAAATCGCAAAAGTAACTTCTCAACTTGTAGGTCGCTTGCGACGTGCGACACAAGCCCACTCAAAATCCCTAGCGTTCTTAAAAACCCAAGGTAATATTGCGGTTACCAACATCACGAAACGAATGAAAGAAGTAGAGAGTCGGATAGCGAAACTAGAGCGAAACGGGCACACGAGCACTGCGCGTTCGGATACCAATGATGGAGTACACAGAAGTGTGTCTCCGAGGAAAAGCCCGCCGTGCTCTAGCCCAGTGACAGAGGGCGGAACTAACAATGCACACGCAGAAACACCTAGTAATAGCTCCAATAATTGTAGCCCACTTAGGAGAGTGAATTCTGAGTGTCACCGCCACTGTGATACAGAGGTAGCACATCACAGTTATCAGCAAGATAGATCAGGACACTCAGCAGACGTGCAAGTATCGGAAACGAGTGACAACACCAGTGCGAGGATCGGACAGGATTTTGATCACAATCACTTCCTGTCGATACTAAAATTCCAAAAGTTCAGAGATAATGGAGGGTCGATGCATCCGAAGAGCTGGGTGACGCAGTTTACTAATTCATTACCGTCATCATGGCCAACCCACGCAAAATTAGAATTCATGTGTGGACACATCGAGGGCCAAGCCGCGGAAAAGATGCGGGGTGTGGCAGCGACGTGTCGGACCTATCAGGAATTTGTTGATGCATTCCTGCGGACCTACTGGTCAAAGGAAACGCAAGACAGGATTAAAGAGGAAATAATATTTTGTCCTGAACTGGAAGTGTCCGGGCATAAGAACGCAACCAAATTTTTTGATGATTTACTCAAGAAGAATCAGTTTTTAGATAGTCCATATAGCAACGGAGAAATCATTAAATTTTGCTTTTCCAAATTGCCTATTAGGTATCAACAGACACTTGTCGGGAAGTGTGGATCGGACATAGAAGCATTCAAGAGTCTATTGCGCGAACTCGAAGTAGTCTTCGATAAACAAGACGCAAAGGACAGGAAGAAGGCGCAAAATAACAAATACCACGGGCCAGCAAGGGAAGACGACAACAGATCGCAAAATCGCACTCGTCAGTTAGGAAACCAGGGTTACGGAAATCAAGGTTACGCTACTCAAGGTTATGGAAACCAGAGACACGGAAGCCAGAACGTCAGGAAACAGGGTCAATCTAGACAAGGAATCTGGGACAGGAGAAATAACGTACGGCAAAGCGACCGTAATTGGAGAGAGCGAAATCAAGGACAACAGGAGAACCAGGAGATTGAAATTAGACCTGCAAATCCTAATGCACGTCAGAGGAGGGGGAGTCTAACAAGGGATTGGCGCTAGTCCATAGGATTCCACCACATCTCTCACACAAAGAAGTTCGTGGAATAATAGTAGTTTAAGTGGTGTACATAGTAGAATAAGCAAATATATGAACCTTTCTGTGGGGAACAATAATTGTTACATTAATAGATTAAGATTGCTAAAGTATTAACATGCTGCGTTGTCTTGCATAAGAATTTACTGCTGCTATCCTCTTTTTGTTTATGTTTGCGATCTCCAATGTCGATGGAGTAGGAGACACTACCTTTTCATGAGCAATGTTTTTGTCCTTTCCTATCTGGTGTCCATGTTAAGGGATAAGGATGAGTGACGAGACGTCGCACAAACGGGCGCATACAAGAACGTGCTCTTAGAAGCGTTCTGAGAGGTCGTGATACGCTCCATAGCGGCCACAACCAGTTCGTGAGACGTTCATACCAATGCTTGCAGGCACGCGTCAGTGCACTGCACGATTGTGGTATATTGCGCGATTTCGAGGGTGAATATGGGCAGTATAGTTTTTGCAGAGCTGCGCCGGTATCGTTGTCTTGCAAGTCGGGGTGAACCTGTGAGCATTTGACTCTAATGGTGCCCTAGACGAGAGAAATGAGGGCATAAAAGCCTACCATGCTAATGTGCTGGTTGGGGATTTAGCGTGCTGCTCGTTTTTGTCACAGATGAATCACCAAGGAATTGTACTTGGATATTCGTGACATACTGTGTAGCTGGCGGGTGTTGGGTGTCTGAATCCTCAACAGGAACCAGTCCTGGCTTGGTCATATTACATTGCTTCTGGAAAGGTGTGCTTTGATCGCGAAAACCGCATCACATAGAGAAGGAAGTTGCAACTATAAATTTATTGTCGTGTATAGCCATGGCTAACCCAGTCTCTGGAGTTTCAGTGAGGCGTAATGAAAACTCGGAGGTCATGTCGTACGGCGCGCACATCACTGTCGTCAATAGCGGCGAGCAGCAAGACACCTCAGCGTAACAGGAACTATGTAAGGGTATTGTATAAGGTAAATAAAAAAAAAAATAAAAAAATAAATAAATAAATAAATAAAATAAAATAAATAAATAAATAAATAAAAGGGAAAGTACGATACTAGGATAAGTTAAACTGTAGGATTTAACAATAACTAGATTAATATTGTGGGGGTTTTCTACCACAAGTGTGGCGCGCGCCTGTTGAGTTGCTATTTTTCAGGTCACCAGACCACAGACCCGAGATGGAGGGACGACGGGCGAGCGAAAGTAGCGTAGTTGCATGTTCTTTATAGCACAGTAAAACTTAAACCTGCATAACAACATAATTTAATTAAAAGACGTAGAATGTAGATCGTTGGGATATGGTAGTTAATTCTTGAAGCATGTCTACTGTCGATCTATATAATTAATAGTAATATTAGGGCGGGAAAATTCCCGCACATTTAGTTGTTCATCCATTACAAAGCATCAGTTATCACACACCATGTACATACTGAGATCGGTCTCTACACATATATCAAAATAAATTATTTCCATGTCTAGATTAGATGTTATAATGATTGCCATAGATTAATAACTATAAAAGTAAAATAAGAGTGTCTGAAATGACAGACCATCAATGTTTCATTATGTAAATTTATTATAACATAGAAGGTCATGGGAAAAAGTTAGGCATAAGACTTTTGTAAGAATTGTACAGATGACGAGGAACGTGGCAATGCAGAGGCCAGCCAGCGCAAAAACAAGAGGTCTTCGGCTACCTGCTAGAGGGCGAGCGTCCCGTCCTACACGCTGACAGTCACCCGGCTGCCTACCTGAGGGATTACACGGGACCCTCGCCCCGCCACAAGCGAAAGTGGGGCTGGCCGTTGACCCTGACACGCGACAGCCTGCTAGCTCTCCGGACGCGGCAGCCGCTTGGAGGGATTCCCTGCGGCAGACCACGTTGTCGTGAGTACACGAAGAACATCACATATCGTGTCAGAACCTGCGCCTCATGTGCCTCAGGACAGAAAGGGATGCTCTATACTCACCTGTTTGGGTTTTTACAACTCACTAGCATTGGCCGATCTGCATACACAAAGCAGTATCGTGCCACACTAACAAATGTATGGTCTCATGTCTTACTTCTCCTCTCTATTAGAGAGCAGTTTTTAACAATAGTCGCTCCTAGTTCGATCCTGTATGGATGACCTCACACACTTGTGGAGTCACTCCACGTGCCATCATCCCTCGTCGAACTGCAATATTGGGAAACATAAAGTTCTGTCCAGCGAGAGAAGAGACCTAGACTAGTGATGTATCCCAACGAGTAGACCTCAGAGACAATTAATCGACGTGAGGAGAGCCTATCACTGTGTCTTCCTACCATACGGCCGTGATCATATGCGTGGGTCTGACTACAATCTCAACAGCGTATTGCAGACACTCCAGAACTCCCTATTGCTGTTGCCACAACGTAGCAACTACAACCGACGTTTAGCCTTATGTGATGTCAGTACAGTGGAATCAGTGAAGTGCCACGGATATTTCTAACAATGTGATTTAGTGCCTCATTCTCAGCACAGTCGTGAACTTTGTGCAATGTGCACGCACAATTTGATGCCCCATGAACCTTGTTTTTTTTGTTTTTCTTAAATTTCTTTCTCTTATGTTGTTTCTGTAATGTATGTTATACCTTGTATGCGTTTGTGTTTTACACTGTAATTCTTATTACAGATTACTGTATTGTTCTCCACATCATGTTTTTTTTGTATTTTGTGTTTATTGTTGTGTGTATGCTAACAGTGTGCCTGAAGTCCCCATAAACTGAAGCAGATACCACCACTGTCATTGTGAATGGACCATCAGTTCAGGGAACATTTTGTAAAGGTTATTCTTGCTGCAGGGAGACAGAATGAATCGGAGGTTGTAACTAGATTCTGAAAACTCACAAAGAGATTGTTAACTTAAATATTATCATGTGTGAGTGAGGTCAGGTTAGTTTAATGATTAAAATTGTTGTAACATCTTGGGCATTTAATTGCGGAGCACTCCAACTCTGATTGTAAAGAATAAACTGCTCCATATTTGGCTCAGATGCCCGGGCCATGTTTAGAGCGTGAATGTCTGCGTGAATCGGTGTTTGGAAGGGGCTCCCTGGGTATGGATGTGTGATGTGAGTGTTAGTGTTCCATATTAAGAAGGTGAAGTTGGCTACATCATAAATAATCCTCCCTCTATGAGTTGCATTTTTCAGTTGCAATGATCTTTTTTATAGAGTGCGGTATGTGGAGTCACTTTGTAAGATTGTTCTTGGGCGATTGACTAACTACCTTGCTCCTAAGTGAGCCAACCGCTGACCAATTACAATCTAAAATGGCGTAGGGGCAATGAGAGGTGGCATGAGCCCCCTCTCATATTTCTATCTTACGATTCTCCTCTCTAGTTGCATGCGGTGGAGGGTTGCTTTTCCTTAACACGCGTACTTCCCACGCAGCGTCTCTCGTCACCCGGGTGGGCCGGTGACAGGCGGGCTCTGTGGAACCGGAGAGAGTTAAGCCGACGTGTGTGAGGCAGTCGAGTGAATGCTTTTCAGACGCCGACATTGTCAAGAGACACGCCCGCTGGGGTGTGAAGTAGCGGCTGGGCTAGAGGTTCCGTTACTTCAGAGAAACTTTGCGAAAACACTTTCTGGCGGGCTACCAGCGAGGCGTGGGAATGACTTGTGTACCCACGCAGTTGTGGCGGGAAAATTCCCGCACTTTCTGCAAAATCAGCACAGAAATTGGCGCCAAGAATCTCCATTGGTGGAATGGTAGTGCTCCGGCAATGGAGTGGAATTTCCGCCGGTTTTCGAGTTGCTGATTGGAACGTAACCACGGCCACTGTCGTGGGGGCGGGAATGTTCGGTGTTCGGCCTGTACGGGTGCTCTGAGTAGTCGGCAGTCGCCTTTCGGTCGAGGACATCGGAGCAACCAGCCCTCGCCTGCGGTACGCCAGATCGTGTTCTGGGAGATAAGAAGATTGTTGGTAATGTACGTCCGCAGCACCGGCAGATAGGGATTTTCCTAGGTGATAATCAGAGCTCAGCAGAGCGCGCCTGTTCATCCTTTTCTAACTTTGTTCAGTTTCGAGTAGCAGCAATTACTATTGGGTTAGCTGTGTGTCTCTCTTGAGATTTGAGTGGAAAGGAATTGGCTCCACATACCACTTCGTCTTAAACCTCACGATCTAAGTTAGGGACAACTTCACCTTTACTGTGTTTGTATGAATCTCCAATTTTAGCCAATTTGATGTTTTATATTTCCTGTGTCTCTTTTACTATTCTGCGTTTAATCTTAATAAATCATATTGTTATTTTGGACAGAACTTTCTTTCTGTTAATCAATAGAGCAACCCTATCATTCCTCACTATGCTAATGAAACCTTTGTTTATTTAACTTATTTATCAAATTAAATTATTGCAGGTGCCAAACTCTCTTCTACTCCACTAGCAGGGTTGATTAGAGTCAGTTCGCGTATTTGTTTTATCCTTGTGCAACAGCAAAAGTCGGAGTTAGAATAGGGGGGGCTTAGAGCATGATTTACACATGTGGATTCTAGTAGAATTTAGTGATAAATACACTACTAGCCCCGGCACCTCGCAATGTTTCACTACTGAAAAACTATAGATGTTTTGGTTACAGTAGACTAAAACTGCTAGAGCTGCCAATTGCTCGAACATATTGTTCCCTGTCTGGTCATCGAGAGTGAGACTTTTTGTGATGTCCCTAAATGGCTGGAGGCCGACTATGGGGGAGGGGAGGGAGAGATTTCCCCTGAAAAACTGAAGTGGCTAGTTTCCTTTCTAGGCACTCCATACGCCGAGCTTGTGCTCCCTCTATTAGCACCTCAACATCGACAAGACGTAAATACTAATCTTCCTTCCTTATTTTAAAACTTTGAAATCACTTCGCTCAGTCACTCTCTACACTTAAAAAACATTGTTTCGACTAATCACTTCCAACACCAATGTCGCCTGGATTTTAACTTCGCCTCAGTTCTGTCAGTGCCTCTGCGTCCTTGAACACTCCACTGCACTCCTCAAATCCCACTCCCCAACTCGAATGTTTTACTAGGCTATGAAACACAGTACTATTGTCAACCACAATTAACACCCACAGATGTTACCATGTGCCTGTAGATTTGATACCATCCTCCCCCCCCCCCCATCCTATCGTTTTCCTGATAATCTTTAATCCTGTAACTCTGCCTCTCATGTACCGCCAATCTTACATTCTTCATATTGTTCTCCACGATTGTTTACTTCTCTTCTCTCCTTGAGTACAAAACTGGTCCTATTATCTCAATTACGCTTTGTTAACCATCATATTATAAAATTCATATAAATCGCGGTTTTTTTATTTTGTATAAATCATTCGTAAACTACCACACTCGCCATATTTGCGTTTTATACTCAAATCAAAATTATCTGCATCTGCAATTTTTCAAATACATGCACATATTTTTTACATACAAATTACAATGACGATAACTAGATGTAATCTGTACTATATGCAGTCCACCCCTCCTGAATGAGAAAGAGGGATGAAACGGCAATAATAAACATAATCTATTGCTATTCTGCAAGGAATGGTTATTGCAGATACACCTGTGGAAGAAAAACAATTTCTTGTGTGTACTTAATACAGCGCGCAACGTAATTTGCAGGTTTAACCGTATGTGTGCTGTATCACTTAGAAGCAGATCCTGAACTAGCATTACTCCAGGTTATGGTGCGAATTAAGAGATACAAAGTGACCTTCGTTACTTAATAAGTTTCCAAATGCAATTTAATCCTCAGTATCAATCGGGACGTATATTACTAGTGCAGAAACATGTCTATAGCATCGTAAAAGTGAGTGGTGAGTAGAAGTCCCTATTAAACATATTGATAGAAGCTTTTCGTTTTTCCCTAGAACAGTTGTCGAGAAAATAGTTTGCTCATATAGCCACGACCGATTTTCACCTCATCATGACTATCAGAGTCAGCTCTCCGGATCTAAAGACATCGATGTCGATGAGGCCCTAAAATCTAATAACCCCCTTCGCGTGAAGAGCATCATACAGACTTAAATTTCTCTAGAAATACTTTATGTTTTAGGTTTAACAGCTAGTATAATATCTGCGAAAACATTTTTAAACACTGGCAGTAGCAGCGTCTGTTTGTGGGACACAAGAATTTTACGCATGTATGACGTACAAGAAAGTGTGTTATTCTTTTAGACAATTATGAATGTTTGCAATGTTAGTACACATTCCACGATGTCAACTTATTTTCAGCAAGAGAGAGAAAGATAGGGAGAGGGAGAAAGAGGAAGGGGTGGGGGAAGAGAGAGCGTAAGAGAGAGAGAGAGAGAAGAGACTGTCCTTGTGCAAAATGTGTGTGCTACCGTGGAAAGCCCCATTGTCCTCTTCCAGAGTCAAGAAACGATGTGTCGTATTCATTACCATACCTTTAACGTGTATCGAGAGGCTGGGAACTCATTAGATTTACATTTTTTTATATTGTGTACACGTAAGTAAATCGTCATATTTACAGTCACTACTTTTCTTTAATGTTACTTAACTGTATAATAATAAACTTGGATATGAATACCAGATATTGTGCACAACCAAGGCGAAAAGCAGTGGTCAGAGACCGAAAACTGAGTATCCGCTGATTTTGCAGTTGGCATTTAGAGCATCTGGCGTTCACTCGTCTTTAAACGAAGAGGGTTTATAATAATCCTCCTCCTCTTTCAGATACTTGAACATACAAAAACTCTTCCGTGTCACGGTCCGCGAGCTAAAGCTTTTGCGAAGTATAT
This sequence comes from Schistocerca nitens, assembly GCF_023898315.1. Classification (NCBI taxonomy): domain Eukaryota; kingdom Metazoa; phylum Arthropoda; class Insecta; order Orthoptera; family Acrididae; genus Schistocerca; species Schistocerca nitens. The sequence continues at coordinate 408,403,990 of NC_064617.1, forward strand.
GACCCCTCTACGTGACATAATTGCACTGCTATGTGCTAAGGAACTATTAATCAGCGGATTCACATCGCCTTATACACTACCACAGTAGTAGTATAGCTTCGAGTAATGGACTCCAAGCTCGCATTGGCCTGCGACAGAGGGCTCAAAAGTCACAGCATTGACACTGCTGATAATTGCCCTGTAGCAATGCGACTGCACTCAAACATCCCAAGATCTGACCTCTGAACTAGAAAAATACGACGCTAAATCCCCGTTTAATCTCTAATGGGCTCTCTGCAATGCACTCGGTAATCTCCGCAACACAAACTTTTGGCATAGAACTATGAGGTACGAATGTCAGAAAATCACACCAATATCAAAAATTTCAGCTTTCACGAAAAAATTTTGGTTTCCAATTTCAATATGAGTTATTCCTGCTTGAGTAGCATTATCCATGTCCGTTTATTTAATCAGCACCTCTTCCAGTCATTTTTCCTTATAGAGGATCAGCAATAGAAGACATCTATTTGTGCTGTAGATAAGTTCACGTAAAAAAGTATATTAAAAAAGATCAAAGTATCCGAGACATTGACAACAATCAAAGCAATTAAAAGTAGCAGAGCCATTAACTTCATTACCTTCATAAGATGTACTATAGAGCTACGTATTTAAATGTACCAGCTTGGGTCATGCTGAATCCAGTGGAAAAGAAGCAGGAAATCCATTTTGGAAGATATTTACAATGAGCGAGTTTAATATAGCGCTGGGTTTTGGTGCGGGTACTGCCTCCAGCTCCGAAAATATTCATTACCAAATGTTAAGACACTGGTGGAGGAAACCGTTCAATATATTGTGCTGGGTATGGATACATAAGGTACATGCATCTCATCGGAAAACACCACTTACCGTTCCCTTGAAAATTGTAATGATAGAAATTCTATTGTTAATTTGAATTGGGGATCTAATAGTTTGCTTTTTACTCGAATTTTTGCATGAATAAAATTGTATAGATCGCTTTATTTGCTTACAACGATTCGGCTACTGCCATCAGCAGACCAGTAATTAAGATTAAAGAATCGCATTGGAGATGAAAGCCAACCATCCTGCACGTCACTGCTTAGTTGTCCACGACATCTGGGGTTCATATCCAAGTTTGTTACTAGACTGTTAGGTAACATCAAAGAAACGTCGTGTCTGAAATACCTCAGTGTCTAAATAATGTCGGGACTGACTTGGAGCCAGCTGGCATCTTTCCTGGGAGCAGGGGCCATGTCGCAGGTCCTCTAGACCAGAAACTGCTGTTTTATCGAGTTACTGGTTCCGGAACTCGGAAGTTAGTGATCCACATTTCATCGACAAAGCTATTATTCCAACAGATCGGTTACGAGACTGCGCAAGAGTTCCTGGGTCCGGGCTTGGTAACATGATTAAGCTGTTTCTTATTGGAGAAATTTGCGCCTTAGTAAGTAGTGATTATTAGGAGCTTTTAGTTTGCTCTAGAAGATATTACCTGCACTTTTTTTCTACGAAACTGTAAAGTACTTTTTCTGGTTCACAATTTACTGACGTTAAACCATTATCTTGTTTTACCTTTGCGCATATATCTGAGTAAGATCTTCTACCTTTTGAATGCAAAAGATTCCTACGGGGCATTTGTCATTGGCAATGGATTAATGATAATTCTAAAACAGTTTCCAGCCAAAAAACTGAAATAATTCCATTCTACACGTATTACTGAACTAATTTACCTGCTGGAGTTCACACCGTCACACAACTATTGCAAATTCAACAATAAAATCAACAAGCAAACAGATGGCCTGACAACGGGATCAGACCTGTCTGGTTTGCTAGCTGAAACATTTAAAAACAATTTAGAAGACAGGATTGTGAATTCCGACCACCATACACCCAGGTACATTAATTAATAATTCAGATATGCACGTGATTCCACAATTTTAATCAGATTTTAATTGTGGAAATTAGATTTTTCAATCAGTAAATCCTAAACTATCTTGCACAAAAGTTAGTCACAGTTTATTCTGATATTCCTATAATACCATCATTTTTCACATCCCGCTCACACAGTACCTCTTGTACACTTTATGGACGTTTTCATCTGTAGTTTCCGTTCTGGATAGTCCTTCACGTGGATCACTTAAAAAGTATATGGCCACATTAGAATTCAGCTGCTTATTTTCTAACCGTCGAAAATGGAAGATCGGGCTTCGTGTAAACCTGTAACAGTGTTGGATACGTTTTTCTACTGATAAAACATCCAACAGAAAGCCTGCTATAACCGCATTGTATTCGAGTTTATCCGCTTGAACGGAATACATACTGTTCATGGCTACTTCAAAAACGTAACCTCAAGCTAATTCTTAATCTTCGTTATCGCACAACATATAGCAAGATAAATCAATCAACTTTTTTCTGATAGCAAAGAGATATTCGTGCTATTCTGAGAAGTTTCACCTTTCCCTCGTACACCAAACATTTGATGCAGAGAATTAGCAATAAAGCCATGTGGAGTGGTGCTGGTCACCAGGTGTGCAGAAGAGATGCGACGTAACTGGTAGCGACTGTTTAATGCAGGTCAAGGAGGTGACCTTGAGGAAGTGATGGGACACAGGCGAGATGAGACCTCGCCTGCATAAAAAAGTCCGCGTTGAGGGTCAAAGTAATGCGTCCTGCAGGCTGCACCATTGGTGTCAAGTAGCGGTCACCACTGACAAACGATGCTCTCGTCACTGAGATCGCAATGCAGTCGCTGTATCTCGCTATGCATCTCAGACGCCCGCCTCTTCACCGCTTATACATTCCCCGAGGTAGTCATCTGGCGTTACTGACTTCCGGCAGTTGATCGTACTATTCATCTTGTTGACAATTTTGACTGTAGAGGCTCTTATTATTAAATATCTTTATAGCATTTCTTCACGTGTAATGCAACTGCATTGCCTAATCTAAACAAAATACCACTCCAACAAACAGAAATTGGTGCACAATAAAAACGAGGCATATGAAACACATTTACTTGACATTTACACCTGTGAATATCTCTCCCTGTAAATTTAGTACGCGACTGGAAACGATTAGTTAGCGATGGTATGACATTCCATCGGTTGATCGTTTCCTGCTATTTCAAGCTATGGCAGGGAGGTTATTCAATATTTCTAGCTAAAATGGAATTTTAATTGCCGTACAGCGTCACTGATGTGGAAATCCCCTAGATTAGCAGCCTATATTGGAGAGGTGTTATTTACTCGCACCCATTGGACACCAATCCTTTGTAAAGAGTGGGCTTTGTTTTTGAAGAGTACCTTTCTCGTACAGGTTTGGGATGTAACCCGGAATATTAACCCATCGTTCGCTGGCAAGAAACTTTCTGCAAGTCACTGCCATGCCCTTGCCGACGCAATTTTTGTGATAAATTCTGTTTATCAATACCAAGAATCGAACCACGTACCTGCGATTGTATAGCCATGTATGCGTTTCACGACCTCGGCCATCGAGACAGGTTCTACTGCTAGTAACGTCGATCGATTCTAGACTTGAAAATGCTACACATTAGCTAGCTAATACTAGGAAAACGTGAGCTGATATAAGAACTCTTTTAGTGGGGAGACTAGCTTTAAAATTTTAGCTTGCGACGTAGAAATGAAAAACGGATTCGTTTCGGAACTGCACGTAGATTAACACTAAGGCAGATAATTTTTTCCCATTTTTTGTGTCCTATAAACGTTTAGATAACTCTTGGTCCTTTTTGATATCCAAATCACAAACAAAACCTAAAAGCACGCGTAACAGAATCTATATACAGACAATATCTTCATAGGAAATAATGTCACAATGTAATTTACTGATATGACATAGGCAACTACATTTCTGGTCACTCACTAAATCAGTACACTGAGCAATACTTTCCTCTGCCACACGATTCTCCTGTATCGCTTCAGGGCGTCTTGCCAGGTAGAACTAGCATTTGTAAAGATCACAAGCTTTCCGTACAAAAAACTATACCTCTTCTTTCTAAAAGTGCGTGAAACCTTCAAAAGTGTTGTGTATATTATACAAGAATATACGAGGCATCAGTGTCCTGTCATTACCTTTAACAATCGTGCTTAAAATGTTAATGTGTTTATAATACTGTGATTTTCGTTGGCCACGACGTCTGTTTGGTTTCATCGAGACTAACGATCTCCGCTTCAGCCTGACGGAAGCGGCAGTTGTCTTCTTGAAGTATAGGATTTGTACACTGGTTGAAGATCAAGTAGGCAAGAAGGCAAAGGCTAGAAGAAATCCTTGGGTAACATACGAGATATTCTATATACATAACGAAAGAAGAAAATATAAAAATACAGAAAATGAAGTAAGCAAAAGGGAATATAGAAGTAGTGTAAAAGAAGAGACGGACACATAGCGCAAAGTGGCTAAGCAGGAACGGCTAGAGGACAAAGACAAGGCTTTAGAATCATGCAATAATTAGAGGAATGATAGATGCCGCTTAATGAAGATTAAACAGCATTTTGGAGAAAACTGAAGCTATTGTGTAAATATCAAAAGCTGTGATGGAAAATCAGTACTAATTAAAGTAGGGAAAGCTGAGAGGCTGGAGGAACAGTTAGAGGAATTATACAAGAGAATTAACTTTAATGTAATATTATAGAAAGGGAAGAGGAAGTAAATGAAGATGAGTTTGGCAGATATCATACTGCAACACGTATTTGACGACGCACTGGAAGACTTAGGTCGAAACAAAGCCTGTGGAGTAAACGAAATCACGCATTTATTGAGATCCTTGGGAAGGCAAGCCGTGACAAAGCTATTCCACTTGGTGTGCAAGATGTACAGTCGAGCTCAAAAGTATCCGAACGACCTGAATTGCATTTCGTCTCATTCGAATGCAACCCACATAGCGCAGCTGTCTAGCAGGTCCTCTAATCGCCCCTCGGTACAGGCGTTTAACTATTGAAAATGGTTCCAACAAGTCACCATTAGAAAACACTGCTCTGTATAGCAATAACTCAAGATGTAAAGTAATACCAAGGTACTACAAATATCGGGGAACATCTTATCACAGATAAGACGCTTCTTCAGGCTTGTAAGCTCACATTTATTACAATAAATGACATACCTGAAATGTTACTACTCTTGTTATTACGTCAGATAGGTAATTCACGTAGTTAAGTTCGTCGTATTCATGATTTTCTCTTCAAAATAACATACCGTACTTATTATTTAACAGAAAATGACATTAAAAATTTAAGTTATTCACGAGCAGCTAGTTGAGAATATGTATGAACTTCAAATGACACGACGAACCGTCTCGTTCTGCATATGGATTCAAACCCAGGTCATGCAGACTAAGCAAAGACTTCGTGACTGACGGAAACTTACAGTCATTCCTGACTAGGCATACAGAGAGTGATATACTTCGATTTTAGACAGCATCAGTTAGCAAATATCAACTTTAAATTACACAACGTAAACGTTGTTAACGGACGCGAATTCCTACCCAGCATCTATTGTCCTTGTTAACGAACTACGAGAGATGTTAAATATTGCATCTTCACAAGTAACTTACTTGAAATGCCGTGAGGTAAAGCTTTGGTGTTGGACAGGGATTCGAACCCAGAACCTAATTGGATTGTCATCGAAGCACAATCAACTGCGACATATCGAATTTTATCGGCAGTAGCTAGATGTTTTAACTGAAATGACGAGTCGAAACATTAATTTTTTCTTTCCCAGGACTCCAACCTGGCACCTATCGCTGTTATATTCTAGAGCAAACGAACGTTAAAAATGGGTTTGTTACACCAGCAGCGACATGTGAGCATGTTTGGACTAGAAATAATATGACGAAGAGTTCAGTGCTGACTGGGAATCGAGCCCCACACATATCGTTGTTGACTGCACACAAAGAGACGTCAGCTACCGAATTTTTCTCCGCCAGCAGCTCGGAATAACATCCTTGAATTTACAATGATTTCGCAAACAGTTCTGTGTCTCACTGGGACTCAAAAACGTCAGATACCCTTAGTGTTGACAACGAATGAAAATACATTAAACATCAAAATTATTACCCACCAGCAGATAGGTGTTCTCATGCTAGAGCTTCATACTACATAATGAAAGCTTTAGTGCCAGGCCAGGATTCGAACCCTTCCACGCGCAATATGTGGAGATGTTGAGGAATCTGCAGTTTTGAACAAACAACAAATTGCAGTCGAGCTGTATTGTCACGAAGGGATCAAATTCCGCGTTAAGGGCGATCTGAGTTGCATTCCTAGATCAGAACCAGTTTTATCGACATACAGAAGCTCAAATAAAAGATGGAATAAGTGTCCTGTGACCCTGCATAGCGTTTGTTTCGTCACTAGAAATAAATAACTAGTATAAGAAAGGTTACTGTTGATAGAGTTTCTACGTGTCGCGACTCCTGACTTTATTGTGGTTCAACCTAACATCTACTTGGCAGATAAGGAATATCATGTTAAACATGAATGTCAGACCACAATGCCATTAAACCTTCTTCACTCGGCGTAGCCAGAAGAGAACAGAATCTGTCTCACCTTATCAAAAATCATCAGCAGAAGTTGGAATCGAACCCAGACCACAAGTATAAGCACCTAGCATCAATCCAAGAGACCACCAAATTCTCTTCTCTATCACTTATTTTTCTATCATAACAATGTTGCGCCACAGTGGATGAGAATTCTGACACACAGACTCCCTGGTTTGCAGCATGTTCAGTACATTCATTTACTTGGTTGACCGAATCGCCATGAACTAGCTGCCTCGGCTACCCAGTGCATACATTCGACTCTATTTTGTAATCACCGAAATAAAATCACGTAACTGACACCTACACAGAACTGTCAACAGTGTAGGATGCAGAAATTTAAACAGGAAGTGTTCCTTTCGACTTGAGCTACTCTATTGCGCTATCTGTTTGTTAAAAACGTCGTGCAGTGCAAAAGAAAAGCTGTAACTGTCTGTCTCTCAGAAGTCTAGATCCGGCCATATGCATTATCACACAGTACTGTGCAATGCGCAGTTTCTGGAGGAACTGTTGTTAAGTTCTGGAGGTGATGTAGCTATGTGTCAGCTGTGTGTCAGGAAGTCTTGAGTGCAGTCTGAGTGCATCATTTTGCACTGCGACTGTAGTCTTGAGGTAAAACGCAGGACTAGCTACTACGACATCTGGCAACCGAGAGCGCACGTCGACATAATTTCTATCGCCCCTTTCTCTCGGTGCTGAAGCTATGAGTGTATTTCAAGCGAACCTACAAAATATTTCGCTATCTGTCACATTGGTAATAACAGTTTGTTGAACAATATTTTAGCGAGAGATTTCTTGGCCGACCATCCGCCTCTGAACACCGCATGCGTCTGAGTTCTCTGTGACCCGTTTGCTGCCTACCGGCGGGGGTTGAGGCACTGCATTGTCTCGCCTTCTGCCGGCAACGTCTCCTCCACTCCTCACTCTCGACGATGTGAAATCCTTTAAAGTTGTTGAGTGGTGACCCATAAAATCTGTCTACGATTTGTGTTTCACATTCTATTGCAACGGATACACAAAACCGTTTTTATTTGGTGAGTATTTTATTACACTAGTATGCAATACATCAATGTGGCACAGATTTAATTTCATTGTGATCCAGTGTGCTATAATCAAAGTGTCATATCCTGTTCTTTTTCCTTTCACAAGAGATTCTTCAAATAATTTATTTTTTTCGTGGATTCATATTTGTTAGTCAAGGCACAGTGTGTAAATAAAGTGTAATGTGTTTGGTTCCTTTTTTTGGTTCCCTCTGGTAAATGGATGCAAAACATAGTGTCAATACCTTTCAGAACCTGCTACATAGCTACTCAGGTACATTGCTTGTTTTGAGGTCTATACATTAATTAATGGAGAAGTGAACGCTGTTCAGAAGTGATATTTAAAATATTCAATTGGATTTAAGGCGAAAAAATTGCCCATATTTGAAGCTACCCAGAGAAAAAGTAAGTCGCTAGAGCCGCTGTTAGTAAATGTCTGCAGAGAGTTCCTAACTGCTACTGTGGAAATTTAGCATAGAGGCCCTACAGTAATCAAGAGGTTCATTCCCTTCATACTTATCACCCTGGCATGTGAGTCTTATGTGAAGAACAAGACTGAAAATCGTGTCGTTGACGGTCGATTCGAATTTCTTCAGAGACGCTTGTATTGTGGAGCAGCTTGACAGTCAGAAAGCCAAGATCTATGACCATTAACACAACTTACTGGGTCGAGTTACCAAGAGGACTTGAAGTGTAAAGGTTTTTCTTCCGATTTCGTTACAGAATTTTTTCTGGAAATTCGTAGCTCCATAAAATAAATCAGAAAAAAAAAGCTCGCACACGCTGGCTCCTACCACGGTTTGAACTGACGATTCATTGAGCCGTTGCGACACGAGACTCGGGCTGTACCACGGCGCTACGGACACACTGCTGCAAGCACTCCACTCTCATCATGGTATTGGTCGCTCAGCCTTATAACATCGTGAAAGATAATAAAAGTTGTCACTTATGTGAAGAACAGCATTTCTTTAGCCAAAAAATTGAATTTTCAGTCTCAGTGTCTTAGTTTACATGAGGATTATATAGCACGAGTCATTCAAATGGAAAGGGAATATCAAGCGAATTTAGCGAGTCAATTCAGTACCATATGTGGAAGTGATTGCATTGTCACAGTGTTGCCAAATGTTTGTGACGGTGTTGCCAATTCTCTGCTGTGCTAGGAACAGCTCTGTAGCGGTATGTGAGGAGAATCCCATGCTCATGTCATAGCAGGATACGGGGAGGAGGCGTGTGGTTTGGTTAATATGCAGCGTTTTCTCCTACCAATTGTGTCAAACATTCACGTGTATAATGTTCCATAACGATTACAGTTTCTCACAAAATATATACAAATAAAACGCTTACCTTGTTACTTTGTGACAAAAGATTATTTCAGTGCAATAAAAAGTTTTTGGAAATAAACTTTGCCCACCTGTCACAAAAATTAAGATAACAAACACTATGCATCTCGAAATCGATTGCATCTATGTGCAGTCTTGTGATCATACAGGTAGAATTTCATGAATTAAACGAGAACGTAGAAAAATGTTGGTGCGAATGGAAGCTGTAAGAAACACAGTTAACAAATTATTCTGTGCCATGTAATAATCAACATCATGACGACGGACAAATTGGCGTCTCAGTGTATTTTGATTATAATTCGTTAGCCTTCTTGCGACCTCGTTCTAATACTTCGTGGGAGCAGGCATAATTTATTGCTTTTTGAACACCGAGCAGTAACACACAAAGATAGTAGGCAGAAGGATACAAAGAAACAATCAGACTCATGGGTGTGGATCCATTTCATCATTAGAAGACTAAACGAGAGGGAAACATTATGAAAGCAATGCATACGCTGATTTGTATAGATTATTTGTATAGACCGGAAGAAGAAAAACTGCAGATCTGCACAGTGCCCGCATCTGCCCTTTAGTTTCTGTCCACACCCACCAAAAAAAAAAAAAAAAAAAAAAATGGTTCAAATGGTTCTGAGCAATATGGGACTTAACATCTATGGTCATCAGTCCCCTAGAACTTAGAACTACTTAAACCTAACTAACCTAAGGAATGGCTCAAATGGCTCTGAGCACTATGGGACTTAGCATCTGTGGTCATCAGTCCCCTAGAACTTAGAACTACTTAAACCTAACTAACCTAAGGACATCACACACAACACCCAGCCATCACGAGGCAGAGAAAATCCCTGACCCCGCCGGGAATCGAACCCGGGAACCCGGGCGTGGGAAGCGAGAACGCTACCGCACGACCACGAGATGCGAGCCCACACCCATCAGTCTGATTGTTTCTTTGTATCCTCACATCTACTTAAATTAGATTTGAGAGCAACGATAGCTACAGCGTTCGAAGTATTCTTAGTATTGTATACGTGTGAGTAAATGTCTTCCAATGCCCACTCAAGGAAGACAAGGATACACAGTCTAACTACCGTATTATAAATATGCCTCAGTCTGTGGATGAACTCAGACTTAGGTTGATAATCATTTTGAATATTTGGCAGTACTGTACCCATCGGTGTTAAACTAGTTTTCAACCAATGATTCCCACAGCTACAAGAACACTACTTGTTGTACCTCTTGTACAAAATACTTATGCAGTGCTATCAGACGAAAAGATCAACCTGGCACAAACTGCGGGGAGTTTGTCTCACAACCTTCATACCTGGATAAAGAGCTTTTCCTATTTGAGATATCTGTGAACGTTGCTGCATAAGACGATTTAGGAAGAAACTAAATTCCTTCAGCTAGGACAATGTTTAAAGAAATCGTCTTAACGGCACTAAATCGTGGTTTGTGACTCGTTTACTGGCTGTACTCTGCCGCATTACGCTGGCTGGAAGGCAAAAAGCTTACTGACAAATTTCACACAAGAAAAAGGGGGACACAATTTCTCCCACTGGAAGGTCATGTTGTTCTATTTAAATTATTACAAAATCAGCTAAAACGGACAGTCAGGTTGTCAGTATAATCACATTACTGTTGTCAGAATGATGTTGCACTGCTCAGGGCCTGTAATGATAAAGCTCCCGTTTAGGTCATGCATATTGCATACAGAAGTGGAAGAGTGAGCACCACTAAATTCCACAATCCGCATGCATTGCATACACACAGAAATTACTGTTACAGTGTACTATTGGAGCCCAATGAGTGAATTGCATGTTTTCCAGTGAAAAAGAGCACTGGCACACAGTCTTCGCTACATTAGGTTACTTAAACTGGTGTCACTCTGAGCTAGAATTTATGGTCAGCGACTATAAGGTCAATGAGTCGGATGCGGGATTTGCAACTGCGAAATACTTTCCTACACTATAGAAGTGAATATTAAATCTGAACTAATAATGCGAAAATTTTGAACTTGGAAAGCGTACAATGAAATTCTTTCTGTTTATTGCAAAAGGAAAACAACTGATTTTCTAAAACATTCTCTGCCATACACAACTTGAAACAGGTCACGTCGACCAAATCTTGTGGAAGAACTGACAGCAACGTATAACGGAAGGCAGTAAGATCTCTTGGCTTTTGCTTTGGCAGTATTCGACAGCCATTTCTAGGCGCAAGTAAATTAAGAAAGGCGTTTTTGTTATCAAGTAACGTCTTCATCAATTACTTTAGTTTTAATGTAATCTGCGAGTAATTGCTGATGTTTGATATTAACATGAAAAGAACTTCGTAGACAGGGAAAGAACCTCTTCTTGGGCAACTACTTCTATAATGACCAAAGGCATTAAATGATCTTCAAGCACGTGTGTTCCAGCAACGGTGTGAAGAAAATGATAGTAACAATGACGGTAATAATCGAATTATCCAGTAACTTCACACTTCACAGTGGATTTTCTCGAACTAAAAAATTTGCTGAATTAGTGAATATTTCAAAATGGCTTTACATCGAGGCTATGATGCCTAGAAGAGTCTTTACATCCTGCTGACATGAGAATAGCATAATCTCCACGTCAGAAGATTGCTTCTACTTAACCGTTTAATAGACTCGCATTTTTTCCACCGTGACTAATTTTGTAAGCTAAGCACATCATCCGTTACAGCACACTCCTGGGGCTGGGAAATGTGGCCACAATGGTCTGGTGGAACGAACTATCACAGGTGCAATGCGTGGATTCAGGCATTTACTTTTAAGAGGCACAAACAGATTTACTTTAATTTGATTTGATCCATTATAAATGGTTACTTTACCTCTGGTAACCTCAAGAGAAAGACGTTATAATCCAGAATCCGCATTAAACATCACATTCCTTCATTACCAATTGGGCAGAGCCGGTTTACGTTGGGAAATGACATAGGCGGAAGTCATGGTAAACAGAAATACTGTCTCCAGTAAACTTACCTACATTAGAAAATTTTATTTTATTTGATGAAACGATAGCCATTTAAAGGAACGGGGCTCTTATTTTTCTTGTACTTGATTGAACTAGAGACGTTGAAAAATTTGGTGTTGGACTGTGATTCGAATTCGTATCTCATCTTTCGAGGATCTGAATCTCTCGGAGCAGTATAGTTCAATCATTTCGTTCCTTTTCCCAAGACTACAATCTTCTCTAGGTCTCCCCCAAAGGTAAGTATGTGGGTCCGAATCCTGATCCAGTACAAAAATATTCATAATTTCATTTCAAGCCCTATCACGTGCATACCAGTCTGCTAGTGAAAATTAACGTGCATTTTTAATGTCTGTTCATGTGTTGCCAACAATCGCAATAGGTGTCGTTATTTCTGGTCAAACACGCACACATCTTACTGTTGGTGAGTAAGCAAGTGTTTGTTACTTAAGCTATGTTCGTGGATGATAAAGAAGAACGGTAGGTGCGTCGTTCGATTGTCGCTCAGGCACAAAAATTTGTATCCTTATTTTAGATTCAAACATCTAGCAGCTGGTAAGAGAAACCGATGCGTAACATTTGATTTTACAATCCGATTGTGTGCTGGATTCGTATCTCCGTCGCAGAACTTCACACCATGCGCTTCATCTTTAAATGCATGAACACTTTGTTCCTTCTGAATGGAGGTATATCAGACATCTTTCGTGGTTAGTTAACAGGGACGAAAGGGTCTTTACAGGAGTCCCGGTTTATTACAAAACTGTCGTCTTTTTTTTTTTTAAGTTTAGATGTGGTTACTAATATTGGCGAAAATTTCTGTAATTCGTGCCTCTTCATGACTAGTCAGCAATATGATATGATTAGATTAGATTAGAGTAATACTTGTTCCATAGATCATGAATACGACATTTCGTAATGATGTAGAACGTGTCATTTTAATGAAACATTTCTTAACATACCATGATTCAGTTTCTTTGCAACAATTTTTTACTCTCTCTCTCTAATTCCATTTTATTTTTATCTCTCTTCCTCACTCACTCACTCACTCTCTCTCTCTCTCTCTCTCTCTCTCTCTCTCTCTCTCTCTCACACACACACACACACACACACACACACACACGCACACACACAGTCTTTTTTTATTTTTATTTATTTGTTGTGCTCGACTATCGGCGAGGCACGAAAACGTTCATCAATGATTTTCTTAGTTTTGAGTACACTTACGAAAGATATATAAAAACAACTATGAGAGTTACTGAATTATGAAGCTTAGTTTGCAGTCAGTTCTGAGTATAATTAGTAACTGCGCTCCAGTCCCTAAAGCCAGTTACAGAAATGTGAATCAGACGGATTACGTATTCCAGGCCGTAGGAGGCGCGTCTTTGAGACCCCAGCTATGGTCACTTCCCAGCCCGCTGTAGGATCACATCGGTTCGTCTTCTTCCTGCTGGTACTGTAACTGAGATTTGGTAACAAGGCAGGGTATGTTTGGCAACTCTGTGATCGACGAGTTACTTCCTGGTGAGCACGGAAATAAGCCTCAAAATTCACTTGATTTTACCTATCATTTCCATTGAATAATCTGAGTTATTATTAACGCTTGAGCTGTAACAAAAGATTCTAAATTTACGGTTTTCTCCCCAGGTCAGTCGTTGCTCGTGTAAATCGCATCTAATCTCGTCCTTTAAATAGCGGTTTACGAGTTCTAGCCACTACTGGTCTCGCAAGAGGACACCTAGATGCATGCCTCTTCCCTAGCTCTTTGGAAACGTGCTAACCTGAGAGAAAACGTATGTTATGGTTTGCGGTTGCAGTCTTGCTGACACTAACGTTTTTCTCCCTTCTGTGAAAGAGCTACAAGCAGTCAGAACACACAATGACAAGGAAATTGCAAGAAAATACTTTCGGCTCATAGTGCAATGGTGAAAAACTTACAATGCTGCACAACAGGTAACGCCTCTTTCCGCTGCTGATAAACAAATTTTGGGTTCCTAGGAATACATAACTTTATTTATGAAACGCCAGATTTGCGTACCACTTGAGTATGGCAGAGCATACCAATCAAACACAGACCCAATCGAAATCTAAGTGATTAGTATTTTACTAATTCGTGCCGATAGAGGCACGCTTGTGTACAGATACTCAGTTTTATTGAAACAGACTTCCGTCGTAAGGTTATCGTGGGTAGTTTTATTTCATTTCTTATAATACAGTGCACAAATTTCGTACGGTTTCTTTTAGTGTTGTTAAAACATTAGTTAACATGAGAGAGATTTTAATTATCAAGGATATATGCGAATTCTCTGATGTTATCTATAACAGTCTGACAATGCACATGCAGTTTATTGATTACATGCATGTAGAAAACATGTTCTGAGTTAAAGCTGTCAAACAAGGTTTTATGAAGAATAAAATGCCACTGCCACACGACCGCTAATGTAGAAAATACTTTTCTGACGTATTTTGGCACGATGCGCTCTCCCCATACATAACACAAAAGTTTAGAGATGCATCTGCAGCCTGGCCATCTATTAAATCTGGAAAGAACAAAATGTCGCAGAAGTTAGGCCTTTTTCCACATGCGACTATTTTGGGTTGAGAAGTGAAGGGAATTACGTTCAAAGTTCCATTAGATCGATAACTTCAGCAGAAAGCAGTATGGCGTTTTAAAAAAATGTAGTAGTGAATGTACCCAAACTCGCGACCTCTTATCAACAGTGCGCGACGCTTAGCGTTAAGCTACTAGCTGGCACATAGCTACTTCACCTCCAGAACTCAACAACAGTTGCTCCAGAAATTGCGCATTGCACAGTACTGTGAGATAATGCATATGGCCGGATCTAGACTTCTAAGAGACAGACAGTTACAGCTTTTCTTTTGCACTGCACGACGTTTTTAACAAACAGATAGCGCAATAGAGTAGCTCAAGTCGAAAGGAACACTTCCTGTTTAAATTTCTGCATCCTACACTGTTGGCAGTTCTGTGTAGGTGTCAGTTACGTGATTTTATTTCGGTGATTACAAAATAGAGTCGAATGTATGCACTGGGTAGCCGAGGCAGCTAGTTCATGGCGATTCGGTCAACCAAGTAAATGAATGTACTGAACATGCTGCAAACCAGGGAGTCTGTGTGTAAGAATTCTCATCCACTGTGGCGCAACATTGTTATGATAGAAAAATAAGTGATAGAGAAGAGAATTTGGTGGTCTCTTGGATTGATGCTAGGTGCTTATACTTGTGGTCTGGGTTCGATTCCAACTTCTGCTGATGATTTTTGATAAGGAGAGACAGATTCTGTTCTCTTCTGGCTACGCCGAGTGAAGAAGGTTTAATGGCATTGTGGTTTGACATTCATGTTTAACATGATATTCCTTATCTGCCAAGTAGATGTTAGGTTGAACCACAATAAAGTCAGGAGTCGCGACACGTAGAAACTCTATCAACAGTAACCTTTCTTATACTAGTTATTTATTTCTAGTGACGAAACAAACGCTATGCAGGGTCACAGGACACTTATTCCATCTTTTATTTGAGCTTCTGTATGTCGATAAAACTGGTTCTGATCTAGGAATGCAACTCAGATCGCCCTTAACGCGGAATTTGATCCCTTCGTGACAATACAGCTCGACTGCAATTTGTTGTTTGTTCAAAACTGCAGATTCCTCAACATCTCCACATATTGCGCGTGGAAGGGTTCGAATCCTGGCCTGGCACTAAAGCTTTCATTATGTAGTATGAAGCTCTAGCATGAGAACACCTATCTGCTGGTGGGTAATAATTTTGATGTTTAATGTATTTTCATTCGTTGTCAACACTAACGGTATCTGACGTTTTTGAGTCCCAGTGAGACACAGAACTGTTTGCGAAATCATTGTAAATTCAAGGATGTTATTCCGAGCTGCTGGCGGAGAAAAATTCGGTAGCTGACGTCTCTTTGTGTGCAGTCAACAACGATATGTGTGGGGCTCGATTCCCAGTCAGCACTGAACTCTTCGTCAAATTATTTCTAGTCCAAACATGCTCACATGTCGCTGCTGGTGTAACAAACCCATTTTTAACGTTCGTTTTCTCTAGAATATAACAGCGATAGGTGCCAGGTTGGAGTCCTGGGAATGAAAAAATTAATGTTTCGACTCGTCATTTCAGTTAAAACATCTAGCTACTGCCGATAAAATCCGATATATCACAGTTGATTGTGCTTCGATGACAATCCAATTAAGTTCTGGGTTCGAATCCCTGTCCAACACCAAAGCTTTACCTCACGGCATTTCAAGTAAGTTACTTGTGAAGATGCAATATTTAACATCTCTCGTAGTTCGTTAACAAGGACAATAGATGCTGGGTAGGAATTCGCGTCCGTTAACAACGTTTACGTTGTGTAATT
This sequence comes from Schistocerca nitens, assembly GCF_023898315.1. NCBI lineage: Eukaryota > Metazoa > Arthropoda > Insecta > Orthoptera > Acrididae > Schistocerca > Schistocerca nitens. The sequence goes on from NC_064617.1 coordinate 408,420,279, forward strand.
TAAAGTTGATATTTGCTAACTGATGCTGTCTAAAATCGAAGTATATCACTCTCTGTATGCCTAGTCAGGAATGACTGTAAGTTTCCGTCAGTCACGAAGTCTTTGCTTAGTCTGCATGACCTGGGTTTGAATCCATATGCAGAACGAGACGGTTCGTCGTGTCATTTGAAGTTCATACATATTCTCAACTAGCTGCTCGTGAATAACTTAAATTTTTAATGTCATTTTGTGTTAAATAATAAGTACGGCATGTTATTTTGAAGAGGAAAACATGAATACTACGAACTAACTTCGTGAATTGCCTATCTGGGGTAATAATGAGAGTAGTAACATTTCAGGTATGTCATTTATTGTAATAAATGTGAACTTACAAGCCTGAAGAAGCGTCTTATCTGTGATAAGATGTTCCCTGATGTTTGTAGTACCTTGGTATCACTTTACATCTTGAGTTATTGCGATACAGAGCAGTGTTTTGTAGTGGTGACTTGTTGGAACCATTTCCAACAGTCAAACGCCTGTACCGAGGGGCGATTAGAGGACCTGATAGACAGCTGCGTTATGTGGGTTGCATTCGAATGAGGCGAAATGCAATTCAGGTCGTTCGGATACTTTTGAGCACGACTGTACGATAGAGGCGAAATACGTTCACACTTCAAGAATGCAACAATTCAATTTCTGAAGAAGGCCGGTGCTGACAGGTGCGAATATTGCCGAACCATCAGTTTAATAAGTGATGGCTTCCCTATAGTGGCACGAATTATTTATAGAAGAACGAAAAGACTGTTAGAATGCGAACTTGGGGAAATCAGTTTGAGTTCCAGAGAGATGTAGAAAGTCGCGAGGCAATACCGACCCTACGACTTCTCTTAGAAGATCGGTTACATAAAGGCAAACTATATTTATAGCAATTGTAAACCTAGGGTAAGCTTTTGACAATATTGAGTGGACTACACACTTCAAAATTGTGAAGGTAACAGGTATGAAATGTAGAAAGCGAAATGTTATTTACGACTTGTTCAGAAAGGGAACTGCAGGTATAAGAGGTAAAAGAGAAGTCGTAATCGAGAAGTGAGTGAGACGGGGTTGTAGCTAATCCACAATGCTATTTAATCTGCACATGAAAGAAACCAACTAGAAATTTGGACTGGGAATTAAAGTTAAAAGAGAAGCAATAAAAACTTTGAGGTTTGCCAGTCAGAGGCAGAAAAGGACTTGGAAGAGCAGTTGAATAGAATGGATAGTCTGGAAAAGAGATTACATGGTGAACATCAACAAAAGTAAAACGAGGGTAAAGGAATGAAGTAGAATTAAATTAGGTGATGCTGAGGGAGTTAGATTAAGAAACGAGACTCTAAATGTAGTAGATGAGTTTTGCTAATCGGGTAGCACAAAACTGATGATGGCCGAAGTAGAGACAATATAAAATGTAGACTCCCTGTAGGACGGAAAACATTTCTGGAAAAGAGAAACTGGTTAATGTTGAAGATAAATTAAGTGTTAGGAAGTCTTTTCTCTGGAGTGTAACTTTGTATGGCAGTGAACGTGAACGATAGGCTATCCGAACAAGAGGTAGACAGAAGCTTTTGGAATGAGGGGCTACAGAAGAATGCTGAAGATTAGGAGAGTAGATGACGAGATACCAAATCTAATTGGAGAAACAAGAAATTTATGGCACAGCTTGACTATAAGATGGGATACTTTGATAGGACACATACTGAGACATCAAGGAATCTCAGTTTCGTACTGGTAGAAAGTGTGAGAGGTAAAAATTGTAGAGGGACACCAAGCAGACAGTAAGCAGATCCAATGGACGTAGGTAGCAGTAGTTGTTCGGAGGTATAGAGACTTGTACAAGATAGTGTAGTGTGGATAGAGGCATCAAACTAGTCAAAATTGCAACACCATGAAGACAGCATACAACAAACGTCAAATTGACATGAAATGTACCACATAAATTGATACACAAATTGTAAATATTTCAGGGCATCCCCAAAAAGGTGATAGAATTAATGTCATTTACAACCTGTTCGTAAAGAAAGATGTTGCAGCGGATCGGTCGTTCGGAAACTCGATGTTGGTTGTTTGGGGGGACATCGTGTTATTCCTCACGTAACAAAGAGAAACGTCATCCACGACGCGTCGGATTTCGGTAGCGGCAGGTTCGTGGCCTCGCGTGACTGCAGTAATAGTGTGTGGGACCGCTGCTCAAGTTGGTCAGCGTCCAGGACCAATGTGCAAATACGGAATCAAAGGATTCAAGAAGATCATTCTCAACGCCAACCATCGAGACGAAAGGCGTATGATTGGCTGCGGAGGATCGCATTTTCACGTCACACACCTTCAGTCAGGGAATGGACTTGTCTGCAGAAAGATAAGTATCGACGTGGACACGGCCAAGGCATCTAAAGCTCCGCGGAATATAGCCACTGCGACTATTATAACTGAATCCCTTAACAAGGCAGTAGAAAGACATGTGCTGACAGTGTTGTGTCCAACGGCGACAGTAGATTCAGGGGTGACATAGTTGTCATTTCAGACAAGTCTCAGCGTACAGCAGTACAACGGACGTATCCGCATGTAGAGGCAAGAAGGAGAAGGAATGTTGGCTGACTGCATTAGTCATATGGGCCCAGTATCTTGCGCAATGGTACAGGGGGCCATCGGCTACAGAATACGATAACCTTTGGTTTGCACAGCCGATAGATTGTAAAGCAGGCGTGACGTTTCTGACTTGTTAAGACTGATGGTTGTGTCCTGCCTTAGAGGTCTCTGTGATGCTATCTTTCAACAATTCAGCGCAAGATCAAATGTTTCCCGTCTCTCTTTATCAGCATCGAATCAAGGGCATTTCTACTGTTTGCCTGGCTAGACCATTATTCGGCTCTCTTAGCCACCGGAAACATCTGGTCAGTGGTTCCCAAGAGACACACGCCACCAATCGCCAGCCATTGCGATTAATGCTCTGGCATACACAGGATGGAGCACAATAGGTGTTACGAAGCTTTTGTCTATTACGACGTAATAAGAGGTGATATGTTCTTGAAATGACACATTCTCACAGGCTTTACTGGTCTCAAACAAATATTATTTTATGCATGGCGGCGAGTGAACATCTGTTCCAAGGCCGCGAATCGAGCCTGGACCTCCTGCTTACTACACAGGTGCATTAACCACAAAGCCACTTTGGCACAGCGGTTCACACAACTGCACGGACTAGCCTGGCGTACCTACCTCCTTGATCCAAATTCTCGCTGCCGCCCAGTCTACTGCATATTCCCCCTTGCACACGAGCAGCAATGGCGAGGCTTTCCATGTTCTGAAATAACACCTCAGCATCAAAAGTAAATGGTAGATCCCGCCTGAAACCCAGCAGTTTCAAAAACTTTACTGGTCTCATGCAGATATGATTTTATGTATACAGACTGAACCGGCAAGTGAAAATCTGCACCAAGGCCGGGATTGTCACTCGCTGCTTCAGTCTATATGAAAGGGGACTGTCCGATTTTGCATGTCGATTTTTAAGAAATTTTAGCTGTAATTGCGAATGAAGTTGTGAATCTGATAAAGATACTCAACTTCTGTAGTATTTGTATAATCATATCCTCTGTGTGTCTGTGTTTTGAGACCAAAGATGTTAGAGAAAGTTAGAGAATAGCAATGCATAGTGTGTGTTCGTCAATCTTGCAATGTACTGGGTTTCAACAGGACGGAAGCTGGTCTGCCGTGTAGTGGAGGCAGCCTTATATAAGATATATTTTGTTATAATGTGTTTTGAGCTAAAGACAACGAGATATATCAATAGAAAAATGTCAAAAGAGGAAATTTTAAGATAATTTAGTTTTTTTATATATATCTGTAACTGTATAATTTCTTATTGTTTGAACATTTCGTATGGTTGAAGTCCACTGCAGAAATATTGTAACACATCATACTGTCTTTGTCTCATAATAAAAACAAGTGACAATGAAAGTAATTGTACACAGAAGCATTATTAAGTAATTGTACACAGGAAAACTATTAAGAAATATTTTGCTAACTTGCCTAGTTGCAAGAACTTGAAGAAAGGGCGTGTTGTTGTTATGACTTAAAGAAGTATAGTTATACTTGGTATCTTTTTTCTCATTTATTAGTCGTTAAGGTTAGTTCCCCATTTTCATTTTCTCTCTTGTCTGTGTTTGCTTACTCGCTCTGCATATCGCGAGTTGTTTACTGGGAAGCATATTGTGAAAATTGTTAGGATACCGTCTTGCACTGCACAGCGAAAGTACAGCAAATGAAATTTGGTTCTCAACAGTCAGATCAATATTCCTAACAGCGACAGGTTGCAGAGCAGACTACCGTTCCATGTTCACAAGTATGCGAATAAATTTAGTTAGCATCAAGGTTAATGCCCATTGTAAGTTCTTTGTGAGAATATCATAACAGTTCAGAGGCTTAATACCAGTAGAAGATAACGGTAAAGTACTATCATGTGAATTTTCAAGCAATTTTTTCAGAAACTCAGATTAATCTTTATGTTCATTTGCTGCGTAATTACAGTACAGTAACTGTTTGCAAGACTAAAGATAAAGATTATCTATATTCAGGGACAACATTCTTATCTGACTCATTTGCTTTGCAGTCAGACAGCAGATGTAAATTTCATCGAAAACGGATTTCCCTCTCGCAAATGAATTGTCTGATGTACAGACTAGCCCGGATTTTGCATCGTGTGGTATGGGCTTCACATATTTATGTTCAATATTTAATTTTAAGACAGTTCTGTTGCCCTGCATCGACATTTACGTATTTCGATGTCAAAATAAACGTTATATATTTCTCAGATACCAGCTACACACTTACAAACATGAGTTTAAATAAACACGAACATGTTTCACCTGACGACCCTGCCAGGATGAGTAATTATCTGGTAGTCTGATGATTTTTGCTATAAAATAAAGATTTTTCTGCAATGACAAATTATGACTTAAATTATATGCTTGGATGTAGAATTTACTTTCAAGATGTATGGTGCAACAATTGAAGTAATTACACACTGTATGCCATTACAGCAATGCATTTTATTTTGCATATTTGTTATCAGGCAACAATACAGACATATTTTCTGCAGAATAGTTAAAGTTTGCTTCTGCAGGAATAGAGTTTTGCGTGTTTTCTGCTATTCCGATTACTGTTTTGTGACAAGTGTTACAGAGTGTGGCAAAAGAGAGATTCTTTTATTTTATGCATTTATAATGTTATATTGTGCTTAGAATTAGTGATTTTTGCCACTGATCTTTGCTATTACCAATGATATACTCTCAGTTAAAAGTATTCTAGTTTACTGAATCTTAAAATGTTATAGGTTCCACAGACAGTAATTTTTATGGTATATACTACATTGTGTCATTTACTGAATTGTAGGCATTTCATTTAACTGCGACATTATAAGAAGCTTGGATTCGCGTTTAGTCAGTGAACTCTGCCAGTGCTAATTTAAATATTTTTCTGTATTCATTAACATTTATAGGAAGTGATTTTTTGTAGTTATCTTTGTCGTATTGCTCTTCCACATGTGAGAGTTTTCGTTTTTGTTTGCTGTGTTACTATAATTGCTTAAAGTGTCAAAGGCTATCAGAGCTAGGTCAAATGCCAGGACTGCAGCTGATGTAACTTTTGGTAATTCTGTACACAGAGAAGGGACAACTGAGCAGGGATCCTCTCACAATACTGATTTAATTGGGACAGATAGGACAATGTCTGACAAGAATGATCAGGGTTATATTTCGATATAAAATGTGGAACAAGAAAGTGCAGTTAGGGATTCTGCTTCGAAACTGAGTCTATAGGATGTAATTTGTCACAACAGTCAGGTTCTGTCGTTAAAGATTAAGGTTTTGCGTCCAAAACTGTTGACCAAACTGAGCCAGTCTCTACCCCTTTCTGTAGTGTTGCCAAAAATAGGAATATGATTTTTTTGCAAAGTATTGTGAAGGTATTATCAGAGCACAATAAAGAACAGACAAAAAATTTGAAGAACGTGTTAGAAAATTTGAAGAGCGTGGCAGGAGACTGGACAAAAAATTTGAAGAATGCGACAGAAATTTGAAGAATGTGACAGATATTTGAGCAAAGTGACAGAAGAGATTAAATAGATTAGGAAAGAGATTAAGTGATTCAAGGATGAGATGAAACAGATTAGGCAAGATTTACGAGAGGAGTTCAACTCTGTAATATATAATCTCAATTCGAGAGTTGAACACATTGAAACGGCCGAAATTTCGTAGTTAAAACAGCAGGATAATCAGTTTGAAAGCCAGATGCACAGTGTACATCGCTCAAGGTTAAAGAGAGAGAATTTGCTACCCAAGAACAGTTAAATACAATTACCAAACAGATAGGCGAACTTTCTGTAACCGTGACCCAACTGTCTAGCAATGCAGGCAAAATTTCTTATGTGACAACAGCCTGTTCCTTTTCCCGATTCGGAAGAATATCTTTCTCTTCAACGTTTTAAACAGGGAAAAATGACCATTAACAAACAACACAAGTCATATGTAAGGAAACTTGATGACCGTTTTTCTTGTTGAACGGAAAACTAGCCACAGGCATGATGATGCCAACAGTCTTATTTTGCATTTTAATAAGTCTGACGATATTTCTTATTCTTGGTTTGTGGATGAACTGAGACGCGAACGCATTGCGTTACGCAGACAACACAGTGCGCATACCTCACATAGCGTGAAAAATAATTTGCCCTCTCACCACAATGATTCATTCCATCAGAAACATTTTTTACAGTTCGAAAATTAAAAATTTGTTGTATTTCTCCCAATAATATCCACCCTGGAGAGTGGCTACAACAGTTCCAATAATATCTCCCATCTTCGTGGCTAATTGGTCATAAACTTGAATATACATGTGGCTATTTAGAATATGAATGAACCACAAAAATGAAAGCAATCGTACAAGACTGCCAAACGGAAGATAAATTATATCACGCATTCTCGTCTGTACACTGATCTGAAGCAACACAAGAAAGAGTAAACAATAATATCGTTACTCTAAAGAATTTTGAGTAATCAGACTTTTCCAGCCCGGCAGATGTTTTCAGCACATGATACGCAAGAATCGCTTCCTGTCGAATCCGTGCAGTCTCTCTGAATTAATAATAATTTGTTTGACTAAACTACTGACGTGTTTGCGACACATTATTTGGGCAGGACGCTGTAAAGACGATACTGAGTCTTTTCGAAACACACTGCAAGAACTTGAAGTTGACAGTAAGGAATTTTACTGGAGAAATAAACACAGAGACGAGAACAGACAAAATTTCCAATCACAACGAAACACATCTGATGAAGGATATTCTTAAAATCGTAACAACAGCTATGAGCAGCATAATCAATTTCCTAATAGCCGTGAACACAATTATCCATACAATTGGAATCCGAGAGAAGAGTCTAACAACCCCGGAAATTTCAGAGGTAGGACCAGAGGTCGTGGTTTTAGGAACCAAACAAGTTACGGCAATAATGGTGATTCCAATAGAAGTCAGCTTAGTGAAAGAAATAACAGTAATTGGCGTGAAAGACGAAACTTTAACTCAAATCGAGAAACTGAGAACACTAATTTCAGATCACATGAGTATCATAGCACCCAACGCGAGATAGTTGGCTTGATCGTAACAGTTATTACGAAAGAAATGATCACGAGAGCCGCAATCGTGGAAATTTTAGTCCTGAAGTAGGTGCTGAAGTAGCTGAGATTAGATCACCCAGTCCTTGTGACAATGTTAGACGTGACGGGACATGACTGATGGCACATGCGGCAAGTGACTCGTTTGTCGATACAGATAATTCCTCCGTTCATACCATAAAAATCACACATCGTGAACATTTAGTGAAAAAAATTAATAGTGTGAGCCTATTACTAATCAAAAGGAGGACCAGATGTTAGCTGAAACCGACCACAATCCTGTCCATATAGAGGCTGTAGAGGGCCATGCACTAAACGTAAGGGAAATCAATGTTTTTGACTGGGTAACTAATTACATGTCATTGTCAGGTGATGACAGTGAATGCGAAACCGACGTACATTCACAAGCAGTAGGGAACATAACTAATGAGGTGATAGTGGATTTTGGTACACTTTCTTAGGAAAAACGTTTTGTGACATGGATTCAGTGGAGAGACGAATAATTTTTTCCAGTTTGATGATATTAGAGATACCTTGTTTGAAGAGAAGAGAGACAATCAGAACATCTTAATTCATCCTGCAGTGTCTGTTTCTGTTGGAAAGGTTTATTTATCAGCGATATTAAACTCTGGTAGTCTTATTTCAGTTGCCAGTGAGGCAGCTTTCAGTAACTGTCAGGATGTGACTGTCTGTCCAACATTTTCATTGCAACGAAGCTAAATTAAGTGTGTAATTACTGGAAAAACTGCAGAGGTGATGAAACAGACATATTTACATTTCATTTGCCAAGGTCATCATTTCTCTGCCAACTTTTTAATTGTGCCCCTTAGTATCACACAAATGATATTAGGTGTTGATTCCTTGACTATTTTAAATTTTAATTATGCTAAGGCGAAAGCTACCGACGGTGGCAAGTTAGTTTGTTTACATTTCGAGGACGGATTTCAAAGGAGGAAGCAGACGTCGACTGTTTGAAATTTATATCTTCGTGAAAATTACAACCTTCCACGGAACCTGTCGGTCGTAAGTCAAGGACTTCTCAGGAGATGGAACAGTCTTTTGATATCTCTGAAATTATACATGATAAAGTAGAAATTGTAGAAGATGCTTCTACAGTAGACAGGCAAGAGTAATTTGATATCTTAGTCACATTCTGAAGTCTTCGTCAACAAACCTCACACCACACGAAATGTTCTGTTTGAATTTAAAGGCAAAGAATGTAAGAACTTGGTTTTCCGCCATATGTTATTCCATATGTATACAGGGAAAGAGGAAAGAACGAAATTCAATGTAGGTAGTAGATCCATCTCTCTATGATGGGTACATCAGCGAGCGAGTGATGCCCCCTCGAGCTGGGTATTACTATTCCTTCTTTTAATTCACGGTGCTCTTGACTACTTCTACTGTTCTATTTAAGCAATGAGAGTGAATAACTCTCTCCTACTATCCTAGTGTAAATATGGTTGACCTTCCACCACAATAAATTATTTTCCTAACTTGTGATAAATGAAATTTGCTACGAATTTTTAATAATTTGTGATTTATGTTTCAGAAGTCTACTGTAGTGATGCCTTTTTGAGATATTTGAGAATAACTTTGTGAAGCTAACGATCCTCAGCTTTAGACTACTGATAATACAGAAATATGAATTGCAAATTCCAGCCGAATGTTTATATTGTGAGAAACTGAACACAATGCAAAGAGTGATTGACGAAGGGTAAAGTATGACATTTATGTAAAAAAAAAAAATTACTGAGACCAGAAAGTAAGAAATGATGTGCTTATGATGTATTTGTATGATGAAATATGTTGACATTATGCAATAATGTAAATGGTACTTTTGTTGAGCAGTAATCAAGGAATAACATGTATTGAATTATGACGTGTATCTAGGTGAAGATATGTTTTTAAGAATAAGTATTTTAGGAAGCCAATGAGGAGTATAAGATGATGTATGTGGATGTTTTTATGGATTATCTTTAAAGGTAGCCAACGAGGGGTAAAGGAACATTTTTGTCTCAGTAGTGATGTTGTACATGGTTAATATTATCTTTACTGGTTCACTGTGTGGCAGTAGAAACAAGAACCAAAACCCACTTAAAATGAACATTTTCTTTCAGAGCTGTGCTCTGTATGTGTGTCTTTAAGAGAAATCCATTCAACAGATAGTAGAGCTACTTTGTGGTTCGCATCTTAACTCTGAATTTTCAGGAACTTGAAACTTGGACGTTAATATTTCTTTGGAAGGTTAGCCATTGATTCTACTGTGGTGTGCGTACACGGACTCTGAGATATTGTTATCGCGAGTGGTAGCGAGTGAACAGCTGTTGAGAGTAGTCGGACGCAGCCTGCAGTGGAGAGAAGCTGTCCAACAGATGATGTCACTGCCTGCCGTGACCGTGCTAGTACGCTGGAGGAGACTTTGGTATTAATTGAGGGATTTTGGTAATTTGGGCTTTTACTGCGCGTAGTTGCTGCTGCTTGTGCACTGGAGGGACTTTGTCAGATTTGTGTATGCATAAATTGAGAGTAGTATTCCTATCGTTGTTGTGACCAGATATGTGATTATTTATTATAGACATTGTGGGATAATTAAAATTGTTGCTAATCAAACTGTCAAAAAAAAAAAAACAAAGATCCAAGTAAAGTTTGTCAGTGCTTAAATGGTCAAATTCCAGAATATAGTAAATTAAAAGTTTTTTTTTTACTTCGCTGCAGGTTTGTTGACTATATCCCTCCTGATCATTCAGTTTGTATAAATGGCAGAAGTCATATCAGTAGTTGGACATTGTGACAATGCATTGTACTCTGCATGGATTGCAGTATTTCTTTTGAATTATTTTAGCATGTTGCTGGACGCAGATTATTCGTGCAGCAGCAAGATGAGGTAAGTTTTCTATTGTGTGCAGGAGCATTACTGTACTAATTGTTAGGAGATTTTAGAGAATATTTTTATAATCGCAGTCAGATACAAGAGAGTTTGATTTTTTATGATATTATTTATGCCTGTTTCTTTTTTGTTCTCAGTCAGGATACTAATATTATCAGTGGTAGAGCTTTACGCATTTCTCTATACCTTTCACCAGAACAATAATAACCACAAAATACGGAAGTAAAAAAATTTCACCTGGTGACCATGCCAGGATTTCGTTTTGTTGGATGATTTCACAGTTAGAAATGATTCGTCTTGCTACCGCATTTGCACAATTTAATGCAATATTAGTTGGTCAATAGTGGCTGCATACGATTTTTGTTGCTTGCGTGCTGCTTCACATTAGTTCATTTTTTTATTTCAACAATATTCTGGTTCAGAATTTGTTAATTAATTTTGTTACAGTAAAGTTAACAGTTTTGTGTCAAGATACTGGTTTTGCATTTTCTTCAGTGCTGCTACAACTATGAAAACTGGGTTTGTTTATAAATAACTCATCTGCTAGCAGTAACGACTTTCTTTATTTTATTTTCGCACGACGCGTTTTGGAAAATGATTCCCATTTTAATACTTGTATATTATTTTCCTTGATTGCATTGTACAGCTTATCAATTTCCTATTATGTGCATAACTCATGTAATGTTATTTTTATATTTATGTTTTTTATCACTTCTGTAAAACATCTGGCGTCAGTTTTCCCAGTTTTGTTATGTAAGAATGTTGAGTTTTGGTCCTTGTCAACATATTAGGAAATTAGGCACCCCGCAAAATTCTTAATAGTGAGGGTGGGGGTTATGAAAGTTGAACGCTGATATATATGTGGAAAACGGCGACTGATTCTACTGTGGTGCGCATACACACTATGTGAGGCTGAGATACTACTATCGCGAGTAGCAGCGAGCGAACAGTTGTCGATAGTAGTCTGACGCAGCCTGCGGTGGAGAAAAGCCACGCGACAGTTGAGGTCGCAGCCTACCGTGACCAAATATTATCGTCTCAAACATCTCCGAAAGTCGTGAAATTACCGATAATGTTGTGGGGAAGCCAAACCAAAGACTACGTTTTATTGGCGTAACACTTATAAGATGCTACAGGTCTAACAAAGAGACTGGCTACACTAGAATTTTTTGTCCTCTGCTAGAGTACTGCTGTGCTGTAAGGGATCCGTACATATAGGATTGACTTAGGACATACACATTGTGTTTATTGAGTTTTTTTTGCTATTATTTTAGCTTTGACCCGTTCAAGAATCAGTAGTAGCGTCATTGACTACCACAGGCCAATATTCTAACGCAGTACCTACTGCTTATTCATCTGCCGGCCCGGTTGGTTTCTACGATGGTTTTTGCGAGTAAAGTAACAGATCACTTACTATCGAGCACGTGGAGACTACCGCCGAATTTCTATCTCATACTCACTACACAAACATTTACTGGATTGTTAGTGAATGTGATTGGCATTCCGCCTCAAACTGTGAATAACCACTGTGCTCAGTGCGCTATATTAAAAAACGCTAATTTTAAGTAACTTGCACAGATAGGCCATTTAATCACCAAATCTCAGTCATTTTCGTTTTGTACTTACCTGGGTTCACACTGTATGCGCGACAGAATTCTTCGTTCTTCTAATAACGTAGAACATGCGTTGCTGATGTTTTTCATTGCCACCTTATATCCAAAGCGCTGATTTGTCTTTACTTTCTGCGATAGTTGTACGCCAGTCCAGAGAGGACTATCTAAGGATATTCGGAGCCTAAGCTAAGTTCTGGTGCTGAGAAACGTCGTTGTCCAGTTGAAGTAGAGGGCTAAGAAGTTAAATCCGATATTCTGAGAATAGTATGGTTTTTCTCCGAACACCTTATGAAGTAGTAGTGCCGTTCCGCGTAAGAGATTGTGAAAGCGATCCTGGAAGCTGCTTGCCATCAAAAGGCTCACACGTGCGTCGTTGCACCTGCTGCCCGCCACAGAAGACGCCTTCCAGTCGCTGACCACAAGGCGGGCCGTGAGTCGGAATGTCTCCTTGTTACTACGAGAACAGCTTCAAATTTCAAGGTTGCCCTGTTCCAGATAGGCGGGTAACGTTTAGACGAAGACCGCACGTCTCGCCTAGGCGCACGAACCAATCGTGGGTGAATCAGCTGCTCCTACCGATGTTGTTTTGCGCAACCTGCAATGTTATATCTGGCCTTCAAAAACCATGCACGAGATTTTCATATTCTCTCGCTCGCTACGCGCAAACTACACTACTGGCCATTAAAATTGCTACACCACGAAGATGACGTGATACAGATGCGAAATTTAACCGACTGGAATAACATGCTGTGATATTCAAATGATTAGCTTCTCAGAGCATTCACCCAAGGTTGGCGCCGGTGACGACACCTACAACGCGCTGACATGAGGAACGTTTCCGACCGATTTCTCATACTCAAGCAGCAGTTGACCGGCGTTGCCTGGTGAAACGTTGTTGTGATGCCTCGTGTAAGGAAGAGAAATGCGTACCATCACGTTTCCGACTTTGATAAGTCGCGATTGCGGTTTATCGTATCGCGACATTGCTGCTCGCGTTGGTAGAGATCCAATGACTGTTAGCAGAATATGGAATCGGTGGGTTCAGGAGGGTAATACGGAACGCCGTGCTGGATCCCAACGGCCTCGTATCACTAGCAGTCGAGATGACAGGCATCTTATCCGCATGGCTGTAACGGATCGTGCAGCCACGTCTCGATCCCTGAGTCAACAGATGGGGACGTTTGTAAGACAACAACCATCTGCACGAACAGTTCGACGACGTTTGCAGCAGCATGGACTATCAGCTCGGAGACCATGGCTGCGGTTACCCTTGATGCTGGCAGGAGCGACTGCGATGGTGTACTCAACGACGAACCTGGATGCACGAATGGCAAAACGTCATTTTTTCGGATGAATCCAGGTTCTGTTTACAGCATCATGATGGTCGCATCCGTATTTGGCGACATCGCGGTGAACGCACATTGGAAGCGTGTATTCGTCATCGCCATACTGGCGTATCACCCGGCATGATAGTATGGGGTGCCACTGGTTACACGTTTCGGTCACCTCTTTTTCGCAATGACGGCACTTTGAACAGTGAAGTTACATTTCAGATGTGTTACGACCCGTGGCTCTACCCTTCATTCGATATCTGCGAAACCCTACATTTCATCAGGATAATGCACGACCGCATGTTGCAGGTCCTGTACGGGCCTTTCTGGATTCAGAAAATGTTCGACTGCTACCCTGGCCAGCACATTCTCCAGATCTCTCACCAATTGAAAACGTCTGGTCAATGGTGGCCGAGCAACTGACTCGTCACAATACGCCAGTCACTACTCTTGATGACCGAGCGAGGTGGCGCAGTGGTTAGCACACTGGACTCGCATTCGGGAGGACGACGGTTCAATCCCGTCTCCGGCCATCCTGATTTAGGTTTTCCGTGATTTCCCTAAATCGTTTCAGGCAAATGCCGGGATGGTTCCTTTGAAAGGGCATGGCCGATTTCCTTCCCAATCCTTCCCTAACCCGAGCTTGCGCTCCGTCTCTAATGACCTCGTTGTCGACGGGACGTTAAACACTACTCTTGATGAACTGTGGTATCGTGTTGAAGCTGCATGGGCAGCTGTATGTACACGCCATCCAAGCTCTGTTTGACTCAATTTCCAGGCGTATCAAGGTCATTATTACGGCCAGAGTCGGTTGTTCTGGGTATTGATTTCTCAGGATCTATGCACCCAAATTGCGTGGAAATGTAATCACATGTTAGTTATAGTATAATATATTTGTCCAATGAATACGCGTTTATCATCCGCATTTCTTCTTGGTGTAGCAATTTTAATGGCCAGTAGTGTATTAGCCCTATAGAAAAAAATGAACGGGACCTTCCTGTACGAAATTCAATACAATTAATTTTTTTACTGTGATTAAATTTAGTATTGGAATACGTTTTCACTAGAGGATGTAGTTTCCGAGTTATTCAAGATAAACGTACAGAAGTGACCTTCAGACTCCCACACTCAGCCCCCTCGGGTCAGGATTTCTAGTATGTTGTCCATGGCACTCCCTCCTCACACAGTACAAAAGTTTGCGAATGCATGAATTATTTGCTATATGAAACCTTATTTTTGTCTTCACTGACTGGCCTTATTACGCCACTGGCTCAGTCGAGCACTTACGAATTGTAAAACTGACGTTTGTGTACATTTTACGTAACAATTTTGTGAACTTTAACAGCTTAAAATAAACAGTTACATCGTTGTATTCGTCAGGTCTTCTGACTGCGAAACTGTTGTGCTTGTAAGGGTAAGTTTGGATCGAACAGTAAACGTAATTAGTTATAACCTAACGTTTGTAGAACACGTTTTTCTTTCATTACCCTCATGGGCCTGTTCAAATTAATATGTTAACGAAATAGCCGACAATGCTGGTGGCATAATAGCCCCGTCAATAGAGACCAAAGAATGTCGAATATCAGAAATAGTTCGTGTAGTAGGTGCGTTTGTTGGTCACCTTTATACGTTTCTAAATTATTTTTTAATAATTTGAAAACCGTGATCCCCTGCGAAAAAGTATCCCAGTACGAAATTTAACGAGATCAAATTTCCTACAAAGAAGTTCTGTTCATTTTTTCTGTAGGACTAATAGTTTGCGCGCAACGAGCGAAAGAATATGAAAACCTCGCGTGGGGTTTTTGAACGCCAGATGTAACATAGCGGGTTGTATACAACGACATCGGTAGGGGCAGCTGATCACCCTGTATAATTTAATACCAGAGCCAGAGATAAAACACAGTGAACGAAAGGTTATCTGCAACTACAGATACCAGAGCGCAATTTGAAAAGTTGAAGGATATGAAAGAGAAGCAGTAGTTGAGTGACAGGGTTGTGGCCTATGTCGGTGTTTTCAATCCGCAAATTGCGAAAGCAGTAAAGGAAACCAAGGAGAAATATGGAAAAGATATTAAAGTTTAGGAATAATAAATGAAATGCTTCAGTTTCACCAACGATATTGTAACTTTGAGAGAAAGGACAAAGGATTTGGAAGGTTAGTCGAGTGTAATGGATAGTAACATGTAAAGAGGATGTAAGACGAATATCAAGAAAGGTAACACAAAGGTAATGGAATGTAGTCGAATTAAATCAGGCGAATCTGATAGAATTATATTAGAATGTGAGACTAAAAATAAATAGATGAATTTTAGTATTGGGCAGCAAATTAATTAAGGATGGCGAACAAAGAGAGAGAGTATAGAACCAATCTATCTTGGCAACAGAAAGAAAAGTGTTTCTGAAAAAGAGAAATTTATTAACACTGAATATAAATGAAAGGTTTTCGAAGACTATTCTGAAATTATTTCGACTTTAGGCTACACGCAAGAGGAACGGGGCTGATGAACAGTTCAGATAAGAACAGAATAGAAGCTACCGAAGATCAGATGGGTAGAAAGTGTAACTAATAGAGAGGCCTTCCTCTCCTTCTTCTTCTTCTTCCTTAGTGTATCTGTCTTATGATAGATTTCAATTGAAGGTTACCCGCTGCGTCCTGTTATGAGCATCTTCCTTCGCCTGTTTTTAAGTTCGTTATTCTAATGACGTCCATCATTCCAGTTCTCTTTCCCATTCTCCCTCTCATTCCTTCCGATCTTCTCTCTATAATCTTTGTTTGCAGACAATTCCTGCTCACTATATGTCCCAACCAAGTCGTTTTCCTCTTTCTTCTTTCTTCCCTTATTTTCTTCGTTCTTACGTCTGTCAGCCCACTTCACCTTCAGTATTCTTCTCCATAGCCAGATTTCAAAACATTTTAATGATCTTTCTTCTTTCTTTTCAATGATTCAGTGCTGTATAACACTACGCTCCATATACAACAGTTAGCAAAGATATCCTCAGTGTCATTGGAATTCTTCTAGATACGAGTAAGTGCTCCTCCTGTCTTTCCCCTGGATTTTATCCTTCTCTTTTGTCCTGTATAGCTTCTGTTCCATGCCACTACACTTCCCAGGTGCAGAAAGGATTTTACCTGTTCCATCTTTTTTCTGTCTAAGAATTGGTTAGCTGGAGCTTCCTCCTCGCTTATTCTCATCACCTTTTCAAATGCTGTCTTTCCCATAGATATGCTCCACCTCTTTTGTTCTGTATAGCTTCCGTTTCATGTCATTACACTTCCCAGTGCAAAAAGGATTTTGCTTGTTCCATCTTTTTTCTGTCTAACAATTGGTTAACTGGAGCTACTTTCTTGCTTATTCTCATCAATTTTTTTCTTTCTTGTATTTATCTTTATTCCATACCCCTTGTCCCTTCTTGCAATCTTCTGCATCATCTTCTGCATCCCTTCTTCTGATCCCGCTAACACTGGTTCATCATCAGCATATTTTATACTCGTTATGATTTCTCCTCCAATCAAACTGCCCCTTGCATCCTCTATAGCCTTATGTATCAGTTTTTCTCCCTTCTCACCTATCGATTCTTCTCCTCTATCAGTTCTTCCTCGCCTTACATACTTCGAATGTTCTTCTCCACCATCTCCTCATTCCCTACTCTGTAACATTTTGCTTTATATACATCTCCTTTATTAATCTTCTATCTTTCCAGTCTATACCAACATATTTTCAAATTTTCAGCAATGTACTCCAATTGGTTCTACCGGAAGCCTTCTACCAATTGGCAAAACAAATATACACCTCTTTATTCATTTCCAATCTCCTTTCACCAATCATCCAAGACAATATACCTTTCACCAATCATCCGAGACAATATACAGCATCACTATTTCCTTTATTCTTTCTGAAACCGAACTGGTCTTCCCCAGTTTTTGCCAGAATTTTCTTTTCAGTTCTCTTTAAAACGACTCTAGTTACAGCCGTTGTAACACGACTGTAAGAACTAATTGACCGTAGTCTTTACATTTTTTTGCGTTGCAATTTTTTGGTAAAGGCGCTAGAATCAACTAGATATTGAGACCATATTCCTGTGTCATAAACTCTGTTTACTATCTCAGACAATCTGCCTACTGAATTTGGAGCTAAGATGGTGTTCTATCACAGCCCAATGCTTTCTCTTCCCGGAGATCCTGACTTGCTTTCTGCAGTTCCCATTTCAGTATGTTAGACCTCGGACTTCATTCTGCTCACCTGCATCTTTCAAAACCAGTCTGGTGTTATCCGCCTGGGCACCTTGCAACACTCCCACATAATCCATCCAAACTTCTTTCTCCACTTCTGTACACACTATCTTTTTCCCATGCTCATTTAACATTCATTATTTGCTTATTTTTCTTACTTATCTTCTTGTTAAGTATTTCACTGTTCTTTACACTCAGTCTGTAGAGTGGTCAGTTACATTGTTCAATTTTCTGTACTGGCTTCTGCCTCCTCCCGAATTGTCTTCTTTACATTTCCTGCACTTATCCGTTTTATCCAACGTACCTTCTGTTGCTCACCCTTTCTTATTACTAGTTCTTTTCACCTCTCCAGTTTCTAACTCCAATCCTTTTAACAATATATTTCTAATGGTATTCCAATCTTCAGTCACTTCTGCATTTCTCCTTACATGCTCCAATTTATTTTCACATAGTGACTACACTCTTTCTTAAAATTCTCATTCTTTAATTTCTCGACATCCCGTCGTTTTATCTGTTGTCTTATCTTAACATGCCTTGATCTTTTCCTAATGTCTGCCACGAGTATGATCTGTGTCAAAATACGCACTTTCTTATGGAATCAGGTCAATGGTACAACGCCAGAGAATATCGATATCTTCCGTTACATAAAAATGACTTCATATAAACACACGTTCATAAAAACTAGTTATTTCATACTTACATATTCATATTTTAGGTATGAAATAATACTGAAGCATTTTACTCAAAATTCCGTAAATTAATTTTATTGTTATTATTTTTTCCAGAGAATATTTCTGTCACAGATGAAAACTCTTTGCCTTACGTGTCATATCTATGTTCTTCTTCGTTGTGCACAGTCTTGGCGGGAGCACAGCTGTAAATAGGCAGAGTTTGCGAGAAGTAGTTGTAAATGGAGGTCAAGTGCTTTTGTAGAACTGCTGAAGACAGGAGTATTTTCTTTTAATGGTTCAAAATGCGAAATATTGTTGAACATAAATATTTTAAAGTTCATAAAATTTCTTTATTTCTATGAGTTTATGAATATCACATCACTTTCATAAGTTGACTTTCTTACTAGAACAACTTTCATACTAGTACAGGGTTGGTGACTAACATCATGCACTTACAGAAGACAACGAATTCACAACGTGTAAAATCAGTTAGGTAATGCTCAATGTATTTAGATGCTGATGCGTGCTTCGATGCAGTTCATTTCGAAGTAATGACCAGTGTCTGTCTTGAAGATAAGTCGTTGAATATTCTACACTGAAGAGACTCATAACAACTTGGAAAGGTTTGTGCCATCTTAATGCTGTTTTTGCGTTACCGGTTAACTATAACAAAGTCTATTTGATATTTAGCTATATCAACCGTAGCTTACCATGAGTATAGTTTTCACTGACGGTGCTTAAACTAAGTATTAGTAACCTAGAAATCAAATCGTTCACAAAAGGCTATCAGCTTTTCTCCACTTCCATAGATGTTTCCAGTCCTTAGCTTCCAACCACATTGTCCCTTCTTCTCTTCCCCACTATGCTATTCCAGTCTCATATTATTACAGTTCTTACTTGTCCTTCCCATTATCTTCGTATGCTTCCTCAATCCTCTCATATATTTTTTTTCACTTTCTCTTCCTTTGCTTCTGATGTTGGCATGTAAACTTGAATAATCAAAGTATCTGTAGAGTTAGCCTTTAATTTCATTGCTAACACTGTGTCAATAACTAGAATACTCCTACCTATGTTCCTGAGCAGGTCCTTGATCAGTTGTCAAAGATCTCGGGCCGCATTCGAGGCTGCGCTACCCTGCTGCCTCGCCAGGAGCTGATGGATTTGATTTGATTCAATTTTTATTTGGTCCAATTGGATTACATTTTCTACAAAGTGTGTACTGGTAATATAGGTCAAGTCAACTTAAACCTATTTTCTTGCAATCTTTAACCTATTTATTACAATGTAATACATCAAAGTGGCAATACTTACGAATATAATAATGTTGCATACATTTTTCACCCATTTTTAGGTCCTGAAAATCATTTACATACTACAGTGTATTCATATTTACACTTTTCTCTCAGTATTCTTGTTCTCAAATTATTTACATACCATAATATGTTCAATTTGTTACAGTACCTCTATAACAGTAATAGCAGTATTTTTCATTCATTGATACAGATACTCTTCAACACTATAAAATTCTTTTTCCCTTAAATAATCCTTTAAAAAGTTTTTGGAAAGTCTTTTTGCTCACATTGTCCTGCAAATTCTTTGGAAGGAACTTTATGAGTTTGACACCCAAGTATCGAGGACCTTTATCAGCAACTCTCAGTCGGTGTTGTAAACTTGTCAGCTGGCCTTTATTTCTTGTTTCATATGTATGATCGTCTGCATTTCTTTCTAGTAATGCATTTACGTTTATTAATGATATTATTGTTTTGTAAATGTATAGGGATATTAGTGTCAGTATTTTTAGAGTGTGTAAAACAGTTCTGCTCGAGTCTCTTTGTTTCTTGTTCCAGATGGTCTTAACAGCTTTTTTTGCAATGTAAATATTGTTTTTGTATTTTTGCTGCTGCAATTTCCCTAAACAGTAATTCCATATTGTAGGTATGGCTCAAATAGAGCATGGTACACTGTACATAGGAGCTCCTAGTTGGTATAATATGCAAACTGTGTCATAAGAGTGTTTAATTTACAGCAGCCACTATCTATATCTTGAATCTCGGCTCTGCGGAAATAACGGAGCACGCACGGTCCTACTAAGGGGTGTCTGGGTCCCGTCTGCAAGCAGAGCTCCAAATGTAGCCGGATAAGTAGTGTCTGCACCGCCAAATCTGTTATTGTGAGTTGAAGGGAGATTCTACGGGAGTTGTGCAGCGGCGCTCTGGTAGTTGGATACGTGTTGTCGTTCCTTGGCCGACGTAGCGCACCTTGCAGTGCAGTTACCGTAGTAGCCATAGCGCATCGTTGCCAGATATTGCCTGTTAATAGAGCTGGCCAACGTCGGCGATCAGAAACACCAGGCGGAGTTGTCAACCACTCCCCATATTAGTCGCCTGCTGTGGATGCTTTCCGAGATTCGTTGCTAATTAAGGAGAAAGCAACACTTCAGTGCATGATGAGCTTCACGTTTGCATGCAGTTGGCATTAGGACAAGAGGCTCAGTCGTGCTCTGAACGTTTGGGTGTGTGTCTGGTCTTTGAAGTTCCTGTATCTGACAGGCCCTAAGGCTTTGTTGGTTCAAGAATCTGTTGTTTCAAGAATAGAGATTAAACTGTTTAAAATTCATTGTGTGTTTGTTGAGAGAATACCTTTTAAGCGTTCTTATTTGTGTTGCTCCTCTTATTTTAGTGCCGTTAAATTTTTTGTAGCACATTTTTAATTTAAGTGATTATGATGCTTGAAGCAAGTTACAAAAGATTACAGATAGCTTGTAATGCCTTGTGGCCATCTGTCAGCTGACTTTACTGAGCCGAAATTAAGTTTACATAAGTTGCAAACGTTAAAATTCTTCCTTAAAATCAAGTGTATTTTCTGTCAAACATTTTTTGTTTGCCCCTCCTAGTCACAACCTTTTTAGTGGATATTAAGTGCTATTACTGGCTCTTGAACTCACCTAATTTAATCTATTTTCACTTCAAGATCGGATACATAAGTGTGAAACAGTTTTGCTTTTAATTTTGTTGGATGATTATTTGTCAGTGTACGTTTTGTAATTTTTTAAATTTATGTATGTTCCAAATACCTGACACGTATTACTGCATTCTTTGAAGGCTGCGGTCAGCAAGGCCGTAGGGGTTGTTTGTTTGGAGGCTATGCCGTTCGCTCTGTGCCATCGTTACCGTTATTTGAAAATTTTATAAACTATCCAGATAGTTATTTGTTCACAATTTATTATTGAATAAGTGTATACAATTTATGTGTGTTTCTCTGGGTTTGTTTCTAATGTCCTTCGACGACAGAATTAAGCGCACTTACGTTTTTATCCAGTACTACGACTAGGACTGTTTAGTTCCTATCTAGATGTTTCCTATGTATAATTTCATTTCCCTTTCTTTCCAATTCTATTTAAATTACGTTGTATTCTCCCAATTCAAATTCTCCTTCTCCTTCCCATCGAACTTCAATTAGACCTAAAACATTGATATTATGTCTCTCCATTTCTCTCTTAACGTTTTCTTGTTTTCCTTTCTTATTCCTCATCTTCAAATTCCATGCAGCACCCTTCCAGCTGTTCGTAGATCGGCAAAGGAGAAAAGGGACCCACTTGCAATGTCAGGAATATACCGTATACCATTCACATGCGGAAAAGTTTATGTCGGAATGACTGGACGATCAATCAACACCAGGATCAAAGAACATAAGCGACATTGAAAGTTGGGGCAGGTGGAGAAATCGGCCGTGGCAGAGCACGCACTGAGTGGGACCGACCACGTAATAAAATTCTCTGACCCGGAAGTTCAGGCTGTAGAGAAGCACTATCACACGCGCTTGTTCAGAGAAGCTGTAGAGCCGGCCGCGGTGGTCTAGCGGTTCTAGGCGCGCAGTCTGGAACCGCGCGACTGCTACGGTCGCAGGTTCGAATCCTGCCTCGGGCATGGATGTGTGTGATGTCCTTAGGTTAGTTAGGTTTAAGTAGTTCTAAGTTCTAGGGGACTGATGACCACAGATGTTAAGTACCATAGCGCTCAGAACCATTTGAACCATTTTTTGAAGCTGTAGAAATACAAAAACACGCGAACAGTTTCAACAAGAAAGAGGAAAGCCTTAAGGTAAACGGATCCTGGCTTCCCGTACTGCAGCGAACGACCGTCGCGGGTAGCAAGAGGAGAACCGCACCGGAAATAACAGCGGAGAAGCCCTCGGGCGTTGGCGCGCCAGGTGTCCGTGGCCGGCAGTTGAGGGTGAAACTTTGACAATGCCAGTCACTCGTACTGGTGAAACCTCAGTAAAATCATTAGATGAACGTCGGCCGAAGAACCCGAGACAGAAGCCAATAGGCAGTTTGTCAACAAGTGACCACGAAAGCCTTAACAATTTTGTAAACCTTTAAGTGCAGCATTTCAGCTTCGCAAAAACATACTTGAATATTGCTCCTCAGTCTACGTTCTGCACCAGATAGGATCGAAAGAGAAAACATAGAAGATCCAAATAAAAACACCGTACTTCTTTACACGTTCATTTTGTAAACATGAAAACGCCACAGAGGTGCTCAGTCAGCTCCAGTGGCAAACGCTGCAAGAGAGGCGTCCTGGATCGCAGTATGACCTACCGTTAAAATACCAAGAGTGTACATTCGTAGAAGAGTCAACGAATATATTGCTTCCTCCTGCGCATATCGCGCGAAGAGACCTTGAAGATAAAATTATAGATTCAAGCCCACACGGAGGCTTATCAACAATCGTTCTACCCATGAACCTTACGCGACTGAAACAGGGAAAATGAATAAGTGCCCACAGGGAGATCCGATTGTGGGCCTGTTCCGGAATATTTCTTCTCAGGAACAACCATATACGAGAGTTCAGTCCAGTGTTGCCTTCCGTATCCTATGCCGTAGGCGTTGCGAGGCTCATTCGCCTTTAGCAGTGGTTCCCCACTTCAAGGGCAAGCGAGTACCTTGCCTTCTCACCGCTCATCCACCCTCGAAGAATGCTGTTGAGACTCTGCAGAAGGGATCTCCTTATCACGGGAGATGTTCAGTCACTGCGTCCTTAGGCGCTCTTGAGACAAGTGTTACCCTCCTCTCCTAAATGGATGCGACGTCAGAATTTTCCTTTCATAAAGGTACTGAATCGAATTAAGGAGAAATAATGTTTTTGGCACCACTTGGCTAAAAGAAGATATCGGTTGACAGCACACACATACTGAGGCATAACGAATCATGAATTTGGTAGTGGTGAGAAGTGTGCAGGATTAAAAACTGTAGAAGAAGACGAAGCTTCGACAGGAAGCCGGTTGAAGTCTACAGTTTGCAGTTTACAGGGGTTACACGGAAATGAAGAAGCTTATACACGATAGACCAGCATGGAGAGCTGTGTCATACCAACATTCTGACTGAAGACCACAGCGACAACAAAAGCAGCAACAAGAACAAAAGATACACATCCACAGCGATTATAATTCTGCAAATATAATAATGGAAATGTGGTTCTCCTTCGAGCAGACACAAATCCTTCATGTTTAACACCCAAACGTGTTCCGTTGAAGTTTCATCATTAGTGAGTTCATTTATTCTCTGTAGAATAACACAAAGAAATCTGATAGTGAATAAATGAACCCACTTACGATGGTGATACTTAAATGAAACATTTTTGGGTTTTGAACAAGAAGAATTTATGTTTTCTCAACCACATTTGCATAAACATATGTTTGAAAATAAAAACGGACAAAAAGAGAGTTTCAACAAGATTCAAGATGACTAATTCTGCATAATACCGTAGTAATTTCAGAAATGGAAGTTACAGGGATCGTGTATTCTCCAGACCTGTGTTATTAATGTTCAGAAAGACTAATGACAGCTGCATTTATAAGACGTTGCAGTTGGAAGCTACGTGCACACACAGGAAAGTGTGTCGTAAAAAGCCTGTACGCAACCAGCAGTTTTGACGCATTTGCATTTTAGGAATTGTGTGATAATCTATGCTTCTTTGCGTTTTACAAGTACCTGCCACTAGCCAACATTCGATTGTTCCTCTGGAGTCATTTATCGAACCATAATTTAAGTAAATTGTGGCACCCATCGGTAGATTTTACATGGCTGGATGGAATTACACACCTACCGTTTCCATTATACAGCGTGAGTCACTAACAATTGCCACCTAGAATAACTTCCAAACTATGATAGGAGCTGAAAAGTTTGTAGGACAAATGTTTCATGGGACAACAGGGGCCATTATATGACGTTGGTTTTTATGTTGCTAGGTGTGGTTGCGTCAGAGATATGAAGGTCAACTTTGTTTTCTTAAATGGGGTGCTATAGTTTGGTACTTATTTTCTGATAGTGGTTATCGAGACGAATCCAATGATGTGTAACAGTAAGGTCTTTGAAGGTCAACGAAGCTCAAAAAGGTGACGAGAACGTCAATTTACAGAAGGTGTTCGAAGTGATGATCATTGGTATCAATATCAATGCAGTGCTGCAATCTTCTTATCATAGAATGAGTGGTATTCCGTATCACTTCGGCACTTATCGAAGCACATACTCTGACAATTCTCTCTCGTATATCGTGCAAAAAGTAAATATTCGCCGAATACAGCGTATCCATCTAACGTGACATTGACATGTAAACACCATTCGACGGCTTCGCATGCAACACTAATAGGAACGGTAAAACTAGTATCGTCGAATGAAGGGAATGTTAATGATGTATTGCTTCAAAGAACAGGTCTATATGCTTCTCATTTACGGAGAATGCCAACGAAATTCAGTGAGAGCTAGAGACTTATACGCTGAAAGGTATCCTCAACGTACTCACCCTACACGTGGTACATTTAAATATGTGTATGATAAACTGAGAACAACGGGATCTTTAACGCATCGGTAACATATCCGGCAAAGGAAAGTTACTAACGAGGAAACGGAAATTTGTGCACTTGCCATGTGGTTCGAGATCCTTGTATTAGTTTGCGTCAAATCCCAAGGGAATCTTGCATGAGTCAGAGTAGTGTAGCTCGTGTTCTGCATCGCCGTAAATAACATCCTTACGATATCAGTCTCCACCAAGAATTATCTGGTACGGATTGTATGCGTCTCATTGAATTCTGCCGATGGGCTCAACTACAGATTAAGAGGGATGACACTTTTTTTTTTTTTTTTTTTGCTTTTGAAATCTTATGGGACTTAACTGCTAAGATCATCAGTCCCTAAGATTACACACTACTTAACCTAAATTATCCTAAGGACAAATACACACACCCATGCCCGAGGGGGGACTCGAACCTCCGCCGCGACCAGCTGCGCAGTCCATGACTGCAGCGCCTGACACCGCTCGGCTGATCCCGCGTGGCACACATTTATTAATTTGATTTCAGTTACTGACGAGGTTACATTCACGAACCATGGAAAGGTTAATTTGCATAACATGCATTGTTAGGCAACTGAAAATCTATGTTGGCTGCGACAAGTTGCACACCAAAAACCGTGGTCGGTGAATGTATGGTGTGGGATTCTGGAGGACAGAATTATAGGCCCCTATTTCATCGAAGGAAAACTTATGACAGGAAGTACACCATATTCCTGCAAGAAACATTAGGTCTGTTATCGGAAGAAATACCTTTAGGAACAAGGTACAGAATGTGGTATCAACACGATGGGTGTCCGGCACATTTTTCACTGATGACTAGAAATGAGTTGCAGAGACAATTCCCAAATCGTTGGATTGGACGCGGAGGAGATGTGTCGTGGCCGGCTCGTTAGCCAGACTTAACGCCTTTGGATTTTTTCTTGTGGGGATTCGTAAAAGACTTCGTTTATAAAGACGTTCCAACTACACCTGAAGATATGCGAGAGAGAATTGTTAGAGTATGTGCTTCGGTAAGTGCCGATGTGATAAGGAATACCACTCAATCCATGATAAGAAGACTGCAGCACTTCATTGATACCAATGGTCATCACTTCAAACACCTTATGTAAATGGACGTTCATGCCACCTTTGTGACCTTCGTTGACTTTCAAAGACATTACTGTTGTACATCATTGGATTCGTCTCGATAGAGGCTATCAAAAAATAAGTACCAAACTATAGCATCCCATTTAACAAAACAAAGTTAACCTTCATATCTCTGGAGCGGGCCCACCTAGCAACAAAAATCCAACGTCATATATGGCCCCTGTCGTCCCATGCAACTTTTGTCCCACAAACTTTTCAGCTTCTATCATACTTTCAGAGTTATTCCAGGTGGCAATAGTTAGTGACTCACCCTGTATACAGGGTGAGTCACCTAACGTTACCGCTGGATATATTTCGTAAACCACATCAAATACTGACGAATCGATTCCACAGACCGAACGTGAGGAGAGGGGCTAGTGTAATTGGTTAATACAAACCATAAAAAATGTACGGAAGTATGTTTTTTAACACAAACCTACGTTTTTTAAAATGGAACCCCGTCAGTTTTGTTAGCACATCTGAACATATAAACAAATACGTAATCAGTGCCGTTTGTTGCATTGTAAAATGTTAATTACATCCGGAGATACTGTAACCCAAAGTTGACGCTTGAGTACCACTCCTCCGCTGTTTGATCGTGTGTATCGGAGAGCACCGAATTACGTAGGGATCCAAAGGGAACGGTGATGGACCTTAGCTACAGAAGAGTCTGGAACAGCACATTACGTCCACATGCTAACACCTTTTTATTGGTCTTTTTCACTGACGCACATGTACATTACCATGAGGGGTGAGGTAAACGTTCACACGTGGTTTCCGTTTTCAATTACGAAGTGGAATAGAGTGTGTCCCACTGGAAACGCGTCGACGTATGTGGTATCAGCATGATGGTGCACCTGCACATTCCGTAATTAACACTAGGCTGACCCTTGACAGGATGTTCGACGAGCGTTTCATAGGACGTGGTAGACGCATAAACTGGCCAGCCCGTTCTCCTGATCTTACACCTCTGGACTTATTTCTGTTGGGTACGTTAAAAGAGAATGTGTACCGTGATGTGCCTACAACCCCAGAGGATATGAAACAACGTATTGTGGCAGCCTGCGGCGACATTACACCAGACGTACTGCGGCGTGTACGACATTCATTACGCCAGAGATTGCAATTGTGTGCAGCAAATGATGGCCACCACATTGAACATCTATTGGCCTGACATGTCGGGACACACTCTATTCCACTCCGTAATTGAAAACGGAAACCACGTGTGTACGTGTACCTCACCCCTCATGGTAATGTACATGTGCGTCAGTGAAAAAGACCAATAAAAAGGTGTTAGCATGTGGACGTAATGTGCTGTTCCAGTCTCTTCTGTACCTAAGGTCCATCACCGTTCCCTTTGGATCCCTACGTAATTCGGTGCTCTCCGATACACACGATCGAACAGCGGAGGAGTGGTACTCAAGCGTCAACTTTGGGTTACAATATCTCCGGATGTAATTAACATTTTACAACGCAACAAACGGCACTGATTACGTATTTGTTTATATGTTCAGATGTGCTAACAAAACTAACGGGGTTCCATTTAAAAAAACGTAGGTTTGTGTTAAAAAACATACTTCCGTGCATTTTTTTATGGTTTGTATTAACCAATTACACTAGCCCCTCTCCTCACGTTCGGTCTGTGGAATCGATTCGTCAGTATTTGATGTGGTTTACGAAATATATCCAGCGGTAACATTAGGTGACTCACCCTGTATATAGAGTCTTCGATGTCTACACTTACATTTGTAAGATTGATACAGGTGTCACATGTTAATAGCAGCAACATAAATAAATGGTTAAGGTTTGAGACCGATTCGAGTAAATCAGTGACACATAAGCAAATTAAACTATTCCTTTGTTCCGATTTGTCAGAGCAGTCAAGGAAATGAAAA
This sequence comes from Schistocerca nitens, assembly GCF_023898315.1. Classification (NCBI taxonomy): domain Eukaryota; kingdom Metazoa; phylum Arthropoda; class Insecta; order Orthoptera; family Acrididae; genus Schistocerca; species Schistocerca nitens. Next base: position 408,448,563 of record NC_064617.1, read on the forward strand.
AATGGCAATGAGCACTATGGGACTTTACATCTGAGGTCATCAGTCCCCTAGAATTGAGAACTGCTTAAACCTAACTAACGTAAGGACATCACACACATCCATGCCCGAGGCAGGATTCGAACCTGCGACCGCGCGGTTCCAGACGGAAGCGCCTAGAACCGCTTGGCCACAGCAGCCGGCAAGGAAATGAAAAGGAAATTAAAAGAGAAAAGAGAGAGTTACAGGGTTTGGATAGCAGCGAGTGAGGTTGTTTAACAGAAACGCACGGAAGAAGCTGTGTGAGTTGCGTCTGTGTCCATACGTTCTGTGCGGTCTGGACGGTTCGACGTTGTGAGTCCACAGGTTGCAGAGAGCTGATAGTGCCTGCCTGTGTCTAGCGTGTTTACGATGAACGCCCTAGATGAAACGAGTGAGACGGTATCAGATTCGGCGGTAACGCAGACGACAGCGTGTGGCGCTTCTGATGCGTCTTGTTTCGACAGACAAGACTAGAATTTTGAAGAAGCAACATTAATGTGACCGATATTTACTTTCTTTTATCTTCGTTACACTAGATCAGAGCAAAGTCAAATTGATATAAAGTTGAGTGAGTTCTTTAAAATGGCGCAATGTTTCGATGAGTGCCATTCTTATCATCCTGTGGCGAGGTCTAAGGTTTCACGAAAACAATTAAATAAGAAACTTAATTTTTGGAACAATCGTCTAGTTGTTTCTCAAAATATTCGTCTTGAAAATCTATGTGCTTTGTGTACATTCTAACCAATTCCTAAGATATGTTTTGCACTCTAATGCCGGTATGTGGGAGGCATGATTCTGTAACAATTCAACGGCTTCGGGAGGACACGGATTTCGCTATTCAAGGATTTTCGTTTGTGATGAGGGAACAAAAATAAGTCATTAGGTGATATATTAGGTGAATACAGGCAATGAGACATTTTTTCTCTGTCAGATAATCAATTGTTTAATGTGCTTTGCAACAGCTAGCATTTTTGTGATGAAGGGACTTGTGCGACGCTTTCAGTTCCTGTTTGAATTCATTCATGACTTGTGGCAAACAACTTGGCGATAAGGGACAGTAGTAAGCACACTTGCGAACGAACCACTGCTGTTGGTTTTGGCTCATCGCGAAAACAAACAGACGTTTGAGTGCTGCTTGGTTTCTGGCTCGTACAAACATAACTAACAATAAGTCTCATCTCCTGTTTCGTTGTTACGTACCGATTTTGCACTAAGTCCGTCAGATTTACCGAGCATGTTTTTCTTTATTTACTTTTTTTATAGCTGCGTACAAATTGTTTGCAATCCTTATGGAACATATCCTTTCGTACAAAAGCTAAAGTACTAGAATCTTCGATATACTTAAGGATTTATCTACATGACATCTCTTAAGACACATGCGGTACTCTCTACAGCTTCGATGTTTTTTGGAAAAACTCTGATTTTTGTCGACCTTCTAGGGATGGATATTATCACTAAAACAATTGGTTTTCGGTTATATCTGTTTTTTCAATTCCAGTTTAACCTGAGTATTGAAACCGCTCAAAATAACTAGTTACTGAAATGACCGATTTTCGGTTATTTAGTCCTGTTATTTCGTGTAAGAAAAGCGAAAATCGAACAGAAATTTTGACCCTCTCAGTTTCACGATAAACAGAATCTGAATACTAACTTAAATAGGCCAATAAAAGAAAACTTTAATGGGGCAAGTCTTGCTCACTTTCTGTATATGCGTACCATTCAGTAGGCCACTCCACATGGTAACAGGTTCGTCATTGTCTCCGCAATGCTGTACCACTCCTTAAGTCATGTGTTTGTTGCTCATTTCTGGCGGCATTTTTATTAAAATAGCACTGATCGCCTTTCACATTTTTTATAATAACGCAATATTTGGAAGCAATTCAAATTTTACGAATTAAAATTACTCTTTTTTTAAAAAAAAGGGTTATCTAAAAATAGAAAAGTTTAACACTGCCGCTTTGGTTAACAGATATTTCGTTTTTTCTATCCTGTTATTAGCAAAAAATAACGAAAGCCTGTTATAACCGAGACGAAACAAACCCTGAAAAATATCGGTTATTCAGAACTAAAATGCTGGTATTGGTTTTAACTGGTCGGTTTTTCCCATTCCTACGACCTTCACGAAAGCACGTAAGCACGATCGAGGTGAACTACTTCAGGTAAGTTAAACTCAAATTTTTCTGAAGGTGATTTGATAATCAAAAGTTGAAGCCAGCGATTGAAGACATTGCTGTAGAGTTGGAACTTTGCGAAAATCGTGAAGAGAACCATTCAACAAAAATTTCACTTGTAATTTCATTTTTTTTTTTTTCACAAGAATGTTTCTATAATTCTCCCTGTTAAAAATCTACTCAGCTAATTTCTGAGCTGCCATTGTCTTAATAATGATAGATGAAAAAATTTTAAAGGAATAGTAATGTCACATGCAATAGCGCCATCTTTCTACTAGCTTGACTGAACAGCCTCATAGTAGTGGCAATAATTGGTACTGCGCGTAGAGAAATCAAAAGTAGTTCCAGGCATGTGATTAGCAAAGGGAGAAACAAGAAAGAGCTGGCAGTTGCCAGAAGGAAAACGAAACTCGCTGCGCAAAGGTAAGCGCATTGGAAGAAGGGGAGGACGTTGATAGAGAAGAGTAAGTGTCACAATTACGTGGCCGGAGTTCATGATAGAACTCAACACTGCGAGCCCTGACCCGTCAGCTGCACATCCCTCAAGTACCTTCAGAATTGCTACAATCGATGGAATGCATATCAACTACGCTGTTTTATTTGGTAATACAGTGAAGAGCCAAAGACACTGGTACACCTGCCTAATATCGTGTAGGACCCCTGCGAGCACGCAGAAGTGGCGCAACACGACTTGCATGGACTCGACTAACGTCTGAAGTAGTGCTGGAGGGAACTGACACCATGAATCCTGCAGGGCTGTCCATAAATCGGTGAGAGTACGAGGGGGTTGAGATCTCTTCTGAACAACACGTTGCAAGCATCCCAGACAGGCTCAATAATGTTCATGTCTCAGGAGTTTGGTGGGCAGCGGAAGTGTTTAAACTCAGAAGAGCGTTCCTGGAGCCACTCCGTAGCAATTCTGGACGAGTGGGGTGTCGCATAGTCCTGCTGGATCTGTCCTAGTTCGTCGGAATGCATGGACATGGATGGATGAAGGTGACCAGACATGATGCTTACGTACGTTTCACCTGTCAGAGTCGAATATAGTCGTATCATATACGATATATCCCATATCTCTCCAACTGCACACTCCTCACACCATTACAGAGTCTCCATCAGCTTGAACAGTGCCCTGCTGACAAGCAGGGTCCACTGATTCATGAGGTTGTTTCCATACCCGTACACGTCCATCTGCTCGATGCTATTTGAAACGAGACTCGTCCGACCAGGCAACATGTTTCTAGTCATCAACAACCCAATATCGGTGTTGACAGGCCCAGGCGAGGCGTTAAGTTCTGTGTTTTGCAGTCATAAAGGGTATAAGAGTGGGCCTTCGGCTCCGGAAGCCCATATCGATGATGTTTCTTTGAATGGTTCGCACGCTGACATTTGTTGTTGGCCCGCCGTTGAAATCTGCAGCAATTGCGGAAGTGTTGCACTTGTGTCACGTTGAACGATTCTCTTCAGTCGTCGTTGGTCCCGTTGTTGCAAGATCTTTTTCTGGCCACATCGATGTCGGAGATTTGCTGTTTTGCCGGATTCCTGATATTCACGGTACACTCGTGAATTGGTCGTATGGGAAAATCCCCACTTCATCGCTGTCTCGGAGATGCTGTGTCCCATCACTCGTGTGCCGACTCTAACACCACGTTCAGACTCACTTTAATCTTGATAATCTACCATTGCAGCAACAGTAACAGATCTAACAACTGCGCCAGAAACTTGTCTTTTGTAGCCGTTGCCGATCGGAGCGCCGTATTCTGCTTGTTTATTTATATCTGTATTTGAACATGCATGTCTGTATCAGTTTCTTTGCCGCTTCAGTGTGAAAATCTGAAAACAAAATTATTACCACGAGATTTCGTGTAAAATTCTATTCCTGCCAACGAAAGAAGGATCCGTTAAATGTGAGAACAACAGGATACTGCAATGAGGTCTCTTGATTATAAGCAACACACTAAAACCGTAACAAGGAGAATAAGAAGAAAAACTGGAAGGATCGTAACTGAAAAGAGATACGTGTTCTTTCGACACCTTTCTTTGATAACACGACCAAAATCAACTGTTGCATTTCTGTCTCCTTAAAATTAATCTCATGTGGCGCAGTGCATTAAGTTTTATAGGCAACAAGTCTTGTAACCTTGAAATTATCTTCCGACTGTTTTCGGAATGAAACTCCTAGCAGAAACTCTTAGCAGACCTCGGAGTCTTACTTGTCTTCCCCCTGCCCCTCTCCCCCTCACACACACATAAACGTACACTCACAGCCACCAAGTAAGGAAAATATGCAACGGCCGCACAAACGATCGCTATAAAATGTAAGTGCCAGGTTTTGTACAGTTACAAGTTCACTACAGGACGGACTTCGGCGAACGCAGAGTATCCTCGTAAAGATACGTTGTATCTGCACTGACTATTACGGCCAGCAACCAAGTCACGTGCCAGGTATTTGTCACTCATTCACTGGCCACTCAGTCGGGCGTACACAAGTCAAGCGTACTCCGTCCAAGGGGCCAATGCCAGAGCTTGCAGTATCAAGGCCTCTCGCCCGATGTGCTGCGCTGTTGTTTACCACCCGTATATCTCTCGATGTGGTTTTTATTAGTCAGCAGCTATTTCTACTCTTGTGTGCAGGGTTCAACGTCTTTTCGACAACGACTTCCGATGCAAACTGATCTAAATCACATTTAGAGTTGCAAGAGCAATTGACAATATGAAGCCGCGCGGGATTAGCCGAGCGGTCTCAGGCGCTGCAGTCATGGACTGTGCGGCTGGTCCCGGCGGAGGTTCGAGTCCTCCCTCGCGCATGGGTGTGTGTGTTTGTCCTTAGGATAATTTAGGTTAAGTAGTGTGTAAGCTTAGGAACTGACGACCTTACCAGTTAAGTCCCATAAGATTTCACACACATTTGAACATTTTTTTTTTTTTTTTGACAATATGGTAGTAACTGTGTACAGGTATGCCAATGAAACACGATCAGATCTGTAAATCGCACTTCTTTTTTCAGAAAGCGTAAGGCAATTAACCATTGCCAATTACAGACAGAGTGCAATCATTTCTTCAACGTGAGTGCTGCAGTTCTATAGTTAATGTAATTTACTGATATGGATAATTACTGTTCCCAAATTCTTTCACGACCGCTTGTTCAAAATTTGTTTCCAAGACAATCTTCTTACTTGAAAAATGATATCGTTCCACCAGACTGTGTTTTAAAGTATTATGTTTGCACCACATGTTTCGGACACTACTCATTTTCAGTTGCATCTAAAAAACATACAACACGCCAAACAAAGGACTAGAGCAAAAATATTAGTCATATAACTGCCCTGGATGAAGCGATAAACAAACAAAGTAGTCACCTATGGTAACAGAAATAGCTACATCATTTTCAGTTCCATAAAAAATCGAGTGCCTTGTATATTTGTGCACAGTACGATCGTAAATGATTATTTTGTAAAACATAAGATACATGACATGACGTGCTTTTGAGAACAAAAAAATTACTACTCTTTTAAAATGTCAAGCACACAATTAGCCGAGCGGTCTAAGGCGCTGCAGTCATGGACTGTGCAGCTGGTCCCGGCGGAGGTTCGAGTCCTCCCTCGGGCATGGCTGTGTGTGTTTGTCCTTAGGATAATGTAGGTCAAGTAGTGTGTAAGCTTAGGGACTGATAACCTTAGCACTTAAGTCCAATAAGATTTCACACACATCAAGCACACAAACCCTGCAATGTTTACTACAAATCACGCTATATAGGCTACACACATCAAAAAAAGTTTTGCTTCACTCCAGTTCCCAGAACTCCTAAAGATATACGTTTTCTGTGGATATTGTATCACAGACACAGTCCGTTTGACTGTTCAGAGACGTCACGAAACACCTCCACAGATGTAAACCACCACGCATGAGCAGCGCCTATTAGACGGAAGGGTCCGACAGCCGTTCAGTTCCAGTAATTCCACCAGGAAGGAGGTACACGGCTGTTATCTGTAGTTCGACCATGCCTAGACGGTAAACACCGCGGTTCGATCGCGTCCGCATTGTTACTTTGTACCATGAAGGGCACTCAACAAGGGAAGTGTCCAGGTGTCTCTGAGTGAAGCAAAGCGATATTATTCGGACATGAAGGAAAAAAATGGAAAGGAGTGTGTGGCTTCGTTGGCCGGGAAGTCCCTATTTGGGGGAATTTCGACCGCCAAGTGCAAGTCTTATTTCATTCGATGCCACATTGGGCGACTTGCGCGCCGGTGATGAGAATGAAATGATGAGGACAACACAACACCCAGTCCCCGAGCAAAGAAAATCTCCAACCCGGCCCGGAATAGAAACTTTTTTTTAAACGTATATAGACTTTTACTTGCAAAATAACAAATTTCATTTTACAATTACAGTTTGCATTTTACTTGTAAATACGAGACAAACCAGTCCTTGCTTTTATTTTTCTGTTACTGTCCAGGTAATTATTTCATCTGGTGCTTTTTTTAAATATTTTTCGAGAGTCTGTCAGTCTGAGCTCGTTAGTGGTTTCTTGTACTGTTTATTGTTGCAGTTTAGCTTTTTCTGAGTCTTTGTGCACTACATTTGTACGTGTGGCAGAAGGAATTTGGAATAAGCATTGATTGTACGATCTAGTTATTTACACAATATAATGAATAAATAAAAGTTATTTTATGGAAATTTTACTTATTGCTAGTTGTGTTATTATTATTATTATTGTTATTATTTTTATATATATTTTGAGTTGTGGTTGTGCTCTATTCATTTTAAGATAATGTTGAATTATTACTATCTTCTTATTAATTCTTGTGTTAGAAAAGAAAGGTGGAGGCATTTTACGTTAGGTCTTGAAAACGAGACCTTAGTGGGATATGCACTATACATGAAATATTAACGAATGTATCAATTGTCAGCTGTTGTTTGATGAGTAAAGTGGTATCCAAAGGGGAAACACTCATGAAAAACTATCTTAACATATTAAACAATCCATGACAAAAGAAAGGGACATTACCATTTTAGCGAATTATTAAACCTATTTTTTTCAGATTGAGCAAAGCAATACACTAGGAAGTGCAATTGTAGAGCTAGTTTAATACAGGTGGTGCGCGAGAGTAAAGATGACTGAAAGGAGGAAACTATTCACGGTGGAAAGAAAGACATAGATAAGCATGTGAATCACTAGTTTGTTGTACTGATAGAACTGTAATAGTTTTGTGGTACTCACAGTTGCACACGATGGAGGGTAGAAAAACAGAAAAAAAACCACTCGGAGCTATGGTTATATTGACGCGATATTGGAAACTTTTCCGTGTTGAATCACTTTTCACTGTCACATTTTTTAAAAACACTTTAGCACTTTAACACACGTATCACTGTTGGTGCTTTTTTGGGATGTGGGAGGGCATCTGCGACTGCGACAAGGGCATGGGGGGGGGGGGGGGGGTTGGCGGCGACGGCAACGGCGACGGCGACGGCGACGGCGACGGCGACGGTGGTGGCGGACACGTCACGTGGCGGCAGACAGGGCGTCCCTGAAGGCGGCGGTCAGCGGGATTTCCAGGAAGTTGTGGAAGGTCTTCCGATATTTGGCGTGTTGTTTTGCCTTCTTGTGCTCTTCTCACAAGTCCGTGAGGAACTCCACGCTGTCTGACTGCTTTTTGGTAATGACTACGTGTGCAGTCATGGCGAGTATCCACATCGTGGCCGTGCGTTTTGGCCTAGGGAACGGTTTCGCATCAGGGACGGTAAGAGCCGTGACTTAGATGTTTCTTGGGTCGCTTCTGTTTATGTGGGCTATTATTTTCTTGCTTGTCTCCCATATGTTGCTGGTTGCCCTGCATAGGAATCGGTGTTCTACAGTGTCCTTTTCGTTGCAGGTTTCACAGTTGGGCGATTCTTTTATACGGATTAGCGCCAGCCTCTCGTTGGTCGGTACGGTGTTGTGCACTACTTTGTACCACGTAGATCTGGCGTTCTCCGGTATTGATTTTTCCGAGATATTTTTCCAGACGACTGGCCAATCGTGGTATGGAGACTTTATCTCGATCCTTGTTTTGTGTGTCTGTCCTCTTAGTGCGCCGTAGATGTCTTTCGCCGTCCTTAGTTGCAGGTATGTTACGGTGGGTAGTGCGTAGCTCTTATCGAGGATCAGTTGCCTGATGTGTCGCATCTTAAACGGTATGTGACTGGTGTCTACCGGCGCTTCTTCTGATCGTGACCTGTAGGTGTTTATTAGGCAGGCCGTGATGCTGTCTTTGTTCTTGCCCTCCATTTGGATTGCTCTGTGGAGCAGCAGCGCAGCACACTTTGTCCTGACGTCCACCAGCCCCAGCCCTTCTTCCTCCTTCTTCAGTGAGCACGTCGCCTGTGATACTTTGAATATCTCCCGCTTCCACAGCAGGTAGTAGACGGCTCCTTGTATCGCTCGTGCGATCTCTGTTGGTGCACTCAGTATCTGTGCCACGTACCAGGCTTTCGACAGGATCGTTGTGTTGATCAATTCTACTCTTTGTCCTAATGTTAGATGTCTACTCGAGTGAGTCCTGGCGAGCCCTCGTATTGTATGTAGGGTTGTTCGCCAGTTTTGTGTCGCCATCTTTAGTGGGCATTTTTGGATCTGTATCCCTAGTGTTTTGTGGGTCTCGGTTACTCGATACCACTCCCTGTTGATGGTCAGACTTCCGTTGCCAATTGGGAGCAGCACAGTTTTTCTGGGATTCACCCTTGCTCCCGATGCGTTTTGAAATGTTTTCATTATCGGTTCTATTTCGTCTATCTCCTGCTCGTTGTTCACAAAGATTCCCACATCGTCGGCGTAGGCCATGCATGTGACCTTCTGTTGCCCGATTTGGTATCCATGCAGGCTTGCAGCCAGTTTCCGTAGCAGTGGGTCAAGCGCTGCCGCGAGGAGGGCCATGGACAACGGGCAGCCTTGTCTTACTGACTTCCCTAGTTGTATTCTTTTTGTTGTCCATCCATTGATAGTTATTATCGATGTGTCGTTCGTTAGAAAGTTTCTTATAATTTCGGTTAATTTTTGTCCAAAACCGAGTTTTGTTAACGTTTGCAGGAGACATCGGTGGCTGATTCTGTCGAAAGCCTTGTGGAAGTCAACAGAAACTATTGCTGCGGTCGTTCTGCTGGCGGCGGCGTGCGCAATCACGTCTCTGTATGCGCAGGCGGCTTCGAATATGCTCCTGCCGAGCACTGCACACGTTTGCCACGGGCTAATCGCCTTCATTAACGCAGTCTTGATGTTATTTGCGAGGCATTTCGCGGCAATCTTGTAATCTGCATTCAGCAAAGTTATGGGCCTGTACTCCTCGATGTGTTTCGCTGCCTGTGTTTTTGGGAGAAGGATTACCGTCCCTTCCAGAAAGGAGGCCGGTACTGCTGTCCCATTTAGGATTTCGTTCACAATTTCTGTCAGATGTCTTCCTACTAGGTCCCAGAGCTGGCTGTAGAATTTCTTGGGGATGCCGTCGGCTCCTGGTGCTCTGCCGTTTGCGCTGTCTTTGATGATGGCTCTCACCTCATCCTCCGTCACGTTTTCGGTCATTAGCGCCCGGTCTTGATTGGTCAAGAGCCGACGTGTCTCCAGCAGGATGTCTGCCGTTTCGGCATCGTCCGTCTCTTCGCTTCTGAAGAGCTTTTCGAAGTGGTTTTCCACGTGGTCCACAATTTTCCGCTTTGTGGACAGCTTGTTTCCGTCTTTATCGAGGAGTTCGGAGATAACCTTGCTGTTGGCCCTTTGCCTTTCCCTGACTAAGTGGTGCAGTGTGGCAGGCTCATCCTCAATGACGCCGTGCGTTTGACTGCGAGCGATGACGCCTTCCATTCGCTGCCGTTTCATGTTGAGCAGACGTGCTCTTAATCTTCTCACGCGCGTCAGGTACTGTGGGGTCGTCTGCAGGGGCGTTCAGTGCGTCCTTAAGACAGTATGCGTAGAAGTCTGCTGTGCTTTTCTTCAAGTATGCTTTTTCCGCGCTGTATCTGATCAGTGCTCCTCTGATCGCTGGCTTGGCAAGTTATGTCCACCACTCTATAGTGGAGTTGTATGCGTGACGTCTTTCTGAGCATTTCCCTACTGTCTCGGAGATTTCCGACCGTAGTTTCTCGTCTTTGAGGTGTTTTACGTTTAGTTTCCATCTCGTCTTTTGTCGAGCGGTCTTTCTTCTCGGCAGGTGGATTTTGGTTTCGTATGCGCAGTGATCAGAGAAAATCACTGGGCAGACCTCTACGTGGGATGCAGAGGCGGCCACTCTCTGCTCACGTACACCCTGTCTAATCCGCTTTTCCCCCTTTTGTAGTGAAAAGTGAACTCTGTGTTCACTTTGTTAAGCAGACGCCACGAGTCGTCAAGTTTTAGACGCCTTATGAGCTCTTGCAGCTCCACGCATGGACTCGGTACCGGGATCTGATCTTCTGGCGCAGCTACGCAGTTAAAATCTCCTCCTAGCACAATGTTGGTGTCATTGTGCGGGAGGAGTTCGCAAATGCGTTCGTTGAAATATTAGGCGGACGGGATTCGCTCAGGCCGCCCAAGGGCTACTACTGCAGTGGATGACTGCTATCTGTGGATTATGGCTCGGAGGAACCCTGACAGCAACGCCACCACGTTGAATAATGCTTTTCGTACAGTCACAGGACGTCGGGTTACGATTCAAGTTGTATGCGATAAGCTGCACGATGCGCAACTTCACTCCCGACGTCGATGGCGAGGTCCATCTTTGCAACCATAACACCATGCAGCGCGGTACAGATGGGCCCAACAACATGCCGAATGGACCGCTCAGGACTGGCATCACGTTCTATTCACAGATGAGTGTCGCATATGCCTTCAACTAGACAATCGTCGGAGATTTGTTTGGAGAGAATCTTGTCAGGCTGAATGCCTTTGTGTGTAGCGAGTGCAGAAATGTGGAGGTTGCTTGCTGTTTCGGGGTAGCATTATGTGGGGCCGACGTACGCCGCTGCTGGTCATGGAGGACACCTTAACGGCTGTACGATACGTGAATGCCATCCTCCGACCGATAGTGCAACATATTGGCGAGGTGGATGACAATTCGCGTCCCCATCGTGCACATCTTATGAATGACTTCCTTCAGGATAACGACGTCGCTCGACTAGAGTGGCCAGCAAGTTCCCCAGACATGAATGCTATCGAACATGCCTGGGATACACTGAAATGGGCTGTTTATGGACGACGTGACCCACCAACCACTCTGCGGGATCTATGCCGAATCGACGTTGAGGAGTGGGGTAATGTGGACTAACAGTGCCTCGATGAACTTGTGGATAGTTTGCCACGACGAATACAGGCATGAATCAATAACAGAAGACGTGCCACTAGGTATTAGAGGTACTGGTGTGTACAGCAGTCTCAACCACCACCTCTGAAGGTCTCTGTGTATGGTGTACAACATACAATGTGTGGTTTTTATGAGCAATGAAAACGGTGGAAGTGATGTTTATGTTGATCTCTATTCCAAGTTTCTGTACAGGTTCCGGACCTCTCGGAACAGAGGTTCAAATGGCTCTGAGCACTATGGGACTTAACGTCTGTGGTCATCAGTCCCCTAGGACTTAGAACTACTTAAACCTAACTAACCTAAGGACAGCACACACATCCATGCCCGAGGCACGATTCGAACCTGCGACCTTAGCGGTCACGCGGTTCCAGACTGAAGCACCTAGAACCGCACGGCCACACCGGCCGGCTCGGAACAGAGGTGGTGCAAAACTTTGTTTGGTGTGTGCACTTGTTCATGTAACTGTCTCATGTGCATGAACGCATGCGAAAATTTCAACTGTCTGTCAGAAAATAGAAGTACAAGTATCTTACTGTACAACTGATACGATCTCAGAGTATATCTGTCTTATACTATCAGTTATGTGGGAGTCATGAGTACCTACACACGCAAATCAGTGTAACAAATATGCACCAGTTCAGTAACTTTTAGTACAATTGTCCACACATGATTAGTGGGTGGAACATAAATAAATACTTATACCATATAATTTCGGTACAGTATTGCTAAGCGACACATACAGTGTCGAATCTCGAAATAACATCTTAGTACATAAAGCTGTAAATGCGTAATTTCTTCATTAATTTTTGGATTCCTCTAGGCTGAAGAGCAAGATATTGTACAATTGGCAGCGCCCCCTGCCCCCCCCCCCCCACCTAAATGGGGCCAGGGGATGAAATAACAATAAGGGTGAAGAAAAATGCCGATGTCGTTACTGTAAAACAAAGCATCACAACTGTAGCACATGGAGAACAGACATCAGAAACCGTACGTCGGTGAAACAAACTTGTTACGCCTCTTATATAACCGATGTCGGCACAGACAATAATGAATTTGAAATATTAACAGTGAATAACTGGTAAAACGAACAGCATCAAGGGGTCAAAATATATGCAGTGCTCTACGTATTTCTTTATACAATACGGTATGTGTCTATGAGTTTGTGTGTAGAGCTATTCGTGGTTATTGATAGTACAGCACAATCCATCTCGTAAAATATAACAGCTATTTGAAACTGTTCAGCAATTAAGAGATGTTCCTTGCAATATCATAAACTTATCCATTGTACAAGAAACCGCCCACATGGCGAACAAATTCATATATAAAAATTCAAAACTTCTCGTAAGTAATGCAGTACACTGATGTACAGACACACAAACAACTTGTAAATGGATAAAAAGTAATATATGTAAATGGCTTTGCAAACACGCTCACAACACTTAAACAGCCGAAAATAATGCAGTGCAAAAACATTCATTGCACGTAAAAAACGCTTTTGAACTATCGTCAACTGCAGTGTATCAGAGGCTCCAACAGGCGATTGCCCCATCGCCGACGTGAGCCACCGCTGGACAGATGTGGGTGTGAGCTACTGCTCCCAGGTCGCTACCGCACACAGACAGTACGTGGAAGTCGAGGCTGTTTTCGGGTACACAGTCAGAATTCTACAAGTGTTATACTGCATCACATGTTTATGTAAGTAAGCGCCATATCACCCTCTGGACGCACACGTGTATACCTTTTCTGCCGCGATGCCTCTCTAACTGCGATCCACAGAAGGCCTAACTGCTGAGCGACTCACCGTTGCTTACGCAGCTAAAAGGTTGTCAGTGCTATACTGACGTCACAGGTTGTACTATAGAAATCTGTTGCAATGCTTCCCAGAATAGCACAGGGTGCATTGTTCCTAGCGATCCTAACAGGACACGTGAGATGCCTCCACCGACATATGTATTTGCTGTGACTGCAAGTCCAGTGTCAAGCAAGAGGTGTCTGCATAGCAACTCATCCATGCAGGTGAAGCTAATAGGTTCTCAATGTTATACTGATGTCACATGTCTGTGTAAACAAAAGCCAAGTCAACTTCTCAGAAATAGTAAAATGCTCCAGAAATAGTTAATGGTTGCTTTTGTAGGAGCTTTCGAGATGACTCAGCGTGTCTGTACGGAAATTCTTGTCCTAATAGGAGCTATTTTCGAAAATAGCCCAGCATAACACCGATTGCATTCTTCCTGATGGTCCTAACGAGTCACCCCATACGTCACATGTTACCGTTCCTGGAAATCGCGACGTCCTGCTTTCAACATACATCTGTGAAATGGTAAACGTGCTCGCCACTATGTAGAGGCTCCTACGTCTCAGGACAAAGGATGTCTTGCGAATGAATGGAGCATTATGATCGGCTCTTACTGATTTTACCCACAAAATTACTGATGGTTGCAGTGTGAAAGCACTTTCCGCATTTTTCTTCTATCTGCTGCTCTGCCTCTGAGAATTGAAGCTTCAGTATTAGAGAGTGAAACCAATCTCCAAACTGGCAATGTATCAACACGTACCATGTCAATGTAGAAAACGTGCAATTCTTATCCTGTGACATACAAAATCGGACCTTTTGCATCATGCTTATGGCTATCGATCACCAGACAGCATAACGACATGCACCTTAGGTATACTCCTCCCTGAACTAGATATTTCCTGCGAGGTCGGGTGGCCATCAACCACAGCCGATAGTCACAAGTCCTCCCCTCCCAATACATGACCAGAGTGCCCTCAGTGGACCGAAGTCACTCTCAGAACGGTTTTACAAAATCAGCGTCGGTTCCCCTCAGCACAAAGGCATTACTGTTACTGGCCCTGATGTGCTTGCTTGCTTGCTTTTTACACACATATCCAGAATCTGTGATTATAAAACAGACGTATTTTCACATGGTTAGCCAGAATATTATCAGTTTGCGCAATATTTATCGATATCAAAGACACAGCAATATCGCTTGCATAGCAGTATTGCTTGAGAAACGCAATTCTGAAGATATAGGCTAGAAATTATTTCTCTACAAACACGAAAGTTTAGCGATGTGGAGTGTGTTGTAAACCACTGGGTAACTAGAATCTCATCCCATCTGCGAAGACCTTTACGTGAAAACTCGAAAAAAAAAATCAGAGGAAACTGATATTTCCACTCACGAGTACCGATGTCATGGATGTAACAGATTCCAAACCATCCCTATAATTCACATCAATTAAGGTGTTTCCCACGTCAAGAGAACCGGTAAACATGTCTTCCACCTGTCTTTCACCTGCTAAAAGTCCACACCACAATTGATGTTCTCTCAACTAAATAAAGACGAGAAATGTGAAGAAGCAGTCATTCGGACAATTTACATGGGAGGAAATAATGGTCCGGTGCAAACACATCACCATATTGAATCATCTCAAATTTCTATGCGATTACAAAAGCTGTCCAACACATACTATGTATTAGTTCGCTATTCGACCATCCACAGGACGACACGGTTAAGTCAGCTACATTCCTGGATCCCAACAGGCCTCTCCATTTGGACAGCTACTACCGTTAGCCAGAAACATGAGTCATTCGTGCCACATGGCACCGCCGGCGCGCCACACACCTCTGGACAGTATTATCCTAGGAGACCAGTCACATACGTAATTGATCGCTATACTTACAATTAAATGTTACGATTGCAGTCTTGACTGGATGACATTCGACAATTAGCGAAGTATCGGAAATACACCCTGTTGACTGGTGTGGCCCTGGAAATGGAAATATCTGTACCATTCTTACTACTTGAGATACATTCCCCTTTGCTATCACAATATTCCACGTCAAATCCATACCTCCCTTACTACTGGACATAGTCATTTCCTTTGCACATGTTGGAACACACACACATACTTTATAAGCCTGATGCTAAAGGCGAACCTATCACGCTCCCCCTACTTCTAAGTATAATACTTCGCCAATAACTGATTGCTGGCGATACGAAATAATACTGAGAGAAAATCAGCGATGGGTGGACATGTCTCATAAGTTTCCCTTGCGAGTGGTACCACTGTGTCTTAGAAAGAGAGGTGTAATCGTCTTAAAAACCACCAGATGCTAAAAAACACGATCGCAACGACCATATTACTATCACAATCGGTCTTGCTTCTACAGGTGTACACAATTATCCATGTTAAAAGTTATATCGGCTTTATAAATCGAGGTATGGCATTTCCTTTGAATGAAGCGGTTTCTCCAGACAAGTACCATGACACTAAATATAGACAGTGATCGCCGGAGTGTATATTATCAGACCAAAAGTGCGGTTACGTGTTGTAGACGGAGCAACCTCGTGATAAAATCACCGAATTTAGAAAGTGATTCCTCTAAGGAATATGATATGTAGCTGATATTTGCAGCTCTGTAACGCAACCGCTGGATGTTTCTCCAGTATTTGTAAAGCAGTTTGTATACGAACTATAAAAGCTCCACTAACTTCATCCGACAGAGAACTCAATAAGATTTTTACTACATCTCTCTCCTCCCATATAGCGAAAACAAATACAGTCAGTGTGCCGGCATCGAGCGCATGTGGCGATCCTCGTCAGATGTTCAGTAATATATCAACTGGGTTATAGGCGATGATTGATTGTGAAGGATCACAAGCAGTAGATACTATGCTGATTTAGGTCGTAAGAAGTGTACACTAGCTTTTCGGATCTCTAGTGCTAGCCTTTCCGCTAGAGATGATGTCTATGATATTGAATCAAGGCTTTTCATTCAACCACATACCTGCTTTGTATCAGATGAGGAAGTCCTTTAATGATTACACCCACAAATGAATCATATTTCTGGCGCTCTCATATCTCATAACGAGTCACCTTTTTCGAACCCATATGCTGCAGTTTAATTTCAGATAGCCCCTATGCCTCTTGCAACTGCTACCATTTCTACAGCTTTGTGCATGTGATCGTTTCAATTTAAATTGGAACTGCGCAGAAGTCGGAGAGAGCTGTATCTACCACCTTCTGCGACCCATGTAGAAAAATAGTGATCTGAGTTAGTGCGACAGGACCGTGGTTTGTCCAATTGGGTGGAAATGGGAACACGTTCTCATAGCTTTGCCAGCAGTGTACGATGTCTAAGGTCAGCACAAAACGAAGCCTGCTCCTGCAACACGAGGTAGTGAAAAATTCAGTGTAGGAACTGGGAGAAGGAGAAGGATTTTGTTGCAGCATTGTGGTGTGTCCCCAAACTACATACAGGTACTGCTGTCTGAAGCAGATCCATGTCCCTCAGCGCCCATTCTAGTCTATCGCCCCCAACATGCTATCACATTATTCTGTATCATCCAACAGACAAAAAATACGAACTATAAAAGCTCCACTAACTTCATCCGACAGAGAACTCAATAAGATTTTTACTACATCTCTCTCCTCCCATATAGCGAAAACAAATACCGTCAGAAAGCCGGCATCGAGCGCATGTGGCGATCCTATTAAATATACAGGTATTGATCAATTACACAGACCAGTGTGAAGTCTCATCGCCTGTAGTGTACGAGGATGACCGTATCGCACAAACTATACTGTAAGTCACTAGAGATGCTCCCTTTTACCTTGTGGCACCTCGAGTATAGTGCTTAATTTACGATCTGTCTCTATGCGGTTGGGAGTCACAGAGCATTCTTGCAGTCTTAGGATAAAATTAGAGACTGAAAGATCCCTTTTCACTGTCTTTGACCAACCTGTCGTGCAGCACCATTACCGATTTAATCTGCAGCCGACCAGAAGCACACCGCTACATTCCACGGCTCATGAATGAATGGAGCTTGCAGAGTCCTCACACATCCAAGTGCACAAGATTTCTCTAGATGCGCCCATGTCGAGGAGGTTAGCACTCTTATTTGGTGTATAGTAACGGATTTGAAAGTGTTGTGCTGTAATAGCAGATGGTTAAGAAGAACAAGAAATGGGTGATTTCTATGCACGATGGAGCTCCAGACAGATATAGTTTGAAGCATTTTACGAAAATCAGCTACGCTATCAAATTTAACGTGTTGTTCTAGTGTCCGGGATCAATACCAGGAGGGTATTGGTAAGAGAGAACATAAACACATGCACTCCTAAGGCTATACAGTTCTGCCCATAAAACAGGCTATAAGGTTATATCACTTGAGTTTCCAACCTATTAGTCACATGGGATGCAGCGCTGTTAATATTCGAATGTAAGAAAGGTATTTCCGGCGCATGACATACATCCTTCTTGCTGGTTTCTCTACGATAAACTATGGTAAATGGTAATAAACTGTAAAACGAAAAAACTACTTCCTTAAAACATTGACTCTGGGTAATACATGCACAATATAGCTTTCCAGAGCTGTGTAGTGTCCACTGTTCACATTCGATCATAGTTCAGACTATGCTCTCATCAGTCCTATAGCAAATGATCATTATTAATGTAAAATACTTCTCACAAGGAAACAGATAAACGCATAGCAGCAGCATCCGACATGTGAAATTACAAGTCATGCCGCCGCCATTAAGTCAGTAAACAGCACATCTGTCAAGCAGATGTACCCACGGTGATTGCAGTGTCTCACAAACACGTATTGCTAACTTAAAATCATCTTAGTTATGAAACTGAAGTCTCAATTTTACACTCAAGATGTGACAGGGAGATGGAGTACATTGTATAAATCTTCGTTCGAAACAGGATGGTCACATTTCATCACACATGAGATGGAAGTCCTCTGATGACCGAGAGGTTTGCCATTAACAATCGCAAGAAGACAGTGCTCTAAATCACATGCAGAACATTTGGTTGTATACAAGTCGAATGCAGGCTCTGTCATGTGACTGATGCATCCTGACAGAACAGCAGAATAGATGGTCAAATGACCTGCAGCAACATCTCCCTCTCTAGAAAGCACCATCAGTACGCCATTAAATCGCACCTCGTTACAGCACCATCTCAGTCAATCACCCCGTCCACTCTCAGTTATCCTTTAACGCAGATGCATGTAAGTTTGGAGGCAGATGGTTCTCTGTCTTCCTGAAAAGCATCAAACACAGTAGACAACTTGCGTGTATCACTGTTACCTCAATAGACACACAGTAAAATGCTGCCTCGACAGAGAAAAGTGACAGTTTTCCTGATTCCTTCCGCTTCCATGTCGACTTTTTCTCGGATTCCTCTTGCTGTTGCATACTTGTTCCCATGTACAAATTGTTCTGCGCCAACCAGAAGACGCAAGTCCTTCCTCAATTTCTCTGCATTTCGGTGCATTTTCCCTCAATTTATATGTATATTCCCATCATTTTTCGCTATTTTATCGATTTATGTCAGTTCTATCCATGCAATAATGACATAACCTCTCGTTCCATGTACTAAAATTGCTTGTAAATGTAGTACAGCTGCCAACACCTAGCACAAATGTGCTATTTTTCTGATCGGGAGGCATAGAACAGCACTGTACCCGATTGAATCCAGTCGCCTACACCCCACATATTGCACATTTGCTGAGTGTGTGCTCTGTTTTCTGTATGTCCGTGTATACGCAAGTGTCACAGATGGCTCGCGGGACCAGTAATAGACCCGAGTTAATGTTCGAGTATGGATCCGCCATGCATTATATTCGGAGCAACGTTGGCATACGGATCCACAATATGCCACATCCAGGATAGAGTTTGAAGGTGGATCCACCACGAAAAATGTACAGAGCGATGTTAGGACGCCCGATCTGTGGATCTGCTGGACACTATATATCCAGACGTAAGTTCAGAGGCAGATCCACCACACGTCGCATCTGGGAAAGGGCTCGCAGGTGGACCAACCACACGTTACATCCAAACACATGTTCCATGTTCGAAGTTATGTCACCATCCAGAGGATCCGGTCCTGGGAACCGTCTACGACACATATATAGTTGATTTACATAAAATTCTTCGAATTCCCACTGTCTGGAGCTCCAACATGTATAAACATCACCCCTTGCGGCTATTACAATACAACACTATCAAATTTGTTAATAATCACTGATAAGGAGTGCTAACCTCCTCAAATGGGCGCATCTGGAGAAATCTTGTGCACTTGGATCTGTGAGTACTTGGAAAGCTCCACTCTGACGATACACGGAATGTAGCAGTCTACTTCCGGTTGGCTCCAGATTAAATTGGTAATGGTGCTGCAGGGTGGGTTGATCAAAGACAGTGCGAGGGGATCTTTCAGTCTCTAATTTTATCCTAAGACGGCAAGAATGCTCTGTGACTCCTAACCACATACACATAAATCGTAAATTAAGCACTATGCTTGAAGTGTTAGAAATATGTAGAGCACTGTCTGGTATATTTTGATGATGTATATGTTCGTGAATCAACAATGAATGGATGTAATCCACAGTCATCTATATACTCGCAAAGAAGAAAAGGGGTCGTTTAGCGATGATACAGAAATTGGAAAACATGTTGTTGCATCATTGGTCGGTGTCGAAATTACTGTAAAATTGCTAAACTGTTTGCACTATCATCTGTGATGCTTATTATCACAGCCCTTTGATGCTGTCTTTTCCATCCCTTCCGTCCACTGGTATGCTGTTCGTTAGCACATAATGATTGACTAACATCGCTTGTTTGAGATGGAGAAAGAGATTTAGTGGAGGGGCAACGCCTTCTGGGAATGACTAACACCAAAGCAGTGATAGCATACGTGACTGCGATGTGAGGAATCAGTAGAAACAGAATGCGGAGCCATCAGCTTTTCTGTCACTGTGACAGATAAGGTTAAATGTAGGGGTTGTCAATCACCTTCGCACAGCAGATTGGAGACACTCAGGAACACCACCACACTTTTAGAGTTTCCTTATGTTGTAACTCTCTTTTATTTAAAACAACCCACTTTGTGTGGTGTGTTAAGGTAGGAGCAGTAACAATATGATTAACACTGTGCGACGTTTAGTTTTCTCTGAGAAGCAATAGATCAGAACGCGTCAATGTCAGTTTAGAACCTGACAAAGACCTCGAAGTGGTGGTGGACGAAACAAAATGTATGGCAATGTACAAAGCGTGTTGCAGCAGAAAAAAAAACAATGTTTCAAACCAAGTCACAGGGTCAAACTGAGCGTGTCTTGCGACATACGGTATAGTTTGTGGCATACGGTCATCCTCCTACAGTACAAGCGATGCAACTTTGCAAAGGTCTATGCAATGGATCAATACCTGTATATTTAATAGGATAGTCACATGTGCTCGATGCCGGCACACAGATGGTTTTTCTTTTTGGTACATGGGAAGAGAGAGACGCAGTAAAAAATCTTATTGAGTTCTCTATCAGATGTAGTTAGTGGAGCTTTCATAGTTCGTAATTTTTCTCTGTTGGATGGTACAGAATAATGACGATAGCATGTTGGTGGTGATAGACTTGAAGAGGCCCTGAGGGACATGGATCTGCTTCAGACAGCAGTACCTGTATGTACACTACTGGCCATTAAAATTGCTAACCTAAGGACATCACACACATCCATGCCCGAGGCAGGATTCGAACCTGCGACCGTAGCGGTTCTCGCGGTTCCAGACTGAAGCGCCTAGAACCGCTCGGCCACCACGTCCGGCCAATGTGCTGACATGAGGAAAGTTTCCAACCGATTTCTCATACACAAACAGCAGTTGACCGGCGTTGCTTGGTGAAACGTTGTTGTGATGCCTCGTGTAAGGAGGAGAAATGCGTACCATCATGTTTCCGACTTTGATAAAGGTCGGATTGTAGCTTATCGCGATTGCGGTTTATCGTATCGCGACATTGCTGCTCGCGTTGGTCGAGATCTACTGACTGTTATCACAATATGGAATCAGTGGGTTCAGGAGGGTACTACGGAATGCCGTGCTGGATCCCGACGACCTCGTATCACTAGCAGCCGAGATGACAGGCATCTTAACAGCATGGCTGTGACGGATCGTGCAGCCACGTCTCGATCCCTGAGTCAACAGATAGGGACCATCTGCACGAACAGTTCGACGACGTTTGCAGCAGCATGGACTATCAGCTGGGAGACCACGGCTGCGGTTACCCTTGACGCTGCATCACAGACAGGAGCGCCTGCGTTGGTGTACTCAATGACGAAGCTGGGTGCACAAGTGGCAAAACACCATTTTTTCGGATGAATCCAGGTTCTGTTTACACCATCATGATGGTCGCATCCGTGTTTCGCGACATCACGGTGAACGCACATTGGAAGCGTGCATTCGTCATCACCATATTGGTATATTACCCAGCGTGATGGTATGGGGGTGCCATTGGTAACACGTCTCGGTCACCTCTTGTTCGCACTGACTTCACTTTGAACAGTGGTCGTTACATTTCAGATGTGTTACGACCCGTGGCTCTACCCTTCATTCGATCCCTGCGAAACCCTACACTTCAGCAGGATAACGCACGACCGCATGTTGCAGGTCCTATACGGGCCTTTCTGGATACAGAAAATGTTCGACTGCTGCCCTGGCCAGCACATTCTCCAGATCTCTCACCAGTTGAAAACGTCTGGTCAATGGTGGCCGAGCAACTGACCCGTCACAATACGCCAGTCACTACTCTTGGTGAGCTGTGGTACCGTGTTGGAGCTACATGGGCAGCTGTGCCTGTACACACCATCCAAGCTCTTTTAGACTCAATGCCCAGGCATATCAAGGCCGTTATTACGGCCAGAGGTGGCTGTTCTAGGTACTGATTTCTCAGGATCTATGCACCCAAATTACGTGAAAATGTAATCACATGTAAGTTCTAGTATAATATATTTGTCCAATGAATACCCGTTTATCATCTGCAAATCTTCTTGGTGTAGCAATTTTAATGGCCAGTAGTGTAGTTTGGGGACACACCACATGCTGTAGCAAAATCCTTCTCCTTCTCCCAGTCCCTGCACTGTATTTTCTACTACCTCTTGTTACAGGGGGAGGCTTCGTTTCGTGCTGACCTTACACATCGTACACTGCTGGCGGAGCTATGACTACCTGTCCCCATTTCCACCCAACTGATCAAATCATGGTTCTGTCGCACTAACTCAGGTCACTCTTTTTCTATATGGGTCGCAGAAGGTGGTAGATACAGCTCCCTCCAACATCTGCTTAGTTCCAATTTAAATTGAAACGATCACATGCACAAAGCTGCAGAAATGATAGCAGTTGCAAGTGGCAAAGGGACTATCTGAAATATGACTTCTTCTGATAGGTTCGAAAAAGGTGACTCGTTTTAAGATATAAGAGGACCAGAAATATGATTCACTAGTGGCCATAAACATTAAAAGACTTCTCCATCGGATACAAAGCAGGTATGTGGCTGAATGGAAAGACTTGATTCAAAAAAATGGTTCAAATGGCTCTGAGCACTATGGGACTCAACTGCTGAGGTCATTAGTCCCCTAGAACTTAGAACTAGTTAAACCTAACGAACCTAAGGACATCACAAACATCCATGCCCGAGGCAGGATTCGAACCTGCGACCGTAGCGGTCTTGCGGTTCCAGACTGCAGCGCCTTTAACCGCACGGCCACTTCGGCCGGCAGACTTGATTCAATATCATAGACATCATTTCTAGCGGAAAGCATAGCACTAGAGATCCGACAAACTGGTGTACATTTCTTACGACCTCAATCAGCACAGCATCTACTGTTTGTGATCCTTCACAATCAACCATAGCCCATAACCCAGTCGATATACACTCCTGGAAATTGAAATAAGAACACCGTGAATTCATTGTCCCAGGAAGGGGAAACTTTATTGACACATTCCTGGGGTCAGATACATCACATGATCACACTGACAGAACCACAGGCACATAGACACAGGCAACAGAGCATGCACAATGTCGGCACTAGTACAGTGTATATCCACCTTTCGCAGCAATGCAGGCTGCTATTCTCCCATGGAGACGATCGTAGAGATGCTGGATGTAGTCCTGTGGAACGGCTTGCCATGCCATTTCCACCTGGCGCCTCAGTTGGACCAGCGTTCGTGCTGGACGTGCAGACCACGTGAGACGACGCTTCATCCAGTCCCAAACATGCTCAATGGGGGACAGATCCGGAGATCTTGCTGGCCAGGGTAGTTGACTTACACCTTCTAGAGCACGTTGGGTGGCACGGGATACATGCGGACGTGCATTGTCCTGTTGGAACAGCAAGTTCCCTTGCCGGTCTAGGAATGGTAGAACGATGGGTTCGATGACGGTTTGGATGTACCGTGCACTATTCAGTGTCCCCTCGACGATCACCAGTGGTGTACGGCCAGTGTAGGAGATCGCTCCCCACACCATGATGCCGGGTGTTGGCCCTGTGTGCCTCGGTCGTATGCAGTCCTGATTGTGGCGCTCACCTGCACGGCGCCAAACACGCATACGACCATCATTGGCACCAAGGCAGAAGCGACTGTCATCGCTGAAGACGACACGTCTCCATTCGTCCCTCCATTCACGCCTGTCGCGACACCACTGGAGGCGGGCTGCACGATGTTGGGGCGTGAGCGGAAGACGGCCTAACGGTGTGCGGGACCGTAGCCCAGCTTCATGGAGACGGTTGCGAATGGTCCTCGCCGATACCCCAGGAGCAACAGTGTCCCTAATTTGCTGGGAAGTGGCGGTGCGGTCCCCTACGGCACTGCGTAGGATCCTACGGTCTTGGCGTGCATCCGTGCGTCGCTGCGGTCCGGTCCCAGGTCGACGGGCACGTGCACCTTCCGCCGACCACTGGCGACAACATCGATGTACTGTGGAGACCTCACGCCCCACGTGTTGAGCAATTCGGCGGTACGTCCACCCGGCCTCCCGCATGCCCACTATACGCCCTCGCTCAAAGTCCGTCAACTGCACATACGGTTCACGTCCACGCTGTCGCGGCATGCTACCAGTGTTAAAGACTGCGATGGAGCTCCGTATGCCACGGCAAACTGGCTGACACTGACGGCGGCGGTGCACAAATGCTGCGCAGCTAGCGCCATTCGACGGCCAACACCGCGGTTCCTGGTGTGTCCGCTGTGCCGTGCGTGTGATCATTACTTGTACAGCCCTCTCGCAGTGTCCGGAGCAAGTATGGTGGGTCTGACACACCGGTGTCAATGTGTTCTTTTTTCCATTTCCAGGAGTGTAGATCTTCTGTGGACCACAGGTAGAGAGACATCGCGCCAGCAATGGTAAACAAATATGAATCGAGAATATAACTTGGCTCTTACTTACGTAGAGATGTGATGTCAGTATAACACTCGAAGTGTTCTAACTGTATACCAGAAAACAGAAGCGACTTTCACATACTGGCTGTATGCGATAGTGGCCTGAGAGCAAAAGCTCACGCCCCTGCATTCATCTGTCCAGCGGTGGCTCGTGGTGACGTCAGCGTGTGCGGACATTGGAGTCTCTGATACAGTGTGGTTGACAATAATTCGAAAGCGTTTTTACATGCAATGACTGTTTGTGCACATAATTACTTTCGGCTATTTAAGCGTTGTGTAAGCGTGTTTGCAGAGCCTTTTACATGCTTTATTTTTGACAATTCACAAGTGGTTTACGTGTCTGTGCATCAGTGTACTGCATTATTTAAGAGTAGTCTGTAGGCTATGTACTGCATTATTTAGACAGCTTACAATTAACAAGAGTGTCTACAGAGCGTTTTACGTGCATTGTTTTGACAATTTTCGCGTTGATTTCATGTCTGTAGACTCTGCAATGTATTATTTCAACAGTGAGCGTGTCTGCAAAGTATTTTACATGCATTATTTCGGTGATCTACGAGTAGTGTGCACCTCTGCAGGGTGTGCAATGCATTATTTCGGTAATTTACGAGTTGTTTGCGTGTCTGTATATAACTGTACTGCATTATTTCGATCATTTACGAGTAGTTGGCAGGTCTGTAGGCTATGTAGCATGACCCCAAGCATGACAGGGCGAGTGTTTTGTGTTAGTGCAGTAAATGAATTACGTGAAATCCATCCCTAAATGAATTGTTCCAAAATAACTAAAGTACACTCCTTCCTCTCTCCAGCAGCCCATCACAGGCTGAGTCCTTTTCCGCCATTTCCCCTTCCCTCTCCAAAGTGCCATCTTGTATTATGTCACCGAACTGATAACAGCGCCTTCTGTTGGCAGTACTGTGTACTAGGTCAGCTGGACTCCAGACCTCATGGTGAATACACTGGATGGAGCTACTGCCTCAAATTGTTTAAATAAACACTGCATGCAAAATAAGGACTTACATCTGTCCTATCTAGCATCCCAGCAGAGGCTGAGTCCTTTCCCTATCATTTCCTAGGAAGAGCTGGCGGACGAATGACTTAGGTTAGTGGAGGTAGCCCAAGTGACCTATTTCCCGCCATTTTCTTAGGTTAGTGGAGGCAGCCCAAGTGACCTTTTTCTGCCAAAATTTGAACTTCCCACAGTTTCCCGTGGGGGGAGGTTGGAGGGGTTGGGGGGATGGGAGGGTGTTAGGTTAGTGGGGGTAGCCCAGTTGATCTATTTTTCCGCAAAAATTTGAACTTCCTGCCACAACGTCATTGCGACATGCCATATCTATCGCCGCCATCTTGCATCCATCATCTTGAATAAATTTCGCAACAATGCAGAGTGGGGTGACACATGTTGTCCCACTACTCGCGTCAGGAACTGATGCTAACTGTAGTGAACTCTATTGTCTATCTTATAATTACGGTATTAGTCCCTACGCATCAAACATCTGTACACAACACATTGGATGTATACTCTTGGTGATCAATGTAAAACGAAGATCACAAGTGTGCCTGATTGCAACTTTGACTCAGATTAGCTCTTCTGCAAAAAATGTTGCCTGTAGAGTACATAAGTGGCAGACAGTGTTCTATTTAGGTTATGGCGGTTGCCTGGTAACACAGCTCGTAGCAAACATTGTGTCACTCTTTTACGTTATTTTATTTGTGCCTTTGCATGGAATGTAGCCTAAAGAATGACTCTCTTAAAGTATCGAAAATCTCAGACAGACAGTTAATCAATGTTAAGGAGATATTTCTTACATACGTAAGCACGACTGGCAGAAAGGTAATCACCCTCACGAGGCATCACACTAATACCACTTCTACACTTGCTAATGACCTCAGTTCTTCGATGAAGACTGTCCACAAGTGTTTTTGGATATCCCGTATCGAGCTGAAGCGACTCATTGGTGATTACGACACATTGAACTACCAAATTGCGGGGATGTTGACTGCTACATTTCACCAGCTGCCCCAAATAGTTCTGAACATAGTCCACGGCATTAATATCGGGTGATTTAGAACGCCAGTAGATGTATGATAAGATGCCCTTGTCTTCGTCAAACAAAGGAAGTATGCATGCAGCCCAGTGAGCACAGCTGTTGTCATCTTGGACGACGAGAGTGTTCGCAGCATACTCACCATGGACAATGCTGAAATAAACATCATGAATGAGGCAAGTCTTAGTGTGAAAAACACACCTACAATGTCACAGAGCTACCTCTGGCCTGAACTGCATCCTTCAAATACTGTGATTTGAACGGCCCATTGAGCCGTCAGTGTGCCCAACGCCTTTTATTACACTCCTTTATTTTATTTTTTTTTTTTAGGAAGAAGAAAAGATCCACCACGAAGGAGTTATCCGAATTTGGCCTGGAATCTTACTTACTGCCCTGATGACCACTGAAGACGTGTCTGGAGACGCCCCAGACAGCAGTGGGATTTCAACATGATTGTCGCCGGCTATACTGCTCGACACCCAAAATTGATGGTCTTAGGCGCCATTTCTTTTCATGGCAGGACCCCTTTCGTTGTCATCCGCGGCACCCATACAGCACAGCGGCATGTCGACGATATTCTACGTCCAGTTTTGTTGCCCTTCATGACAAGCCATCCTGGGCTTACATTTCAGCAAGATAATGCTCGACCGCAGATGGCGAGAGTTGCTACTGCTTGTCTTTGTGCTTGCCAGCGATGTAGCCGGATCTCTCCCCAGTTGAGAACGTTTGGAGCATTATGAGTGGGGTCTCTAAGTATCTCGCTATTCTGACGACATAACGCGCCAATTGGACAGAATTTAGTATGATATCCTTTAGAAGGACATCCACGAGCTCTATCAATCAATGCCAAGCCGAACAGCTGCTTGCATAAAGGCCAGATGTGGACCAACGCGTTATTGACTTGCAAGATTTGTGAAGCTCATTCTCTTGAATTAATCATCCAATTTTTCTTAAATTGTAAACATATATTTGTCTGTATATGTACACCACATCGCCCGATATCCGTCCCACTCGTGTAATTCCTTCGTGGTGTCATTTTTTATTTTATATTTTACACGCTTCTAGTCACTTAATATCCATATTCTGTGTCGTTTGGTCGACTTGAAGACGTGCAGCATTTTTTGCAAAGTACTCTACTCAAAATATCCACTGCATGCAATTCTCTTCCGAATATTCGCTCTAAAGCCGGTTGAGATGACCCCAGCAATTTCTGTCGGATGTGAAAGCGATTGTCGTTGAAAGACTAGAGCTTCATTGGCGTGGCTTTCGTCAGCGATGGGGGATCACGTCATCCTAGTACCAGTTCTACATAATCTACAGCGCTCCAAAGCAATCAGTGTGCTCTTTTAAGAGAGGTTTATATTTTATCTAGTGAGCTTGTTTTATGAGCTTGTTTTACTATTTCTTTAAATAGAGACTCCACATACATCCAGGACACATTCTTTAAACAGGAGCGGTCTGTCACTTTTGTGTGACGCTTTATAACATTACCGCCTGTAATTAAGTGAGGTTTGTTTTATATATACATATATGAATCTGATGATCAATAACATTGAATGTTACGTAAAATTATTTATTGAAACTCTGTCTTTGGCGGAAACGTTGTAAGAAAACAGGGACTAAATTACATCTTTGATTAAATCTCAATCGCTTTCGTAAAGACAAAGATGGATAGTAATACTGTTAACTTTCATTCACTTTAAAACTGTAAACCAGCTACGGCCCACGGCTGGCTTGGAAACAGTTCGTTTGGTATTTTACTGGCCGTGAAAAGAAATTAAGTTTACTTTCGTAATAGTTACACCCAGAAAAATTATCGGACTTAGGAGAAAAGTAAATGACAGTAGATTCTAATGAACGTAATATGCAAATACTGACTGCACACAAAATGGTTTCTGAAACAATCACGAACCAAGTGAAAAGTTTCTGTATTTAATTTCCTCGCTTTTTATGAATGAAATCAATTTTCTTTTTTATCCAAAGTAAAAGAGAATCTTCAAATAACATAGTCGTAATACAGACAAAAATACAGCTCACAACAGAGCTTTTTACAGTCGTACATGTCCTTTTACAATACTCGGACACTGTCACCTTTGCATAATTAATTTCTCAGTGCTAATTACAAGGTTCACGCATCGCTGCATTACATAGATATTTTAATCAATAAAATTAAACACTGTTTCACTTAAGCGAACTAGACGCCGTCATTTAGCAATTATTTGTCTTGGTATGGAGGAAAATTCGTTAAATCCGACTGTGACGCCACAGTTTGCAGGCTTTTTATTTGTGCTCTAATTATTCTAGGATTTTCTTCTTGACTTATGTCAACATGTACCCCTACCATTTGGCTGCGTACAAGTTGTTGTTGCAATTCAATATAAATTGTGATTTGCATTACTATGGGCATTTTGTGTATCGCAAGTTTCAATTGAATAGTGAACTACAACTGAAGTTGGTCATGAAAAAAGTAAAGGATCTGTGCAGTTATAGTCACTAACCGATATTTTGCCTGTCCAGTAACAGTATATGATTCGGTACAGACACTCAAGGCGTAACATTCTTTCACAGTTTTCCAAATTAGCTATCAAGACTGTGGCTGAGCTTTCTCGACCGAGGAAGACAATGTACTGATGTACCGGAATGGTTAAATAGCCCACTTCTTTCACTTCGTGGACATTATCCAACCGAACTAAGTTGGAAGAGCGCGGGACACAGAAGATAACGATAGTGATGCAAGTACAAGTTGAATACACTGTTTCACGTCACCAGAAAGGTTCATTCTGGAACAAACTCGTCTGCATGTTGGAACTTTTACTCTGTTACCGCTGCCATTCATGGAAAGCACAATCAGTTATTCGCAGTTACCACCTAACCGATGTACTGCTCGAGATGGTGCAGTAATATGATAACGGCTCTCATTCGAGAGTTGCGTGGTCTACAGCAGAAATGAATAACCAGATTTGTTTTTTCTGTATATGGAGAACGCACTTTTCACGCCGTGATCGCAGTGTACACACTTGTAATGTCCTAAGAACCGGTATCAACAGTCTTATAATAACATCATCTGATCCAATGCGAAAACATGAAGATAGTGAGAGAGGGAGGGAGATTACAATTAATTTCACCAATTACATAAAACACAAAATTCCACGTACCTTATGGTACTTGTTATAAAATTGCCATGTTACCTTGTATGGAGTCAAAGGCAAAAAGGCTTGACAATAATTCGGTTGTTAGAACGCACACAGTTGATAAAATCCTCTCACCATCCATGCATATTGGCAGCGAAAATAGCTTCCCCAAGCTTGCTGCCGGTGGGAAGTTAACATAGAGGCGGCATATCCGCTACAAAATTAGCTATCTCGCCTCTGGATGGCGTATGTAGCTAAATGATCACATGTTGCGATTACAAGCAATGAATAGCGGTGCACTAGAAATAAAGGTGGATTTTTTCAAAGAGCCTGATATAACAATTGTTGTTGTTGCTGTCTTCAGTCCTGAGACTGGTTTGATGCAGCTCTCTATGCTACTCTATCCTGTGCAAGCTTCTTCATCTCCCAGTACTTACTGCGACCTACATCCTTCTGAATCTGTTTAGAGTATTCATCTCTTGGTCTTCCTCTAAGATTTTTACCCTCCACGCTGCCCTCCAATGCTATATTTGTGATCCCTTGATGCCTCAGAACATGTCCGACCAACCGGTCCCTTCTTCTTGTCAAGTTGTGCCACAAACTCCTCTTCTCCCCAGTTCTATTCAATACCTCCTCATTAGTTATGTGATCTACCCATCTAATCTTCAGCATTCTTCTGTAGCACCACATTTCGAAAGCTTCTATTCTCTTCTTCTCCAAACTATTTATCGTCCATGTTTCACTTCCATATATGGCTACACTCCATACAAATACTTTCAGAAACGATTTCCTGACACATCTATACTCGATGTTAACAAATTTCTCTTCTTCAGAAACGCTTTCCTTGCCATTGCCAGTCTACATTTTATATCCTCTCTACTTCGACCACCATCATTTATTTTGCTCCCCAAATAGCGAAACTCCTTTACTACTTTAAGTGTCTCATTTCCTAAGCTAATTCCCTCAGCATCACCCGACTTAATTCGACTACATTCCATGATCCTCGTTTTGCTTTTGTTGATGTACATCTTATACCCTCCTTTCAAGACACTGTCCATTCTGTTCAACTGCTCTTCCAAGTCCTTTGCTGTCTCTGACAGAATTACAATGTCATCGGCAAACCTCAAAGTTTATATTTCTTCTCCATGGATTGTAATACCTACTCCGAATGTTTCTTTTGTTTACTTCACTGCTTGCTCAATATACAGATTGAATAACATCGGTGATAGGCTACAACCCTGTCTCACCCCCTTCCCAACCACTGCTTCCTCTTCATGTCCTTCGACTCTTATAACTGCCATCTGGTTTCTGTACAAATTGTAAATAGCCTTTCGCTCCCTGTATTTCACCCCTGCTACCTTTAGAATTTGAAAGAGAGTATTCCTGTCAAAATCGTTAAAAGCTTTCTCTAAGTCTACAAATGCTAGAAATTTAGGTTTGCCTTTCCTTAATCTAGCTTCTAAGATAAGTCGTAGGGTCAGTATTGCCTCACGTGTTCCAATATTTCTACGGAATCCAAACTGATCTTCGCCGAGGTCCGCTTCTACAGTTTTTCCATTCGTCTGTAAAGAATTCGCGTTAGTATTTTGCAGCTGTGACTTATTAAACTGATAGTTCGGTAATTTTCACATCTGTCAACACCTGCTTTCTTTGGGATTGGAATTATTATATTTTTCTTGAAGTCTGATGGTATTTCGCCTGTCTCATACATCTTGCTCACCAGATGGTAGAGTTTTGTCAGGAGTGGCTCTCCCATGGCCGTCAGTAGTTCTAATGGAATGTTATCTACTCCCGGGGCCTTGTTTCGACTCAGGTCTTTCAGTGCTCTGTCAAACTCTTCACGCAGTATCGTATCTCCCATTTCATCTTCATCTACATCCTCTTCCATTTCCATAATATTGTCCTCAAGTACATCGCCCTTGTATAAACCCTCTATATACTCCTTCCACCTTTCTGCCTTCCCTTCTTTGCTTGGAACTGGGTTGCCATCTGAGCTCTTGATATTCATACAAGTTGCTCTATTTTCTCCAAAGGTCTCTTTAATTTTCCTATAGGCAGTATCTATCTTACCCCTAGTGAGATAAGCCTCTACATCCATACATTTGTCCTCTAGCCATCCCTGCTTAGCCATTTTGCACTTCCTGTCGATCTCATTTTATAACAATTAGCAACGCTAATAAAACTACCATGGGCTTGTGCTCCTTGTAAAATCTGTAGTAATTACGTACTGTGTACTTATTGACAGTGAAAAAACAACAGCAATAACCAAATAATTAAAAAATAATGTATATTTTATTTAACGATGTGATGTCTCTGAATCAGTTAAGGCAAATTCCATGATTGTCTTTAAAAAGCTGGACCTCTGTCTCTCTGCTCATTCATCTCGTTGTCAACGGGACGTTAAATCCTCATCTTCCGACTCCCCTCTCGACGGCCCCCTCCCCGTGTCTGACCGGTAGTACATTATGCTGTGACTCATAACAGATATGCGTAAGAGGAAGAATATACAGGAAAGAGGAATCTTGAAAATTGCCAGTTATACGTATTATATGGTGCAGTCGTCGTCGTGGTAAGACACTAACCCATCCCACAATACAGAGCTAGGTTATCTGTGATTGCCATAAGGTGAATGCCAGGATCGTTTCTTCTAAAGGGTATGGCTGATTTCCTTCCACATCCTTCTCCTGAAACTCACCTGATGTTAGACACATTTCATACCATGTGTTCATGTTAGCCTCCGTAGGCACTTTGTCTCAAAGAATCTGGATTCATCCACACATCTGCCGCGACAGTATATCGCTGGGTGGAAACTTTAAGTCGTCTAAACTTTGAAGTGGTTCAGTTAATAGAAAAGCTTTACGGGTAGACTCGATTTGGCCGTCGTCACACGGAACGAATTAGCTAACGTGACGGACGTTACTTCTTGCTATTTCACGTTGAAGAGCCATTCCGTAACGCGAAACACAAAATAAGGTCTGCGATATATCAGAAAGTGCCACGTAAAATATAATCAGTAGGAAGCAACAACGATGCTTATGGCTCAAGCAGAAAGCGAGACGCCATATTGTATTTTTCGTGTCCCGAGGCAGCTTATATTCGGTGGGTTTTATATTGTGTCTTACACGCTATGAATATATGTTGTTTCTAAGCACTAGGACATCGAATGTCTTGAGAAGGAATCGTTACTAATACGATTTGTTATGGTAAAATAACGGGAGGCATATTGTTAGTTAAAGAATTTTCATTTTTAGTTATTCTCGTGTTATAACTCGCGTGTTGTGAAAGTAAGCTGTTTTAAGGCAACAACACGTTGAAGATTCATGAAAAACGCGTCATTCTTGTTAGCATTTGTTATAATTAAATGTGAATAAGATTTCGGCGATTAAATTTTCCAGAAGCCCTAACATAAAAACAAGGTTTCTGGCTGCAGAGCCTCTTCCTAGAGTAGTTGGTTGTACACCATGTTTCGGAACGGAGAGTAGACTGGTAGAGGGTTTGTGCGATGTTGTTTCAATTTCATTTGTTTGCGTTTCCTGGAAGGTTGTGGGACTCTCTTGTGGAATTAGCAGAAATAAATTCTGTAATATTATGTGTTACGTAAATGTAAATGCGTTCTCAGTCGGGATTACATGAACTTTTATTTACTTGTTTTGTAAATAAAACTGCCTTTTCCTGCTGTTAGTTACTTTATTTTTCCCATTCACGTTTCGCCTTCTCTTGTTCTAAGGCATCATCAGTGGGATCTATAACGATACAGTTTTGTTAGTTTTAGATTATTAAGTAGTTCACTTCGCGTTTTTTTGTAAAAAAAGTAATTACTTACGATTTGCTGATCTGCGTTTCCTCACATCTGCTCTGGAGGCCGCACTACCACTTTTATCACTGCCATATAATCATATCTTTGTGTTCTGGCCTTCCTCACACTGTTCACCATGTTTCTCAGTGGTGGACTACTGTTCTTTTGTCACTCGATACAACTATTTCGTCGTACACTGTTTTTCACTATGTAAATATTGCGACTCCATTATGTGTTTCATCTTCTTTGGTATGTTTGTGTATTTGTTGCTAACCTAACGAAGTATATGTTCGAGACTAACATCTGTTTATGATGTTTATACCGTGTGTGTGTATGAGAGAGAGAGAGAGATAGAGAGAGAGAGAGAGAGAGAGAGAGAGAGAGGAGAATAGAGCCAACGAGTTTTTTTTAGAGGGGGGGGGAGGGGGGTTGTACTAGCTGTTAGCGAGTGGTTGAAAACTTTGGTGACAGCTGATTTGACTTTTCGCTTCAGTATTCTGTGGAGAGGTTCATGGATGAGTGAGTGTAAAGATGTTTGGTTCTATTATTATTACATTGAACATTATTATTATATTAATCCCTTTTGCGGACGTTATTCTATTATTTTATCTATTAATGTAAATAATGAATTGCTTGGCATGTGTACTTGGTCATTCAACAGGATTTTCCCCTCTGCTTTGGTTTTTTGTATGTGGTAATTTTCTTGCATGGTTAGGAGGTGTTTTTTATTGTTGATTCTAATTATTTTTATGTCATCTTCTCTAGTGGTTAGTTTGCGGTCATTTTCTCTTAGGTGTTCTGCAAATGTGGAGTGGTTCGTCCCATATTTCCACGCTCTCATGTGTTCTTTGTATCTGACATCAAATGTTCTACTTGTTTGTCCTATGTATGTGCCATCACAAGTGTTACACTGTAGTTGATATATACCTGCTTTCTGGTACATGTCTCTGTTTTTGTCTGTTTTGGGGTGTATTTTTGTATAGAATTGTCTGTTGTATGTGCTATGTTTATTCCCTGTCTTATGAAAATGTTGGTGCTGTTGTAGGTGAGTTTGTGTTTGTATGTCGTTGTGTACCATCTTGTGTTTTCTTTCATATTTTTCTGATTATCCTATGTAGTTGTTACGGGACTGCGAGTCTGTGTTTGGTTCTTTTGTGTTGTTGCCTGTGGTTTGGCGCTTTCTGCTTTTATTTTAATTTTAATTTTGTTGTTTAGCTTTGTGACTGTGTTATTATTGTAACCATTATTTTGTGCTATCTGCATTATTATGTCCATTACTTTACAAACGAAAAGCCAGGAATATTGCCCCAATTTAATTTTGGCACATTGAAAAGGTCCGTGAAATAGATATTAGTGTCGGTGGCGTTGAGAAACTGCTGGAAACAGAAAACAGGACAAAGCTCCGGGGCCTGATGGAATTCCATTCAGATTCTATACTGAATTTGTAGCTGGGTTATCCCCCCTTTTAACTACAATCTAGCGCAGATTCCGCGAGCAAAAAAATCAACTTCAGTTGTTGGAAAAAAACCGAAGTTACACCCATCTACAACAACGGTGGCAGAAGTGATCCACAGAAGTACTGACCAATATCCTTGACATGAATTTGTTGCAGAACATTATAATTATTCTGAGAGCAAACTTAACGAGGTATCTTGAACAGAATGAACTCCTTCGTGCCAACCAATATGGATTCCGAAAATACGTATCATATGTAACAAAATTTTCATTGTTTTCACATAACATACGCAAAGCCATGGATAAAGGCAGCTAGGTAGATGCAGTATCCTCGATTCCCAACAACTCTGTGCCACATCAAAGCTTATTATAAAAAGTACCATCGTATGGAGTATCAAGTGAAATTTGTGAGTAGATTGAGGAGGACGTAGCAGGTTGTCTTGGATGGAAAATCATTGACAGATACAGATGCAACTTTGGGTGTGCCGCAGGAAAGTGTGTTGGGACGCCTACTGTTCCTGCTGTATTTTAATGACTTTGGAGTCAATATTAATAATAATCTCAGACTTTTCTCACATGATGCAGTTGCCTGTGCTGAAGTACTGTCTGAAAGAAGTTGTGCAAATATTCAGTCACATCTTGACAAGGCTTCAATGTGGTGCAAATATTGGCTACTTTGTTTAAATTTTCAGAAATGTAACACTGCACAGTTAACAAAACGAAAAAATGAAGCATCCTATGGCTATAATAACTGTGAGTCACTGGAATAGGCCAACATCTGGGTGTAACCATTTGTGGCAATATGAAGTGGAACGAACATAGGCTCAGTCGTAGGTAAAACAGGAGGCAGACAGCGATTCGTTTGTTGAATACTAGGCAAATGCGATCAGTCTATACAGGAGACAGCGTACAAAACACTCGTGCGTCCCATCCTAGAACACTGCTCAAGTGTGTGGGATCCGTACCAGACAGGACTGTCAGTGGTTAATGAACGGATACAAAGAATGACAGCACAAATGGTCACAGGTTTATTTGATATATAGGAGAGTGTCACGAAGACGCCGAAAGAACTGAGGTGGCAGACACTAAATGACAGATGCAAAGTATTAGAATACTTAGAATGTTTCTTATAAGCAACTTTAATTGATGAATCTAGGAATATGTTACAACCCCCTATGCATCGCTCCCATAAGGATAATGAAAACCGGATTAGACTAACTATACCATGCGCAGAGGTTTTAAGCAATAATTGTTCCCGTGACCAATGTGCGATTAAAACGGGAGAAAGCCTTAATTATTGGTAGAATGGGATGTACCAAAATGTTCAAATGTGCGAGAAATCCTAAGGGACCGAACTGCTGAGGTCATAGGTCCCTAGACTTACACACTACTTAAACTAACTTACACTAAGAACAACACACACCTATGCCCGAGGGAGGACTCGAACCTCCGGCGGAAGGGGCCGCAGGTGGGATGTACCCTCTGCCATGCAGTCGT
Source organism: Schistocerca nitens (assembly GCF_023898315.1). NCBI lineage: Eukaryota > Metazoa > Arthropoda > Insecta > Orthoptera > Acrididae > Schistocerca > Schistocerca nitens. Next base: position 408,485,199 of record NC_064617.1, read on the forward strand.
CAGGGGGCTACAGAGTACTATATATGTAGATGTAAATTACACCTATCAGTGTAATTCATACACACAGGTAGTAATTAGCTGCATAAGATCTGATGTAAGGATTAGTGTTTTAGTTTTTGTTTTGATTTAATTCCTGTTGAACCCCTCTTCAATTAATATGACTACGAAGTCTTTCGCGGCGGAGTCCTTGCATAAAAAGTTCTCGGTTTTCTTGCCGCGTCAAATTCGGATAAAATCCCAAGTTTTCGATGACTACCTCCGTCATCTTCGTCAGGGGTAAAACTGACTTCAATTACTCCGTCGCGCTATGGGAAAGTTCCTGCCATTGTGAAATTTCGAAACAAACTTAATCAGATCACATTTATTCACATACGGGTCAGATTCAAATACATAGTTGTAATGTTTCATGGCATTAAAACCAAGGTCATAGTCTGTGACGAACTGACAGGTTAATACATAAAATAGTGCAAGGCTTTCAATCTCAATTCCAGCTTGTGCTCCAACCCTAATGAGGTCGTCGAGAGGCTGTTGAACCCTAATCTTCCTGTCTTCCTTCCTTCTTCTTTTTCGTATTCTCCCAATTTAAAGGAATGACTGAAGCTCAAATCCTGCGATACTTTTGGCGAGAAGGAGAAATTCGTTCGAACGGACACAGATGAGCATTGAGAATCTGAAGCAAGCGATGAAGACGTTGTTACGTAAAGGTAGTACTCGTATCTGCTCTCGTCATTACTGTAGTGAGGAAAAAATTCAGCGCCTTCGATTGGGAGTTCGGGTTACTTTAAAGTAGAACTGCGCCTCCGTTACCGACTACACATGACACCGGATGACGTCAGCACGGCCGCTGACCCCTCGGCAGCACGATCATGAATCATGACTCTCGAGAGAGAATTTCCGCGAAATCGTTACACCAGCTTGGGAGGCAACTGCTACCGGCGCCGCCATCGCAGATGCATTTTTCGGAAGCGACCGATACAGACTGTTTTTCGTATTTTTGTGACATGTTTCAAAGAAGCATTTATCAGGCAGGACCATAATTATTTCGAAAGCAGCCATATCCCCTTCCGAACGTTTCAGCGAAGATAGATTTTATATCTGAAGAGTTTACGGTGATGTTGGGAAATTTTTATTCAAGGCAGAAGAATAATTTTCGGACAAAGCGTTCAGTATGATTTCGGATGACATTTTATGCCTACCACCAAGTGGAACTGTATTTCCACCAACGTATCGATGTTAGACTGAAGTCACTACCAATTATAGTTGTATAGGTGGGATACCTGTTAGAAACGAGACTCAAGCTTTCGTTGAACCGTTCAGTAACTGTATCAATTGAGTCGTGGTGTCGGTGAAAGAAACTAATTATTAGTTTATTCTGGTTTATCAAGTACAGCCTTTACCCACACTATCTTTCAGGAGCTATCTTCTTTGATTTCACCACAAGTAAATCATTCTAACAGCAACAAATATTCCACCAACTATTTAATCCATCCTTTCTGAACACCGTTTGGTTCTTCATAAAAATTTCGGCTGAACTTTGGCCTGTTTTCAGTACCTATAACGTTTTCAGCTTCTGTGCGTTTCATTAACGACTGGAGCTCTCGTTCTTCCCCGACACAGCTGCGACAATTTACAATACCGGTTGTTACTAGGTCTATCCTCTTCCTGTGTTTGCACAGCATTCTTTGATCCTGAAGCACTTTCTGTAATTTCCGGAGACCCTCTAACCTGAAAAACCCTCCAGTCCACTTCACTAGCCCCCACTACCCATTAGACACTACATGTGTGTAATAGACACCCAACATACGAGGACTATTCCGAAAGTAAGGTCCAGTCCGTCACGAAATGAAACCACTGCGAAAATCGAAAATGTTTTATTTGCTACGGTTACCTACACCTCTCAGCTACTTCCCTACATAGTCGCCGCTCCGACTTAAACATTTGTCATAGTGTTGTATCACCTTCTCAATATCCTCGTCATAAAAGGCAACCGCCTGTGTTTCCACCAATTCTCTAAGCTTGTCTACAGCTTCTCGACTGTGCCAAAAAGTTGTCTTCAAAGCTAACGATTCGTGTGAGCAGAGATGAAACTCAGAGGCATCGGGCTGTATTGTGCGCGATCAAACATTTGCCATAAAAAGCGCTGCAGCAGCATCTTCATTGACCCTGCAGATTGCAGCCGAGAGCTCTAATGAAGGAGGAATTGCAGGAAGGTTGTGTTATGTGGGCTGGATGACATCAGGCGAAATCTCTCACTTGGTCCTCATACTTGGCAGGAGTCACTGTTTAGCTAGGCATCTTTATGTGCTCATTGTGCGATCAGAATTAAAAAGAGCGACGTGGCGCAATCGACGGGCATATTAGGGACGCTGCCTTATTTATCTGTGCAAAGCTTTATCGAATTTTTACTGTGGTTTCCATTTCGCATACGATCAGACCTTACTTTCCAAATAACCCTCGTATTCAGTGGAACCCGAAACGCCACCACCCTACGGCACAAGTGGAGGAACCTGCAGGCTACATAGTCTGAGAACCATCTGAGCCTCTGATTCAGATCTTCCACCCAACTCTGTAGCAAAGATGTGCAGTCGGTCCTGTCGACGATGCTGCAGATTGCCAGCTCCACCTTCATCTCGCAAACAATACTGACAATCTTTACTACTTCAGACAGCCGCCCAAATCCGGAGAGAACCTCCTTCGATCCAAATCCACACACATCTTTAGTGCTGACATGAGCTAGCACCAGTAGCTGGCTGCACCCAGTGCTCATCATGTCAACTGGAAGCACCTGTTCCATATCTGGGATCTTCCCCTTCAGTATGCTTACAGAGTGCACACTGGACTTCTTTCTCTTCTTGGCAGACATATTTCTAAGGCAAGCCATTAGGTAGCTAATATTGGAGCTGTGTGATCCCAGATGGATTGGTGAGGCCTTTCGGTTGGTGGTCGAGCAAGGCTTTCGCTGCCTGCCATATCTTGAAATGTCCACTTACTCGATCATGGATGAGGAGTCAACATCGTTCTGAGCAGTACCTGATGCGACCATAGTGGCGGACCGATTGGGGAATACATGGGATGTGCTGGACGTCCCTTAGATCCCCAAGTCTGGTCTCTCACAGAGATGCCCATTGGCGACAGCCTCAAGCTGGCTGGAGCGAACACAACCTGGAGCTGAGAACATGATTCACCATCTCAAATCGCATCCGAACACAGCAATGCTAAAGACAGCGGAATTACACACTTGACAGGTATTAAAACATCGTAATGTGCTTAGTACATACAAAAGCACACAATAAATTTAGGGATTTAAGCTACAAAATGCACAGGTAAACCAAATAAGTTACTTATTATTAGAAACATGTAAAAAATTACAAACGAAATAGTGTGTTCTGATGTGCTGCTACGGAGATGGAAGCTAACACATAACTAAAATTGGGGATGATGTTTTATGCCTGTCACCGACCAGAAATATGTATTTTTGCCAACTTATCGAGGGTTGTAAGCATCTGGTAGACTTTGAAAGGCGCCTCATTGTGGGTCTTCGTTTGACTGGTTGATCGAGTTGTGCAATATCCAGATCTTCGAGCCATTCGTATGTGAAAGTGCTCCAGTGTTGGGCTGCATGGGAACGTGAGGGCAGGCATACTTATCATCAATGTTGCAGTCAACCACGCCTGACCACCACAAGGGAGAATTGCCATATTGTGCATCAAGCACATTGTAACCCCTTCACATCTGTGTATGCCAACCGTGAACAAGTAATAAACTCTCTGAATTATTCTATATCATCCAACACCATCGGTCGTAGAACAGCAGTAGTCGGACTGCGAAATTACAATCCTGGGCAGAACTTGCAGGCCGAGAGGCAGTCTTTGAAAAAGGGCAAGCGACTGCTTCTGGCTCCTGTGATATGTTGTGATGACATTTTTCAACAGTACAGTGTCCGTCCACACATAGCACATGTCTCTATGAACTGTTTGCTTGAGGCTGAGGTACACTCGTGATCAGCTAATTTTTAATCTGGTTAAAAAAGAGACATGTTAGAAAGCCTGCCATCAACAGCCTCATCATGGAGGCTTAAAACGACAAGATTTGAAAATATTTTGATATCTACGTCATTCGTAAGTAATGATTGTGTAACACTACATCAAAAAACCGGCGTGTTTGGAGTGATGCCATTACTGGGAAACATGGACTGCTGAGGAATGACATCCCATTGTGCTCAGCAAAGAATCACAGTTCTGCACTATCCCGGTTGACCATCGCCGAAAAATATGACAGTGACATGGAGAGAGGTCTCGTTCTTCCAGTGTTTTGGAGAGGTACAGCTGTGTTATTCCAGGCGACATGGTGTGGGGCCATCAGTTATGACTTGAGGTCACGGCGGGTTGTTATTGAACGAAGTCTGAAAGCACAGTGGCATTCACGGACATTTCGTATCCTCATACCTAACCTCTCCTGTGACATACCGTCGTGACATTTTTCAACAGTACAGAGCCTGTCCACAAATAGCACATGTCTCTATGAACTGTCTGCTTGATGCAGAGGTACACTCGTGATCAGCTAATTTTTAATTTGGTTAAAAAGAGACAGGTTAGAAAGTCTGCCATCAACAGTCTCATCATGGAAGCCTCGAACGACAGGATCTCAAAATATTTTTATATCTACGTCATTCATAAGTGATGATTGTGACTCCAGTAGTTACTCTAATATTTTCAGTCAGACTGCACTCACATTTCTCAGACCACAGTCAATAGTGTATGAAATAGTTAACAGCACTTATTCCACCGTTCACCATTTCTGTGCTTGTTCCTATGTTTTGGAACTACCACCAACGTTCTGAGATTTATTCACTACACAGTTCTTGCCAAAACATCCTGTTTTCATTACCAGTTCCATTTTTATTTGCTGTCTTCACTCCACTCATATTAAGAGACAACATCTAAGTTTATAATTGAGTAAAAAATTGCTATCAACTTTCTTATCTCAAACGAGGAAAAAAAATCTTGCGGAATGAAAAACGCAAATAGCAATACAAATAGCAATACGCTATATCCTTTTTTTGGTACCACAACCGGTTTCGTAGCTTAAAGCCACATCTGCAGGTGGTATCTGAATAGAAACGGGAAATACCAGTAAAAAATCGAATGCTCCCCCAAACGTGGGGGAGGGGGGGGAGGATAGATGACCCAGAATCTACAGTGCAAATAAAAATGATCCACCAAGAGAGCGTACTGTTAAACTGTAAGTAGGCTGAATAGTGCCGTCAACATCCCCGGAAAATCGAGCCGGAACCTGCAACATAATCAGACTGAATGTAAAAACCACGGAATGTACCCTCAAAACGAAACTACCTAAATTCGGTAACAAGATCTCATCGCATCACATGAACTCCAGCAACATGACAGTACTCAGCCTGCAGGAACAGACGGCAACCTATGAGGGCGTGACGTCGTAGTATAGCCTCACACCGCGAGCTCCTGCCCAGACAGGGAAAGTTTAGTAACTTCTTTACAAAACCAAATTCCTTTTAACAGCAGACGACGACAATCCAACGTTACATAGTTACCACTGGGCACAAGCTCACACACTGCTGACTTACAACAAGGCGTAACTGAACCAACATAGCAAGTGGAACATCAAGTTAATAATGGAAAATACTTTACTTGTATCGATCTAAAAATACCCACCTCCTCTCTCCCTACTCTTTGAAGAACCGCTCACACTTGAAGCCAACTACTTAAAAAATACAAGTGGCAGTGGACTGAGGTCAGTACACAGGAACCGCGGACAAAATTCTGTGGTTGGGGGATACGTTGTCCCCCTAAAAAGCTATATCAAGCCTCTACACCCTGTAAAAACTACTGCTGACAGTTTTGTAAAAAAATATTGAAACTATAAAAGGAACAAAAAAACAAAGAATAATAGCACAATTAAAACATAAAAGCCGAATGCCAGTAAGGGATTGACGGTAACCGAAAACAACGGCTAGAAAAAGGTGAGAGGCAAACTACTGCAAAAAAACTAGCACAAACATGTATACAATATTCAATATATTTTACAAAATTTTGCCGTAATAATGAACAACCCAAACCGTACCTGCGTTACGTGTTTTATCACATTTGGTATAATAGGGCAGACGTTTGTAGATCCTCTTCTCCTGACGGCGGGACAGTGGTTTGCGGCGCTGTTATTTTGATATTAGTTATCTAACGTTTTTTACAGGTCGACAGATTCTATGAGCGTGTCTTGATTTTTCTTTAGTCCTGGTTCCACTATCAACCGCAACGCCAGATCTTCCTCTCTGGGGCTTTTATCTTTCCTAAAGCCAAACTGTCCGACTACTAGCAGATCCACTACTTTCTATTTCTTTCTTCTGTATATTGTTCTTGTCAGTAACTTGGGTACATGAACTGTTAAGCTGACTACGCGATAACTCTCGTACTTTCCAGCTCTTGCAGTCTTTGGAATTGTGTGAATGATATTTTCCGGAATGTCAGATGATATCTCGCCAGATCATATACTCGTATTCTACATACCAACGTGAACAGTCCTTTTGTTGCCACTTCCCCCAAAGATTTTAGAAATTCGTATGGAATGTTATGGATCCCTTCTGCGTTATTTGGTCTTATATCCTCCAGAGCTCTCTTAAATTCTGATTCTAATACTGGATCCCCTATCACTTCTAAATTGCCTCCTGTTTCTTCTTCTGTCACGTCAGACAAATCTTTCCCCTTCATAGAGGCCTTGAATACACACTTTCCACCTATCAGCTCCCCCTCTGCATTTAATAGTAGAATTTTCGTTGCACTCTTAATGTTAACATCCTTGCTTTTAATTTCACCGAAGGTTGGTTTGACTTTCCTATATGCTGAGTCAGTCCTTCCAACATTCATTTCATTTTCGATTTCTTCACATTTTTCATGCTGCCATTTCCCTGCTCTTCCTATTTATTTCATTCCTCAGCGACTTGTATTTCTGTATTCCTGAATTTTCCTGAACGTTTTTGTACTTCCTTCTTTCATAGATCAACTAAAGTATTTCTTCTGTTACCCATGGATTCTTCGCAGTTACCTCCTTTGTACGTATGTTTTTCTTTCCAACTTCCGCGATTGCCCCTTTTAGAGACGTCCATTCCTCTTCAGCTGTAATGCCTACTGAGTTATCCCTTACTGTCGTAACTATACCTTAGAGAATTTCAAGCGTATCTCGTCATTCCTTAGTACTTCCGTACGGCATTTCTTTGCGTATTGATTCGTCCTGATTAGTCTCTTTAACTTCAGCCTACTCTTCATCACTATTACGTGGTCATCTGAGTCTATATCTGCACCTGGGTACGCCTTACAATCAAGTATCTGATTTCGGAATCTCTGTGTGACCATGATGTAATCTAACTGAAATCTTCCCGTATCATCCGGCCTTTTCGAAGTATACCTCCTCTTTTTGTGTTTCTTGAACAGAGTATTCGCTACTGCTAGCTGAAATTTGATGCAGACCTCAATTAGTCTTTCTCCTCTCTCATTTATAGTTCCAAGCCCATACTCCCCAGTAAACCTTTCTTCTCTCCTTCCCCTACAACCGCGTTCTCTCAGTCTCTGCTCTACCTTCCTATTCATAACGAATCCTACTGCCGTTATGCTATTTTCTGCTGCTGTGATATTACCGTATACTCATCTAACCAGAAATCCTTGTCTCTTCTCACTTCACTTCACCCACCCCACTATATCAATACTGAGACTTAAAATTTCCATTTTCAGGCTTTGTATCTTCCCTACCACGTTCAGACTTCTGATATCCCACGTTCCGACTCGTAGAACGTTATACTTTTGTTGGCTGGTCAATCTTTTTCTCATGGTCACCTCCCCCTTGGCAGTCCCCTCGCGCAGATCCGAATGAGGGACTATTCCCCAATCTTTTGCAAGTGGATGGATTATCATGACAGTTTTTCAATTACAAGCCACTTGCGCTGTGGGACACACTATGTGTCCTTAATGCAGTGATTTGAATTGTCTTCTTATCCCCTAGCCGTTGATCATTATTGATTCTTCCGCCTTTTTGGCCAACTTTCTGCCACAAGAACAATAGAGCACCCTGAACCTCCGTCCGCTCCTCCGCCCTCTTTGACAAGGCCGCTGGCTGAACGAGAGTGACTTCTTATGCCGGAAGTTTTGATCGCCATTGCTGATGATTTTTATTCAAAATTTAAGAGAGGTTGTAACCAGTGACCGCGGACTGTTTGGTTACTAACCATAGATGGTACCCCTAGACCAGAGGTCCATAATTCAGTACTGCACAATGTCTTGGTCTATGCTTTGGACGCCAAATGGTTATAAAAGCAATTCTAATAAATACGTATTGAGATTTAAATGTTTAGAATAGCCAATTCGTTTGGGATTAGCTTATGTTCATTATACTTAATGAAAACTTCTAAAGTGTGCATGCTGTCGTGGAAGAGAAATAACAGGAATGAGGTGAAGAAATATGGGTACCAGGAAAAGAAAACATTAATGTTCCGAGAATTCGTTTTGAAAAGTTGAAGTAAGCATAAATAACACAAAAACTTCAGAACTGAATGATGATATATATATAATCTTTTACCTTTCATTTTCTAAAATAGTGACATCAGCTGATACACTACTCTTGCATGGAATAACTTACTGATTTTGATGTGTTTTCGATGTTGTTTATTTATTACGATCGATTTCTAAACTCTTATGACTTTATCATCAGGCTCATTCCCTGACAATCAAATTCCTGCACATCAACAAGGTAGGCCCTGTACACGAGTAAAGTGTCCGTTCTGTCCCATGCAATAAAGTGTTGATGGTTGACAGCGCTATTGACCACTAGATGTTACGGGAGGCAGACCCACCAGAGTAAACGGAGGGGGATGTATTGTGTTGTAAGTAGAGAGGCAGTAACAGCAGAATCGGTCGGTCAGGATTGCTCGTGACACCGAACATGGACTAGCCATTGGATGTCACCTGAATAACAGACCCACCAAGGACATCTCAACTCCTCTAAAACTGCCCAAGTCAATGGTCACGTGACTGTGAAGTGGAAAGGCGAAAGGACAATCACAGCTAAACAAAGATCAAGAAGACCTTATGTACTGACGGACCGGGACAGCCGACCATTGGTTTTAGAATATTGTTTGCAATCAATGGAAGAACTCAGTCGCGGGTTTCAAAGTGCTACCAACACTCTAGCTAACACGGTGACTGTGCATTTGGAGTTAGAAGGATGGCATAGAATATTGGAAGAGCTACTTGTCAGTCACACACTTCTGTACTAAACACTAGAGGTGGTGAAAAGAGTGACGGCACTGGACAGCGGATTACTGAACGAGAGATTTGGAGTGATGAATCCTGTGTGAGTCCGATAGATGGGTTTGTGTTCGGCGGAAGCCTGGAGACCGTTACCTGCAATCACGTGTAGGTCAAATAGTGAAGTACAGAAAGTATGATGTTACGGTATGGGGGTATTTCTCGTGGTTAGGGCGTGTCCCACATATTGCTCTTACGAAAACGCCAAGGGCGGCGGAAGGAAGTGAATATATTTTTCAGCACTGTGTCCGACTACAGTAGAGGAACAGTTGAAAGGCGACGGTTGTTTGTATCAGGATGACTGTACACCAATGTCTTCAAGCAGCATCTGTGAGTCAATGATTTGTGGGCAATAAATTCCTGAAATAGACTGGCCTGCCCGGAGTCCCGTCCTGTGCCCAACGGAACACCTTTTGCATGAGTTACAATGTCGACTTCAATCCAGTTCCCAGCGTTCAAGGTCACTACTTGCTCTGGTTTCGGCCCTTGAGGAAGAGACATTCAGAAACCTGCCTATAGGTCCCCCAACAGAGTTCAAACCTTCACAAAGGCGAAGGGTTGTCACAGCCTACATTAATGTCCATTAACAGGTGTCCGGATACTTTTGATAAGCTAGTGTATCTGCTTAATCATGCAACATTATGAAATATTGCTTCAGCTCACCTGCCAGCACCAAACAAATACCAAATGCAACACTGATTGTCACTGACGGTAATGAAATATACACATATACACTGGTATTGGAAGTTCTGCGACGCTGGCAGCAATAATGTCAGAACCTGGCGGCAGTGGCAGTCATTGAAAAGCAATAGACACATTTGAGTCCTCCAAGATGTAACACCCCAATTATAGAACCCATAATGAACACCCTTTTGTTGCAAAAAGAAATAGAAAAATCAATCATCCTGACAATGATGACAGCTACTGACAACAAAATTTACACTCTTGACAGTTTGATTAACAAGAATGTTATGTAAATACTAATGCTTATCATAAAGAAAGGACTAAATGACAGAATACCATAAGATACGAAACAGAAACTTTAAAGAAAGAATTTAAAAAAATATTATTTACGAAGGTTAAACCCCAGACCATAATTTGACCAAAGGTAACATTTATCCTAGAAGAGAGTTGTAGCCGCATCGAGCTGTAAGTTCGCTGTGACTACAATGTAACTCGGCAATGGAGACGTTAACTTCACTTATCTCTTGTATTCTTATAATAGTATGCATGTTAAGCGCTACTAGATTATTTTAAAACCGATCTGAACTTTAAAAGTTTTACGGTTGGAAGAATTAGTCAGGAGTCAGACTGAAGTAAAATCATTTTTACCGTTTAGTCAGATAACGGGATAGTTGATATATGTGACAGAAAAATAACTCGTGTGATTGCTCATTTGTCATGGGACTTAGCCTCTGTGATACACTACTCTTGCATGGAATAACTTGCTGATTTTGATGTGTTTTCGATGTTGTTTATTTATTACGATCGATTTCTAAACTCTTATGACTTTATCATCAGGCTCATTCCCTGACAATCAAATTCCTGCACATCAACAAAGTAGGCCCTGTCACGAACATCAAAGGACACAGAAAGAGACTCATCGCCGACATAAACTCAATTATTAGACTTGAGTAGGCAACAGACAAACGCAATCACGAAGAACTTACGATTGCACCGTGTTGTCAGAAGCTATCGTCAGAGTCAGAATTGCTGATGCTAACAGACGCGATTCCCTGAATGAAAAATCGGTGTGTCTGCTCAGTGTAGGGGCAAATAATTACGAAGAACAATAATCTTTAATTAAACTTTAACCCAACTTTAATTCTTCGTCTCGCATACATCATTTAATGGACATTGAAAGTGTATTTGTAGAATTAACTGATTCTTCGGATGGCATAAAATTGAAAAGTGATTTAGTGACAATTTAAATGTAAACAGCATTAAGTTTACACCGAAATACGACGCTTTCTGAACATCGCTCAAGGGCATGTTATCTCTGGAATTACGTCGTGTAGTTGTTGAATACGCGACGTAGCGACGCCTTGACGACGGATAATAATTAACAACTCAATATCCTCGCAAAAATCATAATGTGACATCGGCTTGGGTGATTGATTGATGATTTAAGACATTATATTTTCAAAGTTTGAATATCCATTCTCAAACCGGGCATAAGAACTGCAGTCGCGTAAACTGGAAAGTCTGTCGCGAACACCCAAAGACTTTTGGCAGTCTGTATTTATAAGTAGAGAAGATTGATACACATCGAACACCATTTCTTTAATTACAAGCAAGGGCTTCGTACACACTCCGACGTTCTGCTCCATCGAGACGTTGATATCAGTTTTGAGAGACAGTATCTGAAAAGGAACCAAACCGGACAAGGAATTGGTTTTTGTAATAGTTACAGATTGGCGTTGTCGTGATCGACGGACGCCGTTCTATGTCATCTCGGCTGGGACAAGCATCACCATCGAGCCGAGACAGAACGAGACGTCAGAAAGACTCCAGCAGGAAAGCGTTCTGGAAGTGGCCTCCCAGGTTCTGCTCGCGAAGTGTTCTCATGCTCCACTCATCTACATCTACATTTACGTACATACTCCGAAAGCCACATTACGGTACATGTCAGAGGGTATCTTGTGTCACTACTATAGGTATTCTTTCCTGTTCCACTCGCAAATAGAGTGAGGGAGAAACGACTGTCTATATGCCTCTGTATGAGCCCTAACTTCTCGCACCTTACGTGAAATGTTTGTTGGCAGCAGTAGAATCGTTCTGCAGTCAGCTTCAAATGCCGGTTCTCTAAATTTTCGCAATATTGTTCCTCGAAAACATCGTCGCCTTCTCTCCGTGGATTCCCATTTGAGTTCCCGAAGCGACTCCATAATACTCGCGTGCTGATCAAACTTACCGGTAACGAATATAGCAGCCCACGTCTGAATTGCTTCGATGTCTTCCTTTAATCTGAACTGGTGGTGATCCCAAACACTCGAACAGTACTCAACAATGGGTCGCCCTAGTGTCCTATCTGTCGTCTCTTTTGCAGATGAGCCACGTTTCCATAATATTCTCCCACTAAATCGAAGCTGACCATTCGCCTTCCCTTACATGCTCGTTCCATCTCATATCACTTTGCAAGGTTACGCATAGAGATTTAAAAGACGTGACAGCATCAGACAGGACACTCCTAATGCTGTATCGAAAGTTATGGGTTTGTTTTTCTTACTTATCCGGGTTAACTTACATTTTGCTACATTCCATTCATCAGACCGACTACAAATTTTGTCTAAGTCATCTTGTATCCTTCTACAGTTACTCAACTTCTACATCCTCCCGTACACCACACCATCATCAGAAAACAACTGCAGATTTCTGCTCACCATGTCCGCCATATCATTTATACATAAAGTGAGTAATAGCGGTCCTATAACACATCCAAGGGGCACTTCTGACGATTCCCTTGTCTCTGATTAACACTCGCCGTCGAGAACATGCTGGGTTCCATTACTCAAGAAGCCTTCGAGTCACTTCCATATATGGGAACCTATTCCATATGCTTGTACCTTCGTTAACAGTCTGCAAGGGGGACAATGTCAAATGCTTTCCGCAAATCTAGAAATACAGACCCTGTCTGTTGCCCTCATCCGTAGTTCTCAGTATATCATATGGGAAAACGGCAAGCTGAGTTTCGCAGTAGCGGGACTTTCTAAAATAATGCTGATTGATGGACGTAAGCTTCTCGGTCTAGAACATTTACTGTATTTGAACTGAGAATAAGTTCAAGTGTTCTGCAGTGATACGTTCTCCAGACAATGCAGTGTACGTTGGGAACATATGGCTTGCACTAAGTCTCTCTGGTATCAGTTTACGCATTCATCAAACAGATTCGGATAGGAACACGTTGCGTTCGGCATTTCCACATTTAGCGTGCCAAGATATTCTGTCAGTAGGAAATTTCCTTCAACAAACGGCCAGGTTCCCATCGACTCGCGTATTTGACGTAACTATTCAGACTGCTGTTCCATAAAAACACCGGAGAACTGCCGGATATCAGTAACGTCCTGCCACGATATTTCGGCGCAGAGTTTTCTGGCCATCTTCAGGTGAGTGCCACTGTAATAGTACTGGCGAGTACGCGCTGAGCTCTGCTATTTAAAGCCGTACTGAGGTGACATTGCGCATGCGCTGCTCAGCGTGTGCTTTCATAACGGCTCCGTGCGCTGCGCCTCGCGGCCTCCACTGTGAAAGCCTGGTGTATCGGTATCAGGTCGATTTCCATCTTTATGCAGATAACTACGTCGACTACGAAGTTTCTCTATAACAGGATTCCAAGCAGAGTTTAGCTGATAACCGTTATCTCGATTGATGAGAGTCTCGTTGTCAGACAATCTTATTTCAACAGATTCATTGATAATCGAGCTCCAAAAGTTTGATGTATGGGCCAAAATTTTTGTGTCGTTGTAATTCATGGAATGGTCTGTGGAAATACAATGTTCGGCGATTGCGGACTTGGTGGGTTGGAGAAGGCGAGTATGCCGTTGGTGTTCCACAATGCGTTCCTGCACAGTTCGTGTTGTTTGTCCTATATATGATTTGCCGCATTCACACGGAATTTTGTAAACACCTGGTTTACGCAGGCCCAGGTCGTCTTTAACGGATCCCACCAGTGATGAAATTTTGGAAGGAGGGCGAAAGATGACTCTCACTTGATACTTTCTCAATATTCTGCCTATCTGTGAAGAAATATTCCCAATAAATGGTAAATAAACAGTCGACCTGAAGGCCTCTTCCTCTTCCTTGTTCCGTCGTCTGCAGGTCTTCATCACTTTGTTCACTTGCCTAGATGAAAAGCCATTCTTCAAAAATACTTTTTGCAGGTGTTCCAGTTCCGCTTGAAGAGTGTCGGCGTCACAGATAGTATGGGCACGGTGGATCAAGGTTTTGAGAACGCCCATTGTTTGTGCTGGATGGTGGCAACTAGTAGCTTGTAGATACAGGTCTATAAGAGTGGGTTTCTGTACATCGAGTGACCAAGTGTGCCATCACTCTTCCGTCGGACCAAGACGTCTAAAAATGGTAGACAACCATCTTTCTCTATCTCCATGGTAAACTTTATGTTTTAATGTATGGAGTTCATGTGACGTAAAAATTCTTGGGGATTGTCCAGACCATGAGGCCACACTATAAAAGTGTCGTCAACGTACCGCCAAAATACTGTCGGTTTAAAAGTGTCAGAGTCGAGTGCTCTCTCCTCAAAATCCTCCATAAAAAGATTGGCCACCAGGGGAGACAAAGGACTCCCCATGGCGACACCGTCAGATTGTTCGTAAAATTCGTTGTTAAATATAAAATGTGTAGAGAAGAGAGTGTGCTCAAACAACGCTGTAATGTCTGCACCAAACATATTGCGAATGAGGTGTAGTGAGTCCACCAGAGGCACCTTTGTGAACAGTGAAACCACATGAAGACTGACCAATAAGTCATTACTTTGCAGTTGTTGTGACTGAAGTCATCACATTCAGACTGCTGCTGTCGTTCTCTAGCGACGGACATTTCCTGTGTCCAAGTTTATGGCCTACGGCTTAAGAGCTTACAGGGGTCTACCAGGCCACCTACCGACTAAGAGCTAACGGGAAGTTTCCAGAAAGATCCGTTCTTGACCTAGCGGTATGAGCTCCTTCTCCACGAACTGTAGTTATGAAACTGAATCGTATACAGTGTCTACTTAAGTACCTTCGATGAAATCACATGTCAATCACATTTTATATGTCTTCACGCCTTCGTTTGCCACCACTCGTACACATTTCTCGCGTAGGAACGCAGTACTGCTACAAGAAATAGATGTTACTGAAGTATATATTGCAAATAGGAGAAATAGAATGACAGAAAACAGACAAAATGATGGAAATTCTCGACAAACGAGAAAATACAGGTGAATATCAGGTACACTACATACTAAACAAGTAAAACCACCAGTAAACATCATATATAGAATACAAACAGAAACGCCAATAAGTGTCCAAAGAAATCATATTACCAAGAAATAATGTGGTAAGGAAGTAGTATGGAAAGAGTAGGAGTTACTATGAGAAGAAAGGATTGAATATCATCACAGATGAAAGTGAAAACGTAATTTTGTGCATAATGTGAAACGAAGAAGATTTTTGCTTGAGGCTGTTAAAAGAGGAGAATTGCATTGTACTGAAGAAATAATTTATCCAACTTTCGATCTGAAGCAGACGCAGTTTTGCAAGAAGTGACTTTGGTACGAGGTTGCAAGAATCAGCCATGCACTCTCAGAAATATTTTAAATCTTAAGAAGCGTAAAGCTGTTTAATAGGTTTGATCACAATGAGCAAAACCAAGTAGAAAACACAAGCAAGGAACTGTGACCATAACGGTAATATTTATTTACTGAAGTGCTCAGGCCACGATGAATGAATATTAAGAAAATATGAAGAGACACTGCATGATTGTCAGTCTCATTTTGGTAACATACAAAGATAAAGTTATATTTTATTAACAGTATTAGAATGTAGAAACAATATAATTCTAAGATATTTCTATAATACTTGCAGGTGTAAGAAGTGATTACAATTGACACTTCAGTACAGAGAAGGTTGCGAAATTTCACTAGCTGCACGTCAAAATTCAGAGTTGTAGGAATTCCGCTGTTAAGAAATACATTCAGTCGACAAAGTAAAGAAAGCTAGGAGATAAATTGAAGAAAGTAGTTTCAAGCCTGAGTTTGACGTGTCTGTTCTTACCAAGTGTGATGAATCCTACGGTTTCCATTATTCCCTAAAGAACTACAGAAGAAGACGAAGACACAAATTTGTGACGTAAGTTCTCATAAATTTTATTTCTAATTTTTTTTCTTACTATTGCAAAGAATGAAAGACTTTCACAACAACAAGGCTTTGCCATGCCCAATGTAATAATAAAAAAGTGATCCTAGTTGGTCAATACGATTGTAAAAAAAAATTAATAATAACAATAACACAACGAGGAAGTCATTGACGCTATATTAGGCAAGCCCAAAAAACTGATGGCCTAAAAGATGGTCGCTTTTCATTTCCTCTAAATCTGTCCCGTAAGTTCATTCAGTAAGTTCACATCTTAACGTGCCGTAAGCTTATGCCTAATTTCCTACGAACTTGAAGTACATCACAAAAGCCAGATAATTCAAAATCTCCATTTTTTGTAATGTAGCAGGTGTCCTCTGAAAGTCTTCAGAGGAAAATCAGTAGTTTCAATGCAGTATGCAGAAGTAATTATTATTCGATTATTTGAGCTGTTAAACGTTATTCTAGATTAAAGTGACGGATCATAAAATATTATAGAAACAAACTCGCGAATTCGATACATAAACTATTCTGTGTCATGGTGTAACACCGATGAAAGCTAGTTGCAATACTGCGCTTCAGAGCAGAATTCTCGAATATCATTTCTACGTATTTCATTCACGTCAAGCGCCATTGACGTACAAGATAGAAAGCGTGTACGCAAAGAAGTTGATACGTTTCGTAATCATCGAAGCAAACATGGTTACGTCATTGTGTGGCGAATTGACTACAATAGGAAATACTGTTTTTGAGCAATGCTGCGTAATACGCATTCAGACATAAAAGAAGAATGGGCTATTCGACGTCATTAAGCTGGGGAAATTGCACGTTTGAACTTCCAGAGAGCAACGTCAGGAAAACAGTCGTTTGCAAAAATTTCTCGCAGAATTTGCACACGTAAGTTTGTGCTTACGTAATCAAAGCTCCACTTCCCATATTAGTCAGTTTAATTTTTACAAATAATTTGTGTCGACCACTTTAAACCAAAATTTAACATTTTTCGTATCTCATTATTCTCAAATGAGTGTAAACAAGGAGCGCTCGACCTCAAGGAATACTGAAAAATGGTTTCGGTGGAGTTACGTAAGCTGGAGTAGTAAAAAGATTTTTTTTACACCTATATCTACCTTCTGCATATTACTGTATACGCTTGACAGAGGGTAGTTTTTTTACTGTCCAATAATTTACGGTTTCCTTCCATTCCATTCACTGGTGAGAGACGGTCAGAACTATTGCTCAGAAATGATGATTCAGCTGAACTGTTCACCTCAGATATTTCCGGAACCGTTTAAGATATCGTAACTCTGTTTTAACACAGATGGCGTGTGAAAAAGTACTCAGTAAACAACGTATACTACCTTTCCACATCTACATTATTATCAGAGAGAGCTGCATCAACTACTCTTTTTCAATGAGACTACAATATTTTCTGCTGTTTGTATCGTAATTGTAAGAGGGACGAATTCAACGGCGTTTTACACTTCAAGATCTGAATGGTTGTTTCGCAGATATTATAATTTTAAACATTAGGATTTATCTGTTTCCAATATGAAATCTGTTGCTGTCTTACGTGGAAGTTCTTGATTTCATACCCAAATAAGGTAATACGTCACATCGATTGCACTGCCGCGATGCTGGTATGAAAGGAGCACAGAGGATATGCAGCTTTCATTCTGTCTGTATCGTTTAAGTGTGCCAAATGGTGGCTATTTTGAAAAAAAAATAAATATCTTTAATAAACCAAGAGAAACTAGATTTGCTGCTTCTTTACGGAAGATGCGGAAGGAACGCCAAGTGAACAGTTGAGCTGAATGCACAAAGGTATCCTGACAGATGTTGTCCAGCAAGACTGCTAATTCAGCGAATGTGTAAAAAATTGTTATTGGAAATGTACTGAAATACTACGTACAGGGCAAAGAGTTAGCATGCAACGAGCAGAACGAATAAAATAGATCTTTTGACAGTTGTTGCTCATAATCGACGTGCTAGCTCCAGAGAAATTGCAAATGGCTCTGGAATAAATTAGCTCAGCGTTCATCATATTTTGTGCGCAAACAGCTTCCATCTGTATCATGGGTCACTTGACCAACAAATTAACCAGCGGAATTTTATCGCTCGATTCTGTTGCGACACTAGGGCTATGAGTTCTCTCTTCAAAGAATTCTTTTTGCCCATAAAACTCCCTCTACGAATAATGGAGAGCTGAATGTAATAAACATGCATTACTAAGCCGCTGAGAATCTGCTCTGGTTGAGACAGGTTGAATGTCAGGGGCAATGGAGTGTAAACGCTTGGTACATGATTAGTGGTGACTAAGTGGTTGGTCGTTATTTCATTGTCAAAACCGTAACAGGTAAAAGACACGTACAGTTTATTACTAAAGAGCTATCGGGTATGCTAGAGAAAGTACCGGTTGAAGTACAGTAGGCAAATATATGTGGTACCAGCACGATAAGTGCACGGATCATTATTCGCTTTCCTGGTGCTGGAATGTAAGTGAAAGCCTTATCATTGCCGTCACTGGACTTCCTTCTCTGGTATAAACCAAAAAGTTAAGTCTATGCACAAGTTCCGACTATCTAAGAGGATTTAGAACATTACATTGTAGCAGCTAGTGTAATGATATCGAAGGAATGTCTTCAGTAAGTCCAAAAGTCCTTGCACCAGTGTTTGCAAACGTGTATTTCTGTAGACGGTGAGCGTTACGAGCAGTTGGCGTCATAAATGGAAATTTAAGGAAGTGTTTACGACGACATTCTTTTGTAATTTCCTTTATCTTGCTGTTGCAGATGTAGTTCTGCAATGTAGGTGTGTATCTTGTAACTAAACTCATGACACGAATTTGCGAACCAATGGGCCCAAATCATACAAAATATCTCTTAGAGACATTATGTAATTTATACAGACTGCTGCTATAGTAGTTTAATGACATTTGCGATGAAACCATTTCGGCCAAAGGGCATCTTCAAACCATCTGCGAGAATTACAACTGTCCAGAGAAACACCAAGAAAGACTAAACCAACATAGATACGTGTAACGTATTTAGGTACAATATCAATCAGATTAAACGCAGTAATAGAGAACACACGTATTCAATTCGCTTAAAGAACCAACAGCTATATCCGGCATAGACTTCACTCAGGAAAAACAAAATTACCAATAACGAATGTATGGATTTCAATAAAATTTGTATAGGAAAAATAGATCACAAGTTCCATATAATATATAGAGAACACACGAGCATTACGGAAAATAATCCATCGACATTCTCGAACCACCTAAAGAACGATAACCACAAACAAGAAAGAATAGAGTTAGCAATGAAAATTTTACATATATTAGCTAAAGGTTTAACAATCAACGTACTTGAAGAGACAGAAATCTACGTACACGCAATACAACACCCTAATGACATTTTAAATGAACAAACGGATTTAAAAACACAAACATTTCATAGAAAATTTTATTCAATTCCTAACCAAAGATAACGGATATACACAATCAACTACCCACAGACACATCGATTATAAAGATCATACCCATAGCAACACACCATAGCGTAGACCATGGATAATATAGACTGCGCATGGCGTCATTTTATTGAAACCAACATCTAAGTCACGTGACTCGGGGCACGAAACCGAGGATGTCATTACGTATTTATAGTGTACAGTTTATGACATTTTTGTTACAGATCAAATGTGCTTTTTACTAGATGCAGAAGTAGAGACCTTCACAAATGCGCAGATTAGATAGTTGTTTTGTATCCCACAGATTAGGTGAAGTGGCGAAAACTTAGTTGTGTAAGTGAATTACTTTAAAATACTTGCAGAGGTATTTCCACAAGTTGAAAATTATTTTCGATGTTGGTCCTTGGATGTAAAACTGGGTGAATGACTAAGACATATCGTTAATATCTAGCTCACCGGTATAATCAACGTTTTGTAATATATTGTGCTTCCTATCTTGATGCCGTTTCGGTGAAAGTAGTGGATTAAGCAAAAGTCAGAAAATTGTGCTTATTTTGTGTCAATACCTGACATTATGCACATAAACGAATTTCCTTTCTTACAAAAGCTTACTAAAGCATTTCACATATATTCTTGTGGATTCATTAGAAAACTACGCTGCATTCGAAATTGTTATTTTGTCTTCCACTTCTGTGGAAACGGCAACCTTCAAGAATTCACAGTGCAAAAAAAAGGAAAAAAAAGTATTCACTAAACAACAGTCATTCTGCCGCTGTTAGAAGAAATTTCAACTCGACGACATGTAAAAACGATAACCACTGCTTTGTTATCTGGAATTTTGGAGAAACTAAGCTAACTGCACTACTACATATGTAAGACTAGAACTACAGTTCGCTGAATAGTCAATATAAATGATTGATTTCAGCTATAAATGAGAGAAACTGTAACTGAAGTGGTTCACACAGTGCATAATGTCAGGAACTAGGTTTTCTGCCCCAAGTCACGTGACTCAGATGTTGGTTTCAAGCGTTAACACGGCAGAGGTAGGGACAACCGCGGTCTGTGTTATATATGGTCTATGCACCGTAGCAACTGTAACCATATAGAATCTTTGGTCTACTGTCACAACTGTCAGCCTGTCAAATCTGACGATAAAACGTCAAATTATAAAAATTACAGGAAAGGACATTAACAACAGGAGCAAACCACAAAACAGCTTGTAGCATAAGAGTCCTAAGCCTACACCACGTTGTAATACAATGCAGTGTGACAGCGACTATTGATGATATACGGAGATAAGAACCAAATTTTTATATCCAAAATTATGATCAACCAACATCATAACAAAACGAAAATGTTGTACAGGTTTCTCAGATTGTTTGAAGATGACATTCTAGCCCAAATGGATCCATCACAACAAATACATCATAAAACCTACTACTACAGCAATCTGGATTTTATAACCTCATACTAAGTTGTTAACAATCTTTTCATCTCAATTCCCTGTTCTAAAAATCCAATCAGTTTCTGACGTGTGCATTTCTTACAAGGCTCTTGCAGATACTAGAGCTGAACTGTTACCTTCCGCGGTCGAAAATGAGAACAATACAGGTAAAGGCATGCCCCATCCTCATGGACAGACCTTCGCCGAAGAATCCTGTGTTCAACATAACTTGTAATTTCTAGAATACCCTTCCATTTTAGAGACTTTTAATTTTCGTGCCACCTTATTGCCTGAAAAGTGCTGACGTACTTAAAAATAGAAACGCTTTTACCAAAAGGAGCGCCGCCGCTGGACTCTGGAATCAAGAAGAAAAGTCGCATGTACTGATACGTCGTGGACACGTTAGTAAGGGTTCGTTGCGGAACACGAGGGTGGCGAAAACCACGTAAGGAAATTTTGAAAAAAAATCAATAAATATTTTTGTAGTAATGTTTGTTTGCAATATTGATCTACGGGCACATATTTGGCTGACATGTCACAGTGTGATCTATAAAATAACTTTTTTCCTTCTACTGTATGTTCATTGCTTCAGAAATTGTGGGTGGGTATGATTAAAGTGCAGCTACTCACAGACGTCTGCTGTGGGCTATAATTATGGTGTGGCAGCGAAACGTGGTAGATATTGTAATGCGTTAATACGGAACCGATTTATGCTGGAAAAGAATTGGTTACAATTTTAGCCACCAGGTGCAAACCGGTGCTACGAATGCAAGAAAGACATAATATAAATGTTTTCATATGTAATGGATTGGGAACTAGATGTGGACGGAGAAGGACAATTAAGTGAGGAAGGCATACCGTTCACTTTATTATTCACCGCTGCTTACACACTTCGCTCAATATGAGCACCAGAGACGTTGACAAAGGTGCTGTACAGCGTCAGATTTGCACCTGGTGGCCACAACTGGAAATAATTTTTTTCCAACCTTAAATCGGTTAGGCATTAACATACGTTTCGTTGCTATACGACAATTACAGCCCTCACTGGGCCTCTGTGAGTCGCTGCATTTTAATTATAACCACTCAATATGTTATGTTATTCTTTGAAAACTATTTATTTGTGCCTAAATAGCGTATTTCTCTAGGAAGAGAGGGTTTTTCGAATAACGACACACTCTAGAGTGGGAGACCTTTCAGGTAAATGATAGTCGAACTGTTAGTGGGACAGATGGAGTGAAGGGACCTCCCAGAAACCTTGTCCAAAACTGGGAAATGAGACCTAGTTTTAATCTGATTGCGGGACAATACGTCCAAGACAAAAATTTGAAATCCTAAGGTAGCTGAAAGTGTATTTATTCGTATGTGCAGAGAGTAAAGTCGCTTACTTGCTCTACATTTGCAGCCCATCTACACTTATGAGCCAAAACATTATGGACACATGCTTAATACCGTGATGGTTAACCTATGGAACGTAATACGGCAGCGATTCTAAAGCCGGGTTTTCTTAGGAGTGGGAATTTTCACGCCATGTAGTACGTAATGCGCCTGGCATAGTGCGTCGTCCTCTCGACATCGCGACAGAGCGCTATACGTATTGCGCCAGCCCTTTACGTCAGGCGTGACAGACGAACTGTGTCGGAACGAGTCTACTGCGCTCTACGCTGCGTGCTAATGAAGGATTTGCCCTAAGTCAAGTAAAGTTCTCGTGGCCACAAACTGAGGTAAAACCTATAAGTGTGTTTCAGTGCCAAGGAAGATAAACTGTTAACTAACGCAGCGTCACAAACATATCGCTAACAGTTTTTCTGCGCTCCGCATAGGTTGGAATAGATAGTCAATTTGTCCATCATCCATTACACAGGGATTATAGAGAACGGTAAATGTGTGAATTTGAGGTAAGGGAGCCTGGTCCAGAAACGACAGAATGGAAAGATATACGCGAAATCGTTCTGATATATCTGACAGCAGAATACATGTGCCGGTACTGTTGTTGCTAAGATTTTCGGGGAGGCTGCTTTCAGAGGTGGTAGTATGGGGCAAAACAAGGGAAAAAAAAGGTCTAGTAAACATGAGCTCCAAAATGCATACCTTAAGAGCTATGGGCACTTGTTCATCTTCGCTATTGTGAAACACATCTCTTCTATTGAAGAAGTTGCCTTAGATCTTAAGGCACGTATTTATAGTCCATGTTTACTAGACGTTTATGTTCTGCTCCATACTACGACCTCTGAAAGTTGCCTAATCTACAGTCTTAGCTACAACAGCACCGCTATATGTATTCCGCTGTCAGAGGTATCAGAACGATTTTCGCTTCCATTCCCGTCGGTCGTTACCGGGCTAAGATCTCTTACCACAGATTGATACATTTACCCTCATCCATCATTTCTGAAGGTTTGTAAGATCATCACGTAATCACTCTGTATGTTTACTGTCAGCTAACACAGGGGTTCCCTTTTCCTTTCTCCCAGTATACAGGATGTATACAGAATGTATACAGGATGTATCAAAAAGAGTCATTCAATTTTTAAAAAATTAACTGTTATGTTATTTCAGATATGTGCGTAAACAAGGTACTATTGGAAGGAGCAAACTCTCGAGTTTTACACGGTTCCCGCTAGGTAGGGCAGTGTGCGCCCACTTCAGTTCTAGTAAAAATAGTGCCAGGACTACAGAAAGCCCTTTGTGTACTAGTTTTACGCTGTTAGGGTCAGTAACAACTGTTAAGCGTGACTTTCGTACTAGTTGTGGTGCGCATCCCCCTACAGCACACAGCATTAGATGATGTCATGATCAATTCCGAGAAACAGGTTGTTTGTGTGAAGGTAAATCGCCGGATCGTCCCCGAGTGTCTGACACTGACGTCGAGGCATCCGCCATAGTTTCGAAAGGAGTCCGCAGAAATCCGTTCGCCGTGTAGCTCGACAGCTCAACATGTCCCCGACGTCCGTCTGGCGTGTGTTGCGTCGACGTTTACAGATGAAACCATACAAAATTCAGCTATTGCAATCTCTTCGTGAAGGTGACAAACATCAACGTGTGGAGTTCTGTAATTTCGTTCTTGGCAAGATGGAGGATGACAGTGTTCATCCACGCTTAGTGTTTAGCACCGAGGCAACATTCCATTTAAATGGAAAAGTGAACCGTCATATTGTGAGCATATGGGGTACGGAACAACCACATGAAGTTGTACAACATGAGAGAAACTCTCCAAAATTTAATGTGTTTTGTGCAGTTTCACGGGTAAAGGTGTACGGTCCATTTTTCTTTGCCAAGAACACTGTTACAGGAAGAATTTATGTCGATATACTTGAGAACTTTATTTTCCTACAGTTGGAGACTGATTCGAACGACTTCATTTACCAACAGGATGAAGCACCGTCACACTGGCATCTGGAAGTGTGGGAATTTTTAAACGAAAGGGTTACTGAACGAGGCAACGGTCGCACTGGTCCAAAAGTTTCAGCCTCACATTACTGGCCCGCAAGGTCAGCGGACCTGATTGTATGTGATTTCTTGTGGGGGCTTACAAAAGACTCTGTTTAGGTGCCTTCGTTACCACAACAATGAATGAACTGGGACACCGTACAACAGCAGCTGTGGAAGCTGTAACTCAAGAAAAGCTCACTGCAGTGGAGGAACAATTTGAATACCACATTAACTTATGCCGTACATCTCAAGGGGGCACATTGAACACCTATGAAAAAATGTAAAAAGAAAACTTTTTGAGTTTCCCGTTCATCAGAAAACAAAATTCATTGTATATGTTTATTAGTTTCAGAAATGTATACGTGCCAAATCGAATGATTCTTTTTGGTACACCCCTTTGGTTAAAGAACAGCACGTTGAACGCTCTTCCCAGACAGAACGTGTGGACTGAATAGTTAATACGCTTGATGAACAACTTATTTAAGTTTTGTTTCCCTTCTCACGGAAAACGCCTTGCCGGACGGGGTGGCCGAGCGTTTCTAGGCGCTACAGTCTAGAACCGCGCCACCGCTACGGTCGCAGGTTCGAATCCTGCCTCGGGCATGGATGTGTGTGATGTCATTAGGTTAGTTAGGTTTAAGTAGTTCTAAGTTCTAGGGGACTGATGACCTTAGAAGTTAAGTCCCATAGGGCTCAGAGACATTTGAACCATTTGAAAACGCCCTGTTGTGTTCGCGCAGAGCAAAATTCCTGCTCACCGGAAAACACGAAATCAGCGTGTCCCGGTAGGAGTCTGCTACGGAGCTGCATTTTCAACGATGTGCGTGCGCTCCGAAACACTTGGCCCCCTTACCAGCATTGCTCTCTGTTGTCAGATCTGCCACACATAGCTGCTATACCTGCTTCAGCAGAGCGGGTAACAGTCTGACATCAACGTCCTGTGATGAGGCGTGGACGACCTACCACAGATGCTCATGACAGTAGGACACGAACAGCCTATCAGTTTCGCCGCTTCCCAGATGGTCGTTCCTAGCTGTCGAGACTGCCTTTTGTCAGAGTCGCTTCTGTCAGTTGATTTCCCCAGTTTCGGTCCATTTCGTCGGTATAACGACTCCCCATCCGCCTCGGCTGGACTTACACAGTACATTTTCGGTACTGCGCCACGTTTCCGCCACGCCGCCGCTTAACTTTCAGTGTCGCTATCGTGGTGGGTAGTAGTCATAATGTTTGACTCATCACTGTATGTCGCAAACGGTATGTTACATGTTCATGAAGCTTCCTGCAGTGATACGTAATTTTCCATTCTGTGGTTTATTTTACTATACAGGGTGAGTCACCTAACGTTTCCGCTGGATATATTTCGTAAACAACATCAAATACTGACGAATCGATTCCACAGACCCAACGTGAGGATAGGGGCTAGTGTAATTGGTTAATACAAACCATAAAGAAATGCACGGAAGTATGTTCTTTAACACAAATCTGCGTTTTTTTTAAATGGAACCCCGTTAGTTTTGTTAGCACATCTGAACATATAAACAAATACGTAATCAGTGCCGTTTGTTGCATTGTAAAATATTAATTACATCCGGAGATATTGTAACCTAAAGTTGACGCTTGGGTACCACTCCTCCGCTGTTCGATCGTGTGTATCGGAGAGCACCGAATTACGTAGGGATCCAAAGGGAACGGTGATGGACCTTAGGTACAGAAGAGACTGGAACAACACATTACGTCCACATGCTAACAGCTTTTTATTGGTCTTTTTCACTGACGCACATGTACATTACCATGAGGGGTGAGGTACACGTACACACGTGGTTTCCGTTTTCAATTACGGAGTGGAATAGAGTGTGTCCCGACATGTCAGGCCAATAGATGTTCAATGTGGTGGCCATCATTTGCTGCACACGATTGCAATCTCTGGCATAATGAATGTCGTACACGCCGCAGTACATCTGGTGTAATGTCGCCGCAGGCTGCCACAATACGTTGTTTCATATCCTCTGGGGTCGTAGGCACATCACGGTACACATTCTCCTTTAACGTACCCCACAGAAGGAAGTCCAGAGGTGTAAGATCAGGAGAACGGGCTGGCCAATTTATGCGTCCTCCACGTCCTATGAAACGCCCGTCGAACGTGTACCTCACCCCTCATGGTAATGTACATGTGCGTCAGTGAAAAAGACCAATAAAAAGGTATTAGCATGTGGACGTAATGTGCTGTTCCAGTCTCTTCTGTACCTAAGGTCCATCACCGTTCCCTTTGGATCCCTACGTAATTCGGTGCTCTCCGATGCACACGATCGAACAGCGGAGGAGTGGTCCTCAAGCGTCAATTTAGGTTACAATATCTCCGGATGTAATTAACATTTTACAATGCAACAAACGGCACTGATTACGTATTTGTTTATATGTTCAGATGTGCTAACAAAACTAACGGGGTTCCATTTAAAAAAACGCAGATTTGTGTTAAAGAACATACTTCCGTGCATTTCTTTATGGTTTGTATTAACCAATTACACTAGCCCCTCTCCTCACGTTGGGTCTGTGGAATCGATTCGTCAGTATTTGATGTGGTTTACGAAATATATCCAGCGGTAATGTTAGGTGACTCACACTGTATATGTTTATGTTTACTACAGTGGTCAAGATAAATGTTGCATAATGTTTCATTGTCAAAATTGAACATAATAGTTAACAAAAAGGATTTTTCCGGTCAGGTGCAGTCATTAGAAATCAAAAATAAAGAAGATAAACACAATTCCACTTGATGAATAAAAAAAACTTACCAAAGATTAAGCTGAAAACAGTACAGTTTCTTCTTATGAACCAATTCACCTCCCTCCTATATGGAGACGCTTTTGAATGCGGTTAAGCACACTCCTTATCAAACTGTCCAGATAAACCTTTAGGATATCGTCCCATTTCCCTACAGCGGGTTCTCTGGTGCCCTGTAAGACATCTGATGGGAGAGGACGGTTGCAAAGCGCTCACTTTAGCGTGGCCCATGCATTCTCAATCCAGTTAACATTTGGAGAATATGGAAGTCAGTCCGTTCGACTGATTCTAAGATCCACTAGGAAGGTGTTCACAGGATTGTGGCGATAGGAGCGAGCATTGTTGTCCATCAGAGTGAATCCCGCTCCTACACGTTTACCAAATGGAATCACAACGTGTGCAAGGATGTCGTCCCGACACTTCACACCAATCATCCTTCCATGTACTGGCGCATCATATATGATTCCACTCCAAAACTTGACTGAACTGCATTGATAATGACGGCGGTCTACAACACAGTAGGATGTACACAGGTCTTATCAGAAAAGAACGTTGTGTCGCACTGCTGCTTAGTCCACAAATAGTACTTTCATGTCCATGCGACATGACCCTCTCTCCGAACCCAATTCAGAGAAGGAGCTCTGAGAGGTCTTCCAGCATGTAGTCCCTGCTCATGGAGCCCACTTCGTGTAGTTTGTGCTAACACCTGCACTCCTGCAGCTGTTTGTAACTGCCGCCATGGACGCGTGGCATTGTATTGAGTGTTTCTGCTTCCTGTTATAGGCAGATATCAGTTCTCCACACTGCTGTTTTTCTTCTGTGTCCACTTCTGTGACGACCCTCAACAGATCCTGTAGTTAAAACTTGTTCCAAATTCTGGAGACATCACTTGGACTCAAACAGATGTTCACCTGACTCATTCCCTGCTCCATTAGAATGGTTATATGGAGTCTCTGACAGTACATTATCGTTGTTCGAACTATACTGAAGCAAGAGAATTCTTGTAATAATACACAGCACAAGTATAGCAATGTTTATAGGTGATATGGTTACCATACATTGCACATACTGCCCCCCCCCCTCCCTGTCAGTAGAAACATGGACACTTTCCTCTAGAATTGCATTAAAAACAAACGAATGTACTCAATCATAACGTATTTCTGGATCACAGGGTTCAATATCAAAGTTTGAGGAATATGCAACATTTATTTCGATCACTGCATGTATTGTTTAGTACTCTTCTGCGTGTCTATCCAAATTTCATGCCAGTATCTTGTGCAATGTCTTGGTGAAATATGCGTCTCGAATAGCATAGGATGTTAAGCCAGCAGGCATGGGTCAGTTGGGAAATAGTAGGTAGCTGGCTACTCATTCGAGAAATGTTTACGTCGTGAGAATATAAAATTACCTTTGTGTCTATTTATTTCGTCCTGTTAAAAAAGACCTGTTGAATTCAACCTACTAGGAACTCCTCAATCCAGTGACCAATCCGATCTGACACACGATAAGTTCGTGAATATTTCGTTCATAAAGGACGGCATTATGAGGCCTGCCATTGTTGATAAATGTAAGGGGTGTTCAAAAAGAAACGAGCCGGAGTCTGGAATGCTCAAACGGGTGACAGGACGGTAATATCGTAGCGTGCGTAACGAGGTGTGGTTCCGACCAGAGCGTGGAAGTTCACAAGCCGTCGCTAGAGGTCGGGTGTGCAAGTCACGTGACTACACAGAGCTAGCAGCAGCATGCATCAATCGTCCAACGCTGCCAGACAGTGACATGGAGGCGTCAAAAGAAGAGCAAAGAGGTGGTGTTCGTTTTCTGACACCGGAAGGAGCAGGAGGGACGGTCATTCATCGACGAATATCACAAGTGTACAGCGAATACTGCATGTCCCATGCAAGGGTCAAGGCATGGCAAAGCGCTTCAGGGTGTTGTTAGCCGATGATGCACGGTCTGGATCACTATACTGCGTTACTGATGACATCGTCCTGCTGGTGGATGTACTCATTACCCAGGTCCGCCGTGTGACAGTGAAAGCCATAGCCGCCGTGGTCGGATTGAGTGTCGGAAGTGTTCACACCATCATGAAGGAACGACTGCACATGCGCAAAGTGTGTGCCTAATGGCCCCACGGTCTTCAACCACACCAGGAAGCATGTCGAATGGCCCACTGTCTTGCTTATCTGCAGCGCTATGCTCGGGAATGGAGTGCGTTCCTAGCACAAGTGGTGGCTGGAGATGAGTCATGGTGTCATCACTACGAACCAGAATCAAAATGACAGTCTCCAGTGGAAGTATCCAGGGTCACCATCACCAAAAAAGGCCAAGTCCATCCACATAAGTGCAGAAAAGGTTATGCTGACGTTCTTCTTTGACCAAGATGGCCTCCTTCTGATTCACTTCCTGCAGCATGGGACATCAGTGAATGCCCAACATTACTCGCAAACCTTGACCACCCTTCACCAAGCGATCAAATCAAAACGACCAGGCAATCTCACCTCTTGGGTCATTCTGCTCCACAACAATGCAAAGCCTCATGCAGCGACACAGTCTCGGCACTGCAGAAATTCAAATGAGAGGTTCTCGGCCACCCTCTCCTTGTGATTACGCCATTTTTGGTCCCCTTAAAAAGCCTCTGGGAGGCAAACGATTCACCCCGGACGACGACGCCCAGCTGAACATGCGGAACTGGTTAACATTGCAGCCCTGGGAATTTTATGAGACAGCCATTCAGCGCCTTGTGTCGCAGTGGGACAAATGTCTCAACAGCCAGGGTCAATACTTTTAACATACAGGTACTGGTTTCTGTAATTATACGTCCGGCTCGTTTCTTTTTGAATGCCCCTTATACAAATAATGCAGTTTGTTTATTTGGCCACTACCCGTCTCAGTGGTTCACACCTTCATCTTAAACAAACTAACCATCAACAACAAGGAAAATACACTAACACGTTACAGCCACTCCTTGGTAATATCTTCCAAAAATATCCCAATATCTTCAAGCGACACAAAATGAGAATTATATTCCAAACGAAGAATAAAATTTGACAAAGACTACTTCACATCATAAAAAGCAGTCAAGATAAATTTTTATCCTGTGGTATATATCAAATCACACGCAGTAAATTCCCAGCTCAGTACGTAGGTCAAACAGACCGTAACTTCCATACCAGATTCAAAGAACACATCAAAGCCTCCCGATAAAATACACCACACAAATCTGCAATAACCTCCCATATAAAAGATATAGGAGCTCCAATTGACAATGTAGATATCAACCTTAAAATACTACATACAGTGAACAAGGGACACAGAACGTCTCTGTATGAAGAACTAGAAATCTATATCCACATAAAGAAACTTGGGGAACATCTACTCAACGACTCTAGTGTAAGAGGCTCAATCTACTTTTCCAAAAGCTTTGACAAAGTACTCAAAGCATTCTCGTAACTTAAAGTTTCAACGCAAAGCAACTAATATAGCCACTCCCACTCATTTCTTAATAAGTTCAACCTACTGTATACACATTGATGGAAAATAATCGCAATACTAAGAGGGAGATGTGCGACATATTCGAAAGTTGGTAGGCGAGTTTCTACAACTGAAAGGTGGTGTGTTTTCAGATTTCATGCCAGTCGCATAAGAGTAGCCCGGGTAGCGCCACTACAAGGATGCAAATCAGGTTTGCTTTAAACGCGTGCTATAACGGTTGTGAGAGTCTGTTACGTTTGAGACTGGACGTGATGAATTGAAGTTAGTCAAGATTGACTTGAAGGCGACAAAGACGCCAGTACCAAATCCTCACTGAGTTTGAATGAGATCGTGTAATAGGGCTACCAGAAGCTTGATGTTCTTTCTGTGGTACTGCAGAAAGACTTGGCAGGAATGTAGCCAATGTACATGATTGCTGGCATCGCTGCTCACGAGAATGTACGATCTCAAGAAGGTCGGGCTCCGGACGGTCACTTGGCACTAAAAGACGGAAGATGTGTTCGGCCTATGGCTCTGGCTCATTGCAGCTCCATCTGCAGCAGCAATTTGAGCAGCAATTGGCACCGCAGTGACACAACGAACTGTTACACATACTTTACTTCAAGGTCAATCGCGAAACAGACGCCCTGTAGTGCGCATTCCACTGACTCCAAACCACCGCCATTCGCGACTTCAGTTGTGTCAAGTGAGAGTTCACTAGAGGGCTGGGTGGAGGTATTTTCTGATGAAAACTAGTTCTGACTATGTGCCAGAGAAGTCCGTGTGTTGATTAGAAGGAGGCCAGTTGAGTGCCTGCAACCAACCTGTCTGGGCCTTGACACAGCTGGAGCTACAGCTGGAGCTATGACCTGGGGTACGATTTTGTGTGACAGCAGGAGGCCACTCGTCGTTATTCCACGCAACACGACTGCAAAACTGTACGTCAGTCTGGTGATTCCACCTGTTGTGCTGCCATTCATGAAGAGCATCCCAGGGGCTGTTTTGCAACAGTATAACGCTCGCCTGCATACCGCTGTTGAACCCAACATGATCTATAGAGTATCGATATGTTGCCTTTGCCTTCTCGATTATCATATCTGTCCCCAATCGAGCACATATGGGACATCATCGGACGACAACTCCAGCGTCATCCACAGACAGCATTAGCCGTCCCTGTACCAACAGACTAAGTGGAACAGGCATGGAAATCCATCCCACAAACTGCACAACACAATGCATGCACGTTTGCGTGATTGTATTCAACAGTCTGGCGGTTATACCGGTTAACAACAGACCAGCATTTCACGTTTGCAGTGGCTTATCCCGCACTTAACAATAACCTGTGATCTTGTAATCTTAACCAATTAAATATGTTACCTAGGCAGATGTAGTCCCGAAATTTCATTACTTTACATTAATCATTTTTTTGGTGTTACGACTTTTTCCGTCAGTGTATGTATGATCGTTCTAATCTTTTTATATACAAGAAATTAATAAAACAATTGATTTGTGCCCCTGTCCATAGTCTGGTGCAGCCCATTCATATTTTTAAAAACAAATGGAAAAAATATTTATGTACGTAACCATTTAATCATTAATTTTATGTCCAGTATTGCAGAGCATTTAATTTTTTTTTAATGCAAGAAAAACGTATTCATCCATATATAACTACCCCCAACTGAATTGTGCATATGTCCACATTCTGCTGCTGCCCGCTCATATATTAAAAAAAAGACTATTTTGCCCCTGTAAGTACAATTAACTGTCAGAATTCTTGTTTTTAAACCCAAAAAGTCACTTTTCTAAATAAACAATTTTTATCACTAGCAAAAGACGCAACATGAACTACACTACCCCTGGTCTGCTGGTGTGAAAAGACGTCTGTACTTTTCACCAACACTACCTGAAGATGTCGGTGTGAATCCTCGAAACATGTAATGGCAGAACAAACAAGTGACTGGCGCAGAAGAATGTTTTATTTGTACGGTAATTTCGTGTTTTGTCCAGTAAACGACAGTTTTGCTGTAGACCTCAGAGATATGGGTGACTAGTACTGAAAATCTTAGTAAGATACAGGGATCAGAAACGAGATTCTTCAGATCTGCGAAGGGCTGCACGAGGCGTGATACATTTAAAAATTCTGATCTTTGGCGAGAACAATATTGTTAAAACAGAAGATAGAATAAGAAGAAAGAAAGTTGGCTCTCACACCTGAGTGGAAGGCAATAAGAAAGAATACCGAAAGAAGTGCTATTATATAGACTGGACCGAATAGTGGAAAATACACTGGAAGAATTAACAAACTTTCTCAACAATTTCCTCTGGTACTGGACGGGCACGTCGACTACTCTTTGAAATAAGAGTTCTCGAACATAAACTCAAATGTCTGGGTTCAATTCCTTCTCGTATCTAAGGGCTTTTTTCTGGTATTTATGGTTTCTTTCATCGTGGCAAATTATTTACATGTGTTAAACTGTAGGTCCACATATAATGAGCTGAGTAACTAAATTTAAAAATCTGAGGACAGCAATATCATATTAGGGATAGTAGGCCAGCGCCTAGTAAAGATTTGCGAAGCTCAAAGCAATTTTCTGCTTAAGGACAGCTTTAGATTTGTAAGAAAATGGTAAAAATTTATGTTGTAACTCTAGGATGAGAATGACACATTTTGTGAGGCGGAAGCTTCACACGTTTCAACATTCGTCATTCGGCTTATGCCCCTTCCCGACAAATTTATGAAGATGTGTTTGATTCCCTTGTTTATTGCTGTGTTTCGGAACACTCTGCGTCCTGTGGTCTACTTTCGAAAGACCTCTGATTATATCGTTTTCTGGATCCCAGTGATCCGCTTTTAACTGGTTTGTCTTTCCTTTAGCAGAGATTGAACGATTCCAGCTAAATGACCTTGTTCGTTGGTTTTCTTGTTTTGATTCGTGGAAACGAGATATGCAAATCTGTGATGTAAACAGAAAGCAGCGGCTTCTTTCTTCTCATCAACGGAAGACAATAAAACGCAAAAGCATACAATTACCTAACATGTCTTTACTACTATCGATCACAAGCAGTTGTAATTCATTCCGCACTGATGTTTCAAGCATGCTTTGCTTTGTAAGACAGACAAACAAACAGTTGTCAAGGGAACAGATTTAAGTAGAAGGCACAATGGCTATTGGAATGAAAATGAAATGCACGAATAATTGAGGAGAAAGGATGGAAAGGAAACTGGATGGGAAAGAGATATGAAGGAAATAATGACTTGCAGCTATACAGGGTATTGCAGCAATGCAATGGCGAGAGTTGTTTTTAAGCGATCACAAAACAGTCATGACAGGAAGGACAGGAGAGCGAAGCGGGCAGGGGTCGGGATCTGAGGCCTCGCAGTGGCATCCCTATCACCCTGCTATGACGGTTGTGACGGGAAAGGAATTAGTGTCTGGGAGAGGGTGGAGGGCGAGCCATACGAGGCCTGGGCAGCGACATCGCGTACAGACAAGCACATGAACTAAAACTAAAACTCAGGAAAAAGCAGGCAGTCGACCATGTAATTCCCCCTGCACGCATTCAGCTCGTCGGCATGGACTTGTGAGTACGCCGCACTCTACACGTGTCGAGGAGTTTGGGTGCTCCCCAACTACATGGGGGAGGGGGTGTTGTTGATCACACTGTGCAAATAATTGGTAAAGGTCCGACGATAGGTGAGTGAACGTTAGAGTGTACTGTGAGGTTCCAGTATATGGCACCAAAAATGGAGTGTGGAGTATGGGGTATCGCAGCCAATATACATTGTATTAGGAACCGGACCTCACGTTTCTTTGTGCATGTAAGGTGGTGTTCGTCGATGTCTTTGTATAGGCAACCTGTGTAAAGTGGCGACGCAGTCAGACCGATACAGTTTAGTCTTTGGTTATTGAGTAACTTGCAATTAATAATGTGGTACCAAAACGCCCTGATGTCAGACAGAAGGAAATGTGATAGCACAGCCTTCCACGCTGTCGACCACTGGACGTCCAGGCTTTTTGCCTCCAATGTGTTCCTGGTAGTCTGCATCAACAACTAAAAAAAATCTTTCGCCTGTGGAGGGCGCGTTGTAGGAACAGCATACGTAACTAAGTTCGACAAAATAGTGGAAATGTGAGACAGCGCCAGAGCAATGTGTTGATCGGTGGGACAGGTGAGTCCAGCGTAAGCATTTTCAGGATACAGTGTGTAAGGGATGGTGAAAGTTCCCTCTAACGTCTCAACATAGTGTGTATATGTAATTTGTTTGGTCTTGGCCAAACATGGACAAGAGAGACGCCACCTTTTGTAAGAGGTATCGTATCCGATTTTGAAGATGGTACCAGCTGAAATGAAATACCAAGTTGCCTGCTGTAGTTGACGTCCCAGGATCGATGGTAGAGGGAGCACTTGGGCGATAGGGACCAGTTTATGTGTCACTATTTGCTGACAAAACTCACTCTCTGTAGTGCGTTCAGGGTCCGCAGGAGGTTCTGACAAACGTGGTAATGGATGGACTGCAGCAACCGGCGGTATGTTTTCGTCACTGTATAGTGGATGGACCCAATAAAGTCGGCACCCAAGTAACGGACATGCCGTTATACACTAAGCAACGAATGGCGTCTATGAATGATGGGTGGAGCCCCATGTGTTCTGCCACCGAGAGGAGAAAATGGTGGCGGATTCGGTCGAAGGCGCTGCTAAAACCTATTGACATTAGTGCTGCACAGAGGCGGCAATATGCAGCCAGTGCAGTAAGGTCCAGATATCCACCTGTGGATCTCTGGAGGTGGCCCCTTAGCCTCGCAATGTTTGTTCCGGAGAAAGTACTTCAGGTAACATCACACACATGATTGTTGCCAAGAGACGTGTGTAGATTTTATAATCCATTTTGAGCACTGTGAGTGTGCGAAAGTGGGTGATGTGCCTTACACCTGCCCGTCTCAGCATCAGTATCAGAATGCCGCTGACGGGGTCTGGTGTTATAGGGAGGGAAGGACTGAACGACTGCTGGAACATCTCAGCTCAATGTGGAAGCATCAATGTTCTGAACGTCAGATAAAGTTCAACCAAAAGCCCACCAGGATCGCCTTTGGCGATCGCGTCCGCCACCTCATCTGCTGTGATCATTATCACCAAGGATGATACCTCCACATTGTTAAGGGTGTGGGTGGGAAGTTGGAGAACGTCGTCGGAAACCGCCGCCGCCGGTTCGTCATCATAAAAACGCTGGTAATTATCAGCGAAGGCTGAGACCACCGTTGCGTGGGTATTGGGACACAGTAGCCGTTCTCGACAGTAAGGGTAGAGACGAATGACCGTCGTCGACGACAGAAGTCGGACGTATATGTTGCATGGTTGGAGGCTCCTTGTCGGTAGTGTCTTGACAGCGTGACTGGACCACCGCGTCTCGTAGCTCCTTGTGCTGAAGGGACAGAAGCTTGGCTTTGATACATCGGCGTTCATGATAGACGTCGAATGAAGATGGGAGGGCATCAAGCTCACATAAGATGGTATAATAATAGTGTGTAGTATCCCAGTGCCACACTGCTGCATCTTTGCTGCACTGAATGGACTCCCTCATGATCACTGACTTAGCACAAGTGATCGACCATAGCAGCGTTAAGGGGTACTGAGGAAGTCATTGCAGGCAGTAGGTCCATGTAACAGCAATGCACTGTCGACAAACTGGGGAGAGGGAGAAGAAATGTGAGCTTTCTGGGACCTCGAACACACCAGACTGGTTGTGGTGGCAGTTGCAGACCACAGATGGACGCGCAATGGTTGGAAAAAGCCAAAGGTCACGTTTCCGTGAAGGACACACCCACTGGGAAGGTTGCAAGAACATAAGTCTGATCGATTCGACTGGTTGAATGGCTTGTGTGGTGGGAGTGACCAGAGATTTCGCCGTGTATGATCTCCCATGCGTCGTTGAAATGAAAATCATCCATCAATGTACATAAGGCAGGACTTCGTAAGTAGACAAGAGTCTCATCCTTTGGACAGAGGACGCAGTTGAAATCGCCTCCTACAGTGTAATGGTCGTATCGTCCTGCAAATAACGGTGCTATTTCACTAGTATAGAATGCAGTTCGTTGACGGTGGTGTGTCGTACCTGATGGTATCAAACTGTATGAGGGCCATACCCTGCCCAGACAGAATAACAACATCTGTGAATGGGATACCTTACTGGACGTAGAGCGCCAAATGCACCCTGTGTGACTGCCGACTGAAAAAAAAAAATCGAATCTATAAAAAGTCAGAATAGTAGCAAGACACACCTCCTGTAGAACAGCGACATCAAGTTCATATTGCCGGAGGATGTCGCGAAAGTGTTGCAACTTCGCTGTGCTGCTGTCAGTATTGGTACTGAGAGTTTCACACTAATAACTGTGGAGTGGTGGTGTTGGGAGCACCGTCAGAAGCAGCGGATGTTGGTGTCGATGGATGTCACCACTCTGTCTTCCACAGTGTGGATGAAAGCTATATTGGGTATCGGTGCAGGACGGTGACAGCAACTCTGCGTGACCTGCCAGATCGTTCTCGACGTCGTCGCTCCACACTCCCATGTTTGGGGACTATATTGTATCCATAAGGTCTTCTCTGCAGAGGGAAAGGAGGTCGTGTGATGACTGTGGGGAGACTGTGGTCTCAACTCAAGTGTCCAATGGAAAAATTCCATAATAGTTGATGGCCACAAGGTAACTGTCGCGCAAGGCTATTCATCACAGTTTCCATTGATTGACATCATGTTGAGCGTCATCTGGCCAGGCAGGATCAGCGTCAACATGGGGGACAAGGTCGTCACGCCCAGTAACAGAAAACAGCAATGAGTGCAACGTCCCACCTCAAAGGCCACTGTAGACACAATAAATGTATCGAACAGCTGTAGGATGGAGTTACTCCTTCTGTTGTGGGCCAGAGGAGAAGGCCATAAGGCAGCATTCTCATTGTTAGTAAATGCAGTGATGTTTTATGGTTCAAATGGCTCTAAGCTCTTTGGGACTTAACATCTGAGGTCATCAGTCCCCTAGACTTAGAACTACTTAAACCTAACTGGCCAAAAGCCATCACACACACACATGCCCAAGGCAAGTTTCGAACCTGCGACCATAGCAGCAGTGCGGTTCCAGACTGAAGTGTCTAGAACAGCTCGGTCATTACGACTGGCGCAGTGATGTTTGAGTGATAGTGGGGAGACGCATGGTGCTAATCAAGGTAGACATGTGATGGACTGGAAGTTGTTGTCATCACAGTGAGTGCTGCCACATACGTCACTGGCAGGAGAAGTGTGGTGATTGGTGGTGGCATGTCCTTGAGAGGATATCGTGCAACACATCGTTGAACGCATTCTGTTGATGATCCTCTTTCCCGCAAACAGAGCATGTTTGTGGTTGACCACCGCTCAAAATTATGGCCCTGCACCCTCCAAGCAGGATGCAGGAGGGTACATGGCTCCTAAGTTTGATGCAAACTTGCCGAACACAATTCAGGACAGGATATGATCTGAGTTGTGCCCACCTTTCGGCACCATTTTCGATGAACATACTGTAGGGTTGAGGGCCTTGATCACAAGATCCACAGAGAGTTCAAACTGTAGTTGGAAACCTCTGATCATTATGACACTGAGACTGCATGGTCTACGGTAACAGGCCTTTTGTTGTCGTCGGAATGAAAAAGCGTAGTCCACGGTGGGCTGCTAGTATTCTTTTGTCACATGCCACATTGACAACCGTTTTCATATAGACACAACTACTGACTGTGGAGGGACAGATCCCTTTGACGTAGGTCGGCGGTATCTTCGCTCCGTTCCACAGTAATCATTCAACATCAAGCGTCTTGGGGCAGGCAGTTTGGGGCAAAAGGTGAACCATAATGTCGCTTTACGATAGTTCTTCACCATGATGTATCGCTGGGAACGGCGGCACGCGGTTACAGCAATGGTAAACACAAACACCTGCTAGCCGCGCCTCGCTACAGAACAGTCACGCCGGCCAGGTGCCCGAGCGGTTCTAGGCGCTACTGTCTGGAACCGCGCGACCGCTACGGTCGCAGGTTCGAATCCTGCCTCGGGAATGGATGTGTGTGATGTCCTTAGGTTAGTTAGGTTTAAGTAGTTCTAAGTTCTAGGGGACTGATGACCTCAGAAGTAAAGTCCCATAGCGCTCAGAGCCATTTGAAGCATTCAGAACAGTCACGTATCTGTACCGTAGCACTGCCGAAGGCACACTGTCGGTCATCCGAACATGCTTTCCATCAGACCCAAATTCCCAACTTCCCGTTCGCCACACCACAACGACCCCCTGCATTAACCACCTACTCGTAGATTTCTGATTCCCATAGCAGTTCGGTAGTTTGTAATTTTTTCATCAGACGACTGTCGCGATCCTGTTCTGTTGGACTTGGCCGACCAAGGAAGATCTTTGCAAGACTCCAAGAGAGTAAAAAAATACCAAGAGGGCGACATAAGGGAGGATGTGTAAATTGGACAACGAAATATGCAGAAACAATATGGAAGCATACAGATGGAGATCGAAAAGTCTATAAGA
This sequence comes from Schistocerca nitens, assembly GCF_023898315.1. NCBI lineage: Eukaryota > Metazoa > Arthropoda > Insecta > Orthoptera > Acrididae > Schistocerca > Schistocerca nitens. Next base: position 408,524,509 of record NC_064617.1, read on the forward strand.
AGCCTGTACTCAACAATAATTTCAGATAACCGATTATGAGGGTGCAGCATATTCTGTGGCTCTTGTGACTACGGAAAGAGTTGTATGATGGCTACAACTCTGGGAGATTCGTTGGAGCAACATGTAAATATCGACATACCTGTTCTCTGCACCGACTACATGCTCAGTAAGAAGAATCAGATAAAGCTAGATGTGTTTTTTGTGTGGAGTATTCAGTGGAACACTCTGACACATTTCAGGAGCAATGACGTGGTATGATCTGTTGCTCAAAGTATTATTCTCCTACAGGATACTAAAAGACAAGTGCTTGTCACCTGCCAGGAGGTTCTCATGCAATTTTCAATTGTGATACATTGTCAGAGTTACAAACATATGACGGTAAACTGCAGAGTTACAAATTTTGATAAGTGTTACGAATGTAGATAAGTGAGATTCTTACAACTGCTTTCTTCGAACTTTCAAACAAAATGCAGTACTCCGTTATAAGCAGGGTTAAATCTCGCACCTTTCGTAGAAATGGATAACGACGATAACGGTAAGTGCCATGTAATTCTTTTAAAGAGCTGATTGCCTCCGAAAAGATGCTGAAACGAGTGAAGATTGCGGGGAATATACATCGACACTCACGAACTAAAATGGATGAAGATCGCGGGGATTATGCATAAACATGTATGATCACATGATGGTCTGACGACGCTCTACATACTTATATAAAGATGTACAGCAAGCGCTGGGTGCCGTTAAAGAGTTTCAAAAACTCTCGAGGGAGGAAATTTCGAATTCATTTTTTGAACGATTGAAACGTATTCTCAAAAACTTTTCGATTCATTGTGTGGCTACAGACGAAACATCAATACACCATTTCATCTCACGTGCAAAACTACATTCTGTTCAGTGGACAGGAAAATTTGAAAATTCTCCTGAGGAAGTGAAAACTGATGCATCTTTGAGAAATAGAATGGCGACACGCTCGGCAAGACACAAAGCTATCATCTAATTGAATGTTTGTTAAAGACTAAAGTAGTGACTGGTTATTATTATAATGTAAATGAACTGTTCATTTTGTAAGCTGTAAAAGATGCGATCAAACGTATCTCTTATACTGAGGCAACGCACGTGTTCATGCATTGCCCGTTGAGATGCAAAGTGAAATACACTTTCTGAAAAAATGCAACATCTTTAAAACCAAGGTAATTTTCTTGAAAAATAGGGTAACGTGTAGTTCATCATTGCAGGAGTGTATGATAACAAATGGCTCTGAGCACTATGGGACTTAACCCCTGAGGTCATACGTCCCCTGTATGATATCAAATTCAAACCAAATAAAACACACATGCCACAGTAAAGGATGCCCAAAGAGTCGCATCAATACAGTGTACATAAACTGGCGCCAACGCAGACGTGAATTCCTGCGTGCAAACGATGATAAAGGCGCCGAACGGCATCCTGCATTGACTTGTCCCAACTATATTGCGCCTTTTGTTGCAGTTCGGCAGTGATTCATGCGGCTTCCGAAGAACGAGTAAGTTCCCTCTTCACTATGCCTCACACGTGTTTAATTGGCGAGAGTTCTGGAAGCTTGCTGGCTAGGGCCGCTGTACACAATGAAGAAGAGCACGTTGCGTCTCAGCAGCCTATGTGCATGTGCATCGTCCTGCTGAAAAAGCACATCACCTTCCAGTTGAAGAAATGGCAGTAACGTGGAGATAACAACTGTGCTATGTAGCGGGTATAGGGTACTTAAGCCTGCAGAAACACAAAACGTCACCGCGCGTTGTAACTATTTTTTTCCGTTATTGTAATTTCCATTCCCCATCAGGGGTGTGCTGGCAGCAGCACAAGCGCTGCTCTTCAGCCGAGAGACATAAGCAGAAAGGAAGACATTTAAAACAATATAAAGAAGAAAACATGGCGGAATATAGAAACAAAAAGGCAGGAACTTAAGAAAAGAAATCGTACAAAGCGGTGATTGTAAAATGGAGGTAAAAATCAGAAGAAGTATTTTACACAAAAAACACACACTGGTTAAAATACACCAGGCAAAGCATGACCAGCGCATAAAAAGTCACAGGACGATTAAAACAGCCACGTGACAGATGGTGAAGTATGGAACAATCATGGACAATAAACAGGTCGAGCACACAATTAAAACCACATCACTAGATGACTCTGTATAATGGCACTGAAACACAACACTAATGCAGTACACTAATAGTGAATAAAAACCCGAGAGGATCTTCCAAGGGAGGTGGGGACAAGGGAGAAGGGAAAAGCAGGCGAGGATGAGGGTAGAGAAAGGGGGATGAGGTGGGGGGCGCGCAAAAGGAGGGAAGGGGAGGTAAGGAATGGGAAAGGAAAACAGCTGAAGAGGGGGTGCAGGGACTCAGGGAGGGAAGGAGGGAAATCCGCTCTGGGAGAAGGAGGGGAGAGGAAAAAGGAGGTTCTGGGGAGGGAGGTACAAGGGCAGGTTACAGTTGGAAGGAAGGGTAGGTGTCACGGTGAAGTTCAACATCCGGGAGGGGGAAGTGCTGGAAATAGCCTTGATGAAGGAGATGGAGGGTGTGGAGGTGGAGAGAGGTAGGGATACAGTGATGAGACGCAGCAATGGGTGGGGAGTGAAGAGGAAGGAGGAAACCATGGGGTGGGGGGGATCAAGACTGTGGACAGTGTAAAAGATGCAGAGATGATGTTGGAGGAAAAGGTGGATGTGGGGGAAGCGGATGATGTCATACAGGAGTCATGTGGGGGAAGGAAGGCGGTTATTGAAGGTAAGGTGGAGCACATGGTGTTAGAGGATTTTGAGGGCCGTTTAAAAGTGGGGGGGGGGTGGAGATCCAGGCAATTCTGGCATAACAGAGGATAGGACGGATGAGGGATTAGTAGATGTGGAGGATGATGGAAGGATGTAATAACCATGTACAGCCAGACAGGAGTTTCAGAAGGCGTAGGTGGGAATGAGCTTTCTGCTGGATAGTCAGGAGATGAGGGGTCCAGTTGAGGTGACGATCTAGGGTAAGACCAAGGTATCTCAGGGTGGGGATGAGCTGGAGGAGATGATCATAAATTGTGAGGTAGAAATCGTGGAGACAGAAGGAGTAGGTGGTGCAGCCTATGATGATTGCCTCAGTTTTGGAGGGGTTGATACGAAGGAACCACTCGTTGCACCTAGTGGTGAACTGGTCAAGGTAGGTTTGGGCATTGGGACCGTTGAAGGGTAGGATAGAGAGCCAGGAAGGCGGTGTCATCAGCATATTGGAGGGGGTGGACAGGTGGAGGTGGCTTGGACATATCTGCTGTGCACAAGAGATAGAAGAGAGGGGAGAGGATGGAGCCCTGGGGGACGCCAGCAGTGGAATAAAAGATACAGGAGTTGGTATTGTGGAAGATGATATAGGATGGACGGTGTGAGAGTATGGAAGCGACCAGATGGACAAAACTGATAGGCAGTGCGTGGGTTTGGAGTTTAAAGAGGAGACTGGGGTGTGATATGCGGTCGTAGCCATTTTGGAGCTTGAGGGAAACAAAAATGGCAGAGCAACGGGAGTTAAGCTGGAGGGAGAGAAGGTGGACGAGGTTAAGGAGTTGGTCTTTGACGAAGAAGGAGAGTCAGAAGCGACACTGCCCCAAGTACTGGAGACTAGGAGCAAATGGAGGGACAGAGGTATCAGTGCATTCCATGACGGAGGGGAAAAGAGATTAAGGTGGTGATGGATACGACGGGAGAGGATGGATTTGAAGACCTTACTGAAGACGGTGAGGCAGATGGGACGATAGGAAGAGGCGACGGAAGGGGGTTTGTTGGGTTTGAGGAATAAGAGGAAATGGGAAGTCTTCCACAGGTTGGGGTAGAAGCCTGTAGAGAGGATGACGTTGTAGAGTGGCAAGGACAGTCAGGAAGGAGAAGGGGCTTTCTCTAAGGTGGCAATAGGTGACACAGTCGTGACCAGAGGATAAGCTTAATGTCTTGTGCTGTGATTGGTGTGTTGATGTCGGAGGGGGCAACTGCCCCAAGTACTGGAGACTAGGAGCAAATGGAGCGACCGAGGTATCAGTGCATTCCATGACAGAGACGAAAAGAGAATAATCAAAGTGCGTTGTAGCTAATGGCCTCCCACACCATAAAGCTTGGGGTGGGACCAGTGTGTCGTGAACTAATATATACTACAGAGTAGGTAAATGACTGAAGCTATTCAATACGATTACGAAGTCATTGGTGGGGCACGGTTGTACCCATAATGAACCTTGCAAACACTTTTCACCTCTAAACACTTACTGTCTGCAGCGCCAAAACAGTGGGCGCACAAATAGGCCTCCCTAGCGTCATCTAATGGCCGATGACAGTGACAAATGTATCACTAACACTAAAACCCCTCAGTGTGCTTATATTATACTCCGGTGCCACTGAACGTATGAAAATTAATGAGCATATCTGGGCTGCCTTGTAACGTGCTGTTCAGAAGAGATCTCCACCCCCTCGTACTCTTGCGGATTTATGGACAGCCCTGCAGGATTCATTTCCCTCCAGCACTACACCAGTCATTAGGGAAACCAGGCCACCTCCTGTTGCGGCACTTCTGCGTGCTCGAGGCGGCCCTACACAATGTTAGGCAAGTGTACCAGTTTTTTGGCTCTTGAGTGTATTTTGACGACAGACTGCTTCACCACAATCAGCTCCCGAAACATCAAGGGGTTATACTGGATCGAACACCGTTCTACAAGAAGCATCTGGAAAACGCTGCAGTGAAGATACAAACTAGGAGAAACATCCTTCATAAGTTGTGCAGAATAACCTTGAGTTCCGCTGCTGAAGCTCTGCACACTTCAGTACTTGCACAAGTATACTCTGTTGCAGAATATAGTGCTACTGCAGACTCAATAGCGTGCACACACAAACGCTCGACGCACAGGTGAACAACTTAGTGAGACTTATCAGTGGTACACTAGGAGCAACCCTCGTCCAATGGCTGCCGATACTGAGCCACATTCCTTCCCCTGGTCTAACTTCTTCTTCTTTACTGTGCCTAATTCTGATTTACTGGTGTTCAGTTAAGACTGTTTATGAAAAAAGTTGCAGGGACTGTCAAGTTGCAGGGACTGTCATTTGCCCAAGTTTTTTATAATGATTTTGATTTTGTCCTATAAGTAAATACGCAGCTAATACCTTTACCCACCATGTTAATTAGCTTGTAAAATTTGAGAGTGCTGTACTGCACGTAACACATAAAGATTCCTTAGCATAACGTCCATCAAAATCCCTCGTAAACTGTTGGGATCAAAGAGCTAAACACCTGTCTCTTTAATCCAACCTCTAGACAGTTTGGTTTTTTATCCTGAACTAGTAAGTTTCTGATATTATCTGGTAGGTAGTATCTGTCTCTAAGAAAGGTTGACAGACACCACAGACACAGGACACAAGCACACTTAAATAGTATACAAAATGAATACATACAAGTGAGAAGTACAAACAGATAGAATATCTACTAATATTAATTAGCAAGAACTGCAGTAACAATAAATAACTGTAGGTTATTGTTTGCTATTGAAGATGGATGCTAATCGACAGGAATATTGTTGCATCTGGGAGTGACGGGGCTTCCTTGGACTTATCGTGAAGCAGCACGTAATCATGGTTGATAGTACATATATCCACAACTGACGTGAAAGTATTGACAATCCGATGCATTTTCCTCAGTCATCCCTATACTTGTTTACTGTAAAGTCACCGCGTGTTCGCGATAACGGACAAATGCAATAATATCGTGGTTGATTAGTATGTGGGTAGGCAGTGCAGCCTTATTACGAGCAAACATCTTTGACAAAACCAGTAAATTTTATGCTTATGGGCTTATAATTGATAGCAATTTAAATCTGTTAGAAATCAACACGTCCTTGGTGAGAAACTTCAATTATTAACCAGTGCAATCAAAAAACAAGTAAATGAGCCCTCACTGGAATAAAGTTAATGGCAGCACTGAAGAACGAGTAGTGATCTGGTTTGGAATGGCGCAGCTTAAACAGTTTCAACTTCAAGTCGTTGTTAATTGATTATAAATGCCTCTATCGTTTCTTTAATAATGGGAGTTGACAATTTCAACATAAGAAAATTGTCATCCATAGTGTCTTCAAAATAACGTTACTTGACAAGTAAGTAAAGTTCTGAGTTGAAATCACCCTTAACAGCACAAATGTAACTTTAATTTGAGGTGTTACTGTAAGAGAACTGTTGAAAGGTAAATTGAAAATAGACTTGAATCTCTGTATTGTATTTATACTCCACAGCAATGAAATGTCGGTTGACAGTCGACATTGTGATTGCAGAGATGTGCTTAACATCTAAGAGTTTATATAAAAATAAAATATATCTGTGAGGTAGGTTGACATAGAAACATATCAAGTGTGTATAGTGTTTTTGTTTTACTTTGTGTCTATGTATGTGTGTTATTACATTCACATGAAGTTACAACAAAATTAAAATAAAAATCACAGCAGGTTATGGGCCCAGAGCAATAAGAAAATAGAAAAGCTATAAATAGAAGGCATGAATAAGGAAGGAAAACAGTTGATAGGTGCAGAGCAAGTAAAATACAATGTTTACTGTGTGTGCTTTAAAAAAAAGAATAGTGCTTAAAATCTAAGAGTTTATATAAAAATAAAATATATCTGTAAGGTAGCTTGACATAGCATCATATCAAGTGTGTATAGTGCTTTTTTTTACGTTGTGTCTATGTATGTGTGTTATTACATTCATATAAAATTACAATAAAATTAAGATAAAAATCACAGCAGGTTATGGGCCCAGAGAAATAAGAAAATAGAATAGTTAAAAATAGAAAGCATGAATAAGGAAGAAAAACAGTTAATGATGTTTCAAGAAAATGAAGAATTTCGTGATATACAAGGGCTTAAAGATAGTAGTACATTCAATCTGTGGGATGTTTAAATTAGAATATTATTTAATACGCAAGACCTGTGTAATATTGTGGATGGAACTGAAACACTGGAAAATTGCAAAACTTTAGAAAAACAGAAAAATGGCAGAAAATGGACAGCAAAGCAAAACATTTTTTATTGAGGACAGTTGATAAAAAGGTAAAGCCGCATGTACTGTGTTGTGAAACTTCCAAGGTAATGTATGATAAACTTAAAGTAATTTATAAAAGAGATGCATCTCAAAGAACTCAGCAGTTGCTTCAAGAATTTTATAGTTTCAATTACTATAAAACCAGAGACATAGCTAGTAATATAAGTGCACTACAGAATATAGTATTTGAACTGAATCGTCTCTAGTCAGAAAAGATGACAGATATTATGATCATACCCAAGATATTGTCTATTTTGCCGAAAGAATACAAACACTTTTCTCCAACATGGGTTTCGTCGCCCAGCGGTGAGAAGACTATGGGAAATCTAATTGCAAGGTTTATAAGAGAAGAGGAACGGCTGTAAAACAATAATCAAGAAGATAGTATTGCCTTTGATGTTGGGTTTAACAAAAATGAAATAAAAGATATAATTTGTAAAATTGGGTGGTTGTGGACATTTTGCAAGAGAATGCAAGAAGCCTAAGAAGAAAGAACACTACTCTATATGCAAGAGGAATAATCACAAGGAAGTAGAGTGTTACTTTAAAAATAAAAATAAAATTCAAGAACTAAAATTGAGATCTTTCAAGCCCTGTCCTCATTGCAAAAAGACTAACCACAAAGGAGATGATTGTTATTTTAAGAACAAAGACAGCGAAAGAATATTATTTTGCACTTTTGAAGACAGAGCAGAAGCTCTAGTCACTCAAGAAAAACAAGAAACAAGACATGATGAAGAAAAGAAGATGGAAGACACTGAACATATTGCGTATGAATGTAACAAAGGAAATATTTCACAAGAAGCCAGTAAGAAAGAAGATATGGTCATGGTTGTTGATAGTGTATGTACAGGACATATGTCTACTGAAGTGGACAAGTTAACAAATGTGAGACATTATGATCGTATTGCAAAAGTTGCCAAACAAGGTGGATCAATGAAAATAATTGCAACAGGAAACTTTGTAGGAGATAACTGTGTTCTAAAAGATGTTATGTATGTTCCTGAACTTTGCAGAAATCTGATGTCTGTAAATTCAATCACTGAAAAAGATTGTGCAGTTGTATTTACTGAACATTCTGTTCAAATCTATAAAGGTGAAATACCTGTTTTGAAAGGACAAAAAACAATAATTGGGTTGTATGAAGTGAACATTAAATGAGGAATGCAATCACTACTGACACAAGAAGAAAAACAAGAATGGCATAAGAAACTAGGTCATCCAGGCATAAGCTCTACTTCAAACATCAACTGAATGTGTGAAGGAGTTCCTAATAGTTTATGCTCAGCATAACAATTGTGTGAAGCCTGTGTGAGTGTTAAATTAACAAGAAAACCATTTTCTACTGTGATAGAAAGAGCAACAAGGCCTCTTGAAATCGTACATACTGATATATGTGGAGAGATAGAACCCCCAACATTTAATGGGTATAGGTACTATATGACTGTGTTAGATGATTTCACTCATTTCTGTGTAACCTACTTGTTAAAATATAAGTCAGAGGCTGAAAGATTCATAAGAAAATATGTGTTAGAAAGTGAAAATAAGTTCAATACAAAAGTGTCAAAAATAAGATGTGTTAAAGGTGGTGAATACACCAGCTGTGAGTTTAAGAATTGGTGTGAAGGAAAAGGAATTGTGGTAGACTATAGCGTTCCTTATAGCCCTCAGCTCAATGGGAAAGCAGAGACACTAAATCTGACAAAAATGAATAAGGCAAGAGTTATGATATTCGACAGCAAACTAAAGAAAGAGCTATGGGGAGAGGCAAAAAAATGGCTCTGAGCACTATGGGACTTAACATCTGTGGTCACCAGTCCCCTAGAACTTCGAACTACTTAAACCTAATTAACCTAAGGACATCACACACATCCGTGCCTGAGGCAGGATTCGAACCTGCGACCGTAGCGATCAAGCGATTGACTGAAGCGCCTAGAACCGCACGGCCACACTAGCCGGCTGGGGAGAGGCAGTGCTCACAGCTACATACTTAATCAATAGAAGCCCAAATATCAATCAAAGTGCCACACCTGCAGAGAAGTGGTTTGGGAAAATACCAGATCTGTCAAGACTACAAATTTTGGATCAAGAGTTTTTGCCAAGAATTTAGGCTATTTGAAGAAACTAGACGTAAGGAGTAATGTATACATTTTTGTTGGTTATGCAACAAATGGCTACAGACTGTTTGATGCAGAAAGAAGAAATATTGTTGTTTCAAGAGATGTTGAATTTGAGCAGAAAGTGACAAAAGAAACTCTACAGAAAAGTCTTGTTTTTGGTGAACTATCAAATGATACTAGCAATCAAGAAAATGTAATAGAAGACCATGACAATCAAGGAGAAGAAAATCAAGAAGTAATAACATACAATGAAGACACAAGAAACAACAACCTTAGGAAAAGAACTAGTTTGAAGAAACCTGTAAAATATAATGATTATGAAACAGCTTTACTTACCTATGAAGAATGTATGATTGGTCCAGACAAATAAATTTGGTTAAAAGCAATTGAAGAAGAAAAGAGATCTCTTCAACAGAATGAAACATGGAAGTTGGTTAGTCCAGAGGAAACAAAAGGGAAAGAAATCTTAACAAGCAAATGGATCTTTAAAGTCAAAGATGATGGACAATATAAAGACAGACTAGTTATCAGAGGTTGTTAACGGTAAAAGGATATAGATTTCAAGGAATTATTCAGCCCAGTATAGATATATGTTCATTGAGACTTGTTTGCACTGGCAGAAGAGAAAAACTTCCATATGAGGGTGTTTGATGTCGAAACAGCATTTCTCTATGGGAAACTGGATGAAGAAATTTTTATGAAGATACATGAAGAAAACAAAGAAGCTGGAAAAATCTGTGTTTTGAAGAAAGCTCTGTATGGACTTACACATGCCCCATCCAGATGGAATAAAACTTTGACAGATTTCCCAAAATCAGAAGGACGAATGCAATTGAAATCAGATCAGTGCGTATTTAAAGATGCAACTGAAGAAATGTACATGGCTACACATGTTGATGATGGAATAATAATAGGAAAAAACTTGGAGAAAATTAAAAATATACTAAAGAAACTTAAGAAGAAATTTGAAATGGTTGTGGTAGAAAATCCAGATATGTATTTAGGGATACAAATAATGAAGACAGAAGATGGAATATTTTTACACCAAGAACAGTATGCAAAGAAATTACTCGAAAAATTCAATATGACTGACTGTAAGACCATGAATTCTCCATTAGTTCCAGAGGGAAAGTCAAATGAAGAAAATCAAGAAAACGAACACATTGAAATTGCATATCGTGAAGCCATAGGAAGCCTTCTTTATTCGTCCTGTAAAACCAGACAAGATCTTGGATTTACAGTAAATTATGAGAGCCGCTTCACAGAAGACACCAAAAAAGAGATTACAAAAATGTAAAAAGAACTCATACATATCTACAAGGTTCCAAGAATTATGGTCTTTTCTATAAGAAAAAAGAAAGTGGAGAAGATGACAGTATTCATCTAAATGTTTATTGTGATGCCGATTACGCACAAGGTTTAAGAGACAGAAAAAGTACAAGCGCATACATAGTTCTTTAGAATGGTGCTCCCATTAGTTGGTGTTCTAAGAAGCAAAGTGTGACAGCTACTTCATCAACTGAAGCAGAATACATTTCAGCAGCAGAATGCAGCAAAGAAATAAAACGCCTCAATACCCTAATACAAGAGTTAACCAGAAGAAAAGTGAATATCATTCATCGTGTAGACAATCAAAGTGCTATCCAAATTATCAAATCAGGACAGTTGGTTAGATGAAGCAAACGTATAGATGTAAAATTTCACTATGTTAGCGAACAATACAGAGAAGTTTTGTTCGAGATAAAATATTGTAATACGGAAGAACAATTAGCAGACATACTGACCAAAGCTCTACAAAGAACAAAGTTTGAGAAATTTAGAAATACTATTATGAAACAATTACCATAACTGTGTGATAACTAAAGCTGTGAAGCTTGTGATTTAGAGTCATTAAAAACAAACATTTTATTTTAAGGGGAGATGTTGAAAGGTGCGGTGCAAGTAAGTTTACTGTGTGTACTTTTTTTTTTTTTTTAAATAGAAGAATAGTGCTTAACATCTAAGAGTTTATATCAAAATAAAATATATGTGTAAGGTAGGTTGACATAGCAACATATGAAGTGTGTATACTGTTTTTTTTTACTTTGTGTCTATGTATGTGTGTTATTACAGTCATATAAAGTTACAATAAAATTAAGATAAGAATCACAGCACGGCAGCTTCCTATCTGAGACGACTACTGCAAGATCTCTGATGCCGACGCTCCGTTGTCTCGCTGATCCATCAGAATACTCCATAAATAAAACCTCATTGGAACAAAAGCAGAACGAGACAAAACCAATCGAGTTAATGTATTACCAAGAACGCAGATTTCCAGAAACAACAGTGTACGGCTGGCCGAGCACCAACAACGACGCTTAGTGCGCCTGTTTATTTTCCACTTCATCAAAATTAGACCGTTCAGGAGCTCCCACAGATTCCAATGCAGTTTTGAGCATACCAAAACAGACATAAACAGGTCATTGCCCCGTTTCACTCGTAAGATTCAGCTTAACGCGTAGTTGCAACGCAACGCTCTTCAACGCTCTTCAACTGTCACTCTGTAGCATTATTCACAGATATTAATTTTCCTAGAGGGCCGAAGTTCCTTAAATAACAACGAAATGTAATTAACATTACACGATAGCCGGCCGCGGTGGTCTAGCGGTTCTAGGCGCTCAGTCCGGAGCCGCGCGACTGCTACGGTCGCAGGTTCGAATCCTGTCTCGGGCATGGCTGTGTGTGATGTCCTTAGGTTAGTTAGGTTTAAGTAGTTCTAAGTTCTAGGGGACTGATGACCATAGATGTTAAGTCCCATAGCGCTCAGAGCCATTTGAACCATTTTTTGAACATTACACGATAAATAACAATACAGTTTTTACGTAATATAATACATTGCATGTGTACGTTCAATATCATTACAGTTCAAGGTATTCAACGTTACCATAGGAAAGAGAAAAAACACGAAATAGAAAAAATACATACTGACCTCATTAATATCACACAGAGCTGTAAACGATTAATAGTGGTAGATGAACAGTACAATAACGTAAGTCGAATAAGCCCGTCACAGCACGCTAAGATCAAATCCTATTCGAATGGCTGCCCATATTGAGCGACATCCCGTAATCTGGCCTTCAACGGGAAGCAACTCTTCTCATGAGTTTAAACCAATACAAAACAACGCGCAATTCCCTGTCCATCAAGACGCGGTTATCCTAGAAACAAATCGCTTTTTATCGAGAAATCCATCCATGAAAATACCCACGGAACTTCACATGTCAGTTCGGCTTAACCGAATCATGGAAACCAGACTGGACAGAGGCTTGTCCTCCACACTGTGAGCAGAACTTGCACAGCATAAGAAGGAGTTCTGCTTCGACCAATCGCACAGAATATGGACAACGGCTGACAGAGTAGGCATCAATCATGTCAAAGGCGCAGACACACTTCACACGTGGGGTAAAGCTCCATCTCCAAAATGCGATTCTGGTGCAGCCAGACAAACCGTTCTTCACAGTGTTACAGAATGTACCACCGGGGTAAATTGTGAAACTTTCAACGATTTCCTGATGGCAACGAACAACGCATGTGATTATATTAAAAATGTAAAGGTCTCTTAGTGAATTACATGTGCTGCTGTCTGTATTTGATTTAATCTCCTGCTTAAAAACAATAATATAAACAAATAAATAAATTTACCAAACATATCAAGCCGTCTTAGACGAAGATTCTCTGATCATTCTTCAGTCGCATTTCCCATAACTCATAGTTTGACGATACACACAGCCTGAAGTGGATTGCGCTGTCACGGGAAGTCATCACATAGTGTGCCTAATCCTTAGCGACAGCTAAAATATACTACGAAAGGATGCTGAAAATTATATGGATTGATAAGACAAGAAATGAAGAGATTCTGCGCAGCAATGGCGAGCGTAAGATCAAGTGGAAAACATCAAGAGGAAGGGAGAGGGTGATAAAACGTACGTGGAGACATCAGGAAATATCTACTATTGTACTAGATTGAGCTGTAGAGGGCAAAAACTTCAGAGGAAGATAGAAGTGGGAATGTATCCAGCAACGTTGAGTGCCGGTGCTCCTTGGAAACTGAATGGTCCTACAGGAGAGGAAATCGTAGCGAACAGCATAGAACTAGTCTGAAGATTGATGAAAAAAAATCATTCCAAGCGATCTTTCGAGGTTCGAACACACATTGAAACATTGGCAAGTAATATTGTGTTCATGCTAATCTCTGTGTCAGGCGACCTGTGGTTAGAAGAAGTACTCACGTCAACAACAAGTTCTGTATAACATGTTGAAGCGAACGGCTCGGGTGGTACGTCTACTCGCATGTTGTTGCCCAAACTTGAGCTGGCGAGACTCCTGCATCACTTTGGCCTACAGTTTCAGGTCAGCAGACAACGCATCAACGTCCTTTATTAAATCTTAAACCTACCCATCGTGTCTCATGAATAGATGGCAAATGACGATTTCGAGATGGAGAAAGGGGTCTAGCCCTATGGTATCAGAGGTCAGGGAGCGCCGAGAGTTTGAATTATGAGGTAATGAAAGTCATGAGATTCCTCCTAATATCATGTCGGACATCCTTTTTCCCGCCATAATGCAGAAACTCGACGTGGCTTGGGCTCACCAAGTCCTCTACAGAAAAATGGGCCCATGCTGCCTCTACAGCCAGCCAAAATTTCGAAAGTGTTGCCGGTGCAGGATTTTGTGCACGAACTGACCTCTTGATTATGTCCCATAAACGTCCGATGGGATTCATGTCGGGCTATCTAGGTGGCCAAACCAATCGCGAACAACTGTGGACCGGTGACATCGCACGTTGTTGGGAAAATGAAGTCCATGAATGGCTGAAAACGATTTGAAAGTACACGAACACAACTATTTCCATTCAATGATCGGTTCAATTGGACCAGAGGACCCAGCCCAGTCCATGTAAACACAGCCAACGCCATTATGGAGCCAAAATCAGCTGCACAGTGCCTTGTTGACAACTTGGGTCCATGGATTCGTGGTACTGCGCCACACTCGAACCCAACCATTTCTTACCAACCGAAATCTGGACTCATCGGATCAGGCTACAGTTTTCCAGTCGCCTAGGGTACACCCGATATGGTCACGAGCCCAGGAGAGGCGGTGCAGGTGATATCGTGCTGTTAGCAAAGGCATTTGCGTCGGTCGTCTGGAGCCATAGCCCATTAACGACAAATTTCACCCCACTGTCCTAATACGTCGTCTTAAGTCTCATATTGATTTCTGCTTGTCACCTCAGTTTAATTCGCACTTGTTTACTTAACAAATAATATTTCAATATAAATTGAATCTTGTTATATCCCTAGCATTGCACAAATTCTGTAGAGTAACATATTTGATATGATAATTAGATACTAAAAACATTTTCTACACCTTGTAGTTTAGGCATATTTTCATAAATATTTTTATAGTGTTTCTCATTTTTCTATTTAGTATGAGTGTGGGCTTAAACTGCTGATATGAATGTGCACGTGCGAATGTGGTTTTATTCCATTTTCTCCCTACATCCTCGTTACAGCGGTCATTGCCTCTGTGAGCTGCATTCTAATCAGCGTTGTAGCAGTCACTATTGTAGCATGATATTTTTGCTGCACTAAAGCCTGTATCTCTTGAAGTACTATGAGAGAATATTTCCTGATTTTTCTTTGGTTTATTCGGTTTGATTCGGTAACGTTCATCACATGGGCAACTTCGGCCTTCGTGTTTGTTTTTGGGAAACAGCTGAATTTGTAACTCAGTGGGTAACAGTTCTAAGGCATTTTTAAGTCGAAATCAGTCTACTAGAAGTAAAAGAGTATTAGATAGTAGAGTCTGACGTTTCAGTTAGTGAGAGATTTATAGCTTAGTTTCATCTACGTCTACACCTACACTCAGCAAACCTCCGTAACATGTATGGCATTTGGAACTTTGCATTGTATTAGGTTGTTGCATCAGTTCGTAGTGTTTTTGTTTTGTGTGTTGGTATTCCGGTTACTTAAAGTAGTAAAGGAATTTTGCTATTTGGGGAGCAAAATAAATGATGATGGCCGAAGTAGAGAAGATATAAAATGTAAACTGGCAATGGCAAGGAAAGCGTTTTTGAAGAAGAGGAATTTGTTAACATCGAGTATAGATTTAAGTATCAGGAAGTCGTTTCTGAAAGTATTTGTATGGAGTGTAGCCATGTATGGAAGTGAAACATGGACGATAAATAGTTTGGACAAGAAGAGAATAGAAGCTTTCGAAATGTGGTGATACAGAAGAATGCTGAAGATTAGATGGGTAGGTCACGTAACTAATGAGGAGGTTTGAATAGAATTGGGGAGAAGAGGAGTTTGTGGCACAACTTGACAAGAAGAAGGGACCGTTTGGTAGGACATGTTCTGAGGCATCAGGGGATCACAAATTTAGCATTGGAGGGCAGCGTGGAGGGTAAAAATCGTAGAGGGAGACCTAGAGATGAATACACTAAGCAGATTCAGAAGGGTGTAGGTTGGAGTAAGTACTGGGAGATGAAGAAGCTTGCACAGGATAGAGTAGCATGGAGAACTGTATCAAACCAGTCTCAGGATTGAAGACAACAACAAAAACAACAACAACAACATGGGTTTATTTACCGATTGTCGTTTTTTATTTGTAGTTCACTGTCACTGTTTGAGTTTACATATTGTCATTCTGTGATTTGAAGGTAGTGAGTGGAGCTGTGGACGCTAGAAAATGGAGTGCCAAGTGGAGAAATCGAAACATTTCCGACATATTCTTCTGTCTCAGTTCAGCAGAGCGATGACAGCAGCGGAGGCAGCCAGAAACATTGGGCAAGGTTAAAAAATCTGGTATACGGATATCGCACGCTCTAAGCCAAAATTACAAAAATCAGCGGGTGGCCATAGATGCATCTTTGCTTGCTCGACATCAATTGGCTCGTGAGCAACACCGACCTTTCCTATCCTGCATCGTTACTGGTGATGAGGAATGGTGCTAACATAAGGAAAATAAAGGAATAGCTGAGCCCAAATAAAGCAACAACTCCCCGTACAAAGAACTGCGCGCATCCACAAAAGATAATGTTATTCATCTCGAGGAAGAGCGACGGCGTGGCGTAATACGAATTGTTCCCTCGGGGTGTAATCATCACTGCTGACATTTGCTGTTAACAACTGAGACGTCTTTCAGACGCAGTCCAAGAACAACGATCAGGAAAATTGCGTGAAGTGATTCTACCCGCAATCTGCTAGACTGACAAAGAACACTATACAGGAGTTGGGTTTGGTGGTCATTCCGCATCCACCTCACTCACCTGATCTTGCGCCCCCAGATTTTCACCTTTTCAGCTCTCTACCGATCAAAATTCAAGGAACTTCCTTTCCGGAAGAAAATGAGCTCCGAAAATGGCTCAACCAGTTCTTTGCCTCAGAACAACGCGACTTCTACATTGCGGAATCGAAAAGTTACACTAGCGTTGACAATCTGTTGTAAATAGTGAAGGAAAATATATTGTTGATGACTAAAGTCTCTGTCATGTGTATCTGTCGTGTAACTTAGGGAAAATCTCTACGAACTTACGCACCAACATAATACTACTTATTGGGATTTCTTCTCATTCTACCTGGGTATGGAACGCGGGAAGCATGGTACCACAAATGCTGTAATTAGTGTATTGTAGCCTTCATGGTCACTACAGGAGTGAACGTATGGTGTTGTAGTGAATTCCTTGATTCCTCGCTGAATACTGGTCCTCCAAACTTTTTAAGTAGGCATTTGTGGCATATTTGGCATTTATTTTCAAGAAACTGCTAATTCAGCTTTTTTTTAGAATCTATGTGACGTTCTCCCAAAACAAACCTCTGACCATATGTGCTAGTATTCTTTATACACATTCAGTATCATCTGATAGTTCTGTTTCGTATAGGTCCTGCACACTTCAGCAATCTCCTAATAAAATATTCCATTTGATATCCCTACAAATCATTACACCCCAGTTTTTCCAAGATTCCGATTGTGATCAAAGAATACTATGTTTCTTGTTTTGTGAAGTGCATAATTTTAAACTCCTGAAAACTGAAAGCAATTTACCAATCTCTGCAATACTTTGAAATCCTATTAAGATCCAGCTCAGTATTTGTGCAGCGTTCCTCAGACACTACAGATAAAATAGTTTGTAAAAATTCTGAAGTTGCTCTTAATATTGTTGCCCGGTGATATGAACACACAACACAACATGAGCAACAAGGATTCCAATACTCCCCCCCCCCCCCCCCCGACAGACCTAAAGTTATTTAGGCAGCTGTTGATGACTTTCCATCCAAAATAACTTACTAGACTCTCCTTTCCAATAAATCCTCAATTCACAACGAATTTCTTTTGATACTTCATATATTAATAAACGTCGGTCGGTATCAAGTGTAGTGTGGAAGACAAGACTACCTGACTGTCTTGATCCACGTCTTTCAAGATAGCATATGAGAAATGAATCTGTTGGTTTTCGCATCATCGATGTTCTCGGAATCCGTGCTGTTTGCCATTTAGTGGGTTGTTCTGTTCGAGATACCTCATTAGTCCTTAGGTTTGAACTCAGAACATGTAGGACGGAGGTCTAGGTAGATGTCAGAGATATTGGACAAGAGTTCTGTGGATAACTTCTGGTATCCTTAATACAGAGTGGCGTTATTTGTGCTTTTTTCCACTGAGCACTGCTGTGTGTGACAAGACAATTGAGCTCTAGTTTTTGTGCTACACCTCGGATGTTGAGTGCGTTGTTTAACTGCGTCACAGACGTTTGTTATACGAACCGTTAACGTTGCAAATTTACAGTGAATTGAGCACGGACAGTAGACTTGTCTGAAGGTGAGGGCGCCATTGTATCTTTGGCTGCGGTATTCTGGAAAGGGAGTTACTATGTACTGAGCGAAAATGTATAGTGGAGTATAGAAAACTACCATCCACCGCCAGTTCTAATTTTTGTAGATTATTTTCATTGTGTAAGGAATGAACATCATAAGGTAATACTGGAAACTATTTTTAGCGATAAAAAATGAGCCGAATATGTATGCGGAAACTCATACTGTTGCTTCGTACCATCATCTGTCGGATGCAAAAAGTTCTAACTGGTCAGCGCAACTGGCCGTACTGACCATGCGGCGATAAGCAGTTCGAAAAGCCTCAACGAACTTGATCAGGAAATATGAAGATACGGTAGAATAGTGCACTAGCAGTGCTCATTATTTGTGCTAGTATTGCCGAAAACTTCGAAAAATGAAAATCACAAAGCAATGAAACAGTGCAAAAGGATATTCACAGGCGTCATCGAATGCTACAAAGCAATTTGAAAGTTAAGATTAGGGAATTTCACATATTTCAGCTCTGCAAATCCATCTAGTCCTATTGAAAAAACTATTCTGAAGTATATTCGGAAAATTTTGGAACGAGGATGAGAGTGCTTTCATGGTCGGATATGTGAAGGAGGGACTTACGATAACTGAAGAGTTCACATTCGTTCCGTAGTACGTTGGTGCTATGCAGTGGGTGTGCAACAGAGCGGGTGCATAGTGAAGCAAAAGCACTGATTTTCGTCGGGATCCTCATGTGTGTAAATACAGTTCTTGCTATTACCAACATCCAGATGGCCGAAGTATGCACTTATTGCTTGGCGTCAAGACGATGTTAGCCTCACAATGTATGCGTGTGCCGCTGAGATGATCAGTCCTGTGTCAGACCGCAGCGCGGTCACGTGTTCCACCCAGTCACTCAGTTCTCCGAAACGATAGGAGCACTAATTCTGCGGCAAGACAGTTCTCTCTAATTCAGTTGCCTGTCGGTCACTTAACCTGTTCGATAACTCTGTCCACTGAAACGAACGGAGCGCTGTCCTGCTTAACAGGATTCACTTGTCTCTAATACAATTACTTATTGGTGTTTTTAGTTGTTTATAAACTCAGGAAGCTTATATTTTGAAACTGTTCCAACACTTTTCGAGATACAGATTTTACACTTACGTTTGTAAAGTATTTGTTGGGTCGCGTCCGAAATTCATTATTTTGTTGTTTGTTCACAAAACTTAAACAACAAAATTTGAAAATCTTATCGTTATGTGAAACGTTTACTTGTGTACTCATCTGATAGAATCATATAGAATTAACAACATTAGAACTATATTCGGTATTAACATTTACCAAAAATACTGTTAAGTTTCTCTGTCCTCTCACTGCAATGCGATGCACTTTGTGAAATTAGGGTGTTCCAGTAGAGCGAACTCCTAATCTACATGAAATGCTGATTTTTTTTCAGTTTTTTTAAACTTCAGACAACGTATATATCATACGTGCCACACAACTGTGTATACCGTTTATAATCTAGAAACGGATCCACGAGGAAAAAATGCATTTAAGTGCCAATCTTCTCTGTATCCTGTGTATAATCTAGAAACAAATTCTCATAAAGTGAAAAAACTGACTAGCAGCATAGACAACACTGATGATAAACTAAACAAAGACCGCAAACTGAAGCCTTTAAAGAGTGTACAAACAGTTTAATGATCGAGCAATGCATTCCAGAATATTTGGGACCACAGTTGCCACCTTCTTAACCGACATAGAGCAAAAATCGTGTAACAGTAGCATACCATGTTTGCAAAATTTTAAGTACTATAAAAGGCATATGGATGACAGAATATAAGGCAACAATAAGCAAAAAGTAGAAGCACTAATCGAAGCGTTTAATGGTAGGAACAAAATCACTAAATTATTATGATTACGAATATCAGTGTTCAACAAACTTTCTTTACCTCATCATCTCCAGAAAAACAGCGAACATATTCTTAGCTTCTACAGAAAACCTGCTACAACTGATATAAACGTCCATGTATTTTCATGTCACTCGAACACATGCCAGCTACCAGCGTACAGATCCACGTTACATGGAGCACAAAAAAATGCCACCGAGCAACGAAATGCGCTTAACTGAAATTGGAATAATTGAATAAATAGCAGCTCCAAATGCTTTGCACATATGCTTATGCACAAGATGTCCAAGAAAGTTATGAAACAGATGGTTACAAATAAAATAAGAAACACACATACTTCAGGACAGAATGCATTTCATATTTTAGTGTCATTTCACAGAAAACTGCTAATGAGTCGAGACTACACAATGTAAGAGTTTCTTCTTCCACCAAAAGTTAATTATGTAATTTACTACCAGGCAACTTAGAAACTGACAAACACAGTTTACCAACATCTGAAAGATAGCATGCAATGAATGTTCAGTGAAGTATGTCCGTCTAACTGGACAAGGCTTCCATATTAGAGTTAAGGAAAATGTAATTACATTTAACTACAACACGCAAAATAAGTCTGCCTTAGCTACCCACATTAATGAAATGGGGTAGATTTTTCAAAATTTATAAGATAATCTAACAATAACTCCTAAACTACACGAAGGCCACAGAATGAATGTCTTTGAAGAGTTGGAAATTTTCATTCTCAATAGAAAACATGGGCAGAACTTAACTCAGTACAAAAGATGAGACAGTGGCAGTGAACCTTCGTATGAGCTTCTCAAGCGTAGTCGACGACACACAACAATTTTTACTGCCATCTACGCTTTAATGGTTGAAATTATGGAAACCAGAACTCTATGGAGTTTATTCATCTAAGTAATTTATGTAGACTTTGTTTATGTGAGAAAGGTATTAAATTGTAAACGGATACTTCTATGTTGTCTCTATATCTGATTCGAACTCTGAGCTTGTAATGCTATTAAAATTACAAGCCACTGTATTTCTATGCTTGTACGGTCTCGAGACTGCTATTGTTTCGTGTTTATGTGTGATACTCATTCGTACAAATGCGTACACATAAAAGCCAGCTATGTCCTTTTATATGATAAATCTTTAAGATTTCTTAGTGTTTATAATGTATATTGTTTATAATTATATTATGCCCAGGCGACACATAGTAAGTAATTTGCAGCGAATGAGGCATAAGTGGACAAACTACTACACCGAGAAAAAGCACTACTTACGTAAACCACTGATTCGACTGAAGATGAGGATGTAAGCCCTCGATACGCTTTGTTAAAGAAAACAGAAATGCCTGAGTCAAACAATTATTTTCATTTGTCCTTCAGATCATCAGCATAGTAGTGTACGGAGCACAGTCCAACATGGACAAAATATGGTTATGACTAACATCTTTCTCCTCAACGTTTGTCCTACAATGTAGTGCGGTCTGCTCTTTTGGTTTTCCGTCTCCACTCGACGCGTTACTCTGCTTGGACAGAGTGAACGCTCGCTACCTTGAGCTCCTTATAGAACCAACGTTGGCTCTACCTGCAATATGTCGTTTACTATCGACTTTCAAAGATAACCTGCATTTTCCTATTGTATTTTGCACTGCTCGAAGTACATGTCCATACCACCGTACATGGCTTTTCCTTATCTTCTCGAAGATAGGTGCCATCCCGCACCGTCTGTGTATTTCGTTACTGTTCATATGATCATGAAGTGTCAGAATAGCAGGACACCGAAACATTTCGATTTCCATTGCAGAAAGTCGCAAGGTGGCTGCCAGATGACTAGCCCCAACGATAAAAAAAAGCATAGCTTTGCCGTTTTAAGAATTGTAAATCCACGTTTTTCCTTTTTTCGGATTCTCCCAAGATGATAATCATCAGATGTGACGTCCTACTGCAGACGAACATCTTTTTTGGCCGATGTTCATAAGAGTTTACTTCAAGGTCAAGGACGGCCTGACCTCGAAGCCTCTATGGCACTCAGCAGTTTTTGTGCGCTCATTCAACAACACGTGTAAGACATTTAAAAACGTATTCATAACAAGCGAACCCAGTTCTTATTTCTATACAGCGGATATATATACAAAACATTTTGGTGCTTTGCACAATGACGCGAAATTCGTTCCTTACGATAATTCAGTTTTCTCTGGATCCTGAACTGCGTGAAGACATTAATTAGTGGATTTGTTTATTTTTATGTTCATTTCGGTAACATAAAAATAGAACTGCAACACTAATGCATGCTAGTGAAGAGCACTATTTTTATGTTAAGTATATAAGTCGAGTCACTGTAGTAGAAACACATTCATTCATACACACTCTTAACTTGGACAATTTTCGTTGAGGCTCAGTTTGGGAACAAGTTAATGTGTTGGGAAATTAAATAAGGCCGCACTTTGAGTACCAGTTTATGTAGTGTTACACACTTTTGAAACTACTTAATTTATTGTGATAGATTTGCTACATTATTCAGATTACAAACCATTTTATATTAATTACATATATTAAATACAAAAATTTACACATGAATGTGAAATTTATGACTAATATCAATTAAGGAGTAAGTGTGCCAGTTATGTGAATGTAATCAGAGTACATTTGAATCACTTTTGCTATCTCAAAATTATCTTATTATTAATCGTAGATAAATATATTACAATTACTCTTTACAAACAAAAAAAAAGTTGGACACTTAACATCTTTCCATCACACACTGTAATAAAAACAGAAAACAATAACACAGCTATTACACTGAAGCGCCAGAGAAACAGGTACAGGAATGCATATTCAGATACAGAGATATGTAAACAGGCAGAATACAGTGGTGCGGTCTACATTGCCTATATACGACAACAAGGGTCTGGCGCGGTTGTTAGATCGGGTACTGCTGCTACAATGGCAGGTTATCAAGATTCAAGTTAGTTTAAACGTGGTGTTATATTCGCCGCACGTCTGATGGATAGCAGCATCTCCGAGGTAGCGATGAAGTGGGAATTTTCCCGTATGACCATTTCACGAGTGCACAGTGACTATCAAAAATCCGGTAAAACATCATATCTCCGATATCGAAAAAGATCCTGCAAGAACGGGACAAACGACGACTGAAGAGAATCGTTCAACGTGACACAAGTGCAACCCTTCCGCAAATTGCTGCAGATTTCAGTACTGCGCCATCAACGAGATCAGCGTGCGAACCATTCAACGAAACATCATCGTGGTGGGTTTTAGAAGGCGAAAGGCCACTCGTATAGCCTTGATGACAGCTCAACACAAAACTTAACGCCTTGTCTGGGCCTGTCAGCACCGATACTGGATTGCTGATGACTGGAAATATGTTTGTTGCCTGGTCGTACGAGTCTCGTTTCAAATTGTATCGAGCGGATGTACATATACTGGTACGGGGACAAGCTCATGAATCCATGGACCCTACAGAATTGGTACAGAGTGGCTCCAGGATCACTCTTCTGAGATTAAACATTTCCGATGGCCACCAAACTCCCCAAGCATGAACATTATTGAGCGTATCTAGGATGCATCGCAACGTAGTGTTCAGAAGAGACCTCCACCCCCTGGTACTCTTACGGATTTATGGACATCCCACATCCCTGCAGGATTCATAGTGTCAGTTCCCTCCAGCACTACTTCGGACATTAGTCGAGTCCATGCCATATTGTGTTGCGGCACTTCTACGTGCTTGCGGGGTCCTACACGCTACTTGGCAGGTGTAACAGATTCTTTGGCTCTTCAGTGTATATTAATAATATGTTTCACGGTTTTGTTGCTTACTTTGGGACGAAATGTACATTACCAGCCAGACTGGGCTTTGACTGTTGTACGAAGTATGTTTAGCATTACTAGGATAATATGCAAACAGCATAAGTACCTGAACTCAAACGTTTCAGCAGATCTTCAGTGTGTTTTTTTCCAGTTCAACCCCTCATCAATGCATACACCTAGAAATTTTGAATATTCTACCTTAGCTACCGATTTCTGATCGAAGTCTATATTTACTAATGGTGTCATTCCATTTACTGTGTGGAAATGTATATACTTTGTTTTGTCAATGTTTAATGAGAGCCCATTTGCAGAGAACCACTTAATGATTTTCTGAAAAACATCGTTTACTATTTCATTAGTTAATTCTTGTCTGTTGGGTGTGATAGCTATACTTGTATCATCGGCAAAAAGTACCAGCTTTACATCTTCGTGAATATAGAATGGCAAGTCATTAATATATATTAAGAACAGCAGAGGACCCAAGACCGAACCTTGCAGCACCCCATTCTTGATTGTTCCCCAGTTTGAAAAATCACCAGTGTTTTGCATATTATGTGAACTGCTTATTTCAACTTTCTGTGCTCTTCCAGTTAGGTATGATTTAAACCATTTGAGCGCTGTCCTATTCATACCACAGTACTTGAGCTTATCTAGAAGTATTCCATGATTTACACAATCAAAAGCCTTTGAGAGATCACAAAAAATCCCAACGGGTGACTTCCGGTTACTCAGAGCATTTAATATTTCATTAGTGAAAGTATATATAGCATTTTCCGTTGAAAAACCTTTCTGGAAACCAAACTGACATTTTTTTTATAAAGGTGTGAGGATACTATACAATACATTACTTCTCCAAGAATTTTGGATAAGGCAGCCAGAAGAGAGATTGGAGGTAGTTTTTGACATCAGACGTATCCCCTTTTTTATGCAGTGATTTAACAATGGTGTACTTCAGTCTATCTGGGAAAATACTCTGCTTCAGAGAGCTATTATATATGTAGCTAAGAATCCCACTTATCTCTTGGGAAAAGCTTTTATTATCCTGTTGGAAATGCTATCAATTCCATGTGAGCTTTTATTCTTGAGAGAGTTTATTATCATCCTAATCTCAGAAGGAGAAGTGGGTGGAATTTCAATTGTATCAAATTGTGTGGGTAAGGCCTCTTCCATTAACCGCCTTGCTTCTTCTAATGATCATTTCGATCCTGTTTTCTCTACAACATTTAAAAAATGATTATTCAAAATGGTTCAAATGGCTCTGAGCACTATGGGACTTAACTTCTAAGGTTATCAGTCCCCTAGAACTTAGAACTACTTAAATCTAACTAACCTAAGGACATCACTCACATCCATGCCCGAGGCAGGATTCGAACCTGCGACCGTAGCAGTCGCGCGGTTCCAGATTGTAGCGCCTAGAACCGCTCGGCCGCCCCGGCTGGCGATTATTCGAAATGTTTTCGACTTCCGGCTTGTTGTTTGTCAAGTTTCAAAATGCTTCAAATGGCTCTGGGCACTATGGGACTTAACATCGGAGGTCATCAATCCCCTAGAACTTAGAACTACTTAAACCTAACTAACCTAAAGACATCACACACATCCATACCCGAGGCAGGATTTGAACCTGCGACCGTAGCAGTCGCGCGGTTCCAGACTGAAGCGCCTAGAACCGTTGTCAAGTTTCCATTCGCTTTGATGGTAATGCTGTCATCCTGTACTCTTGGTTGGCCTGTCTCCCTTGTAATACTATTCCAAATTGTTTTGATTTTGTTATCATGGGTATTAATCTCAGACATGATGCACATGCTTCTGGACTTTTTAATAACCTTTCTTAATGTGGCACAGTAGTTTTTATAATATTTGGCTGTTTCTGGGCCATTACTCTTTCTTGTTGTTAGATACAGTTTCCTTTTGTGGTTACAAGATATTTTTATTCCTTTAGCCAAGGTTTTTTGCATGGTTTCTTATAATTAGATTTAACTACTTGGCCAGCTGCGCTGGGTTTCTCGATTGAGGATCCATGGCACGAAGAGCCCAATCAAGGTAGTTCAACATATTCTCGATTGAGTTCATATCCGGGGAGTCTGGTGGCCAGGGGTGTACAGTAAACTCACCCTGGTGCTCTTCGAACCACGGACGTACACTGCGAGCTGTTCGACATGTTGCATTATCGTGCTGGTAGAAGCCATCGCGCTGAGGAAAGACAAACTGCATACGTGGTCCCCAAGGATACATGAATATTTACGTTGATCCAGTGTGCGCTCCAGAATGACAGGATCACCCAAGGAAACCACGAGAATATACCCCAGGCGTTAACGCATCCTACTCCGCATGAATCCTTCCAGCGATTGTTGCAGGGCCTGCACGCCACCGGCCATCTCTCAGTTGGGGCGTAAAACATGATTCATCTGAAAAGGCCACCTCTCGCCACTCACTGGACGTCCATTTGAGGTACTGGGGTAAGGATTGCAGTCTTCGTCGCCGATGAACAGCAGTCGTCGTGGGTACACGACCAGGTGCCTGCTGTACAGGTCCATACACAACAACGTTCGCTGAACGTCGTTGAGGTGACAGTGTTGGTAGCGCCTCGGTTCATCTGGGCGGTCAGTTGTATGTCTATTCGCCCGTACGTGTCTCTGCAACCACCTTTCACCTCTGTCTTCTACTGCACGTCGTGCACCCTATTTGCCTCCGCGCCAGTTTTGAAGGGCACCATTTTCCTATGTACGCTATACTTTAAACACGGTGGCATGTGAACTGTTTACAAACTTGGCCCTTTAGGAAATGCTACCACCCGTGGCCCGGAGGTCAATGACCATGCCGTTTTGGACGTCAGATAAACCGCTCCGTTTCCCCTTCTGACTGCGGCTGCACTGTTTTCCGCGTCCCTCTGACACGCTTAATATGCCCTCCAATGCTATTGCTGCCACCTGTAAGTGGTTATTGCATGTTAACTTCGAACGTAGGAGGTGGTGACATTAATGTATCTGGGCCGTGTAGAAAATGCTGAATGAAATACAACTGTTCTGTGCTCCAAACTTACATTCTCAGATATTTTTTCCTCAAATTAAGGCCTTTGTTTGATACTAATAGACTTCTCTTGGGCAGGAATGTCCTTTTTGCCAGTTCTAATCTGCTTGTTATGTCCTATCTGCGCCCTCTGTCAAGGGTTATTTTCCTACCTTGGTAGCTGAATTTCTTAACTTCATATATTTCGTATTCACCAGTTCTGATATCAAGTTTCTCGCTCTTATCATTTCTGCTACTTCTCGTCACTTTCGTCTTTCTTCGATTTACTCTCATTCTATTTCTGTACTGATTAGGCTGTTTATTCCATTTCGCAAAACTTGTAATTCTTTCACTGAGGATAGCAGTGTCATCTGTGAATCTTATCACTGATATTCTCTCACCTTGAATTTTAATCCCACTCTCCTCGTCTCTTTTATTTCCATCATTGCTTACTCGATGTACTGAACAATAGGGTGAAGGACTACATTCCTGTCTTATACCCTTTTTAATCCGCACACGTCGTCCTTTGTCTCCCACTCTTATTGTTCCCTCTTTGTTGTTGTACATATTGTACGTTACCCGTCTTTCTCTAGCTCACCCTTACTTTCCTCAGAATTTCTAGCATCTTGCACCATTTGACATTGTCGAACGCTTTTCCAAGCCGACAAATCCGATGAACGTGTCTCGATTTACCGTTAGCCCTGCTTCCGTTATCAACCGCAACGACAGAACTGCCTCTCTACTACCTTTACTCCTCAGGAAATCAAAGTGATCGTTCTCTAACGCTTCAACAGTTTTCTTTTCCGTTCTTCTTTATAATATTCTTGTCAGCAACTTGGATGAGTAGACTGTTAAGCTGATTGTGCGTTAATTTTCGCTCTTGTCATCTCTTGCAAACTGTGGAAATGTGTGGATGATGTTTTTCCGAAAGACAGATAGTATATACCAGACTCATAATTCTACACACCAATGTGAATAGTCGTTTTGCTGCCACTTTCCCCAGTGACTTTAAAAATTCTGATTGAATGTTATCTATCCCTTCTGCCTGATTCGGCCTTATGTCATACAAAGCTCTTTCAAATTCTGATTCCAAACTGGATCCCCTATCTCCTCTAAATCGACTTCTGTTTCTATCACATCATAAGACAAGTCTTCCACCTAACAGAGGCCTTCTATGTATTCTTTCCAACTATCTGCTTTCACTTATTAGTGGTATTCCAATTGCACTGTTAATGTTACCACCTTTGCTTTTGGTTTCACCGGAGGTTATTTTGAATTTTCTTTATGCTGAGACAGTCCTTCCGACAATCATTTCTTTTGAGATTTCTTCGCGTTTTACGTGCAGCCATTTCGCCTTAGCTTCCCTGCACTTCCTATTTATTTCATTTCAGAGTGACTTGTATTTACATATACCTGAATTTCTCTGAATATTTTTGTACATCCTTCTTTCACTGATCAGTTGAAGTATTTCTTCAGTTACGCCTGGTTTCTGCGCAGTTACCTTCTTTGCACCTATGTTTTTCTTTCCAACGTCTGCGATTGCCCTTTTTAAAGAAGTCCGTTCCTTTTCAATTGAACTGCCTATTGCGCTATTCCTTATCGCAGCATCTATAGCCTCAGAGAACTGCAAGCGTATCTCTTCGTTCCTTAGTGCTTGCGCATTGATATTTCCTGACTAGTGTCGCAAACTTCTGCCTACTCTTCATCACTATTAAATTATGATCTGAATCTGTATCTGCTCCTGGGTACACCTTACAATCCAGTATCTGGTTTCGGAATCTCTGTTTGTCCATGATGTAATCTAAGTGAAATCTTCAACCGGCCTTTTCCGAGTATATCTCCTCCTCTTGTGATTCTTGAACAGAGTATTGGCTATTACTAGCTGAAATATAATGCAGAATTCAATTAATCTTTATCCTCCTTCATTCCTACTACCAAGCCCACACTCTTCCGTAACTCTTTCTTCACCTCCTTCCCTACAACATTCCAATCCCCCATAACTATTAGAATTTCATCTCGTTTTGCTTACTGAATTACCCGTTCAATATCCTCATACACTTTCTCTGTCTCTTCATCTTCTGCTTGCGATGTCGGAATGTATTGTTGTCGGTGTGAGGATGCTGTCGATTCTAATGCTACTACTAGACTGTTCATAGTGATCCGCTCTCTGCCGTATTTCTTTTTCATATTTTCTCTCTTCCCTATCACGTTCAAATTTCTGACATTCCAGGCCCCTAATCGTAGAACGTTACCCTTTCGTTGGTTGTTCAATCTTTTTCTCATGGCCTCCTCCACTTTGGCAGTCCACTTCGGGAGATCCGGATGGGGGACTATTCCGGAATCTTTTGCCAGTGGAGAGAATATCATGCCATATGTTCAATTACAGGCCACATTTTCTATGGATACACATTATGTTTCTTTAATGCAGTGGTTTCCATTACCTTCTGCATCCTCATTCCGTTGATCATCTCTGATTCTTCCGCCTTTTGAGGTATTTTTCCAGCCCAGGGGCAAGAAAGTGCCCTGAACTTCTGTCCGCTCCTTCGCCGTCTTTCACAAGGTCATTGGCTGAATGAGGGTGTCTTCTTATACCAGAAGTGTTCGGTCGCCATTTCTCATGTTTTTTATTCAAAATTTAAGCGTTGACGAGGTTCGAACCCGGGACCATAATGTTTTGATCTCTCTTCTAAGACGATACCACCACTTTTTTTTTGTCTGGACGGACGTCACAAGACACCCCTTCAAGTTCATCGTGGAAGACTTCATTCAGATTTTTTTTGTTTATTACTGAGGGCAGCCAGCCCTTTGAACGAACACGTTGATCTACCGCGCCAGCTTCCCCTAGACCACGGATAGAGACCCGTAAAACACTGCACCTTCAAAAAAGGCTAACACTTAATTTTATTTTCGACGTTAAAAATTTCTCTTTGTCAAGGGCGCTTTTCTCGCTGTTACCATTCTGTGTGTTGTATTGTCTTCTTTTCGCCTATCGTCGATTATTTTCATTCCCAAATAGGAAAACTAATTTATTACCGTACGTTAAGTCTCATTTTCTAACCTCACGTATTGCAACCATTTTCTCTCTGTATCCCTGATTTAATTCTACTACATTATTGGCTTTAGTTTTACTTCTGTTGACACTCATCTTATACGCATCGTAAGACACAATCCACTCCGTTCAACTGCTCTTCCGAGTCTTTTGCAATCTCTGACAGAATTACAGTGTCATTGGCAAACTTAATGGTTGTTATGTCTTCTCCCTGAACTTTTAATTCCCTTTCCAATGTACTCGTTGGTTTCTTTCAAACTGAAGACATTGGCGACGGGCCACAAGCCTTTCATTTCCAATGACTCTTCAACTGCAGTCTGGTTTTGTGCATACTTCTTTTCCACAGAAGGCCATAACTGTAGTTTTCTTTGTGGATACATTGTTACGCCATTGCACGTAAGCACCGTACAGATCTTTGTAGCTAGTCTTCCGTGTCCACCAGCATAATTTGTCAACTGCAATAAGGATTGAAATAAGTACCTCTCTGTTGATCTATCACAGACAAGGGACATCGGCCTGTTAAGTAATTGTCAATATTAATAAAACTCTACAACAGCCGTGTAACTGAGATGTTATTTTGTTTTATTTTTAAGGCTACCAGTTTCGGCCCCATACGCATCTCTCCATGTAATGTCAAATAGTGCCATAAATTCCTGGATATAATGCATTTAATCGTTGCTATCAAATCTTCGTTTCACTAGTGCCTCATTCAAAGACTTGATAGCAGTTGCTATTGTTTTTGAATGAAGCACTAGTGAAACGACTGAATTCATGACATGCAGAGATTTATGGCACTATATGCCATTATCGTTTATTCGGAGAGATGCATATGAAGATGGGATAGTGGAATGCCGAAACTGGTAGCCTTCAAACTGAAATAAAATACACTACTGGCCATTAAAATTGCTACACCAAGAAGAAATGCAGATGATAAACGGGTATTCATTGGACAAATATATTATACCAGAACTGACATGTGACAACATTTTCATGCAATTTGGGTGGATAGATCCTGAGGAATCAGTACCCAGAACAACCACCTCTGGCCTTAATAACGGCCTTGATACGCCTAGGCATTGAGTCAAACACAGCTTGGATGGCGTGTACTGGTACAGCTGCCCATGCAGCTTCAACACGATACCACAGTTCATCAAGAGTAGTGACTGGCGTATTGTGACGAGCCACTTACTCGGCCACCATTGACCAGACGTTTTCAGTTGGTGAGAGATCTGGAGAATGTGGTGGCCAGGGCAGCAGTCGAACATTTTCTGTAACCAGAAAGGCCGGTACAGGACCTGCAACATGCGGTCGTGCATTATCCTGCTGAAATGTAGAGTTTCAGATGGATCGAATGAAGGGTAGAGCCACGGGTCGTAACACATCTGAAATGCAACGTCCACTGTTCAAAGTGCCGTCAATGCGAAGAGGTGACCGAGACGTGCAACCAATGGCACCGCATACCATCAAGCCGGGTGATACGCCAATATGGCGATGACGAATACACGCTTCCAATGTGAGTTCACCGCGATGTCGGATGCGACCATCATGATGCTGTAAACAGAACCTGGATTCATCCGAAAAAATGACGTTTTGCCATTCGTGCACCCAGGTTCGTCGTTGAGTACACCATCGCAGGCGCTCCTGTCTGTGATGCAGCGTCAAGGATCAGCCCAGCCATAGTCTCCGAGCTGATAGACCACGCTGCTGCAAACGTCACCGAACTGTTCGTGCAGATGGTTGTTGTCTTGCAAACGTCCCCATCTGTTGACTCAGGGATCGAGACGTGGCAGCCATGCGGATAAGATGCCTGTCATCTCGACTGCTGGTGATACGCGGCCGTTGGGATCCAGCACGGCGTTTCGTATTACCCTCCTGAACCCACCGATTCCATATTCTGCTAACAGTCATTGGATCTCGACCAACGCGAGCAGCAATGTCGCGATACGATAAACATCAATCGCGATAGGCTACAATCCGACCTTTATCAAAGTCGGAAACGTGATGGTACGCATTTCTCCTCCTTACACGAGGCATCACAACAACGTTTCACCAGGCAACGCCGGTCAACTGCTGTTTGTGTATGGGAAATCGGTCAGCAGGTTGTAGGTGTCGCCACCGGCGCCAACCATGTGTGAATGCTCTGAAAAGCTAATCGTTTGCATATCACAGCATCTTCTTCCTGTGTGTTAAATTTCGCATCTGTAGCACGTCATCTTCGTGGTGTAGCAATTTTAATGGCCAGTAGTGTAACAAGTCAGTTACAAGGCATTTGGAGAATTTCATTGATACTGACAAATGAAATGTATACTGTCCATCTCAGTGAGTAGCAATCTTTCATTTACTTTTCCTATTCAGTGTTCTTGTTTATGTTTAACATAATGTGAAACCACTTCCATAAAAGACTAAGAGACTCTTCGTGTCGGTATTTTTGGCTCGGAACACTCGCGGCAGATTTCTGTAGACTCCCAAGCCACGCCATCGACTAGAGGACGGAGATATGGAAGTGCGCTTTTCTCGCTCGCTTGCTCGGTGTCTCGTGTTCCGATGGTCGGCGTCCACAGAGTTTCCGGGACGCGGCGGCCGTGAACCCCGCACCAGCTGAGTCTGCACCACACGGTATTGTTCGTGCCTCTGCGGGCCCGGGCCGTGGGAGCGGCGGCGCTGCCGCGTCAGCCGTGGCCGAGCGCCGGCTGGCCGGACACCCGACGCCTCTGCTCTGGGTCACCGGCGCCTTCTGCGCTCTCTCCGCGCCTGCCGGCCGCGTGACCGCGCTCTCCACGTGCCCCTGCCGCGCGCCGAGTAGCAACGAACTGCTGCTACCCGTTATTTAACATTCCCGCCTGCGAGCAGGTACTACGCAGCAACCTGGAACCGCCGCGCCGCGCCGCAGCGCACGCTTCGCATGCATGTATGCGGCGATGGAAAGTACTGATAAATTTCGTCTGCGTTCCTGAGCGAGTGCAAAGTTTGACGGCCCCGAAACCTGCATCGTTTTTCGCCCGAAAGATCTCAGCCTCGATCAGCAAACACAGCGTGTTTGTTCCTTGCTCTTTAGTGGACTGCAGGCTGTCTGCTTAGCATAAGTCCCTGGCATAGGCAGCCGGTGCGAACTTAGGTTGTTGAACCATCCCCAACACTCTTGTGGTTCCATTTTTAGGTACTCCACGTCGACGTCTCCTCGTAGATACGTATCGTCGGCAGGTTTTCTGGCTTTACTTCCCGACGTGACAGCGACGACTCTCCGATGAGGTGCGGGCCTTGTGTTTTGCTATTACTGCGAGTCTTGTAAATATCGCTTTTATTTAGTAATTTGCCCGGCTAAAACTCTCCCCTTTTATGATTTAGACAGCCTGCGCCACCTTTCGGAGGGAGTGGAGACGTCAAAGAGTCGCAAAAGTTCATATTAAGGAGTCCGTAAAACACGTAAACGTTCACTTCAGTTAGCGTGTTAGTTATGCCTACGCTTTCCGCTAGATGGTACTGACTTACTGCTGAATAGCTTTGGTTCCGTAAAACCTTCACTGATTAGTACTAGCTAAATGAAATAAGTACAACACTCTTGTATTTCTCTTTCACTCTATATTCAAGGATTAAGATGGTGATGGATGATGTTCCATTTAAAAGGTTCCTAGCCTGGAGGTATCTAAATAGTCCGCAAATGCCGATATGCACGCGCTCTACGTCCAGATTCGCAACTAACGGCACACGACACTTTCAAAAGTCCACACGTTAATATCTGAATACCGGTACCTCTGGATTCACTCGTATCAGCAGATAATTTGAGCTTCTGTCGTCTATATGTCCGTAAAGTTCCAATCTAGCACTAAAGTCCCAAAATCCCCTTAATACTCCATTGCTACCAACAGTCAGAGATCGTACACTACATAACTTTTAAAATCCGTAATATTCTAACAGTTGATCGTGAATCTTAACACGATAAAGTCCAATCTAATTATTGTCTCGCTGACTGACACGGGTTCCCCGCCCTTTAACGAAACAATCAAGGAAAACAGGCGGCAATAATGACGATCAGGCCTTTTTATAGGTTTTTCATCACAAGAGTTTAACGTCACTGCCTTCTCCATGACGGAGCTCCCGTGGCTTTGCTGTACTTAGACGTTAAACTGTTTGCAGATATACTATAATTTTGATCTGCAATTACCGAACTATGATTGTACACTATTTTCCCCTCTAAAAATTCTATTCTTAATTTTAAATTATTCTTTCTATAGCTTTCATCACTGTAAACTGAACCGAGGTGTTCCATTGTGGACAGGAGCAAAGCCAGGGAAGGAGGGGGTCATTGCGGGGTTATAACCTCCAGCCCAAAGACGACTTTACTCTTCATCTTCTTTTTCGTGG
Organism: Schistocerca nitens; assembly: GCF_023898315.1. NCBI lineage: Eukaryota > Metazoa > Arthropoda > Insecta > Orthoptera > Acrididae > Schistocerca > Schistocerca nitens. Next base: position 408,558,704 of record NC_064617.1, read on the forward strand.
CTTCTGTAATATCTCCTTACAGTCTACTAATTATCCCTGCACAATTCTATGAGTGAATTACGTTTCCTACTTGACCATCTATATACTCGCAGAATCGATGCGCAAAGTAGTACAGTACTATTACTATTCCATGAGCGCAGCATTACTCTTTGTAATATTCTCTCTGGTGTGTTGGGAGGACTTCTAGGATCATCTCCGTGCCGAATAGCCGCATTGAATAATTGTAATTTTGCTATCGAGATTACTGCAAGAAAGAGATTGACAATATATTGTATGCTACTCAAGAAAATATATACTGAGCATTTACATCAAAGGTGTGTAAGGAATTTCATTATATATGCATTCTCTAGTTGGAAATTTGCACACAGGTGTCGTTTCGTTGGTAATGAGAAGGGAACTTCCGATGAATTGGAAACGAACCTGCAATTATTAGATCCAAGAGCTCCATTATTTCATCGGATAGTTAAACTCTATCAAAGCAAACTTTCCGCTTGATCTGAGGTTTCCCGACTGACTACGCAACGCAAGAAAACCAAGACATTTTATTTGCACAGGATTGCAGACCGCTTCGAATCACCGAGACTGCGGACAAGGAGAGTCGTCGTCCGATTCTGATTAAACAAGTAAAGCTTAATTAAAACTTTCTTGAGCGACTGTGATAACTGTGATATGGCCTGCTTATGAATGACATCATTAATAAAATACTAATAACTAACTTTCCTCCTCACCAGCAACCAGTATACAACACAATATTAATTAAAATTATACTTCTATTCCGTACCTTCATGGGACTGCCATTGTCCTCAAGGGCATTGTTGCGGCAGATATTTGCGGCACTGTGTATCTGGAGTCAGCCCAAACAATAGTGCTCGTCACATCTTTCATGCGACGCCCATTGTCGACATCGGTTTGTTTCCCGTAACAAACAAAATAATTTTTAAAGCGAAATCTTACCTCCCCGTTTGATAGAGCATTCCCACATTGCTCTAGTACGAAATTTGTTTGATCATTATTTACGAACAGGAACAGTAGAACCGAAGAATAACCAGTACTGCATCAGCGACATCACCACCCTGGCCCGCACTGACTGCTACCACCAAGGGTGCAGCACTACTGGGTCGCTACTGGATTGCCGTTTATTCTTTGCGCCTTACTGCCCCTGCTAACATACGAGGGTTGGGACCTGAATAGTGGCGACTATTTATTCACAACCGATACAAAAGAGTTGCATGTTTGCCGCTGTTACTGTGCTTCAAAGTAGTCACCAGCGTTGTGTAGATGTAGAACCCGTTGCCAGCGGTGTGGGAGGCGTAGTATACCGTTAGGAGAGCCTGTTCTGTTGATGGTGCGAATGGAGCGGTCTACTGCCTGTCGAATCTTTGGAACAGTTCTGAAGCGAATGCCACGAAGTGGTTCCTTTATCTTGGAAATCAAATCAAAGTCACAAGGTCTTAAGCCCGTGGAGTATGGTGCCACAGCACAGTACTTCCCAGTCCCATCGACCGAACAGAGCAGCTACAGTTTGCGTTGTATGCACCCGCGCGTTGTCGTGCAAAATCATGGGTGGGTTGCGCAGAAAGTGTCGCCGCTTCTTTCGTAAGGCTGGTCGCAGGCGATGCTCCAAAAACGAACAGTAATACTGTGCATTGACGGTCTGCCGTGGAGGAACGTAATGCGTTAGGATAGCACCATCACAGTCGTACACGAGATTCACCATAACTTTAGACCGCTCCACTCGCACCATCAAGAGAATAGGCTCTGCTAACAGTGTACTAAGCCTTCCACATCGCTGGCAACGGATTCTACACAATGCTGGTGAATACTTTGAAGTAACAGGTGCAATCTTGTAACTCTTTTCTATCAGTTCTGAATAAATAGTTGCCACTATTTAAGTCCCAACCCTCGTATTTTGCTAAAATAAATATCGGACTAGACTGATTTGAAAAAGCACTATCGAATGAGCACACAAAATTCCAATTTGAAAGTTATTTTGTTTGTAATGGGAAATAAACTGACGCTTTCTGTTGACACTGGGCGTCACATGAAAGACGTGACGAGCAGTTCTTTGGGCTGACTCCAGCTACGCAGCCGGCCGGGGTGACCGAGCGGTCCTAGGCTCTTCAGTCTGGAACCGCGCGACCACTACGGTCGCAGGTTCGAATCCTGCCTCGGGCATGGATGTGTGTGATGTCCTTAGGTTAGTTAGGTTTAAGTAGTTCTAAGTTCTAGGGGACTAATGACATCAGAAGTTAAGTCCCATAGTGCTCAGAGCCATTTGAACCATTTTTTTCCAGCTACGCAACGCAAAAACCAAACTGCAAACATCTTCCAAAACACACGAGAAAATGCGCCTGACGACTCTCAGGAGAGAATATATGGTTCTCAGGACGTGCCCGTACAGCTATCGCAACAGTGGAAAGCGTGTTACGACAATTTAGAAAAGATTAATTAGGGTCAATCCACAACAGGTGCGAAGTTACATAGGCTTCGCCTTGTCATGTGTCGCCATGCAGGTGATTTCCGTGTCAGTTATGACGATACGAAGGTTAAGGACAACACAACATCCAATGTCCGAGATGAGAAAAATCTCGACCTGGCCAGGAATCGAATTCGCCCCCTTCTGTTAGCAACCGGGTGCGCTGACCCCTCCTTTTAATTACTGGGTATGCCCTTCCCGGTCGGCACACCTTTTCCCCCAGGAAGGAATTTGTGCACCCCTGTTATTTCGAGTAAAAGTGTGTAAACTTTCCCCAAATGTTTGTGAATCGTGTAATGAGACGAAACATGGGTACCAGCCCGGTACTCACCTAGTCGGATGCGGGAAACTGCCTAAAAACCACATTCAGGATAGTCGGCACGCCGGTGTTCGTCGTTAATCCACCGGGCGGGTTCGATCCATGGCCGGCGCGGCTCTCCGAATGGCGAAAGCGGCGTGCTAACGCTTGCTTGTCCGCAGATAATCGACCATTTCTGAGAAAACGACGGTCAAAGTTTTCGATGTAACGTGGACACCTTTTTAGCGTGTTCTAGTGTTAGTCTAAATGGTGGCGTTGTGGTTATCACTGCGGCTTTTTAACTTTTGCGCCTCGAGTTCGAAACCTGGTTATTCTTTTTATTTATTAATTTATTTATCCGCCCATGTCCGTCGAAGATTACGGCAAAAACGTTCCTTATCAAGTTAGGGAATACGAGGCTTTACATAAACTGTTAAACTAGAACTGCATTTCACAATAAGTGTCATACAAAATATATGTGTGTGTATGACATTTTCAAGGGTTACAATTTTTTTAAAATCTCGTAGTTTTATATTTCTTACTTAACATCAATCTTATATTAATTCTTACATTTTGTTCTTATGTTTATTCTTAAGGAAGGTCAGGTGCACTCCCTTGGATTATACCGATTGTAGAAACTTTCGAAGCATAGAGCATCGCGTGAAGGCAGTTTTGCCACAGTTACAATCTCGCTCGGGAAAGAAACGTAGTATTGTTAAATATTTCATGCAATCGCTATAATTTCACAGAGGATCAGGCATAACTGGTCACTTTAACGAAAACTGGCGCTTGCAATTGGTTATTAATCGAGACGCACTACAGGAATTTCACTGAATACAATTTCAAATAATTTTCTCATTAATTCTTTTACCTTTTTTCATTTTTTTGCAATGTATAGGCCAGACATACAATAAGTACACGAATAAGGGTAACGTTATTTAAATATACACTGGAAAACAATCGTGTTGCAATCTTCTAACAGACATGCAATTTATACGCCAGACACACAAATAGTACACGAAAAAGGGTAACGTTATTTAAATATACACTGGAAAACAATCGTGTTGCAATCTTCTAACGGACATGGGTAGATAAATAAGAAACTAAAATAAAAATAATAATCGGGTTTCGAACACGGGGTGTGAAAGTATGAGGCCGCTACGCAAGCCACTGTGTCACAGCTTCTACTAAACTGCATGGTAGCTAAAAGGCAGATTAACCCTGACCATCATTTTCTCAGAAACGGTCGAGTATCTTCGGACAAGCCGAGACAACTGTTCGCTTACTTTAACCCCTCTTCCACTGAAGTTTCTGGGAAGTCGGGTTATGGCACTTACCGTGTTCTCCTTGCAAAACCTAATATACAGGCTGTCCCATGAGAAGTGGTCAGCATTCAGGAATATGACAGGAACGATAATTTTAAGCAAAAAAATTTCGTATTGAAATATGTCCTATTCCGAATGGTTTCTGAGAGAGAATAAATTTAATGTACATTGTTACTTATCTTCTGTGTTATTCAGAACATATTCATTTTTTGCAACGTATCACAGTAGCGAGAGGAATTCGAGATTAACAATTTCGTATACGACACTTGTGTTCCATCCAGTCGGGAAACTCAAACTGGCCCACAAAAACTACCTAAGCTACAACACATCTGCGTCGCAAGAGCTTTTCAATATTCTCTCGCTCTCTTCGCGCAAACTATTTGTCCGAGAGAAGAAATAATTGTAACGTTTTCTATCAAAAATTTAATGTACTTTAATTTCGTACTGCGATATGTTTTCACTAGATGCAACGTACAGAGTTGACATTCAGTGTGTTCCATCTCGGAAATTATTCGGAATACAGCGTACGTCCATACAAAGTGTTTTCCTTCAAATGAGCGTTCCTGTCATGTCCTTGAATATTAAACATTCCTCCTGCAACAAACTGTATAAAAACGAATATTTTGTTTGTTTGTTTGATTGTTTGTTTTCTTTGTTTCCCTACACAAGTCATCCGATTACGATGAAACTTTACCGAGTGGCCACGAATGTTTCTGACAACAACAAGGAAAATGAAGAGTGTTCATTTCTTCTGTGCGTCTTTAGCTTTTCTCACACCCAGTGAAACAGGTCAAGTCTTATCTTCGCCCATCGTAATATTTTAACCATATGGAGAACATCACTGAGGTATAATCTGTGCCCATATTAAAAAAGTTTTGTTTCGCCTCTGCGGCCCCTGCGATAGATGACCATTCATTACTTTAAAGTATGTTAACATTGTGTTTTCAAGTAGTTAATTAACGTTATTTGTTTGAAAACTTAAAAAAAAGACTCTTCTAGATTCTGACTTAATTAACAGTATTTTGCTTTGCTTGCCGTTGTTGATGCTTTATCCGTCAAAATAATCATGTGTCCTAAACTTCCATCAATAAGTAGATCTACCGGTGGAGCACAAAATAAGAAGCAATTACGAACTTGTCAAGCAAGCTACGAAGTAGATTGTTAACGAGTTGCTTTGTTATGTACACCAAAATTAGAAGAGCAACAAACAGCATGAGTCAAAGCAGAATGTTTACGAGCCACCAGTTACAAAAAATCGCTATTGCCTTTGCGGATGTGATATTTTTTCAGCAAAAAACACCGACGTTACTGCAGTCAACTACGCAATCTACTACCAAATTGCGGGCAAGTCTGTGACAAATCAACTGACAGCGTCTTGAATGAGGAAGAGGTTTCAAATTACTCAACAGATTTTTAAAATCCGTATTATCTTTCTGGTTTTCCATGGTAGAGATTGTCACTCAATATCGCGCACCAATAATTCTTTTGCGTAACATTAATCCAACACGATTGTGCAGTGCAACCAAGCTCGCTGACAAAAAAACTCCTTCCAAACGTCATCAAAGCGACAATACTGACTGGCAAGCCAAAAGGAGAAGATGTGCTGATTTCATGTAATACCAAGATTCCCACCGACAAGCCATCTGATTTTAACCCTAGATTAAAATCCCTCGTAAAATTTGCTATTGCGGTAGGGTATAAAATAGGACATTTTGTACTTAATTTGGTATGTGGCATACCGTTGGAGATCTCATAATGGTAATTAACTAATACATGACCTATACATTATTACTTCCTTCGAATAAAATGTGTAGTAAACTTTACGATGGTTTACGTAATAGTAATATAACGTTGCCCCCCATTGTTGTTCTAGGGTTAAACGTCTACAGTTCCCCGTTCGCTTTGCATTCTCAGTTACCATCAACCAGGTTTAAGATCAATGGCTTCAGGTGTGTGGGTTGAATCTGGAAAGTGTAAGTTATATGTTGCAATCTCACGAGTGGAACAGACAAAATATTTATTTGTTTTTTCAGAAAACGGAAAGACCTAAATACTGTATATTCCATATTAGTTGAATAAAAGTATTAAAATTTAATTTAATCCAGAAACATCATAGACTTTATTCATTTATTAATGAAAATGTGTCTCCTTTGTACATGCGTAGTACTTAGAAAGAAAAAGAGGTACTGTAGCACGTGTCGGGCACAAGTAGTCACTTATATGGTTATATACAGGGGTTGTTCAGAAATATGGAAACACCTGAGAGATACCAAATGCCTTGGCTTGTCCTCTCATTTATTTTCTTTTATTGCTCACTCGGGGGGGGGGGGGGGCAGTCGACAGGGGAGGTGAATTGAGTATCAAGTGCTCGAATTAAATAAGGTAATGGGTCTTACTTCACTTTTCACTTGCTATATTTTCCAAGGTCTGGTGGTTGACTTTCTGCGTGGAAGAGCACGTGTGACAGGGGCGTTGTGTGCGGCCGCCTGCACCAAGTTCCATGAAAGCCAAGCCCAGGTGACAATGCCTGTGATCGGGATGGTCCCTCAAAGGCGTCCTCAGCAGTCACGCATCACCGGTTTTCTCTGGGCCGGATAAAAGGCAACCAAGAATGCGTAAACTGCTGAGAGCACCAACAAGGTGCCGCATTAATAGGTTTGCAACCAGAGGCTGACACCCCGAATGACCACGGAATCTGTCGGCCAGTGTGGCCGAGCGGTTCTAGGCCAGTTTGGAACCGCGCGACCACTACGGTCGCAGGTTCGAATCCTGCCTCGGGCATGCATGTGTGTGATGTCCTTAGGTTAGTTAGGTTTAAGTAGTTCTAAGTTGTAGGGGACTGATGATCTCAGATGTTAAATCTCATAGTGTTCAGAGCCATTTGAACCATTTTTGACCACGGAATCTGTCAGCGCAACGCCGTGGCACCTGCACTAGGTCGGTCGGGCATTGTATAGATGCGTTCGTAGAATCGCAGCTCGGTGACAGCAGGTTGTCTGCCAAGCCAGCGCCTCACGTATACACGTTATTTTGCTGTCAGCTACTGTTCCCATGCCACAGTCTTCCCGCGCGCACTTCAAAAGAGCAAGCTAACTGACAAACAGTCGGCGACTCTTGCAGACATTATAAGGCGCCACTAATTTTTGGACGACAAATCTCTCAATTGGAGTAGGATTTTTCGTGGAGCGACGGTTGCACGACAGTTCGTATAGGGATGATTGGCGCTAAGATCCTTGACCGGCCATTATTGGCAGCCATGTGGCTCGGTGGGTTTCGGCGCATCTTAATTTTTCGGAATTTGTGTAGAGAACTGAATTTTCTAGGGGATTCTATTCCGGACCACCGGAGAGAGAATACTTGAAGTGGATGCCGCACATCCAGTCGAGTTAAGAGTTTTCACTGTCTTGGTAACGCAGGGGGAGTTCTGCAAGGACTGATCCAGACCGCAGGGCAGCATAGCTCGGTTCCAGTATCGCCGCTTAAACATCGTCCATGGCCACAGCTCCTCGGGGAGGTCAGCAGTCCTGACTTCAGCCGTTGCTGATAGCTGACTCCACGCCAGTCGAGCCTGGCGTTTGCTAAAGTATTTGGCCGCCCTGGCAAGGTAGGGACTCAGTCGGTTATTTTTTATGCCCCCCGTACCGCGCCTCTGCGGATCTGATTTACCAGTGGGATTCCGAGGACTGAATTTCCAGTCTATTACGATAACCAGCCGACTCACAATAAAGGAAAGCGAACTAGAATCATTGGTAGGCTTCACTTCAACTTTACCAACTAATTATTCATATAATTTGAATAACCATATATTGTCATAATATTTGAAAATTGGATTTATTTGTTCTTAAATTTCATTGCGATACTAAATCCCGCTATCATATCAGTAATTACAGAAGCTCATTAGAATACCACGCTTTTAATCATAATTTTTGGGGTGATGTTATCCAATATATAGTAAATTATGTGAAAGGTAAAGACCATGGATTGTCATAAAAAACAGGGCCAAATACATTTTTTTCATACAGATATCCTTGCGCAGAACAGGGAGAGTGATAGTTCTTGGGTGTGGTGTAAATCTTCACAACATTGAGATACAGGTTTTACTCAAATCAGGGAACTAGTTTCACCTTGCCACCAGACATCATTTCATAATATGGCCACCCTGCCATTGGTAAGAATCGTAATAGGAAGATGCTGAGAATCAACAGTCATTCAAATTTCACAGTTTTCCCTTTTTAATTCCGCAGTAAAATAGTCTGCAAACACGAATTTATTAATTCATGTGTTTCTTTCATTGTGATCTATGAGTATATGATTGTTTTTAAATTTATTTATTGTTTTGTGTATTGTACATTTGTTTGTTTGTGGTCTCCGTACCGCATCCTATCTTGTGGCTGATAAATGGCGTCGATAGCAGCATTGTTGATTATTTTGGATGTATTTTTAATTGTGCAGATAGGTTTATGCATGAGGTGAAATTTAATTTTTCTGATCACTTCTGAGGTGTCATGTGCACACCTTACATGAATACTAACCAGGAGTAAGGTTAGATGAATAAAATGCGGGAGTCGGTTACTATACGATAGAGTATGCACAGGATAGAGACGTAAATTTATCTGGGGATGATATATTATCCCACGGAGCAGGAAACCGTGAGTACAAATGAGAGCAGCAGTTTGGGAAACATGCGTGAGGTTTTGGAGGAAATTATCGATCTGAGCGAGGAGGAAGACACGGATGAAGTTAACAGACATGCTGATGCTATTGCCCATATCTGGAACGATTCAGCCGATAGCGTAAATAGGTCTATCACCCTCCTTCACTGCAGTGAAAGGAATCTAGTGTCGCGTCATCTGTGGGAGTCTTGAAGCATGCGAATGAACCGAATTTAGTCCTTCAAATACTGAACGAAATGAAAGAATTGGACAAGAAACGAGAACAGCCAGAACAGAAGAGAGAACAAGAAACCAAGGAACTAGAAAGGAAGTGAGAGGAGCCCGAACAGAAAAGAGAGGAAGCAGAACATAAGAGGGAACAAGAAGCGAAAGAACTGGCGCAGAAGGTGGACAAGACCGGCGACCATGTAATCGAAGCAGGCAAGGTCAGTATAAAAGCTACTCAAACTGCGTTAAGGGTGAAGAAGGAGACTAGATTGGCCGGGATAGAAGCGGCAGGTTCTAGGAAATTAGCTAACGTGGCAAATAATGAAGCCAGACAAGCTAGGCATGCTGCAAATGTGAACAGTGTAGCGTTGTCATCACTTCAAATTGAGGATCTCAGTGCAGTTGCCGGGAACTCACAAAGGTTCGAAACGGTGGAGGACCGCCTGGATCAGACTGAATAGCAACTGCAAAATGGGTACATCACAATCTGATGTAACCGAAGAGGTACACGGAACAGCGTCTCCGGCGGGATGCCAAACGGATGCTGCGCCCAGGCCACATGCCGAGGAATGGAGAGCGAAATTTCGCACAGTTGCATCCCGATTAGGTAGTGCAATTCGAACTGCGGTTGCTGTGAAAGTGTACGACGGATTGCTGTCAATATAAGACATGAACTTGCGGGAAATGAGGAGCAGACTGAAGTGTCTGAATCAGGAACAACTACAAGCTCGACAGCAGAACCGGCATTCGAATACATGCAGATTTCACGGACAACGTCATATCTCTTCACCGAAAGGTATGGCTCTGCCAATTCAATAAGACGTTGCCCTCATCATGACCATTAGAGGCAAAATTAGAATCCATCTGTGGTCGCACAGAAACGACGGCAGCAGAAAATATGTGCTGAGTAGCAGAAACTTTCTGGGCGTCCCAAGGATTCAAAGAAGCCTTGCTGGGAATCTTTTGGTCCCGAGATATTAAAGACAATATGAAACAAGAATTTTTGTGCGTGGATTTGAGGAGTCGTCTGGTTATACACTGAAGAGCGAAAGAAACTGGTATACCTGTCTAATATCTTGTAGGGCCCCGGCGAGCTCGCACAGGTGCCATGGACTCGACTAATATCTGAAGTAGTACTGGAAGCAACTGACACCATGAATCCTGCAGGGCTGTCCATAAAAAGTAAGAGTAAGAGAGGACGGAGATCTCAACAGCACGTTGCAAAGCATCCCAGATATGCTAAATAATGTTCATGTCCGGGGAGTTTGGTGGCCAGCGGAAGTGTTTAAACTCAGGAGATTGCTCCTGGAGCCACCCTGTAGTTTATTCTGGACGTGTGGGGTGTGACACTGTCCTGCTAGAATTACCGAAGTCCGTCGGAATGCACAATGGAAATGGATGGATGCAGGTGATGAGACAGGATGCTTACGTGCGTGTCACCTGTCAGAGCCGTATCTAAGCGTATCGGTGGTCCCATATCACTCCAGCTGCATTCGGCCCACACCATTGCAGGGCCTCTTAACAGCTTGAACAGTTCCCTGCTGACATGCAAGGTCCATGGACTTATAAGGATTTCTCCGTACCCGTACACGTCCATCCGCTCGATACAATTTGAAACGAGACTCGCCAATATCGGTGTTGACAGGCCCACGCGAGGCGTAAAGTTTTGTATTGTGCAGTCATCAAAGGTATACGAGTGGGCACCCTTGTTGATGGCCCTGCACTAAAATCTGCAGCAATTTGCGGAAGGTTTGCACTTGTGTCACGTTGAATGATTCTCTTTGGTCGTCGGTGGTGCCGTTCTTGCGGTGCCGTTCTTGCAAGATCTTTTCCGGCCGCAGCGACGTCGGAGATATGATGTTTTACCGGATTTCTGATATTCACGGTACACTCGTGAAATGGTCGTGCGAGAAAATCCCCACTTCATCACTACCTCGGAGATGCTGTGTCCCATCACTCGTGCGCCGACTATCACACCACGTTCAGACTCACTTAAATCTTGATAACCTACCATTGTAGCAGCAGTAACCGATGTAACAACTGCGCCAGATACTTGTTGTCTTATATACGTGTTGCTGACCGCAGCCTGTTTACATATTTCTGTATTTGAATAAACATGCCTAAACCAATTTCTTTGGCACCAATGAAAATGTTTGTCGGTTTGCTAAATAAAAATAAATTCTTGGACACACAATGCAGTAAGTGCGAAATAATTAAATTCCGCTTCTCAAAACTGCCAGGGAACTACCAACAGGCTCCGGTAGGCAAATGCAGAGACAGCGTCGTAACATTTAAAAGTACTACGCGAACTTGAACTGTGTAATATTTCTGGCTTATTCAGCCATCATATTAGGCTCCAGGAAGCTATTCCCAGAGCAGTGGAGATGCAAGAAGCATAGAGATGACGCAATGTGGGATGAGGTACCGGTGACAGACGTTAGATTCGGTACCACTCCCGTGAGAAAGACCGCCTGCATGATGCTGCTGCTCTGTGATTGGCTGCTGTGTTCGGCGGTAGGGCGCCAAAACGTTAAACTTTAGTTGCTATTATTAATTAAACCTGTCATCCAAATTACTTCATTTTTTTAAATAAACATCTCTCAACAGCCAGCTATCAATTAGTCATTTCAAAATTATTAAAATCAAAGTAAAACAAAAGACTGACGATATTACTGCAGATGCACTTCGGTGGCGTTCGGGTCACGCCTTGCTGGCTTTGCGCGAGAAGTGTCTCTGGCAATCCGGCTCTCCAGTTCTGACCGTTCCAGTAGACAGACATGTTGTCTGTTATAGCAGTATTTCTTTCATGCAATTTTATTTACTACAGTTCCGACCGTCGCTAGGTACAGACATGTTGTATGTAATTGTAGTATTTGGTTCATGTAATTTTATTCTCCAGTTCTGACGGTTCCAGTAGACAGACATGTTGTCTGTGGCACGATGTATTTCATGTTATTTTAGCCAGATATAATGACTGTGGAAAGATATGTTCAATACGTTGTGTCAAGAATAGTTTCTCGTGTCCATATCAATAAAAACGCGAGTAGCATCCCAAATGAGTTATAGTTTATTCGTAGCAGCAGTTCCTTTCGAAGTTAATTTCAGCCTCAAGAAAAAGAATCCACGACCTGCGTGCTGTTTTCTGCGCTGGGGACATCATCATCATCATGAAGACAGCAGGTTAGTGAAGTGTACAAGAACTTATGTATTCCACACAGGGCAGTGCAAACAACTAGGCACCTCACGTGTACCGCATGCACAGTACAACTGTGCTCAGTGACACGTCATCTGCAGTACTGCAGGGGAGGTAAAGAAGGATGAAAGTATTAACACCATCTCACTTTTATTCCTTTTTCTTGCCGTAACTGATATTTGAGAGAAAGAAAAAGAAACCAGAATTTCGAACTTCCAACAGCAACGCAGAAATAATAAGTGAAGGAATGAGTACGAAGCACTGTGCGGAAGGCAAGAGAATAGGGGATTTTAATTTCGGTTCTCTCAAATGCGTACCTATTGTACTGAAGTTGCATAGTGGTCGAATTTATTTTAAAACTGTTAAAGCATCTCTGAGTGCACCCATGGCCTAGGGGGGGGGGGGGGGGGGTCGGCTTTCGCCGTGACATGATGTGGACGGACTCAGCGCGCTGACCGTCGCTCCGCAGGCGCGCTCGTTTACCCTCTAGCGCGCGGTGCTGCGTGTTTGTATCGACTTATAATACCAACTGCCAAGGTGTTATCGTACCAACAAGCTACAATCAAACTAATGTTCGACGCATCATACACAAGGCCGGAGGTCCATGAAATAGAATGATTTCTTCGAGACCTGATGCGCACAGAACCGCAAAAGCTAATAGGCATCCATTTGTCTATTGTATGCAGCACAATATACCTCAAACTGATTGACAAAGCGGCCTGTGACAGACTCCTACAACGACCTACCAACGGCTTCCACTTCTGCCATGCTGACGGTACTCTGTGTGCTGTAGTGGTTGAACAAGCTGGTCTGGCAGTACATTACATAGGCATCTTTCAAAAGCCGTTCGAAGTTCCCACCAACCTCGTCGTTGACGCGCTGGGGCCGTACGACATAGATTTGAGCCACACAGAAGAGAAATGGAATATCTTTGAAGTGTACCCTGTACCAAACGGGGTACGCCAAGTAAGCATAGAAGTTAAAAAGCACGTTCCATTAAATGTTTTCGTTGGCGGCTACTCCGATAATTGTTATATATGATGGACAACCAGGGCCAGCTCTGGCGGTGGGCAGGAGGGCCATGTCTATCTGAGAGTCTGTAGCGACCCCTCGTCCAGGTGCTCCGCGCGAAACTTCCTCAGCAATTCACGTTGACTTCCGTCCTGCTAACGTACGTGGAGGTGGCACGACATGATGTGACAGATGATCAAAACTTGATACCATCTGAAGCCACTACGAGTTCCGTTGGAAACTTAGCCCCGACAGAGATGCTGACTCCACAGCCGCTGCACATTGCAGAGTTTCTTGCAGTCTCTGCACCTTGCTGCGCTGGGGGCGCCGCCTTCACTTTCGGGATTGGAAGCAAGAATTCCCGATTGTGGCGAATCCCGCCCTCCAGTGGATGTTGAGTCGTCGACTTGCAAGCAAAAGTCACCCAAGCAGCAGAAGAAGGGACAACTGTCAGTTGTAGAAGACTGATGGGATGGCGATGTGATGCTGGAGGACGACAACGACACCGCCACGGGTTCTACAGCTGCAGCGGATTACAGCAGCCTCATTCATCAACAGGCCCCAGTATAGAAAACTCGCCACCTTCTGGTGGTCCTGAAAACGAGGCAAATCGGGTCGAGGCCGGGAATGTGGGCTCCCGAAAAAGCGGTCAGCCACCACTGAGCTCGCAGTCCTCTCCTGGCGACTGCGCAGACGATATGGGGGCGGATGACACGAAGCACACATCGATAGTCCCTCTGACGCCCATGGCCGCCGATGAGTCTGGAGGGCCGTCCCTGTAATGCAAGTCATGCAGCCGGGCAGATGCATGGTGTCTGATCTCGCCGTGGGCTTGCATGCACGCGTTGCCTACACCACTTCAGCTTTCTCAACCTCACCACGTGGAAACAGTCAACGTCAATACTATTTACTTCACTGTCACGACCCGCATATTGTCACGTAGAAGAACGTGTAATTGCTGAATAACAAACACTAACTTCACTTAACGAAGGCTTATTCAGCACTTGCACACACAAGAGCGCGGAGCGAACTGCCTCCGGCCAGAACACATACAGTACATATACAGCTACAGAACATTCCAGTACAATCATTCTTGACATTTGTGGATACTTCTAAAAGGTACACGAACCGAATATAGAAATTAAAATTGTACAGTCCAGATGAGGTTTGAACTCACGACCGTCCATACCACATTGCTCCTCAGGTTCTTCTGCTACAATATTATATTACATGGTAAGGCAGCAACTTGGACACTGCCCTTCTCCAGGTTAGTTCGAAGCTGCAGTAAGGCTTTTATGGCTCCATCACCGACATCCTACCGTCTGACAATGGCGCAGGAGGAATGGCTATCCTTCTCCGAGATGCCATACAAGCAAGAGACGTTAAGTACTTGCCAAATTCATGAGACATCGCACTCACGTTTGGCACCATCTGCCTCGATAACATGTATGCAACATGTACTTCACATCACGGTGACAGGCACGACTTCTATTCGGAAGAGGGCCAGCTCTACAAGCAATGGTACGTGACGTAGCACTTCACGATACATGGTTCTTACATCGTGGGAACCAGTGCGAATATATACACTTTACCAGCCATTCTGCCAGTCGCTTGGACCAGGTGTATGTCTCGTGCGGTCTCTGCCAAGGGGCAAGTGGTACTAACGTACTTTCCATCGACATGGTTCAAATGGCTCTGAGCACTATGGGACTTAACTTCTAAGGTCATCAGTCCCCTAGAACTTAGATCTACTTAAACCTAACTAACCTAAGAACATCACACACATCCATGTCCGAGGCAGGATTCGAACCTGCGACCGTAGCGGTCGCGCGGTTCCAGACTGTAGCGCCTTTAACCGCTTGGCCACCACGGCCGGCCCATCGACATGGATTCCCAGCAAGAAAGACTATTATCGCCTTTACTAACAGCAGCAACCCATCAATACGTTCGCACCAAGGCACCCTGAAGTTACCTGGAACGTAGTGTGGTATGTGGTACGCACGCCTTTTCAACCTACATCGGTGCGTTCCTTGTGGTATGTGGCTACTCGTCAGTGGCTACATCCCTTTCATCTTACGCAGGACCGCTTGTCTCCGAGATGCTCAGTCGTTAATTCGGATGTTGACCGTGTGGCTTGTGACGCGACCGACGACTGCTGGTGGCCCACGCAAACACATGCTTGCATTACTGTTGTGGCGATTACTACAAATTTCGCGATGCGCACAAAAGTACTCTCGACTTTTGGTCCCTACTGATGTGCACATGCGGCTTTCAGCCGCCGCCAGTAGTACAGGACTCAATTCGCTAATTATGTAGGTTCTTTATTTTCTGACCCTTTTTCTTAGTGGGTCGTTCCGAGTATGGAACGCGGTTACTGAAGAAGATTCATGGAACATATTGATCCACTACGTAGAGAATAGGGGGAACCCCTACCAGCAAGGAGAAGTCGTCTCTGACGCTCATTCGGCAGTCGTAGGGTCTTTTTAAAATAAATAAACCTGCTTACTCCCCTCCCCGACCCTAGAGCACGTTCACTAGTAATCCAAACGTCACCCTCATTCTGCCACAGCCCTTGGCGAAGAGAGCGAAGAAGCGGACAGAAGTTCTGCGTATGTCTTGCCCTTGGGGTCGGAAACTTCCCATAAAAGGCGGAAGAATCAGCAATGATCAAAGTTATGAGGATGCAGGGGGCAATGGAAACCACAGGGCATGAGGCCTGTAATTGTATAAGTGTCATAGTAGTCTCTCCATTGGCAAAACATTCCGGACTAGCCCCCCTTCTGGTCTCCGGGAGAGGACTGTCAAGGAAGAGGTGGCCAAGGAAAAAGATGGAATAACCAACGAAAGGGTAACATTCTACGATTCGAGGCGTGGAACGTCAGAAGTTTGAACATGTTAGGAAGATAGAAAATATGAAAAGGGAAAAGCCTCTGTATTGGCTCTAATTTCTCGAATTTTCTTCGCGTGGTCAATACGCGAGATGTATGTGGGGGGAATTAATGTTGTCTGACTCCACCTGAAAAGTTATGTCCCGAAATTTCAATAGTAAATCTCTCCGTGATGCACAACGCCTCTCTTGCAACGTCTGCCAGTGGAGTTCGTTTAGCATCTCAGTGGTTCAAATGGTTCAAATGGCTCTGAGAACTATGCGACTTAACTTCTGAGGTCATCAGTCGCCTAGAACTTAGAACTAATTAAACCTAACTAACCTAAGGACGTCACACACAACCATGCCCGAGGCAGGATTCGAACCTGCGACCGTAACGGTCGCTCGGTTCCAGACTGTAGCGCCTAGAACCGCACGGCCACTCCGGCCGGCTAGCATCTCCGTAACGATCTCTCGCCAGCTAAACGATCCCGTGACGAAAAGCGCCGCTCAAACTTGGATCTTCTATATCTCCTCTATCAGTCCTACCTGACAGGGATACCACATAAATAAACAATACTCACGAAGCGGGCGAACAAGCGCCTTATAAGCCACTTCCTTCGTGGATGAGTTACATTTCCTTAAGTTTATTCCGATGAATACGAGTCTGGTGTCTGCTTTTTCCACTATCTCTTTTACATGGTCAGTCCACTTAAGGTCGCTCTGGGTAGTTACGCCTAGATATTTTACGGCAGATGCTGGCTCCAGCTGTTTATCTCAATACTGTAGCTGTGCAGTAGTGCATTTCTTTTCATATGTATGCGCAATATGTTACATTTATTTACGTTCAGGGTCAATTGCCAGAGTCTGTACCATTCATCAATTCTCTGCAGGTCGTTCTGTAGATTATTACTATCTTCTGGCGTTCCTACTTTGGTATAAACAACTGCACCATCTGCGAATAGCCTTAAAGAGCATCCGACGCTTTCTACTAGATCATTTCTATACATTGTGAACAGCAACGGTCCTATCACACTTCCCTGTGGTACTCCGAATATTACGGTTACATATGTCGATTTAGTTCCCTTAAGAGCGACGTGTTGAGTTCTGTCTGCAAGAAAATCTTGAAACCAGTCGCAGGTCTGCTCCGATACTCCATAAGCTCTTATTTTTTCATTAAACGACAATGTTGGACGGTGTCAAATGCCTTATTGAAATCAAGGAACACGGCATCACCCCGAGCGCCGTTGTCCACTGCGCTGTGGATCTCATGGAGGAACAGAACGAGCTGAGTTTCGCAGGATCTCTGTTTGCGGAATCCATGCTGATTTTTATAGAGCAGATGTTCATTTTCTAAGAACGTCATAATTCTTGAGTATAAAACATGTTCCATAATTCTACGATATATCAGATACACATGCCGACGTCGCATGCAGAAGATGAGGAGATAGAGAAAGTATATGGGGATATTGAATGACTAGTTCAATACGGAAAGGGAAAAGAAAATCTAATAGTCATGGGGGATTTCATGGGGACTACAACGCGGTTGCAGGGGATGGAGTAGAAGAAATGGTTAGACGAGAATATGGGATTAGTATTAAGAATGAGAGACGAGAAAGACTGATTGAGTTATGCAGTAAATTTCAGCTAGTAATAGCGAGTACTCTGTTCAAGAATCACAAGAGGAGGAGGTAAGGTAAGACCCCCAAATAGGCCTTAATTTGAGGAAGAAATTTCTAAGAATGTACGTTTGGAGCACAGCATTGAGTGGTAGTGAAACATGGATTGTGGGAAAACCGGAACACTAGAGAAGCGAAGCATTTGAGATGTGGTGCTACAGAACAATGTCGAAAATTGGATGGACAGATAAGGTAAGGAATAAGGAGGTTTTCCGCTGAATCGGCGAGAAAACGATTTTTAAAAAAGGTATCTCTGTTCGAATAAAGGAGTGGCTAGCATCAATTATTCATCCACATATAACACTGCTGAAGCATGCAAACTTTCTCTCGAGGAACAGTGCTTCTATTTAATGTTAACGTATTCAGATAAATGCCGTGTCAGTTTATTATCGTATGCAGCAGTTAAGTCCTGTTGTACATCTCAGCTCGAGCGTATCGTTAAATATCAGAAAGCATATAGGACTACACTGGACGAGGTGAACGGTTCCTTGTATAAGAATGGAAAATACACTGCATTATCGATTATTCTATGACACTGCTTCTTTCTGCCGCATAACGTATTGATCATTGTGACGTCGTCGACAACCGCCGATATTCTCGCGTGCGACGCTTATGCTCCGTACACCAGTCCTCTACAGTCCTGATAGTCTGATCAATATAGATCATACCACAACTGCAAGGTATCGGTAGACACTCGGGATAATCCTACGGAAGGAAGCTAAAAGGACCCTTAGATGATGCTTATACTTTCATATGTGCTATACAGATATTCTACAATACTACATCTCGAAATTTGTACGATGTCGACAGTTGAGCCTATTTGATAACGACTCCTGAGCAGTACTCTAGAAATGGTCGCAATAGTGTCTTGTACGCGCTTTTGGCTCCCTTTACATCCTCACCGTACCTTAAAACTTACGACGCGTGACTATCTGTCGTAAATTTTACGTTTGCCCGCCGAATGCTGTTGCTTGACGACTTGTCCTCACGCGCGTCAACTAACACTTGAAAACGGCATAATAGCCTAAAGTGGAGGAAATGTTTTCCTTTCAGATATACGACTTCCATTTGCTTACTCTACCACAGTTTTACATGTTCATCGCATTTCATTTCATATCAATTCATCGCGTTAGAAGTAGTTTACCTTGTAGCGAAATTGAAGTAGATAGTTCTTGTGAGTTACAGGTCGATCTTGGGAACGGGAATAAAAAAATAATTGGATCCTTTTACGGACTTCCCAACATAGATGATACAACTGCTGGAAGGTTCAAAGAAAACTTGAGTTTAATTTCGAACACGGACCCGAGCCATACAATTATAGTTAGTAGTGACTTCAATTTACCCTCCATATGTTGGTGAAAATACATGTTTAAATCCGGAGGTACGCATAAAACATCAACCGAAATTTTGCTAAACGCATTGTCTGAAAATTATTTCGAACAATTAGATCATGAGCCCACTCGAATAGTAAACGATTGTGAAAACACACTTGACCTCTTAGCAACAAATAATTCTGAGCTAATCACGAGCATCAAGATGGATACAGGGATTAGTGAACACAGGGTTGTCGTAGCGAAATGGAATAGTGTAACCCTCTAATCCTCTGAAAATAAACGAAAAATATACGTATTAAAAAAAAAAGCAGATACTTAACAATCACTTACAACCGCTCCCTAGACGAAAGATTTGTACCCAAAAACTGGAAAGTTGCACAGGTCACACAAATATTCAAGAAAGGTAAGGAATAATCCACTAAATTAAAGGCCCGTATCCTTAACGTCAAAATGCAGCATGATTTTGGAACAGATGTTGTATTCGAACTTTATGAATTACCTCGAAGAGAACAGTCTATTGACACACAGTCAACAGTGTTTTAGAAAACATCGTTCTTGTGAAACACAACTAGCTCTTTACTCACACGAAGTATTGAGTGCTATGACAAGGGATTTCAAATTGAATCCGTATCTCCAGATTTCCACAAGGCTTTCGACACTATAAGACACAAGCGGCTTGTTGTGAAATTGCGTGCTTATGGAATATCGTCTCAGTTATGTGACTGGATTCGTGATTTTCTGGCAGAGAGGTCACAGTTCGTGGTAACTGACGGAAAGTCACCAAGTAAAACAGAAGTGATTTCTGGCATTCCACAAAGTAGTGTTAAAGGACTTCTGTTGTTCCTCATCTATATAAACGATTTAGGAAACAGCCTGAGCAGCCGTCTTCGGTTGTTTGCCGATGAAGTTGTCGCTTATCGTAAAGTCATCAGAAGATCAAGACAAATTGCAAAACAATTTAGAAAACATATCTGTATGGTGCTAAAAGTGGCAATTGACCATAAATAATGTAAAGTGCGAGCTTATCCTACGATTGCTAAAAAGGACCCGTTAAACTTCGGTTACACCATAAATCAGTCGAATCTAAAGGCTAAATTCAACTAAGTAGCTAGGAACTACCATTACGAATAACTTAAACTGTAAAGAACACATAGAAAATAATGTGGATAAGGCAAAGGAAATACTGTGTTTTATTGGCAGAACACTTAGAAAATGTAGCAAATCTATTAAAGAGACACTACGCTAGCCCGTCCTCTTTTAGAATACTGCTGCGCAGTCTGGGATCCTTACCAGACAGGATTAACGGAGTGCATAGAGAAAGTCCAAAGAAGAGCAGCACGTTATGTACTATCCCGAAGTAGGGATGAGAGTGTCACGGACATGATACAGGCTTTGGGGTGGACATCAATAAAACAAAGTGGTCTTTCGTTGCGGCGGAATCTTCTCAAGAAATTTCAGTTGCCAACTTTCTCCTCCGAATGTGAAAATATTTTGTTGATGCCGACCTACCTGGGGAGGGACGATAGTCAGAATAATATAAGGGAAATCAGAGCTCGCACGGAAAGACATAGATATTAGTTTTTTCCGCGCGCTTGTCGAGAATGGAACAATAGAGAATTATTGTGGAGGTCGTTCGATGAATCCTCTGTCAGGCACTTAAGTATGATTTGTGGAGTATCCATGTCGATGTAGACTAAAGATAAGTGGCACCTAGTGATCGTTATAGAAAATAAGTTATATGGGAGAGAACGTAGAAAATATTTAGATAACAGAACTGTAAGTTGTAATGCTGAAGTTAATACTGTGAGTGAATATCAACGAGGTTTTACCAACGCCGGAATTAACTCGTACACAGAGAATGACCAGAAGCAATGGGTATGTGACCAGCAACGAGGCAGCTACGGCAGAAGCAGCAGAATGTATGGGCGACTTAAATTGGTTGTCTCAGCAACAGCAGGCTGCGGGGGTTCTTGTGGTAGATCCGTTAGGTCCCTTTGTTTG
This sequence comes from Schistocerca nitens, assembly GCF_023898315.1. Classification (NCBI taxonomy): domain Eukaryota; kingdom Metazoa; phylum Arthropoda; class Insecta; order Orthoptera; family Acrididae; genus Schistocerca; species Schistocerca nitens. Next base: position 408,579,767 of record NC_064617.1, read on the forward strand.
GTTCCGCTTGTAACTGTTCACTTACGGGCCGCTGCCGTCAGCTAGTGCTGACCGCCGTACAGCGCCGGTTTGCCCGTTTCCGTGGGACTGCTGCTATTCTCCAGTCTGGAGGTAGCGGCCCTCGCGCACCGCACAGCGCTAGAAGTTCGTCGACTCTGGTCTCCGCCGCGACAGGTCTTCAACAGACGCTACACGAACTCCGAGATGGCAAACGAGGAGGAACGTTTCACTCTGGGACTACGAACTACAGCACTAACTTACCTGTGGCGCCACCTCAAGGCTGACGGGCGGTGGGTTCGTGACTGTTTTAGGTCGGTATGGGGTTTCTACAACTCTGCTTCTTGAGTTTAGGCACGCTATCTTCAGCAATTGTATACTCACTCGTACAGAACTAAGTAATTGTCTGTATAGGCCACGAATGTGCATTTAAGTAGCTACGGCTTCCTGAAGAACATGTCTTCCTCAACTCTGATGTATCCCAGTAGGTAAGATTGGGAGTACCCAGTAACCTATCTGCTGCGATTGCAGTGTAGATGGTTAACAAATGGAATATCATGATTAAAAGGGTTTTGCGTATTTTTCCTTTTATTTTATATTTCATATATTTTCTGTTTCCCTTATGTTAGATTCATCAATTACTTAATATGCTTAAATTACAAGTTTTGAAGCGAATGTCAGATATATTGTAGGCAACTTTCTGTAGATACTGAAAACACGATCGGCATTAGAATTCCAGGTGGCGTGTATCGAACTTGCAAGCAATCAATCTCCTACATACAAGAAATGAAAATGTAAATGTTCGTTTGTTCAGAATCGCAATCTCCGAAATTCATCACTGATTGCTTTGAAATTTTTACACAACGTTGCATTCGAACACGAGCGTGTTTTTATATACCTGATGGAACGCCATATGGTACATAAATATATATAATATGTAAAATGGATACGTTGTAGCAAAATCCTCATGTTCGTTTTCTTTCAAAATCTTAACCCTCCAAAAATTCTTCACCGATTCCATTGCAATTTTGACACAACGTTGCAGTAAATACGCACGTGTTTTTTTATACCCACTGGTGCATCAAATGATTATATGTCACAGTAATAAGTGAAGAATTTTCGGAGATTTATAATTTTGAACAAACAAACACGAGTTTTTAGCTAATAACGTATCCCTTTTGAGGTATACAAGAACACGGGCACATTCGAATGCAACGGTCTCAAAATTTGAGAGCAATCGATGATTAACTTTCCGATATTTAAGACTTTGAACTAACGAACACTTACACATATATAAATAAAAATTTTAATATTCGTTTGTTCAAAATCGTAAATCTCTGAAGGCTTTTCTCCGATTGCTTTGAAATTTTGACACAAAGCTCCATTCGAATATGAGCGTGTTTTTTATATACCTACTTTTTTGTATATAAGTAATATATAAATAATTATGTAGTATATAAAAGGGAAACGTTATTACTAATAATGTGGAAAATACCTTGACCGATTTACTTCAGATTTCTACACAATACTCTAAAGAACATTTCGACGGATATAGGCTATATGTTTTAATATGTATATTATGTAAATGTAAATTATGTATAAAGGGGAAATATTGCTACAAAAAATCTCAAAGAGTACTCTACCGACTTACTTCAAATTTTTACGCGTTACTGTAATAAAAGTTTGGAACACTCCCATATATAATAGTGAAAACTGTATTGTAGTACTTATGGCGTATCAGCTTATCAGAATCTGAATTTCCAATAACAATAAATATAATCGGGGTCGATGGAGGGGTGAAGGGGAAAGAGGAAATAGACGAAGGGGTGGGAGGAAATGAACACAGAAAGCGGAAAAAATAGATGAATAAAGTGGGCAGGAGAAGATGGAGAGAGAGGGGAGATGAAAAGATGGATACAGAAACGGGGGGGGGGGGGGAGGTGATGGACATGGACAGCTAGAGGGGGAGAGAGACGGGACGGAAAGAGAGGAAGGAGAAGATGAACAGAGACGGGGGGAATAGGTGCTGGGAGACAGAGAAGGAAGGAGGAGAAGATGGACAAAGAGAGGCTGTGGTGGAGAAGGGCAGTGAGAGACGGAGGAGGTGATGGTAGGGAGAGAGAGTAGGAGGACATGGACAAAGAGAAGGGAAAGAGGAGATGGACAGTGACAGAGGAGGAAAAGGAGATTAGGGCGCATATCCAGTTCGTACACGTATTATACTCGTGTGCTTTCTCTTTTCTTTCTTTTCCATTTAACCAGACTGAGCCACAGTGAGGTGTGGCCGGGCACAGCTAGAAATAAATAAATAAATTATACGTAATCAGCTTCAAGTCGGTTTTGGTATTTGTGGCTTGCCACCCTAATGCTGTTGCAAATTTAGTGGCCTGCAGTGTATTTTCGACAAGAATCTTAGCAATATATTTACTAAGATGGTATCTGTTCTTTCGGACATGTCCGAAAGAACAGATACCATCTCAGTAAATATATAGTTAAGGCTCACCGGCCACTTGACCATCTTCTTCTTCTGTGCGAATGCGCAAACAGTGCCCGAACTCTTACGGGAATCGGCAACGCGCCGCGAGTAATGAGTATAATGGGCGGGGACACTATGAATGTAGTGCGGGACAATACGTTGAGAATGTGGGTTTCGCGGGAGGCGTGCCAGAGATAAACCCCTGCAGTCGCGCTATCCCCTGTGTCTCAGATGGATAGAGCGACTGTCATGTAGAAGGAGATCCCGGGTTCGAGTCCCGATCGGAGCACACATTTTCATCTGTTCCCGTTGACGTATGTCAACGCCTGTAATCAGCTAAGGGTGTTCATTTCATTGTAATTTCATCTTAGCAATTGTTTGTTTGTGCGATAAGTTCCCGAGGCACGGTTGAGAGAGTCGTACTTTCCAAGGAGTGTAGTACCTTGCCCACATGCAAGTCAGCACACTAGGTATCGTTTATGCTACGCCATCAACTGAATTAGTAACATTAATTGTATCGGCACATCACATATTCCCAACAGGAATGGATGTTGGGACGTCCCTCACACATCTGTCCGTGCGCGCCGTCTACGTCGCACTTTGCCTGTGCTGTCAGACACGCGCAGCGTGCTTCCCAGTAGCTGCCCGCGGGCGGCGGCAAGTTGTCTGGCTCGCCTGCGGTTTCCAGGGCTAGCGCCGGCTGTAGTACACGTAAGGCGACGCCACGCCCGCAACGGCGGCTGCGGCGGGCTTCCCCACGGGCCAGGTGTGCAAGGCGAGACGAGACGAGAAGGAGCTGAATGACGAGAGGCGTGTCCCGCGGCCTACGTGACTGCCGGGACGCCGGAAAAAAGCCGCTGGCATTGGGCGCCTGCGGTCGCCGACACCCGACCCCCGGTCTCCCAGATCCCCCTGCTGTGGCCTAGAGAGCGCGCCGCACCTGGCCGTCTAGCGATTGGAGTTACCGAGTTCCTGTGAGATCTGGGTCCCAAAACTAGTTATTATCCTACACTGGAGAGTCACACGATTATGACCGCCTGCTACAGTACCGAGAATAAGCACCTAGTACCTAGAAGAACTGGCTGATGATTTGCCCGCCACAGGCATGTCATCATACAGCCTGTATTAATTCCAACAGGTTTTAATACATATCAAAAACGTCATGCAATATCTGATCAAAAGAACCCGGACATCTGGCAGTGGACATTAATGTGGGTGTGTCTGCCTTTCACCTTTATGACGGCTTGAACTCTGTTGGGGACGGTTTCAATGAATGTGCTGAGCGTCTGTGGAGGAATGGGACGGAACCAGAGAAGGTAGTAATGTTGGACGCTGGGGTCTAGAGAGAAGTCTACAGTCTGGCTCATCCCAGAGGTGTTCCACGAGGTTCAGGTCGGAACTCTGGGCGAGACAGTCCATTTCGGGAATACTATTGTCCACAAGCCATCGCATCACATCTGCTGCTTTGTGACAGAGTGCATTAACGTGATGATGCAAGGAATCGCCGTCTCCAGACTGTTCCTGTACTGTATGCAGTACGCAATTCTGTTAAATATGTTCATAATATTCTGCATTTGCCGGCCGGAGTGGCCGAGTAGTTCTAGGCGCTTCAGTCTGGAACCGCACGACCGCTACGGCCGCAGGTCCGAATCCTGCCTCGAGCATGGATGTGTTTAATGTCCTTAGGTTAGTTAGGGTTAAGTAGTTCTAAGTTCTATGGGACTGATGACCTCAGATGTTAAGTCTCATAGTGCTCAGAGCCATTTGAACCATTTTTATTCTGCATTTAGCATTTACTTAAGAGCGGTTCTGGGCGCTTCAGTCTAGAACCGCGCGACTGCTACGGTCGCAGGTTCTAATCCTTTCTCGGGCATGGATGTGTGTAATGTCCTTAGGTTAGTTAGGTTTAAGTAGTTCTAAGTTCTATGGGACTGATGACCTCAGCTGTTAAGTCCCATAGTGCTCAGAGCCATTTGAACCATTTACGTAAATGCAATTAGGGGACCACACACTGACCACGAATAGCACATCCTCTGTACTCTATTGGCACTACACGTGACAGGAGGTAATATTCTGGAGGCATTCGCCAAACCATACTCTTCCATCGAATTGCCACAGGGTATAGTGTGATTCATCACTCCAAATCACTCATTTCAGTTATCCACTGTCCAGTGGCGTCCATCTTTACACCAATTCAACTGTCGCTTAGTAGTGACTTCAGAAATATGTGGCTGATGAGGAACTGCTCGACCATGGTGGCCAATTCGCTTTAACCCACACGCAGTCGTTGTGCTAGATGGACTTCTGGTAGTGCTTTGTAACCCACGAGTGGTTCCTTACGCTGATTTCATGCAATTTGTTTTTAGAACCGCAGTCCGCGATGCTCGAAATTCCCTGTGCGTCAGTACATAAGGTCTACCTGGTCTTGGTTTAGCTGTAGTTGTTCCTTCGCTCTTAAGCTTCACAATCACGTCACCAACACTCTTCTTGGGCTGCAATAGAAGGGTGGTAATGTCCCTGATGCATTTGTTTCTCAGGTGACACGCAATGATTAGCCCACGTTCGAAATCGTCTGATGGACCGATTTCGCTGTTACTGCTGTTTAACTGAGAACACGTGTAGTGTCCCTTTTGCAATATTCACCATTATCGAGGTGAAACATAAATAAAAATGACGGTATGTGACTCAAAATGAATTACAAACACTGATTTATCTGTGAAAGATAATAACACTAACTGTAAAAATATACAATATAGATCGATAAATGCAGAAAAGACATTATTTTTATTGTATGAGATTATAATGTGATTATCTTTGTAAGAGTATAAAATACAATGCAATGCTCATTCTTCTGTCTAGTCTGTTTTGTTCTGTTCGTTCTGGTGTTAGCTGGAATAAGGTACGCAAGCTATTGTGCTGCGCTAGCATTTGTTTCTGTCGTAACGTAATTGCAAATATTTAATGGTGTAAACTGTGTCCTAGTAAGAATATATTAGTATAAAGTGATCTCCGTGTGTTATTTCAAGAACCTACGCCACATTTATCTTATGAAAAGAATATTTAATGAAAATTATTTAGCATGTTTCCAGCTGCTACGGAGCGAGTAACAGTGATCTCTGATTGTTAACAATTAGCCGCCATTACGCGGTACATTTAAAAATATTTTTTCACAGCACAATGTCTGATAGCCGGAGCGGAAGAAATTATGTAAAAATATTCAGTGAGATTGATTGAAGTAATCCAGTGAAATAATTTTATTAAAACTTGTCAATTTTCTGTGATAGTGAACTGGAGCTGAGTAATACTATGCTATTGCATTTACAGTAATTTGTAGGGAGCCTGGCGCTCGATAAAACCAGATATAATACGTAATTGGCAACCTACGCAATTCATTATTATGCTTATTATATCTCTTTTGTATTTTTTTGAAAGCTAAAAGTAAAAACTAACTCCACTAAAAATCAGTAACAGATCACCATAAATCAAAGGACAAACAAATTTACTAGGAGAGTGTTTCCTCAAAATAAATAGTTACATAATTTTTTTAAGAGATATAATAAATGGCGCCCAACGTGGGGCCCGAAGAGATAATTTTTTTTTTTTTTGGGTTTGTATATATGTAACTGTTAACATGTATTGTATGTATTCTAATGTCTATCAAATTCCATTTCATGTATAAACTTGAACGAGGAAAGCGGAGAAGAATTGCATAGACCCTGAGAGGAGGAGATAGCAAAAAGAAAGGAAAAGAAAAAAGAAATCAAGGTAAGGACCACTATGCATAAAAGCTTGCTACATAGGCCCGTATCATCAAAGTATAGTATCATAGATGGTACATGGTGTACAGTGGTGTAGATATTAATATTGTGTGATTTTGGAAACAACACGCAGTTTGACTTGTGAACTTAGTCCGCATTTGTAGTTTGGAACAATTTTTGTAGTTAGCCTAGTGAGAGTCATTATGGGAAAAGTTGGCCGTGTGTTAGATTTGCAACCAGATAATGTGTCCAATGTTATAAGTATTGTGCAATTATTGAGGGATATGGATAGTGACACTGGCTTACTAAATATTAGTAGTGATCGGGGGAGGGGGGGGGGAAGAAAATGTAAACAATGTAGTTTCCGGTGATATGCAAGGAAGTAGCCAGCAGACGAAAACAGTAAAACCGATAGGTACTACTAGTAGGGCTAGTGATAATTTTCCAATGATTAGAACAACTACCACACCGGTATACTCACCAATACCGGATCCATTTGCTGAATTTTTACGGAAATTAGAGAAAAAGAACGAACAGCTAGTCAATCAGATAAGGGAACAAAACGAAGAAAGAGAGAGATTGAGGGAAGCGAGGAATCAACAGCTAGTCAATCAGATAAGGGAACAAAATGAAGAAAGAGAAAAGGTCTTGATAGAAAGTATAGGTACAATGTTCGAAAAGATACATTCAGAAATGACAGAAATAAAGAAAGCCGAAGCCGAACTGCCGAACATTGTAAGCAACGTAGCACAAGATGTGCAAACGCTTCAGACGGCACACACAGTCATCCGGGACGAAGTAGAACAGCTTGCGAACCGAATGGACAATTTAGAAATGACACAAAAAGAAACCATAGAAACGCATTTAAATGATCAAGCCCAGAAGGTAGAAAAAGAGTTCCATGACTGGCTCACTGAAAAAGAAAGCCAGATCACAGAACGTGTAGAAAGCAAAATACAGTCTGCTCTGAAAAAAGTAACTAACGGAGCAGCTGTATGTAAACAACCCACAGTAGACACGCTACTACTCGCAGGTGAAAAGAGCGAAGCGAGATACAAATTGCCAGTACCGCTGTGACAGCAAGAAATGACATACAGGATTGCTGAACTCGAGCGTGCACATTTACAAGTGCTTAACAACAATTGTGACACGCCCGTTAGGAACGTGTTCGGTAATGAGAACATTACGTGCAGTTCATACCAACAAAAAAGCGATTCGGAAAGTGAAAACACAGTTTACAGGAGGCATTCCTATTCATAACCCCGTGGGGGCAGCTTCTACTTCCACAAGCAATAACATTGATGAAAGCTTAATAAAACACAATTTCAAGTATTTAACGCGGAAAAGAAGACAGTGCATCCGGTAATCTTCACAAAAGGATTCCGAAATGTATTACCGAGTGCCTGGAATGAACGCCAAAAAATTCAGTTCATAATCGCGCATATACAAGGCGACGCTGCCTTACGGGCAAATGAAGTCATAGAAAATTGCCATAGCCTGGCACAATTTGAAAAATCTTTCCTAGACAGATACTGGTCTAAGGCTATTTAAGAACGCCTGAGGACTGAAGTATACAGACCACAAACAGGGTACACTCCGTAAATATTTTGAAAAATATATCAACAAAACTGGATATTTGGATGACCCCATATCAGCCCGTGATGTGATCAGAATCTTAAAATTACGATTGCCCGGTCATATACGAGACAAATTAATAAATGTACCCGAAAATGACCTGGAACGGTACTTGTCTGTGCTGGACGAAATCGATCTCTCCCAGGAAGAAAATAGGATAAATAAAGACCGGGAGAACAGTAATGGTTCACCACGCAAGTTTAAAAATGGCAACAACAATTCCAATTTTGGAAGCCACGGAAATGGAAAGGAAGATCAATCCGCAGAACAAAACAGGAAGAACGGAAACGGTCAACCATCTTACAATCAAAAACGTAGGTGGGAAGATAGAGGACATCCCGGCTACAGTAACAGTAATAATAGTTACAATAACAAACGTCGAAATGTAGGTCAATGGCCACAACAAAGCAGTAGTGCCAACAACCGCACTTACCCGGTGCAGTGGATGCAAACTTCTATGCCACCACCACCGCCTCCTAACGGTAACCAGTACATGACAATAGGAATTCTATGCAGAATACTAATGCAATACCACAAATATGGACAGACTCGAATAGCAGCGTAAGGATAGTAGAAATGCCCACTGACGGAAACCACCATAGTTCAAGACCGTCAAATGAACAACGGCCACAATAAGCGCCCAATTGATGGTCGGCGAAAAAACAGGGGACACACCTAGAAACAATACACAAGATAATATATTATTATTAGATGGAAACAGTACACAACATGATTTACTTATGGAATCAAACCAATGTAACAAAAAAGAAATAACTGAAGTACAAACCATCATAAAAGCTAGAATTAATGAATTGCAAGTAGAAATATATATAGATACAGGTGCCACTACTAATGTTATGAGCTATGATCTATTCAAAACCTTGAGCCAAAACCGCAAGTTACCGACATTTCCTGTACAAAATTGCTGTGTCATTGGAGCCATGGGAGCACAAGCACAAAACGTTCAGTATCAGGTGCTGGTAGATTTATGCCTAGGGGAAGATAACGTAAAATGTATCTTTCTCGTAGTCAAAG